>NC_135712.1:181741374-183121298 GCF_964656455.1 Halichoerus grypus
TCAGTGTTCTAAAAAGACTATACCCCCCAATACTTTCTTGAAATCAGAAGATTCAACCACATGGTGACAGTTAATTAAGTTGATAGATTTTTTTTTTTTCTCTCTTTCCACTGGACCAGGATACCTTGTTTGTTCACTCTTTGGCTAGAAATTGGAACTGACTGACAGGTGTCTTAAACACACTAAATAAGGGGAATTGTGTGAGCATCACTTCTGACTGTGACACTACACCACTTACCCGGCGATTATGGAGTCCAGACAATTAAAAAACAAAAACAAACAAACAAAACATGAAGGAGGTTTAGTGAGGATATCAGCTATTCTCCAATTTTCTAAGAATTTTTCTGTGGTTCTTCCATGTGGTTTCATGAAGACAATTTCTAATTCGTGTAAGGTTTTTGACATCACTTTCCTTCCCCCACATGCTTAAAAAAATTACTATCACTTTCGTAACACCCATTTCCTTAAGGAGTCAACAAGTCATTTAGATGTTTTGCAATTAAAGTTCAGCTCTTTCTTTCACTTTGGTTAAATTCAGGCTACACAACTTTTTCTTCTTTTTCATGAATGTTCTGCAATTTAAAACAAATATTTATTCAACCATTAAATCTCTTGTGTGTTTTAAAAGCATATGGGTGGTCTTATTTTCTTTTCTCTCGTCTTAAAGGAGGATTTCTCCTGTCTTTTGAAGGTATAGCACTGGAAAATATTTTGAGAAGGACACGGGTTTCTTCTTAATAAGAATCCTAGAAAGAGAAGCTCTTGTTAACAAGAAGAATATTTGTAGAAACAATGCAAGAGGCAGAGCCAATTTATATTGAGATTGAAAACAATGTGAGAGTGAATGATGGCAAATCCCCAAGAAATTGAGGATTTAAATGCAACAAGAGCTATAAAAATAGAATTGGCAAAGGGAGAAAGATCACTCAGAAACCAGATCGGACGATATCGTCTTTGAACTATAACTGCTGATGCCCAGTAACCAATTGGGTAAAGTGGCTGACAGAACTGAGTTTAAAATTTGCCTCTCATAGAGATTCTACAGATTTAAATTATTTGGTTAAATATGTATACCTTCACTACAGGCATGATTTCTTTGCAAAAAATAAAAAACTTAAAAATGCACTTTTTTTTTCAATTTTGTTGAACTTCACCACTGATGTATTGACATGTAATGCAAGCCAATGCATGACCTCTTTCTTCACATCCATGATAAAAGATACTCTGATTCAAGGATTTGTCAAAAGCTCATCTCAGCTGGCACAATGGTTGCTGCTTTACCAGCCTTCCATTACAAAGCAATTTCCATACTAGACTCTTCAGTTCTATTTTTCTTTGGGGTATTTGTATGTGTGTTGTGTGCACATACACATGCTAGGCTGATGGCCCAGAATGTTCTTCTCCCTGACTGGGCAGCATTGGAGCTACAAAACCTGTTTTGGAGAAGTCTCTGCCATAACCAAACACATGTTATATATTCTGATAATATCAGGAGTTTATACCCAGTAGAAAATAGCCATATATATGTGTATATATATATATATCCTACACAATAAATTTTATCTTCATTCAATGCTCTCCTTAAATGATTTCTTAACTCTCCAGCACACATTTGTCCTGGTTCTAATACGAAGTTACACACAGAGGAAATAAAAGAGAACAAGAAAGAATAGGCATAAATGAGGAATTCAGCATATATTCATGTGTGGTGAGGTACTGCTCCTAAATTGTAGCTGATTCCAAGGATTTGTTGCCCCCAACTTCCCTTGGGTCTAGGTGAAGGGATTGCTGGGGGAGACACTGGTGGATGGATGGGACACATTTGTGTTCCCTTTCCCTCTTTCACCTGTGCAAATAAGTAAATCCAAAGATGATGCTGAGGAACTGAAGGAGGGAATAGAGAAGACAATTTAGAATTTCAGTTTTTCGTCACAAGGAACACTAAAAATCTCAAGATAGTCTCAGGTTACTTGTCAGATTGTCATGCCGGTTGTCTTTAGGAGGCACTTTTGTCAATGTTCTGTATAATGGGGTTTTCTTTCCTTTGACTGTGTTACCTTAATGGGACATAGAGATGTCAGGGCTTTATGGTCCATCGGAAGTAATTTCATGGTATAGTAATGAGGTCACTGGTACTTGTGGCCCCCAAAATGATCTCTCAGTGGGAACTGGGACTATTCTTATGGACCAAATGTTCAGTGCTGCTCTTGTTTACAAACTCTAAGACAGAAAGTTAGATTACCAGAGAAAACCTATATTAAGCTAATGTCAATCTATGAGGTTTATTTCATCCAATAAATTTAGTTTGATTACGAGATGATAACAGAAAATAGTGAGGTTAAGTACCTTTTCAAAGGCTGCCCAGGTTGTCTGGTACCTGGAGGGGGGGATGAGGGGATGGGAGGGGGAGGGGGGAAGGAGGAGGGGAAAGGGTGGGTAGAATTCCTAGCTTTTTCACTTGGGAATGTGAACAAAATGAAAATTCAAGGCAACTAACTGCCAGAATTGCATGTATATTTATACATAGGATGGTGCATTTTTCATTGTAATTAGCTTTTAGAGCATCACTTGGGATTCAAATAAATGTATGGAACTGTGTTCATATAAATAAACTGTTTGCATTTGAGTTAATTTGCTTTACCACGAGATACACGCAGCAGCTAAGTGAGCCATTAATGTTGAATATTAATTTTGCAGACAACAGAACTACTCGCTCCATCTAGGCAGTTGCCCTTTGTTTTTCTGTTGCTATCCTAGAACCTGCCCTATTAGAACTTTTACACCCCATTTTGTAACCTTGACTTAACATTGGAAATGCTTGGAGAGCTTTAAAACAAACAAATGCATGGGTCCCACCACAGAGAACCTCACATTTTGTCTGGGGTATGGTTGGGTTACAGTAATTTTTAAAAAGCTTCTCAGGTGATGCTAATGTGTGTCTGAGATGGTGGACCAAAGAATCCCAGCTTGAGTTTCTTCAGATTTTAGGAGCATCACCTGGATAAACACCCATCTTTCATCCTTGTCTCCTCCCTTACAGGTGACTTGTGGTGTTCTTAATTTGTTTATCCTTTACCACAGGATGGAGGAAAATCATGGCATATGACCTTTGATGGACCCTGCAAGCTGTTACTAGACTAGAGGGTTAGGGGGTCATTTGATCTAATTTTTGTTTCCTTTTGCTCTATTATGCCTCCCCATTGCAATATTGTAAAAACCCAAAGAGATCTTGCACACTTTCTAAGACAACTGTATCAAGTTAAGCACGGGGGCCACTGCTCGAGTGGCACTGGTTATTTATATGAATTATAATTTCTGAAGGGGGAACAAGAAGACATTAGACTCTGGGAGACTTCTGTGCCAGAAACCTCTCCCTTAAAGCTTCAGAAGGTACTTAAAAAATAGATAACCTGACCATTTATGTGTGGACATTGCCTGAAGGACTTTAACATTGAACTTCACTCAGTACTTAAAGCAACCCTGGGAGGTAGATGACCCCAATCATTATCCTTGTTTAAGAGGTACGGAAACTAAGATTGACTTAGAAAAACGGAAGATGTAAACAATGAGCTCTGGAAGCTTTGAATGAGTCATGGTCAATGTCCAGGGTATAATAATTGACAAGAGAGGTCAGAATATAAACAACTTTGAATACGATCTGGCTTTAGAGGTGTAGATACGTTTCCTGGTTTTTTTTTCTGTATCTTGCTTCTAATAATAACAGAAGGTCCTATTTATTGAGCACATACTATTCATCAGGCACTGTGCTAAGCAATTCATATTAATTATTTCATCCATCCCCACAATCCTAGATAAGTACTACTCTGTCTCAATTTATAAAAGAGAAAATCTAGGCTTAGAGAAGTTAAGGAACTTGTCCAAAACTCAAAGTTGAGTTTGCACTGTCTTGCCTTGAAATTTTGAAACTCTGCCACTACCACCTTGCTATAAGGAAGGGATTAAACACATTTGTATCCATTATATTACACTATTTCCTGTGTCTTTACCTTTCTCCCCAATGAAGTCCCCATCTCCATTTTAAATCTTTCTGCTTAAGAACAATGGTTTTATAAAGAACTTCTCAAACTCAACACCCAAAAAACAAATAATCAAGTCAAAAAATGGGCAGAAGACATGAACAGACATTTCTCCAAAGAAGACATACAAACAGCTAACACACACATGAAAAAATGTTCAACATCATTAGCCATCAGGGAAATTAAAATCAAAACCACACTGAGATACCACCTTACACCAGTTAGAATGGCAAAAATTAACAAGGCAGGAAACAACAAACGTTGGAGAGGATGTGGAGGAAGGGGAACCCTCTTACACTGTTGGTGGGAATGCAAGTTGGTACAGCCACTTTGGAAAACAGTATGGAGGTTCCTCAAAAAGTTAAAAATAGAGCTACCCTATGACACAGCAATTGCACTACTGGGTATTTACCCCAAACATACAGATGTAGTGAAAAGAAAGGGCACATACACCCCAATGTTCATAGCAACAATGTCCGTAATAGCCAAACTGTGGAAGGAGCTGAGATTCCCTTCAGCAGACGAATGGATAAAGAAGATGTGGTTCATATATACAATGGAATATTACTCAGCCATCAGAAAGGATGAATACCCACCATTTGCATCGACATGGATGGAACTGGAGGGGATTGTGCTAAGTGAAGTAAGTCAAGCAGAGAAAGACAATTATCATATGGTTTCACTCATATGTGGAACATAAGGAATGGCACAAAGGACATTAGGGGAAGGAAGGGAAAAATGAAGGGGGGGAAATCAGAGGGGGAGATGAACCATGAGAGACTATGGACTCTGGGAAGCAATCTGAGTGTTTCAGAGGGGAGGGGTGTGGGGGGATGGGTTAGCCTGGTGATGGGTATTAAGGAGGGCACATGTTGCAATAAACACTGGGTGTTATATGCAAATAGTGAATCATAGAACACTATATCAAAAACTAATGATGTACTATATGGTGACTAGCATAACATAAAAAAAAGAAAGCATACACAAAAGAAAAAAAGAACAATGGTTTGAAAATAGGGACTCCATGGAAGGATGTTTAAGGAGGTCTCTGAGCTTCTGTGTTCATCCCAGTGTCAACGCCTCTTGCCCTTTCTGGAAGTCAGGATTGAGACCAGTACACTCACCCTGTAGCAGTTCCCTGGCTCAACTACTACCCCATGGGAGACTGGAAAAGACACCCATCTTTACTGGAAAAGTCCTACATAGTAATTCACATCCTTCACATTCTGCATCTGCATTCCCTCCTACCCTTCTGCTCCTCTCCCTTGGTCAAAGTGTTCCCTGCATTCCATTTTTTGAGCATCCAAACTGCCTTGCCTTCTTCTGTAATTTGGAAGTTCCACAAAGACTTTCAAGTATAGACATGACTTCAGTAGACATGGTCCTTGTCTTAGAAGTCACGTGTAACTCCTGCATCTGAACTCGTGTGAGTGCCAATACTGATTCCATAAGAAGGAGCAATACAGTGTCCAGAAATTGGGCTTCCAGTCAAACAGACCTACATTTGAAACCTGACCTATCATTCACTATCTGTGAAATTTTAGCAGTTACCGAGGATCTCAGGAAAGAAATTCAGTTTCCCTATCCGAAAAAGGACCAAAGCATACTTACTCCATTGGGCCATTCATAAGACAGGGCATATGAAGAGCCAAGAACAGCGCTTGCTTAGTACATGTTAGCTGCTACAGCAAAAACAACTATGATAATCATTACTCTCCAACCCCATACTAATAAAAGAGTCTTTCAGCTTTATGATCAAGGTGAAGGGCACAAGCTCCTTTATAGACAAGCTGGTTGTCATCCAAAAAAAAAAAAAAAAAATGTTTTATGTAGCTGACTCTCCATAGCTAGACATCTGGATTTGAATCCCTGTCTGGCTCTTTCTGTGTGAAGTTTGGTAAGTTCCTTAAATTCTCTGCGCTTCAGTTTCGTCATCTATGAAACGAGGAGAAAAGGGCTGTTGCGAAGATTCAAAAGGTAACATGAAAATTTTCGCATGGGTAGGTCCTTAGAACAATACCTTGCACGTAGTAAGCAATACGTCAGGGTTAGCTATTTTTGTTATGATTTCAGTGGAGTTCACCCCAAATTCACAATGGCAAAACAGAATTGAAGAATGTACACTCTATGATATTCTTAGGTAGATGTCTAGGTTTCTAGGGAAACCTGCTTAGAGGTTATAAAGTTATATGCCAGTAAATGTATTATTTTTTTAAAGATTTTATTTATTTGACAGAGAGAGACACAGTGAGAGAGGGAATACAAGCAGGGGCAGTGGGAGAGGGAGAAGCAGGCTTCCTACTGAGCAGGGAGCCCAACGCGGGGCTTGATCCCAGGACTCTGGGATTAGCCGAAGGCAGACGCCTAATGACTGAGCCACCCAGGTACCCTCTGCCTGTAAATTTATAAGATAAATATATATTCCTAGGAATAGGTTTCCTTGATATGCATCCTTCTCTTTATTATCCTTAACCTCTTAATTAAGTCTTTGCCACAAATCCCTCTTTCTTTTTGTAGCTTCTTAAAGTTTAGAGATGGGCCTTCTGACTCATGACTTACACACATTATCTAGGCTCTGGTTATCAACTGCCACGAATCACTGTTTCTTAAATTTGTCTGTTAGGATCCACTCTAAGGGCTTGTGAAGTATGCAGATTACCTGGCCACTCCCTGGGAAATCCAAACTCAGCAAGTCTGGGTTGGGAGCCCAGGAATCTGTATTTTAAACGAACACTACAGGATATGCTTAATGCTAGATCCCTCTGTCGTAACGGCTGACTTACCTAAAGCTGAGGTGGGAAATAGTAACAAGGCCTCCAGATACACTTCTCATTTCACCTTCTGTTGTCGCTCCCCTCCCAGCCCCATTGGGTACAGTTCTCAGCTCATTCCTGTGAGCAAGTTTTTCAAACACATTGTGTAGCCTTCATTTCCAGGATTCCTAACTTCTGGTACTCATGTTTTCAGAGCACCCTGAATCCCTCAGCTGGAAACAGTTTTCATGGCATGTTGAACAAGACAGAGGCCATTCAATCCCCAAGACTCTGTGGAGTGGAGGGAAATAGGTAAAAACCTTGTGTTGACATTTTTGTAACCTTAAAAATGACAGGAAGGCACCTGTACCTTAGTTTGGGTACCCATATGGAAAAAAGTTATAACTTGCCTTTCTTTTAGGATGCACTGGAGAATGTCTTTGGTTATTCCAGGCAAGAAAATGAGCCAATGCTTTTAAAAAAAAAAAAAAAAAAAAACAGGATAAGGGGCACCTGGGTGGCTCCATTGGTTAAGTAGTCTGACTCTTCATTTCTGCTTAGGTCATGATCTTAGTTAGGGTCCTGAGATGGAGCCCTGCAATGAGTGCTCACTCAGCATGGAGTCTGAGTCTGTTTGAGATTCTTTCCCCTCCCTCTCCTTCCCCTTCTACTCCCTCCTCCCCCTCTTGTGTGCACATGCTCTCTCTCTAAAATAAATAAATAAAATCTTAAAAAAAAAAAAAAAAAGAACCAGGATAAGCCTTCTAAAGAAAATCAGGTAAAAAAAAAATAAAGAAAGAAAATCAGGCAAAAGACATGTCTAAAATTACAAATTTTTTTCTTGTTTATGTTTCCTTCAAATTACTCTTTCTCAGGAAATGGTTAGAAGACATAAGATTTCTTAGCCCTGCTGTAAGTAGGACAGTATAAATAGAGCTTCGAGGTCAAGAGTATGCCATGCTTCCATGAACTGGCTATGAGACAGAAGTCACTCAGCTTCTCTGAGGATTGGTTTTCTCAGCTATGAAGTAGGGTAATACTATCTACTTCATAATATTTAATCCAGATTGATTTTGTATTTAACCACCTCTGCTACTCACCAACTTGGTAACTCAGGTAAATCTGTAACCTTCTTAGAAACCAAGTTTCATGTGTAAAACAGAATAATAATGCATACCTCACAGATTATTTTGCATCATAAATAAATGAAATAATATGCAAAATCACTGGACACTAAAGGTTACAAATAGTGCATGTTCAGACACCTTGAATCTTTCTTTTGCTTTCTTATTAGGTCTTACCTAAGATAGGTGTGCTACAATTTAACCCTGTTTATTGGTTTGCTCAACACTTCCTGGAGGCAGCCAGGGGAGACTGACTACCCACCTACAATTATTCAAACACTTGGAAGAAGACTAATGTGAGATTGTTCTTCAGATATCAGTAATTAAGTTTGAGTTTTCAGCAAAATTGTATTTTGCCTAATTACTTCTTTAGTATAACATGGTACCAAACTTTTATCCATCATCATAACAGAGATGACTGGAAACATTCTTTCTTGTGAACATTAGGCTTATTGATTTAAAAGACTCTCACCAGTCTAATGTTCAATGAATAATAACCAATATTAATAAATTTTAGTTTTCATTAGGGTACTATAAAGCCTTTTTCAGGGCTGCAATATGTTGTTAACATGCTAATGTATAGTTCAGTGACTTCTGTTTTAGCAGAAAATGTAAGCATTTCCATATGAGTCAATGATTTTAGCATTGTTGTGTCTTCATATGGGGCCAAGCTGTGAATTTAAATAGGAGCATATGTCATACTTATGTATACAGGCAGTATTATAAATGACTAACTATGACAATATTAGTGATACTGATTTGAAATTTTCAGCCTGCTGAGTGAACATTTGTGATTTTAAAAATCTACACTACGTGACATAGCTGCTAAGTAACTAGTAACGTGAATTTTGCCCTTTTCCTTCCACCCACAGCCTTTTTGTTTGTAAATGTGTGTTGGGTGACAAGTGGAGTTGGCACCCTGCTCTGGGAGGAAAACTTGAATTAGTTATGCCAACAACAGTGCTGGGACTCCATGATGTATATCATGTCACATATTATGGCCTTAACTAGGCAAACAGCCTTGCAGAGAGAATAAGCACCTATGCTCTACTAAGCATTTAAATTGTTAACCATAAATGCTTTGCATTTGTTAAAGTGGTGCTCAAATCGGCTGCTATTAGTGGTGCAGTCAGAATTCTCTGGATGTTGTAGGCCTCCAAGAGGATGTGTTGAATAAATATTCTCTGCCAAATCACCATGTCATTTAGCATTAGGAGGCATGGAATTGAAGAGCTTCTGAAGTTGGTTATTTACTCGTATTGTTCAAGGGGGGAAATCTGTACCAATGTTGCGTGGCTGTGAATACTACAGGGGCAAGGATTGAATTCTGACGAATATAAATTGGGGTCTGAAAAACATACACAACTACCAACAGGAATGGTAAACCCATGAGCCCTCTCGATGTAAAACTTTTTAAGGGAGTAAAGACTTGAATTTTCTCATTCAATTTTTCCATGTTTTGTTAATACGTCTTATATCAAGGTCCCCATTAATAGAATCTACAAAATGGCTCATTATGAAAATATAAAGGTGTTTCCTTTGATGGAAAAAACTCTCTGCTTTGACAATGAAATAAAATTCAGCTGCAGCCAGGATTTGATAATCTATGAAAGGGTATTTAGGGGCTATATTTCTTTCCTATTACTATGGTAACAAATTATTACAAACATGGAGGTTTAAAACAACACAAATTTATTATCTTACTTTCTGTAGTTCTGAACTCCAACTAGCGTCTCACCGGGCTAAAAATCAAGGAGCCGGCCGGGCTGTGTTACTTCCGGGAGCCTCTAGGGGAGAATCTGTGTCCTTGACTTTGGTAGCTTCTCAAGGCACTTGGCTCCCTTCCTCTGATGTCAAAACCAGCAATGACAGGTTGAGTCCTTCTCACATCCTATCGCTTCAATCTTCTTTTTTACCTGCCTTTTCCATTTTTAAGGACCTCTATGATTACATTGGGCCCCCCAGATAATCCAGGATAATCTCTCTGCAGTCAGCAGATTAGCAACCTTAATTCTATCTGCAACCTTAGTCTCCCTTTCTCTCTTAAGGCAACATATTCACAGGCTCCAGGGATTAGGAGGTAGAAGTTTGGGGGGGGGCACTATTCTGCCTACTACAGTGGCCAATCCAACAATTATTGGAATCTGTTTGGCAATTTCTGAAAAACGTGATCTTAAGAATATTTGCCTTCTGCCACAGAACGCTGTAAGAAGAATTTCACATGCATGCACCATGTGCGAATAAGAAAAAAGGAGGTATCTCCATGAGAAGGGCCTTATAATTGGTATGTATCTGGTTCAAGCGTAGGAAATTGTGCATTGGACACAAAGTTTGTACTGCCAACCAGATTCATGAAAGAAAAAGACTTTCTGTTAAAGTAGCAAGACTCAGGTATAATGTAGTACTAGATTAGTCATAAATTTAAGAGCAGAGAATACCCAATTAATTCCTTATGTTAAAGTAACTTTTTTTGAAAAGATTTTATTTATTTATTTATTTATTGAGAACGTGAGCAGGGGGAGGGGCAGATGGCGAGAGAGAATCTCAAGCAGATTCCATGCCCAGCATGGAGCCCGACATGGGGTTCCAATTCACCACTCTGAGATCATGACCCAAGCTGAAATCAAAAGTCAGACACCCAACCGACTGAGCCACCTGACTGAGCCACCCAAATGCCCCTGTTAAAGTAACTTCTGCCTTGGGCAGGATTGAAGGCAGATTTAGGTCTGGAAACAGAAAGTCAATTCAGATCATTCAGTGGGTGCCAAGAGCTTAAAATAACAGTCATGCAAGGATTATTGTCTTCTTTTTCCATAATGCCATGGTGAGTTTTCTACAACTATATCTAAGAACCATAACAATATCACTAACATACACCAGAGGGGTTGTATTTCTGAAGGCTATAAAAAGAGGGACAGCATTCATTCATCAGCACTAACTGTAGCTGAGGGCTCTGGGTAGTGCAGTGATGGGGACAGGGAGTTATCTAGGGATGTGGGGTGGGAATGAGGGCCATCTCAACAGGAAGTGGGTCCGTTGAAGTTGTGGTACAATGATGAGACATCCATATGATGGAATAATATTCAAGCATTTAGGAAGTGAGCTGTATTTTATAGTGATTGAGAGGGTCCATCAGTTACCAGCTGTGCATCCTTGAGCAAGTTCTGGATCTCTTTAAGCTCCAGTTTCCCTTCTGGTAAAATGGAGATGATGCTAACACTGGGATAATGCCTCAGGTTAATTGAAATGTTAATGAGATGGTTAATGTAAATATATTAGTACAGAATCTAATATATGGCATGTCCTTCATAATTACTGGCTGTTCCTGGCATTTTAATTATGAATATTCTTATTAGCTCAATAAGAAAACATGGAACAGTATTTGGGATATGAAAGTACGGACAATTAACATATAGAACTAGAATGATTCCATGATTCCATTTTTTTTTTGTAAAAGCAACTCAAAATTATGTACACAGAGGGCTCATATAAGTTTAGAAAAATGTCTGAGAATACACCTGTTAATAATAATTCTGGGAGTGGGACTGGATACAGATATCTTTGACTTTCAGTTTTATTACCATGGTAAGAATACACAGCTTTGTTGAATGCTGGCTCCCTGAAAATATCACCAAAACAACCTGCTGATAAGATGGTCTATTTAATAAATCCAGAATACTTTTGTAAAAACAGCAACATGTAGAGTAAATCTAAGCATTGCACATAACATTTGAAGACTTTCATAATCTGAAATCATGCCATCATGTCTCATGGAACAATCCTCTCTCCAATTTCCAAGATTCAAAAACCTAAAGTAAAATGAAAATCTTCCTTATAATTTCTTGGGAACCAGAACAAATGTAATTGGAAATCCACCAACTCAAAGAACACTGACATCTCCAACAGGGACATAAAATTGCCTGGTAATTCCACCCTTAAGTTTCCTTTTGCACAAGGAAGAATCAGAAAGCTTGGAAAGCATGCAGTTGCCAACAGCTGATTTCTCTCTCTACCTCAGTCTCAGAAACACTTGTTTAACTAACCGATTGTTTATTTCGCTGGTGTTTTCTCCATGGCTGGCTTAGCAGAGAAACTGACCAGGGTGGGGGAGATCTCTTAAAATAGAGGGGTGAAAACTGTCTTAAAAAAACAAACAAATGCCATCATAGCTGTTTAAGGAATTAAACAACAATAAAACAAAACAACAAGAAAATTACTGATGGGTATTCTATCAGCCAAATGCTTTTTGCCTCCCCTCCGGTCCCAGTTACCTTTCTGAGAAAAGAAGCTCTTTTTACCCTGACAACAACCATCTATCAATCATTCAAGTGATAACAAATATATACATAATAAGCATATGGTTTGTTTCATGAAGATGGATAAGTTTCCACTAAAGTTAGTTGCTAAATAAGAAACATTTCTTAGTCAGTCTTGTCCTTTTAGAAGATTTAGCTCCACATAATTGGGCAAACACTTATTTAATCATTGTGTGTTGTGTACAGTTCTGAGAGACACAGAAGAAACAAATGTTACAGATATAATTCTTGTCTATGGAGGGCTTATAGTATCATTGGGAAGGAGAGAGAAATATTTGGTATCTTTATCTTTGTATGACAAAGGCCACAGTGACATCACTCTTGAAGATTCTGCTCATCTGTCTTATAAACAAGGAGGCTAGGCTGGGAGCACAGAAGTCAAACACCTAGAACTAGAGAGACTTGAGTCCAAATAAGCTGTGTCAGTTCCTTTGTATGAGCTCTTAAAAGCAAGGCATTTAATTCTTCAAAAACTTTTCACCTATAAAATAGCTATTGGAATTAAATGAGATGATGCATTAATGTTCTTGGCACAGCATCTGTCAAATGTAACAATCTCTATATACTAACCATTGTAAGTGAGAATTATTGTGAGTCAAAAGAATCTGCATTTGAATTCTGTATTCTGGGCAGATCACATAATCTCTCTAAACATTAGTTCATTAGTTTCCTCAATACGAGGACAGTATGAGTACTTGCCTCCCAAGATGGTGGTGGGAATTACATGAGATATGCAAGGAGTTGGGCTTGGAGCCAGGTACGTGGTTATATGCTTCCTGATGGTAGCTATTGGGTATTTTTCGGGGGGGTGGGGAGGCTGACACAAAGTGGAGGCTTTACTGTACTTGAGATTGCTGGCTTTACATAGTTCCTTCCCTTTAGTTCAAGAAAGAACCCAAGCATGCGTTAAGAAATCGCCCACTTTCTGCTAGGTGTTAAGCCTGAATTTTATCCATTTATACTCATAATCACCCTTTGAGGCAAGTTTTAATTATAGAGCTGGGAAAACTGAGTCTCAGAAACAGTGTTTTGCCTGGGGCTATGCATGAGTTTGAAATCCATGAGTCCATGGGTAGGTGAACTTCATACTATTCAGTATCTCAGTTCCTTCCATGTGTTCCATGCTTCCTGGATTGACCTTTTCCAAGTCATCAGATTCAGAATGCCAGTGCAGGGTATCTTTCTACAATGTGCTGCTCACCAGAACTTTCTATGATGATGGAAATGTTCTAAGTCTGTGCTATCCAGTAAAAGAGCTGTTGGCCACTTGAGGCTATTGTTATTAGCACTTGAAATGTGGATAGTGTGATTCAGAAGCTGGTTTTTACATTCCATTTAATTTTAAGTAACAAATTTAAATACACATACCTCATGGCTACGAATTTGGACAGCAGATCTACGACATCCCTAGCCGACAATCATCTAGTCCTTGCCTGAATGATCTAAGTGACAGGTTGCTCATCTCCTGATGAACAGCCCCTTCAATTGCTCTGAACATAAGAGATAGGCCTTCATTATGGTGGACTAACATCTGTTGCCCTCTAACTTTTACTTACTTGGTCCTAATTTTTCCCTGGAGTTGTATAAAGTATGCTTAATCAGTTCCACAAAATAGTATCCCCTAATACTCTTCACCACACACAAATCTTCATAATTGTAAAGCATTCTGGGATCAGGGATTTTTTTTTATGAGGCTAATGTGGGGAATCGGCATACTGGGATGATGATAATAGAATGATGGTAATAATAATCAGTACCGTGTACTAAGCACATACTACCGCTGGATGTGAGCCAATTGAGCTAATGGCTTGTCACCCAGTTCTACTGTCTGGGAGGAAGTAGAGAGCATAGGGGACACTGTGGTAAACTGAGGGGGCACACATCCTCTCTAGAGGGGCAGTGGGGACTCAGCTGCTTATCACTCCCATGGTCAAGTGCATGAAGATCTGCACACAGGACTCTTGTCATCAGAACCCCTGAGCTTTCAAGGGAGGAGTGAAATCCAGGTTTTTTTAATGTAAAATCTTTTACTTGTTAAGTATTGATAATTAATCCAATTAAAAAAAAACCATCCTGTACTAAATGCACAGTGGTACCCTAGATTGGATCTTGAGATAGAGAAAGGACAATAGAAGAAAAACAAATGAAATCTGAATAAAGTCTGGAGTTTAGTTTTTTAAAAATTGGGGAAAAGAAGACCCTGTGGCCAAAACTGGCTGGTCACTTAATGCATACATATCCCATGGGCTGCTAATTTGCCATCTCTAATCCAGTCCAACTTCCACATTTAATGACGAGGAAGCTGAGGCCCAAAGCTCAAAAACACTTTGCTCAAAGTCATGAATCAGTTGCAGTGTTTTGTCTAGAAACCCCATTTCATATTGCTCAGGGCTGAGCTGATTAATTCTGGAACAGTAATATAACTTCCCGTTTTTTAGTCCACACTTGGAATATGGATTTGATTTGTGAAGTTCATCACACGTGGTAAGACGTTACGTGATGGAAATGTGCCACCATGTTAGTGATGAAGATTCTTCCTCTTCTTCCTTCCCTCCTGGCCTTCTTCCCCGGCTCTCTGCCTCAGGCTTGATTTTTCTCTACATTGCCTTTTCCTGAATATTTAGAGCTTTCCTTCTATTGTTCCCTACCTCCCTATAGCCACTGTTGCATGACAAGCCAGATTACGCTGCAAACAGTTGCTATGAATACAAAGTAATGTGCTTATCCATAAATGGGGTTTAGAAACACCCTTCCATTAAAGCGTCAAGAAATTTTCACACCAAGTAAGAATTATTACTAGAGAGCTGGTGCCAACCCAGTCACATTCTATGCTTGTGCAACCAAGCAGAAAACGATAAGGCTGGGATCACCTATAAATGGCCAAAAGGATATATGTGTCTTCAGTAAAGAAACAAAGAGACGCCTGCAGGCAAGTCCAGCTTGACCATGTGACTCTTAGGGAACAGAGAGGACTTAAGAAAGCAGACTACAGACCTCTTGTTTGTCCAAATATGGACCAGAAGGTTTAGGTGAGTTGCATAAAGCAGGTAGGAGACGAGTGAAAAATCAGAGCCTGGGATAAAGGACCATTCCAGCAAAGAACAACAAACTTGTGGAGCGTACTCTTTTCGGCACTGAGTACAATTCAAGGACAGATAAGGGAGTAACTTCACTGAGAAAAGGTGCAATTTTAAGGGGACAAAGAAGCTTTTTTTTTTTTTTTTTTTTTTTTAAGAGCGGCAGAGAGAGAGAAGGTGGGGGAGGAGCAGAGGTAGAAGGAGAGGGAGAACCTTAAGCAGGCTCCACGCCCAGCCTGGAGCCTAATGTGGGGCTCCATCACACAACCCCAAGATCATGACCTGAGCCAAAATCAAGAGTTGGATGCTTAACCGACTGAGCCACCCAGATGCCCCCAAAGAAGCAATTTTCTAAGTGTTGTGGTTTACTAGTGGGTCCATTTGGCTAACGGGGAGCTAGGTTTTCCAGATTCTTTGCTTTGTGACTCTGAGTCAGTCTTGAACACAACAGAAGTCTGAGATTCTGAAGTCTGTCACAGTTAGAGATGGTCAGGGAAAGATGTGGACTCCTGGTTGTCCTATTCTCTCCAACTGCTGACCCTGCAGATCACCAGCGACCTCAGGGCTAACATTAGACTCTGGGACTACAGCCTTCTGTGGGCTTCTCTGCCAGTGGCTAGGGCACCTGCCTTCCCACATTCCCATGCAAGCTACTACTTATCCACACTCCCCAGAGCTTTGTGAGTGCTGGTTAGTGACTTTTTTCACATCTTCTAATTCCTTCAGACCATTGCTTCTCCAGCTTCTCCTACAAGCATGTATCCTTACTCCTAGTATACAACCCTTATTCCTTAGTACTCCTAGAAATCCTGCCCCCACACTGGACTCCGCTTAATGTACTAAAGTAATTCTCTGGGTGGTGTTTTCCCAAGTTTACCAGATCACAACAATTACCTTGGTTGCTTATTAAAACACAGATTCCCAGGACCTGTCCCAGGCTCAATGAGCTAGAATGTTCGGGACAGGGGCCCAAGAGCCCGCACTTTTAATAAGCATGTCTCAGGTCACTCTTGAAATGGAGTAACTTTTTGGCTACACAGTTGATAACTTAGGTTGCACATTAGAAACACCTGGGGGGGCGCCTGGGTGGCTCAGCTGGTTAAGCGACTGCCTTCGGCTCAGGTCATGATCCTGGAGTCCCTGGATCGAGTCCCGCATCGGGCTCCCTGCTCGGCAGGGAGTCTGCTTCTCCCTCTGACCCTCCCCCCTCTCATGTGCTCTCTCTCTCAAATAAATAAATAAAATCTTTAAAAAAAAAAAAAAGAAACACCTGGGGAGTTTTCATAAGAAATTTTGATGCCAAGGTCCCACATCCAGAGATTTGGATTTACTTGATCTGAGCCCGGACATTAGGATTTAAAAGCTCCCATATGATGTCCACGTGCCACGTGCCGCCAAGGGTGAAAAGCCCTGCTCTATTGGAATAAAGGTGAGTCACCTAATAAGAGGGAATAATTTTCTTCTAACTCACTAGCAAGATATGATAGGCACCATATGCTCCAGCAAAAGAATTCTTTTATAGAATTTTAAAGTCAGTGTTCCAGCTAGAAGGGGTCTCAGTGGTCATTTAGCAATGCCCTCCATTCGGCCCTCTCTGAGGCCAGAGAGGTTAAGTGGCTGGTTCAAGGCCACACAGCTAGTTATTAGAAGACCCAGCACAGAGCTCTTTCTGCCACAGATAAGCAACCTTTCATTAACGCTTAATTGTGCCTGGAATAAATGTTCTTTCATGTAATTGACTCTGTTCTGAAGAGGCACCCTGATTCTTTTCTGCTAAAAGGGGGTTTAAATTACATCCAATAAACAAACAAGAAGTACCCTATCTGTACTTACCTCCTTGCAGCAGTTCTGCAAATTCTACCCTGCACAAAAGAAACACACTGGGACCTTTTAAATGTGCAGATCCTGAGAGGCTGATTGAGGAAATTGGTGGCTAAGCATCCGCAGTTCCTACCTAATTATAAGTGTACATCCTTCCTACTCCCCATGATTCTGATGCAAATAGTCCAGGGCCAGACATTGAGAAGCCCTGTCCTGTCATTTGATTCCAAACACTGGTGTAAAATATTTAAATGAGAACAGCATCTAGCTCTCATCCTATATAACACAATACTTGACATTTTGTTTTTCCAAATTTGTGCAGAACATTAAGCTCTCAGCTCTTCTAGATCGGAGATTATATCCACAGCTTCTAAAGGAATGCTCTATCTAACAAAACCGATCTAATCAGTGACTGAATACCTATAAATTTCTGCCTAACTGCAGTCCTACCATCCATAGTTGGGCTCACCAGACTTTTAAGATAATGCATGCCATTTATATCCCAATATGTTTGCATGTCAATGATTCAGTTTAAACCAGTCACAGACTCTGAATCCTACAGAGGCCAGGGAAGTATCACTGATGAATTAAGCCAACTGGGTTGGGAGTTTCATGGGAGGTAGCGGGCTGTGGTTAATGTATAGCTCATTTTTTTATGTGTCTAAAAAGAACAGCTGTTATTTGGCTTGGGACTATTATGATGCTGATTTTTCTGGTCTTGCTCCCCTATCCCACCCCCCAAGAGAAGATGAGAATTACCATCAAGATTCTACAAACTAAGACCTGAGAGCCAAATCCGACCCCTCATCTGGCTTTGCAAATAAAGTTTTATTGGAACACAGCCACATTCTTATTTACATACCACCTGTGGCTGCTTTCTCCCTACAATGACAATTAAGTATTTGTGACTGAGCTCTATGGCCCTCAAAGCCTTAAAATAGTGACTCTCCGGTCATTTACAGTTTGAGTTTTCCAATCCCTGATCTAGATTTGTTATGTGTGAAATCTTAAAATGCCAGCTCAAATTCTTTTTTTTTTTTTTAAGATTTTATTTATTTATTTGAGAGAGAGAGAAAGAGAGAGAGAGAGAGAACACAAGCGGCGGGGAGAGGGAGAAGTAGGCTCCCCGTTGAGCAGGGAGCCCGACGTGGGGCTCCATCCCAGGACCCTGGGATCATGACCTGAGCTGAAGGCAGACGCTTAACTGACTGAGCCACCCAGGCGCCCCACCAGCTCAAATTCTAAAAACACTGCATTTCCAAATAAAACAGATATGTTGATGAACTGAACAATCATTCCTGTTCACCCTTCCTCTGGTCTGTATGGGTGAGAATATGACTCTATACGGTAGAGCAGAGATGGGGGAATCATTTCTATAACACCTTTTCATAAAATATCATGTCCAATAAAATGAGCACTTAAGAACTGTGATATTGGGTGGAAAAATTTGGCAATTAGAAAACATTTTGCTTGTGGAAACAAAGAAAAAAAACCACAAAGGATTCTGAAGACAATTAAAGCCAGATTTAAGAAAAAAAAAAAAAAAGGCCTCAAAGAAAAGGTACAGTCTAGATAACAGACACTGTGGGAGATTCTACCTCACATTTTATGATGTCCTAGGAAAATTAGCAAAATGTCCTGAGTACATAGAGAATGATTCAGAAGTTTCCAAAAAGAAAAATTTACCAGTCCCTTATAAAGAACAAGAAGCAGGTTGGCATCCAGCCTTCTAAGAAGGTTTTAACATCAGAAATCCAGTTTGTTTCAGAAGCAAAGCCTTCTAGAACTTTTATGAACTGTGTTTTAAAATTATCAAAAGCTGTTCCTCTTGCTTTCCCCTAACCCTCTATTTTATATGAGTCCTTGATCTTTTCTACTGCAGTTTTTCCAACCATTATACTTCTCATGCAGGAACGTGATCCCTGTGGCAGTTGGGGGATTGCAATAATTCATTCTTACATTTCATGTTGAGTTTTAAAAATTGCTTTCAGAGGTTTTGGGGGTAGAAGAGAGAAGGAAGAAAAGAAGGGTCATAAAAAACTTGGGTTGAAATATTTCAAAACTGTAGCAAGATGGAAATCCTGTACAATTCACTTGGTGTTTTAGGAGCCAAACTTACATAACAGCTCAGACAAAAGACTAGACTTGGGTCTTACAGCCTAAATTTCCCTTCCTCTACCCTCTCAGATGCAGCCAAGGAAGAAAATTAGGAAGATAGGTCTTAAATAGTTTGCAAATGGTATTCCATACCTCTAATTTCTAGCTCAGAAAAAGCATGTGTGTGATGAAATAAACTCTGTTATTCAAGGAGTCAAATACTTTGCTGGTAGAAGACAAGCAACTTGAAGGATACCAGCAAGAAAAACAGTTAGACACACATTGTGCCTAAATCTGTGCTCAGGCTTACTACTCAGGAAGCATTCCATCATCATAAGTATACAGATAAATAAAAACACTAGTTAGTATAGACTCACTATGGACAAAGCTCTAGAGTGAGCACTTTACATACATTATCCCTTTAATTCTTACAGGCTATCATCCTACCTTCTATGCAATGATGCTGAGATCTAGAGAGGTTAAGTAACTTGTTCTAGATGATACAGCTTGCAAGAAGTACAGATTGTACTACTATGTATTGTAAAAAATATATACAATTACAGATATAAATGCTCTGAGGAATGAAGTTGCATGTTACCATGGAGTTGGTAAATGGGAGCATTGGGATAGAACCCAGGTCTCTGGACTTTCGTGCCCTTTCCATAATGCCACACCATTCCCCACCTGCAAATCTTCTAGCCTGCCATTCCTAGGAGAGAGAGATATGGAGAAAGAATCTCAACAGGAGAGGAGCCATTCAGAGATGTTACCAGTCAACAAGTTGCACAGGATGAAAGTGGCTATCTCAAAATGGACCCTTTCAAAAGGCAGATCATGAGAGACTATTGCTAGAATATCAATTGTGAGTAAAAGGTTAAGGCTCTTACACACACACACACACACACACACACACACACACACACACAATAACACCAAAGCTAGTGATCTTAGAGAAGGAATCAGCAAACTGTGGTCCTATTGGCCAAATCTATCCCCAAGTTGGTTCATTTGTTTTGGTTTTGGATTCTTCATATAAGTGAAATCATACAGTATTTGTCTTTTTCTGACTTATTTCATTTGGCAGAATACTCTCGAGGTCCATCCATGTTGTTGCAAATGGCAAGATTTCATTCTTTTTAATGTCTGACTAGTATTATTTCATATATATCACATTTTCTTTATCTGTTCAACTATTGGTGGGCACGTGGGTTACTTCCAGAACTCAACTATTGTAAATAATATACAATGAACATGGGGAGTGCATATATCTTTTTGAATTGGTATTTTTGCTTTTATTGGATAAATACTTGGGGTGGAATTGCTCGATCATATGGTAGTTGTATTTTTAACTTTTACAGGACCCTCCATACTGTTTTCCATAGTGGCTGCACCAGGTTACGCTACCAACAGTGCAAGAATATTCACTTTTCTCCATTTCTGCTTGTTACTGAATTGTATGAGTTCTTCATATATTTTGGATATTAACCCCTTATTGGATATATGATTTGCATATAGCTTCTCCCATTAAGTAGGTTGTCTTTTTGTTGATGGTTGCCTTCACTGTGCAGAAGCTTTTCATTTTGGTATAGTCCCATTTGTTTATTTTGGCTTTTGTGCCATTGCTTCTCTAGTCATATCCAAAAACATATCACTAAGACCAATATCAAGGAGCTTACCACCTGTGTTTTCTTCTAGGAATTTGATGGTTTCTGGTCTTACACTCAAGTCTTTAATCCATTTTGAGTTAATTTGTGTGTATGGTATATAATAGTGGCCCAGTTTTATTTTTTTGCATGTGGCTGTCCAGTTTTTCCAACACCATTCATCGAAGAAACTCTCTTTTCTGCATTGTACATTCTTGCTTCCTTTGTCATAAATTAATATATATATGTGTGTATATATATATATATATATATGACCATATATGCATGGTTTTATTTCTGGGCTTTCTATTTTCCACTGATTTATGTGTCTGTTTTTATGCCAACACCATACTGTTTTGATTACTGTAAGTTTGTAGTATCATTTGAAATCAGGGAATGTGATGCCTCCAGCTTTGTTCTTTTGTCTCAGCAATAGAAAGAGAAATAGTTTGGTTTGAGATCTTTTGTTATTCCATACAAATTGTATGATTGTTTTTTCCATTTCTGTGAAAAATGCCACTGGAGTTTTGATAGAGACTGCAGTGAATCTGTAGATTGCTTTGAGTAATACGGACACTTTAACAATATTAATTCTTCCAATCATTAAACACAGATTATCTTCCTTTTAACTAGTTCAATTTCTTTCATCAATGTCTTATAGTTTTCCATGTATAGGTCTTTTACCTTTTTGGCTAAATTTGTTTCTAGATATTTTATTTTTTTTTGATAGAATTGTAAATGGGCTATTTTTCTTAATTTCCCTGATACCTCATTGTTAACGAATTAAAGTGCATTAGTTTTTTTATACTGATTGTGTACCTTGCGAAATTACTAAATTCATTTATTAGTTCTAATAGTTTTTTGGTGGAGTCTTCAGATTTTTTATATATAAAATTATGTCACCTGCAAATAGTGACAGTTTTATTTCTTCCTTTCCAGTTAGATGTCTTTTATTTCTTTTTCCTGCCTAGTTGCTCTGGCTAAGACTTCCAATACTACGTTGAATAAAAATGGCATTCATGTCTTGTTCCTGATCTTATACAAAAAGCTTTCAGCTTTTAACTGTTGAGTATGCTATCAGCTGTCCGCTTGTCGTATATGGCCCTTATTATGTGGAGGTACACTCCTTCCATACCCATTTTGTTGAGAGTTTTTATTGTAAATGGATGTTGAATTTTGTCAAATGCTTTTTCTGCATCTATTGAGATGGTCATATGATTTTTATCTTTCGTTTCATTGATGGTGTATCTCATTTATCGATTTGCAGCTGTCGAACCATCTATGCTTCCACTTGACCCTGGTGTATGATCCTTTTAATGTGTTGATGAATTTGGTTTGCTAATATTTTGTTGAGGGTTTCTGCATCTATATTCATCAGGAGTATTGGCCTATAATTTTTTTGTGTGTATGTTTTTTTGTGTGTATGCATTTATACATATTTATACATTTTAATATTTATTTGTATATTTTAATGTATGTTGTTTATACAGTTATACAGAAATAGTATATACAATAATTTTATATAATAAAATTAAAATTATATGATATGATGTAATAAAAACATAAATATATAATATATATATTATGTTTATAATAAAATCTATATAAAGCCTATATATGTATATATTTTTCTGTCTCATGTGAGGAAAAGAAATTGAGAAGCTAGTATAGCTCATTATTTAAGGCTATGGAACAACTCTAGCTAGAAATTTTAAACTTGGGATACTTACTTTGTGGACTGAAACCTCTAACCATGGCTTTGGCATTCAAATGAAAAAATGTCTATCAAGCACTGTATAACAATGGTCAGACAATAGAGTTTCAAAAAATGTTAGTGATCACTTGCAACCAACTCTTCTGCTGACTTCATAGAAAACATAACTTACTCCCTTCAAGTACTGCTGCTTGGGGATATTCATGCTGGGAGGTCCCTTTGGGAGTAGGGTGGTGGAGATTCTGGACTCAAAGAAGGAACATGCCAGGTAAACAGAATCCCCTGCTGAATATCTACATATAAAGCTTAATTGTATTTCAGTAGGCTACCCTTTCTTTTATTATTTTTAAATATTTTTGCTTCTCAATTAGACAAATTTGATCTATATTCAGGTTGTAAGGTCCCAGAGAAACTGTGAATCAACAAGAGCAACTCAACAGCTGGCCATTCCTTCTAGAAAAATTCTAAGCAGATTTTTAGCTGGCTAGTAGAGCTAGGTATGTAACTCAGCAAGCTGCTCTCTCTTGACAGTCTTTCCCATCTTTGTCTCTAAGAAGAATGAACATTTCATTATCAACTATCCTCAGAGTATCTTCTGACTCACCCTCCCCCAAAATACTGTTCAAATTTCCAATGGGATACCCTTGGCTTTCCAGGACCTTCCTTAAAAAAATTCAAAAGCTATCATCTGGTACACAAAACGCTTTTTGCTGAGGCCTGTTTTTAGTTTTGTTTTGCTTTTTAAATTTCTAGCCGTAAGAGTATTTTCCAGGCAAGAGAGAAAACTTGAATAAGATGGTATCTCACTGCCTTAACTAAGCGCTTGAACATGATTTCCTGGGTCTCCTCGTCAAGCTGAAATGTCACTCTACGATTCATGTCAATGCGTCACCTATTTCTCACGTTCTTCTCTGACTCCTTACAGTCTGAGTACTGCTAATCCCTTTTCTATTTTCCTTGAGTCAGAGGATTTTCCTGTGTAAAAGAGCAGCTCTCTTTTTCTATTTGTCCTGGTATATAAAAAAAGGCTGCAGTGCTGAGACTAAGGGCAGATGGGAAGTACAAAGCAGCAACTGCTTGGTCCCGGGTTCAGATTGCTTCTTCTAGGCCTATGTGCCTGGACTTCCACGGAGATTACATCTGGCCCAGGGTGTGCTCTGTGTTTCAATCCCTTGCCCATCTCCTTGCCTTGATGATGGTTCTGTGGAGATTTAACAGCACACAGAGCATCTTGAGAGGTCAACAGCTGGGTCAGGTCTGAAATGATGGTCTCTTCCAGGCCCTGGGTGTAGACTGCTAGTGAAGGCTACTATTTTATGAGACTCCATGTGATATCAGTCTCCTAAGATCTACCTATGAATGAGACACTCAGTTTTACTTCTTTATTTTAAAGACTGTGATGGAACTTAAATCGATTTTTTTCATCACGCTTGAAGTCAGTGATTCAGAGTGTAAGTTCTGGTGGTGAAAAGCCTGTGTCACCTTCACCTCCCTGTATCTTGGTGTGCCCATCTGTTCAATAAGAACAATAACCTGACTCAGGGATATTCAAAGGTTAAATAGAAATAATGACACAACGCACTTAGCAGAGTGCCTGCCAGGTAAAGGCCCTGTACGTATTTATTCCTTCTCTCCTTCTTATCTCTGTTTATTAGCTGTGGTAGACTGAACAGAAACCTAGAAATTCAGAGAAGTTGAGTGACCCAGCCTAAGTCACACAGCTAGCTAGGGGCAAAGTCAGGGTAGAACCAAGGTTACCTGCTATCTGGTTCACTGTGACCATGTCTGGGAGGGGGACGCTGACACTAACAACTCAGACCTGAGAAGCAGGTGTCATGAGAGCTGGCTACATGCACACCTATGCTCTGGAGTTTGCTGATGAGATTATGAGGTAGGAAGCATGGTGAAGAACCATGTACAGACAGGCAGGCTTGGGTTCGTAGTTTATTTCCACAAATCCATGCCTGAAATCAGAGGTTCCCGAACCTTGTCAGGTCACATGGTATCCATGGTGTCTGGTTTCTTCATGGGGACTGCTAGGCCCACCAGGACTTCACCTTTCCAGCTACTAAGTCAATAGTACAAACATTTCATAGATATTTATGTTCTAAAAGCTTAGCAACCATTTGAAAATATAATATACATAACCTGAAAGATGAAATATTATAAAAGTTATATTTTGTAAATAGTAAAATAGTATATAAATATTCCATATTTAAATATATAAAAATATATTTATAGATATTTATTTAAAGTATGGAATATATTTAAAATATAAAATGTATTTAAGTATATTTACTGTGTTTCTATATAAAATATATATAATATGAAATAGAATATATAAATATTATCTATAAAATAAATGCAGTATTTTTCATTCAGAACATTCATATAGTAAATACACATATACTACAAAATATTATAAAATAATATTGCAGCACAACTTCTTATCCTGCAGGGTTCTGTGGGATCAATATAGTGTTCACGGGTGCCTCAGGTCACAGTTTGAGGACCATGCACTTAAGTCCCACCCATCCTCATTACCCTTCCCTACAAATCTGGGGTGGCTAATATACAGAAAAAGGTTGGTGGGGATACAATTCAGGAGTACGACTGCCAAGCACAGAAACCAGTGGGTCCCAAACGTTAGCGTGCGTAAGAAGTGCATGAGTTCTTTTTTTCCAAATGTGAATTATTGGTTCCTTATCCCCAGAAATGCTGACTCGTTAGGGATGGAGGGTGCCCCAGGAATCTGCATTCTTATTCTTGCCAGGAGACTTATAGGTAGGTGGTCTGAAGCCTACACTTGGAAAAAAAAAAAAAAAACAAACAACAACTGCTCGAGATGTTATGTTTATTTATTTGGGATGCATGAAAATGCCAGCGCATTTAGAGCATAGGGTTACCCCATGACATCTTCTTCATTCTGCGTAACAAGAAAGCTCAAAATGACGCCAGTGGCTTGCTAAGTAAGTTTCTTTCATCCAATTCCCTAGGCAATCGATCTATAGATTCTCACCCACTCCCACTATTAGCCACCTGATAGCACTTTGTTAAAACAACTAACCTATAGGAAATTTGATCCATGCATAAAAAAAGGCCTGGGAAGGATAAAAGATACTTGGAGTGTGTGAAGAATCTACTATTAAATCTTAAAAGCTGCACTGCATAAAGCGAAATTATTGTTATTAAATTCTCTACAGATTACAAGGTAGCAGCAGCTCATATTGTAAAGGCCAGATTGGGCCTTTGTGATGTGTAATGTGCTAAGCACAAGGGAAGTAGACTTTGCTTCTTGAAGGATATTTGCCTACAGCATAATACCAATAATGGAAATAATATCAGATCACATAAAGTTGAGGCTTTTATTCTCCACAGAACTGAGAAATGATGAGAGAAGCACTCTGGGAATTTTCTCTTTAGATTAAATATTTGAATCATGACTGTCTGAGACAATCACATTCAGCTCGAAAATTACTTTGCTATCTCAAGCATGCTGAGAATAAAAGACACTTTCAGTATCACAATTAAGACATGAAAATCTTATTTTCTACGGGATTTGTATAGTTAAGGAAAGAGAATAAAAATATTTGAATGGTACCTAATGTTTTAGCTGAATTTTACTCCCGTCATCTTCCTGCCATCGTATGGGAATAAACAAGTTGGCAGCCTTTTGGAGCTGAGTAAAGCTCTCATCAGTTTAAGCAGGATCAGAGAAGAGAAACAAAGGAAAGGCAACAGGGCAACCGCTTTGTTGTTCTGCATCCAGGTGGCAAGCCTCAGGTTTTCCAGCACCTTCTTAGGTCAACGTCCAAGCTGGCTTGGATCTCAAATTCCCCTCACATATGAACGAGGCCTGGGTGGGCAGGGGCAGCATTTATTTTCTAGGTTTGTTCCCTTTACCTAGTTCTTGCCAGGGTCAGATGTCATGTCTTTTGGAGGCCACCCAGCTTCTGGAAGAATTGGTCAGAAGGATGGAAACATTCCATCCATCCATCTCCATGTGGGACTGGCCTTAGGAGAAGGTGGTAACCACTGGGCGATAATTTCTTTAGCAAGATCTCCTTCCCATAATAGGCCCTCACTCAATTATCCATTCTCAGTGAAGTTCATTCCCAAACCACCTCGGTATCAGAGGCCTTTTTATCAAGGCTACATTTTGGTTGCATGTCTCCTCTTTTCCCCTTTTAAGCTCCAGGCAAACTGAATAACCAGGATTTCTTGGTGTATAATCTCTATTCCTCCATCTCTGCAACCCTTTCTATTATGGGACATTAGCTTACCCCTTCTCAACTTTCATATGCTAACATCTTACCCATCTTTTTTTTCATTTCAAAATTTTATTTAAAATCTATTTAGTGGTATGCCTGGGTGGCTCAGTTGGTTAAACGTCTGCCTTCTGCTTACGTCATGATCTCAGGGTCTTGGGATCAAGCCCCGCATTGGGCTCCCTGCTCAGTGTGGAGTCTGCTTCTCCTTCTCTCTCTGCCCCTCCCCCTGCTCGTGTGCACTCTCTCTCTTTCAAATAAATAAATAAATAGTCTTTAAAAAAATAAAAAATAAAATTTAGTTAGTTAACACATATGGTAACATCTTACCCATTACTGATGCTACCTTTTCTAGAAAGGTTTCTATGGCTCTCAGCATCCCTGCTGACCAAGTCTCTGTTTTACTAGATCTGGACCTACAGCATTGATCTCCATGCGCTCATCACTCTCCTCCTGATAGTATGGAAATGCGGGTATAGGTCAGATCCATGTTTTACTCATTACATTACAACTTGTAAAAGATTTAATTCACTTTTGCATATTTCCTGGCATATAAGCAGGGCATATAGCCAGCCACTGATGAGTAATAAATGAACTAGTGAATTAGAGAAAATAATTGATATGCAGTTTCCCCTAGAAATTCCTCAAAGACTCTGATGTATCTAAGGTATAAGTGACTGAGCTTTCCTGTTTCTGTGCAAGGCAGTATTCATGTAAAGAGAAGAGAAGGAGTGTACACAGAATATGAGGTCATCGCTCAACTCTGGGGTCAGGGGCTATGGAAAGAGGACAGCATGGGGAGGCATTTTATTTTATTTTATTTTATTTTTATTTTTTTAAAAGATTTTATTTATTTATTTGACAGGGAGAGACACAGCGAGAGAGGAAACACAAGCAGGGGGAGCAGGAGAGAGAGAAGCAGGCTTCCTGTGGAGCAGGGAGCCTGATGCGGGGCTCGATCCCAGGACGCTGGGATCATGACCTGAGCCGAAGGCAGACGCTTAACGACTGAGCCACCCAGGTGCCCCACAGGGAGGCATTTTAAAGGTACACTTCACCTAGTTTAATTATTTTGCTTAGTACCTGGCAAGGGAGGGACTATTTTTCCCCATTCAAATCCATGTTCATTCACATGAAAGAGACAAGAAGGCACAGTTCTCTCTCATATTGACCACACTCCCCAGTGTAATCCAAAGTTATTGATCTGGATTTCACATAGTCCATCGCAGATGGAAATGGCAGATGGAAAAGGAGGTGTTCTCTTTGGTCCACTGACACCTTGACTATTTAAGTTCAAAGAAAACATTAGTTTCTTTCTTAAACCATAAAGAACATGTAACAGATGACATGCTACAAAATCATGTAATTCTCTATGTAGAATATGTAATTAGCTGTACATCAAAAACACAGAGGCCTGTTTTCAAGGCTTCGAGCACAATATCTTCATATGGACCTTCCCTTACACATGATGCATTGTATTGATGGTGTCTGCGAATAAACTCAGGCAATGGGAAAGAATAATCAGAGTAAAATAAAAGAGATAAGAAACTCCTCAATGGAACAAGTAGTATTATTTACCTAGGAAGAGATTCATGGGAGTTGGCTAAGAGTGGCATTTTGTAAGCTGGAATATTGAAAGGAGCCATGGTGGGAATATTTACATCACAGAAATTAGCAAACATGACAAATCAAAACCTTTTCTTTCCCTTTCTTTTTTTTTTTGGAGAACTGGTTTATCCATACACTAGTGAGTAGGCACTAGGGTAGTCATAGTTTGCAGAGAAGAATAAAAAAGTAGATTGAGATATTCTTATTGATTTTTTGTTTCCTGAAAATCTACATGAAGAGCAATATCAGTGACTACATATTGAAAAACACTGGCAATGTCTAAGTAGAACTGTACATGTGGCAAAAGTATGATTCTATTTAGAACAAGAGGATTATAAATCCTAGCTTTATGAAAATCAAAAGAGCTTTTAATAAGATGCCTTTTTAATACACAAATTTCCTATTTCTCACATATATGTAATACCTTCAATAATGATTGAACCTTGAATTACTTCCTCTGTCAAATTTAGTTGGCCATTATCCTCTATACTTGCTGTAATCATCTTTAAACAGTAATCATGATGTACACTAAGCCCCTGTTTCTAATAATACAATTCTCTACATCTTTATGACTAAGTTTTCTGTGGTAAAAACACCATGAAATGACAGAATAACTTGAATAAGAGTCACAAAACAAAATCCTATTATACTTTGTAGACAAGTATGGTTATTTATTTTTTTTAAAGATTTTATTTATTTATTTGACAGAGAGACACAGCGAGAGAGGGAACACAAGCAGGGGGAGTGGGAGAGGGAGAAGCAGGCTTCCCGCCGAGCAAGGAGCCCAATGGGGCTTGATCCCAGGACCCTGGGATCAGGGCCTGAGCCAAAGGCAGATGCTTAATGACTGAGCCACCCAGGCACCCCAAGTACGGTTATTTTAATGCTGTGCTCATTAGAATCCAACCCCATGTCATTGACTATGAGAGGAGGAAGGGTTGCTCTGATATATACCCAATCAGTGCTGTAATCCTTTATGCATCTGCCCCTTTGCCAGTATCCACACTCATTTTCCTATACTTCCCATGGCACTGCTGATGGTATTGGCCATCCAGAAGGTGGGTAGAACCCACAGTGTCGCTCCTTATCCCAAGTCCTCAAGAACCATTGTTCATTTCTCTTCTGTTCCTGCCACTGACCATGAGGAGCCCTAGAAAGCTGCATCCCTTAGCTTGAACCCCAGAATGAGAAACACAGCACAGACTTGAACCCAACCTATAGCCTCATCCAAGCTCAGAAAAGAAGACTAACTGAGATCAACCAAACTCCAGGCAACTCACTGACCCATGAGTGAACACCAATGCTTATTTTAAGCTGATGAGTTTTTGGGTTTCTTTTGTTTTGAGAGAGAAAGTGTGAGCAGGGGGAGGAGAGGAGAGGAGAGAGAGTGTCTTTTTTTTTTTTTTTTTTTTTTTAAGATCCCATTTACTCATTCATGAGAGATAGAGAGAGAGAGAGACAGGCAGAGACAGAGGGAGAAGCGGGCTCCCTGGTTCTCGATGCGAGACTTGATCCCAGGACCCTGGGAATCATGACCTGAGCTGAAGGCAGACGCTTAACCGACTGAGCCCTCCAGGAGCCCTGAGGAAAGAGAGAGTCTTAAGCAGGCTCCACACTCAACACAGAGGCCCAATGCGGGGCTCAATCTCAAGACCCTGAGATCACGACTTGAGCTGAAATCAAGAGTCAGAGGCTTAACCAACTGAGCCACCCAGATGCCCCATAAGCTGATGAGTTTTGAAATAATGTGGTATGCAGCCGTGTGGTGGCAATAGGTGACTAATCTAGTTACCAGACATTAGGCATAAGTAGAAATTATGTGAAACTTTCCTTATGACAGCTTGTATAAATCAACCGCGTACAGGTTTTGGGATGAAGAAGCAAAGTTTTGAATCATGGCTCAATTATTTACAACCCCTCTAGCCTCCATTTTGTCATCTATAAAAGGAGGACAATAATATTCATTCTATAAGTTTTGGTGAAGATGAACTGGGAATCCTTACCATAACATGATCCATTATAAAGGGCTTGACATAGGATCTGGTAGAGAATAAGAGCTGAAAAATTGATAGGTCTAAGTATTATTTTTATTTAATAGCATTTATTGAACATTTACTGTTGACCAAGGCAATAATAGGAACTGAAATCTGGAAGAGAAATGAAAAGCATTTCTGGCGTAGAGTCAGAAATCACTAATAAAACAAAATCACTTGCAAGACAACATATTTAATATTGACTGTAGAACACAGCCAAAGGTAATTGCTTTAGAATTAAACACAGGTTTGGAACAGGAATTTATTTTTTGAACACGGCTAAGCACTGACCATATCAAAAAGTCTGTAAAATTTGATGGATGTGTTCCATTATGTAAGTAAAAATTAAGGAATGGCCTTATCCAAGTGCTGTTAACAACAGGCACCAAAGATCCATAACAGGTAGCCCAGAGCTCACCATGGAGGAAAATTTTCAACATAAGCTTGTACAGCAAAAACAAATATTCACATCATTAAATGAACTCTAAGCCAAAGAACCTTAAGCTTTGTACTTGAACAGAGGCTAATCTAATTTGACAGAAACCCACTAAGTGGTTAGAAAATTCAACCTCATGGTCTTCAGTGAATTAATGAAATTGGTTGGGGACTCAGTGTCTTAGACATACCCTAATGCTCCTTTTCAGTTGCAAGAGAGAAAATAGATAAATAATAAAGAATGTAAAGCTTAGATATCACTTCACGTGGTCATGATTCCTCTTAGAAGCCACAGTATCCCCTGTCCCTGTGTCTCCCAGACATTGTCTCATGATTACTTTCTAAGGGCAGCACTTTAACTAGTCTATGGTGTCGAGCATTAGAGGGCATAGAATCATGTAAAAAGCTTCTTTAAAATGTCCATGGTGCTGAACACAACACTCAAATCCTGATTCAGTGGTCCCTGGAATTCAGCAGTCTGGAGCAATGTTTGGGATTTTCCTTTTTTGCCCATTTGTACTAGGTAATGGGCAAGCAGATACGGTGAGAACTGGACATTGAGGAATACTGAATTAAGCTTCATAGGAGGTCACAAACTAGTAGACCATGGGCCAAACATGTGTTTTCTTTGGCTCACAGATCTGTTTTACTTGGTAGTTGCCAAAAAGGAGGAAATTTCACATGAACAGATTTCTGGATTTTCTTAAAAAGTAAGTGGATAGATTTCTGTGGCAAAGCCAGGCTTCTGCATGACAGAAATACACTGGACAGGAATAGTAACGGGGAGGTCTGTCTGGAGGATCCTGAAAGCATGGAAACAAGAGATCACAGGTATGGTCCTGGTAGGGCAGGAGGTCAGAACTAAGGCTCTCAGGGTGAGAGCCCAGTTCACATGGCCTTTTAACAATCATACCCAATGTTTAAAGCAGACATGTAATGAGCTGGACCTTCTGCTAGATGCTTTACATATATTGCTTCTAATCCTTATAACTGCCCTACAAAGTAGGTATTATGTTCTTTATTGTAAGATTAGAAAACCAATGATCAGAGAGATGAAATGTTTTACCTAAGGCCACACAGCTGGCAAAGGGTGGTGCTGGGCTTCAAGCCCAGGTCTGCCTGGCTGCAAGCCCAGGTCTGCCTGGCTGCAAGCTCCTCTTCCTTAATGACCCATTGCTTTTCCAACTCAGTATATTAAGGAGAAAGAGGAGCGCGCCACAAATGCTGAAAGCAGTGGGCTGGGATTCAGGAATTGCAAAGAAGGGTTACAAATCAAAACTTGACAAAGCAACGATGAAATGTTTTCCAGAACTCAACCTTCCATGTTGCCAGCAATATATCATGTGACTTTCTTCCTTTCTAAGGGTATTTTTGTTTGAGCAAATAATTCAAAGATAACTTGGTGTTTGTTCTGACTACTGACATCATCTATTATTTATCCTGTAATTTTTAGAATTAATGGAAATTCTTACAGTAAGTGGACTCAATGACCTGCCAAATTTGGAACGTGATTATGCATCTTCTGATGCCACTGTGTTTGTGTGTGTAAAACCATTTGTCCTTAAATTTTGTAGGATATCCTCCAATTAAAAAAAAATTGGTCCCATTGTGCCTAAAAATCATTGGAATGGCCTGGAAATTTTAGTTATTCAGCATCTAAGTTCTATTTTAAATCAACTATTTTAAAATTAAAAAGGGCACAAAATTCTTTATAAAATCATGTGTACTGCCCATGGATATGGAAAAATTGCTCTCTGGATAACCCATCCATCACTTGCCATTTATCAGAGTAAGAAATGGGCAGGGGTGCCATAAAGAAATTCACAATGTGTAAGCCAAAACAACTGAATTCTAGACTTAATATTCCTTTTCTGGAAAGAAAAGTGATTACCCTTCTTTTTATGCCTCTGCAAATAAAAGGATTGGAAATAAATTCTACAATTCTTTTTGGCTCCAAAACTCTATCAGTCTAGAAGAATAATTCTATTTGCCTATCCTATGAGGAGAAAGAAAAATCACTCCAAAATAGAGAGCATGTAACTAAAGCCTTAAGGCAAATGTATTTCCTCTGAAAACTGTGAATAACTAGTATATTCATGTGATGAAATCCCATGCCCAGTCCCTCAACATGACAAGTTACTAAGATTCACTAATACGTGGTTCTGCTCTACTTCTGAGTACACAGAGGATTACATTTCTCTGCTCCCTTGAACTTAAGCATGCTCATGGGATGTGTTCTAACTAACCAAATATGATCAAAGGTGACATGGGACACCTTGAAGTCAAGGTGGGGACTCAATTTTCCAACCCTCTTCTTTCCCATCGTGATGGTTGACTACAAGATGGTAAATTTTCTCCTGATACAAGTGACTGAGTGACTCTGTAGAGCTAAGTTTCTCACTAAAATTCCATCAGATATATATAACATGAATAAGACATAGAAGACTTACAGTGTGTGTCAAAACCCTGGGATTTCAGAGTTAATTTCTTCCCACAGCAAATATCAAAGGGTGGTATATGATCTAGCAGCATTGGTATCACTTGGGAGATTAAAAATGCAGACTCTCAGGCCCCATCCAGAACTACTGAATCAGAGGCTGTTTTTTTATAAAATCACCAGGTGATTTGCATGCACAAGCACTGATGGTCTATTCCGATTTATACAATGCTTAAGTAATTTTGTCCAATGTAGATATATTTGAAAGATCTAGCATTCCCCAATAATTATGATCTTCTTCTGCTTAAGGATCTTCCTCAGCATGTTCCAAAGCTGTCTCACAAATCTGGCAAATGCAACAAAGAAATAATTGAAAAATAGCATGTCACCGCTGCAGCAAAATATACTTAATAATATGAATGCCCTCTATTTCTAACTTAAAGAATCAAGAGGGGGAAACACATATAAATGGTCTTACTCATATAAATGTCTTAATGGCATCCTAGAAGATGGCTTCAGTTCATCACAAAGAGCATGTTTCTCTGCAAGAGGTGAGTACAGTCCTCGTGACCAAGTTACTCCCTAATTTTTTTAAAGGTCTTATATCGCATTAGTATCCATTCATTTGTTTATTCAACAAATTTTTTTGAGTACCTACTATGTGCTTCATCTTTTTTGTAGTAAAATTCATGTAGCAAAAATTCACCAGTTCAACCATTTTAAAGTACACAATTCAGTGGCATTTCACACATTTACAGTGTTATGCAACCCTCAACACAGTCTAGTTCGAGAACATATTCATCAGCCCAAAAGGAAAACCCACACCCTTCAAGCAGTCACTCTATTCCTCTCTCCCTATAGTCCCTGGCAACCACTAAGTTACTTTCTGTCTGTATGAATTTGCCTGTTGTTGTTGTTTTTTAGATATGTAATCATATACTCTGTGGCCTTTGTATTTAGCTTCTTTCACTTAGCATAATGTTTTTAAGGTATCCCTTGTCATGTGGACATCATTCTTTTTATGGTTGAATATTTCATTGTATGGTTATACCACATTGTATTTATACACTCCTCAGTTGATGGGCATTCAGGTTTTTTCCACCTTTTGGCTATTGTGAACAGGGCTGCTATGAATATTCGGTACAAGTTTTTGTTTGAACACCTTTTTTTTTTTTAAGATTTTATTTATTTATGTGAGAGAGAGAATGAATGTGTGAGCGGGGAGGGGCAGAGGGAGAAGGAGAGAGAATCTGAAGCAGACTCCACACTGAGAGCAAAGTCCGACTCAGGGCTCCATCCCATAACCTCGAGATTATGACCTGAGCCGAAACCAAGAGTGGATTCTTATCTGACTGAGCCAACCAGGTGCCCCTGAATACCTGTTCTCAATTCTTTTGGGTATGGAAACTTTTTTTTTTTTTTTAAAGATTTTATTTATTTATTTGAGACTGAGAGAATGAGAGAGAGAGAGAGAGCACATGAGAGGGGGGAGGGTGAGAGGGAGAAGCAGGCTCCCTGCTGAGCAGGGAGCCCGATGCGGGACTCGATCCAGGGACTCCAGGATCATGACCTGAGCCGAAGGCAGTCGCTTAACCAACTGAGCCACCCAGGCGCCCTGGAAACTTTTTTAAACTGAAACAAACAAACAAAAAACCACAAATGAAATTCCCTGTAGTCAAGGGATTTAAATCTAGTAAGGGAAAAAGACATTTAACAATTGAAAGTAGAAAATGTCAGATTCTCTTAAACTAAGACCATTAAGATCAGGTTTCAGTTAAATATCTCAGGGCTAAAAATCCCCAAAGTTAAATAAAACAAATAAACAAGGTTAGAAGGGGTAGGAGTTAGTTACACTTGATTTCAATCCCACTTCTACCACTTGCTGTTTGTGTGACCCTGGACAATTTACTTAATTTCTCCAAGTCTTAATTTCCTCTTTTGTAAATTGGGAACATATCTTATTTTGTAGGGTTGGCTTGGGGATTAAATATGATAACACATGTAAAGCTTTATAAGAACTCAGTAAGTGGTCATTCCTATTACATGCATTTGAAATAAAAATGGGGCTTACTCAAGGCAAAGTGAAAACACATAGAGGGGACCTGGCATACTTCTCTTTCCAGAGTCCCTTCCTTACTTGATTATTAAAATTCTCTACACAGTAACGAATTCATTTTATGTGGTGCAGTGAGGCTGGCCTCACTGTCCAATCTCAGGAAAGAGCACCTGTCCTAGCTGGGCCAGTCCAAGGACTCTATCACTTCAGGGAATGGCAGGTGACCAAAACTGAACTGGAGTCTAAGGTGAAAAAAATTTTTTTTTATAATGTGGACTCTGGCAGAAAAAACAAAACAAAACAAAAAACACCTCTAGCATCTAGACCCACAACAAGGATGTAACCCATACCTTCATTCGGCCATTTGATCATGCTGCATGGACAAAGCCAGTGGTAAAAGGAAAGAATTAGTCCAATACACGCATATGAGTGGTACTGACAAATGGAGTGAGAAAATCCATTGACACATTTTGAGCCTCTGGATCCAGCTCTATCTGCAATTAGGTACTAATGGATACTTATTTACTTGAGTTTATGTACGAACGTATTTACTTATTTATTTTGCCTAAGCAAGCTTGAATTGGGGTTCTGTCACTTAAGAAGCCAAGACTAATGCAAATTCAACACAGACCAGATAAATGAACTTGTTGACATAATTCTAAATTTATGAGGTATGGAAAACCAGTGATTTCTCCATCTCTCTGCGCTGAGCATCATCATAAACATGACAGTTTGCAGGTTACTCATACTGGCACAGGCTGTCTATGGTTGTCCTTTATACATATAAACTCTTCCAAAGTATCGAAGAGTCTCCCAGCCGCTAGTACTGAAGATGTGTGCCTGGAGCTTGGAGAAAGCCAATGGCCATCATGTGAGATGAGCACATTTAAACCAAAGCAAAACAGTAACAACATGGGAGTTTTGTTTAAGCAAAGCAGAAAGGCTCTGGTAGTCAGCAACTATGGCCTCTGAGCTTTGAAGCCAGTCTTTAACCATCAGCACCTAGTACAGATTTATCCTGTGACAGAGCTTTGCTGTGACAGATGGACGTTGGAAGCTGAGACACCAAACATGGTAGATCAGAAGAGTGACCACAAAGGGCACGCAGGTGGCTTAGTTGGTTAAGCATCTGACTCTTGGTTTCGGCTCAGGTCATGATCTCACTGCTGTAGGATTGAGTCCTGCATCTGGCTCTGAACTCAGCATGGAGTCTGCTTCAGAGTCTCTCTCCCTCTCCCTCATACTTACTCTCTCTCTCTTAAATAAATAAATAAAATCTTAAAAAAAAAAAAAAGAAAAAAGAGTGGCCATAAGTAAGATGATGTTCTACTTCTTCAAGGAAGCTTGTGAGACATGAGGAAAGGCCTAGATAGCATCAGAATACTTGAGCAAATCATGACATTATTCTTTTCCCTATTTTGCACATAGCTTGAGACCAAACTGCCATTCCATGTTTGCCTTCCTATATGGTTTTTATTTCAGTACATTCAGCCTCCCCTCTTTGCTTACCACTAACTCTCTCTTCTTTGCTTCCATGCCACTGTTCCCTACCATTAAGCTCTGATTGCTAGTTCAATTTCATTTGTCTCTCCTCCTTGGAGCTGTAATGCTAAGTACACATTCATTACATATAAAGAGCTTATTCTCTGAAATGAAGAAATAAAGAGTGTACAGGACTCACTGTTATCTGTGTGTTGATGTTCAGACAGAGTGAATTCCAAAGTAAAGTGCATAATAAAAACTGGGTAATGTATCCATGCCCATATTAGCCTTCTGCTTTATGTAAGTCCCTGGAAAATGCCCTGAACAATTTGTGATCATCCAGAGAAGTTGAAATGTGTGCAGGGCAACCACACGGGCTTCTTAATACCTCTCAGGAAATAGCTGAGATACTTAGACTAGCTCCCCAGCCCAGCAGACACTATCCCCAGCAATTTCAGCTCAAGGGGTTTCAAAGCTGGGTAATAACTACTTTCTCCAAACACAAATCTGAAACTAAATAGGATCATCAAGAAGAAGAGACTGTCCTTCTGAAACTGGGGTGGCAATTGCCGTGTTCAATAAAAATAGCATCTTACCGAACATCAAAAGCAATTTTATGAAATTGGTAATTTCAGCACTCCACACAGCCCCAGCCAGACACTGGGGAATGCATTTGTGAGAGCAACACAAAATCCCAGTTGATCACCAACAAGCTGATTCATGAAAACTAGACATGTAGAAAATAGAGAAGTTGAGGACAGCTTTCCAGTTGAGCCAGATGAGGAAAATGAGATCCTAGGCAGCAGCAAAGAGGAATATCCTTTTATAACAATGGATTGATAGGTCGATAACCTATATTAATTAAGATACCCTTGAGGACACTATATTTAAAAAGTTAATACCCTGTAATCAATTCGTTGTTTTAATATCCAGATGCCTCCATTTAAAACTTCCCTCATATTATAAAAAATTATAGTAATAATTATCAAGAATTTGGAGGGTGTCTTGTTTGTAGATTGTCTTGGTCCATGTATTTCTCCTGATGAAGACTGATGGTGAGGTAAGGCAGCCCTCCCTCTTGCTTTGAATGATATCATCCATTTGAAAAGATTTCTTCAATGAAAAGTCCTGTCATTAATAAGAGGCTGAAGAGGGTGCCTGGGTGGCTCAGATAGTTAAGCGTCTGCCTTCAGCTCAGGTCATGATCCCAGGGTCCTGGGATCGAGTCCCGCATCAGGCTCCCTGCTCAGCGGGGAGCCTGCCTCTCTCTCTCTCTCTCTCTCTGACTCTTATGAATAAATAAATAAAAATCTTTAAAAAAAAAAAAGAGGCTGAAGATTTTCATGCATTTTAGTTAATTACAAACACATGATATTGAACTTTAGGCAGAGCAATAAACACCCCAACTCATACCCTTTCGTGAGTACTTATTTCGTGCCCAGCATTGTGCCAAGGATTAATATGAATTAACCCATCTCATATTCTCAACAAGCCTATCAAGTTAGTGTAGTTATCTCCATTTTACTGATAAGAGAATTAAAGCTTAATGATGTTAAGTATTTTGGCCAGAGTTTCATGCAGCTAATTAGTGGTGAAGCCAGTACTTGAGCCCAAGTTGGTTTAATATCATAGCCAATACTTAACTCATATAGCCTCTCCTCAGTTATAAATCCCTTTTTATTTCAAGTTTTTGTAAAATTTATTTCTTGCTGAAACTCTAAGGTTAAGGCCTAACATTCTTAAGATAGTTTCCCTGTTCATATCCAGATATCCTTGGGAAAGGTAGAAGTCTGGGCAACACTGTGCCCAGAAACTGGACATCTTTGTGAGATGTCCAAACTCTGCTTTACAGTTTTGGCTTTGTCACATAACACCTCTCGGTCTCATTCCTTTATCTTTTCAAAGGAGATGTTAATACCTCCTTCCCAAAGTTGGATTAAATGAGACAACATATAAATATCTCTGAATTGTGTGTATCCAGTAATAACAGCTGTTTAGATTCTAATTTGCTTTCATTCTGCCATGATTACTCTTTTATTATTCATGGTGAAAGTGTATGTATCTTTTCTTTTTTTTTTAAGATTTTATTTATTTGTCAGAGAGAGAGAGCGAGAGAGGTCACAAGCAGGGGTTGCAGCAAGCAGAGGTAGAAGCAGGCTCCCTGCTCAGCCCGATGCGGGACTTGATCCGACTGAGCCACCCAGGTGTCCCATAAAGTGTATGTATCTTTTCAAACACCAGATTCTGATGATGCACTGGCCATGTAGAGGCGGCAGTTAGCTAAGGGTGGCAGAGATGGAGCAGGGTTATGCAGGACAGCAGAAAGGATGTGGTGAATGCAAAGACTCAGGTAATCATACCCAAGACTGATGTGAATATACGCATAATTCAAATGGGAAATACTTACACTTAACAGATAGGATTAGTGAACCCAACAAATTCCCAATGGTTCTTATTCTATTCCGTTATAATCCCTCCCCTTTCCCAGGCTTGATTTCCCAAGGTCAGTGTCAATGACACAACCCAAAGGGCGCAGCAGTCAAAACTCACTGAAAATGATGGCAGATACTCATACAAACATGTGATACGAGGGACACACACAAGTTGGTTGTATTCAACACTAACATCAGCAAATAGGAAACTCAGTATTCTCTACCAGCCTGGAAACCTCAACTCCTTTTTTGTCATGTGAAAATTAAAAAAAATAAAATAAAAAGTAAGGAGCTTCAGGAAAACAGCATTTGGGACTTGAAATCTAGTAAACTCAGCTAAGCCCTTCCCTTATATTTTTTTAGGAATAGCCATCTTCTTGGATTCTCAACATTTTAACTTGTCCTAAGTCTATCTCAAATGACCCCCTTCAACAGCTAAGACCAAAAAAATCTTTATATCTCCTGCCCCATAATGAATCCTTTGTGTCGTGGCACCACTATCACAGAGGAGTATTTGAGTTTGGGATCTGGGTTCAAGGGTGCTTTATCACCAGCAAGGTACGTGTCATTGGGCACATTATTTAACCTCTCTCAAGTCTCAGGTGCCTCACTCAGCTTAGGGGAGCCTGTAGGATCCTCACAGAATTATGGGAACCAAAGTGATAGAGAAGTCAATAAATGTCAAATATTACATGTGATTAATACAACAATAGATCTTAAAACCTCATCTGGTTCATCTCAAAGCTCATTGCCATTGCAGCTGCCAGAGAGGAATTCACTAGGATGCCCGGCCCAGCATCTGGAACATAACAGGTACACAATAATGAGAGGGGTCTTTCTCATCACTATCATACTGGTAGATACAAATACTGAGCATTTATTCAATGTCAGGCACTGCTCTAAAATATTCACATATATTGGGGCACCTGGGTGGCTCAGTAGGTTAAGTGTCTGCCTTCGGCTCAGGTCATGATCCCAGAGTCCTGGGATCGAACCCTCCATTGGGCTCCCTGCTCAGTGGGGAGCCTACTTCTCCCTCTCTCTCTGCCTGCAGCTCCCTCTGCTTGTGCTCTCTCTTTCTGTGTCAAATAAAGAAATAAAATCTTTAAAAAAATCTTTGCATATGCTGCCTGAATTATCAAAACAATGCTTAGAAATAGATACTAATATCTTCATCAGTTTAAAGATGAGGAAGAGGTTGAGTAACTAGCCCATATAATATGTGGGGGCCAAGATTCAAACCATGCGGCTTCCCCCCCCAACACACTGTTAACCCCAGGACTTGAGAAGGAATAATGTATGCTTAACTCAACATTCCTTCTACAACTCATGAAACTGATGCCTGGTGCCACTGTTTTCCTAGGGTCACACATCTAGAAACTCAAGCCCATGTTTTCCAAGACCAGTCTTCTATCTATTGCAATGGTTCCCAGACCCAGATCTCATGAATAATTGTGATATTGAGAGATGAGACAGAGAGAGAGGGAGAAATAGAGACAGACACACACCCCTGACTGGTGTATTCGTGTCAGCATGGAGCAGACCTGGCTCTGACAGTCAGACCACAGTATTTTCCTGCTAAATGCAAACAATTTCTCAGAACACCAGCCAACATCAGATAAGGTTACTCGGTGACCATGATGAAGAGCGAGAAGGAGAGACCACCTTCGAACCATATCTGAGCACAGAAAAAAACAAGAACATGATCCAAGCCACAAAAAATAACCAAACCTCCCCTTTGCCTAATAGTGACTGCTCTTTCTCAACTAATTACTGCGTTAGCTCCATTTTGTTCTGCCCACTTACTTGCAAGAGTGGTCATGATACCCAATCACAGAAATGTTCCTGGTTTCTGAAAGCACCCAATCCATAGCAAAACCACGAATCTTCCCCCAAACACCTAACAAGCCAAATCTTACGACAAGCGCTTCTTCACAGTTTCTCTACAGTTCCCTACACACACACACACACACACACACACACACGCCCCCAGCATGTGCCGTTCCCAGCAAGGAGCCCTGCTTTTACTGCCTTGTGGATGTTCCTGGTATTCTCGTTGTGTTCCTGATGTTCTTCAATGCCCTGGGCCTGTACAGATATAGAATTTTCAAATATATGTATTTTTTTATTACCTGAAGGTAGTTTTTAAAAAATGACCATTTACTCTCTATGGCCAAAATTCCTAAAACAAAGTGCATTTATCAGCAAAACATAGTAAGGAAATACTTTCTCCCACTCTGTGCATTAAAAAAAAAGCCTCACAAAAGAATGATTAATATTATTAGTTCAGCTCTGTAAAAGTCTCTACATTATTATTTTTCCTATTTTGGACTAGCAACACCTTTGTCATGGCCCAGCACTACCAGGAAGAGGTCTAGGTTTTAGGAAGCCTAAAGCTTATACGATTTGAGGGTAAGAAAAATACAAAATTAGTCAGACAAACTGTTGTCTACTGAGAATGAGAAAAGAAATACAAGGATTCCTAGAGACCTAAGAGATGTAGGTGCCCTTCTTCTGATATCCCTTTAGATGCTTTATCAGAAATGCTTTGACAGAAATTATTTCCTGATCGCAATCTGGCTTTTCCGTCCCACCCGGAACATAATACAGGGTTCTGCGCAGGTGGAGGGTTCGAAAGCTCAAGTTTCATTTGCTTCATAGTAAATCCACCAAGGGCTGGCATTTGGTAAACAGTGCCTTATGTCATACTGCTTCTGAGAATTATTTCTCAAGAAATGAATTCCAACTGATCTCCCAGGCTAAAGGAATAAACAAATGTTAGTATCACTTGGCTCACCTTCATTCTCTAATAGTTGGCATTTCTTCCCCTGCCCTTTCACGTTAAGATAAATATGGGCGTTTCAGCCTTGAAAAAAATGATAGTTTTGATGGCCCAACTTATTTAGTTACACATACAAGGATGGGCAGTTCAATAAATTTTGGCCAGAAAATTGTCAACCACCGACCTGTGGTTAACTCAGACGCTCTCGCTTCCTTTCTTTGTAAAACTCAACATTTGATTCTGTTTGGTTTGGCTTCTAGCTCTCCCCAGTTTCTCTTTGCAGTTGTGTTGGCTCCCATTTCCTGAGTCTTCAGGCTGTTTCCAAGTTCTGGCCACTTGAATCTATTCATTTCAGTGAATTTTGCACAGCTGGGTAGGTCTGCAGGTGGCAGCTATGACATTATACGTGGTGGCTGCATAAATCCTAATTCCCTTCCTCTGGAGGAGATAGCACCTCTCCCCGACATATGGTTAGTTCACCTGGATCCAGGGCACACAGCCCTGGTCGCACTGAAGCCAGTGTTTAAGATGAGACAACGCTTGGCAAAAGTTCACGAGGATGTGATGTACAATTTATTTTTCAAAACATCTTTTAAGATAAGCAATGACACCACTTTGCAGAGATTATGTTTATGATCACAGACTCCAAGTGGCCCTGATTTTCCTAGAAGCAGTGAGGCTGTGTGATGTGATAGCAGAAACTTAGACTTAACCTAACTCACTTAACTCTTGTCCAAACTTAGTCTCTATAAGAACCAGTCAGGTTCATATAGAGACTAAGTTTATATAGGCTGTGACACTTCTCCAGATCTGTGGATCTGAATAAACTAGAGACAGTTACACTGATGTCTTGGGATTGTGAAAATTAACTAACAAGGACTCTCTGGATTTCTTGAATAATGTGTGTGTCTTTCCAAGGATATATGATGGTACTGAGAGGAAGAGGAAGGACACAAGCTCAGTACATCTTACTGAAGTACTAATTTTACTTAAAGATTAAACTACTACTTTTGTATTACAACAATTGTAGAGTTCGAAGCAAAATGTGAATGCATTCCATAAATTTAGCTATAATACAAAATTACAGAAAATTTTCTCTTATGTAGGTAATTTTGGCATATTGGCCCCAGGCCCATGAAATGAGAAAAGTAGCCTCCTCTGTTCTTGGAATAATTCATAAAGGTCTTTTGTATTTATAAAGTATTCTATGAGATTCTGGAACAATTGTTCACATGGCTGTGGAAAAAGATCTCTCTGCCTTTGGGAATGAATACAGGTGAAATGCATGGGAATTTATTTTAGGATTGAAATATGTCTGTTATGAATGACATTTACTAGAGAGAGAAGAGAGTAATTATTCATATTTAGGCCCCTGCAGAAAACCCTGGAGTTGCAGTTGGCTATTTCCTTTAAAATGGTAGACAATGTCCTCCTGTGGTTTTCATGGCCTTTGAGTCCAGATGGAGCCTGGAGTGGCCTGACAGAGGAAGACACATGGAAGGCCAGGTGGGAGGAGGTTATAGGGATGGGTAAATGTGGGGGGAGATGCTGGTGGAGGGGAAGGCCAGGGAAGGAATGACCCTGGTAGGCAGGGAGGACATGACAGATAATTAAGAGCAACAACAGCTTCCTGTTACTCATATATCTAGAGAGCATGTAACTTTCTGAAAATCCCTAGCATTTTTAAAATTGCAGTCTTTATTATTACATGCCAGGCTCACCTAATGATTCTTATACAAATTTGAGCTATTTTCTTTTTTTTAAGATTTTATTTATTTGATAGAGAGAGTGAGTGAGAGAGAGAGAGAGAAAGAGTGAGCATGAGATGGGGAGGATCAGAGGGAGAGGGAGAAGCAGACTCTCCGCTGAGGAAGGAGCCCAATGCGGGGCTCAATCCCAGGACTCCGGGATCATGACCTGAGCCAAAGGCAGATGCTTAACTGACTGAGCCACCCAGGTGCCCCTTTGAGCTATTTTCTTACCTTTCAAGTAAAACAAGTAAAAAGGAACACCTTCAAGATTTGGTTCTTATATATTTAAATTTTTTAATTTGTTTATTAACCTACCTTTACTTCCCTCTTTTTTCACTCCACCACCAAGGGGGAGATTGATTAAAGACACCCCCCACCCCCCCCACCGCAAATGACATCTCATTCACAATAGTGAAGTTACTAAACATTCATTATGGGCCATGCACAGACATTAATCCCATTAAATCTTACAACTAACTTATGAAGTAGGGGCTCTTTGTATCTCCATTTCATGGGCAGACCAAGAAGGATAGCAATAGCAGCTAATTGTGTAAGGAGTTTTCCATGTGCCAACCAATGCTCTAATAACTTTTGTGTATTAGACAACACAGAGTTCATGATAATTCTGTGAAGTCGGTCTTATTATCCCCTATTTTATATGCGGACACCAAGTAAAGAGAGATTAATTGGCTTCCCTGCATCAAACAGCCAGCATGAGGCAGGTCAGAAGTCTGAACCCAGACTGTGTCAGGTTTTGGAGCCCATTCTTGTGATTCTGGTCTGTATTGTCCCCAGTGTAGGGCTAACACGGAAACTTCTACTCCATTCTCCAGGGGGAGATCAATAGGGTACTGTCTTCAGCTCTTCTCCAGTGCCTTCTCTGTCTCCATGGGAAGAGAGGTTCTTATCTGACCAGAGAGCCTCAGGGAAGAAAGCGAGCAGGAGCTCTGGTAGCTCCCACCAAGGAAGAACCTACTCTCAGGGTGTAAACTTTCTGTCCTCAACTTCCTGCCCTTGGGGTCCAACCTTGAGTTCTGGGTGAGAGATAAGCATCCAGTTCTAGGTGAGCCTGAGTGTGAGAGAGTCTTCAGAAATGGCTTTCATCAGAAAACTACATACAAGTGGTGAGAGAAAAGGTGAGAAGCCAAAGAGGAGATGGGGCTTGGCACCCATCTGAGCCACCCATGGTCCTGGCTCAGAAGGAGACCAGAAGGAGGTGCCCTTATTGGGGTTTAATTCTCAGAGTCTCTCCATGAGAGGTGGAACCATGGCGGGCCTCTTGGGCAGGTATGGAACCATGGAGGGGACAGAGCTGCGGAGGACATTGCAGAAGCAAGGGGGTAGAAATACCTGTTTCTCCTTTCCTAACAACTCAACCTCCCATCAGCGTCCCCACTGTCTGAACCCAGATGGCACAGGGGTCAAGGACATGCAGCCAGCAGCAGACAGCCTGGCTGCACCCAGCAGAGCGAGGCAAGGGGGAAGGTGGATCTGAGGGCAGAGAGCCCCAGGCCCACACAGTGGGTGGGTACATTCCACTGACATGGAAAAACCCAAAGAAGCCACCTACCTAAGCCTTGCTTAGGTACCTAAGCCTTGTGGCCACTTACCTAAGCCTTGCTCCCAACCTGGATTTATCATTAATAAAGCTAAAATATTATATTCTTCATTTATACGACTTACATAATCTCTCAACTGATGTGGAATATGGGGGAGAAGAGATGGGGCTTGATTATTTCTCTCTGTCCCAACCCAAACAGCACAACTGATGGTTAAACTGTAAGCACTGAAGGATTTGTTTTTGTTTGTTTTTTTTACATACGTATATATGTAAAATATATATTATACTTTCTATCGATAATATATATAAAATATATATATTTTCTCAAATTGGACATGAAGTATTCAGGTGAAATCATTATTTTAGAAGAAACTCAGTTCTAGTAGTATTCTCATTACTTGCTTTATCAAAGCTAACAACCATTCTAATGTTACTATGAAAATACCAATTATTTTTATGATAATGAAGACTTTAAATAGCTCAGTAGGATAAATTAGATCCAAACCATGGCTTAGCTAGTTCCTTCCATCTTAGGAATACTAAACTAGAATGAAGGGTTTAATCCTTCTTATATGGAAACGTCTCTTCTGAACTATAAAGAAAAAAAGATTTTTCTCACTTGATTTCAGGAATGATGAATTAATTTTGAGATGGGGATGTGAAAAAAATGATTTTACCTAAGGGACAAAGCCCAGAATGGGTTTAACTTTGTCAAAATCTTTACTTGTAACAATGACAGACATTACTGGTGGGTGTCCATGTGACAACACTGGACAAAATGACCTCACTCCTTGATGCCTTGGATGGAGCAGCTGGGTCAGGGTTTCTCAACCTCAGAGAATTCACATTTGGAGCCAGGTGGTTATTTGTTGAAGGGACGGCTGTCCTTTGTAAGCCAGGAAGTTTCAAAGCATCCCTTGCCTCTACCTACCAGATGCGGTAGTCTTCCCCACTCAGTCATGACAACCATGTCTCCAGACATTTTCAAATGTCCCCCGGGGGAGGGGGCGAAATCACCACTGGCTGAGAATTTCTGCTCTAGAGATTTACACTTATCCCACTTATGCTATTGCTGGTTGTGACTGTCTGCCACTTTTGTTAAATTAGCTCAACTTTCAGCTTTAAAAACCATGCACGGTGAAATGGATTCTACTAGGTGTAGAAGTAATACCCAAGGATCAAATCTCTTTGTGGGATTAAATCTTTTTATAACTTATCTCTTATATGTCCTTAAAGTGAACCCAAACTTCAGTTTCAGCATGCCTAAGGGGACCCAAGATACCTCAGTCAAAATGTGTGCTGAACATGCATAGGTAGGGAGGGAAGAGGGGGAGGGGGAGGAGGAAGAGAGATCTTCAAATAAAATGCTGTCTTCTGAGAAATCTGCATTAGAGTAATTCCTTCAAAAACTAATGATGTAATGTATGTTGATTAACATAACATAATAAAAAAATTAAAAAAGTGGACGTTTATTCATGTTATTAATTCTGTTTTCTAGCTATGACCTTAAATACTGGGATCCATGCCTTGTATTAGAGGGTGCATTACGTGATGTATCTTTATGGAAGAGGGCATCATTCAAAAGGCTTAAATTCAACTAATTATCAGGTAAATAAGCCTACTTAGACCAGATTACCTTAGAATCTTTTAAGTCATCATAAGGAAACTTATATTCTTCAGATGCCAAAAGAACTAGGTTTCATGTAAAACATTTATCCAACAGTTTAAGACAAATATTTAACCCCTCCCATAATTTCAAATGGAAACTGGAACCAAAAAGCAATTTAAACACTCAAGGAGGAGGAAAAAGATAACCAGAAATCAAAACAATGTAACAAGAGATAGGTGGTCATGACAGTTGATTTCTTGTCATATCTGTACCGATACACTACAGATGACCACAGATACGTCCCTCTGTGTCTGTGGGATTCAGCTCTTAGCAGGAAGATAGGAGAGTCGGCTGCAAAGACTACAGGGAGGGGAACCAGGTAGCTGATAGGTTGAGGGGTAGAACTTTGAGGCACACGTACAGGTCTCACTCACCAGCAAGTCCCTGTGCCTGAGCAAGCTTGCGATGAGATACCAAAAGAAAGAGAGGAAGAAGGGGAAATGTATTTTCATAATTCTAATGGTCTATTCCCCCTATTTTTTTAATAAAAGGCCCTGTATTTTCACTTTGTACTGGCCCATTCAAATAATGTAGCTGCCCCTGTAATCAATAAACACTTCTTGAACATCTGGCATGTTCCAGGTACTATGCTAGGTACGAGGCACCGGATGAGCAAAACAAAGCACACACTCTAGCCCTTGGGGAGTTTTCAATGACTTCAGCATTGGTCCTCTACCTTTCCACCCCTGACACTCCTTGTGAAGACTCCTTTTAAAGGCATTCTCTATATGCTGGTGAGACATTAGCAAAATCAATATGATAGACTGGATTCCTAGCTTATCAAATATTCTAATTCCCATTCCTAGGTATCCTTCCCAGGGGCAGGAATTTACGTCCTCTCCCTGGTGAACTCGGGAGTGGCCATGCAACTTTTGGTGACCCAGGAAAAGTGGGCCAAAGTTTCTGTCACACTCGTGGACAGGGGCTTTAAGAGCCAGCAGGAAGTTCTCTAGGTCTCTTCTTCCGGTGTGGTGACTGGCAATATTCTTAAAAGATGGTTCTTTACTCTGGGTCCTGGGAGGGGAGCAACACAGAGTAAAGTTGCAGCTGACATGTAGCCTCATTAAGAAATAAACTTTGGTTGTGGCAGGTAGTGGATAGGAGAGTTGTTTGTTAACAGTGTAATCCAAGCTATTCTCATGAATCCACCCATTTATGCCTTTTCATTTGAGAAACACCTCTATAAAATCCCCAGAGATTTAGCATGAGAGATGAAAACTCTGAACACCTCTGTCTCTACTAATTCCAGAAAATAACAATTTTGAAACAGAGCGTCGGAATCCTTTTTCCTAATAATCAACTCCCTATCTATCAAATTTTTAGCTATCCCCTTCCACAACTCATCATCAAATTATTGACTCTTCAATTAATACGTGTTCAGCTTTGGGGCACCTGGGTGGCTCAGATGGTTAAGCGTCTGCCTTCGGCTCAGGTCATGATCCCAGGGTCTTGGGATCAAGCCCTGCAACGGGCTCCCCAGGCTCCCCGCTCAGTGGGAAGCCTGCTTCTCCCTCTCCCGCTCCCCCTGCTTGTGTTCCCTCTCTCACTGTCTCTCCCTCTGTCAAAAAATAAAAAAATAAAATCTAAAAAAAAAAAAAAACAAACGTATTTAGCTTTGATTAATTTTTTGCCTTTTCCAAATGCTCTTGGGTGTTCACAAGCTACCATCACAATGCAATAGGAAACAAAGAGAAGGAAGTAATGGAGACATTAGGCTATCTTTCCATTTATCACAACAGTTGAGAAACATTCATTCATTTATGTCCTCTTTCCTTTTTCTGCATATCAAGCAGATCAAGAATTGACTGAGGCCACCAAATTCAAATACTGGCACGTAGTTCTACTTTCTAGATTTATTCCACGTGTATTTACTGAGACCTACTGAGACCTACAAGTGCCAGACGCTTGTAGGCATGGACTCCTCCCAGGGCCTAGGTAGCACCAGGCATGTACAATGGTCAGTAAATAATTTGTTGAAAAAAATGGGAATTGAATGAATTTAGTTACACTCTAACCACCTCACAAAAACTATAAGGCTTTTCAATGTTTTCTAGACCCATTACTTTGCCTCGTCTGAAAGGAAATGCCAAGAAGGAGAGAGAAAAGACCAGGCCACTGCAAGTGAGCAACCTCAAAGGAGAACATTATGAAAAACCCCAACATTATAAACACATTAATCAGCCCGAGATTTAAATCTAAAGCAACATGAAACAGTATTGTTAAAGAATTAGTTTTGTTTCTTTTTCACCGTAGGGTAAATTCTGAGTTAGTTTAGGGCAGGCGAATTTTCCAGGCCACTGTAATTTATTTAACCATTTAGTGAGGTTTGAACCTCCTCCCGACTCCCAAGGTATTGCTCGGTTTTGTCAACTTTACACACCAAGGAGTAAAATGCATATTTAAAATAAACCATTTCAATATGTGCATTAGCATCGTACAGCACAAAATAGTCTTTACTCAGCTTAGATGAGTGAATCCCTCATTTAATTACAACTGGCAAGGTTAGAAACTTTTTTATCACACACACATATTCTCTGGGAATTATCTGGCTCTGAAATATAATTAATCATCCTCTGTCACGCTTTCATTATATGCACAGCTCTCCAAAGCCACGGCTTTCTTCCTTCTTCATTCATATTCCTCTGACCTTCCTCCTCACTGTTCCTGCAGACCTCAGGTGAATTTCGTGGACTGCTCAGAAATGACTGGATATTGTTAAACCCATTTGTCAACCACATTATCAGCTCACAAACATGAGATCTCTGCATATGTTTAGCCTTTTCCATATATAGCAGTCCAAGTATTAACATGGATGGCATCTGTCAATGTTGACAAAAATTAAATTTCGAAACTACTGTAAATAATAAAGCAGTCATATAAAGATTATTTCTCTGGAGCATAAGCTACCAGTAAACACTATTTGCATATTGTGCTTACAGCTGTTTCAACATGAGCTGTTTGCTGTGGTTCATTAAAATGATTTGATTTGTCAGATTCTAGGATCGTTGAAAGTTTGTATGTAAAACTATTTAAGGAAGTTTCAGGAAAGTTTTGATTTTTAGAGCTGTGCACATATGGCATAAGAAGAATAAAGTGAATTGAGTAATGCATCTTCAGAGAGAAATCGCTAGGGTTTTAAGGTGTAAGAATCCATCATTAACTCAATTCCAAAGGAGTTTGGGGAAAACCAAGTTCCCCGTCCCCGCAAAGCTCACGCACTTCCCACGCACAGCTCAGTGGAGTCAGATGGCCCAGTTATACCATTCTCAGCAACGTGGGAGAGGACATGATGGTCTTCCCTAGCAACAACTGAACGTGACAGAATTAACATGTGCTCACCAACCTGATAAGCATTTAAATTTGTTTCGGACAGTTTTGTATGGAATTGACTTAATTCTCTAATTCTACGGCTCTCCTATTCTATAACTTTGCAACCAGAAATCACAAAATCTAATTGCTCAGTGGAACTGATAAAGGACATGTGGGTTGGCATTTCTTCTCCAGGAAGAGCAGAACTAACCTGTGTGAGGAAAATGGTTGCAAAATCTGGTTTTTATGCTTTCCAGGGAAGAATATTCCATGGTATCTTACTTACTGAAGTCCTATTTGATAAAGAAAAAAGCTTCTTTTTTCATGGCTAACTAATGATTTCCCTCATATATTTTATTCTTTTATTCAATGTTGATATATATATATATGTATATATCACTAATACCATCACTATCTATATAACTCTCCTGAGAACCAAAAATAACCAGAGTAAGACAAGTTTTAGACAACTTTTTCAAATTGTGGACCTGAGTATTTTTTCACATATTACTGGGATCATTTCTGTTCTGGGGCTTCCTCTGTTTCATTAACCTGCAGGGATCAGGCAAGCTTCTCTTGTTATAGGTCATGCATTTAAAAAGAACTTTTAAGATTTTGAATATAAAAGCTCTTGCTAAATGCAGTCACAAATGAAGTACTGAGAGCAGCGGAGAAATGCCTCTCATGCATTTAGTGGCCATCACAGTGATTGTGTGTGTGTGTGTGTACATGTGTGTGTGTACAGGCCCGCACTCATGTGGACTGAAGAGTGATGCTCTCTCCTTCAAAAATCAATCCCATCAAAAGAAGAATTTGCCAATCATTTTTATTTTGTCCAGTGATACGTGGTTTTGACGGAGGAAGAATTATTTGTAGACAACAATTTGTGGAGCATTAATAGCGGGAGAATCAAAGCGTAGGGGACCGGAGAACCGACAGGAATGATTATGTGTCGGCAGCATGGCGTTGATGTAACTCTATGGCAAAAGGAAGATATTAATTTCCTTTATGGAGAAGTATCCAAATAAAGCCCAGCTCTGAACATATGATCAGCTCCTCTATGAGCAGGAACAGGTGTTCCTATTTGAATTTTATAAAGAAGTGTACACTTGCCTACTTACCCACATGTCAACGATCACTATCTAATTGGACCAGGTGTTCAATACACAGGGTAGTTTCTGCCGAAAAGGTAGTTCATGGGCTATCATAAGAAAAACAACCATCAAACACCAAACGGAACAAGACCCTAAAGCCTAGGAAAATCAGCCAGAAGGACTGCAGTCATTTTAAATCCATGCAGGGCTACTCACTTATAATGCAGTAGAAATTGTGGTTTTGCTTAATGTTGAAAAATAGATTCCTTTCTACATTTCTATTTCTTTTTGTAATCAAACATGCAAAGCAGAATTGTTATTTCTGCAGGCTGATAGTCACACCCTTTCTGGAAGCAAAACTATCCCTCCACCCCTAGCCTATGGGCTTCTACTAAGAACAATTTTAAGCCTAGTCCCTAAGAGTAAAAGGAAGGCACTTCAGAATAGTCCATGCACCAGCCACCAGAACAGTCCATGCACTGTGCACATGTGTGGAGTGATTGATTTAGGCAAACAACCCAAGGCTGACTATTAGGGTCAAATAGAGTGACTACTGTTCCCCTTCTCCCCCCTTCCAAGGTAGTTGTATACAGTTATCCAGGTTGTACACTGAGGAAGGACATTAGACCTGAGGGCTACCATTCATATTGATACATCTTTATTGTGACATTTTGTTTCTTATTTTATAACTTTGTTAACTTCAGCATAGATGATTTATATATTTATTTTAACAATTTTGGGGGCAGATGGTGCTAAGATGTCTTGTTCTAAGAAAATCAACCCATTAGGACAATTCTCCAGCAAATCAAAATAAAGACTGTTATTCTGACAGGGTATACATAGATTATTATGCTTTGATGAAAGATAAGCAAGTTGGAGAATTGAGAGACTCTGCCAATCCAGCATCATCAAAAATAATTTGTGATTTTAAGCAAGGAGCTTAAAAAGTAGACAGATTCTGGAATGCAAAACAATATTATAATCCCCACTATTTACTTTCAAATGTATTTGATTAGTATTAATTTGGTATGATGTTGTAAACAAAATTAATGTGATAAGCAACATGATGAGCAATCAAAACTCAGCACAAAGCACTTGAAAGCACTAAAAGAAATAAATTCTTTGAGGAAAAATGAAGTGATGCTTTAAATATATATACAATTAGGGCGCCTGGGTGGCTCAGTTGGTTGGGCGACTGCCTTCGGCTCAGGTCATGATCCTGGAGTCCCGGGATCGAGTCCCGCATCGGGCTCCCTGCTCGGCGGGGAGTCTGCTTCTCCCTCTGACCCTCCTCCCTCTCATGCTCTCTGTCTCTCATTCTCTCTCAAATAAATAAATAAATAAATCTTTAAAAAAAAAATATATATATATATACAATTGAAGGTACATAAATGTAAAATATTTTAGCATTAACAGAGTTATCCAGCAGAGATGATATTAGACTAATTTCAAATATGAAAACCATCTTTACTCACTTTCTGTGATCCAGAACTAAATTTTAAAATACAATTCTTACACTATATTTTTCATTAACACAATCACCTTTAAAATACAAGTTTATAATAGTTTATGAGACTGCTAGTTGAGATGTAATTTGAAAAATTTCAGTGAACAGGGACGCCTGGGTGGCTCAGTCGGTTAAGCATCCGCCTTCGGCTCAGGTGATGATCCCAGAGTCCTGGGATTGAGCCCCCTATCGGGCTCCCTGCTCAGTGGGGAGTCTGCTTCTCCCTCTACCTGCTCTGTCGGCTTGTGTGCTCTCTCTCTCTCTGACCAATAAATAAATAACAGATCTTTAAAAAATTGCAATGAACAAGAACTATTCCAATAGTGTAAAATATAAACTTGAAATTGAGTGAGGAACATAGTAAGGAATGTGATATTGAGGGGACGTCAGAGGATGAAGAGCTAAACTTACACATAGGTTTCTAACATTTAGAATGACTCTTGTTGTAGTACTGAAATATTCATGGTAATAATTCATGAGAAATATTTCCATAGGCTTTCATTTTAAAGCTTACAGGATACATTTAACTTAGTACCGATCTTTGGCAGAGATCTTGGCATCTCAAAATTAAAATGAAAACGACTTGCAGTCTCCACCTTTCCCACTACAAAGGTTGGTGAAGTCATGGTGTTACTGTTGATGCAGATAATCTTTGAAGCAATCTTGTTTTTCTGAAAGGATGACTTCTAACTCTTTTATACCAATTCATGTATCATAGTGCCTTTGGATTCTTAATTTTTCTGATTAAAAATGTATCTATTCTATTATTTTCAGTAGTGTGCTTTACATTGTTTTTAAGAGTGTCTCATGTACGTTCCAATAATTATTGATAAATCATACACCAACTTTGGAAATTTCCTTAAGAGAGGGGTACCTTTTTCTAATTTGTACAAATGTACCATATGGGCTGACAGCAGCCTTGACTACTGGGGAAACAAACTTCCTTCTTCCCGCTGACATGAAAGAGAATACATAATGTCTGGAGCTGCTAGAACTACCCACCTGCCATATTAACACCAAGGAAGTAGAGTGTGGAAATCTGAAGAAAAAACTGGCTGCTACTAACATAATATGAGCACTAGGTCAAGCCTCCTTTAGAGCCGCCCCTCCAATCTGTTCAATTTTGTAGGTTGATACGTTTATTTATCTTATTTTGTACTTTCACTCAAGCAGATTTAAGTGATTTCTGCCACTGCTAACAAAAAAAATCTAAAGTATATAAATCTGATGGAGTATTCATACACAAATAATCATTTCTGGTGGCCAGAGGGAAAAGTGTTAGGTAGGTAAATTTGTCTTTGAGTCCCACATTGCACATATTCTCTTGTTCTTTCTACATTTGTGCATAATGGTAAATGACATTGTTTTGTTATAAGATAGACATGGGTTCAAATCCATCTTGGCTATTTATTAAGGCTGTGACATTCTCATTATATGAGAGTTAAATGAGATAATTTAAGCCTAATACCTTAGTATTAGTAGGTGCTCAGTAAATGATAACCTTTCTTCCTTTCCTCTTCAAGATACTAGGTATCTTTGTGTGTACTATGATTGTTTATTTTACTACTGAATTATGATTATATTTGACAAATAATTTCTTGAGCACCACCTATATTCTTGGTATGTTATGGACTGAGGATATGAAAGACAAGGTATGTTTTTCACTATCACAGAGCTTATGGTAGAGTGGAAAAAAATGAATAAGAAAGAAAATTAACAAATAAAGCTCCAAGATGTGATAAGCCCTATGCAGACAGTAAAATAAAATTGTAGGATTTAGAGTGTCTGGAGTAAGGGGTAACTTAAATTGGTTAAGACTCTGAGCTTTAGGTGTAAGCAGTAAGGAAAAATTAGCCATGTGAAGATCCATGACAAGGGAATTCCAGGTCAAGGTCAAAGGCTCTGAAGCAGGCTGGGCATTCCAGGGATAGGAAAAAACCAGTATGACAGCATACTGAGTAAGTGAGGTGATAAAAATTAGAGCTATAGGCAGGAAGAAGACTATTAGAGCCATGTAGGCTAGGGTATTGGTACTAATTTAGATTTTATTTTTGTACAACCAATGCTTTTCAACCACCTGCTACTTCTGAGAGAGAGAGAGAGAGAGAGTGTGTGTGTGTGTGTGTGTGTGTGTGTGTGTGTGTTGGTTCAGGCTATTTACTACTTTCTAACAGCTTTTTTGTGGATGTGTGTGTTATTGATGAGCATATGCTCAATATAAAAGAGTATTATCCTCTTGATGGAATCATTTGTTTCCCATGTCAACGTGGGGAGTGATGGAAACAACGCCATCATTTTTAAATTTTAGGGTGTTGATGGGGTTTTTATGAACAAACTGGCAAAGAAGAAGCTTTTCTTTTCCGCATTGCTATGAAAGCATCTCCTTACTACACTATCCATTTTATGCGGTCTCTGCAGGAGATAGCCAATTCACTGGGAAAGTAGGAGGGCGTACAGAGAAAAAATGAAAGTAGAAAAGTATTTCTTTTTATTACAAAATGAATACAAGCACCTCCTTAAAAACAAACCAATAAATGAAAAAGACCAGTAACTAAAGAGTATGACCACTTAAGGGGTGGCGACATTTTCATGAAGACTGAATACAACAAAGTAGGTACAATTTTGGATACCAAGCAGTGTATGTGAGCATCACCTCAAGTATGAAGCCTTCCTGGGGCATCTGAATTCACACAATATGATTGGTGTGTAAATCTTAGGGTTTTTTTTTCTTTTTTTCTTTTTTTTTTTTTTAAAGAGAGAGAGGGAGGAAGGACAGAGGGAGAGAGAGAGAATCTCAAGCAGACCCCCTGCAGAGCGCTCAATCTCAAGACCCTGAGATTATGACCTGAACTGAAATCAAGAGTCAGATGTTCAACTGGCTGAGCCACCCAGGCACCCCCTAGGTTTTCAGTAGCTGAATGTTCCAACATTTGGAGGCTCATTTTCAGTTTAGGAAGTGAAATTTCCTTTCAGATCGCCCAATTTCCTCCTATACTTGCTATTTTGGGGGAGCGATTTCATGTGTTTAATCAACAGGGGACAGTATTAAAAATGACCACTTTCTTCTGAAGGGAGATAATTATTTTGGAACATTTAAGAAAGCTAACATAGTCATATTAGAAACCAATGAAGTGACGAGCAATTACGAGTCTCTGGTGCAGTGATTACCCATTTCTTATGCATCTTTACATAGTTCTAACCCTGACCTCATGCTCACCGTCTCACATGGAATTCACGGCTCACTATGTCTTTCTAGTCCTAGGGAAGTCATTCTCTCATGAATTCTTAAATTCCCAGATGAAATGAATATGGCAAATCAAGAAAGGAGTCTGGGATATGCCTCAAATCTCCAGCCCTTTCAAATGTTTTGCCCTGATCAGCGAAGCACAGTAACCATCAGATAGAAGGATAAAATATGAAAATTGTTTCAAGGAAAAGTGGAGGCAAATTTCCAATAAAAGCCACAAATGAGAACTGGACAAAGTCATACATCTAGTAAACCTGAGACAATTAGAATATCCTATTATTTATATGTGTAGTTGAATGTTACTGCTGAATGTAGTATGTATTACTGTTCTAAATATCATTATTTCTAGAACTGTGGAATTTGCACTTAGTCTGTATTTATATACCTGGCCATGGTCTTACCTACAAGACCACTCTAGATTGGCAATGGAGTACTGGAAAAATTATTCAAACTGTCCATCTTCTTTTTCATTTTGAATTCCAAGGTAAGACAGTTATTTCTTACTCATGCTAACCCAAATAATTCTCAACTTTTGAATAATGAGGCATAAATAAATATTCTAAATAATTTGTTTCATCACTATATTATAAAATGGACTTTGGCCTTGACAAATGTGGGATGGGAAATAATAGCTAAAGTAGGCAAACGTGATTAGGCACATTGCTGTGTGCCAGGGACTGCATTAAACATTTAACATACATTATCCCAATTATACTATTATTATTAGCATTTTTACATATGAAGAAACAGAAGCCCATAACAGTTAAATCGCTTTCCAAAGTCATATGGTGGAACTGGCATTTGACCAGTCCTTGCTGGCTCTAAAGATCATGTTCTTAATCATTACATAACACTGCCTTGAAATGTCACCCAACATTTACAGAAAAAGGCATGCAAATATTTGGCAGAAATTGGTTGAACATATGCAAATTAAGCCATAATTTGTCTCTTGGGGAAGCATGGGGGTGAACTCGGTGCTGGAATGTAGACATTCCAGAGGAAGATCCTTTCTCTTACACCCTGAGGGTTCAGCACCAGTGACAGGAACCCAGCGGGTCTAGGTGCTAGGACTAGGCACCTGGTCCAGAGGAGTCTGCCACTCTGTTCGGACACTGCACACAAATATCTGTCATTGGGACAGGTTTGCACATAATAGAGTTCCAGAGACCAACTGGAGCTCCTCTGAGATCTGGGTCTATCCAGCGGGGAGACTCAATTAATTTATATGACACCAAATTTAAACTGTTCAGTCAAAATATACTTTATATGTTTGAACACACACACACACACACACACACACACACACACACACACACACACCCTAGTTCTTTGAGTTAAAGAACTTTTCCACAAGTTTGAAAACTAAACTCAGGCAAACATGGGTGGTATTTAAGTCTTGCATGTTTCAAAGTTAATAGTAACCTGATAATTACTGTTATTTAATTACATTTTTTGCAAAGTCAAACCCAAATAGTTACTTGTTATTTCCCTTTAGGCCCACTGCGGGGGGAAAAACACCCAGTAAAAATGAGGTACAATGAAATACAACTTCAAAGAAATGCAGCTACCAGATACAACCCATGATCCCAGAGTTGGATCTTTTCTTGGAATCTAAAGTTCACTGGTTTATATTTTCTCTGCAAGAACAACTTCAGACACCTAGTCCCTATATGAAATCACTGTTTGTTCTTTTCTCCCCTCCCTTACTCAATCATCAAAGGGCTTTAATTAGTAACTAATTCACTAGGGCCAAATGTATTAAAACCATGCCTCACACAAGGTTTTACTCTAGGTGTTCTATTTACTAGCACACCTGCCTTGTGCTATTATTATTATCCCAACTTTACATGAGGAAACTGAGGCATGGAGACATTCTATAACATGCTCCAGTTTGCATAGCTAGTAAGTAGTGATGCAAGATGTGAACCAGCCTTTTTGTGTTTTTGGTTTTTTGTTTTGTTTTGTTTTGTTTTCATAGCTACAATTATTTTCTTGTGATGAGAACTTTTTTTTAAAAGTTTTTATTTAAATTCCAGTTAGTTAACATACAGTGTAATATTAGTTTCAGGTGTACAATACAGTGATTCAGCACTTCCATACATGACCCAGTGCTCATCACAGGTGCCTTCCTTCTTCCCCATCACCTATTTAACCTTCCCCTGGTACCCATCAGCTTTGTTCTCTATAGTTCCTGTTCTCTAAGAGTCTCTTTCTTGGTTTGCCTCTCTATTTTTCCCCTTTACTTGTATTCTTAAACTCCCCTCCCACCTGTCAATATCCATAATATTACCTATGATCTTCTCCTGGTGATATTTCTAAACCCTCTAGAAGGCACCTTCTTTCCACCCCCTCACCACACCCCCTCTCCAGAATCATTATAATTATGTGCTCTAGCTAGAGAATTTATGAGTATATTCCTATATTTCCCAGGGATCTAAAGTACCTACTACTTCTCTTTTAGAAAAAATATGCTTCCAAGGAATTTCCCTCTTCCCTAAGACTTTGTTATGTATTGAATGCTATCTCCCCCACCACCCCCCAAAAAGATATATTAAAGTCCTAACTCTTCACAGGTGGTGAGTTGGTGAATGTGACTTTACTTGGAAATTGGAAATCAAATTTTCAGGCATAATCAAATTAAGATGCTGTCATTAGAGTGGGTTCTAATCCAATATGACTGGTGTCCTTACAAAAAGACGAAAGTTCCAGGAGAAAGAGACACAGCAAAAACACCAGGTGATGACAGAGGCAGAGAATGGAGTCATGCTAAGGCATGCCAAGCGATGCCAGATATTGACAGCGACAACTAGAAGCTAGAAAGAGACAAGAAAGAACTCTACCCATAATCTCAGAGGGAGCATGGCCCCTGGCCCTGCTAACACAATGAGTTTCTATTTCTAGCCTTCAGAACTGTGGGAGGATGAATTTCTGTTGTGGTAAACCACCTAGTTTATGATACTTTGTTTTGGCATTCCTAGGGAACTCAGAGAGACTTGCTTATTCTACTTTTAGTCCGCTTAGCAGTAGGGGAGGCAAAATGGACACATCCTGATAGGGATTGGCTCTCTGTAGTTATGTGATCTCCTCCACTGACTCTTTGCCTGGCTAGCTAAAATACACAAAACAAATGAAGATATCCATCCAACCAACCAACCAAATAAACCTTCCCTAGCAAACTTTTCCATTTTCTTTCTTTTTTTTTTTTTTTTAAATTCCTAGCAAACTTTTCACCCAGCAACTTCATTTTTACTTCTTCTTATGGACTAAGCAAATAACTCATTAGCATCAAAAGGAATTGTATCTTCTCAGTTCTCTATTTTAACACTATGAGCTTGCCAAGTTTCTCTTCAACTTCTGTATGTAATAAAGTATTTTTCTACTACTTTTCTGTGGCTGTTTGAAAAGAATATACTGAAACAGTGCTTTACAAGCTTTATCTTACTTCCTGGGTACCACAGGAATGGTTATCGCTCCGTTACTAGTACAAATCCTGGGAATAAGGCATTATCCTCAGACTTTATGGACATCCCAGGGTCTGGAGGGGGCATAGGACATGCTGCAGATCCAAGTCCCGCCCTTCATTCAGATTACTTAGAAAAGAGTTACGTACAGGAAAAAAAAAAAAAAAAAAACCCAGCAATAACAGAAAGATAAAAGGATAACCAGGAAGACCTTTTAGCTCAGTCCACATATAAAGAAAACTTCAAAAGGTTTGTCACTGTGGTTAGATATTTGCTTATATTGACTTGGGAGTTTACAAATAAAACTCAGCAGTATTTGAATTTTGGGTAGTTTATTCTACATGCAACCTTCTCCTTTACATATACTCACATCAGGCATATATCACTTAAATCGCATAGATCTTGAATACTTTCTACATTAATATGTGACAGGATGAAAATAGGGTTAGAGTGCTTTCACATGTTTTTACACACCTTCATTTTACCATATTTAAGTATTCAAGTTCCGATTTATATCATTTTAAAATGGCTCTGCCTCAACGGCCCTCTTGGCTCAGTGGGCAGTGCATCAGTCTCATAAAATGACTCTGCCTCACTTTTTCTGGGTAAAGCTATTATCGTACACTTCAATTTTCTGCTAATATAACATCTACCTTTGTTAAGGAAGCACTATATTGTGGGAACAGACCTAATATTTGAAATTCTAGTGAGTATATACCCAGGGCAACATAAGGAAATAAAAAAGTTTAAATATTTTTTTAAGATTTTATTTATTCATTTATTTGAGAGAGAGAAAAAGAGAGACTGTGAGAGAGCACCAGCAGGGGGAGGGACAGCGGAAGAGGGAGAAGCAGGCTCCCGCTGAGCAAGGAGCCTGACTCAGGGCTAAATCCCAGGACCCCAAGATCATGACCTGAGCCAGAGGCACACTTAACCGACTGAGCCACCCCGGTGCCCCTAACTTTTTTTCTTAAATAACATTTTAATAAGGGGAAGGATTGTATTTTTTTAACTGCTTTTCAAATACATGTCAGCAAACCTGTAGTTTCCTATAAGAATTTTGCCTGTTTGTGACATATTTTTAATTCTTCCAAAGAATTTTCATAACCAGGAGAGTTGGACCAAAATGCATTTTCTTCGCCCTCTTGTTAGAATAATGGCAAACTTTTAAGCATTATGTTAGGGTCAATCAAAAGCTCCTTTTTTCCCAAAATCTCATCTGTCAGTATGCCAGCATTTGGAAGGATGTTCGTTATATCTATAAATTTGGTTAAAAGCACTGTGGTTCAGGGCACCTCTGTGGCTCAGTTATTAAGTGTCTGCCCTCAGCTCAGGTCATGATCCCAGGGTACTGGAATCGAGCCCCGAGTCGGGCTCCCTGCTCAGCGGGAAGCCTGCTTCTCCCTCTCCCACTCCCCCTGCTTGTGTTCCCTTTCTCACTGTCTCTCTCTCTGCCAAATAAATAAATAAAATCTTCAAAAAAAAAAGCACTGTGGTTCTAGGAGCTTCCTGCTGGAACACAAATGCATGTCTCTGAAGGAAGTAACTTGGTAATCTGGAAATCTACACCTTTACAGCTTTTTATACAGAGAAGTTACTTTCCTTCACTGTCTCACTTGATTCTCACAGTAATGCTGGTGACAGCAGAGGCTAATACTTACTGAGCATTTACTATGTACCAGGTACTTCGCTACATACTGTGAAGGGAATATGTAGTCCTCCCAACAAACTTATTAGGTAGATTATTCATATTGTTTTCTATTTTACAAATGAGAAAACTGAGGTACAAAGTTTGTTTTTTTTCCACAACCTAAATTCTTATTTATTTATTTTTATTACTATGTTATGTTAATCACCATACATTACATCATTAGTTTTTGATGTAGTGTTCCATGATTCATTGTTTGCATATAACACCCAGTGCTCCATGCAGTACGTGTCCTCTTTAATACCCATCACCAGGCTAACCCATCCTCCCACCCCCTCCCCTCTAGAACCCTCAGTTTGTTTTTCAGAGTCCATAGTCTGTCATGGTTCGTCTCCCCCTCCGATTCCCCCCCTTCATTTTTCTCCTCCTGCTATCTTCTTCTTCTTCTTTTTTTTTTTTTAAACATATAATGTATAAGTACCTTGCCCAAAGTCATATACAGCTCGTGAGGAATAGAGCTGGGATAGAACTTAGGTGCCCTGACTCTAGAATTTTGGGCCTGAATCATTAGTCCCTTTTTTTAGAAAAATTTTATTTATTTGACCCACACAGAGAGAGAGAAAGAGAGAGAGAGAGAGAGAACACAAGCAGGCAGAGTGGCAGGCAGAGGGAGAGGGAGAGAAGCAGGCTCCCCGCTGAGCAGGGAGCCCCAAGTATTGCACCAATGCCAATTGATTCCAGGACCCTGAGATCATGACCTGAGCCAAAGGCAGACACTTAACTGACTGAGCCACCCAAGCACCCCATTAATCTCATTTATAAATGGAGAAACTGAAGCTTAGAGAAGATTATTTTCCCTGCTGGTTTATACAGTGAGGAAGTGTCAAGGCAGGGAGACCTGATTTCTGGTCAGCTGGTCTTTCCTGCTACCTCTGTTCCCATTCATTGAAAAGGGTTTAGAAAGTACCTCCTCTGTGCCCACCATTGTCCTAGGTGGGGGGATACAACAGTGAACAAGATAGACGAGGACTCTGAGCTCTTAGAACTTTCATTTTCATGTGGGAGTAAATGATAAGTAAATGAATGAATAAAAGGACAGAAATTAAAATAAAAGCTAAGAAGAAAATGAAAAACACGATGTGTAAGTGGCTGGGAAAGCTCATTGCCATTGTCATCTACCAGCACATGAATGCCATTCATTTTTCAGAGTGGTTAGCTGTTATTTGGAAAGGTTCTGCATGAGGGGGTCATGATAAATGTGTGTGTGTGTGTGTGTGTGTGTGGGTAATATAGATATTAAATGTATATATGTGTATATATATATATATATATATATATATATATATATATATATATATTTTAATTAAGCTCTATGCCCATTGTGGAGCCTGAACTCATGACCCTGAGATCAAGAGTCACATACTCTACTGACTGAGCCAGCCCAGCGCTCCAGTCATGGGGAATTTTGATAGGAGAGACCAGGGGATTATTTGAGTAGGAATTCTCCCAGACATGTGTATAATGCCTGACACGTGAGAGATGCTCAAAAATTCTTCAGTGAATTTAACAGCCTTTCTAGGGAACTCTTGGAATCTCTACAGCACTAAAAGATCGCTGGGATGGTTGAGGAATAAATACCTCTCTATTTCTCGTATTTTTACTGATGAGCAGAAGTCTAATGTAATTATTACCTTGGTCACTCAAACTCCAGCTAAGAGTATTTATCCCTTCTTTTCAATTATGGTTAAAGAAAACGTCTGATGTCTGGTGGTGATCACTGAATGTCTCTTAGATGGATTTATGTTTGTGTTTATAGACATACACACATATGCTTAAGAGAAATTCCAGAACAAATTCTGAATACTTTGTGATTATCACAAAAGATAAAATAATAAATGAGTAATTAACAAAAATGAAGAAGAAACTGCACTAAGAATAGAAAGTTGAATAAACTGCCCCCAAAACAGTCGATTTCGCAAAATGTATATTTAATTAATCCTATCATTCTGAAACAATCGTTCTTTCAACTTGGCCTAGACAGGTAACTGGTGTTCTTTCTTGCTTTTCCACATAAGCACCAACTCTCACTCATCTGACAGACTTCTGACAGTTTGTACAGTGCTGTTGAGTCTCCAATGCCAATTTTTAATTCAGTTGTGACCCTGTTATCTCAAATGGTGCAGGTGATGTTCTCTGATTAAAAAAAAGAAATCCATCTTTTCAGCCCTGCAGAGGTATACTCCAACCCTTAGTTCTGCTTTACTTCTCCTGCCCCCGCCACGTGGCGACTTTGCCCCTCCCCCGTTGAGAGAGGTGCCCCAGTTTACTGTGCGCATTTGGAAAGCTTCTCTTGAGCTTTTTTCTGAGACTCTTGTTTTGTGAGATATATATATTAAATGTGTGTGTATATATATAGTGGCTTTTTTTTTGGCAAAGAAAGCCACTCAAAGATTGCTTAAGTGAATTAAAGGTGCAGTGTTTATACAGTGGGATACTGTGCACTTATGAAAGAACGAGGAACTCTTCATGTGAGGATATGAACTGATCTCCAACACTGATTAAGTGAAAATAGGGAGGGGCAGAATAATTTACATAAATGACCTAACTTTTATATAAGGAGGATGCACATTATAATATGTATATTTTGCTTGTGTTTTAAAGAAAGATGAATGGATTGGAACGACATGGATGGAACTGGAGGGTATTATGCTAAGCGAAATAAGTCATTCAGAGAAAGACAAGTATCATATGATCTCACTGATATGAGGAATTTGAGAAACAAGACAGAGGATCATAGGAGAATTGAGGGAAAAATGAAATAAGACGAAACCAGAGAGGGAGACAAACCATAAGAGACTCTTAATCTCAGGAAACAAACTGAGGGTTGCTGGAGTGGTGGGGGGTGGGAGGGATGGGGTGGCTGGGTGATGGACATTGGGGAGGGTATGTGCTATGGTGAGTGTTGTGAATTGTGTAAGACTGATGAATCACAGACCTGTACCCCTGAAACAAATAATACATTATATGTTAATAAAAAAAATTAAAAAAAAAAAAGATGAATGGAAGGCAAACATGAAATAGTGAGGTGACCATTTATAAGGCAGGGAACAAGATGAATGGGGGGGTAGAGTTGTGATTTAAATGTTTCACTGAGTATCTTTTAATATTATTTTGATTTTTTAACCATACAAATATATCACCTTTTAAAAAAGATGTGACAGATTTTAGTAGTGGTTACACAAATCTATATACATGGGATAAAATTCCATTGACCTATACACCTAAAACAAAACAAACCAGTGCATGTAAAAACTGGGGAAATCTAAGTAAAATCTGTAATTACTAGAATTGCACCAATGTCAATTTCCTGGTTTTGCTAATTTTGCCACTGTTCTGTACGAGGTTATCATCGGGAGAAGTTGGGGAAAGGGTAATGGGAACTCTCTGTCCTGTTTCTGCAACTATGTGAGTCTAAAATTCTTTCAAAACAAAGTTAAAAAAAACCCAACGAAACAAGTTACATAGTTGGGCATTTCAAAGGGTCAGTATTTTGGACAAGAGAAATAAAACAAAACTTCTATTTTTTTTTATTATTATGTTATGTTAATCACCATACATTACATTATTAGTTTTTGATGTAGTATTCCATGATTCATTGTTTGCGTATAACACCCAGTGCTCCATGCAGTACGTGCCCTCTTTAATACCCATCACCAGGCTAACCCATCCCCCCACCCTCCTCCCCTCTAGAACCCTCAGTTTGTTTCTCAGAGTCCATAGTCTGTCATGGTTCGTCTCCCCCTCCGATTTCCCCCCCTTCATTCTTCCCTTCCTGCTATCTTCTTCTTCTTCTTCTTTTTTTTTTTTTAAACATATAATGTATTATTTGTTTCAGAGGTACAGGTCTGTGATTCAACAGTCTTACACAATTCACAGTGCTCATCATAGCACATAGCCTCCCCAATGTCTATCACCCAGCCACCCCATCCCTTCCACCCCCTACCACTCCAGCAACCCTCAGTTTAAAACAAAACTTCTAAATAAACTTCCAAATAAACTAATGAAATAGAGAAGGAGAAAAGACAAATAATAAACAACATTTGGAAGATAAAGGGGGGGTTGGATCTAACTATCAATCCGATAGTGAATTCAGGGGCAGGAAAGAGAGCTCGACAGACTCAGGGCAGGATAAAACTCTTCCAAGTAAAAGCAACTGCTCAGTGGCCCCGTCTTCCTGCTCGTCTCCTTCTCTCTGACCCACTTCTCTCTGTATCATCACTTCTCCCTCCCTGTGTCTCTGCCCCGATATCTCTTCTACATTCTTCTTTCCTTCAATCTCCCTTTTTTCCCGTTTTCCTCCCTTCCTCTGTGTGTGTGTGTGTGTGTGTGTGTGTGTGTGTGTGTGTGTTTAAGATTGTATTTATTTGTTTATCAGAGAGAGAGGGAGTGAGCACATGCAGGAGGAGCGGCAGGCAGAGGGAGAAGCAGACTCCCCACTGAGCAAGGAACCTGATGTGAGACTCGATCCTGGGACCCTGGGACCATAATCTGAGCCAAAGGCAGCCGCTTAACTGACTGAGCCCCCCCACCCAGGCGTCCCCTTTCCTGTGTTTCTGCCGTCTTTCTACCCATGCCACTATGTCAGCTCCCAGACTGTCCATCCCTGCTGCAATTCCATTTTCTTCTCTTCTGTCTCCTCCTGTTCTTTCCATTTCATCCCATTCCCTTGACTTCTGCTCATGCAACAGCTTCTCAGCAGATGACCTACACACTATTCGTTCATTGCTATTTATGGCCCATCCAACCCCATTCCTAACCTCTTACTTCAAGTAGTCTAAACTAACTAATTAGATACATTGGACCCCTGTTGCAAATCCCTGCAAGAGGCATCTCAGTGACTCTGCCAGGACTGGTATCCACCTCTGGCTGTTGCCAAGGTAGCTGTGTTATTGGCTCATGCTCTGTTTATCGGGACTGTGGGCACAGGCCATCCAGGGAAGGCTACAGCAAGAACAGATACCTCAGTCCACATAACAGATGGAACAGGACTGGCAGATAAGGACGGGGGAAAAAAATCTCCAGGTCCAATGAACTAATTTAGTCGGAGAGGAAACATCTTTGTCCTTCATTGGAAGTGTTCAGAAAGTATTAACAATACTGGTTGCAACAAAGTATCTGAATGATAGGAAGTTCTTACTGAAGGACAAACAAGATAAAATGGCACTACCTGAAAGGCTACAATTACTGAGCTTGTTTTAAGAATGGAGTTAATTCAGTTTCAGAGTAAATACAGACTTAAAAAGAATCAGTGTTTTTTAAGGAAAGCAAAAGAAGCGGAATGATTTATAGAAATATTCTTAATATAGAAGGCCCCAGAAATTTCAAAAACTAAAATGTCACAAAGCCCATTGATATCAGAAGAGGAACATCTTGCTGGAAAACTTCTTCTCCATTAGCTAGTTTCCAAAAGTGACTGGTAATATCATCTATTCCGCTGGGGTTGATACTCTTTATAAATAAAAGGGTGATAACACAAAACTGAGTTTTTGCCCAGACATTATTGCCCAGACATTGCCCATCAGATTGGCTGGTAGAAGGTTTAAAAGATAAAGATGGCTATGCCCATCCTAGATCTATGGAATTAGAATGCCCAGGAATTGGAGAAGGAGGTCTTATCATCTAATTTGCTGTAAATCTCACAAGTGGCTCCAGGTGAAGATGCAGAATTGAGAGTGGCTGTTCTCAAGACTTAAGGAGAAGGTTCCACTCTAATTCTTGGCTTGCTGAAAAAATTGAAGATGGGCTAGTGACGGTCTAAGTCATCCCAACAATCTTATGAATGAAAAGGAATACCCTATTACAATGGGTATTAAAAAAAGATCAGATTAGATTTAAAGACTTAACCTATCAACATTTGAGATAGAGCCTACCAAGTCTGACAGGGTCTGGCCCCCACCTAACTTCTTCTGTGCTATACTCATGCTTGTTCTCTAAGCTCCAGTGACATGCGCTTTCTTTGGCTTCTTTGAATGTGCCCTGCTACCTTCTACCTCAGAGCTTCCACACATGCTATTCCACTGACCCAGGAGATCCACCCTCCTTTTCTCTCCCATGGTCAAGTTAGCACTTTGTCATACTTTGGGTCTTATTTCAATCATAGAAGCCTTCCTGACTTCTCCACTTAGGTTATTTCCTTCCTAACTCCTCTAATTTCACTGTGCCCTCCACCTTTATATGCTGTTTGGTATGGTTAAATTTTTCCACTCGGTTATTTGATGAACAGGACTCCTCAGGGACAACAAGCTTCCTAAGGGCAGCTGCCATGTCTGTTGACCGTCATCCCGAGCACTTTGCACGGTGTCCGCACACGGTAAGTGCTACAGACTGGGTGTTTGTGTCCCCTTAAAATTTACATGTTGAGGCCTAAATTCCCACAGTGATAGGATCAGAGGTGGGGCCCTTAAGAGGTAATTGAATCACGAGGGTAGAGTCTTTACTAATAGGATTTGTACCCTTATAAGAACAGACATGAGCGAGAGGCCTGGCCTCTCTGCTCTCCACCATGGGAGGATACGATGAGAACACAGCCATCTATAACCTGGAAGAGGGCCTTTCCTGGGAGCCCTCCCATGCTTGTATCCTAACCTCAGACTTCCAGCCTCCAGAACTGTGAGAAATACAATTCTGTTGTTTAAGGCACCTTGTCTATGGTATTGTGTTAGAGCAGCCCGAACTAAGAAAGTAAGCCTTCAATAATTATTAATTTAATTAATAGAGTTATATTAATATAAAGGCACACAGGTGGGCCACTCATATGTTCAGGGAGAAAGTGCTTCCATCTGGACAAGTCTGTTCAACAGAGACCTAGGAGCAAGGTGACTCAAAGCTAACACAGAAGCTATTTTTGAGTAGTTGTCTTTCTGAGCCCTCAAAAATCACTTGTTACCTTGTATTCTCTTCAAGGGTAATCTGAATACATAAAGCTGATTCTATCTTTCTGTGGCTGCTTAGCATGAAAACATCTAGATGGATTTTCATCAAATCCAAGGTAATGTTTGGAACTATGTGGTCTACGTAGAGATTTCAAGGCACATGTGACAGAAATTCATTTAGGTGGCTTTTGGGAACAATTCAAGCAAACAGGCAATAATCCCTCAGAGAGGCCAAGACTGAAATTCAAGAGGATATACACGTAGAGAGACATACACATGTTTTAAAATGCTTAAGATAGGAACAACAACCATGGATGCCAAGTATGTAACCAAGGAAAAATTTATGAGGGCAGGTGATCCGAATCACCAGTGCTGATTGTGTAGTGGGGTCGGGTCTCACAGGGACTGCTCTATGGAACTGGGTTTCATGAAGTAAAGCAGCTATGATTTATTGATTTCTCCATATTAATTCCCATGAGCATTAATAGGGTTCATTCTCCAAAGATAATTAATTTGATCTCTTATAAATGTAGAATCAGAGCCCTCTGCTTTATATCAAATGATTTTTTTCATCTGTCCTGATTTTTATTACAGAAATAATATTATGTTCTTTGTTTAAAACTGAAATACTAGAGAAGCCTTTGAAATAAAACAGAAAAGACCCTCTTTTTTTGTTTTTATTCTCTATCTGTGGGGTACTTTTAATAATGTGATGTGTATCTTTTCCAAACACACGCGCACACACACACACACACACACAGCACTGTGACCATGTTACCACTTAAACTCTTCTTCAAAACCTCAAAAGTTTTCTTTTATATTTAAAAACTATATCTTGAGAACTTAAAGTTAAGAGGAAAGCATTGATTTTTCTAATGGAAAGCAGGACAACGAACTGCTTTCAAAAGGCACCAATCCACAGAATCCTAACTTTAGGATTTGTAATCAATCTTAGCAATAGAAAAGATGACTTGTTTCAGCCTCCATAAAGGTATAATCTGATTTGAAAGGCCTAAGTAATTAACTCTCTCCATATCACTAAATTAAAATTCCTTATGTTTACATTTCATTTTATAGCTCTTTCTCTTACATGATCTCATTCAACACTCAGAGGAAACTTAACTTAGGGGGCTGTATAAGGCCAAAAGAACTGAGGCTCAGAGAAGGTAAGCAAGTTGCACAAAGACACACAGTGAGTAAATGGGAGACAGGATTCAGATCTAGAGCTTCTGACTCTAAGTTCACATTCTTCCCTGTAAACCTGTGCTTTCTAATATGGCAGCCACCGGCCACCTGTGACCCGTATGCACTTGAAACGTGGCCATGTCACTCAGGAAAAGGAGTTTGGATTTTATTTAACTTAAGAAATAAAAATAATACAAAATATTTTTCCTCTAAACACAACCTAATTAAAAAGATAAAAATAAACACATTCTAATTGTTTTGGCAGAACTGCGTTTTACTTTTATCACTGAAAATTTCATATCAGAATATGGATGCATTATAATAGACACAATGGATTTCAAGACTTGGTGTAAAAATAAGAATGCAAGATACCTCATTAATGAATTTTTATGCTGAGTATGTGTTGAAATGATATTTTGGATATATTGGATGAAATAAAATATAACAAATTTAACTTTTTAAAATGTGGCTACATGAAAATTTAAAATTACATATGTGGCTTACATTTTACTTATCTTAGGTAATGTTGTTTTGGATTACACAGTCCTATCCATTCCTTAACTACTGGGAGAACTGGGTGTAGAATATTAAAATTTGAATTTTTTTTGTTGCTTATTGCATACTTTGACAATTACAGATATTGTAAGGTATTCCCTAAAAGAAGGGAAGACCCGAGCAAGAATCAAATTAGAGACAATTTTCTTAACTGCTGAGAGAACATTTTGATAATGTTTCTCTGAATATATTTTGTGGCAAATGAACAAAAAAATCCTAAATCTTAATCGATAGTGTTGCAGAGAGATTCTCCGCTTTGATCAAGTTCTGCTTCTTTGTGTTTTTTGGCAAGGATTGCTTTTCTCCCTGACCTCTTTCATAAGAGGGCAAGAGGGAGCATCCCCTGGCAGGCCTCAAAATAAAATGAAAGGTTCCTTTCTCACCCTGGTTCTCAACTTGAAAATTGCTCTTTAGTTTCCCCCAGTAGTCTCCAAAGACCAGGTTCTTTGCCTTGTCTTCCATTTCCACTGAAAAGCGTTAGATACTAAGTAATACAGAAGTTTTATGAAGAGAATAATAGCTAATATTGATTAAGCCCACGTGCCAGGCAATAAGCTATACCCTGTTATATGCAATATCTCATTTAATCCTTTATGGACACCCAAAGACATAGATGCTTACATTAACCATGAAACTGGGAGTGGACAGTTTGCCTGTGATCATACATTAGAAAGAGACAAGGTTGAGGTTTGAACCCTTATCCATTGATCCTGAGTATGTACTGTGAACCTATATTCTAGGCAATACCAAGAAAATGAAAGGGGGTGATAACAGCGATTCTTAATCTGGGGTTTGGGAGTGAGTATCAGAAAGTTTATGAAGATTGTGGTGTTGTTCCTATATTTTGTCTGCATATGATTATTTTTCCTCCTGGGGAGGGATCTATAACTTTCATTACACAATTAAAGCATCCAATCAACCAGGAAGAGTTAAGCACCTTTGGGCTACAGAGAATTGAGTCTTCCAGTTTTTTAGCTATCAATCAGGTTACAGTTGTTAGTATAAACCTAAGGTCTTTAAAAAAAAAGAAAGCTATTCTTTTATACTAACAGTTTAAAGAAGGTATGAGATTGAACATGTAGCTTTTGGAATTCATGAGGGAAGAGAAGGGAATTAGTCAATAAAATGCCTCTTACTATAAACTGTGGATGAGAATGGGGATGGGGTCATTGTTTTCTAGGAGCTTTTTCACAAGATGGGAAAAAAGAGAGGACCAAAGTTCACGAAAACACATGAAACCCAAACTACATGCATATGAGAATCTCATCAGTTTTGAAACATTTCTGGAAAGAAGAATGGCAAATGAGCGAAAGAAGACCAAGAAGAAGAGCCATAGAGAAGATGGTATGGGAAATGTAGACAGATGCCTGGTCCTTCTTCCAATCTCTAGATAAGCTAAATGTGATCTAAATACATTTAATTGAATAGTAAGAATATACCACATTGGATGCAATGTGTATAGAAAAGAACTATAGCTGATGCCCAGGTTGATTGTGGCTGGGAGAGAAAAATGGTAAGAGAAGAATATATGCCATGAATGAAAGTTGAAACCCTATTTGCAAAAACACAGAAATAATGTTCTAAAGATTTTAAAAGGTAAATTTCTCTGAAATTTCACTGAAACCATTCTTAGCATCCTTACAAATTTACAAGTCAAGGGAATTGTGCAACTTTTTAAAGAATCTTGAAAAGCTTCCTTTCCATCAAATGTAAACTGCTGTCCTGGGAACTTAGTTTTGCTCACATCCTAGGGTATCTACCTCCAGAAAGGCTGACTACCTTGAGTTTCCTCAGAACAAATGATGAGTACATGCCATATTCATCTTCTTGTGTACAAAAGTAACTAAATTTTCCAATTAGTTTACCTATTTTAATCCTACCAGATGAAGAACTGTCTCTTCTAAAACACTTTCCACAAATGTCCACATTCTCCTTGTTCACTTCCCTTAAGAATGGTTTTGCTGCCTCATGTTCTACCAGTGGTTATATTCCTTGCTGGTTTAAAATGCCCTGTGGTTCATGCAGCCAGCCCCCTTCTATTTATGGAAAAATATTATACACCTACCACCATATTATCTCCCCATTAAACTACTAGCTTTTTAAAGGCAGGGAAAGCATTTTAATTCTGTTATTCCTTGTATAGCAGCTGACCCAGGATTCTCTAAATAAATATATTTATTTGGAAGGAAGTATTCGATCTAGTAGGATTTGTAGCTTTAGGGACACAAACATCATGTTGGGTTATAATACTTTGCAAATTCTTTAAACATGATCCAGATTCTTTTGGTAGGGAATGGACATGTTGTGTTGATATGCACTACCTTACATGTAGATCCTCCTCTGCTCTCACTCCTTCCTTTATACAATGACCTATTCTACAAGATTCTTTCAATAGTAGTACTTAGAGTGGTTAAGAGTATGGGGTCTGGTGGATGGAACTGGAGGGTGTTATGCTGAGTGATATAAGTCAATCAGAGAAAGACATGTATCATATGATCTCACTGATATGAGGAATTCTTAATCTCAGGAAACAAACTGAGGATTGCTGGAGTGGTGGGGGGTGGGAGGGATGGGATAGCTGGGTGATAGACATTGGGGATGGTGTGCTATGGTGAGTGCTGTGAATTGTGCAAGACTGTTGAATCACAGATCTGTACCTCTGAAACAAATAATGCAATATATGTTAAAAAAAAAAAAAAAAAGAAGAAGAAGAAGATAGCAGGAGGGGAAGAATGAAGGGGGGGAAATCGGAGGGGGAGACGAACCATGAGAGACGATGGACTCTGAAAAACAAACTGAGGGTTCTAGAGGGGAGGGGAGTGGGGGGATGGGTTAGCCTGGTGGTGGGTATTAAAGAGGGCACGTACTGAATGGAGCACTGGGTGTTATACGCAAGCAATGAATCATGGAACACTACATCAAAAACCGATGATGTAATGTATGGTGATTAACATAACAATAAAAAATTTTAAAAAAAGAGTATGAGGTTTGCAGGCAAAAAGATTTAGGTCAAAATCTACCTCCACCACTTACTAGCTCTTTGGTCTTAGAGTCTCTGGGCCTAATTTTGGTTTTCTTGTAAAATGGGACCGAAAACACTTCCCACCTGATAGGGCTACTATGGAGATTAACTGAGATCATGCCTATAAAGGGCTTAGCACAGCACTAGGCAGGTAAAGACTACTGTGTACATGGAAGCTATAACATTGCTCTCGAAGATGTCTTTAGGTCCGTTAATTGTTCATAATTACATTGCCAACTGTGTCTAAGATAAGATAGTATCTTACAGTGTATGACTCTGGTTCTAAATACCTTTTAGTCTACTAATGTAATAAGGGAAACTTCAATGTGAGTTTAATGTTATTTCAATTGAACAAATATATGTGGAACCCATCTTGTCAAATCCAAAAGTCTTTAGAACTGAGACGGACAGAGCTAACTTCCTTGAACATTATACTGGGGCCAGATTCTGCTCTAATCCTTTTACATGCATCCCTTGAATTTGATGTTCACGATGACCCTAAAACCATTATTTTCCCCATTGTACGGGTGAGAAAAATAAAGCTTATGGTGAAATACAACACATAATTGAAATTGAAATTAAATTGAAAGTGAGTTAGAGCTTCAGGAAAAAAAGGAGAGTGTTTAAAAAAATGGTTCAATTCATTTTGGGTTGCAGTTTGAGATTTATCTATGCTTGACATCCATGTGCTTGATAACGAGTAATTTCTCTTTTATAATTATTTCTCACATGCAGATCAAAGGTTACAAATTAATAGTTAAACATACTGGGGAGTGTATATTCTTTTAAAAGCAGCAATATAGATACCAATTAAAAAGTAAATTAGATATACCTTTTGACTTATGTGCAAAGAGGAGAATTGCTACAGTATTTAAGTGTTTTTAACTACTGGGTAGTCAGGTAATTAGGAAGCTGTCAAAGCTTGTTATGTTATCTTGTAGCAGTTGGTGTTCAGAATATTTCTTGCTACTGATGCCTGAATGGGATGTGGTTAATATGCAACTTCAATCAACAAAGGTTCAAAGGGGACAATTTAATTATGACTCTGTAACTTCTTAATTTTCAATTATTATGACACGGGGGAACTGCCCTTCACAAAGGGCAGTTAAAAGACATTTTACTACTTGCATAGGATTGCAGAAATAGACAAATTTGATCAAGCATCATGTTGACTGGTTGCTTATTTTTTGAGTGTTGCAGTAAGTCTCCAGTGTGTACGTGTGTTCATATGATAATGGACTGATGAATAACTTTTCCTGAAGATTGTTTCACAGAATACTAATACTAGTTTTGAGGAATATTAACAGGTCTTCCTCAAAAAACACTTTTGTAGAAAAAATAAATTGGAGAAATACAAGGTTAAATAAAGTCAAAGTAGTATTGTTTTCTTGCAGAATTTCCCCAAGATTTAAGTAATGTGTGTAATAAGTCATCAAGAGAGTTAGTATAAAAACTATCCAAAATTACTTGACCAGAAGATCTTACTTTGTTTTCCTATAATACTTTGTAAGAAGTTCAATGGGATTTTCTCTGGGTTATGTTAGGAGAAAAGTCCTAAACATAGGGTTGAAACACCTGGGTGTTCTAATCCTACCACTGACTTGCTTGCTTATCAGGTACAAGTCTACTGGTTCATGCATGCATTCATTCATTCATTCATTTCTACTCAGATGAATCATCTCAAACTTAACCTGAATAAAACCTATTTTTTTCACTTTATTTGCCCTACAAAACTTTTCTTCTTTTTCTTCTTCTTCTTTTTTTTTTGTCTGCACAATCAAAATCAGTAATACCGTCACTCACCCAGTAGCTCAAGTTGAGAACCAGGGAGGCATCTTGAATTTGTCTTTTTTTCTTATCACCACCTGTGAAACTTGAAGGCTCACCTCTGAAACATATCTCAGATCTGACCACTCCTCTCCACATTCACTGTTACCACCTACATTCAAGCCATCATCATTACTATCTGAACTATTGAGGTAGAATATTCAAAATATTCTCCCCTCTTCCACTCTTCTCCATCTTCCCTACAGCAGCCAAAAAGGTCCTTATTCAATATAAACTAGCCATGCCAGCCCTCTTCTAAGGATATTCTAGTGGTTTCCCATGGTTCTCATGCTAACACCCAAACTAAATTTGGGGGTGAATCTAGACCTGACTATGAAGGACAAGCAGTAAATCTTCTGGGAAGTAAAAGTGTAGACTACCTTCATGTGGAGACTATGACTTTAGGGTAGGGAGACATTTTTAAAATAGTCTACAAAAAGACATTAGCCATAGCAGAAAATCTTGATAAATTGGGTCACAATAAAATTAAGAACTTCTATTCATCAAAAGATACCAATAAAACAATGAAAATTCAGCTTACAGAGTGGGCTTTTATTAGCACATACAGTACACAGAGAATTTGTATCTAGCCCTTACAAAGAATGTATATAAACAAGAGCTATAGATCATACAAAAAGTGGAAGCAACCCAAAGAATATGGGCTAGAGACATGAACACAACATCTTAAAAATACACTATTTTGTGACCCCAGCAGTGGCTATATACTTAGTGATAATTCACTGAGCTATATGTTTATGGTATGTGGTTTCCATTTCAATAAATGTTACAAAAATTTACATACCCAAATACTTTAAGATATGAGCTGACTTCCTTGGGGACGCAAGTAACTTGGCCTAGTTTAAATGCTTCGTTATCTCTACGGTGGTCTTCACAAGGCAAGTCATTTTTCCTTTGAAAAGATAGACATATTTCATTTTTTTCCCTACAGGGTAGTACCAGTGGAACATTCTGAATAAGAATTGCATGATTATATAAAGCCCTTGCTCTCCATATCATGGAACAGTCATTAATAAGTCATTGTATCTCCCCATACAGTAGCATTTAATACAGATGGAGGGCTCACTGTTGCGTTTTGCATAAGACAAATAAACAAAGAATCAAAGAGCAAGCGGTATTAATATTTTAAGTACGATATTTAATTTGAAAAACAGGACGGGGAGACATTAGCATTGAGAGCAGAGAGGGAAAAATGCCTGGATGAGAAATGAGAAGAGACATCATTAAAAACAGGAACTAGATAAGAATACAAATACAAAGAATTCTAGTCTCACTTGACAAACAGCTACACTAACTCGGTGCAAATGGCGACATAATCTTCCATGGGCCAATTCTCTAGTAAGCTGAGCCAACAAAATGGAAGTTTCCCAGAGCCGATCTGCATTTTATTTGCCTCATTTCTGCTTTCACCAACTCCTTTAGATTCAACACAAATACAAGCCCAAGGATAGTTCCATCTTAGCAAAGCTGCTTAAAAAAATAAATGTTCTTTTTGTGCCTGTGGCAATGTCCGGCATCACACGTGGGCCTAGAGCCACATTCTGTTTTACACTGTGACAGGTGAGCAGCGGCGAATGTGGGAGAATTATTACCTCAAGGAGCATATTTTTCTCTATCTGCTAATTCTGAATTAGAAACAGCCATGAACTCTCAGCCCTGCAAGGAGAAAGTAGATCATCCATGACCAGAGAGAAAAGTAATGGGAAATGAGAGCAAAAGCTTTCAGAACCCAAGGACAGGGCTTCACGAAAGGGAATCTACATTGTCTCCCGCAGTGTCCCCTGAAAGTTGGTGTTTAAAAAAATAAAGGAATCAAAGGACTCTAATCACTCTGAGGCTCTCAGGAAAATACCCCCCCTGCCCAAACAAAACCAGACAAAACCCACTACCAAACAAAAATCTTACGGACATGAGAAATGTGCCCGTTAAAAGATCTAAAAAAGAAATACATAGGCATAATTAGATTTCACAAATGGGCCTCACTTCAGGGCGTGGTGGAGGGAGGGATAATAAATAGTCCACATTGGAAGTGTATATAGTATGTGACACAGGCTAGGAAGTGTCCTCTATTGAAATCATTTCCTCAGATAGATATTTAACACACTTAAAATGCACACGGGAACATCAGGAGGGATCTTTAAAGCCTTTAGCAGGAGGGACAATGCAAGCTGAGGTCCTTCAGTCTGAAAAGTGTGATAAGATGGTCTCGCAGTTCTCACCCATTAGCCAGGTGTCCTGTTCTGCACTTCAAGGGAAAGAGAACAGTGAGCCATGCTCTCCATCCCATGAAGGCAAAGAAAAAATCTTGTTGGCCCTAACTGTGATTTTCATGCGCAATAACTTCAACTCCAAATGGAACTCATCTGTTTGCTCCTGGAGCCGAGTGGGAGACCAGTGCAGGTCAGGGCGGAACAGCTGCCATTAAAACAAAGCGGCTCGATTAGCTTTTCATAGTTTGCAGGTGATGAATGAAGGGCAAAGAGAAGGCTGTTCCCCGTGTAATAGGGCAATAACAGGAGCCTCATTTGGGCTGCTACACTCCACTCTGGCTGATGTCAGCTTTTCCATTATGCACATGGGTTTTCAGGAAGGTGATATTTCAAGGAATCAGGAAAAATAAAAGGAAAGTAAATTAACTGTGGGCTGAGACGTGGCAAATAGGGTCTCCACTTGCGCATGCGGAGCCCAAGGAAATATGAAAGCAGGTCACTTTTAAGTCTAGGCCAGAGAAATGGCTGTTTCCTGGCATTTTTATTTGCAGTGGGGTTGACTGCGGGACCCTGCCACTGCTGAGTTTCCCTGCTTGAAATTCCATGAGCCTCTTTTCCAACTGCAGAGCATGGAGGATGGTGCTGTTAGAAGTGTGGGGTGCCTGGCTCTCCCAGGAAGATGGCGTCCTCCTGGTCTATCAGCACAAGGGGTAGACAGTGCTTCAAATTTTCTTCAAGGGATTACTCTTCTTTCTCTCCTACCTACCTTTCTGGTAAGAGGTAATACTCAGGGTCTTGATTGCTCTATATTACTACAACCTGGTGTCTGTCCCCTGGTCTCCTAACAGTCCAGGGGGAAGCCCCAGGAAAGTGTCAGCAATGACCTCTCAACGGTTCAATTCCAGTGGCTAGATAGGTAGGAGGTACTCTGAAAATAGTTGCTGAATGAAATTCAGAAGATGCTTTTAGCAATTCCTCAATTTCCTGGGCTTTCTCCTTCTTTTTTTTTTTTTCCCCTCCCGGGTCACCCTCCTTCATCCTTGTTAGCCTGCTCTAGTCTATCCATTCCCTTTGTCTATTCTTTGCATATTAAGGGTCTTCAGCTTCTGCCACCTCGTTGGTTTCCTCAAAATATTCTCTTTATCTGATTTCTTTCAAACCAAGAGCTGCAAATGGAAGGACTGGAGATCCTTAAATCTTTCTCCCCAGTTCAGACCTCAGTGATGAGCTCTTGGCCCACAGAGCTGGTGATCTCCTCTCATTGGTACAGCAAGTTGTGGTTCAAAAAACAGACTCATTAACTCAGCCCTCATCCCATCCTGACACTTTTTTATTATTTTTATACTACTTGTTTCAGTCACCTAAGTCATAAAAGTGGACTTTGTTTCCTAAAATACAACATTTGGGTGTTATTCTTATTTCATAACTGTTTGCTCTTTACCAGGTGACATATTTAATGCCAATCATTTTATCTTGAGTCATGATACCATTACCCCACCCCACTAAATGATATAAACCCTTAATATTTAACAATCAACTCCTGTTCAGTTTTCCCCCAATGACAAAAAAATATCCTCAGTTAAAAAACAAACGGGACCCAAACAAAATCCACATAAATTGCATTTGACTGATAAGTCTATTCAATACTTTTAAATCTGCAATAGTTACCTCTTACCCCCTTTTTTCACGTCACATATTTGTTGAAGAAATGGAGTATTCAGAAAGTTTTACATAAAATCACTCATTCCCTGTAATATCTTATATTAATAAATCTCTTCTAAGACAATATATAGGTTATTTGGAGCTTTTGATTCATAAGGGAAATATAACAAGATCTACAAATCTTTAAAGCACATACTCATTAATTTGTATACACACACACATATGTGTCAAATAATGGCACCATCAAGTTAGAACATGTTTATCCCCCAGAACCTTTCCTTGTGCCCCTTTCCAGTTATCACTACCTCCAGAATTCAACACTATTTTGACTGCCATCAGCATAGATTGGTTTCACTGGTCCTTGTACTTCATGTTAATGAATTTACACATTATGGACTATTTTGTACCTCACTTCTTTCATAAATCCTAATGTTTTTGAGTTTCACCCATGCTTTTGAATGTATTTGTAGTTTATTTTTTATTGCTGTTTAGTCTTCTATCATATGAACATATCATGATTACCCATTCTCCTGTTGATAGACATTTGGATAGTTTTCAGCATCAGTTATTGTAAATAAGATACTAAAAATGTGCATGTCTTTTTGAAGACATAGACATCCATATCTTATGAACATAGGCTGGGTCACAGAAGAGGCATAGGTTTTGTTAATGATTGCTGGTTTTCTAAAGGGGTTTACTATTTGACATTCTCACCAGCAAAATATGAAAGTTCCATTTATTCCACATCCTCACAACACTTAATATTATCATTTTTTAAAGTTTTGACCATTCTGAAAATTTTGGTACAGGGACTGATGAATGTACAGTGCTAGCATTTATTTTTAATTCCAAAGTGCTGACAAAATTAATAATCCAATAACTTTTATAAGTGTTTAGACTTTAGTAGGAACACACTCTTTCAAGTGTCTTCTGACATCAATAAAGTATAATTAAGGTTGGTGGGCTGAAAAACATAGACTCAAATCTCATCAAATTCTTCCCCTTTAAAATTCTTTGGTGGATGTGGGCATCTATAAAGACTCAATATCAAAAGCTTAATGTCAACTTGGCCAGTTTCAAATAACATCACATGGAGCAACAGGTGTTCTCCTAAGGAAATCTCAGTCTTGGCTTCTGGTTATAGTTGATGTATCCATCCTTTAACTTATAGTATTTTTTTAAAGATTTTATTTATTTATTTGACAGAGAGAGACACAGTGAGAGAGGGAACACAAGCAGGGGGGATGGGAGAGGGAGAAGCAGACTCTCCACTGAGCAGGGAGCCCGATGCGGGGCTCGATCCCAGGACCCTGGGACCATGACCTGAGCCGAAGGCAGACACTTAACGACTGAGTCACCCAGGCGCCCCTAACTTACAGTATTTACCTAAAAAGATATGTGAAAATGCATAACCATTCATCCAAGAGGATTCAACTAATAAATGAGTATTTTGCAAACTGTGCAGCTATACAATGTATAAAAGCAAGTTAGTGGCAAATGAAAAAAGCTGCATGCCCTTAAACTCAGGAAAGAACACTCATTCCTGCCTTATGGCGTAAAATAGTGGTAGGGAGGAGTGAGCTGGGAAGGAAAGTAACACTGGTCAAGTACCTACAGTGTGTCAGGTATTATGCAACACCTTTAATGTAGATATAGTCTTGACTAATTCAGTCATCACAAAAAAACATCAAGGTGGGTTTGTTACTCCATTTTACTGAAAATGAAACTGAGGCTCAGAAGCATTTAGAAGCTTTCACTGTAAATACCGGGGCCAGAATGCATCCAGGAATATAGTAATGCCACGGAGTTTTATATTACAAGGAGGATGGAGATTTTATTAAATTTAGAGATAATATTAAAAATATGCATAAATTATGATAAAAATCCTTTGCGTTTCCCACAAAGTAGGACAAAGTGGCTTGGTGTCTGTAACCCTAAATAGTGATACTTATGTACACTAAAGCTTGAGAATCAGTATGTTAGAAAACATAAAAGAAAGAACAAAAGATATATATAGATTGAGGGCTCTCTGACCTTTTGCATTAGTTGTAAAATCTCTAGTGGTAAACAGGTATGGCAGAACAGTCTCAAGCATTCCTGCTTACGTGCAGAGTTTGCTCATTTGAGTATTACTCCTCTGTGATCATAAAATAAATTACATCTGTCTGCTATCCTGAGAATTTTATAATATAGTGGAATCACAGCTGTGAGGAAGAAGGTTATCTTCTAAAATCAAACAAAAGGTAAAATGTGTATACAGTATGCCTTTTTTTATTCCTATGGATTATGAGTATAACTGAGGTTCAGAGAAATTTGACATGTATATGCCCAAAGCTCTAGTATATACCGCACAACAAACTGAACCCATTCATCTACTTTCAAGCTCAAAGTCGAAGGCTCTTTCCACGAACTAGCTGATCTGTGGCTTAGACACAGTAGACCCAAAATCAATTAACCTGGAATTTGATATACTTCAGACTGACTCAGTGAAAGAAAAGGTGGGGAAGCTTGTCCATGAAATTGTGTATACTGGGCAAATACTTCACTCATTAGAGAATGAAGGCCAACCATTCTCCTCTTCAAAGATGAAATGCTTTGGGACAGCTCTTTCCAGCCTTCATGCTGCTGTGATCCTATCAGATGGTGCTCTCCGGGGCAGGCTATGCTCCCTGCATATGTACCCGGTTGTCATGCCATGAGTTTGCTCTAACTATGCTCCATTCTCTCACACTCAAGAGAACACATCAGAATCCAAGTCGTTAAAATGTCATGACTTAGAGAAGGTTGAAAGTTCTCACTTTTGAATTAAGAAATGAATCATTCACAAATGGCTCTTTGAAATGCTATTAGAGCTTTTGTTTGTTTGTTTTGTGACACATCTATAGCCTAATAGGACACTGAGAACCTCTAGCTTTATATTTTCCCTAAAGTGAAAGGAACTGCTGAGTGGTTTTGGGTTTGTCAGTAACATGATCTGATTTATATTTAAAAGTATATTGCTCAAGAAGAGAGGGAGGGAGAAAGAGAGAGAGAGAGAACAACATGGATGGACCTTGAAGGCATGATGTTGGGAAAAATCAGACAGAGAAAGACAAACACTGTATAATATCACTTATATGTGGAATCTAAAAAAACCCCTGAACTTGCAAAAACAGAGAGTAGAATAGTAATTACCAGGGGCTGGGAGGTGGGGGAATTGAGATATTTAAGAGTACAAACTTGCAACTAGTAGATAAATAAGTTCTGGAGATCTAATGCACAACATAGTGATTATAATCAACAATATTGTATTATAAACTTCAAAGTTGCTGAGAGACTACATCCTAACTGTTCTCAACATAAAAAAGAAGTGATAATGCAGTATAATAAATGTGTCAAACCAACACACTGTACAAACTTACACAGTCTTGTATGTCAGTGATACCTCAAAAGAAGAAAAAATAAAAACAAATAATTAAAAAAACCAAACCTCTAGCTTTATAAAGTGCGCCAGCAATTCTTGTGACAGTGGTACTCCAAGATGGACTTTAAATGGGCAAACATGAATGAATCCCTTGAGGATAAGCTAAAGAAGAGAGAATCGAGTCAGATTTCTTAAGTTAAATCCCAGCTTTATTTTGAAGCCCCTGTTAGAGCTGGGACAACCTAATTCAACTTTCTAAGTCAGTCTCCTCAGTTGTAAAATAAGGATATAGTCATGTCTACTTCATAAGGCTGTGCTGAAGATTGAATCAGTTAATATACATAACATGCTAAGAGTGCTTAGTACCTAGCAAGTGTTAAATGTGAGGCAAAGACAATTAGAAAGTAAGTAGGAAAGATGGGCATAACCTGTCATCTTATGTTATTAAGAAACAGCTATCTTTAGCCTTAAAGAGGTAGCCAACACATTGGACATGCCCTTGAAATAGTTTTCATTATCCTGACGCATAAAGGAGTGGTTAGAATGATTTTGGTGAGAAGGAATCCAAGTAATGTCAGACATAGGATCTTAAGTTCACACAGGACACCAAGGTCAGAAGAGATTTCTTCAGTAAGAACACCGAGATGTCCACAGCTTTACTTTATAATACCAGGAAAGGCAGCATAAACTAATCTCTAAGAGGATGGGTGCTGGAACTGAAGAACCAGTGAATGAATTCCAGTTCTACCACTTACCTGCTGTGCCAACTTGGGAAAGTCACTGAACTAGCCTGATTCTCAGTTTCCTCATTTGTAAAATGGGGATAATAACTGGAACTACTCAACAAGGTTGTTGGGAGGATTATGCACAAGTATACACACAGTATTCAGAATGGTATCTGACTCACAGTAAGTTCTCAGAACCTGTCCATGATCATCACCATCAGGAATAAGAGCAAAGTGAATTCACCCACTTGGGTGGACCAGAAGGATTGATGATTTATTCTAATGGAAATCAATCAGGTGGAATAATGGTGCCGCAGATGCATCCCCTCTTTTTAGTATCCCGAGTAAAACCTTCTCATAGAAGGAAAAAAAAATTCAAATTCATCTGCTCCAACAGAACCATCACATCAAATAAAAGGTCTCCACATCTTTAATTGAATTTTCAAGCTGATGACAGATTGTGTGTGAACAATGGCCCAAATGATTAAAAAATCTGAATATGAACTCTAAGTTGGCTGCAATTCACCTATATCACTACTGTGCTGCAAATAAATAGAATTAAATATAATTGCATTCTCCTGGTTTTCTTTTCAGAGCTGCAGTTAAATGCTCCATTAGAACGGTTAATATGGAAATTGGTGCCTCCCCCAATCAAAACATCATAAATAACTGATTCTAGAGCTTGATGTCACAGCATATTTTCAGCATTTTTTATTTAAAAAACACAAAAAATCAAATCTTAATATGGTATAAAGATAACATCAAGGGCAAAATGATATAAAGGAAAAGTACAGAGTCAGAAAATGAAGGTTTTAATGTCCTAACATCATTTCTTTTTGTGCCACTTTAAGTTGCTTCGTAATGCATAAGGCGGCCAGGTTGTGACCATTCTTGTCTTTAACCTTCCCAAGATTCAATTTACTCATCTGTAAAACCTCAAATAAAACATTTATCATGCCTATCATACAGACCTGTTGTAAGAATTGAAGGGGACAATGTATATAAACTTGAAAATGCTAACATCTTATGAAATATTTTATTAGAAACTGTATGAGTTTCTTATTCCTTAAGAATACTCCAAAAGAAAAATAAGTTCCACAGCAGCATTGAAATATTTCTAACCATCCTGCAGGGGGAGAGATGACCAAATCCAGAGAACCTGCATGGCCAACTCCTTTAAAAGTGGAGGTCGGGTTCTCTAGCAATGATAGGAGGCCGCCAGTTTATATCCACGCATCCTTTTCATCAGTACAATGTCCTGCCTAAAAACCACTCTTTACCACCTGTGGAATTCCCTAATTCACTCAACCGGCTGCATTCATCCACACACAGAATGCTGAGACTGTCTAACTGTGAACCACAAAACGGGACAGAAAGAATGCCACTAACTTCGTAACTTATAAAGAATGATTGCCAGCCAAGGTTGTTAAAGGGATCGATGGTATCGAAAGAATGAGCTGTGGTGAGCAGAGTATTGACCATTGAAAAGAATGATGGACAATTACAGTCCCGGCCCAACATCAGTGTTAGAAAGGTCACTGCTGATAGATGTCTCAGTTCCCTCTTCGAAAAGTCCTTTTATGCTTGATTACAGTTCTTTTTCCTCTTCATTATTCCATTTTCTCAAGCGGTTCTTTCAGAATCTTAATGACAGTGAATAGCACCATCCAGCAGATGGTAAACATATCACTTACATTATTAGCGTTTTGTAACTTTTACACCCTGTATAGAAAGCCATATAGAATGAGAATTTCAGAAAACAAGACTGAAATTGGCACATTACTTAAAATGCAGAAACTATAGCTGTATATCATTAAGGCTACAAATTGAAATTCCCCCAAAGTCAAAGAATGAACCGAGTTATGGTTCTCTAGGTGGTGTTCATTTCCTACTGTCATATATGCTGTGTAATGAACAACATGTTGTGTTATACTTATAAACCTAGCTAATAATCGGCACTACGATCCATATGCAAAACCCATATTATGACTTATATGTTATGTGGAAAACCATCACCTTGGCATTCTTATGCTTTTGTGAGATTTCTTCTTGAAAGGGAAGTTTCCTATTGAGTAAACGTTTAAATTTAACTTCTAAAAAGGAGTAAACAGAGAAAGAAAAGCAATCTTTTCCTTCTCTGAATTCCTATAGGGATTATGTGTTACTATATCTGCATCTTTCACCAGGATTTCAGATCTAGAGAGATAGGATCATCTCTGATTCAACTCCTGATTCATTTCTGCATGGCCCACAGCATGCAGCACCATCATATAAAAGGTCAATGCAAATACATGTGTCTTGACAAGATGGATGGTTTGGAAAGGGACCAGATGAATCCAAGAAAGAACACCCGTGTGTCATCTATGGCATGCAAAGTAGTGGCTCCAAAACTTACCTGTGCCCCCAAATTGACAAAAGAGTTGTCTGAACACTTAATTCCCAGGCCCCTCTCCAAACTCAGTGGATCAATTTCTCACTGGAGGGACCTGGAATCTAAATTTAAATAAAAGTTTCCCAGTTGATTATTTTGTAGCCAGTCTGGGCTTAGTGTATGTAGTGACACTTCGGTCTCTTTGAGATCAAAAAAGCCCTTACTGCTAGGTCAGGCATGGACCACTGATTCACTTCATAAGCCGTCTCTGGCAGCATGGCCATTGAAGATCTACATACTGAAAATGTGGTCCATGGACCAGGGACATCTGGAAGCCTGTTAGAAAAGCTGAATCTCAGGCTATGCAGCAGACCTACTAAATAAAAATCTGCATTTGAACGTGATCTCCAGTGATTCACGTGCACAGCAATGGAAGCGCTTGGTCTAGAAAAATGTCCAAGTGTCATATATAGACCAGCACCATCAGCATCACCTAGCAGGTTATGAGAAATGCAGAATCTTAGGTGCTGCCCCAAACCTACTGAATGAAAATTTATGGAGGAGGGATCTAAGAATGTGATTTTTGTTTTGTTTTGTTTTTGTTTTTAACAAACTCTTCAGGTAATGCTATGCATACTAAAATTTGAGAACCACTGATCTAAAGCATATTGCTAAAGAGTTGTAAGGATACACTTGGGCTTACTGCAAAAGATGTATTGCTCAATTAATAATATCTACCAAGGTACAGAAGGGGACAAGTAATGAGATTCATGCCACATATTTATTATCTCTGCTATAGATAGAAAACTTGACTCATGGATATGATGCTTTAAGACCAAATACACAAGACTTTGAAGAAATCAAAATTGGTACTAGGATAAGAACTAAAAGATGAACAAGCAAAAAATAAAAAGTTAGGGGAGGGAAATGCCAGGAAAAACAAGAAAAGGATTAAACCCTATACAGATAAAACAAGTGTGGCCATATACTGGTAACTGTTAAAGCTGGATGATGGGCAACGAGAGTTTATTTTACCATTCATTCTACTTTTGAGTATATGTGAAATGCTTTATAATAAAAAGTTTCAAACTAAATCCATCCAGCGATACATTATTGCCTATGCAGTTAGAAAGCATTAATAATATTGATAACATCCATTGTTGATGCAAATGTGGAAAAGGAAACCTTCATATATTGTTGGTAGGAGTATGATTATGGTCTTTTGGAAGGCAACTTGATAGTAAATATTAGAATGTTTAAAAATGTTTCATACATATTGACCCAGTAATTCTATTTCTAGAAAGCTTATGTACAAAAGAAGTCATCCATTTGTGTATGGATATAGTACCAAGATATACACTGTGACTTTATTAACAATTTGGAGAAAGTCTATCTACTAAGATGGGACAGTTGAATCATTGTGATATGTTCGCCATATAGACTATGGTACAGTTATTATTTCTAAATGGCTTAAGTCTAAACACACCGATCTGGAAGGTTGCCAATGATAGATTGTTGAGAAGAGGAAAATGTCTACCATACCCTTTTAGTGGGAAGAAAAAACAGACTTAATGTGTGTGACTCTCTTTGTATATACATAAGCATGCTTACAGAAGTCTAATTCTAAACAGTTAATGCTTACCTTGGGGAAAGAAAACATCTACTTTTGGAAAGACATGTATCACTTTTAACTTTGTACAATTTTGTATGATTCTTTTCACCTTTTGCATCTTGATCCATGTGACACAGTTCTAGCCAAGGGATATAAAGAGGAGTCCCTGGGAAAATTCTGAAGTTCTAAGAGAGCTTGTTTATAGGATCAGATTCACATGGCCCTTCCTTGGGCTTTTTTTCTCTTCTCCCACTTCAAAACCCAGATGGATAGCTGAATAAGGAGGCAGCTGTTTTGTAAGCTTTGGACCGATGGATCCATGCTTAGCGATAGCACAATGGAAAACCAAAGGAGTCTAGGTTCCCAGTGGAAGTGTGGACTCACTGGTGGGCCCAGAGTGGTTCTCTTTCAAACTTCTTATACAAATAAGATAAAGTTATTAATTTAATTAATTTAATATTTTTCAGGTTTCTGTCACTTAAAGCCAAACAGTTCCTGGCCAAAGCCAGGTGTCCAGGTACATCTGGTCTGCGTAGAGGGAGAATATACATACTAATACATATGCAAATAGGCTTCCCCTAAAGAGCTACCTTGTACATCTGGTCCACCATGAATCTCTAGCCTTAGCACAGTGTCTGGCACATAATTTAATGAAAGAATAAATGAATCTATTAAAGAGTAATATACATAGTTGCACCTAGATTGTGGGATTATAGATGATTTTAATTTTCTTTTTTATACTTGCCTATATTCTCTGAATATTTAAGATTGGAAAAAAAGCTCTTTTTAAAAATTAAAACTGTACAGGAAAACTGTATGGTACAACTTAATGATAAAGTGGCACTGTGTTATTCCATAGATTACAACACATTGTAAATCAACCCTTTTCGTCCTCTCTCCCTCCCTCCCCAAACTACTTAAAAAATAGAATAAAATCCTGATAAAACTCAATATACAAGATGAGTATTAGTCTGATCCCCCATCAGAATGATAAAGGAGGCTTATTCTACAATTATATTACATATTTATAAAGAAAAATTTTGAAAGTGGTTTCTTTTACAGTGATGGATGTCTGAACACTCATCATAAAAAAATAATAAAAAATTAAGCATCTTTGTTTAGCTGCTGCTAAGAATACATGTATGATTTCCAGTATTTCAATTCAGGGGACACATTTATACCTCTCAAGAAAACTTTGCACACAAATCAACTGTAACGCCTCTGGGTGGTACAACTTCCCCAGCATCTTAGCAAGTGTCATGGCACTGAGACCTTTACGTCGGTGGTCTTAACCAGGCCATACGGCAATACATAGAGACAGGTTGGTTTGTCACCATGGAAGGGATGCTACCAGTATCTAGTGAATGGGGGCTAGCAATGTTGCTAAGCAATGCACAGAACTGTTCAGTCCAAAATGTTAATAGTACTGAGGTTCAGAAACCCTATTTGCCTTATTTTTTTCCCCCTATCTTGTTACTTGGGTTGTATCTACCCTATACAAGCTATTTGATTGCTTTGACTTCTAGATTCTTAAAAATTGGGTTATTAGATTGGCTGATTTCCAACACTTGAACTGTTTCTTTCTAGTCTTAGAATTTTAATACTAGATATATGGCCCCTTTATCTTAGAGATTCTTTTGTGAAACAAATTTTTCCTGAGTGCCTAATCAGTCCTAGTCATTGTCCCCCGGCACTGAGTAGACACGGTCCCTACATCCAGTTGTTTACAGTCTAGTGAAAGAGAAAACGCCTCCACACCTCAAGAAGCAGGAAGCCCAGACAGGTGATGGCCCTGGGGAGCAGTGAAATTAATCTGGACTCAGGTCTAAATTCTAGTTAACCATTTCCTTCTATCTATTCATTAAACCAACAGCACAGTCTCGCTTCCTGGTCTTTGCACTGTTAATTCTTCTGCTGGACAAATATCCTTTTTCATATTTCTTCTCTGCGATCTTTTTTGCCATTCAGGTCTTTGTTCCAATGTCACCTCCTCGTAGAGACATTCCTGATTAGCCCAGCTACTGTCTCCTCTAAGCTTTCTGTGTCTCATTGCCCTGTTTCATATTCTTCCTCTGACAGTGTCTTGCTTACTTATGTAGGGTTTGTCTCTCCAACAGGGACTTTTTCTGACTTTTGGAAAAATGTCCCCCGATTCTTGAAGACCTCAGATGATTTAACATCTGAGGACATGGGTGGTCTTACTTGAGACCCTCCTGCATTCCCTCTTTCTCCTTTCTAGCCACACTGGTCTTGCTCTGCTCCTTCATCAGAACATGCTGCCTCCCACTGGAATAAAAGGCACAGCACAGGGAATAGAGTCAAATGATATTGTAATAGAATCTTCTGGTGACTGATGGTAACTACACTTGTGGGGAGCATAGCATAGACAATAGAGATGGTCAATCACTCTGTTGTACACTTGAAACTCATGTAACATTGTGTGCCAACTATACTCAAATAAATAAATTGAAAAAAAAAAAAGAGCAGGCTGTCTTACAGCTTTTGGACTCTGTTTTCTCTGCCTAAAATTCTTCCCACCTCCTCCTGGGTAATGGCTATTCATTCTTGAGCAGTTATCTTTAAGCATGACTTCTTCCACTATCCACCAAGGTTGCCCTCCGTGTTTCTCCCCACTTACTACATTTGAATTACTGGCTTCCTGTGCCTGCCTTCTTTTTTGATGGTGAGCCCCCGAAGGCAGGACCCTTGGCTCCTGAGTCGCTGCTGCCATCCCAGGACCTGCCATAATTCCTTCCTTATGGTATGTGCTCAACAAAGATTGATTAACTTATTCCATCCTGCATCCTAAAACTGGTTTTGAAGAAATAAAATATTTAATAAATATTTTAAACTATTTTAAAATATTAAATGTTTTATTTATTTAAAAACATTTTTTTAGATTTTTAAAAAAGATTTTATTTATTTATTTATTGGTCAGAGAAAGAGAGAGAGAGAGCACAAGCAGGGGGAGCAGCATGGGGAGGGAGAAGCAGGCTCCCCCCGCTGAGCAAGGAGCCTGATGCAGAACGCCCAGGACCCTGGGATCGTGACTTGAGCCGAAGGCAGCCACTTAACCAACTGAGCCACCCAGGCGTCCCTAAAATACTAAATGTTTTAAAATATTAATATTTAATAACACCTTGTCTGCTTTTTTCAAGAAATACTAACTTTATGGACCCACTTCTACTGTGTTTCTACAAATTGCATGTGGATTAAATATTAATTCTACAACAACACTAACAAAAGTGTAAAAAAAAGCCCTTTGCTAACAGAATCACTTCCAGAGAATCGAACTCAGCAAGGGAGAAAGAGAAAAAGAGAAAGCGAGCACACACACATGGTCGTCATCTCATTAAGTTGAAGCAGAAGCATGTAATCAAACTTCTGACTAAGGCTGGTGACATACATAGCACACAGTTTTACGTGGGGAGAAATGCAAATGCTAAAACCCTCTCTACTTTTGTGAGGACCGTGATGATGCGATTTATGGGTGGTGTAACTAGAGAGTCCCCCAAAGTCTCCCTAGTACAAAACACTGCCTCCCACAGCAATCCAGACAAACTCCTGGAGCAGCCAAAGCAGGCTGGGTCTTGTCCTTGAGGATATTAGTTGCAGAACGATTTTTGCAAAGCACACGGTGAAGCTCACATTGATCTGCCGGCAGCATTTGAATCTGTAAGCAGAAATGAACTTTGGCTTTTCTTAAATGTATTGGCATCCCACCCTGTTTTGTTCTATTAATTTACCATTTTTATCTGAACACCAAAAGAAAAAAAACATTAAGGGGAGGTTTGGAGAATTTTCTCTTTCTATTTCCTTGTTTAATAAAACTTGTATCACGGCTCTTTTCAATCTTTTGCACTTCTCCATGAAAACCATCATTCTAAATACCATGGAGTGAAACGTAATTAATCTGTAATCTGGACTTATGAAATTTATAGCCTGAATTTGGAATTGGAAATTCATTTGTGCACCTGAGTGGGCCATTCTGAAGCCATTTCAACTGTAAAAGAAAGAAAATAACACTGCTCAAGGCCAGCCAACCCCCACAGTTCTCAATAAGATCTACACTAATTTCTTATTCTTTGGTACATCAATATTCCCACATCTTTGCCTTGGGGAATATCTGGGAAGCTGGTCAGAGCAAATTACTGCATCTGACCTAAGCCAAACAGATTTGATGGAAGGGTTCATCTGGCTTAGAGATATTTATAAACCAGAATAAAATGTTGATCTGGGAGAATCCTAAGAGATTGCATTCTGCATGCCCTTGTTATAGTGAAACTGAGTTCCAGAGATGGAAAGCAATGCAAACAAGTTACGCAGACACTAAAGGCTGAAACATTTCTTCCTGTACGTGATACTGTCATAACCCCCATGCCCCCCCTCTAGTTTAGCCCCTCATTGTCTCTTCCCTGGATTTCTCTCACAGCATTCTAACTGCCTGCATCTACTCTTACACCCTCCAATCTCTTTCCCTACAGTAGCAAGAGTGGTTTTAAACGATAACTTAGATCATTCTAGTCCCTTGGAACAACAGTGTCTCAATGCACAAAAAACAAACAATGCAAGCTCTTGTCAACACTACAAGATCTCATATGACCTGGCTCCTTCCTTTCTGTGATCACATATTACTTTCTCTCCCTGACTCACCTTGCTTCACACATACTTGTTCAGTTCTTCAAATATATCCAGACCTTACTTAACCCAGGGCCTTTGCACTTGCTTTGCCCTCTGCTCAGAATGCCCTTCTTTTTCTCTCCTTTGTGTGGTTGGATTCTTTTTACTCTGTACCTTAGCCTAGGTCTCATCTCCTTTTAGAAGCCTTGCTATAGGAAAATGAGGCTGCCCCTATTAGCAATATTTCTGTTCCTCTTGCTCTCTTTCTTTCCTTCATAACATGTAGTATAATTTGCTATTATCTCTTGTCACCTATTTTTACCCCCTTCCCCCAATTAAAATATAACCCCTGTGCTGAGCACAGAGCAAGGGACAGAGCAGGCACTCAGTCCATCCATCCTTGTGGGACAAAAGCGTGAATGTGACTTGAATCCAAAGCTCTGACCTCCCAACCCAATGCATATCCAACTGTAGGAGGAGGAAATGCAATTTTAATATTTTAGCAGTTTCAGCCACTACCAAATCACTGCTTAGCCTGATGTAAGGTTTAGCTCCACTTCAAAAACATTCACCGTGTTCTTAAAGTACACAAAAACTAAAGCTACCAACATTTTTTTTTTTTTTTTACTGAGAATCTCTGAGTTTTAAAGTCTAAGAGGATCCTAAAGACTGTACTTGGAATCTTTTATTTCATAGATGAGAAACCCGTACCCCAAACAGATGAGTTACCGTGTCAGGAGAAAACCCCTGCTTATTCTCTTAACCTAACATGTAGTCTGTTTTTTAATCCAGTTTCTCAAAAAATAGAATGAAGGTACCATTTGCCTGCCTTTCATGGAATTATTATATTCAATTTACTGCATTCTCATACCCCAAAGAGTCACAAACTCACCCATCACCAGTTGTTTGTATCCTTATAATATGCCAAGTCCTGTGTTATGTTTCACAGGTTTATTTTTTTTTTAAGATTTTATTTATTTATTTGAGAGAGAGTGTGCGAGTCGGGACGGGGGGGGGGGGAGGAAGGGCAGAGGGAGAGGGAGAAACAGCCTCTCCTCTGAGCAGGGAGCCCGACACTGGGCTCCATCCCAGGACTCTGGGAGCCCAAGGCAGACGCTTTACTGACTGAGCCACCCAGGTGCCCCATGACCGGTTTAATCTTATTTTGCCCTCATAACTCCCCACACTTTAGGTTACTTTATCCTAGTCACTGAAGAGATGAGGAAGCTGAGGCTTTGCAAGCATAGCAGGTCCCTAAGCCAGAGAACAATCTGAGGGCATATTGGTGCCAAGTAGACGGTGTTAAGCCCTCTAGTCCCTCCCTCCTTGAAGGGCACTCCAACAGCCCATGGGCGCTGATATGGTTTTCCAGAGTGCTTGTGCTTTGTTACAAAAAAGCAGCTTATCACCTGGTGAGAATAAGGCTCTTTTCATGTAAAGTGATTTTTATCTTTGGCAGAAAGCAAATGCAGTACAAAGCCATATTTCACTCTGCTCAGAGCTTGGATCTCCTCATACATCTCCATAAGTCAATAGGATCGGGGAAAGAGAATTTTCCCCTGAGCATCTACTTATAGTTACGGAGTGCAAATAGCTCTATACTTGAAAATCACTTAGCCACATCTCAATCATTTGAGTAAAACCCTCTGGCTGGCATCACATCCCCATTTCTGAGGTGAATAAGCTCATTGCATCATTGTATACGTTTACACACACACACACACACACAGTGTATGTGAGAGTAAAATCTGCTAAGGGGCAAAATACAAGTAGGTATAATCCCCCACTCCAACTTTTGAACTCTTAACCCTTTGGAAACTATCAAGTATTTGCAAAAAATACCTTGTTTCTGACAGACACCAGGGAATGCTCATCTTCTTTCATGCAAAGGCTTAGACTCTCCATCTCTTTTCCAAGTTCTTTAAAGGAATAGATCACCTTTATTCCTTTTTGGTTCTTAGAAATCAGCTTTTTCTCCTGCCCACAATTCATTCTTTCTTCTTGGAATAACATCCTGATTTTACTAGAGACCTTATCTTTATCACATTCTCAGGGATGCGATGTGGATGGTCCAGGCTTGACCAATTGGAAGGACACAGTTCCATTCCTAGGACTGCATAATTGGTTCCTGGACCAGTGTGTGACAAAGCTACGCCTATAAAACTCGATTTCAGGACTTCCATGGATCTTCTTGGGAAGCTGGAGTTCTGTGTTTCCTTGGAATTTTATGCCCTGGTAAAAAGTAGACCTGGAGTGGCTAGTGGCCATCCTTGCTACCCACGGCAAGATCTTTCCTGAGACTGAAACCAATCCAGAAGCAAGCAAGAAACACCAAGAGATGGGGAGGGAACTGTTTGATTCCCAGCATCCTGCCATCTCTCAAATCAGCTGTGTCCTTGTGAAGTGCAGTAATTCAACCCGAAAGATTCCACCTCCATTTTTTGGCGGGGGGAGAGGGTGGGCTTAAGTTGTTTTGCTTGGGGTTTTATTATTTTCAACAGACTCTTGATTAATATAGATCAGAAATCAATGTTTTTTAAAAGCCTTCAATAAAGACAAGAAATGCTGTTCTTTTCTCACCATTTTGAGCTCATTTTCTAAATAGCTCATCTAGGCCAAATGGCTCCCATGTGCTTCCCTAAAGAATTGTGAATTGAGGGTTGACTTTCCTCTGCTATTGAATCCATAATATGTCCCATAACTGCTGGGGGGTGGGTCTACCATACCTCCCAGGAAATAGTGACCTTTGACCTTTCCTCTAGAGCCTTCATCCAAGGGATCAACACTAAAGATAAAAGCTCCAGGCCAAGTGGAAAGATACTTTTGGTTGGATCTTTTAGCAGTTCCGGATTCTATTTTCATACTTGGTCCACAGATAATCTGTTCCTCTTGAAAAATCCTTTATACCTATAGGGATCAAGTTCCAAATGATTGTACTGACCGGGGAATCAGTCAAGACATGTGTGTAAACCCTGAAAGTTGTCTAACTTTGCATGTAAGATCACACTAAATGTTTCCTAACTCCAAGTATAGACAATGTGAGAAATTTTGGAATTTTCTCTCATCTTCTTACTGAACACAGACACACCAAATGTGACAAGAATCACCTCAAAATATTAACAGGTCACACTTCTAAACTCCTGTATTCTGATGCTTGCTAAGCCTTCACTGAGGTCACCCACAAACCCATTTAGGCAATTATTAGTTTCATCCTTACTTTAAGCCGGGGCTTAGAGAGGTTACCTTAGAAAACCATAGAGACTAGATTCAAATCCACTTCTGCTGGAACTGAGACACCTAGGAGCCGCTTCACTTCTTCATCACAACAGCGGGGAAGAATACATTTGGATGTGGTTGCCCCCACCCCCCAAGCCTGCCTTTCAGCACTGGGATAAGTCCTCAGACTTCCCAGGGTTGACATGAGAACTATTTTACCCAATCACGAACTGAGCAACAGGTTCTAGCAGGGCCTTTGGCTTTGTTAAAAATCAGTTATCTCTAACAGCACTAGCAAGGAGTGGACCCCTCTCTTGAAACTTCCCAAAGCGTAATCCCGGAGTCTTCCTCATAATCATCTCCAGGAACACGGCTAGAAAAGTGCAATCCCAGGCCTCACCCTAGACTTACTGAATCAGAATCCGCATTTCAGTTAGCCCCCCAAGTGCACATGTACACTCAGATTTGCGATAGACTGGCTTGGAACAGGCTACCTGAGTGTGGTCCTTAGGCTGGCAGAGTGAGTCAGCCTGATGAATGTGGAAGAAAAGAAGAAAGGTGGGGGGAGGGAAGGCAAGAGGGAGGAAAGCATAAGGTGAGGAAAGCAAGGGAGGAAGAAATGTTCACATTAGCTGGAGACTTTTACGTGCCTGATGTAATGGGGTATTAGAATTAATGTTAGATCAGTCAGGCAAGACAGCTTAGGGTAATGAGTTAGTGTCAGCCACTCTCAAAGTTTACATCTTTTTTAATTATCATGATTACCCAACTGACTGGTTTCTTTCTAACAGCAGGAAAGTGCATGGAACAAGGCCGTTAAGCACCATTAGCATCCCCTACAGCATATGCATAAGGAAAACAGAGGAGAAATGTCCACCAGGCAAGAGGTGGGTATTTTTAGGTTTCTGGAAGAAAACCAAAGGGCTTCATTTGACTCTCTCTCTTCTCCCACTGTCAGGGAGTCTGGCCTCTACCCACTATTCATTCATTCTTTTCCTTTCTATCCCTTTCACCTTTTATTTCCTTCACCGTATTTTCTCCCAGTGGGGGGGAAAAATGGTGATAATGCTCATCAAAGAGAGGTCAAGTAGCACAGGAAGAAAATATCTCAGGGGCTCTAATATTGAGCTGACAATTGAACTGCCCACCCACCCCCCCTCCACTTCTCAGCGCCCACAGTGCGTGAGTCACTGGGGCCAGGCAGTTTTGGTCTCCGGTCTGGATCTGCGAAACCTCAAAATGTCAACGTTGAGGCAACACCTTAAAATATACCTCTCCTTGTTGAAACTGAAATGGTGCTCTCTCCCCTCTCATTTTCTTACATCCTGACCTGGCTGTCCTTTTTTAGAACATTATCTTTTGGAGCCAAAACTTTGGGCATCTTCTCAGAATAAGAAGGCCACGTAATGGCTGTCAAATACTTTAGAACCTTATTTTTGGAGCTGGTGTCACGAAAGCGAGTGACAAAATGATTCTGAAAATATGTCTCACCTCTTACCTCTTACACAGAGTCAGAAAATTTCAACACAAAGAACAAGTAAAATGCATTGTCTGGACTGCCGGTGGTGACGGACTACAGCACTTCTAATGAGTTCATGACTATGAAAACCTCCAGAACTGAGTTATCTTTGCCAGTTCATATTCATAGTAGCATCTAGAAGCCTTAATAACATCTGACAATTGTCTAGCAGAGATTTTTCACATGCTAGTAGTCTTCCTATGGCAGATGACTTATTTGAAGAAATAAGGGGAGACACAGAAATAGCACTCAGAGGAAAAGACAAGGCGGAATTGAAAAGTTATGTACAGAGAGAGAAACGGAAGGCTTGGATCTCCCCACCCCCACCCCTGAAATACTAAAAAAGAAATCCTTCAAGCAACCTGTGCAGCGTAGAACAAAATTTCCGGGACTTATCAGAGAAATCTTGTCATAATTGATGATCCTTTCATGAAGAGAAGGCCCCAGAAATTTCCCACACAAATTCACTTCAATCCAGGCAGTGATAGAAAACTTTCCATCTATAGGGTGGGATAATTCTTGAGATGGCTAGGTACACGGGCTCTAGGATCCCACAGCCACACTTCAAGTTTTGCCTTCAGACTCTGTGAGTCGCTTCAGCTTTTGGAACTCAGAATCCTTGTCTGAAATACCCACCAGAACCCTGACACAGGACTATTTTGTTTGAATAAAGTAATACATGTAAATTGCTTAGTATATAAATATGGGTACAGTTAAGTCTTAATCTGTGAGTTCCAATGGTCCAGTTTACACAAAGATGTGGGAACAAATGTTTACTGTGAGGAGAAACTCAGCTTTGTCTTTGTTCACGTATCCCCTGGGAAGGAGGATCCTTTGCATGCGGGAAGACTGTCACTGGGAAATCTGTCTTTACTGGCACCCAATGCTGCCGGCGCCCTTGGCAATAAAGTTTCACAGGAGAAATTTAGGTGTATTAATCCACAGAAGCCCCCTTTGCTTGACTAAGCCCCAGAGTGGTTGTGCCCCACTAAAAACCAGTCAGATGGGACACAAAGCCTCAGATTATGGCAAAACGCCAATTAAAACCACGTGCTTATCCCTGGGAGCTGGGCGGCATCCCCTGGGGAGGATGGTTGCAGAAAACAGATAAGCTGCTGGACAAAGGTGGCCAGAGTCTTTGGCATCCCTTTCTCACTCTGCACCTCCTCAGACATCTAGAAACTGAATTCTCAGCTCTGGGCATGGTCCCATATACTGTGTCTCCTGGAATGCCCCATGCTCCCCATCCATATCCAATCGTTGGCAGCCCCATGTTCTAGAAAAGTTGAATTTCAAAGCTGGAACAGGTTTGGTAAAGGAGAGTAACCATACTGTGTGCACCAGAGAGGTATGAAGATTAAACACATTTCTGTTCGTGAAAGCTCTTTGTAAACCACACAAAATGAGCCGAATGTCAGTATCGCTAACCGTGATGGTGAAGGGAGGTAGAGATTTACTTAGGGTCAGCCCAGCCATGCCTCCTCTTTGAGGTAAGGACATGAATTCCATTTGTGATAAAACTTTAAACTTCACAACCCATGTGATACAGATCTCTCCCATTAAAGATGTTTTATATCTCCATCTCATTCCGTTAAGCCCCAAATCAAACTTCACTCTCTCCCAAAGGCAGGGACACCTTTATGACGCGATGTGAAAGTATAAATGACCATCCCAGCTGTAAATGAAATTGCGCCACATGAGAAAGATGACGTCCTCCTTCTGTCTCAATTCAGCTGCAGCAGTGACCACTTATCTTGAACGTTATCCTTCTCATGGATGCTTTCTTTTCCTCACAAAGGAAATGATTGAGGTCCTTAAGAGCGGCAGCCTGGCCCGTGCAAGAGGAAAAAGAACTTGTTGACTGTGTCTGGGGGGCTTCATCTGCCCGGGCCGATCAATTTAAAAACTCAAGACATTAGCATTCCACTGGCTGTATAATCTTTTTCTTCTTAATATTCATAACTTTGACTTGAAGGTAAACACCGGTTAAGAGGTGTAAGAAGTGGGAAGTGCTCTGGAGAAAGAGTCCAGTGCTACTCAGGCCCAGCACCTTCATTAGCTACGTCCGGGCCTTTCTAGGGGGCTGGTCTAGGTTCTTTGTCCCTCAGCAGTGCTCGCAGACCATGGGAGGGAAGGGACTTGGCTGTCTTGGGCCAGTTCTGTAGCAACCCTCACAGGGACACCTCCTTGAAACTGGCTGCAAAGCCGTGTTTTTCATGTTCATGTGATCTTTCTAAGGCCTGGAGATGAACTCAGTTAGCTCAGGCTTCACATCACATCTGTGCCCCTGAGAAGGTCCTCTCCCTAGAGGGACAGATCAAAACATCTTTAAGAGATTTCAGAATTCATAGAAGTTCCCACTGGGAACATCAAGTGTGATGTGGCCAACCCTTGCCAGGAGTCAATAGGCTGGTCTTGGTAGGATGCTGGGTGAGTGTGCTTAGTCATCTTTAATTAACTAATGAGTTGCCCTTGATGATGGGGAGTGATTTTCACATGAAAAGACCTCTCAAATTAGGTTGATGCTGGAAGCAGCAGGGCCCAGGCCCCTTTGGAATACACAGTGAGGATGCTGTGGTTAGATTTCCTAGCAAAAATGATTAAGACAAAGGGAATGAAATCAACACATGTTAATAATGGCCGAGAAAAATTAAATGGGAGATTGAGATCTAAGTGAACAGAGCCTCAGAAAGGGTTTTTGATGAGATCCTTTTTGAAAAAGGTTTCAAGTTAAACAGAACCATGATGATGTGAAAATAAAAATTGGAATGATGGAAATTATACTAAATTGAACATGTTTCTTGCATTGCCAGCTAAGAAGCCTACGAGTTTCTAGCTTCAATATTATATAAAAATGCCCCCAATTATTATGTACATTTTTACAACACATGCTAATTTTATACAAGAGACATGTTATTATAGCAGATCATAATAATTATCGATAAAATCTTAACATCTTTTTTTTAGCTTCACTGAGTTGTCACTGACAAAACTGTAAGATATTTAAAATATACAACATGATACTTTGGTGTATGTATACTCTCCCCATCAGGTTAACATAACCATCCCCTCACATATCTACCTTTACTTTTTTCTTGGTGAGACGTTGAAGTTCTACTCTTTTAGCAAATTGCAATTATACATAGCAGCATTATCAACTGTCATCACTACATTTTACATTAGATCCTCAAACCTTACTGACAACCTGCAGATTCTGAGTCAGTGAGTATGGGGTGGGATCTGGGATTCTTAATTTCTAGAAAGCTCCCAAATGCTGCCGGTGTCTGTACTGCATTTTGCATGGAAACGCGCTGGGGTATCTTTGATGATATCCGAAGCTAAACATGCCCTAAATGATGTTGGACTAAAAGGCTTCCAATGGTAGGCATCAATGTACCAAGTTATTATAAGACTCTGAAGTCACACCAGCAGCAGCTGGTCTTTCTGGTTCTATGGAATTAGCATTATCAGAAATTTTGATGTGGAAATATTCACTGAACACTAGATTCACCATGACAACCGCTCTGTTAAATAAAATGACTACAGTCACAAAACAGTTTCTTCTTATTCTGAAACAAAATATTTTTAAAGAAAATACTCTAAAACAAAGCCCGTTATAGGTTTGTTTTGTTTTGTTTTGAACAGAGACGGTATAACATATTCTTAATATTCAAAATAGTCAACAACATGCCATACAGGAGCTCTGACCAATCCCAACCAACATGCCACATCAACTTAAATCTTGGCAGCTGTAAACAGCCAGGGTATACCAGCTAAATATCAGTCCTGATTTGTAACACAATTTGGCTGCTTAACTTTTTTTTTTTTATTTTTAGAATTATATTAGCTAACAGAAAGTTTCAAAGCTACTATAGAGAGCTCTCTTATACCCTTTACTCGGCTTGGTCTAATATTAACATCCTATATAACCACAGTTCATTTGTTAAAACTGAAAAATTAACATTAGTACATTACTATTGGCTAAACTAGAGCTTTCCTGGTATTTCACCAGTTTTTTCACCTTTGTCCCTTTCCTTCTCCAGGATCACACATAGTATTTAGTATCTATGTCTCCTTTATCTTCTCTGATCTCTGACGATGTCTCTATCTTTCCTTGTTTTTCATGATCTTCAGAGTTGGGAAGAGGTATTTTGTAGAATGTCCCTAAAATTGAGTTTGTTTGATGCTTTCTCATGATTAAGTTGGAATTATGAGTTTTGGGGACAGATATCAACCAGGTCAAGTGTCTTTCTTATCTCATCATGTCAGGGGTGCATGATAGCAATGCCTTGCCATTGGTTATATTAACCTCGATCACTTGAGTAAGATGGTGTCTTCTAGGTTTATCCATTGTAAATACAGTTACCATTTTTACCTGTTTTTCTTCCATTTATACTTTATTCTTTGGAGGCAAGTCATTCAGTTCACCCCATGTATTCTAGGGGAAGGGTAGCCGAATTTTCAGAGGAACCAAACATTCCCTTCTATGCCCACTCTATGAAGATAGATCATTTCCTCATTTGCAAAATGGAAATTCTAATGGTAATTAACTCAAGAAGTTATTGTGAGGAGAGAATAAAATCATGAGTATTGTGCACTTAGCTCAGTGCTTGGCACACAGTGGGCATTCATTTGCCCATGCATTCACGGATTCAACAACTATTCAGTAAGCACCAACCATGCCTGAGACATTATTCTGGGTATCCAGATACAGTGTTTAGAAAAAAAAAGGAAAAGAAAAAGAAACAGATATACAGTCCCTTCCCTTGTGGAGTTAATTGTGTCTTGGGGAAGACAGATGTTAAACAAACACATAGAAAAAGGTAACACTACAAATAGAAGTAAGCTATACAAAGGAAAAGGTCAGTATGCTTTGTCAGAAAAACCGATTAATGATGAGGGAGACTAATTTAAATTCTGGGGTAGGGTGGCTGGGCTTCAAAAAGCGCTCTCTAGGAAAGTTATCTTTAGCCGAGATCCGAAGGATGAGCAGGAATGAGAGGTAGGAAGTGTGAAGGGAAGGTGTCCCACATAGAAGAACAGCATGTGCACGTGTGCCATGGCTAGAAATACTTCATGTGTTCAACGACTGGGGGAAGGATAGCATGGTCAGAGACACTGAGTGAGGGGGGATGGGAGATGAAGTTAGAGAGGGAGGCAGGAGCTTGATGCTTTCTATTTACCCAAAGGCCAACCAACGAGGATGCTAAGCAGGGGAGTGACATAAGGTGGTGGACAATCCTAAGTAATCGTGTGGGCTGCAGTGTGGAAAACAGACTGGAAGAGGGAAGAGGCATTCATTCGGGAGTTATGGCCAATGTGGCTAGTGCAAAAATTGGGAAGAAAGATGGTGGCTTCAGGGAGAGGGAGAAGTGGTTGTACCCACTCGATAAACATATAAACAAACATCAAAACTCCTTCAATCTTCTTCTTTTCCTCGATTACCCAGCTTGATTTACATTATAACTAACCCTCCATTTGAATTTGCTGTCTTCCTGTCCCAAAGTCTGCAAAAAGTGTTCTTCACAATGCCAAGGCCAGGTACATTAAATTATATACAAGACTATATACATGAAAACATTCAAAAACAATTATACAACTGCTTTCAATGACATCTCTTTTTTTTTTTTTTTTTTTTTAAATATTTTATTTATTTGACAGAGAGAGACACAGCGAGAGAGGGAGCACAAGCAGGGGGAGTGGGAGAGGGAGAAGCAGGCCTCCCGCCGAGCAGGGAGCCCGATGCGGGGCTTGATCCCAGGACCCTGAGATCATGACCTGAGCCGAAGGCAGACGCTCAACGACTGAGCCACCCAGGCGCCCCTCAGTGACATCTCTTATGATAGACACTCAGAGAGAGAGTGCATGAGCACAAGCGGGGGTGGGGGGATGCAGAAGGAGAGGGAGAGAAAGACTCTCAAGCAGACTCCACACTGAATGTGGAGCCTGATGTGGGGCTTGATATCATGACCCGAGATCATGACTTGAGCCAAAATCAAGAATTGCTACTCAACTGACTGAGCCACCCAGGAACCCCCAGACACCACAGATTTTAACAGCAAGTGTTGCTAATTAACAGATGGAGACATTATTTTCTGAAAGAGATAATAACAGCACATAAATAACACCACAGGTCAAGCATTATTTAAAATGTGACTTTATACTACAACGTGAGGATATAGGTACAATTATTTTTCCCACTTTACAGATATGACAGCTGAGGTACACACATGTTAAGTCCTTAATCAATATCTTGGTCTCACAGCTAATCTCCATGCTCTGAACCAGTACAATATACCTCAGTACTAAGGGAGTTTTGGGTTGAGAAAACACGTGTCATTTCCCCTGGGGCTAAAGGAAGAAGTGAAGAAGTATCTTTAAAAATGTGGAAACCCTTTAGCACTAAAAACTCCTGCCAGAAGTCATTCAAGGCCAAGCGAGAATAGGGCGCCTGGGTGGCTCAGTTGGTTAAGCGACTGCCTTCGGCTCAGGTCATGATCCTGGAGTCCCTGGATCGAGTCCCGCATCGGGCTCCCTGCTTGGCAGGGAGTCTGCTTCTCCCTCCGACCCTCCCCCCTCTCATGTGCTCACTCTCTCTCATTCTCTCTCTCTCAAATAAATAAATAAAATCTTTAAAAAAAAAAAAAAGACCAAGCGAGAATAAAAATTCTTGTATTCTACTCCACAGCTGAATGAGTTGTTATAATGCCCCAACTTAAAGGTAGCTGGAATAGCCATCTGGCTTGATACTAGAATCTAATATCCTGAAAACATTTTAATTCAATTTTCTGGCTTTGATAAATAGTACGTACTATAGCAATTAAAGCTACTGTTCTGAAAGAAAGAATTATTAGTAAATAGATTCACTACCAGAATGAATCATTAGTAAATGGATTCATTAACCCCATTTCTCTTAATAAAAACATGTTTATTAAGGCAGAAATTTCAGTATGACAGATTTAACTGTCTGTCAGCCAGAGAAACTGGAGTAGCTTTTCACTTTCTATCAGTCTGCCTCCAACCATCCCTGCTGTAGACATGTTAGACAAAAGAAAACCTCATGAAGCTCTGGGTCCCTTCAACAAGTAAATTATCATCTCTGACAAAACAGGCAAATGAACAAACAAAAAATTATAAAGATCTCTAGCATGGGTTTTAGTTTTCCTTTAGTCATTCCCTATGTTGTAGCCATTGATCATGGCATCCTCTGAATGTACTTATAGACAATAATTACCTCCCACTACGAGAAATAAAGTGGAATATAAAGGTTCCTTCCCAATAAACGTCACATTTGAGGAAAAATACTGGTGACTGCTGAATGTACATCAAGCCTTTTTAAAAGGTCCTCAGTTCTCAATACTTCTTTGGTACAACAAAGAGTTGGTCAATGTTTTGCATGACCCAGATTTAATGATTACTTGCAATCAGAACCAAACCAATAAATGTAAGTGGATTACATTATTCTAGGTTGGACACAAACCAGATTTACAATATATAGATTTGTAAGACAAAGCTCATAGAACAAAAATAATATTTAGTGGAAGGTCATTTGAAAACCACAGTTTCTTTATTCCTTCTTTACTCAGTCACATTTCTCAGATTGAATCACCTTACTTTGATCTAAGTTTTGAGCTGAAGATGACCTAAAGATGCATGAATATTCTTCATCTGTTTCACTAGCACTTATTTATTGCTTCCTGTTTTGGCAAAATGGCCACTCGTTGGAGGAGTTATTATTTCCTATTGTAAAATCAAATATCTTTGAGTGACAAGTAATTCATTACAAAATTCAATTCCTCTCCACCTTCTCAATAGGGTCAAGTGGCTGACACTTCCAGAGCTAGTTTTGGCCAGGGGATCAAATTACTTTTTCTGCTCATTTCACTGTGTAAGCTGGCACTGTGGGTTTAGCTTGCTGCCAGCAGAATTAATTTGGTATTCTGTGATCAATCAAATGATCTCATTACTCCCTTCTGCCTGCCTGACAGACACCATGGTCCTTGAGAGAGTCAGACATGAACATTCTAGAAGGTCACTACTTTCAGAAAACTAGGACTTAATTGTGGTGGACCCACTGCTAAAACCTCGAATGACTTGTAATATTCCTACATATCTTTAGCTTTCCCCCACAGAGGTAATAACTATCCATCAAAGGACCTCTTTGGTTCCCATATGGATGGATTTCAGCAGTAGTATTTAGAAAGTGGCCTTGGTAATTATAGCCCTACTCCCCACCATGGTGGCATATGGAATAGTGTTTTATTTCAGAGACTTATGCAAATGATGCCACAAGTATCCTCCTTCCAGGTTTAAAAAATTCTTCTGAGATCTGACTGAATTTTAGGCAGGAATTCACTGACATTTATGAAAAAGTACACTTTGCATCTTCCATCTTCACTAACAGTCATCTTCAATGGTTCAATCTTGATGTAATTGATTTCCACACTTTCTCAGTAATTATTTTCATTATCTCTATCACATAACCTAATATAACTTGAGTTCTCATATTGTATCTTTTAGCCATGTTGAAGATCAAGGCCCAATATGTACCATGCTCATTTCTGTATGTATATGTACAGTTTTCTATTTAATGTTCGGAACTCCAAAGAAACGAACTCTGGTAATTTTTACAAATTTGCCTATTGGGTTTGTAGCTTTAATTTGGACCTAGTGTCACATAGTAATGACCTTCAACCCACATCAACCTCTATTAGAAGGGGTGAAAAAGCTATTTCAATGCCACAACTGTATTATTTGTACTTTGCTACCTATTTCAACATTCTACTGATTAAACAGAAACATGACCTTCTAACTTGGTATTGCTGGCCAAGAAAATGTCCTGATAAAATTTTCCTCATGAGATTTCAGAAAATAAATGTTGTACTGTAGAGCATTGGTGCCAACTATCTGCCAGCAGATTGAAACATGACCCAATCATCACCTGCCATACATCTCCATTAGGAATCTCCCATCTGGTTAGAGAGAGAAAACATCAGCACAGGACAGTTAAAAAGCAATGCAAAGGAGTAGATGAGGCTACAATGGGTAGCTAATTGGAGCTAGAGGAATGGGAAGTAGTGAGAAAAGAAGCCCAGCAATGGTGGCCAGTGAAGGCTTCACAAAGGGGTAAGATTGGCAGGAGACCTTAAGAGATGGATCAGAGTCATGATCACAGTAGACTGGGTAGGCCTTTAGGGAATGAGGATTATGGTACACAAGAGCAGGGAGATGAGACTGTAAAAGGCACGTTCAATGTGACAACTATACCAATTTAACTGATATAGAGCAAGAATTATAAACAGCAACCTCAAAAGTCAACCTTTATTGAGTGCTTTCTATGTCCAGCCATTGTTCTAAATGTTTTTTTTTTCATGTATTAATTCATTTAATCATCACACCAGGGACAGAAGCTAGGTATTACTATTACCTACATTTTGCAGAGCAGCCAAGAAATGTTAAGTAACCAGTAAACATTTTAAGTTTCGTGAGTGGCAGAGCTGAAATTTCAACCCAGTATTTTGGCTCCAGAAAGTACTTAGAGCTAGTATTCTTATTTATTGCCAAAATTTGTGTCAGTGCCTGCAAAGACTAGACAGGTTCCGTGTGATGTCTGTGGATGTCTGGCTACAGAGAGTAGTGTGGACTGTGGAGAATTGGAGAGGTCATTCCCTACACCAAATGAGTAGCCACTGTTCTGCTTCAACCTGTGGGAACATGGGTCCAGGGTTTTACATTTTGATTTTTCTAGAAGAGAATCTAGGAATATAATTTGTATGTAAAAACATTTTTTAAAAGAGCAATGGTCAACATATCACCTGCAGATGAAGAAGTTGAGATACTGAGGAATAAGGAGGGATGGGATTGAAAGGTAGGCTCATATCAGATTACTGAGGGGCCAGAAATCTTGACAAGATAGAGTATACAGAGCTGGAAGCTGATAGAAGAGCAGTACCCATGGAAAAGTAGGGCTATAGCTTGTGAATTTTATAGGGGAATAATTCACTGGATCTGTGGCCAGAGGGGGGAGATCAGAGGTAAGTTAGGTGAAGGAACAAGATGAGAAATAAGCCAGCTTAGATTTTGAGTGAGGAGATGTCAACAGAAGAAGGAAGCTGGTTTCAAAAGTTAAGCTTATCAATAAAGTCAATGGAAGAGCACATATATATGAAAATATCTATTGAGTAACTAAAAATCTATGCTGTGATTATAAACGATTAAGGCTTTGGAATGCATAGAACCCCTACCCTGGCTATGGGCTTCCCAGATGTGTCCTAACAGTGAGTTATGTATCATCGCTTTAGTTTCAGTTTCCTCACAGGTTAAAGCATGTCACTCCCCTGCTTCACCCATATACAGCTTTCCATTATCCTCAGAAAGAAATCCAGGGTCTTTATCTGGCCTACAAGGCCCTGGCCCTGGCCCTACCTCTCTCAGCACATTCCATCCACAGAGGCCATGCTCTGTTTTTCACAAACACTGTTTCTTCCCCAGGACCTTTGCATATGATGGCTTCTACACCTGGAACAGTTTCCCCTGAGCTCACTCACACCATTGCTTCACTTACATCTCTGCTCAGAGTTCATCTTCTTGATTCCTTTTTCTCTTCCACCACAAGCTCTTCTCCCCCCACTTAACATCTTTCTCCCCCACTAGAATGTAAGCCTTTCTTTTCTTCATCACTATACACATAGTATTTAGGATACTGCCTGGTTTAGAGTGGGCATTCAGTGAGTGTTCACTGAAGGGTATGGATGAATGAAATGAAAATTACAAAAGAAGGGAAGAGTAGAACTGCTAACAGAGAAGTGGTATGTAGATCAAATGAGACAGTATGTGTAAGGCACTTAGCACATGGCCATAGCAAACATTTTTAAAAAAAATGTAGCTGAAAAAGATAGGAAGTATCCAGATGGGCAGGGAATTGGGGGTGAGCCCTGGAACTTAGAGTCTCCGATGGTAAACAGGCTTCTGAGCAGCTCACTCTGTACCCACTGTTACCACCCAAACTCTTGAGGGTCTATCACCTGAATTCAGTGAGAAGTTGATTGGCCACCATGGTGTGTTATAAACTACTATTTTGTTTTCTTTTGTTCTCGTGCTTAAAGATAATCTATAAACTGCCACTTATCGCTGCTCTGCTGATAAATTGGAGATTTGTGAATGGTATGGTATTAAACTAAAAGCAATGAGAAGTCGAAAGAAAGCAAATGCCATTTCTATCTTATGTATTGTAGCTCTTTCGAAAATTACCATTCCATTACCACAATAAGAGAAATAGGGTTTTCTGATTTTTGTGTAATTATGCCCTTTATGAATAGTAATTGACTTGAAAATAGATCCTTGTCCTGCAGGGTCAGGCTCCAGGGAAGAAGAAAATTGCCAGAAAAATGATGAAGGGATCACTTAAGCTTGCCCAATTTGGCTAGAAAATTCCTTTTCTTCTCTGAATCCCTGTCTCATTCCCCACTCAAGCAATTTTCATTTTGCCTTTGGGGCTGGCCACCTGAAAAAGAAATAATAGATGGGAATTCTAAAGTATGCAAGATAACTTATTGCTAAGTCCATCAATGTTTTGGGAAAAGAGCTAGTCTCTTGACAACAGGAAGTATTATGGGTTATTCCTAGGGAGCCTGGATGGACAAGGTAGGGGCCACCCTCAGGATAAAATCCGTGCCAGAAGCCAGGTTGAGCTAGGAGTAATGTAACTCTTGGTCTGGTTTCCAGGTCCCTAATACTGAGCATTGGTGTATTATACCTTCTCGGAATATTAGAAGCAAATATGTCTCATTAATTCTGAGACCGTTTCCAAATGATGCCAAATGCCTGAACAATAATCACAAAGTGTGTTTACTGTCTGTCAGGTATTGAGATAACAAACCTCTGCAAAGGGTATTATTATCCCCATGGAACTAATAAGCAAACTCAGAGCCACTTTCGCCCAGGGTTACACCGGTAACAGGCAGAGAAGTTCAGATTAGAATCATTACACTGAACAATGAAGCAGGGATAGGACTATATGCAATGATGTAATGACAGGGCATGGTTATTCACTGAAATACTTCTCCTCCAGAATGAATTTATTGTATACTTTGGTATTAATAGTCTCGATCTATGTTTGGGAGATGAAAAACCTGAAAAAATTGTTTAGAGAGACATTTTTCATTTTTCGGTATTATTCAGGTATGTGCATTTGGAGGACATGGGGTTGAAACACATGCATCATATTCAAGTGGCGCACACTGGATTGGATGCTCTGCATCTGGCCCTAAAGAGTACTCACAAATACCAACATATCTCCTAGACAGGACTTCATGTTGGGGCGATGGTGTGCCTTCTCTACCTCTGGCAGCCTTAATTCTGCTCTTTTATGTCTAGTGGTGAAGTAGATCTCAGGGTCTGGAGGTGCAGGGGGGAGGGGAATTTCTCATTTTCCCTTTTCAGTTTTGCTTTCCTTTCTGGGCTCGAGTTGCTCGGTTTTACCTTCATCCACCCCATGCCTTTCAAATCCAGCCTTGGCAGATGGGTGGTAGAGGACACCATGTTGTTCTTGTTTCCCGAGCGGCCAGTGCACCTTTTCTGGTAACAGAAGTTCAATTTCCTCCAGAGAAACACCTTCATTGTATTCTTATGCTGTCTGATACAAGGGACAAGCAATGGTTGATACTGAGCCCGGGCAATTGTGAAGCTCTTAGGGACGGTCATAGGACCCACACCAGGTAATGTAGACTCTGTCTACGTTATTGGCAACTGGCAATTGCCAATACACCTGCGAAAGACATTTTCTCCCAAGTGGATGTGCTGACCTGATGGACATGAAGCCTGGACCTCCTGAAATATCTTGACATGACAGGAAGGTTCTTCCCAGTAAGTGAAACCCAAGTAAGAAAGGCAGAAACATGGACTGGGGGAGACCCAGTTCTAATGACATCATCGAGTTCCTGGATCTGGTTTTATTTCTGGATTATTGTACTCACTTGAGCTACTACATTTTAATTTTTTTAATTTCTTTTTTGGGTGCTTAAACCAATTTGAATTGGGTTTCTGAAGGCAGCTGGCTTGTGTGTGGGCTCTCTTCTAACTAGGCATGCCGACTTTAATAAGATGTTTACTTTGATGTCTGGTTTCAGTCATTTTACAAACTTTTTTCTTTCCAAGCAATTTATCTCATCCTTAATCTTTTCTCAATAATTTAATTTTATTCCTAGAAATGTCAAGCCTGAAGGCAAATTGAAATCTTCTCCCCACTAATGATCTGCAATTACGTAGCTTTATCAAGTGTTTGCCTTTAGTGGTTCTAGTTAGGGCTTCGTATTAACCAAACCAAGAATTTCTTGAATTCCTAAAACAAGAAGCCCCACCCTCAGACTTTCCAAATAAAGCTTTGTGTGATAGTACCACTGTACAAAGGTTATTAGAAATTATGACAATGAATATTTTTAGTGTTTCACAATGATTTTAGCTATTCTTTTGACAAGCATGCATCTAAAATCAGTTATGTTCTCAAGGCTCACATTCATCCGATTCTGAATGTCCAGGTCTTAAAAGGATCTTAACAGGACATGTTTTTTTCCCCCAACACTTTTGCAACTAAGTACTCCAGATGGAGTCACCCTTAATTCTGCCCTTCAGCCTAGAGTAGTTTGATATTCAAATTATCTTCAGTTTTTAAAGGATACAAACCACAGCCTGAGAATTTAAGTCACCTTTCCAAAGTTATCAACAGAATTTCTACACATTTCCACACAAATAAAGACAAAGAGTGATCAGGTTAATTGATTTGGGCTCAGTGCAGAAACACTGCAGAGAGCTCAGAGCGCAAGCTGCCCACCAGAACTTGATTCAATCATCTAGTGGCAAGAATTTCCCCTTTCACATTCTGTGGTAGAGTCACAAGCCACGCTGCTGGGGCTTTTTGGTTTTTGTTTTTTAAATCAGACATGATGATATTCCTTTCTTCCATGCAGGCTGCATTTGGATCACTGGCTCTAAGGAACTTGCGGGAAATGCAAATTAAAATGGTGGGGGCAGGGCATGGGGCGAGAGTGAACACTACCCACACCAAGCTGGCAGCCCTACAGAACCCGGGGCCCTAGTGTGCAGGGATCCTGCCCAGCCTGTCACCTCCAGCCCCCTCAGCACCTATAGCAGGAGCAACTTGAAGTGGCTTCAGGCAAAAATCACCCTGAAATTGACAAGTTTCCAAATGCGGCCACGTGAAAAGGCCTGCTGGAGTTCACCGGGGCTGGAATTAGGACAGGTGTTAGCTGTGGTGACATGTGAGACAAGAAAAAATAATCCTCCCATGTATTAGCTTTTATTTGTGTGTGTGTGTGTGTGTGTGTGTGTGTGTGTGTGTGGTTTGTTGTTGTTGTTTTGTCCTTAAAGCAGAAGGAGAAGCAACTAGACAATTCCTAGCAAAAAGAAACTCTCCCCAGGAGGATGCATATGAAACAAAGAGATCTTGTTAGTATCTGAGGGAATATTCCAGGTGGACTTTCTTCAAGATGATACACAACAAAATTTTCTGTGTTTTTAATTACACCCGTCTTTCACAATCCAGAAAAGCAAGGAAGGAGAGAGAACCAGGTAAGAGGTGCAGAGGGTAGTTGGAAATTTTAATAATAGCTCATATGCAGTGAAATTTATTAAGTGCCAGGCATTTTACTAATAATTTCATGTAATTCCATTTCATTCTTACATCAACCCCATGAGATAAGAATCATTATCCTACAGCGTTTAGCCGACTGTGAAACTGAGGCAATGAGAACCTCAATAAGCAGTAGGGCCAATATTTGAACTCACGTGGCTTAATTCCATGGTTTTGTTTTTCCTAATTCCACATTTTAATCTTTATTATCCTTCAGAATCCTCGAGTTACCTATTCTTTCCCCTGTTCTTTTTCCCCCATGGGAAAAATGAAGACTGGCCCATTTTCCAAGTAGTTTCATCCTGGCATTATAGTTAAGATATGAACCAGTCAATGTGAGCAGAAGCCGAACCGTGGACCACTCCCTGTTATGCAACAGTAACAATCCTTAGATTGGGAACAGTGCTCTGCCATTTGGAAAGCCCTTACATTGTATAATCTCATTCCATATTTACAACAGACCGGTGAGATGTGGAGTTATTATCTCATTCTACAGAGAGAACACTGAGACCAAGAGAGGGAAAACGGATTGACTAAGATTATCCCCAACTCTTTTTTTTTTTTTTTCTTGTTCCAATTTTGTTTCCCCGGGAAGGCTGGGATCATTTGGGAAGCTTGTTTGGGCACAATGAAGGCAACAGATGGCTGGGGTTTGTGTGGTTGCCTTAGGATGGAGCGTGAGGTTCCAAGTCACCTCGGCTGATTTCGCTCCCTTCCCAGCTCCACACAGAGGTATGGCAACAGGAACTGAAACAACAGACAGAGGAGAATGCCAGACTCTCTTGCTGACTCTGGAGACAGGGCAGCGAATGAAACACATGGATTCTTTGTACTCAGAGACCTTCCATTTCTGGAAACTGTGTCACGTTAAATTTTACCCATGTCTGTGTCTTGCCTACTGCCCTAGATGGGCCTTCTCTTGGCTCTGGCAAAAGACCCACATACTTCCTCTTGCTTCCAAAAAACCAGCTGATACATTGGGCAAAGCAGTAAAACAATAAAAGCTAACCCTCAAGAGCAAAGCATTTATTTCCTTTGTGATCGGCACTCGCCAAGATGGGCAGGTTTAGAATTGAGGCTGCTCAAGGTCATTCAGGAAATAATCAGTAGAGGAAGCAAAACAATTCATCTTCTGAATTTCTGTTCTACCCACAAGATTTTCTATTTACAAAAGGTGACCAAGTACCAAATGTTTATGAAAAAAAGTAGAACTACAAAAAAACCAAACCAAAACAAAAAAAAAACAACCAAAAAACTCCTACCAATTTCCTCCCAAGCCATATATGGCACTAGGCGACTCTGGTTCATTTTGCTCTAATAGGCAACATCTAAGCAAGCCTCCATGAAATGAAAAGTACATTAGAAATATATGTAAATTGAGGGTGTACCATGTAAATCACAAGGAAATCATTACTACAGGTTAATGTCCAGGAAAATAGCCTATCAAGATTTTAAAAAGGAATTAGAGACTCAATAAATAAGGAAAGTCATCCTTAGCTGCGTGACCTTTGTTAAAAATCAGAATGACTCTGGAAGAAGTTCTGTTAAATACAAACTGAATAAAAAAGAGCAAAGATGTGTTAGATACTCTGGTTTTAACTACTGGCAGGGTAAAGAGTATTGTTTAAAAAATGATTCTGGATGAAGACATCATTTCCTTTTCTAAAATGGTTATAGATAATATAGCAAATGCCTGGTTCAGTTTCACGACCAGTCTCCAAACTTCCAGCTGATTTCTTGAGCTACAGAAACATATTGTGAAGGGTCTGCCAAAGGAGTCATCAATCCTAGCTGAATGACATAATAAGGACTTGAGAGATGAAAAGGCTTGATTCTGAGCTTCCTCTAGTGAGGAAACATTTTAGTATTAAGCCTGTCATGGGTTTTCGATCAGCAAGATCTGGATTCTAATTCTTTGTATCACATTACCTTTATGATCTTGGCATATCAGTTAATGTTTTCAAACCTTTGTTTCCCTATCTCTAAAATGGACATAATAATATTGCCTACATGGGTTTTTATGCAAAATAATAAATGGTTAATAATTTAAGTAAAATGTTTAGAAATATGCCTAGCACAGAGTGAGTGCTCAAAAATTTCTCATTATTACTATGGGGGACACATAATTTACTTAAGGACTATGTATCTTTTTAAAATCAATGGACATGGAATAAGTTTTTCAACAAATGTTGCCAGAGTAAATGGACATCACAGGAAATCAAATGAGCCTGAACATAAACCTCATACCTTTTATAAAAATTACTGAAAGCGGATCATGGACTTCCATCTAAAACATAAAACACCAGAATCTCTCAGGAAAAAAATAGAAGAAAATCTTCAGGACCTAGGAGTAGCAGAGTGCTTAGACTTGGCATCAAAAGAACAATAATGGAAGGAAAAACTGTGAAACTGGACCCTGTCAAAATTAAAAACTTTTGCTCAGCAAAGAGAGGATTTTGCTCTGCAAAGGAGCATTAAGGAGATGAGGCTGAAAGAAAGTATTTGCAAATCACATATATGATAATAGACATAATCTACAATAGATGAAGTTCTCCCCAAACTCAACATTAGCAAACAAACACTCTAACTAGAAGATGAATGAATAAATACAACAGATACTTCACTGGAGAGGATATACCTCCCGCAAATAAGCACATGAAAAAATACTCAACATCTTTAGCCATTAGGGAAATGCAAATTGAAACCACAATGAGGTATCACTGAACATGAATCAGAATGGCTAAAATAAAAAACAGTAATTAGATCAAATGCTGGTAAGGATCCAGAGAAACTGGATCACTCCTACATTACTCCTGGGAACGTAAAATGGTATAGCCACACTGGTAAATAGCATGGCAGTTCCTTTAAAAAGTAAAAAAGGAAATACCCTATGATCCAGAAATTGCAGTGTTGGTTATTTTTTCCAGAGAAATGAGAAATTCTTCTTCTCAAAATATGCACAGCATCTTTACCTTAATAACCAATAACTTGAAATTACCCAAATGTTCTTCAACAGGTAAATGGTTACACTGTGGCGTATCTCCATCATGGAATATTACCTGGCAATAAAAAGGAACGAACTATAGATACATCTAACACTCTGGACAAACCCCAAGGAAATTATACTGAATGGAAAAAATCTCACTGGAAAAGTTGCATACTGCATGATTCCACTTATAGAGTATTTGTGGAATAACATAACTAGAGAATAGAGAACAGATCAGCTAAGATCTGTTGTGAACAGCTAAGGAAGGGGAGGAAGAAGTGGGTGTGGCTATAAGAGAGGCTCACAAGGCAGCCTTGGGATGACAGTACAATGAAGTATCTTCATTGCGGTGCTGGTTAATGAAGCTACACATCTGATGAAATTGCATAGATCTACCACACACGCATGCTCATGTATACATGCACATGCATGCACACATGTACATACACACAGACACAAATGAGTGCAGGTATAACTGGTGGAATCTGAATGAGCTCGGTGAAGTGCACCAGTGTCCGTTTCCTGGTGTTGCTATTGTACTATAATCAGACACAAGGTTAATGCTCGCGAAGCTGCCGGGTGAAGGGTGCATCATTAGTCCTCATACAGTTTGTTACAACTTCCTGTGAATCTGTAATTATTTTGAAATAGAAAGTTACAAAAACTATGCTGGTGTTAGTATTTTAGGTAAGCACTTTCAAAGCTCTACACTTCATGTAAAGTTCCAGTGTGACACCTGAAGCCCATGGGTACCCGTGCTGTTTGGTAAGGAGAGTAATTTAAAATACTTGCTAGGACTGAGAAACAAACTGAGGGTTCTAGAGGGGAGGGGGCTGGGGGGATGGGTTAGCCTGGCGATGGGTATTAAAGAGGGCACGTATTGAATGGAGCACTGGGTGTTATACGCAAACAATGAATCATGGAACACTACATCAAAAACTAATGATGTGATGTATGGTGATTAACATAATAAAATAAAATTAATTCCCTTGAGGAATAAGGATCTAAAAAATAAATAAAATACTTGCTAGGAAATAGGACATGGAAAATGGAGTCTCTTTCATCACACTTCTTCCACTACACATGCACACACGTCTCCCATCGTTCTTCAAGAGTCACCATATGCTAAGTGTTACATACAACACAGCGATACATTTCATGTAGTCCTCATTGAATTACAGTTTATGTAACAATATATGCCTGCACTTAATTCTCACCAGCAACACAGAAATAGGAGAAAGAAATCACATTTTTCGGTTCTATAACTAAATTTGTGATGTTAGCAAAGCACTTCAACTCTCTAAATAGTTTTTAATATGGTGATTAAATTAGGTGATATTAAAGATTCTAACTATAATTAAATAACACCTAATTACTAGGAGCAAAAATTCATTAGGCACAAGTGCTAGAGATGTACTATACTTAATGTATAGTAAAACCTCATCAGTTTAGATTCCACTAATTTATAACCTGTAATAACTTAGAGTGTTGCTTTACATATCTCTATTTTAATATTTAAGAAAAAAGGGATTTGCTATCTAAACAAACTGTGCAAAGAAGTGTCTAAGAGAATATTTGAACAGAGCCAACTTTTTAAAGTATCAGTGAGGGCTTTAGAAATTCTTGTGTAAATGCAAGAATGGAGGGGTTTATTAGAAACCCTTCTTATCAGGGTGCCTGGGTGGCTCAGTCGGTTAAGCCTTGACTTTTGATTTCAGCTCAGGTTTGTGAGATCAAGCCCCACATAGGGCACCACACTAGGCACGGGGCTTAAGATTCTCTCTCTCCCTCTGCCTCTGCCCTGCCCCCCATCTCTAAAAACAAATAAGCAAACAAACACCCTTCTTATCTATACATTGCTTTATAGGGACACTTAACATAGAGTAGAGACAGGGATTAGACCTTAACAAGAGATTCCCCTAAACTCATTCATGCTAAAGAAATCTCCTGCTAGCTTCCAGTTGCTACCCTAAAAGACATCCAGCTTGCCAATCTACTAACCTGGCCTTAGCCTGCATTACTGCACATTCAGACAGAGCAAGGGACCAGGTCCAAATCCACGGCTATTAGGATTAAAAAAAAAAAACCAAAAACCAAAAACCAAAAAACAAAAACCACAATTAATATGACAGAATGGCAAAACAAAATCTCTGGTTCCAAATTTTTATTTCTAAAATTTAAAAGTTTTATCCAAATTTTCACTACTCAGATAATTTGCAAGGCTGTGGGATTTTCCAATTACAAGTTTTTAAAGAATGTCTTTCTCACACCTTGTGCTTTCTGTTGGTCTTGCTTTTGGCTTTGGCTCCAAAATCAATCTGCTTTTTGGGGTTTGGGTTCTGCAGGGGAGGAAAAAATAAAACCTTTGTATCAAGCATTAAATTGCGTGGGATGCGCATGTGCCTGCCATACCCTTTCCTCTGCCTGTTCATTTATTCACCAAGTTGTCTGCCTCCCAAAGTAGCATAAAGTTGGGTCTGGCTCCTGAGGGAGTCATAAGGAAGTTTAATAATCAGCTCAGAGGAAGTGAAGACACAGTAGCGTCCCACCCAACTCATCATATGGGAAAAGAATTATTACATCCTTGGAAAAGCACATCTATTTTGAGTTTAGGGTTATGTTCTGGGTCTCACTCTAAAGTTCTACTACTTTTTGCACTAATTCATTTGTAAGCTGAAAAAAATTCTTTAAAAGTCATGGAGAGATGGATTTCTTAACATAGTTTCTCCCATGACATTGAGTCCAGAGAGCCTTAAAAAAAATCCCAAGGAAATCATAATATTTGTCCAAAAATAATGATGGAAGATAATTGTGTCATCTCAGGATATCCAAAAAAAAAAAAATAATAATAACACAGAAAATCACCAAGTAATCACTGTATTCTTTTCTTTCTATTTAAGTCTATTATAAAGAGACTTTACCAATTTTATGTTCTAATAGGGTGAAACAGCAAAACTTTCTATATGAAATAACTACTCTAATGGGCAATTTTATGAAAAATTTAAGTATTATTTTCAACCCCAACATTTTCCTTACACCTCTCATAGTTGCCCTAACCATTGTGAAGACATAAAATTTCATATTATAATTTCCAGAAGACAAGCCAAAAATATTCTGTGATGGTTTATATCAGTGGAGATCTTCTTCCCCCTCTCAAAGAAAGATATGAAGATAGCCACACCAGAGCTCATTTTAGAGCCTCAAAGCTTTCTTTGGCATTTACGTATGGCCAAAACTCAGAAGTCTTTAATACTTCTTACAATTCTCTATTTATGGCTAAGTTGCTTTCTGTCTTTGTGCAACAAAGCCTAGACTGAGAAATAGAAGCAAATCTGCTTGTTTTCCTGGCAATACAAATCAATAAGAGACTGTCCATGAATTCTTTGGAAAAAGTTCTTTATGAAATGCAAATCAGGTTCAGAAGGCATGTTGAACTCTAAAGGAGAGATAACAACCAAGATTTTGCCTCTCCTTATTCCCTGTCTACCTGGCTCTCTACCAGAGAGAGTGATACACACTCGACAGGTCAAACTCTAGGACATGTTATGTCTAGGTCACAGAATGGTCCCTGTTTACCAGCGGGCAGGGATGCTGTGAGGTCAAAGGTCATACCGTCATGACACAATGTGAGTGGACTGCCTCTCTGTGGGCAGCTAGAGTGATAACAAAGAAGGAAGAGCTTTGTGATTGTTCTTAATCATGTTATCTTCTGGCACTCTTTGCTTTTCTTTCTTGTGTCCCAGGTAGTTGACCAATGACAATAGCCTGAGACTTACCTTTGTGTTTAAACGAGAGGGAAAAATCCCCAAGTTGCCCCTAATGGACAGGACTTCTGACTTGCTATTTAGCACATGCTCAGCTGTATGTGAGGTGCTGTTAGGTTCTTAAGCAACTTCCCTGTTTATCTGTCTCTTAAAGGGACACCATAAAGTGGGGTGGGTTAGTTGAGGAGAGGATAGTGAGTATTCCTAGATCATTTGGCATAAAATATCCAAGATCAGCCCTTTCCTTCCATTGTTTCTAAAAATGTAGTAGAGTGAGCACTAGATTGGCAGTCCAGGGATAGGAAAGTTCTGATCCTGGCTCATATACAAACTTGGGCAATCATTTCACCTCTTTAAGTCTCTGTTGTCTCATTTGTAAAATCACTCATTTTACAAAAGTGCTGCTGTGAGCATCAGATTTCAGAACGCATGCGAAAGCATTTTAGTGGTAAAGCACTATTTATTTATAAGATGCTTTTATATATTTAAAAGGCAAGTTCATTTCCAACAAAACCATCTGTCTTCTCATCTAGGAATGTGTCAATGAGGTTGCCATGGGGACAAGGGGGCCTCATATGGTTCTGATTAATTGTCTGAGGGATTCAGTGATCAGTTGGCTGTTTGCTCTAAATGGCACAAAAGAAGCAGATGGACTGCTTCCTTCCCCCTGACTAAACCTGCTAATTGTTTTGGCAACTAAGCCTCTGAGAGATTAGAAGTTACACCACACACTACTTGAACCCTTCTATGTGTGCCTTGAGAACTCTCTGAAAGGCTTGGACCCAACTCCAAATACTAGTAGCATCATCGTCAGGGTTAACGTTTTTATTTGGAGCTAGGGTGGGGTGGGAGTTGTAAGTCACACAGAATTGCAGGTGCCTCTCCTGGGTAAAGAGCGACAAATAGGAAAAAAAGAATCCTCTTGCCACACATTAGGGAAGAACGAATGGTTAACTGACCATAAAATGGAAATTCAGCACAGCTAACTGAGAAATAGAAACCCAAGCACCTTAACTGTAAGTAACTACTTGAGTTTAGATTCAGGACTACTGAGTTCCCATAAGTTATTGATCCGCTTTCTAACATTTGCTTACACTGTATTAATTTTTTGATCTCTACTTTTTTCTTCATTCCACTTATTAATACCATGTTCTTGACAAATGGGAAGTGGGGTAAAGGGGAGAATGGAACACTAAGAGCATTTCCTTACTTCACATGTAACTGAGGTATCCATAAAAGTTAATTTTGGCACACAGAAGTATAAATACACATTCTTACTGTGATCCCAGTCTGTGCCTCACAAAGTCAGTCTCCAGCAAAAATTCAATATGCAAAAGGCATTATTCAGCTAAAGTATTTCCATTTTGGAAAACCTTCTTGGAAATCAGCCTAAATAAACCGTAAATTTTTAAAAAGTGGATATGTTTTAAAGTTTTGACCCCAAAAGAACTCCATAGACCATTAATTTTCATGTGTTTCAAATAAAATATCTATGGAAGCAAATGAGCCTTCGTCTATGGATTTAAATACTCATTAATAAGGTAACATTTCCTTCAGGGTAAGATTTCTCTTATAAAATTAGATATGCGGCGGGGGAAAGATGGTGGAGGAGTAGGAGACCCTATTCAAACTGGTCCCCGGAATTGAGCTGGATATCTACCAGACCACTCAGAGCACCCACGAAACCAGCCTGAGATGTAAGAAGATCTGGATCTCTACAAACAGAATATCGTGGGTGGTTGGTTTTGAGGTATGAAGCGGGGAGCCGTGATCCCCGGGGCAGATACCAGAGGATAAACGGCAGCGGGAGGGAGCCTGGCCGTGGGGATCCCACACCGCCAGTGAGCAACAGCCTCGCGTGCTGGAGACGGGCACAGACCCACAGACCAGTAGTGGCAGGGAAGGGACTTTAGGGCAGCCCCTGGGTCGGAAACCCGGAGCGGCGGAGTCGCGCCTGCGAACTGCAGTCCCCGGCACGGAAACCCAGAGTGGTGGAGTCGCACACACGGGAACTGGGAGCGGCTGGTGGTTTTAGAAGCACAAAGGGCAGAGACATGCTCCGACCTGGAGGCAGGACTGAGGGTGCTGCAGAGGGGCGCACAACCCAGGACGCTGCAGTTTGTAGCAGCCCTGACAGAAACGGAGACAGTGTGGCCTGGAGAGCTCACTGAAGAACAGATTGCAGTCTCTCTGCTCTGAGGCAGAGGGTTGGAAATGGTCTCTTCTGCTCTGACTCATGGAAGAGACGCGGAAAGCCGCCAGGGAAAGCCACCAGAGAACAAAAGCCCCCAAAACCGGTTCCCACTGAGCCCATCCCCCGCCAGAGGGGGGCAGGGCAACTCTGCCCAAACAGGGTTGCCTGAGTAACAGTGCGGCAGGCCCCTCCCCCAGAAGACAGGCTGGGAGAACAAGAGGCCAGCAACTCTAAGGTCCCTAGAAAACAGGTGCATCTTGCTTGGTTCCTGGTCAATAATTTGGACTCTATACATTCCCTCAAACACCCATCAACAGAATGACTAGGAGGAGGAACCCCCAAAACAGAAAAGACTCAGAGATTATGACTTGTGCAGGAGATTTACAAATGAATGCAGATATAACCAAGATGTCGGAGATAGAATTCAGGCTAGCAATTGTGAAGACAATAGCTAGAATGGAGAAATCAATTAATGGCAACATAGAGTCTCTAAGGGCAGGAATGAAAGCTGAATTGGCAGAACTTAAAAATGCTATCAATGAGATCCAATCCAATCTAGATAATCTAACAGCTAGGGTAACTGAGGCAGAAGAACGAATAAGTGACCTGGAAGACAATTTAATAGATAAAAAGGGAAAAGAGGAGGCCAGGGAAAAACAACTCAGAATCCATGAAAATAGAATCAGAGAAATAAGTGACACCATGAAGCGTTCCAATGTCAAAATTATTGGAATCCCAGAGGGGGTGGAGAGAGACAGAGGACTAGTAGATATATTTGAGCAAATCATAGCTGAGAACTTCCCTAATCTGGGGAATGAAACAAACATTCGTGTCCTAGAGGCAGAGAGGACCCCTCCCAAGATCAAGGGAAACAGGCCAACACCCCAGCATGTAATAGTAAAACTTGCAAATCTTAGAACCAAGGAAACCATCTTAAGGGCAGTTAGGGGGAAGAGATTCCTTATGTACAGAGGGAGGAACATCAGAATAACGTCAGACCTATCCACAGAGACCTGGCAAGCCAGAAAGGCCTGGCAAGACATAGGGTACTAAATGAGAAGAACATGCAACCAAGAATACTTTATCTGGCAAGGCTGTAATTTAGAATGGATAGAGAGATGCAGAGCTTTCAAGACCAGCAGAAGCTGAAAGAATATGTGACCACTAAGCCAGCCCTGCAAGAAATATTAAGGGGGGTTCTATAAAAGGAGAAAGACCCCAAGAGTGATCTACAACAGAAATTTACAGGGACAATCTATAAAAACAAAGTCTTCACAGGCAACATGATGACAATTAATTCATATCTTTCAACAATCACTCTCAATGTGAATGGCCTAAATGCTCCCATAAAATGGCACAGGGTTGCAGATCGGATAAAAAGACAGGACCCATCCATATGCTGTCTATAAGAGACTCATTTTGAACCTAAAGATACATCCAGACTGAAAGTGAAGGGATGGAGATCCATCTTCCATGCCAGCGGACCTCAAAAGAAAGCTGGGATAACAATTCTTATATCAGACAAATTAGATTTTAAACTAAAGTCTGTAGTTAAAGACACAGAAGGACACTATATCATTCTTAAAGTGTCTATCCAACAAGAAGATCTAACAATTGTAAATATCTATGCCCCCAACATGGGAGCAGCCATCTACATAAGCCAACTGTTAACCAAAATAAAGAGTCAAATTGATAACAATACATTAATTGTAGGAAACCTCAATACTCCACTCTCAGCAATGGACAGATCATCTAAGCAGAAAATCAACAAGGAAACAAGAGCTTTGAATGATACAGAATACTCATTCTTCTCGAGTGCACATGGAACTTTCTCCAGAATAGACCACATACTGGGTCACAAATCAGGTCTCAACCGATACCAAAAGATTGAGATTATTCCCTGCATATTCTCAGACCACAATGCTTTAAAACTGGAACTCAGTCACAAGAAAAAATTTGTCACAAATTCAAACACTTGGAAGCTAAAGACAACTCTACTCAAGAATGTTTGGGTCAACCAGGAAATCAAAGAAGAACTTAAACAATTCATGGAAATCAATGAGAACAAAAACACATCGGTCCAAAACCTATGGGATACTGCAAAGGCAGTCCTAAGGGGGAAATACATAGCCATCCAAGTCTCACTCAAAAAAATAGAAAAATCCCGAATTCACCAACTAACTCTACACCTTAAAGAACTAGAGAAAAAACAACAAATGATGCCTAAACCACGCATTAGAAGAGAAATAATTAAGATTAGAGCAGAGATCAATGAATTAGAAACCAGAAACACAGTAGATCAGACCAACGAAACTAGAAATTGCTTTTTGAAAGAATTAATAAGATCAATAAACCACTGGCCAGACTTATCCAAAAGAAAAGAGAAAGGACCCAAATTAATAAAATTATGAATGAAAGGGGAGAGATCACGACTAACACCATGAAAATAGAAACAATTATTAGAAATTATTATCAACAACTATATGCCAATAATCTAAGCAATCTGGATGAAATGGATGCCTTCCTGGAAACCTATAAGCTGCCAAGACTGAAACAGGAAGAAATTGACAACCTGGATAGGCCAATAACCAGTAATGAGATTGAAGCAGTGATCAAAAACCTCCCCAAAACACAAGAGTCCAGGGCCTGATGGATTCCCTGGGGAATTCTACCAAACAATCAAAGAAGAAATAATACCTATTCTACTGAAGCTGTTTCAAAAAATAGAAACAGAAGGAAAACTTCCAAACTCATTCTATGAGGCCAGCATTACCTTAATCCCCAAACCAGGCAAAGACCCCATCAAAAAGGAGAATTTCAGACCGATATCCCTGATGAATATGGATTCTAAAATCCTCAACAAAATCCTAGCTAATAGGATGCAACAATACATTAAAAGGATCATCCACCACGACCAAGTGGGATTTATCCCCGGGATGCAAGGGTGGTTCAACATTTGCAAATCAATCAATGTGATAGAACACATTAATAAGAGGAGGGAGAAGAACCATATAGTCCTCTCAATGGATGCAGAAAAAGCATTTGACAAAATACAACATCCTTTCCTGATTAAACCTCTTCAGAGTATAGGGATAGAGGGAACATTCCTCAAGTTCATAAAATCCATCTATGAAAAACCCACAGCAAATATTACCCTCAATGGGGAAGAGCTGAGAGCCTTTCCCTTAAGATCAGGAACATGTTAAGGATGCCCACTCTCGCCACTATTGTTCAACATAGTACTAGAAGTCCTAGCAACAGCAATCAGACACAAAAAGAAATAAAAGGTATTCAGATTGGCAAAGAAGAAGTCAAACTCTCTCTTTTCGCAGATGACATGATACTTTATGTGGAAAACCCAAAAGACTCCACCCCCAAATTACTAGAACTCGGACAGCAATTCAGAAATGTGGCAGGATACAAAATCAATGCACAGAAATCAGTTGCTTTCTTATACACTAACAATGCAACTGTAGAAAGAGAAATTAGAGAAACGATTCCATTTACAACAGCACCAAAAACCATAAGATACCTCGGAATAAACCTAACTAAAGAGGTAAAGGACCTATACTCTAGAAACTACAGAACACTCATGAAAGAAATTGAAGAAGACACAAAAAGATGGAAAAATATTCCATGCTCATGGATCGGAAGAATAAACATTGTTAAAATGTCTATGCTACCCAGAGCAATCTATACCTTCAATGCCATCCCAATCAAAATTCCAATGACATTTTTCAAAGTGCTGGAACAAACAATCCTGAAATTTGTATGGAATCAGAAAAGACCCCGAATCGCCAAGGAAATGTTGAAAAAGAAAAACAAAGCTGGGGGCATCACGTTGCCCGATTTCAAGCTATATTACAAAGCAGTGATCACCAAGACAGCATGGTACTGGCACAAAAACAGACATACAGACCAATGGAACAGAATAGAGAACCCAGATATGGACCCTCAACTCTATGGTCAAATAAGCTTCAACAAAGCAGGAAAAAACATGCAATGGAAAAAAGACAGTCTCTTCAATAAATGGTGCTGGGAAAATTGGACAACCACATGCAGAAGAATGAAACTCGACCATTCTCTAACACCATACACAAAGATAAACTCAAAATGGATGAAAGACCTCCATGTGAGACAGGAATCCATTCAAAATCCTAGAGGAGAATATAGGCAGTAACCTCTCTGACATCGGCCACAGCAACTTCTTTCAAGATACATCTCCAAAAGCTAGTGAAACAAAAGCAAAAATGAACTTTTGGGACGTCATCAAGATAAAAAGCTTCTGCACAGCAAAGGAAACAGTCAACAAAACAAAGAGGCAACCCACGGAATGGGAGAAGATATTTGCAAATGACACTACAGATAAAGGGCTGGTATCCAAGATCTATAAAGAACTTCTCAAACTCAACACCCAAAAAACAAATAATCAAGTCAAAAAGTGGGCAGAAGATATGAAAAGACACTTCTCTGAAGAAGACATACAAATGGCTGACACATGAAAAAATGTTCATCATCATTAGCCATCAGGGAAATTCAAATCAAAACCACACTGAGATACCACCTTACACCAGTTAGAATGGCAAAAATGAACAGGGAAAGAAACAACAAATGTTGGAGAGGTTGTAGAGAAAAGGGAACCCTCTTACACTGTTGGTAGGAATGCAAGTTGGTATAGCCACTTTGGAAAATAGTGTGGAGGTTCCTCAAAAATTTAAAAATAGAGCTACCCTATGACCCAGCAATTGCACTCCTGGGTATTTATCCCAAAGACACAGATGTAGTGAAAAGAAGGGCCATATGCACCCCAATGTTCATAGCAGCAATGTCCGCAATAGCCAACCTATGCAAAGAGCTGAGATGCCCTTCAACAGATGAATGGATAAAGAAGATGTGGTCCATATATACAATGGACTATTACTCAGCCACCAGAAAGGATGAATACCCAACTCTTACATCAACATGGATGGGACTGGAGGAGATTATGTTAAGTGAAATAAGTCAAGCAGAGAAAGTCAATTATCATATGGTTTCACTTATTTGTGGAACATAAGGAATAGCATGGAGGACATTAGGAGAAGGAAGGGAAAAATGAAGGCGGGGGGAAATCGGAGGGAGAGATGAACCATGAGAGACTATGGATTCTGAGAAACAAACATGGTTTTAGAGGGGAGGGGGGAGGGAGAATGGGTTAGCCTGATGATGGGTATTAAGGAGGGCATGTTCTGCATGGAGCACTGGGTGTTACATGAAAACAATGGATCGTGGATCACCACATCAAAAACTAATGATGTATTGTATGGTGACTAACATAACATAATAAAATTAAAAAATAAATAAATAAATAAATAAAATAAATTAGATATGCATTGATCGGGGCCATGGAGAGAAGAGAGACAAAAAAAATGGATTTAATATCATAGTTGCCTTCAGTTCCATGTTTCTGTTAAGATATTACAAAATATTTAATCATCAGCCATCAATTTGGCAAAGGAAAGAATTAACAAAAACAATTCCACTTGTCCCTTTGGTATTTAGTCACTTTCTGCCAGCATTTGATTAAAGTCTCATTTAACCCCCCACCAAGTTGTCATTGTCAGAAAAATGAAATTTTCAAAAATTAGCTGCATTAATGGATCATAGAAATGTATTATGCATATGAAAATTAAAGCTTTATTCCCGGACAATTCACCTGAAGGAAACACATGACCTGACATTTAGAATCAAGTTGCCAAGCCCTCTTTGTAGAAAATTCTGAATTTCTCTCCTACCCAGTGCATGTAATCAATAGGGAAAATTATCTGGTAAAATTAAGAAGGTCCATGAAACCCAACGAAGTCTAGATCTTAGCTTGCAGGAGGAAGGTTCTCCTAAGGTGTTCTATCTGAGCACTAAGCATAGTGAATGCTCTTATATCTCCTATTCCAATATTATATAGGGTTTCTTTTTAAATCTTGGTAGCCAGTCCCTTAATACTCCAATCTCCTATTACAGATGATAAATCTTCATATTTAACTTCCTGTTCCAGTTACTGTATGGTTTCTCTTTTCTGATTGGACCCCTACTAATTCAACATCGTTGGATATTCTTTTACTTTTTTACAGTGAGTAAGGAATATATTTGTAATTGAATAAAAACCAACAAAGAGAAATTTTAAACTAAAAAAGGTAAGAAAAATATAGATTTCAAATATATGTTTATTATTATGATAATCCGCCTCAAAGATGTAGCATTCCCAGAATATCATGACTTACATTCACGAATACATGAAAACCATGCCAAGTTATCCATTCGCACTTGATGTGTGGGTAGCATTTAAAATAAACCAACTGGGAGTCTGTTAGCTACTTGAAGATCAATAGTCTATATTACGTATCCTGTCTTACAATGCTAACATATGCTTGTGATATTATTTGATGGCTTATTGTTTAGTGAACACAACCTAATTTTGATTAGAGCAGCTAATTCATCTCTGAGATTCCTGTTGAGGAACCTAGCACACATTTTAGGAGCTCCAATTGATGTGCTGTCAATTTTCCTCCAGAAATGATTCCTTGATCATGATCTCACGAGAAGGTGCTACCTCTCCCAACTCAGCTGGGAGGTCCAAGGAAGCAGTTTCAGTGGTAATGTTATTTCATGAAACCTTTTTTATGTGACCAGACAGGGACGGTCTAATTGACGCTTAGTTTCAGGAATAATTAAAATCCACTTTAAGATGAACAATTTCCCATGAATAATATTAACTCACTCTGAATATGAGAGGCTGCAACTGAAGTATCTGGTACAACAGAGATGCTTTAAACAACGCTTCCCTATTGTTTTTTTTTTTTTCCCCCACTGCATACTTGGTCAATATCAGCCTCCTAGGTTGGGTCCATGAATATCTGCTGTCAGCACATCTTGTTTTTATGGTCACGGTCACAGAGTCTATTATCAAATAATGAAAGGGAGTGAATTTAACTGGTCTTAGTCCCATATTTTGGCCTATGTAAGAATGCCATTTCCTAATTCCAGAAATGATAGTAATTCAAAATTCCATTTTGAATGATCTAGTTCATGGAAATATATTTTTAAATTATGAATTATTGAAATCAACCTATAACCAAGACAATCTCACCAGTATGTGTGTTTTAAACAAAAAGCTTAGAATATCACTCAGCATACCCTGAGGAATGAAACGTATGAATGATTAGATGGTTCAGAATTCCCATTTCTCTTATGAAGTGATCCTTTCCCTTGGTTCTACTCTACTTAACTATGAGATTTCAGGTATTCAGCCTTTACTGAGCATCAACCTTATACAAGAGATTGACAGAAGTTTTATATTGTGGTGGTTTTACTATTAATTAATAAGTACAGCAGTATGTTAATCAAGACTCCTAATTGCAGATGTCAAAAATCCAACTCAAACCAACTTAAACAAATGGGTCACAGGAAGCTTTCATTAGCCAGGAATGCTTGATCCACAGAACACGGGTGTGATCAGCACCAACTAAATCGTAAGGACTCCCCAGACTCTCTGGGGAAAATGGAAATAGGTATTGGATAGAGATAAACAAAAGTTCTCCATTTCCAGCAGGTGCTATTTATTTTGGCTAAGTACTAACCTATAGGCCAATATTTAATCCTCATATACACTTATTTCTTTGAATCATTATATGTGATTTATAGATGAGACAGCTGGTCCTCAAAGAAATTAATTAACATGCCCAGGATTTCATAGGTGGTGGGTGTTAGAGTTGTTATCAATAGAAGAGAGACAAAGTAATTACTCCTGAAGAGACCCAGTCTGTTAGGGCATGATCTCTAAAATGCCTTCCATGACTAATGTGGCAAGACATAGGAGGGGGAAGTGTGTAACTCAAAATAATTCACTTATTTGGATTTAAGATTCCTATCTAAATAACAGAACTCAAAGTCTCTCTACAAAATAGCAATATTAGAGGCAGTAGAATACTTATGATCCTTATAGAAGCAGCAAATAGCTCCTTCACCTTGATCTGAGATGAAAATGCATATTGCCCTTTCAGAGCAAGACCTTCAAAACTCCAAGGAAGGTGTGTATGTGCAGTGGGGAAGAGTCAGGAATGACTCATTTATTCAAGACAATAGAGTATTTCCCTGTGCTCTTCATTCATTCATTCATTCATTCATCCAAGGGTGTTTACTGAGCTTGGACGCTGTGTCTGAAATTCAAAGCAAGTTGCACCAAAGACACACTCAAGCCACACTGCTTGAAATAAAAGGGACCGGTTCTGATACTTTGCCCTTAAGCATTTGCTTTTCAGGGACTGAATCATCAGAGAAAATCTAAGTACATTGACTGCAAACACCAATTACACGGTGTTTGTTTTGCGTTTTTTTAGCTTCCAAAAAATATACAATGTGGGAGAAATTAACCTATTGACAAAGAACCTAAGCTGGGAAGACTCGATCTTGGAAGGCCAAGCAGAACTTTGGTGGGCCAGGTGAAAGCCATGAAAAAGGAACCCAGGACAGTGTCACCTGTGAATGAGTCAGGAGCCAATCTTTTTGGAAACAGAGAAATGGGAACGGTGTCTATACAGCCTTTTGGAAGCACTGGTGCTTTTTTATACTTTAATTGCACTCAGAGTTGACAACTCCCAGATACTCTGCGTTGGGTGAGCACTGACAATTTTATCTCCGAGAGAGAAAATTCTCAACATGTGAGGGTGGCGTTCCAATTGCCCGCTCCCCATCCTTATATATCTTCAGGGGATTTTAATGTCAAAGAAACCTAAATCTGTTTGCTTGGAAGCCTGCCACAGCAGCAACTTTCGTCTGCGAACGCCTTCGACTTCCCTCATCACCCACGGAGTCAGCATCTAGCTCCTTTTTGTAGGAGGCCAATTCCAAATGCAGTTTCCAAACACCTGCCACTGCTGTTCTTTGCACTCTCAAATGCCATAGTGGGGAATCTGTTCAAGCAATTACCAGCCCAGCTGATAACCCACAGAAATATCAGCCGCTGGATCGCCTGTGTCTGGTCCCCCCATCCGGCGATGTTCCATGCAGGTACAGCGATATTCAGCAAAGCCAGCCTCAGAGCAGTCAGCAAAGTGATGAACAGCAGGAGTCTCCTGGTTTTCTGGCCACTTTCAGTCTCTCCTCCTCCTCTTTCTTGCCTTATTTTTTTTATCTATAAAATGGGAATGATTTCGCGTGCTAGGTGTGAGGAATTAGAGTGAGCAGAGAGATAACAAAAATCATAGGGAAATGTTTTTGTGTGTCATATAACCTCTGCTTCATGAAAAATAAAGTAAGGTCCCTCTTGTCATGGACAGTTCAAAAATCTTTGTAATCCTGGGAACCATAGTATAGGAGCACGCCCATGAACCCATGCTATGTTGGCGACAACTTGTGGCCTTTCAAATCCATTGAGACAGAAAGCAGACTCATAGTTACGTGGAGCTGAGGGTAAGAAGAGGGAATGACTGTCAGTGGGCATGAGGAATCTTTTTGAAGATGATGGAAATGTTCTTTTTTTTTAAAAAAGATATTATTTATTTATTTGACAGAGACACAGCGAGAGAGGGAACAGGGGGAGTGCAAGAGGGAGAAGCGGGCTCCCCGCTGAGCAGAGAGCCCAATGCGGGGCTCGATCCCAGGACTCTGGGATCATGACCTGAGACGAAGGCAGACACTTAATGACTGAGCCACCCAGGTGCTCCATGATGATGGAAATGTTCTTAAGTTGGAGTAGAGTGATGGTTGTGCACTCTCTGAATCTACTAAAAATCATTAAGTCGTGTGTTTAAAACAAGTGTATTTTATGGTATATTAAATTATATCTCAATAAAACTGTTAGCAAAAATAAAGTGGTTTGAAGGACAAATGGATTTGTTGATAGATGATAAAGCAAATATAATAAAATGTTAATTGTGCAAGCTGGGTGTTGGCCATGGGTGTTTATCATTAAATTTTCCTGCTTTTCTGGATATTGAAATGTTCATAATAAAACGTCAGATAAAATATGTGTGTACAAAAGTTGGTATCTCTGGGCTTGGTGGAAAGCACTGAACCTTCCATTTAGCGTATTTCTGTGTAAATACACACACACAAACACACACACATATACTTAAAAATATAAACAAGCAACCTCTTACTGTCTTTGAGAAAAATACACTAAATATGGTAAGATTCTTGTGGTTAGAGATGGCACTTAGTAAATAATGAATGAATGATACTTAAACAATTACTTAAGAAGCCACTGCCTTATCTCCTGTGCTATTCTAAGGACTTTACATACATTATCATTTAGTTTTCACCAACAGCTGTTTGAGGCATGTACTATAAATAGCTCTATTACACAGGTGAAGAAACAGGCCTTAGGGGTTCTAAAATGTACATGTGAGGGGAGGAGTTCAAATGTGACACAGATCCAACTTGCAAGAATGAACATTTATATTCTGGTCTAATGAATCTATCTTGGGAACAACTCACATGACAGTGATCACAATTTTATTAGTCTATTTCCTCTTGTGGAAAACAAAACAAAACTTAACTGTCTATGTGACAATTAGTTTGGCCATGCTGTAGGTTTAGCCTATGTTTCTACATTTTCTACAGTAGAAAAGCTTTTGGCATCATTTGGGGAAAAAAAAAAAAAGGTACTTTGTGCTACTGCTTTGGTGACTCTGGGGTATTTGGCCCCAACTCAACCACAGATGAGTGAGAATGGCTAGGCGATATTTCAGACTATAGAGCGGCAGGCATTTGTCCTGCTTTAGAGTAAGCTATCCCAGCAAGAACTTATGTTTTTTTTTTCAGCTAGCATATAAGGATTTCTTATACATGTTTATTTCACATAGGTCAAACTGTTGCTTTCAAACATTGAAAAAAATCGGAAAGAGCAATAGGAAATCTTAATTATCTGCTTCACTACCAATGAAGAAAACCAGTGAGGAAACATTCAGCATGACTTTCAAATCTACTCTAACACAAAGCGTTGCCAAGAAGATTGTGCCTATTTGGTTCAAAAATCTAAAGCCGGTAGCCAAGATCTCTAGAACGTGATGAATATCGAGTCACATGAAAAGTTGTATCAGATGCCATGTTTGGAGGGGGCAGGGCGAGGCGTGGCTGTGGGAGTAGAAGAGGGAGAGTGTCTTGCTCAAAATTTATTCTTTTGGGGCAATCCGTTCACCTTTACCCTCATAGTGTCCCGTTTCCTTCTTCTCCCCAATTCTCCTTTATTCAAACTTCACTTAACCTTAGATCTATGAGGAAGACTCAGTGTAGGTATAGGAGAGATGCCATCCTGGGCTGTTCCCTTTCAAGTAGCCTGGCATCAGATCAGATGGTTTTATTAAAGTTTTGGCTTATTTCCAGAGAGTTCTACTAAGAAGCAAAGAATTGCCACTTTAAAATCAAGTAAACCTGTGCATACTGACACAGTGACTTACCACTAGAACCAGAGAAAATGAAATAAGTACAGAGCCATATGGTCCTGTTGTATAGATCAGAAAATATATCATAATAATGTATTTTTTGGTAATCATTGCTATTTTATTTCATTTTTTATTTATTTAAATTCAATTGGCCAACATATAGTACATCACCGGTTTCAGATGTAGCATTCAATCATTCATCAGTTGCATATAACACCCAGTGCTCATCACATCACGTGCCCTCTCTATAGAAATGTTTTTGGGTCAAGTTATCAGACAACCTCGAAATAGTACTAGTTAATATTTATGGAGGGCTTACAACCTATGAGGTGATGCGATTATGCTTTACATCCATGATCTTCTTTTATCTTCACAATTATCCCATCAGATGACTACTTTTTTTTTTTTTTTTTTGGTCTCCATTTCTACAGATGAGCCAACCTCGAATACACCTGCTAGATTAGGTTGTTCTATCTCCCCATCCAGGAGATCCAGCTGCAGGCTGGATGCTTACTCACTTGTCAACCTGTCTCCAAGTTCAAGCCTTTGCTGCTTTCTCCACAGGAAGCATCCAAAATAAAGTACGTGTGCAACTCTAAGTTACAGCTAGTGATAAAAGATTTCCTTTTGGGGAATCACTTTTCACTTATAATGTACAGACCTTGCTCTGTGGAGCATCTGTGGTGGGAAAAAAAGAATAATTTTAATAAAATGTAAAGCCCCAGATGCTCCCAATATTGAGTGATAAATTCACACCCTGTTTGGGAATTCACTAAGGATTTAAGCCAGATCTGTAGAGAGAAAGTTAATACCTCTGACCGAAGCTGGAACAAAACCACAACACTCTCTTCTGTAATACAGAAGTGATCACCTGTATTTTCCATTTCCATTCAGCCTTTCATTTAATTTTCCGCTCTTGCTTGTGGTGGTCTTATTTGACTCAGTATGTCCCCAATACTGTGGTGTGGAGTCCTGCTTTGTGGGAGGTGGAATTCTGAGCTTGAAGTACTCATACTTCAAGTTCACCTGGAGAGAGGCTGTCTCCAAGTTGGCAAGGCTTAAAAGGACCTGGCTGAATTCCAGCCCCCGTAATTATGTTCTAATCTGTCTTTATTCCCTCTCCTCATTTTTCATGTAATGTTCTTAACACAGCTCAAACCACAATTTCATTGCTTTTTAGCAGGAAGGGAAATAAATGGATGTACTGTGAGATTATCTAATGACATATGATTTATTTTTAGTTCTACTCCAGTTAGATGATACCTAAACAGAGATTGCTAGGATACGAGCTAATCTACATTTTAAAAAATATCTATTTTCTATATGAAATACACAAAATTTGCCTCTGTTAGATATATTACATGCAATTATATGATATATGCAATGTATGAATATAAGCTACACCTACTGGAAGTATTTGCTTCCTGTTAGAAAAAAATTTTGGTTAAATACTTAAAGACTAAGTTTCACCAGTAACAATAACTACTTGACTCCAGGCTTATAGACCCTTGTTGTTCCATACGTGTGCATCTTGGTTCCCCCATCACAATAAATCTTCTCTAAGTGACAGACACCAGATCAGCTTCTCTTATGTGCCCCGCAGCACCTATGGACAAAGTCGGGTACCCTTCGCTCCTCCAAATGTCTAATCTGCTTCCTGGGGGCACTCACGGGCAGTCGCTGCTTTTTCCAAGAACTGTTTTCCCAAGTGTTTTGCGTGGTGGGTGTGATGGAATGAAGATGCCCTGGCATCAGGAGGGGCTGACCAGTCTGAGCATTACTGGTTCTATGACTTGGGGCTAATCACTTTGAGCTTCAATTTTTCAGATTTCAAAAGAAAGACAATAATAATTCATTATCTGCTTAAACTTCAGGACAGTGGAGAGTCTTAAGCAATATTACACTCATATACATATCTTGTAAAATGTGCTATACAATGGAAGTTCATAGGAAGTAGAGGAGGGCAAGGGAGAGGGGAAGAAATGATTAAGTCTTCTCTCTCATTTAAATTACAAGCTCCTTGAGGTCAAGAGTTATAGATATCAGGTTTTATTTTTGTTAAATAAAACTTGTGTCTCCTATATTAGAACCTCACAGAAAGGCATGATAGAGACAGGAAGACATGGTGGGGGAATACTTGAGGAGGCCAAGTAAACATTTTTTTTTAAAGATTTTATTTATTTGAGAGACAGAGAGAGAGTGAGCAAGGGGAGGGGCAGAGGGAGAGGGAAAGGCAGACTCCCCACTGAGCAGGGAGCCCAATGTGGGGCTCGATCCCAGGACCCCAAGATCATGACCTGAGCTGAAGGCAGATGCTTAACTGACTGAGTCACCCAGGTGCCCCCAAGTAAACATTTTGAAATGATAGTTCCTATGCCTGTGTAAAATTATGTCCCTCAGAAGCATGAGCATCATTTATCTGAACATGAAACAGAGAGACAGAAACCCTGTGGTTGTGATAATATGGTCTTTCCTCTCCCTTGTTAATGGGCATGAAAGCTTGTCATACACTTCTGAGCACATCAGCCTGCCTATGAATGAAAAGCAATTGTACACGATGCAAAAATCATTTTGAGCTATAACCTGACCCTTTGTTTTTAATTGTCTAATCAAAAAGTAATAAAAAATAGTGGGAAAATGGAGACCTCTTGAGACCAAAAGGGAAAAAAAAATCACATTTTTCTATCAATCAGTCTTTCTTTGAACCTGAGTAAATTGAGCTCTGAAAATGGGACCCGAGTTTCAATTCTCCCAAGGACCGCATGCTCAATAAGCACTGTGATCTACTTTTTGTAAAATGACTTCTTTAGTCATGCCTCAACTATATGCTATAAATTTACACATAACAAATAATATCTTACCTTTCCATCCCGCGTACGGTTTTCGATGTATTTTCATGTGGATTACGTTCATGCAATGCACATGGCAATTCAGAGATGCAGAGTTAGTGCCTCCCTTTCACACGTGGGTTACCTGAGGCTCAGAGACATTTGAAAACTCGCTCAAGATTCTACAAGTTGCCAGGTAAGAATAAAGACAAAGAAGAATGCAAGATGTGGAAAATCAGGCTTCGAACTATTAACTAGATCGCCTGAGGTCTCCCAGTTAGTAAGAGGAGAGGCAGGACTTGAACCCGGAGAGACTGAGTCCACAGTCTACTCTCTTAACTGTGCTGCCATGTTCTCTGCATGCGGGATGCTTGGTGCCGAATGGGCACAGAGTAAGTGCTCAGGAATTGTGTATGTCCTGTCACTATTGGTGTCCGTGCCCTGAGGCAGAGCGGGCAGACACATTTAAAGAAGATGTGACCTCCTCAAGGTCGCCAGCTGGCCCTCCTTCTGTGGTACCATATTGCCACCACAGGCAGGAACGGTAAGGCCATCTATTTGAGCTGTTGCTCTCAATGGTTCCTTTGGTGTGGGTCAATTTATTTTAAATAGATGACCCTGTATTAGTTGCTAGGTATATACGGGCACAGGATCCTGCTCAGACATTACAGGTTGTTGAAAAACTTCCCACTTGTGCCTCCTCTTACATGGGAGACTATTCTAGGTCAAACCCTGAGAAATAAATTCCACCCAAACAACGAATATCATGCCACGAGCCCAGGGTTTCTGAAATGCAAAATACCAAGGAGATCGTCACAGCCGCCCCCCTCAGCAATGTCTTACACTCTCCTACCTCCTACAAATCTGGAATCCCCTCTTTCTATTATTGACTACTCATATGAGATGAAAGTCTTTCAGAAATCACTGGGCTAAATGCCTCATTTCAAAGAAGGGGAAACCGAGGACCAGAGCAAGGAAGGGAATTGCCCAACACAACAGCCTGTGAACCTCATTCAGAAGAGTGACTCCGATGGCCAGTCTGTCCGATGTATGTTTGTTCGTTGGTTTTACCATGCTGTGTTACTGTCCCTCCTACTGGAAGCCAAAGGCTACAGAGCTTTCAAGAAACAAACTCTCATCTCAAACTTAACCCCCCTCTCATTGCTGGATTTGTAGAATCCCAAAGGGTTTGCCTCAGAAACTGAAGTCAAATTAGTAGCCCTTCAGCTCAGACTACAAAAATTTTAAAAACAAGAGGATTAACATTTATTTAGGTTTTTGGGATTTCCTCTTTTGGAGCCTGGACCCTAAAGAGCGGGTGATCATATAACCTCTGGGGTTTGAAGGAGAGGTAAATAAGCTGGCGTTCTGACTGCTGTGACCCCACCTGAAGGGGTCAGAGCCACTGTTAGTCTTCACTATTAGGTGTAAGCTAGTCTTCAATTTGCCTACATCTACCTTTATTTACTGAAGGTGTTTCAGACAAGTATTTAAACCTTTCTAAAATATTTTAGATTTTATGTTGACTGTGAGCAGCAAACCAGAAAACATTGGTCAGGGAGGGAGACATAAAGCACCCTAAAATATTAGCAGTTTGCCAAGATTCGCATGGTTGATGGCTATAAAATCTGTGCTCAATAAATTTTATTCTCATTAACTGCATTCTGGACAAAGAAAACAATGGATTAAGGTTTAGTCAAATTAATATATTTGATGTTGGGGCATTCACATAAACATGGTCGTATGGCCTTGCATTCCATTTTAAATGCTGAAGTTAAAATAAAGCAGGGTGAAACCCAGTCAGCTTTGATCAATCACCAATTTCAGTCTAAAACTGCTAACAACTTTAGGTCTGTCATGAATTACATTTGTCCTGACCAGCATTCGTCATGGCTCTGGGTAAATAGCCATTACTGATAAAATATGGCCATTTGTCTAAACTTCTTCATCCCATCAACAGGCAAGGGAAAAACTCTTGGATGGCTAAATATTTGGGGCATCACCTGGGGAACTTGGAGGGTCTCCCAAGAATTGCATTTTATCCATCCCTTTGTAGGTACAATTCTGCAAAGACTTATATTTTTATTACAGAGGCATGACAGTGATAAGAAATGTGTGTAAGATTCATGTGCATATAAGTGTACACACACACACACTCACTAAGGAAAATTAGCAATGGTCGTTAAGTGCTTTATTTCTAGGACTAAGTTACCCTGTTGTAAATACCCGGATGACACTACTGAATAACACAATATATTTAAAATGCTTAGCACAGCGTCTAGGACATAGTATGTGCTCATTTACTGAAACAAACAAACAAACAAACTTTGGGTGGGAACTCCAGATCGCTTATTGCCAGAGATTTCCCTGCAAGTGTATGTAGAAAAATTGAGAGGCTTGGTTAAGTTATCTCGCCCTTAAGTGCTTTGATAAAAATCATTTAATAGGCCCTCAAAGAAATCACACTGATTATCTGGTCCAGAAAGGGAACCATCCATCCTGATCCCCTACCTCAGTCACCAAACTTGGGTGTGAAAGATTTGCTTTCTTTCGAAAGGGAAATGAAGGTTTGAAGGATGAGAAAATGCCATAAAAGGGTGTTCAATAGAATGTGATTCATACTTTTTAAAAAATGATATTCCCTACCCCTCAAAAGAGAGAGAAAGAGAGAGAAAGAATTCTTAAGGCACGACTTAGAACAATGATTCTTCCATTAGAATGAGTATTTAACCCACCACTCTGAGAGGGAAAAAATATCCTGCACAAATAAACTCCAGGAAGTTAATTCAACCAAATTAATGGATCAAAGAGATATTGAATACCCTCCAGGTGGAAAAAAACAAAAACCAAAAACTAGGTGAGGCGCTGGGAGGGAGTGAAAGGTACAGAAATAGAGGAAAACAGCCTCACTTTTCACAGAACTCCAAAGCTGTCAGAGAGAGAGACAATTAGGTAAGAGACCAACTCTAATTGCCTTACTTGAAACCCTGCAAATAAAGATGTATCAGAAAAGGAGATGCAAAGGACAATATAGTGCTTTCCTATCTGGCATGAAATTTATCTTGTGAAAAGAACAACTATCTCAAGCCAGACTTCTTTCTCAATGACATCAGATGAAGTTGGCTTTAAAGGGCAAGATGAACCACCTCAGCTTTTATTCCTTAGGCATGTTGTAGTTCTAAAAACACAAGGCACGGTGTGTGTTCACTTTCAACCTGTAAATCAGAACCATAAACCTTCAATGAGTCAGGCTTTCTCCCACATTCCTCTCCCTCTCAATAAAATCATGAAAGTTAAAATGAAAATGTTAGAGGATTTTTGGTTTCCTCCAGACCAGCTGTTATTCATCTTGAGGGAAGAGACTCTCCAGAGTTGGCCTCGAACCACCTCCCAGGTGTCATTCTCTATCACATTGCAAAGTTCAACAAATACACCATGAATTCTCCTTCTACTATATAAATAGGTAACTTCTTTCATGTGTTCCAGTTATATTACAAATATTATGATTTTTAATGGCATATCTGAAGGGATTAAAAGAATCGAAATAGCACAATCATATCCTGTTTTTGTGAGTCCCATTCATTGAGAATCTCCCTACTGTATATTTGCTTATTCTATTCCACCTACCTACTCAGCTTGCTGAACTACCACTTAACTTTCTTTGAAATGATTTTCAAAAACATCACTGATTCTTTTTTCCTTTTACTCCATTGTTCCAGTGCATCCACCTGTTTTGGGGTAGAAGAGGCTGGGTATTAGGAATGTAGGAACAGAAACAAGACAAGGAGATAGGTAAATTTTGCTTCTGACATTTAAAAAAAAAAAATCAATGTTGTTGCAAAACAATTGCCTTATAAGCCAGGTTATTTTCTTAAGAAAATATAATCAAAATTATTTTATTTCTCATTTAACATATCAAAAGGCAAACTAGTCTCTCTGTGTTAGAGTTTTACATGCAGAAGATCCAGATAAGAATAATAAGGATAAAGCCTTTTTTTTTTTTTTTTTAAAGCCCATGGAAATGATGGGAAGGAGGAAAGAGCAGAGAAGGAGAGCAAAGCTGGGTCCTGATTTTCTTCACTCGGCGTTAACTAGATAGGCAAATGAGAAAGGGCATTTGGTGCTGGAATAAGATGGTTTTCTGAGCTGTTTCCCATGTCAGTCTGAAGATGCAGTGTGTCACATAGAGCACATAGAGGGAAGTCCTGAGGCTTAGCGTTCCTGATCCACTCTTGATTCTGGTGTGGTAGAGATCAGACTAGAAGCTGCTAAGGTTATGACTAGAGGGCTTCCAATAGGGATGCTAGAGCAAGAGGAAGGCAGCTCTGTCGCTAGGGCTATAAGCCAACCACTAAAGCCGGGTCTAGATGGAGGTCACAGGCAGTCCACAGAGGCATCGTGGTACCATTGGAGATGATGTAAGGCTGAGTCAGCTGGGAGCACCACCGGCTCCAGTGATGCCAAAAGAGACCAAGTCAACAATACGATCAGCCACCTCAAAGTGCATAAGCTAAAGAGAGATGAAAGGACATTACTCAGTGGATAGGAGCCAGAAAAATCCATGACCCAAGGACCTCAACATCTCCACCAAGAGACTGAGAAAGCCATACCTCTTTACCCACACACCCAGATGCCATCTTGGAGAATATCTCAGATGTGGTGGTGGAAATGAGAGGCTGGGCCCTTTTTTCCAAAGAATTCTTTTACAAGAAACTGAACTCGTCCTAAAGAGACTGTATGAACTAAAAGATCAGACAGACCTGTTATCTTGACAGGAGATTCACCCATAGTTATTTTTTTTCCTTCACTACTGACAGGGTAAAGGACCTGTGAAGAAGACCATATTATTTATACATTATTTAAAGAAATGACATCTCTGCACATTCAAGTTGTACCGAGCATTAAATGTCTTACTCTACTCTGCTCCCAGTCTCAGGGCGAATGCCCCCATATCTGTGGGAATCAACTCGGTCTGAATTAATCACTTCTTCATCTGACATCTCAGATCTCACCTTACTTGAGCTGGAACTTGATTCAGCCTGGTATTGCACACAATATTTGCATAACTGTGTCACAAACTTATACGCTCTTCGAGGGCACCCATTTCAGTGATCATGTCATATTTTGTCTTACCGAGTAAATAAATTGAGTTTAGAAGCTAAATGGCATTTTTTTTTCTAATTAAGAATGTTTTGCTGCTACGGTCTAATTTGTGCTCTACTACAGTTCCTATTGTGACTCACATAATTAAGTGGGGCTCTATAAAACTTGTAAGCTGGCTTATGATATTAAATCTACAAATGATGAGGGAGGGCAAAAACTTTACATGCTTTGATGACTGTGGTAGCTCTTGTATCTGTTTGCCCAGCATGTACAAGGGCACCTCTTTGTTCTGGAAAGAACTATAATCCACAGACTCGTCACTAATGCAAAGCCACAACTAGTACCTGCTTGTGACAGGTGGTATTGAAGGTGGCCTCTAGTGTAGCCACCCTGGGGATCTCCTCCTTTCAGTGGGAGCAGGATCCGGGAGTATGAAAGGATAGCTTTCCCTTGATGAGTTTACCCATCGGTTGACTTGGAGTTAAGCAAAAGGGAGATGATCCTGGATGAACCTGACCTAATCAGGTGAGCCATTTAAAAGGTGAAGCATGAGAGGTGTGCTGTCTGGAAGGCCTGGAGAAAACAAACGGCCGTGTATGTGAGAAGAGAGGGGTTCCTGAGAGTGACCCCTGGCAGACAGCCAGCAAGAAAGCTAGTGAAACGGACCTGCGTGTAGAGGCAGGACTAGACAGAGGGAGACAGGACCTGTATTTGTGTGCAATTGCTGTTGGTAGAGCTGAAAAGGAAGAGTGACAGAGTGCCACAAAATCACTACTTCCTAAGTACTGTGCATTCCAAACTATGGTTTGCTGTTCAGTAATGTCTACAGCAGTAAGCTACATTCGCAGGTGGATTTAACTCCTCTGGGTTTTATTTTACTATAGTTCTTGTCAAATTAAAATACTTTTTAGAATGTCTTTGGTTATAAGGAAACCTGTTCTGGAGAGGAATATAAATTCATTTCTGTCAGGCTATACCTAAGATTTATTTTTTTAAGACCTAATAGCTGCAGCCATATTTCCCTAGTGATAAAAAGAAATCCCCTTAGTAATCCCTACAAAATCCTAAAGGGCTAAAATGCATTGAAGAGGATTTCTAATGGTAAGTTATAAATCCTTCTAGAGAACATCTTGGTTTAAAATAATTTAAAAAAAAAAAAAAAGAATGCTTAGGAATTGAATAGTACTATTTAGAAATCCTTCAGCAATATCAAGGACACTCCAAAGGATTTCACATTCAGAGCTGAGAAGAGGAAATGAAGTTGTATTGGTGATGGTCATGGCCAGTAAGAAACTAAAGGTACCAGAGAAACACAACTGGACACTCTCAAAGTGTGACAGAGATCCACAGGGGCCATTCATTCCATCCACCCCAACTTCAGATACTCCTCTTCAGCAAGGATTGCAGGCAGAGATCTAAGTACCTCACAAGTCAACATATTCCTCAGGTTAATTAAGGAGAAATTTAGCTCAGTGTAAATGTTAACCTTTATAGAAGTTTTACTCTCTGGCACTCCAGAGAGTAAGTTCTCGCTCTTCTATCTGGATGTGCTTCCAATATTTGACGGTAGCTGCTACTATTAATAACTTTCATAAATTGGATACCTATAGGGCCAGGCATGAAATATAAACGAAGACATAAAGATAGAAGGTGTAAAACTTCGAGACAATGAGAGTGATATGCACTGTGGCAAACTTGAAGTAAGGTCAATGTCCCCACTGACAGGGACAGCTGCTACTCATTCTCCACCCATGTGTGCTAATTTGGAAAGAATCACAACAAACCAGAGATCCAGATCACTGAGAATAAAATCTTCCCCTCTAAAAAAATGTCATGAATTAACCTGTATATTAAGACGTCACCTTTGATCCTCTTAAAGACATCCTTTAAGCTGAGACTTTAGAACACCATTAATATTTCAAAGCTATTTGTCATTTGATGTTGGAGAAGATAATCTGAAGTCTACATGTATTTAATTAAATAGAAATGGAAATCTTGAGACCCTTCATTGAGTTTCTACAGTTGGGGCCTGAAAGGCTAGAATGTTTTACATTGAATTAATGCTGGAAAATTGAAGCAACAAATTCTGAGGGATGCAGATTACATCTCCAGGGAACATATTGTGTAAAAATCCTTCTGCCATATGACCTGAAGACATGATGAGCGCTTTGGATACTCTTCCCAGAAAGCCATACAAGTACGTAGCATTCGGCATATCATCTCTGAGGTTCACCCATCCCCTTGAAGGGTATTCATTGTCTTCAAGTCTAAATACCCTTCAAAATAAAAATGATAATGATAATAAAAGCTAACACATATTAGGTACCACACAGGGTTATTGTGAAGATTATAAGAGATAAGTGCACTTATCTCAAGAGTTGTAAGCATGAAATAAATCAATACATGTAAAATGTTTGAACTATGCATTATCTTAACTATCAAACCAACTTTCCAGTTTTAAGACAAATTTTTTTGAACAGAATTAGACTTACAGAAACTATGACAATAGTACAGAGGCCACACCCAGTTTCCCCTACCATGAATGTTTCCCATTAGTGTGGTACACTTGTTTTATTTAATGATTCCATATTGATACATTATTTTTAATTAAAGCCCACACTTTATTTACATTTCCTTAGTTTTTTCCCTAATGTCCCCTTTCTGTTCCATGATACCACCCAGGATACATTACATTTAATCATCTTAACTCCTTAGTTTCCTCTTGGCTGTGACAATTTGTCAGACTTCCCTTGTTATTGATGACCTTGATGGTTTTGAGGAGTACTGGCCATATACTTTGTAGAACATCACTCAATTTAGATTTATCTAAGGTCTTTCTCAAGATTAGACTGAGATTATGGATTTCAAAGAGAAAGACCACAGAGCCCAAGTATCATTTTCTTAATATGTCAAAGACATATACTATCAACATGGCATCACTGATGATGCTAACCTTAATCACCTGGCTACAGTGTTGTTTGCCAGATTTACCACTGTAAAGTTAATCTTTCCTCCTGCCACCCCCCCCATTTTCACACTGTTCACTTTAGAAGGAAGTCACTATGTACAACCTACCTTTAAAGAGTAGGAAGTTATGCCTTAGCTCCTTGAAGGTACAGCATCTAAATAAATTACTTGGAATTCTACATAGATTTGTCTATTACTTTCCATTTATCTCTGTGTTCATTTGTTGACATCAGTATGAGCTCATGGATATTTATTTTATACTTTGGGTTATAACCCACTACCACTTTATTTTGTTTCCCCAGTTTTGTTCACTAGGAGCTCTTTCAGTTAGTGCCTGTGTCCCTTTGACCCCATCAGTGTAGGGTGTTTACTTTTTGTGTGTGCACTTGCTTGCTCTCTGATACTATAAGATGCCCCAGGCTCATCTTGTCCATTTTCTGCCCCAGTCCCTGAATGAGACACTTCTGCAAGGAGCCCTGGATCCTTTTATTAGATCATAGTATTAGCAACGAAGATCTGGATGCTAAGTGTGCTCATCGTTACTGAAGGAACATTTTTATGTGTTTATCCACCCATATATATACATATTTAACTCATGCTCCTTTGGGATACACCTTTGTCAACTACAGTACATGTTTATGTACAATTTCCTTTACCTTTTGTTTTACAAACTCCACATATTTCCAAGACTACTTTTCAGTGTTGTTTTTCTCTACTCCTTTCCATGAGGTTGTTTCATATATTTTAATATGATTAGTTTTGTTGTTGTGTCACAGGCTACATTCATCTGGGATTCTCTTGACCTCTGAACTATTTTTTTTATATTTGCATACATTCAGGTTTATTCTTTGTTCTGTAAATTTCAGTGGGTTTTGACAAAAGCATAGTGTCATGTACCCACAATTACAGTATCAGAATCGTTTTACTGCTTTAAAAAAGTCCCCCATGCTTGATCTAGTCAGTCCTGAATCTCTGGCCACCAAAGATCTGGTAACTCTCTCTAAAGTTTTACTTTTGCCAGAATGCCATACAGTTGAAATCATGTATCATGTAGTCTTTCCATAATGGTGTCTTTCACTTAGCTATATGCATTTAAGTTTCTTCATGTCTTTTCATGACTAAAAAGCTCACTTCGTTTTATGCCGAATAATATTCCACTGTACGGATATGCCAGTTTGTGCATTCACATATTGAAGTTGTTATAAACATCTACCTGCAGGTTTCTGTGTGGACATAAACTTTCAAATCAGTTGGGTAATATCTAGAAGCATGATTGCTAGATGATATAAGACTGTGGTTTAACTTTGTTTAAGATATTGTCAAACTGTCTTCCAAAGTGGTTATACCAGTTTTTATTCACACCAGCAACAAATTAGAATTCTATTTGCTCCACATCTGCGCCAGCAATTGTTATTGTCAGTTTTTAGGATTTAAGCCATTCTAATGGCTTGCTGTCCTTCACTGGGTGTTTGTTTTACATTTATTTTCACCCAGTCTGTGGTTTGTCTTTCCATCCTATTTTTAATAAAGTTTAGTTTATAAATCTTTTCTTTGGAGGAGCATACTTTTGGTGTTGTATTTTAAAACTTACCATCAAACCCAACTCAATCTAGATTTTATCCAAGTCTCCATTTTTCAACAATTATATACTCCTTTTTCTAGATGGCAAAATTGGGAGGTGAAAAATAACTAGGTCAAGTTCACAGAGCCTGAATTTCAACTCCATTTGTCTAACCTCCAAACCCTATGTTCTTAGCATATATATGTTTTTTTATTTTTGAGAACTATGTCATTTAGTGTGAAGATTAAATGAGATAATGCATGGAAAGTATTGCGGGCATGTTGAGTACGATCTATCTTTCTAGCTATTATGGTTATTGTTTTGGTTTTGCTGTTATTAATATTCCTCTTAGGCATGCTTACTATCTCATGTTTTGATTTCAGTGATAACCACACTAATTCAGAGTGAAACCTCCCTGGCATATTGGACTAAAGACGTGGCACTAAACGTAAAGTAGTTTTATGCAGCTTTATATTGATATGATTAAATAATGTATAAATCTGCGTGCCCTTCATTTCACAGATGAGCAATGATATATGGAACATCTAAGTAAAACTATAACTTTCTCCCTTATTAAGACACTTGAGCTAAGATCATTGAGAAGTCCCCATTTGATCTTTGGGGTCTCTTTTTCCTTACCACCTTCAAAAGAAAACATTTGGCATTTATTATTTAAAAGGCAGGTGCAACGGATTCTCTCATGAATGCAATAAATCACCAAAGGTGGTTTGTGTACGAGGAGACTGGGAACATCCTGCAAGGCATGTTGTAAGGGGAAAGTGAAGCTGCTGCTGGTAATTTCAAATATTTTTTGATTTCTTGCTATGTGTTAGACACAGTAACAAGAATTTAACACATATTACATTACTTAACCTCAGTTATTATAATTGAAAACCAGGAAACAGAGGCCCAGAAATATTAACTAAATTGTGTAGGGTCACACAGTGAGGAAGAATGACCTAAGGATTTGAGTTCTGGTCTCTCTGAACCCAGAGCCTTTGCTCTGAAGCACACAGCTCTTCTACCCAATGGAACTCATGTGATTAAAAGGCTAGAGCTCCATCATGCCAAATTTCTTGTAAAGGGAAAGACATTAAAGCACCGAAGGCATTGGGTGGGAGAATTTTGAAACACTACCCCAAAAGTTCTACTTATGCCATGTGGCCAGGAGAGTGACAAAGCATCACAGCTTCTATTCACAGAGTTCAATTCCTAATCAGTTTAGTAACTAAACTGTATTGGTCCCAGGGGCGCCTGGGTGGCTCAGTTGGTTAAGCGACTGCCTTCGGCTCAGGTCATGATCCTGGAGTCCCGGGATCGAGTCCCACATCGGGCTCCCTGCTCGGCAGGGAGTCTGCTTCTCCCTCTGACCCTCCTCCCTCTCATGCTCTCTGTCTCTCATTCTCTCTCTCGCAAATAAATAAAATCTTAAAAAAAAAAAAATTAATTAAAAAAAAAAAAAATAAACTGTATTGGTCCCAGTATATTTGACTGTATTCTACAAATAACTAAAGGAAATGAGAAGGACGGACAGAAGTATCTGGACCATGCTGAATGCTAGTTGTCAATGTATGCTAAGGAAAGGACTGATAGCCTAGCAGATCTGTTCTTTCTAACAAGCTAATCCAAGAAATCAATGCTAATATGTTTAAATAGGAGAGTCAGAATCAATTGAGAAACAGCTTCAGTCCATCCCAACGGTATAGCATAGCAGACACATACATACACAGCTAATGTTGGTAACAAGAGGACCTACTTTAAAGTTAACTCTTTTTTATATGTCATATGTTTTCTGTATAATAATACCCATCTGACGTAAGGATGCACAAATGTCAAATACTTTTTTATTAAAGTCAAGGTTGAATTGATTCAATATTGGAAGAATGTGCTAAAGGCTCTTCTAGATTTAAGCAAAGCTTTCTGGATGGCTCTGCTGGTCTCAAACATTTGCCCTGGGTATAATTCTTACACTGGAGGTTATTATGCAGAAAGATGCGGTGTATGACTTTTCATAATTTACTGATCAAATAACCCTGAACATATAAGCTGGGCATCGCCTTGGCTGGGTGTGAGATTGATAGAATCACAAGATTAATTTCCCCTAAGATTTAATACCTCCCATACATCCAATATCCTCCCTTGCTTCATCCTGTAGGGAGTTTGGAGGTAGAAGAAGGGAAAGTAAAGGGAAAGTATCACTTTTGGCAAGGACACCCTGATTTCCTTCTGGAATATTACTTCTCTGAACTACATAGTGTCAAGCTACATTAATGAGCTCTCAAGACTTTTACTGTTAAGAATGATGCAAAAAGGAAAACAGCAAAAAGTGGTGGAGTCTATTCATTCCGGAAGTGACAACCTGAAGAAATTGTGAACTAGATCCTACATCTTAAATCATGACCAGGTACTGAATAGCCGGCAAACTCTTTCTCTCTGTGTGTGTGTGTGTGTGTGTGTGTGTGTGTGTGTGTGTTTTCCTAAAAGCTGTTTTTAGGAAACACCTCCTTCAATTTTCCAAGCCTCCTGATAGTCATCCAGTAAATTCGTTTTCTACTTATATTAGCTGGATTTGTCTTTTTTAAATTAACTGACAACTAAGTATTATAACTGATCATATCATGTAAAAGAATCAAGTACCTGTGTCTATTGAAGTGCAAAGAAACTGGTAACCTCACTAGGTTTATGTTCTATTTTTTCTCTGCCTAAAATGTCTTTTTTATAAATACCACCGTTAGAGAGTTATGTTTGTTAAATGCTAAAGAAGGTAACTGAGAGAGAATGTGGCATATCCTGAGAGCTTCTAAAGATGACACCTCCCCCTGTGGCTGGAATGGTGTGCTGCAAGCCCATCTAGCAGCTCCATGTTTACTTCAGCCATAGGGCTGGGTGTGCACAGGCAGAACCCATGAAAGAAAACAAAAAGAAGAATGAAAGTTAACAGCAAATGAGACGGACCATCCATTTTCTACCTAGTGCCACAAGCGATCAAACCAAAACATAAAGAAGATCACGTTGCTTCTCTACTAAAAACTTGTCAATGGCTCAGTGGCTGCCATTGCATTCAGAAGTGACCCCCAAGGCTCATGTGACTTGGCCTTTTTTTTTCCCCTCTCCAATTTCATCTCTTGTCCCTCTCCTCCCCATTCATTGTGTTTTAACTACACTGATCTTTTTTTTTTTTTTTTTTAGTTCCTTAACAGGCCAAACTCTTTCCCTAATGGCTTCTGCCTTTGATCTTTCCTTGGACTTGTTCACCCACCCCTCACAGTTCCCTATCTTTACATCACAGGTTCCTTAATCATGCTTTTGGTCTTGGATTGAATGTTCTCTCTTCATCCTATCCTATATAACCACCACTCTCCAGTTATTTCCTATCTCAGTGCTCATTCATTTACATTATAATGCTCATCACAGTATCTATTTATTGGTTTAGAGTCTCTCCCATCTAGAATATAAGCTGGCATTCTGTCTACCTCAATCTCCACAGTATCCTTGGTGCCTAGAATGGTGACTAGCAAATTGTAATATGGAAGTAAATATTTTTAAATACTGAGATTCAGACAGATTCAGAGATAAGCATCATGAAAATAAAGGCATTAGTCAGTATGTTCAGAATCTGCTCTCTTTGTCACGTCTTTCAAGCCAGGAAAATTACTTAGTAGTTGAGAATAGCATACAGAAAATATACTTTGTAAGCAAAAATTACGTGCTATACCTACATCTAAAGGTCATATTCCAAGATGGCCACATTGATTCTTACCACCTGGTATTCGTGCTCTTGTTAAGTCCTCTCCCACGCTGAGTCAATCTAACCTGCACAACCAGTAAGATACTGCAGAAATAGTGGTGTATGATTTCCAAGGCTATGTTATAAAATCTAAAGCTATGAGTGCCTTGCTCTCCCTTGGACCCTGTGCTTTGAGGGAAGCTAGCTGCCATGTTGTGGAAAGACTCCAGCAGCCCCATGGAGAGGGCCAAGTGGTAAGGAACTAAGACCTTCTTTGAATAGCCAGCATCAACTTGCTGGTCGGGTATGTGGGTTATTTCAGAATGGGGTCCTCCAGCCCCCATCAAGCCTTTGGATGACTGCAGCCCCAGGCACTATTTTGTCTACAGTCTCATGAGACATGCTGAACTAGAAATACATAATTCAGTCCTGGATTTCTAACCCACAGAAATGGTGAAACAATTAACGTTTGTTGTTCCTTTAGCATCTAAGTTTCAGGGTGATTTGTTATGCAGCAATAGCTAACCAATATACTATCTCACAGAATCTGGAACATAATAAATATTACAAAACAGCTAGTAGCAGCTAGTAGCAGCAACAGCAGGGTAGCTACCTAAATGGGATTAGAGAAGAATAGATACATGTGCACAGAGAGGGAGTTCTGGGCATTTATTGTCCTGCTGAGCCCTGGGGAGCTGTGACATTATGTATTGGACATCTTAAAAGTGATGGCTAAAGGGTCGATACAGTTGACACAATAGAAAAATGAAAGAAAACAAAAAGAAGTGAAAGTGAAGACATTAGTCAGTATGCAAAGCTGATCACAAAAGTGCCTAATTAATGTGTGTTAATGCTGATGATCTTGCTGATAATACCTGGGCTCTCAGGATGGTCCCCTGAGCTGTCATCTATAGAGATCACCTTTCTTTTAGAGGAAAGACCTTAAAAATGAAGACCTGTGACAAGCTTAGTTTTCCTGACTCGAGTCAAGATACTTGTGACAAAGCCTTCTAAGTTTCAATTTCTTCAGGTTCTGATAACGGAATCACACTTCTAAGGTAAAACAAATGGAAGGTGTTAAATAATAGACAGTTCTTCCAAAATAGGACTTGGTGGTAATAGGAGAGAGAGTTCCAATTATTTTTCTCCCTTTCTTTTTCTCTCAAATGCAAGCTCTTTACAGATCCAAGGCAGCAAAATGAAAAACTAAATAGATATTTGTGATGAACTTTGGTGCTTTCAAATCATCTTTAAGTCGATACTTAGGGAAAAAATTAAAACTGATGTATATGGGTTTAAAAGACAGGCCCAGAATTTCAGTTACTAGAGGTTTCATGTCCATTAATTTGGACTATGTATTCTTGAATTTCAATCTGAGAATAAATTAGATATAAATTGTATTGATTTTTATACTTTTTGCTATAGTTGTTTCTGTATTATGAAACAAGAATATTCAGTTCTCCAACACCACAAACATGAACAACATAGACCAAAAAAAAAGTCTTCAAGATATTGCGGTTTTTACTGATACAATGAAAATATTTCAACAATTCCAGAAATGAAACATATTACTGCAATTCTGAATCAATGTGTGAACACTGGAAGCCAGAAACTCAGGGGCTGAGATGGCAGAGAACAGATGTATAATACCACATGTGGGAGATGGCAAATAAACTGGTTAAGAAGCAAGAAGGGACAATGACAATATGATGTGTTACCCTCTTAACTTAAATGTCTATGAGAATCACAGCATTTCTGTGTTGCTTCCCATTTGCTATGAAACCACATTATCTAGTTTTTGTGTAACAGTCTTGGAAATTACCACTACATGATGGAATATTCTGGATGGAGGGCTAAGCATGTTCCAGGCTGTATTCGTTTTCTCTTGCTGCATAACAAATCACCACAAACACAGTGGTTTAAAACACTTTATCATCTCTCAGTTTCTGTGTGTCAGGAGGCTGGCGCATTTCAGCTGGGTCCTCCACTCAGGGTCTCTCACAGCTGAAATCAAGGTACTGGCTGTCCTTATCCTCATTTGGAAGCTTGACTAGGCAAAGATCTGCTATGAATCACCCTCAAGTTGCTGACAGAATTCATTTCCTTACAGCTGTATGTTTGAGGTCCCCCCCTTTTTTCCTACATGCTGGTTGAGGACCTCAGCATCCAGAGGTCACTCTCAGGCCCTATCCATTAAACGGCATAAAAAGTAGGAGGTGTCTCTGCAGCTTTGAATTTCTCCGATTTTTCTGTCAATGACCCTTAGACCCTCTTTTAAAGGGTCACCTGATGAGATAAGTTTCAGTCATATTCAAGAGCAAGAGATTCTTCAGGGCATGAACACCGGGGAGTGGGGATCTGGGGAGCCATCTTTCAACTATGGTTACCACAAAGGCAGACAGGTTGAAGGGCATTTTGCACAGAAGGGCAGCACAGGTGTAGGCACATGCCTGCAACCAGGAGAGTCGCCTTGCTTCTTTTTCCCTGCAGGGAGATGAGCTTCCTGGGACACTGAAAGATAGGGGTTATGACATTGTTCAGGGAGAACAGACACAGCTTTATTCTCCAAACAAGAATGTGACCTTGCTGTGGCTGAGCTCAGCTCAAGAGGCAGCCATTCCCTAAATGAAAGGATTCCAATTATCTGAGGAGGTTCTCCTGATCCGTGACTTGAGTGACTACAAAAGGCAGGGTGCAGAAAAGATTCAGGTCTTCCGTCAAATCTGGCAGGACGCCACCTGCACAGAAAGTGTTCTCTCAGACTGTGGACCCAGAAAGGACTCGGGGCCAAGAGAAAAACTGTGCCCAGATATATTGCCCTGATTCTGCTTGCTATTACCACCTTGCCGGTTACACCATTGAGCCAATCAACATGGTGGGCTCTACTGAGGCTACAAGTGACTGAAATAAAATGACCAGGTTTGTACTGGTGCACAGGTCCCAGACAGATAAAAGGGATAGCTCCCAAGCTTTATATCTGCTACCCAGCAGTGACTGGCAAGTTGTATCTTACCATGGAAAATGTTTTAAGATTAAAAAAATTGATAATAATTCCATCTTTTCTTTTCCCATACAGCTAAAAATACAAATGGGTAGCGTTTATATTAAAGTGAGTATGAAGTCTACTGTTATTCCATTGCTACCTGGAGAGACTACCTTTCCAAGTGCCAAAATTATAGAATGCAATGGGTGATAAAATGAGGTGTTGCTATTTACTAGCTGTATGACTTTGAATAAGCACCTTTTTTCTCTTAATCTCTTCTTTACAACGGGACGAATAAGAGTGCCTAACTTGAGAGTTGTGATCATCAAATGAGATATGCATTATGCCTGGCATACAGTAAGAGATTTGTCATTACTACTATTACTGCTAGTGCTAGTACTATCATAATAAAGTTTTTTATGGAATTGTTATTGTTGTAAAACTATGACAACCAATTGCTTATGGGTTCCCAATTGGTAGTTCTTAAAACTTAGTGTGTATCAGAATCACCTAGATGGCTCTACTACATATAACCTGCTGGGAACCTACTTCCACAGTTTTGGATTCAGCAAGTCTCGGGTGGTGCCCGAGAATTAGCATGACACGCTCATGATCACAGTCTATTCTATGAAGTAGGGCAATAAGAAAAAAAGGCAATCCAAATGGTAATGACATTCTACTGCATAGGCAACCCTATAACACATGATCATATTTTCCACTATTATGAGTTTATCTGATGGTTTATAGAAACAGAACCAGTTTTAATTAACTGTGACATTTTAATATTAATTATTTTGGAAAACACAAAGAAAGCATAATGTATAGGATCTTGGACCCCTGCTTGAAGAATAGGAAAGTTTTAGACAACAGTAAATTTATGGCTCTTGATTACCAGGAAGTCACCCTGTATTAGTCACTAGTGAGCAGTATCTTCAACTTTTTGCTAATATGGGGCTGAAAATACCTGTTTTCTGAAAACCATTAATCATGCAGGTTGGTAACACTCAGGATAGTCCTTATCATGCATCTTAGTATTAACCTTGACCATAAACCTTTAATTTATTGCATACTATGCACACAAAATTTATGGATTTTGTTGATGTTAAACTAGTATTGATGTAGCCCAAGTCGGTCCAATGAGATACAATGTCAGCATTGTGTTTGGAACCATTGAAAAAAAGTAGTTCTCTTGGACTCAAGGTAATTAAGGTGATAGGATGTAAATCAGGAACTGGGGGTGGGGGTGGGGGTGGGGGGTAGCTCTCTTGTCTTCACACAGAAAGACCTTGCCAGACAACAAGACCAACTCAGAGGACAGCAGAGCTTAGAAATAGGAGCATGATTAATGATGATGTTGAACAATTGGATCCAACTGTGCCTGAAGACACATTTTTTTCATATATATGAATCAATAAATCCTTTTTTTTTTGCATAAATCAATTTAAGCTGACTTTTCAATCTGAGACTGAAAGAGCCCTTAATAGTATCATTTGGAAATTGTTGTATTTTTATAAAACATGAGTAACTTATTATCAACACATATTTTATAGCATTTCATGACAAATCAGAGACATAGTAAAGAGAAGAAACCTTAACATTTATTTTATGTTAAGGATGTCAACCAGCTATTATCTGTCATTGGTTGTCATAATACATTTTTTTCCAATAAAGTATCATCTTCTTTACATTGACAGAGAAGTAAATTCAAACAGCCATTATCCTACTCCTTTAACACACAGCATATCTCTTTCTTATCTCATCATGTTAGACATAGTTTAAACCCTGCCCCAAATTTCTTTACTACTCACCAGAGATGGTTGGTTACATCTGCAGTTTTAAATTAAAACACAGAACAAAGAATGGAAACATGTAAAATCACTCCAGTCTCCATGTGGCATGTGGAATGAGGAGGAAATTTTAGACCATGCCCTTCATCATATGGTTGCTGTGTCAAGACGGCCACCTTCTCATGTCCACTGCAAAGGATTCCAAAGCATTGTAACCACAGAATGTTTTTGCATGTTTCCAGAAAATTCAATTTAACTGAAGAGAAAATCTGAACAATACCTAACTTTTCCCCTTTCTCCAGGTTAGTATTTTGCTGCCTAATATTTTGTTATTCATGTGAGCGGGACTAATTCTAGGAATAATTGCTCTTTTTTCTCTTTATATATGCTTAGATAAACAGTAATTTTATTTTTTTCTGGTGCACAGCTTGTAATAATTTATATTTCATTATAATCTGTTCCTTTGAAATTCACATCGATTACTAACAAATATAGTGGTTTGAAGAAAAGATTATCTAGAGACACTTTCCAGTCTCTATGAGTCTAATGCCAGGCTAGGTTCCCCTTTGCCTGATGATAGCAACGTAAGCTACCGTTACTGATGGAACTGCCCAGCATGTGTGCTTTAAGTATCCACTTCTTACAGATGTAGCCAGTGGGACTCAGAGATGATGTGTCTTGCCCAGAGTCACAGAGCCCTGATGGACTCCCAGCCCGATGTTCTTTTCCATTTCCTATACTCCTTCATGGTCATTTACCTCTTCACAAGGCTTTGAGGACAAGTCTAGAATATCGCAGTGGATACTAGCTGTGTGAAAAGGGGCTGTGAAATGAACACAGCCAGAGCCCTGATCCTTGCAATGATTTCCACTGGGTTTATTGACTAAGAGTTTCAGCTCATAAAGTACAAACCCTTGTTATTGAACTGATTTTAATCATCTCAGGAAGAGGGTGATATCTAAAAGTCACCCATATCTTACAGAATAAGTTAAAAGAAATCCTCTGTCACATAATCCTTGCACTGCAATGTTATTAAGTCATGGTTCATTTTTTTGGGCTTACCTAAGTTACGGAATCCCCACACATGACATACAAGGTCAGTTTTATCCTGTATGTGGAAGTGCAATTGACCAATCTACTTTATAATTCTGTAATAGGATATGATTTACTAAATGGGAATAGTTACGCTTGAAGTGAAGGGAAAAAAAGGAAGTGAGTTTACAGGGCATCTGGGAGTCCAAATGATACAGTGGAAACAGGCTCTCAACCAGGAAACTGTAGATCTTAGTTATCTCATAGATAAGTCATTAACTCACTGGATGACCTTGAGCAAATCACTTCAGTCTGAACATTTCAGTTTGCTCATAAGGGAGTTGGAAGTTTACCACTGAAATCAAACTCTCTACAGAGAGCTTGTTAGAGGGAATGTAGTGGACATCTGGACATCTGTCTTGTTGCTTTTACTTTGTCCTTTTGTCTGGGATCTACCTCTTTTTCACTTCATGTTAGTCCCAGAGGCTGCCAGTCCCATTACAGATTGCCTGCCCCAGTGATGGCACATGATTCAAGATCCCATCTGTCAGAGTGTCTCTCACCCTGTAGACACAATTACTGGTTCAGAAATGAGCAATATCATGAAAGAGAGATAACCAGAGTCACTTTTGGAATTCATATGGATGTAGGGGATGGAGAAATGGACTGATTTTTCTGGGATTGCTACCTGTAATTCCAGGTGAAATGGGGCCTTCCCACGATCTTCTTTGATACCAGGTGAAAAGACACTGTATAAGAATTAAGCCAACCCAGAGCAAAGTAGCAATGAAAAATATAAAAAGAGAGACAGAGTCCAGGTTTTATCTTTAGTACCTCTGGATACAGCTATACCTGAGGACATATGACTTCCCAAAGCATAATCCAACAAGCTCCCTTTCTTCATTTAAGATAATTTGAATAGCTACTGATTGAATTTTGATTAGTATCTCCAGAAATTATGTTATTTAATCTCCAGAACTGAATACTATACTGCAATTAAGTAGATGCTCATTAAATATGTGTTGGTAAATTGAATATGTGTTACGAATGGTTCTAGGAAATGTATGTTCAATATTTAAGTCTATATTGTTAAGAAACATGAAGATTTTTAAAGACTAATCACCATTCATTCATTCAATGAATATTTATTGGACAACTTTTACATGCTAAGCCCTGAGGATGCAGTACTGAACAAGAGAGACAAAAATTCCTGCACCCACTGAGCTAACATTCTAGCAAAACTTGAGTTACATTATATTTAATTACATGTAATTGAAGTTTTGGGAACATTCAATCCACTATATTCAGGAGCAATTAAACCCAGCATACAAAATAATAATATATAACTTACAGATCTTAGTTCTCCAAATACTTTTCTTTCACCAGTGAATTTGGAATCAAGTGTACCATCAAAGCCTGAAGGTACAATATTTGTTAAGTTTTTAAACAAGAGCTCTTGCTTGCTATTTTGACAAAGATATATTTATGCCTTGTCTGATCGTACATTTCTGTAAAATAATTTTAAGTAGTCCCTGTCAACTAAAGTTAGATTTAATACAACCACCCTGACAGCAATTATTTTTAAAAAGGCACTGACATTTCCTTCTTTATAATTAGATGTTGCCACTGATATGGAGAATAAAGACACCATGGCCCTGAATGTCGATTGTTGCCTGATGCCATGCTCATTGCATTCCCTCAATCTCAAAGGAGCTTGTCCTTCTGATTAAACTGTCATAGAACGTACTAGGTAAAAGTCAGGTAATTCCAAAAGATATACCTGATCTGATGAAAGCATATAATCCATACCATACCCACTTAGTTCTCCTAAATTTTATCATTTTGTTGTTAAGAAAAGCAATACAGTATGCTACGGGAAACATTTTAGCAGAGCATAAATGTTCTATTTATGGGCTATGGAATTTTTCATGCACTGTGCTGGCAAATCATTCTAAATAAACCAGAGTGTTGGCAATACCTCACATAGTAAATCATCACACATTTTCTTCAGTTGGTGCCTATATATATTCACCAATTACTGCTGGGGTATAAAGCTTGATTCTAGGCCTTGTAGAAGAAAGAGAGAAGCAACATATGGTGAATCTGTGATAGGATATCTGATATATTGGGCATTCACTATGCTTTCTTGTCTAGCAGTTCTTTCTGCACTTACTCCTAGTGATGAAATACCTCTTTCTTCTCTGAAATCCATTCCACACAGCTGGCTGGAGTTCTAACTTCCCCAGCTAGAGATTTGGTACTATGGTTGGCTCTGATCAAATGATCCAACCTGTGTGGCCAGCGTGATTGGTTCATTTGCTGGTAAATGACACAAACGGAAACAATTAAAGTTCTTCTTAGAAAAGTTCTGAAGAAGGTACACGGCATGGTTACTCAGCAGGGATTGATGGTGGCCGTCTTGACCACCAGGTTGAAAAAGCCTGTTTGTGAGATGGACAGAGACACGGAGTGCTGAAATCAGCAGGTGTAACACCTGGTTCCAATCATACAGGAAATGTAACATAGGAAAACAGAAGTAGGAGGAGGAATGAAAGACAGAAATTTCACCACATCATTTTTGCTCCCCGTATGTAACTACACTCTGGGTCTTTGAAAATATTGAGGTAACAAACCTCCCTTTGTTTTTTCCTTAAATTAACACGAACTGCATTTCCTCGGCTAAAATAACAGTGACTGTACATTGGGAAACCGACGTGTCAGTACAAATACAGACCCACAGAAGTATCATCCAAACTGACTGACTAATTTATACATTGACTGTCTGCAAGATTCATTCACCCATTCAAATACTGCCAAGCACCTACCATGTTCCAGGCACTTGGGAGAATAAAGATAAGTAAGACCCAAGCCCTTCAGAAGTTCCCTGTTGAGAGGGAAAGGTAAACATACCAAAAAGCTATTCTAATGTGACATGATGACAGCATTAATTGCAGTGTGAGAATTGAGGATCTGATGAGAATATTCTTGGAAGCTGAGGCAATTAGGGAATGGTTCCAGGAGAAAAGAGTGCAGAACAATTAACTAAACTCCAGTTACCCACTGATAGGATAAATGCATTACCGTTTTACCCCTTTTGAGAGCCTGGGGGAAGTATTAAGTTATGCAGAACAAAGGAATGTCTGGGCCTGGTGAGAACTGTTCACACACAGCTGAGAAGGTCAGAACCAGGTCCCTGATTCTTGACCAGCTTCTACCTTGCCCTTGTTGGAGGATCATTTTTTTCCCCAAACCTCAGCTCTTTGATGTATAACCCACCTTCTAAGAACCATGATGTTTCTGAAATCCCATGTATTTCTGGTGCTATTTGAACCATAGGAAGAGAGAAAAAATATATATTTTTTTAACTTTGAGTGGCAGAGTGACTTGGGTGCAAGACATTTTTATAGCAGTAGATTCCAGCCATAAACATTTATTGAGCATCTACTACTTCCCAGGATCAGTGCTAGGAGCTAAAGGGAACTACAAAACACATAAGATATGGATCTGTGGGGAGAGACATGGGGGAAAAAAAAACAAGTATTATATGATAATGACCTCAATGCAAAGTAGGAATCTCCATGGCTTGATAGAGTCAAACACAACATGATCATTCTGGGCATGGCTTGGAGTAAGGTTTCTCAACCTTGGCAATACTGACACCTGGGACCAGATAATTTATTGCTGTGTGGGGCTGTCTTGTACATCAGAGGATGCTGTACAGCATCTCTGGCCTCTACCCACAAATGCCAGTAGCATCCTCAGTTATGATAACTAACAATGCCTCCAGTTGTCAAATCTTCCTTGGGGGTTGGGGGGTGGTGGGCAAATCACCTCTGGTTGAGAACTACTGGTCTTGAGGTACTAATATTTAAAAATGGAAAGATCGTATCTGGAATTCCAGCTAAGAAACAGTAATAAGCATCTCTATATAAGACATTCCCAAACTCTATTTAACTAAAATGTTAAGCCCAGATGTTTGTGTACTGTGTACTGTGCAGTGTACTGAGACTAGAGGAGTAAATAAGAACAAGAAGCCTTATGTTACATGTTCCCAGGGCATGAACTTTCCCCTTGAGGATTTAGAAGAAATTAAGCAATTTAGGTAGTCATTCAGAGCACCCATATTTATATTTAAGTAAATGCACATAAATTACAGGGTAAACCCAATTTTAGTAGAAGCTCGAAAGAACATTTCCAAATGCTGTGGGCTATTTCAAGCTATAGTCCCAACCCCTTCAAACACATCCTCGTCCTCCTCTGCCATCAAGAGAACATTGGAGGGCGCCTGGGTGGCTCAGTTGGTTAAGCAACTGCCTTCAACTCAGGTCAGGATCCCGGAGTCCTGGGATCAAGTCCCACATCAGGCTCCTGGCTCAGTGGGGAGCCTGCTTCTCCCTCTCACCCTCTCCCCTCTCATGCTGTTTCTCTCTCTCTCTCTCTCTAATAAATAATAAATAAATAAATAAATAAATAAATAAAATCTTCAAAAAAAAAGAACATTGGAAAAGCACACGAGGACCCAGACATAGATTAACATACAGGGAACACATGCACTTTAAACAGGATTTTGGGAAATGAAGTGGCTGGACTCAAAGAGCAACTATTGCAGAGAAACCTGGTAGAAGACAATTACCACTATTGATGATGATAGTGGTGATGAAGATGACTGATGATGATGATGATGTTGATGATGACGACGACGACAAAGCCACACCTGTAATGAATACTTGATATGTGTAAGTCTCTGTACTATGCACTTCACATTTAAGACCGCACACCCTATGGGACAGCTACTGTTGTCACTATCATTTTAAAGCAGAGGAAGTAAAGTTTTCATACACTGAAGTACTTTGCCCCTGGTTGCAAAGCTAGCATATTAGCTTCCTGGGGCTGTCATAACAAATGACCACAAACTGGGTGACTTAACACATTTATTCTTTCATACTTCTGGAAGCTAAAAGTCTGAATCAAGTTAGTGGTAGGACCATGCTCCCTCCAAAGGCTCTTGGGAGGAATCCTCTGTTGCCTCTTTCTAGCTTCTGGTGGTTGCCAACAATCTTTGTCATTCCTTGGCTTGTAGCTGCATCACTCCAGTGTCTGCCTCCATCTTTACATGGCCTTCTTGTGTGTGTATGTGTGTGTGTGTGTAACTCCAAACTGTCTTCTCCTTTTCATGACACCCTTTAGTCAATGGATTTACGAGCCACATCTAATCCAGTATGACCTCATCTTAATTTGATTACATCTGCAAAGACTTTTTCCTAATAAAATCTCATTCACAGATACTGGTGGCTAGGACTTCAATATATCTTTTGGGAGGACACAATTTAAACCACTACAACAAGAAAAGGACATAAGCAGATCTCCCACTCAAGATCCATCTGCATCCTCTACCCATAAGCTCTATTATTTAACAAGCATTTTTTTATTAAGAAACACGAACTGTGTGCTAGATAATCTTTTAAGTGTGCTTTAAGGATTCATTCTGTTAAATCTCCTAACAAGCGCTAGTATTACCCCCACTGTACATAAAATGTATCTGAGGCACAGAGTTACAAAACTTAACTGAGGTCTCCCAAGTCTGGCTCTTACCCCCTCTGCCATCCTGACTTCCCCATTTGCACAGTGAGTTATAAATTACAATCAAAACCCCTGAGACATAACTGGAGGTCATTGCAGGTAAATAATATATTTGCAAAATGTGATAAAAGAGTGTCTAGGTACATGGGATTTATGGCTGACACCCATCAAAACTTATCCATTTTGGTTTTTTTAGCTCAATTAACCTATAAGATGACTCTTAGTTTTCACCACCTTGTTACCATTTTTTAAAAGCAGCATCACTTTGTTAAAGAGAATTTGAAGAGTAAATGTTTTGAGTACTATCAGAGTCTACCCATGTTTTCCCATTCAAAAATAATACTCTTGAATTGTTTCTCTATTTTATTACCTTGTTTTTACTACTTTGTTTATTAATTCTAACGCAATCTCAATCCTGATAAAAAAGAAATTAGCTGTATTAGCTAAAAATGACAAGCTTGCTTCTTGAAACAGGTTCCTCATGTTGTATCATTTCTGGAAATGATTCACTTCTAGTTTTACAATTTCAAACTGATTTATTGCATACAACTATCCTTTATCCCTGAAGAATACCTTAAGTGGATATTATGTGGCAAAAAAAAAAAAAAGAAAAAAAAGAAAAAAAAAGAAATCATACTACTTGATCAGATGATTTAATTTTTTTTGAGTGCAATGTATCTTTGATAATGATAGCACAGGATTTACTGTTTAATCAACTGACATCAAGTCTGCTATTAGTGTATCTGTAGAGATAATGTTCTAGTTAGTCTTTTTTTCATAGTGGTTGAAGAGTTTCAATTTGTATAATGACATAGTCTAAGTGGAAAAAGCAAAGGTGACTCCCATTTAATGATATTTTAGCCACCAGGGTAGGCTGGATTATTATTCCCAATGCCTCACTTTCTCCTTGCAATAGAATTGTACATGCCCTTTGTCATGTAACTTGGTAGTGAGTCCCCTTATTGGAGGCAGAGTATGCATCTCTATCTTATTGATTTTGAGCTTGACCATGTAACTTGTTTTACACTGGGCAGAAGTGATAGCATTTCAATTCTAAGTCATGGTTTTAAGAAGCGTTGCAAGATTCCACTAGTTCTCTTGAACTTTAGCCCTTTGCCACGGGAAGAATATACCCCAAAGAGATAACAATCTTTTCCGAGTCTCAGAATGAATACACACAAAGCCACAGTGAACCTGACACAAAGCCTGAAATATAGCCTATCACAACGAAATTCAGCCAAGCTCAACTGAATCACAATGAAAGGTAAACCCTTGAACATATCAATAAATATTTGCAGTCATAAGAAACTGGGATTGATTGTTACACAGTGTTAGAAGAGAGACCTGGCTAATACACCTACCATATACAACAGATACAGAGAAGTTCTATTCCCTTTTTTTGCAACCCAACTCTAAAGCCTAGGTAACCTGAGAAACTTGGGAAAAACAGAATTTTTGTAAATAAAATCATTTTTTCCTATTGACTCATATAATCATTTCAGAGATGTTTTTGCCTGGGGGAAAAATGTTGTCTTCGAAATAATAATGAAATCCACACTCTTAAGAATGCAGCATACTCAACAAATATAACCCTGCCTAAGTCCCTATCCTTGACAATGCAAGAAACTATTGAGAATCACTTCATGCTGAAGGAAGAAGTCTCATTGGAAGAAGACATAGTCTGGTTTTTTGTTTTCTGGCTGTTTGGTTAAGTTTCAAAGTAACTGTTTTGGACACGTTTTCTTTCCTTAATTCTATTTAACTTGCTCTTTCCTTTCTTGACAGTTTTGTTGAAAATGTTGAAGTTAGAACACAATGCTTTGCAATCTCTTTAACTTGACATCTTAAAAAAACCCTTTCTAATACAAAAGTAATTTATATTTGAATGAAAGGGATGTATATAAAATAAAAATAAGGTATCTCTCTCCTAGCGGATCCCACTCCCCAAGCACCACAGTTAATAGCATGATATGTAGAGTTAAGACTTCTCCAAATCCTCTGTTATCCTGACAAACACTACTGTTTATTTTTTATTTAGGAGCAAGAGGTAGGTCCTGTGGCTGATTCCTCATACTTAAAACACTTCAATGGCTTCTCATTCCCCATGAGATAAAGCTCAGCATCTTTAATGAGGCTTAAGAAGCCCTGAATGGTTTGTCTACACCTACCATCTCATCCCAAAGATACTCTCTACTATATTTTGTACTATTTGCTTTTCAGCCATCCTGGACCTCTCTGGGCACATTTCTACACTCTGTTCCCTCTGTTCAACTATACCACAGGCTCCTCCATCCCTGAGTTAACTCCTTGTCAAGTATCAGGTCTCAGATGATTCATCATGCCCTCCAGAATATCTTTTATTTCCTTAGACTAGATAAAGCCCCCGATATGCTTTTAGAGCCTCCTTTTCTTCCCTACTAAAATATCCACTATAATTTTAATCACATTTTTTTCCAGCTTTTATCAAAGTATAATTGATAAATAAAACTGTAATATATTTAAAATGGACAATAGGATTATGTGATGTATGTGTACATTGTACGATTCCCACAATCAAGTTATTTAACGCATCCATCACCTCACAAAGTTACTTTTCTTTTTCTTTTGGTAAGAATGCTTAACATAGATTTTTTTGGCAAATTTCAAGTATACAATACAGTATTATTAGTGATAGTCATTGTGCTATGTATTAGACCCTCAGAACTTACTCTTCTTATAATCAAAAGACATGTGCCTACTTTTAATTGTAGTGATCTCCATGAGAAAAGAAACTTTGTTGCTTATTCCCTTAAAGCCCCTGCATATGGCACATAGTAGTCACTCAAATAGTTGTTGGGCTAGAGTGACACAATTCTCATAGCTCAGAAAACAAATACTTAGGAATTAAAGTTAATGATACATTTATGCAGGGCTTTGGGAACAAAAGGGAGACCAAAGCAAAGGAGAGAAACCAAGAACATGGAAGGAAGCCTTACAATTGAGAATTCACCTAATGGTTGAGTCAAAAAGAAGCAAGTAATTCATTCAGTGGCTATTATGACTGAGGAGATTACTCCAATACTATCAAATCAGGTCCTGGATAATGACTACATCAATCAGGAACCCTAAATTGCCATGGTGAAAACCAAGTGCCCATTATCATTTGGCTTAGGGTCCTATGAGTATTTGCCTCCAACCTGCATAATGTAAAGTTTCCCTGTCATGTTGGGACTTTATCAGAAAGACTGCCAAGCTGTAATGTAGTGAATCCTAGATAAGCTATGATTTAATTAATCATTTATTTCACTATAGTATAATGTAGCCATAAAAGAAACTTTTGATGACTGACAATGAATACTGAAGGAAAAAAAAAGAAAGACACAATGTTAGAATTTTTTAGTATCTCTCTTTAAGCCAAGTTTTGGCCCATTGAAAAAAATTCTTCTCTCCCTTTCTTTGATTTTACTGTCTTTGCTGTAATAAAAAAAGATCTGTGGCAACTACAGAATTAGGCTGCTCTGATAAGTCCAACTTAATAATATGGAACTTGACCTATCCATAGGATTTCCCCAGAGACTTCACTCTGTATCAGTTCTACAACACTAAAGCCAAATGAATAGAGACACAAAGACTAAAATAACTGGGTGCAATTTTGGCTTAGCGTCTTTAGCGAAGCCACAAGTTCTAGCTTCAACTTACCTATGCAGGTGATTCATTTTATTTTGATGATAACCATGGTTTTTCACTGCTTGAACAGGCTAATAAATGCTTCCATGATAATAGTCCTATGTGTCTTGGAGGAAACACTTCTAATGTCTAAATTAATGATACATGCTACCCTGAGTATGTACTCAGCTCTTTGCCTAGTTGTTGGGGATTCCAAAGGAGGGATATTAAAAGAGAAAGTACACCATATGGATAAAAAAAGTAGTATAATGTGTTTGCCAATGAACAGAACAACCGAACAAAAGAAACTAAAAACAAGATAGACACACTATACACTAATCATAAAACAATATTCACCAGGCCCTTCTCTAAATGCAGTGTGAGGACCACTCACATGGGATTTCCCCTAGGGCATGTTTGAAGTCCACACCTCACACTGGCTGAAACCAAGGTTTTGAATTCAACCTGCTAGGCTATGGGTTTTTAAGGTCTCTAAAACACTAGAGTACTGCAATATGGACAGTATCTGAAAGTACTAGGGTGTCAATGTGAAGCGAGAGGTATTTGTTAAAACTGTGTCTTGGGATAGATACTTTATTGTATTCAAACTCTAGTCTCACTCAAAGTTCATATTACTTTGTTTGAGGAAGCCCCCTATACATATTAAATTAGGAATCAATGAAAAATTTATATTTTCCTGGCTCAAAAATATACATTAAAATATATGTTAACAGCTCCTGTGGTGAATTTCCTATTCTGCTCTCACAAACCTCTTCCAACTCATTTAGGGTGACAGACTTTAAGCGGGCACTTTTCCCAGCTCAATCGTTTGTCTTCAGAAAACAAAACTCATAAAAATCAAGTTCAGATGGAGAGTGGCAGTGTCTTCAGGAAATATTTGCAAATGCTCTCCTAATGACATGCTGGTATCACTTAAACCTTATCGAAAAGTGTGGCCAGCCTCCCCATATCAGAAAGACTGCCAAGCTGTAATGTAGTGAATCCTAGATAAGCTATGATTTAATTAATCATTTATTTCACTATAGTATAATGTAGCCATAAAAGAAACTTTTGATGACTGACAATGAATACTGAAGGAAAAAAAAAGAAAGACACAATGTTAGAATTTTTTAGTATCTCTCTTTCTGACACCATTCAAAGGAGAGAGCAGGTTGATTCCATCCAATAGCAGTTCTTTTGACAGGATCTCCTTCAAGTGGAGAAGGAATTCATCCGACCCCTGGAGCCTGATACAAACATCTCTGAAGTTCACCAGCTTCCTTTGTTCTTATTCATTCTCACCAAGCAACCTTCTCCTCTGTAAATGGGTCTCCAAACTTCACTCATATGCCAGGAGAAATTCCTAGTGTAGATGACCAAGAACACCAATGATGCCAATAAGAATTACAGAAGGGACAAGAGCAATAGCAATGGCAGCTCCCTTTGTGCCAGACCCTTGTCCTGCATTGTCTCATTTGATATTCAAAACCTCCCTCTGAGGGAGGTATAATTATTACCCTCACTTTAGAGATGAAGAAACTGAGGCTCGGAGAGATTAAATAATTTGAATGAAGGGGATAGCCACAAAATAATTAAGTGTGCCAGCCATCATTTACGATATTTTTATCTGAATATAAAATTTACCTTCTCTAATTTTATTTTCTTTCCCTTAATAGAGTACCTGTTGTGGGCTCATTTTGTGAACTTCTACAGGGCCAGTGTTGGGAGTGAGACAGTGAGACACTCTCAATGAGGCCATGAAATCAGGGTTTTTGACAGGGCTATGAGTGGGCAGCCATATTTAAATATGCCAAAGGGTAACTGAAATGGTTTGCCAATCCAGAGCTGGTATTTAAACTGGGAGTACAGAGCCAGGAATTTATGAAATAGAGCTAATAAGAACAAGTGCAGGGTTGAATGTTATTTAAGGTCATTATGAAGCAACATTTATTTTTTATTTTTATTTTTTTAAAGATTTTATTTATTTATTTGACAGGGAGAGACACAGCGAGAGAGGAAACACAAGCAGGGGGAGCGGGAGAGAGAGAAGCAGGCTTCCTGCGGAGCAGGGAGCCTGATGCGGGGCTCGATCCCAGGACGCTGGGATCATGACCTGAGCTGAAGGCAGACGTTTAACGACTGAGCCACCCAGGTGCCCCATGAAGCAACATTTAGAACAATTTGCTCTCTAGGGCAAGATTTCTTATGCCAGAAAACAGTGGCATATGGTTGAGTATGCTAAATTGAAAGAGCCAAGGATGGGACAGACAGTGCTACTCTGTCTACTACGTCCATCCATCCTTCCCTCCTTCCTTCCCTTCTTTTCTTTCATTGGAGTAACTTTTATTGAGCACCTACTGTGTGCCTCGCCATTGTGAATATGATGATGAACGAGACATAGATCCCACCTTCATACAACTTCCATCCTATAATTTTACATTCCAAGATTTTAAATCACTCTCTATGGATTTCAACTGGTGCAAACAAGCCCCTGAGAATATAATCACCAGTGGTGATCCAACTTGAGAGTCTGTCTAAAATTAATGACTATAGCCTAGATCCAGAAAGACTTGAGCATTGTCATAAGCCATTCTTACGCCACCTGGTCCCTTTTCTATTAAAGAAATAGAAATGACAGGCCACAAAGAATATACTTCATCAAAATTACATGGATTAATAAAAATTAACTAAAAGAACCATCATATAAAATGGTGGTCAGTGTCAAAATATCAACTTTTCTTACCTATCCATGGTTCTATCCTGAGTGCAAAGAAGCATGGAATTCAGAGTTAAGAAAATCTACTGTCCTTTCTCTCTAAACCACTTAATGCTTAATGGAAACACAAAGACTGCATTGCAAGAGCCAGCGTTGCTTCTGTAAACATTAATACAGGTCTAACAGACACTAGTTTCAACAGGCTTACAGAAAAATATTTAGAGAAATTCCAATCCATTTAAAAATTCCATATGAAAGCCAAATGACTAAAATAATTAACCAAGCTCTGATATGGGAAATCACATTGCAAACTTGCTCTTACCAATGTTCTAGAAAGTTAGGCAGCATGAAACTTGGTGTGTCTTAAGTGAGAATTTCTTAAACAGGATGCAAAAAAGTACTTAGAAACTTGACTATGTTCAAGTTAAACATTTCTGTTAAGTTTAAAAGCAAGCAAGCAAACACCTGTAAGACAATGAAAAGGCAGTCTACAGAATAGAATACATAATACAGATAACAAAGTCTTATAGCCAGATTATAAAATAACTTATATAAATCAGGGAGACAAAGTTAAACACAGTAAAAATGGACAAGAAATTGAAATAGAAACTTCACAAAAAAGAATATCCCAAAGGCCAATAACTCATGAACAAGTGTTCAACTTCATTAGTGATTAATAAAATGCAAATTAAAGGCAAATGCCACTGCAATACTCACCCAAATGGTAAAAAATAAGAAGACTGGTGGAACCAAGTGCTAGCAAGAATGTCAAGCCCAGAGAATTATCATACACTGCTCCTAACATCAATATAAATGTGTAAAACATGTTGAAAAACTGCTTGGCATTTTCTACTAAAACTAAACTAATGATTTGCATATAGTGACCACAAATCCCATACCTAAATATGTACCCAAGAGCAATACATGTTTCCAGAACACATACAATAAAGTTCATGGCATCATTATTTATAATAGCTCCAAACGGAAGTTCAGTATTACAGAGGATTTCTAGAAATGGTCATACAAGTATACCATGCAGTGATAAACTATATCAGTTAACATAATTCATTTTCAAACATACTGTGGAACAAATGGGACCACAATGTATCAGCCCACATCATCAAAAGTTCACGAATAGACAAAGCCAATCTGTAGGGTATTGTTAGGATCATACCTTTGGCCAGGAGTGGAGGTAAATAGGAGAGGCGTGAGAAAGGCTTCTAAGTCACAGATCATGTTTTCCTTAAGGATCTGGTACATTCACTTTGTGATGATACATTAAGCTCTACATGTATAATTTGCACACTTCTTTGTGTGTGATACTTCCATAAATAAAAATTTTAACGATACTTTGAAAGGCTGCTTATGCATAGAAAATGATTTCAGATTATGTGAGGAGTAGACAAAGAAGCAATGCTCATGTTTTATTCTTTATCCACACCAAATAATGATAAGCAAGATGAATTTAGCAGGGGACTCAGGGCTTCATTATTGCACAGATATTCCTAATTTCCATAAAAGTTTGGCCTGAAACAGAGTACAGACCCAAAGATGGGGTGGGTATCTCGGAAACTGTCCTGATTCATTGTCTGGACAAGTTTCCCATGTTTTCAAAAATCTGCTAATTACCCACGGAGGAAAGAAGTACAGATGATTTTTAGGGGTGTATTTTATGGACTCAACATAGCGGTGTGTTTTTAAGGGGCCACCTCCTAGCGAAGTGGGAAATTAATGTGCCATCCTCAAAAGTTTGAGCTTCCCTGGCAGCCTAAAGCAATTCAATACATCCTGGGCACTTAGTAAAAAGTTTGGCACATAATATGTTTGATGAACAGATGGATGGATGGATGAATGAATGAATGAATGAATTGGAAACAGGGAGTGAAGCAGGGAAAGAGGGAAGGGAAAGAGGGAGAGGGGGAAGGATTAAAAAAAAAAAAGAGGGAAGGAAATAGCTCAGGCAGATTACGTGTCTGCGTGAAGTGTTAACAGGAGGGTAGAGACACCTATGGAGGAAGCAACAAACAATCTTTTCTAGCTCCAAGTGGGGACGAGGCAAGGATTCCTCTCAGCCATGGAAATCTGACCCAGAGTCCAACACATAAGATACAAAACCTAAATTGCATTGGTTAAATGGAGTAATGAGAATACAGAGCCCTGCTCCCTTAATAATTGAAACCACCAGAGACTTCTTAGATGTGTATTTGAAATATAGAAATATCAATCTCTTGGTAATTCCAAAGCATATTTTCCTTCAGTATGAGAAAGAAATAAATGCATGAAATCTATGACTTTCAACCCTAAAAATGCATGTGTTGGAGGCCACTAAAAGCCACACAATGAATGTGTCTGCTTACTAACATACATTGACTGTGTACTGCTATGTTCCTGTCACTATGGGAGTGATGAGGGGTCAGATGGTGAAAAAGTAAAGAAAAGCCTAGTATCTGCTCTCACATCATAGTGCAACAGGCTTTACCCAAGGGTCCATTATTATTATGAGAGGTGGCTGCATTAGTCTACAGAGCACAAAAATCACACTTAAATGTTGAAAACAGAGCCTGAAAACTCAAAGGTATTTTCAGCTTGCTGCTTTGGCTTGAGGCTGTTCTGAGTACTCAGTGGACACATACCATTAACTATTTAAAAGTCCTCCAACAGTTTCTAATTGCCCTTAGGACAAAATTAAAAATCTTTATGATTTAAAATAATTATTCCCAAAGAGTAGGCAATGTATTAGAGAAGACTTTCAAGATGATAGTAGATCCTACTCCAAAGGGGTGGTACATGGCTCAGGCACTAAATAACCATGGATTGCATGATGAGAAAGTATGTTTGTCAATTTTCTTACAAGGAGAAAGTCTCATATTGGTGCTAGGTTAGCTTTACCTCCTTTCTGACACCGGCTCCCCTCCCTTTTTCACAAAGACCAGGCTTCATGCTTAGTATTTTCAGATGGCAACAACAGGGACTTAGAATTTAACAACCTAACTTTGTTTCAGTTTAATTCATTTAAAAAGTAACCTTCTCTCCATAGTTTGGCTATTGTGGACATTGCTGCTATAAACATCGGGGTGCACTTGCCCCTTCGAATCACTACATTTGTATCTTTGGGGTAGATACCCAGTAGTGCAATTGCTGGGTTGTAGGGTAGCTCTGTTTTCAACTTTTTGAGGAACCTCCATACTGTTTTCCAGAGTGGCTGCACCAGCTTGCATTCCCACCAACAGTGTAGGAGGGTTCCCCTTTCTCCGCATCCCCGCCAACATCTGTCATTTCCTGACTTGTTAATTTTAGCCATTCTGACTGGTGTGAGGTGATATCTCATTGAGGTTTTGATCTGCATTTCCCTGATGAATGGATAAAGAAGATGCAGTATATATGCACAATGGAATATTATGCAGCCATCAAAAAATGAAATCTTGCCATTTGCAGTGATGTGCATGGAACTAGAGGGTATTATGCTAAGCGAAATAAGTCAATCAGAGAAAGACAATTATCATATGATCTCACTGATATGAGGAATTTGAGAAACAAGATGGAGGATCATAGGGGGAGGGAGGGGAAAATGAAACAAGACGAAACCAGAGAGGGAGACAAACCATAAGAGACTCTTAATCTCAGGAAACAAACTGAGGGTTGCTGGAGTGGTGGGGGGTGGGAGGGATGGGGTGGCTGGGTGATAGACATTGGGGAGGGTATGTGCTATGGTGAGAGCTGTGAATTGTGTAAGACTGATGAATCGCGGACCTGTACCCCTGAAACAAATAATATATTATGTGTTAATAAAAAAAAAAAAGTAGCCTTCTCATTATGTTAGACAATGCTGATGCTGCATTCACATAGCGATATGAAGTCTCTCTTTAAAACAAATGCATTTGAAAAAAGAAATGAATAGCGGCAGAGCAACATATTGAGCAAATAACCGTACAAGTGTGCCCAGGCAGGGCAAAGCCATGAAAGTGCTTTGAATGTACTGAAGACTGATGAACACACGTAATTCCCACCTGGGTTTCAAATCCACCCTGTTTTATTGACTCTGGGCCCACAAACCGGATTTTCTCTATTTGCATATGTCCTTTATCTGTCTCTTCCCTTCTTTGCCTTCCCTTGACTGGGTCTTATACATCCGTCAAGGGCCCTTCAAATATCACACCTTCATAGTTGCCCTTCCTGCTGCCCCAACATGGATTAGTTTATGTGCATCTGTGCTGTGTGTTCAGATATCTGTCACCCAGTCTGGCAGCTTCATGCGAAAGTGTTTGGGCAGATTTCCTGCAACATATCTGAGTTAAATATTTATCAAGTTGATGAATAGGGCCGTGGGGGTGGTGGTGGGGGAGGAGCATCCCAAACAGGAAATTGAATTTATACCATTGGTTACTCAAAGTAAGAATGCAGAACGAGGATTTCCTGGGTGCATGTGTAAAACACTTTCCCAGGCTTCCACCCTTGAGTATCTGTTTCATCACACTGGGTTCAGGAACCAACCTTTTTTACAAGTAAAATAGGGGTCCACATGTTACACTGAGAAAGATTAAGTGTATACACGTGACAGTCAATATCCTTTGGACCTATTATTTTCTTTTCCTAGAATAATTACACATGAGTGAGTAGTTAATCTTTGCTCATTTACTCAAACCCAGTATTTATTCAGCACCTGCTTTGTTAACAAATGGGAGCTTCTGGATTCCCAGTATATATAGGAGCTAATCAATAGTACTTATTTGGAGATAGAAGGAAAGACATCCCCCAAAATACGTTTGTAACATTTCAGGTTATTTTATTGGGGTAAAAGATAATTTTTATACTTAGACAAAAATAAAATCACTCTCATTCTGTTTTTCTTATATGCATGCTCACACATACACACATGTGCGTGCACACAGAACTTATCAGCTTAAATGTGAAAAATATGTTGATATAGCTTCTAGCCTCAGTGTTTCCAAAATATGAACTCTAACAATTTCCTGAGCCTCCAGCCTGCAAGGCCCATCAAATCTGTTACATGCTTTTGTGTAGGATTTAGGATGAGCTTGCTGTCATGTATCTTGTAGAAGTGATTTATTTTATCACCATATCCATCTTCTGTCAATCATCTGAGTTATAAGCGTTAGTATCAACTCAGTCATTTGATACCTTATTCACAGAAATTCATAGCAAAGTTCAGGGAGAACATGGTATATGAGGCACTTTTTGCTGTCCAGTTCTTCTATGAGGCATATGAATGTAAAATGTCATATTGACATCCTGAAGACAGGATGCTGAATGTTAGTGTTTGGATAAGATGTTTGAGTTTATTGTTCAGGTTACGGATTAGGAGCAATTACATTAAACTGTGATGAAGGGCAATGTCTTTTTGAGTATATTAGCTTTGCATTACAGAAGACCAGGGTTAGCTCATTATCCCTCATTTTGGTTATCTCTGAAGCACATGGAATTACACTACACGTTTGTGCATTCATTTTCCCTGACATGTTAACTACAGTACGACTGTTCAGTATGCATGGATACCCATTCTCTGAGCAAAATGAAAACTACAGAACTGACTCTGATCTAAATAAAATGTGCTTAGTAGCAAATATGCTATCTCAATCCCTTGTGGGGGATTCAAACCCAAAGTGGGTTTGAAATCGCCACACAGGAAAGGAAGGAATGAGCAGCACTTAAATTCAAAAGAGATGCATGATTAAAAAGCTATGTTTCAAGTGGACTGTGCAAGTGGTGGAATGATCAAATAACCTTGTCTCTCATGGTTGAGGGCAGCTAATAAATAGGAACAAAACATAAACAGAATCCAATAGAATCTTCCCAAATCATAACAGTTCAGTTCTGAAAGTCTTCATTATATTGAAACTATAGTTCATTCTCAAAATGGGAACTTGACCAAGCTATTAATATGCACCTCACTTTATACTTCACTTGAGACAATGTATCTGAAACATAATCAGTTGCTGGAGTGTTCTAATGCATGATAATGCATGTCTTCTAGTTCATTATTTCCTGATGTTATGACATTGCTGTCCAATCCTGGAGCATAATGAGGAGCTCGAGATCTTATATTATCACTTAATGAAGCCCAATTAAGAATCATTAACCTTTGATCTACTTTGCATGCTTAATGGACAATGAGTGGTCTTGGGAAAACTTTAAAAGGTGAACTTGGGCGAGATTAGTCAATGTATTCTTTGAAGAGTGAAAGCTGTCTCAAACCACCATTTTCACCAGAAGCAAGGGCCAGGTGATGCTGCTGATTGATAATAAAACTACATACACATCCCTCATGTCAAATGTATTGAATACTGCAAGGATTTTATAATGGGATAATTATTTTGGGAGCGTTTATTGAAACGAGATAATAGAGAAACACGATTCTGATGATTTATGTTTTTAACGTTTTATCTACTAACTGCTTTAACCTAGATAACAAATTATATTTCTTTTTTATTTTCAACTAAATCCAACTGGTATTTATCACCATCATATGCATAAAGTATAAACATTTATAAAACATGATATTATTACCCAATAAGAAATTAAATTCACCAACATTACTAATAAATGTATATAATGCATAAACCATTATGTTTTACATAAGGTTTACAGGAATGCAAAGTTTATACAAACAAATGGTTTATGGGCTGCAAGAAATTACATTAAAGCACACACTGAACTATGTATATGTGAATATCATTAAGTGCTTAAAAGGATGTTCAGGTTAATCTGAAAAAAATCAGTATTATAGAGAAGCAGAAAAATGAAGATGTAACTGAAGTACAAGTCGAAGCAGCAACCTAGCACTCATCATTCCTAATTTCCACTTTGTATTTGAATACGTTAACCTGTCAAAATAGTTTCGAGTAAAATACTATTGCACTGTCTGTAGTACTTACATCCTAAATACCACAATCTCAGACCTAAAGATACCATGAATAGCACTCTGTGTCTTATTAATTTTTATCTCTAAACTGAACACAAAAACAGGTGCCACATGGGGGTTTTACAAAGCTTCCTGAATACAGAATTGCACAGTACCCTGTTTTCCAACTGAGAAAGTAATACTGAGTCTGCAGTTTCTAATAGTCCCTGTAGGAGTCTGGCATTCTGAGAGCTTGATATGGTCAACAGTGTCCAGCCTTTTTGAATCTGAGACATACTTTTGATAATCAGAATATTTGGAAGCACATCTGAAGGGGCATAAAAGAAGATCTACTCAAAGAATATTGATAAAATAATATTATATGAACAACATTTCTGTATAACAATCTCTTGTGACCCTTAACTCATCATTGGCAACCTTTTGTTTCATAGCAACTGAGTACCTTCAACGTCAGTCCTTATGCTAAAATTATAGTCATGGGAATAGAAACATTCACTGCTTTGATTTCCATAATCCCAAGGAAAGTTTCTTATATGGGCTACTCAAAGCACCATCTTTCTCTGAAGTAATAAGATATATTATTTATCTATTGCGGCTTAACACATTATTCTGATGTTAGCAGTTTAACACAACACAGTTTCTTTAGGTCAGGAATCTGGGTACAGCTTATCTGGTCCTCTGCTTCAGGGTCTCTCAGGCTACAACTGAGGGATCAGCCAGGAGGATGGTTTTATCAGAAGGCTCAACCAGTGAAGGAACTGCTTCCACACTCACTTGTGTGGTTGTTGTCAGGATTCAGATCCTTATGGGGTGTTGGACTGAGGGCCTTAATTCTTGACTGGCTCTTGGCCCCAGATCACCCTTGCTTCCTTACTCAGTGTGCCTTGTCACCATGGCAGCTTGCTTTATGAAAGCAAGCAGGCTAAGAAAGCAAGACAGAGAATGCCAGCAAGATGGAAGTCACATCCTTTTATAATCTAATCTCAGAAGATCGCATCACTTTTGTTGAATTTTGTTTTTTCAGAAGACAGTCACTAGCTCTAGCTCATGCACAAAGGGAGGGGATCACACAAGGGCATGACAACTAGGGGCAGCTAATGTTTGGGGGCTCATGTAGAAGCTGCCTACCACATAGGTGATGTTAGTGTTCTAATGATTATACACTTAAAAGGCTACCGGGGTATAGCAAGGACTGTAAAAAACTAAAGCATGTGAGATGCTAAAAGAAATAATGAGAGGCAGGGACCCTAGCAAACTAGGGGGCATTTGAAAGGGCAAATACTACTTAGTTCCTGCTGATTTGGGCCAAGCAGGAATGAGGACCCACTTTTGCCAAATGACCAATTTTTCAAGTGATAATATGAATCCTAGTTTCTCTCTCAAATCTTCTAAATTTCAAATACTGGGACAACACAGGTTGGCTGAACAAAACTTCCTTATAGGTTTTTGTTTGGTATCCTTCATCTTTTATTTACTATAAGCTCCTCTGCTATTTCTGCTGACAATTTTCCTAGCTCAATAGGAGTCTTGTAGTTATAATTAAAATATTACATATTCTCAGTTCTAGGCAAGAACAAATCTTAATCAGGTGCCAAAATTTGATGTGCACTGGTTGACTTGCCTATAGTGTTTACCATGGTTAATAATTTATTTGCATTCATATAAACACACAAATGAATGGGTAAGGTAGACAAAGAACATGCAGAAGGCTGTCCTTCCACATTTAAAGAGCATGCATTTAAGCAAAGTTGCCTAATTAGGCTTCAAACCCAGTTCAAGAGAAACAATTTTCTACTTCATAGATGTGTACCATCCAACTCATTTAGTTGATAACTAATAAATGAAAAACTCCAGCATTGTTGGGGTACATCAAGAAGAGACAGATTAGCTGATGTTACTTTGGAAACTTTACAGAGGAAACATTTTCAGTGTTCTCCAGGGGCAGAGTTGCAAATAAGAAGTCCTTGAATAGAGCACTAGATAAGTGCTTGTTATTACATTATTATTTAATAATTCAGCAACACATGGAGTGCAAAAAAAGAAAACCCTCAATTCAATTTTTACAACTTCAATTTCTCTAGAAATACATGCCAAAGTAAAATGAGCAAAAAGGAAAGATGGACCAAATAAGCAGAAAAAACATGGTGTAAAACAAAAATCCTAATGAGACTCCCATATTCACTCTGTGATACTTATGCACTCAAATTAAGTTGTGAAGGTCATTTAGTAGTACTCTGTTGTAACATGCCTAAAAATATTTTCCACCTAGAGAGGAGAAAATCAGACAAATATGCTGATCTGGCACATGTCCTTGAATTTTAAATTTTAAAAATACCCAAAGTGGTGTTTTTGTGCAAAGAAGGTAGGGAGATGTAAAATATAGTTTTCCTGGAAGTGAGTAAGTTATGACCTAATGAAATTATGAATGATGAGGTGACTTTCAAAACAACAGTAAATGCAATCTTGAGTGGTTCTGCTATAAAAAGCTGCTTTTACTTACCAAGTAAGTGCCTTCTGAGCATCATCTCCCCCAGGCCCTGATGCATGGACAATGAAAACATCTAACATCCCAGAGTTCATCAGCTACAAAATAACCCTAGATATGGAAGTTTGGAAATTTTCCCTTTGATCAGTAAGGAGGAAGCTTAGGGAAACACTGTTGATTTTCTTCAAGCCATTCTCCATAGGGCAGCTTGAAGCTCCTTCTTAACTATCAACCTTACTACATGTTCTCTTCTAGGGCTTCTGTCTACATTCGAAACTGAAACTAAACTTCTCACCTGGGTTACAAAGCTCATGCTACCTAGCCCTTGCTTTCTTCTCTGAGTTAATATCATCATTCCACCTCATTTTCCTTATGGTCTAGCCACTGGCCTTCTTTCAGATCCTTGTACATACCAAGCTTTTTCTACCTCAAGGCATACACAGCTGCCAATTCTTCAACAGGAATGCTTTTCCCTGAGCTCATCTTCCAAACACTCTTTGCCCTTCTGTTATTAGCTTTATAGACATTGTTTGCTGGAAACCTATCTGAACACTCTGAATTAATTATCATACCCCTCTCCCCATTTTTACTTTCCGTATTAAACTTTTGCTTGCTTCTTTCTTAACACCTATTATAATTCATGGTTATTTATCTGATGGCGTCCTTTCCACCAGATTAACTCAATGAGAAAGGAACTCTAACTACCCTGTTCACCATTGTACCCAGCATCTAATCAGAGTGTCTGGCACATGAAAACAATTAATAAATATGTGGAATATGAGTAAGTGAATCAATAAATAAATGACAAATTGTAAAGCCTTTTTGGTTAGGCCACTGCATTACTTAACACAGTAATAGCTACCATGTACCAAACACTGTGCTTTGCAAGATTATCTTTTTAAATTTTATAACAATCCCCTGAAGTAGCTGCTATAATCACCATCACATTTTAGAAAGAGAAACAAGCTCAAAAGTATGAAGTTATTTGCCCCAAGCCCAGACAGATAGTAGAGGGAACAGTAACAGCATCTGAACCCAGTTCTGTCTTACTCAGGAGTTCCAGCTTGTAACTATTACACACACCATTAATATTAAATCCCTTGTTGAAAATCAGGAGTTCCTAATTATTTATATAGGAACTACATTTTAGATAAGTGCCTAAAACCACATTTAAACTTGTACCCAAGACGACAATGTATCTAATCACAAATTGACTATTACAGGAGTTCACTCCTATTATATTCTTGATTACTACAGCTAGAAGTCTCAGGATGGCAAGTTTCTCTCTTCCAAAGAGCAAAGTGACAGTAAAGGAGCTGGAAGAGCCTAGAGCTCCAGGATTTTTTTACTTAGTGAGGCTTCCCTTTAGCCACTAGCTCTGAAGCTACATCTAAGAGAAGTCAAATGTGAGTATCAGTTTTCTAAAAGAGCTAGATCTAAACTTTTCTGAGCATCCACGTTGATTTACCAATATCCCAGAGCAGTTCAAGGAGCATGCCTTGGTGTCTCCCTGGCAGAAATATACAGGCAACCTAGGAATTCACTGCATCCTCCTTCAATGAAATATGTTACCATTTCTGCCTAATTAGAATTACTCCTTTTCCCTTTTAATAGCTTTCCTATGCATATTTGCCCCCATTTATGTAATATAAACAGGGGCACCATCTGAGTTACTGTAACAGTTACAGTTTGAGTAAATCTATGAAGACATCAATGAAAACACCAGTTCTCCATGATTACCAGTCCATAAAACATCTTAATTCAAATGCCACCAAGAATCAGATGAGCAGTATAGTGAATCACAAACAATGAAATCAATTTTCCCCCACATTATTCCCAGATCCAGCAAACAATCTACTCCCAGGTTGAGCTTTTGTGCTGACTTTTATCCCAGAGCACAACTTTACAGCAGAGTTATAAACCCCTAAATTGCTGATACAGCCTTAATTATCGCTATGCTGGTGACATCCTTCTAATGAACTCTTCGCTATTTTATGTGGCCTGGGAATCCCAGAAGGAGCATTGTCTAAATGTACAAACACACTGGTCAGGGTTTAGTGGGATATTTTTGGAATGGATTATTAGTAGGTGTGTGTGTATATGTGTGTAGCTTTTAGTGCAAATATAAATTATGTAAATTTTAATGTGTATGAAATCACAATGGTGATAGCATTTGTCATTACAGAAGATAGCTGAAATAATATAAATCTTCCAATTTAAAATGTATCAAGATTAAAAAGGAGAAAAAATTACCTATAAACTGTATTTATGTTTATATTATTCCCTTTATTGCCATCAACAGCAATAATTTGACTTTCAAACTGAAGTACCAGTCACCATTTTCAGTTCTGTAAAAATCAGTGTTCTCAAAATGTAATGTGCTTGTGAAGTACAATCCAGTTAAAATTCAGATTTTGATTTAGTATATCTGGAGTAGGGCCTTGGATTATACATTTTTCACAAGCTGCTGGTCCATATCACTATTTATTTGGAATGGAATTTCTAAAAGAGATTTGGGTTACCACCGTACTGTTTTTATAGCATTCAAAATCACTTTGAAAATATGTTGGGTAACAGATTCACACCCAGAAATATGTGTTTCCTTACACGTTGGAGATAGGATTTTTAAAAAATTAAAAATCCTGTAACTTGTTATCTAAACATTCTTTAACTATTCATTCGAACACTGTTTAAAAAAAAAAAAGCTTCTGAAAATTAATGACTTTGGAACTGAAGGGAGTAGCTTAAAAATACCATGAAGAAAGGCAAACAACCAGTATGACACACCATATTGCTAACTTAGGGAAAGAGTACTCAGAAGTAAAGTTAATGCTAAGAAGACAAAAAGCAGCATGAAAACCAACATTTGTAGATTTACATCTCCCATTCTTTTTTTTTTTTAAGATTCTATGTATGTATTTGTCAGAGAGAGAAAGAGAGCACAAACAGGGGGAGCAGCAGAGGGAGAAGCAGGCTCCCTGCTGAGCAGGGAGCCCGATGTGGGACTGGAGCCTGATGTGGGACTGGAGCCCGATGTGGGACTGGAGCCTGATGTGGGACTTGATCCCAGAACCCTGGGATCATGACCTGAGCTGAAGGCAGACGCTTAACTGACTAAGCCACCCAGGCATCCCCAAATCTCCCATTCTTTTAATGTATTCTCATGGGAAAAGGAGACTTGAATCCTACAAGTTTCTTAAATGCTTGAGGACTTCAAAATATGCCCCCTCCCTAATTACACAGACCCTATTATATTTAAAATCTAGCTAAAAATAAAACAAGGAACCTCACAATATACTATTTCCACGGTTCTCTTTGTTTCAAACTTGATACGTTAAGATGACCAACTATGCTCTTTTGCAACATGAGGATATTGCATCATCTTTAAGGAAAATCTTAGGAGAGTTGGCTCAAAAGCAATAATCCTAAAAGTCCATTTAAAAAAGCATCACATAGAAGACGTTAGGCCACATTCTGTGACTACAGATTCCGATTTCTACTCTGAAAACAAAACAAAACAAAACAATAGACACATAAGACTGCTATTAAACTTACAGGATTTACTCAAAATAGGAATCTTTATTCCATTGTACTGGGAAATTCAAACATCAATCAAAACAGGAAAGTGAAGAGGCCACTTAAATGCTCTATAGAAATGAATATACATTGTCATATTTATTAGATTAATTGCATCTCCAACTTGAGTAAACACATATATTTCTATGTGTGAACTGCCACTCAAGTATTTGCAAAGAGGCTCTTGAATGGCTTGTGTGATTCACAACTTTGACATGATATCAAATGAAATATTAATAATACAGCAACACAGAGGGATGGGGAAGATGGTAGAGTAGATCCTAAGCTCACCTTGTTCCATGGACACATGTAGAAAATAGCCACATCAGTGCAACCAACTCAGAAAATAAACCCTCGAATATCAGAAGAGACTTTCCTCTGCTAATCATAGAAAGGAGGTCATATCAAAAAGAGTAGAAAGGCCTGGCTACAATTTCAGAGGTCAGGCTTCCTGACAGTGTCTTCTTTCTCTCTACGTCCTGACAACTGGAATAGAGCAGAGGACCACAGGGGAAGGGAGGGAAAACTGAATGGGAAGAATTCAGAGAGGGAAACAAACTGAGGGTTACAGAAAGGAGGTGGGTGGGGGGTAGGAGAAGGGCACATGTTGGGATGAGCACTGGGTGTTATACACAACTAATGAATCGGTGAACACTACAACAAAAACTTATGATGTACTATATGCTGGCTAACTGAACGTAATAATAATAATAATAAAGAATTAAAAAAAAAAAAAGAGTAGAAAGGGCAGAGATGCAGTTGGGCACCAAACTCCCAGGGAAACTAATGATGAATGGAAGGGACACCACATGCACAGAGAAGGGAGAGGAACAGACCCCCCAAGCACCCCAGACACAGGGGGCCTGCACTGAAAAGACAAGTTCCCATAACATTTGGCATTGAAAACCAGTGAGGCTTAACTCCATGAGTTTTTATAGCTGGTGGAGCTTAACTCCAGGTACTTTAAAAATTGGTGGGCTTGGCTCTGGGAGAGCTGAAGGGCAGCAGGAAATGGAGTCACCATCTTAAACATATCTAACAACCCCACTGAGATATAGCATAGAAATAGTTTGAAAAGTGTCTGGGGTTTACAGAAAGGAGATTTATTTACTCATCTTAGAATATATTCTGGAGGAACAGGGATCTTTATAAGACTTCTCCAAGAACAAAAGAGCTGGAGGGCACCATTTCTTTCTCAGCCTAGATACCCAGACACCTGCAGGAACCAGTGAGAACACTCACCACCTCACTTGCCAATACCACATGCCCTGCCCCTGTGTTCTCCTGTGGACTGTCCCATCCAACCCATCCTGTTCAGTAGGAATCCATCCAAACTGGCTCCTGCTTAGTCTCATCCTGCAAGTAGCCCTGGCAGGGACTGCCACCACTGCAAAGTGACTCCTGCCATGAAGAGAAGGTAATATAACCACACATACTGCTACATTTACAGTCCTAGCAGCTGAAAATTATAACTGGCACTACAGAAAGAATGCCTTCCAATCAGTGCATTTGCAGCTCTGGTAGGCATCTGGCCTGACTGCTGTCTCTGCCCACCAACAAAAGCCTCTCAGGGGACAATGCAGGGAGGGCACCCTGAAGTTCAGTGCAACTGCAACATCAGGAAACAGGCTGAGAGCAGGCATCTGGTCTGACTACTGACACCACCCAACTATCAGTCCATAATGGCCCCAGACTGGCCCTTTAACAACAGAGGGACCAAACCCAGCCCAGAAAAAGCAGAGGCCATTGCATCCAACTAGACTGAAGGCAAATGTGGATCAGCCAGAAGATCAGGGCACATACAACCCACAAAGGAGACATCCCTGAAGTGCTAAACAGGGGACATTGTGCTACAGGGCACCACAGGACCTCTTCTTCATAAAGCCACTAGTTTTAATATCAGTAGACATAAATTACTTCCCTAATACACAAAAACAAACACGGAGAGTTAGTTAGACAAGATGAGGAGACAGAGGAATATGTCCCAAATGAAATAACAGGACAAAACCACAGCAAAAGAGCTAATGAAAGGGAGATAAGTGATATACCTCATAAAGACTTCATATTAAGGGGCGCCTGGGTGGCTCAGTCGGTTAAGCATCTGCCTTCGGCTCAGGTCATGATCCCAGGGTCCTGGGATCGAGCCCCATGTTGGGCTCCCTGCTCAGTGGAGAGTCTGCTTCTCCCTCTCCCTCTGCCTGCCTCTCTGCCTACTTGTGCTCTCTCTCTATCTCTCTGTCAAATAAATAAATAAAATATTTTAAAAAAAAGACTTCATATTAACAGTACTAGATACCTACTGGACTTGAGAAAAGAGTGGAGGATCTCAGACCTTCAACAAAGTGATAGAAAATATAAAAAAGAACCAATCAGAAATGAAGAACTCAATAACCCAAATTAAAAATACACTAGGGGAATCCATAGTCAATTGTAAGAGGCACAAAAAGAAATCAGCAAGCTGGATGACAGATTAATGGAAAGCAACCTAACTGAATATCAAAAATACAAAAAAAGTAAAAGTGTGAGAACAAGTTAAGGGATCTCAGCAACATCATCAAACATAATAACATTATCATTATAGGGATTGCAGAAGAAAGGAAAAAAAGGGGGCAAAATATTAATCTGAAGGAATAATAACTGAAAACTTCTCTAACCTAGGGAAGGAAATGGATATCCAGATCCAGGAGGCCTAGAGAGCTCCCAATAAAATCAGCCTTAGGAGGTCCACACCAAGGCACATAATAATTAAAATGGCAAAAAGTAGTGATAAAGAATTTTAAAACCAGCAAGAGAAAAGAAAACAAGGGAAACCCCATAAGGCTCTCAGCTGATCTTTTAGCAGCAACTTTGCAGGCCAGAAGAGAGTGGCATAATATATTCAAAGTGCTGAGAGGAAAACAAACAAACCTGCAGCCAAGAATACTCTACCCATCAAGGCTATCATTCAGAATAGAAGTAGAGATAAAAAGATTTTCAAAAGTTTTTCAGACCAACAGAAGTTAAAGGAGTTCATCACCGTTAAACCAGCCTTACAAAAAATGTTCAAGAAAATTCTTTATGTGAAGAGAAAAGTCCATAAGCCAGACTAAGAACATTAGGAAAGGAAAAAAAGGGGGCACCTGGATGGAGCCATCAGTTAAGCTACTGACTCTTGGTTTTGGCTCAGGTAGTGATCTCGTATTCACGATCTCAAGGTTGTGAGATGGAGCCCCGCATCAGGCTCTAGGCTCAGCACAGAGTTTCTGTCTCCCTCTGCCCCTCCCCTCTGCTGGCTCTGTCTCTCTCTCTCTCAAAATAATAAATAAATCTTTTTAAAAGAAGGAAAGGAAAACAAATTACAGCTACATACAAATATAATAAAAATGTTAATCACTTATAAAACCAGTACAGAGGTTAAAGCACAAAAGAAGTAAAACCAATTCTATCTATAAAAATCAGTCAAGGAATTCACAAAATAAAAGGATGTAAAATATGATATATACATAAAATGTGGGGAATGGGGAAGTAAAAATGTATTACTTTTACATAGGGCTCAAACTTAAGTGACCATCAACTTAATATAGACTGCTATATGCATATCAAGATGTTATACATGGAATCTAATGATAACCGTAAATCAAAAACCTGTAATAGATATGCAAAAAATAAAGAGAAAGGAATCCAAGCATATCACTAAAGAAAACAAACAAACCACAAGGGAAGAGAGCAAGAGAAGAAAGGAACAGAATAACTATAAAAACAACCATAAACAAATAACAAAATGGCAATAAGTACACACCTACCAGTTGTTATTTTTAATGTAAATGGACTAAATGCTCCAATCAAAACACATAGGGTGGCTGAATGATAAAAAAGCAAGACTCAACTATATGTTGCCTCCAAGGGACTCACATCAGTGCTAAAGACACATACAGACTGAAGGTGAAGTGATGGAAAAATATTTATGATGCAAATGGAAGGAAAAAGAAAGGTGGTGTAGCAATACTTTTGTCAGACAAAATAGACTTTAAAGCAAAGACTGTAGCAAAAAACAAAGAAGGACACTATCTAATGAAAAAGGCAACAAACCAACAAGAGGATGTAACAACTGCAGATATTTATGCACCCAAAATGGAAGCACCAAATCCATAAACCAACTATTAAGAGACATAAAGGAAGAAGAGGACAGTAATATAATAATAGTAGGGGACTTTACACACCCTACTTACATCCATGGATAGATCATCCAGACAGAAAATGAACAAGGAAACAGTGGTTTTGAATGACACATTGGAGCAGATGGACCTAACAGATATATTCAGAACATTCCGTCACAAAACAGCAAAATACACATTCTTTTCAAGTGTACATAGAACATTCTCTAGAATAGATAACATATTAGGATACAAAACAAGTCTTGATAAATTAAAAAAAAAATGAAATCATATCAAATATTTCTTCTGACTACATTATAAAACTAGAAATTCAATCACCAGAAAAAAATCTGGAAAGAACACAAATACATGGGAGCCAAATAACATGCTACTAAATGATGGATTGATCAATCAAGAAATCATGGAAACAAATGTAAATGAAAATACAACAGTCCAAAATCTTTGGAATGCAGCAAAAGCAGTTCTAAAAGGCAAGATTATAGCAAAACAGGCCTACCTCAAGAAGAAAAATCTTAAATAAAACCTAACCTTATATGCAAAGAAGCTAGAAAAAGAAGAACAAACAAAGCCCAAACCAGAAGTAAGGAAATAAAGTTTATGGCAGAAAGAAAAGAAATAGAGACTAAAAAATAACAGATCAATGAAGCCAAGAGCTGGTTCTTTGAGAGATCAATAAAACTGATAAGCCTTTAACCAAACTCATATAAAAGAAGATAACTCAAAATCAGAAGTGAAGAAGGGGAAGTAAAAACCAACACCACAGAAATTACAAAGGATTATGAGAATATTATAAAAAATTATATGCTAATGAATTGGACAACCTAGAAGAAATGAATAAATTCCTAGAAACATATAACCTTACCAAACTAAATCAGGAAGAAATAGAAAATTTGAACAGACTGATTACTAACAATGACACTGAATAAAATAACTCTCAGTAAATAAAACTCCAGGACTAGATGGCTTCCTAGGTGAATTCTACCAAATATTTCAAGAAGAGTTAATACCTATTCAACTATTCCAAATAATAGAAGAGGAAGGAAGGCATTCAAATTCATTCTACAAGGCCAGCATTACCCTGATACCAAAACCAGAAAAAGACACTGTGAAAAAGAGAACTACAGTTCAATATCTCTGATGAACATAGATGTAAAAATCCTCAAGAAAATATTAGCAAGGCAAGAGGCGCCTGCGTGCCTCAGTCATTAAGCATCTGCCTTCGGCTCAGGTCCTGATCCCAGGGTCCTGGGATTGAGCCCCACATTGGGCTCCCGGTTCAGCAGGAAGCCTACTTCTCCCTCTCCCACTCCTCCTGCTTGTGTTCCCTCTCCAGCTGTGTCTCTCTCTGTCAAATAAATAAAATTAAAAAAATATATATTAGCAAGACAAACCCAACAATATGTTAAAAAATCATTTACCACAGTCAAACAGGATTTATTCCAGGAATGGAGAGGTGGTTCAATATTCACAAATCTATCAACGTGATGCATCACATTAACAAGAGAAAGGAAAAAAGCTATATGATCATTTCAGGAGATTAAAAAAAATAATTTGACTAAGTACATTCATTCATGATAAAAACTCTCAACAAAAGTGTTAGAGAGAACATACCTCAACATAATATAGGCCACAGATGAAAAACCCACAGCTAATGTAATACTTAATGGCAAAAAACAGAGCTTTTCCTCTAAGATCAAGTACAAGACAAGGATGTCCACTCTCACTGCTTTTATTCAACATAGTACTGGAAGTCCTAGCCATAGCAATCACACAAGAAATAAAAGGCATAAAAGTTGGTAAAGAAGAAGTAAAACTTCCACTATTTACAGATGACATAATACTATAAAAAAAACAAACCCTTGGGGCACCTGGCTGGCTCAATCAGCAGAGCATGCAACTCTTGATCTTGGGGTTGTGAGTTTGAGCCCCAAGCTGGGAATAGAGTTTACTTTCAAAAAAAAAAAAAAAAAAAATATATATATATATATAAACAAAAACCTTGAAGACTACCAAAAAATCTACTAGAACTGATAAATGAATTTAGTAAAATCATAGGACACAAAGTGGATATAGAGAAATCCTTTGCATTTCTATACAGCAATAATTAAGTAGCAAAAGAAAAATTAGGAAACAATCCCATTTACAATTGCACCAAAAATAATAAGATACCAGGAATAAACTTAACCAAGGAGGAGAAAGATCTGTATTCTCAAATCTATAAAACGTTGAAAGAAATTGAAGATGATGCAAACAAATGGAAAAATACTCCTTGCTCAGGGATTGGAAGAACTGATATTGTTAAAATGTCCATGCTACCAAAAACAAGCTACAAATTTAATGCAATATTTCTTTCCAAACACCAACATTTTTCACAGAACTAGAACAAATAATCCTAAAATTTCTATGGAACCACAAAAGATCACAGTCAAAGTAATCTTAAGAAGAACAAAGCTGGAGGTATCACAATCCCAGATTTCAAAACATACTACAAAACTGTAATAATCAAAACAGTATGGTACTGATACAAAAATGGACACGTACGTCAATGGAACAGAATAGAGTCCAGAAAAGTACGTACATTCTTATTGTCAATTAAGAAGTAAAGATATAGAATAGGAAAAAGACAATCTCTTCAACAAATTGTGTTGGAAAAACTGGGTTGTTTCATCCAAAACGTGACATTGGACCATTTTCTTATACCATACACAAAAATAAACTCAAAATGGATTAAATGTGAGACCTGAAATCATATAATTCCTAGAAGAAAACATAGGCAGTGATCTCTTTGACATCAGCCATAGAAACATTTTTTTAGATATGTCTCCTTTGGCAAGGGAAAAAAGAGCAAAATTGAACTATTAGGACTACACTGAAATAAAAAGATTTTACACTGTGAAGAAAACCACCAAAAAACCCAAAAAGGCAACCTACTGAATGAGAGAAGGTATTAGTAAATGATACATCCTATAAAGGGTTGATATCCAAAATATATGAAAAACTTAAAGAAAACACCAAAAAAATAACTAATCTGATTAAAAATCAATAACATTTTTCCAAAGACATAGAGATGGCCAAAAGACACTGAAAAGATGCTCATCATCACTTATCATCAGGGAAATGCAAATTAAAACTACAATATCACATTACACTACAATGGCTAAAATAAGAAACATGAGAAACAACAGGTGTTGGCAAGGATATGAAGAAAAAGGAACCCTCTTACACTGATGGTGGGAATGCAACCTGGTGCAGCCACTGTGGAAAACAGTATGGAGGTTACGAAAAAATTAAAAATAGAATTACCATATGAACCAGTAATTCCACTACTGGATATTTACCCAAAGAAAACAAAAACACTCATTCAATAAAACCCATACACCCTTATGTTTGTTGTAGCATTATTTATAATAGCCAAGATATGGAAGCAACTCAAGTGTCTATCAACAGATGAAAGGATAAAGATGTGGTACATAAACACACACACACACACACATAATGTAATATTGGCCATAAAAATGAATGAAATCTTGCCATTTGTAACAATGTGGATGGACCTAGAGAGTATAATGCTAAGTGAAGTAAGTCAGTCAGAGAAGACAAATACCATATGATTTCACTCATATGTGGCATTTAAGAAACAAATGAACAAACAAGCATGAGACAAAAAGTCTCGCTTTTTAAAAATTTTTTTATTGTTATGTTAATCACCATACAGTGCCGTATGACCTCACTGATATGAGGAATTCTTAATCTCAGGAAACAAACTGAGGGTTGCTGGAGTGGGGGGGTGGGGTGGGAGGGATGGGGTGGCTGGGTGATAGACACTGGGGAGGGTATGTGCTCTGGTAAGCGCTGTGAATTGTGCAAGACTGTTGAATCACAGATCTGTACTTCTGAAACAAATAATGCAATATATGTTAAGAAAAAAAAAGAAGAAGATAGCAGGAGGGGAAGAATGAAGGGGGGAAAATCGGAGGGAGACGAACCATGAGAGACGCTGGACTCTGAAAAACAAACTGAGGGTTCTAGAGGGGAGGGGGGGTGGGAGGATGGGTTAGCCTGGTGATGGGTATTAAAGAGGGCACGTTCTGCATGGAGCACTGGGTGTTATACACAAACAAGAATCATGGAACACTACATCAAAAACTAATGATGTACCAAAATCTATAAAGAACTTCTTAAATTCAACACCCAAAGAACAAATGATCCAATCAAGAAATGGGCAGAAGACATGAACAGACATTTTTCTAAAGAAGACATCCAAATGGCCAACAGACACATGAAAAAGTGCTCAACATCGCTTGGCATCAGGGAAATCCAAATCAAAACCTCAATGAGATATCACCTCACACCAGTCAGAATGGCTAAAATTAACAAGTCCGGAAATGACAGATGTTGGCAGGGATGCGAAGAGAGGGGAACCCTCCTACACTGTTGGTGGGAATGCAAGCTGGTGCAGCCACTCTGGAAAACAGTATGGAGGTTCCTCAAAAAGTTGAAAATAGAGCTACCATATGATCCAGCAATTGCACTACTGAGTATTTACCCCAAAGATATAAATGTAGGGATCCGAAGGGGTAGGTGCACCCCGATGTTTATAGCAGCAATGTCCACAATAGCCAAACTGTGGGAAGAGCCAAGATGTCCATCGACAGATGAATGGATAAAGAAGATGTCTATATATATATATATATATATATATATATAGACACACACACAATGGAATATTATGCAGCCATTAAAAGGAATGAGATCTTGCCATTTGCAACGATGTGGATGGAACTGGAGGGTGTTATGCTGAGCGAAATAAGTCAATCAGAGAAAAAAACAGTCTCTTAAACACAGAGAATGGTGGTTGCCAGAGGAGAAGTGGGTGGCAGGATTGGTGAAATACATAAAGGAGATTAAGACTGTGGCATTTTCAGATATGGCATTTTGACTTATATTGATGAGCAGTGAGAAATGTACAGAATTGTTGAATCATTATATTGTATACCTGAAACTAATATAACCCTGCATGTTAACTATACTTGAATAAATCAATAATATAGCAACACACAGCCTAATTGGAATTGTATGCACTCAAAGTTTGTGGCATCTCAGTTTATAGTCTACCTTCAGGCACAATGTAATTTTGTTGGGGAGGGGAGAATGGAGGGGTTTCATGGAAAATATTTAAAAGACAGAGGACTGTATTTAAATAGGAATTCCTATATAGAGTCTTTAGAGTAATACAGCTTAAAAACACTTTCAAAACATTTAGTCTGGGGAGTTTTAAACGTTTTAGTCAAGCAAAACTTCGTACAGTATATAAAACAGATAAAATCAGATTTGCTCTGGTTGAGGTCCCATCAGTACCATAAAATTCACACTTTTAATTTTAAAATTCAGTAGTATTTAGTATATTTCACAGAGTTGTACAAACATCACTGCTACCTAATTCTAGAACACATCACTACCTCAATGAAAAGTCCCATAAAAATTAGCGTAGCTGTCACCCCTTATTCTTACCTACCTCCAGGCCCTGGAAACTACTTATCTATTTTCTGTCTCTATGGATTTGCCTATTCTAGACATTTCATCAAATTGAATCATATTATATGGAATTTTTGACTGGTTATGTTCATTTAACATAATGTTTTCAAGGTTTATGCATGTTCAAGCATGTGGCAGCACTCTATCCCTTTTTATGGCCAAATAATATTCCTTTTTATGTATAAACCACGTTATATTTATACATTCAGCAGCTGATGGACATTTGAGCTGTTTCTACTTTTGGCCATTACGAGTAATGGTACCATAAACAGTTGTGTACTAGATTTGGAGTGGATGTGTTTTTGGTTCTCTTGGGTATTAACTAGGAGTGGAATTGCTGGGTCACATGGTAACATTATGTGTAACATTTCAGAGGGCAGTCCAAGATGGTAGCATAGGAAGACCTGAACTCACTTCCTCCCACAAACACACCTAATTTGAACCTACATATTGAGCTATTCCCCCCTGAAGAACAACGAGGGCTATTTCAATAGCTTCTGCACAACAAATGATAGAGGGTCCACATAGTGAAGGTTGGAACAGAGGAAGATATGGTAATAAGAACTCTATCCCCAATGCAACAACCTGCAATAGGGAGGGATATCACAGAGGAGCCTGCATGTACTTACCCACCTTGGGGGATGGGGAAAAAGGCAGTTTAAAAGGCAACAAGACTATAAATGAGGGAAATCTATTTATTAACCCTAGAGCATCTGCCAGAGACCAGTAAACTGTTGGAACTCTCTTTGGGGTCAGAGGCACTGATGAGCACGATTTTTTACATCCCCCTCAGCTGTCCCTCCAAAGTGGCCTGGTGTGGTACACCCTGGGGCCCCCTCATTCATGTCTATACCAGCACCAGTTGTCTCACTGGGACAGCCACAGAACACACACTTCAGGAATCCCCGGCTCATGCCCACTCTAGGCCTGGCCATCCTGCAAAGGCAGCCCTGGTATGGCCATCCCAAGACCTCCTGGGGCCAGTGCCCACTATAGCTTCAGCCATCCAATTAAGGAAGCTCTGGCACAGTGTGCCTGATCCAGCCACCCACCAAGGCAACCCCAATGCAGTATGCCCAGAGACCCCACCAGCTTGTACCCATTTCAGCTTCAGCTGTCTTATAAAGCTGACCCCAGTGAAGTATGTTTCAGGTTCACCCAGCCCCTGTCCATTCCAGTTCCAGCTATCTTATGAGGGTGGCTCCAACAAAGGGAGACCCAGGAACCCCAGACTGTGCCCACTTCAGCTCCAGTTGTCCTGCTAAGGTGGTGCTGGGATGGCTCACTTGGAACCCCTGGACAGCACCTGCATCAGCTCCAGTTGACCCACTAGGGTGGCCCCAATGCAATGCATCCTGGGATTTCCCCAGCCTACATCCATTCTAGCTCTAGCCAGCCCTTAAAACCTCTAGGAATACAGTTTACAGAGAAGATGTTCCTAAACAAGGCCTCTCCTTCAAGACTGGGAGAGGTAGCTCTTCCACTTAATTCAAAACAAAAACAAACACAGAAAGTCAAACAAAATGAGCAGAGGATTATGTTCTCCATGAAACAAGATAAAACCCCAGGGGTATGGGAAAACTAATGAAATGAAGATAAGAGTTCAAAGTAATGGTCATAAAGATGCTCATTGAACTTGGGAAAAGAATTAGAGGAACACAGTGAGAACTCCAACAAAGAGTTAGAAAATATAAAAATGAACCAACCAGAATACAGTAACTGAAATGAAAAAATACACTAGAGGGAATCAACAGCAGATTAGATGGCATAGAAAAATGGATCGGCAATCTGGAAGACAAAATAGTGGAAATCACTCAATCAGAACCACAAAAGGAACAAAAAGTGTTAAAACAGGATAGTTTAAGAAACCTCTGAGACAACATCTAGCATACTAACATTCACATTATAAGGGTTCTAGAAAGAAGAGAAAGGGGCAGAAAATTTATTTTAAGAAATAATAGCTGAAATATCCCTAACCTTGGGAAGGAAACAGTAATCCAGGTCCAGAAAGCACAGAGAATCTCAAATAAGATGAACCAAAGAGATCCATACCAAGATATAATAAAAATGGCACAAGTTAAATGAGAATCTGAAAGGCAGCAAGAGAAAAGCAGTTATACGCAAGGGAAAACCCGTAAGATTATCAGATGATTTTTCAGAAAAACTTTGTAGATTAGAAGAGACTGGAAGGATATATTTAAAGTGCTAAAAGGGAAAAACTTATAACCAAGATTATTTTACACAGAAAGATTATCATTCAGAACTGAAGGACAGATAAAGAGTTTCTCAGGCAAAAACTAAAGGAGCTCATCGCCACTAAATAGGCATGACAAGAAATGTTAAAAGGTCTTCTTGAAGCAAAGAAGAAAAGGCCAAAACTAGAAATAAGAAAATATACAAAAGAAAAAAAATCTCACTACTAAAGGTAAATATACAGCAAATACAGTGAATTAGCCACTTAAAAAGCTGGTATGAAGGTTAAAAGACAAAAATAGTAAAATCAACTATACCTACATTAAGTAATTTAGGGATACACAAAATAAAAAGATGCAAAATATGACACCAGTAACAGAGGTGTGTGTGTGTGTGTGTGTGTAAACAGTAAAAATGTAGTGCTTTTAGAATGTATTTGAAGTTGTGACTATAAGCTTAAAACAGACTGCTATATATATATAAGTCAATATATATGAACCTCATGGTAACCACAAACCAAAAATCTACACTAGATACAAAAAAAATAAAGAGAAAGGAACTCAAATATAACAAAAGAAAATCATCAAACCACACAGGAAGAGATCAAGAGAAGAAAGGAGTAGAGAACTTCAAAAACAACCAGAAAACAAGTAACAAAATGGCAATAAGTACATACCTATTAATAGTTACTTTAAATGTAAAAGAAAAAAAATGCTCTACTCAAAAGTTTGGCTGAATGGATAAAAAACCAAACAAGACCCAACTATATACTGTGTGCTGTTTATTAAGAAAATATTAAGAGACATTAATGAAAAAAATTTACAGTAAGACAATGATACTAGTGGATTTTAATACCCCACTTAACATCGGTGGATAGATTATCCAGACAGAAAAATCAATAAGAAAACACTGGCCTTTACACATTAGACCAGATGGACTTGATATGTACAAAACATTTCATTCCCAAACTGCAGAATACACATTTCTTTCAAGTACACATGGAACTTTCTCCAGGATAGATCACATGTTAGGCTACAAAACAAGTTTCAATAAACTCAAGAAGACTGAGATCTTATCAAGCATCTTTTCCAAACACAACAGTATGAAAGTAGACATTAATTACAAGAAGAAAACTGGAAAAAAATTGTAAATGCATGGAGATGAAACAACATGCTACTAAACAACCAATGGGTGAATGAATAAATCAAAGTGTAAATCACAAAATACCTTGAGACAAATAAAAATGAAAACACAACTTTCCAAAATCTGTGGGGTGCAGCACTCTGAAAACTATAAGACTTTGATGAAAGAAATTAAAGACAACACAAATGGAAAAATATACCATGCTCATGAACTGGAAGAATATTTGAAAAATGTAGATACTACTTAAAGCAACCTATAGATTCAATGCAATTCTTACCAAAATACCAGTGACATATTTACCAAACCCAGAACAAATAATTATAAAATTTGTATGGAACCAATGAATCATAGAACACTACATCAAAAACTAATGATGTACTATATGGTGACTAACATAATTTAATAAAGTTATTTAAAAAATAAAAAAATAAAATTTTTATGGAACCACAAAAGCCCCCAAATAAGCCAAAGTAATCTTGAGAAAAAGAACAAAGGTGGAGGCATTATGCCTCTTGATTTCAAACTATACTACAAAGCTAAAATAATCAAAACAGTATAGTACTGATACGAAAACAAACACATAGATCAAAGGAATAGAAAGCCCAGAAATAAACACACTAGACAGCTACATGCAAAAGAATGAAACTGGACCACTATCTTATACCATATACAAAAATAAATTCAAAAGGGATTAAAGACTTGAATATAAGACCTGAAACCATAAAGCTCCTTAAAGAAAACATAGGTCATAAGCTCTTTGATATTAGCCTTAGCAATATTTTTTGGACCTTTCTTTAGGCAAGGGCAACAAAAGCTTATATAAACAAATGGTATTACATCTAACTAAAAAATACTGCACAGCAAAGGAAACTATCAACAAAACAAAAAAGCAACATACTGAATGGGAAAAGATTTACAAATCATACATCTAGTAAGAGGTTAATGTCCAAAATACATAAAGAAGTTACACAACAATATCAAAACACAAACAACCCGATTAAAATGTGACAGAGGACTTGAATACACATTTTTCCAAAGACATGCAAATGGCCAACACGTATGTGAGAACATGCTCAACATTACTAATCATCAAGGAAATGCAAATCAAAGCTACAATGTGATATTAGCTGATACCCATTAGATAGTCTATTATCAAAAAGACAAAAAATAATGTGTTGGGGACAATATAGAGAAAAGGGAATTCTTATCCACTGTTGGTGGGAATGCAAATTGGTGTAGGGACTATGGAAAAAAAATAGGTTCTTGAAAGAATTAAAACTACAACTACAATATGATTCAGCAATTCCAATTGTGGTTTTTCTATCCAAATAAAACAAAAATATTAATTTAAAGAGATATATGCACCCCTATGTTCATTACAGCATTATTTATGATAGCCAAAATATGGAAACAACTTAAGTGTCCCTCAATAGATGAATGGATAAAGAAGATGTGGTATACAAATATACAAGGGACTATTACTCAGCCATAAAAAATGCAATCTTGCTATATGCAACAACATGGATGAACCTAGAGAGTATTATCTTAAGTGAAATAAGTCAGAACAAAAATAATACCATATGATTTCAGTTACATGTGGAATCTAAAAACAAAAATAAACTATACAGAAAGAGACTCATAGGTACAAGATACAAACTTAATGACCAGAGTGGGGAGGGGCTGAGGAGGTGGGCACAGTAGGTTAAGAAAATTAAGAGGTACAAACTTAGAGTTATAAAATAAATAAGTCATGGGGATGTTAATGAATATAGGGAATATGGTCAGTAATATTGTCATAACTTTGTATGGTGACAGATGGTAATTAGACTTATCGTGGTAATATAAAAATACTGAATTATTTTGATATACATCTGAAACTAATATGATATTGTATGCCAATAATACTTCAATAACAGTATTTTTTCCCAAGGAATTGCTGAACAATTGTACTAAGTGTCCACATCATTTTAAAATTCAACCAGCAATGTATAGGTGTTTAAGGATTCCTGTTTCTCCATAACCTTTCCAATTCTTGTTTTTCTTACTTTTTTTAAGATTTTATTTATTTGAGAGAGAGAGCAGACGGAGGAGCAGAGGGAGAGGGACAAGCAGACTCCATGCTGAGGGCAGAGCCTGACGTGGGGCTCAATCCCATGACCCTGAGATCATGACCTGAGCCGAAACCAAGAGTCTGACACTTAACCCACTAAGCTGCTCAAGCTCCCCATTGTTTTTTTGTTCTTTTTATTTTAATCATATTAATGGGTATGAAATGGTGTTTCATTATAATCATTTCTCTTTCTTGAATTACTATTTTGAACATCTTTTTATGTGCTTATTTTCCATTTGTAAGTCTTCTTTGGTGAAATGTTTATTCAAATTCTTTGCCCATTTTAAAATTTCTTTTTATTGTTGAGTTATGAGTTTTTTTTATATATTCTAGACACTAGACATTTATCAAGTATGCAATTTGAAAATACTTTAATACACTCTGGATTTGTATTTTCATTTCTTAATGGTGCCCCTTGAAACACAAGTTTAGATAATAATAAGTAACATTGATAAAATCAAATTCAACTTTTCTTTCATTGTTTCCGCTTTTTGTGTCATATCTACTAAACTATTGCTTGATAAAAGATCACAAAGATTTACTCCCATTTTCTTAAAACTGTTTTATAGTCTTAGCTATTGTATTTAGTTCTGTAGCCCATTATAAATTATTTTTTCATATGGTGTGAGGTAGAGGTCCAACGTCATTCTTTTGCACGAAGCTATCCAGATGTTGAATCGACAGTTGTTTCCCTCACTGAACTGGGTTTACACACCTGTCAAAATCAATTAACTGTAATGTAAGAGTTATTTCTGGATTCTCATTACTATTGCACACACACACACAAACAGGATATATATAATGTATATAGCATAAGGATGAAAATTATATCTGTTATATATATAATAATTTCCATCCTCATGCCAGAAACACATGATCCTGTGTTGGCTATTCTGGGTTCTTTGCATTTCCATATGAATTTTAGGATCAGCTTTTCAAAATGTAAAAAATGTAGCTGGAATTTTGACAGATTATAATGACTCTGTAGATCAATTTGGAAAGTATTTTTGGCTTTACATTAACTCAATTATGGCCATATGATCTTTTAAATTAACTTTGACATTTAACTTTTTTCAACAATGTTCTGTGATTTTCAGTGTACAAGTCTTGCACTTCTTTTAAGTTTATTCCTAAGTATTCTATTATTTTGGTTCCTAATGTAATTTAATTGCTTTCTTAATTTTGAGAGTTCATTGCTAGTATATAAAAATACAATAGACTTTTTTTTTAGACTTTTTATGTTGATCTTGTATTCTGGAATTTTGCCAAACACACTTACTTGTTTTAACAATATTTTATTAGTTCTTATAGATTTTTAGTGTATTCCATAGGATTTTCTATATCAAGATCATGGCATCAGCAAATAGAGATAGTTTTACTTCTTCCTGCCCTATCTGGATACATGTACTTCCTTTCCTTGTGTAATTTCCCTGGCTAGAACCTCCAAAACAATTGTTGAATAGAAGTGATGAGAAAATAGCCTTCTCTAATTCCTGATCTTAGAGAAGAAAGCATTCAGTCTTTGACCATTAAGTGTGCTATTAGCTGTGGGATTTTTGCAGACATACTTTATTAGGTTTAGAAAGTTGCTTTATGTTCCTAGTTTGCTGACCGGTTTTAGAAAGGGTATTGACATTTGTCAAATGTTTTTTCTGCATCTACTGAGATGATCATGTGACATTGTCCTTTAGTCTATTAATATAGTATATTTCATATGTTAAATCAACCTTGCATCTTAGGGAAACATTCTACTTTGGATGGAGTATAATTCTTTCCATATATTTCTGGATTCTGCTTACTAGTATTTTGTATGAAGATATGTCTATATTCATAAAAGATATTGAGATTTGTGTGGTTTTGGCATCAGAATGCTACTGGACTCCTATAATGATCTGGGAAGCATTATCTTCTCTTTTATTTTTTAGAAGGTTTTGTGAACCACTGGTATTATTATTAGTATTTTTTTTTAAGATTTAGTAGATCACCAGTGAAACCGTCTAGTCCTGAGCTTTTCTTTTGGGAAATTGATTACTAATTTAAAATGTTTACTTGTTATAAGTATATTCACATTTCATATTTCTTCAGTTTTAGTAGTTTGTGTCTTAGGGATTTTTTCATTTTATGTAAGTTATCTAATTTATTTACATACAATTATTCATATTATTTTCTCATTATTCTTTTCATTTATGTAGTATCATTAGTGATATCCCCTCCCTCTTTGATTCCTGATTGTAGTAATTTGAGATGTGAGTCTTCTCCCCTTCTCTTGGTTACTCTAGGTAAAGTTTTGTCAATTTTGTTGATTTTTCAAAAAATAAAGTTTTGTTGATTTTCTCCCATGTTTTTCAATTATCCACTTCATTTATTTCTACTATAATCAATCTTTCTTTCTTTCTTTTCTTTCTTTCTTTCTTTCTTCTACTTAATTTAGGTTTAACTTGCTCTTATGTATTTTTTTTTTAATATGGGATGCTTCACAAATTTGCATGGCATCCTTTTGCAGAGGTCAGCCTAATCTCTGTATCATTCTAATTTAGTATATGTACTGCCAAAGGAAGCACTATTTTTCTAGTTTCTTAAGTGGAAGATTAGGCTGTTGATTTTAAATCTTTCTTCTTTTTAAATTAAATAAATACCTATTGCTATAAATTTCCCTCTAAGCAACTGCTTTTGTAGCATTCTATGTTTTAGTATTTTATATTTTCATTTTTATTTATCACAATTTACTGTCTAACTTATCAGTGTTTTTTTTTACTTGACCTCTGACTACTTATGACTATGTTGTTTAATTTTCACATATTTGTGGATTTCCCAAATTTCCTCTGTTACTGATTTCTAATTTTATCACCTTATGGTTTGGAGAATAAACTTATGATTTTTGATCCTTTTAAATTTATCAAGGCTTGTTTTATGGACCTATATATGGTTTATCCTGGAGAATGTACCACATGTACTTGGGAAAAGAATGTACATTCTATTGTTGGTTGGAATGTTGTATAGATGCTTATTAAATCTAGTCAGTTTATAGCATATTTTAATTTTCCATTTCCTTATTGTTCTATCCATTATTAAAAGGGTGGTATTGAAGACTGAAGTCTATTATTATTGAATTATCTATTTCTTCCCTTGAGTACATCATCCTACTACTTTCTAGGCTTCATGATTTCTTTTTTCTTTAATTTATTTTACAGGGGTTGGGGGGAGAGGAGGAGTAGAGGGAATGAGAGAATCTCAAGCAGATTCCCAGCTGAGTGTGGAGCCCAATGAGGGGCTCAATCTCACATCCCTGAGATTATGACCTGAGCCAAAATCAAATGTCAGATGCTTAATTGACTGAGCTACCCAGGCACACCTAGGCTTCATGATTTCTGAGAAGGAATATTAATCAGTTTAAGAAGGCTTGTAGATGATGAGTTGTTTTTCTTTGCTGCTTTCAAGATTTATTCTTTCTTTTGATAATTTGACCACATGCGTAGGTGTGTGTCTCTGAGTTTATCCTCCTTGGAATTCTTTGAAGTGCTTTAATGTACTAATTGATGTTTTTTTAATCAAATTTAAAAATATTTAGGTCATTAGTTTTTCAAATTTTTTTTCTTTTTCTCCTTTTACTTGACTCATTTATCTGTATATTTGTGCATGTGCTGGGGTTCCCACAGATTGAGGCTCTGTTAATTTTTCTTCATTCTTTTTTAAACTGTTCGGACTGGATTATTTAAACTGACCTATATTCAAGTTTTGTTTGTTCTCTCTTCTGCCAGTTGATCCCCTCTAGTGAATTTCTTTTTTTTTTTTAGAGAGGGAGGGGGGTGGGGAAGAAGGAGAGAGAGAATCTTAAGCAATCGCCACACCTGGCGCGGAGCCCAATAAGGGGCTCTAACAACTCTGAGTTCATGACCTGAGTCAAAATCAAGGGTCAGACACTTAACCGACTGAACCACACAGGCACCCTCCTCTAGCGAATTTTAACTTCACTTTTTGTACTTTTCAACTGGAGATTTTCTATTTGTTTCTTTCTTTTACAATGTGTTTTTATTGACAATTCAGCAAAGCATTTTTCTCACACTTCTCACTAATTCTTTAGACATAATTTTTATTAAACACTTTTAATTTAGTTCATTAAGTGCTTTTAAAGCTTATTTACAGTCTTTGTCTACTAAGTCCAACATTTGTGCTTCCTCTGAGATAGTTTATATTGACTGGTTCTCTTCCAGGGTATGGGTTATACTTTCCTCTTTTTTATAACTTATCATTTTAAATATATAATCTGGCAACTCTGCAAATCATGTCCTTCCTGACCCCATATTACTTTCCTATCGCTACTGAAACAAATTACCACAAATTTATTGGTTTAAAACTATGCAAATTTATTATTTTCCAGCTTTGCAGGAAAATGGGTCCAAATGGGTCTCCCTAGGCTAAAACCAAGGTGTTGGCAGGACTACATTCTTTCTGGAGGCTCTGCGATAGAAAATGTTTTCTTTCTTTTATTTTCTTTTTTTCCACCTTTTAGACACTGCCTGCATTCTTTTACTCATAGCCCTATCACCTCTTCAAAGTCTTTAGTAGCTCTTTGAATCTTTTCCACATTTTATCCCTCTGACACTAACTCTTCTTCCTTCTTCTACCACATTCAAAGAACCTTTGAATTGGGACCACCTGGATAATCCAAGATAATCTCTTCAAAGCCAGCTGTTGGCTAATTTAACTCCTTGCCAGGTAACAACAGATTTCACAACTCCTGATGATGAGAACATCTACATCTTTGGGAAGGGGGCATTATTCTGTCTACCACACCTTCATAACATTTGCTATTGTTATTAGTGATGGGTTAATGAATTTCCTGGACTAGTTGTGTAAAGTCTGAATTTTGTGTGTGTGCATGTAGCCATTCACACCTCTCCTTGATTAACTTAGTTGTCAGCTAGTGACTGGATGTAGATTTCCTTAAATAACTTGAATCAGTAAGTCTCCCAGTCTTTGCGTCTGTGTGTGTCTTGGGACATGCCTTCAGTGTTTTGACATTTTATAACTCTGAATTAGCTTTCCCCTCTTGCTCTGTGCTGAGTCTTATTATGAGCCAGAGATTAAACAGAGTTTAGGGCCTTCTCAGTTTATTTCTGACATTAGTACAGCCCTGAGCATGTGTGATATCATCTGGGGCTTTGTTGGAGCATTTAAAATGGACCTCTCATTCCTCTGTTCTTCCTTTTAAGTTTTTTGGTCAGCCACTGTATCCCTGCCTCAGGATTAAATGACCGCAGCTGATTGTTTTGACAAATACTCTGGGGATAAGGCTGTTTTCACAGACAAATCTGCATTAGACTATGTAAAAGAAAGCCCTGAGAATTGGTTTTTTGAAGGAGCTACTGGACAAGAAAAATAATGAAAATACTCTGGGAATGGGGTTATTAAGAGAACCCAAACTGTTTTGCCCCATCCAGTGTCTGACAGACTTTTGGGTTTCACAAATACCATGGTTGGGAGGTTACTGGTTTCCACAGCTCTATGTATCTGGGCAGAGAAATGGGAATAAAGCAATTTAAGATGTCACAAAGCTTGCTTTTCTTACTGATATTCAGCTGCTTTCTTTGAGTAAGTGCTACTGGAATTGTTAAAAGCCTTTCATTTATTTCCAAATTTCTATAGAAGTTGATTTAGAGAATTTTTTCAATTGTCATTGGTTTTATGGAGAAGTAGATTTTTAGAGGTCCTTATTCCACCATTTTGGAAGAGCTCCCTGACAGGTCTTTCTTAACCTTCAAAATTTGCCATTTCTGCAACTAACATTCTTTCTCATTACCAGGATATCAAACCTTCTGACCAACCACTGAAGGTAGCCAGACTTCAATCTTTTGAGAATTTACCACAAGTATGAGTTGTTTTTCTCTACCTCACCACCACAAGCTATTCTTCTAAAGTCTGGTTAAAAACTAATTTCTCTCTTAAAAATCTTCACATAACCAATAGAATGAGATATATATTATGATCATTATGACATTTGGCCTTCATCCAATAATTTGAATCTTTCATGTCATGCTCTTGCCTTTGGTCATAAAATTTTGTATTTATTTTCTATTGTTGAGTAACAAATTACCCAAAAGTTAGTGGCTTAAAGCAGTGATTTTCATGTATTAGTCATAAAAAATCCTACCTATTAAACAGATGTTCAGGGCTATGTGATCAAGCAACAATTGCCATGTGATTTCTGTGGTAAAGAAAATTGGAACTGTTTTGGTTGGGTGATTCCAGCTTGGATTCTGTTATGTTGCAGTCAGCCACTGACTGGGTCTAAAAGACTGTCTTCCAAGGTGATTCAATTACAAAGCTAGTAGCTTTGTATTGGGTTTTATTCAGAGGCCTCAGTTCTACTCCAAATGGGCCAAGGGTTGTTTGAGCACAAATACTTGGAGACATGAATCATTTGAGAACATGACTGAGGCCCACTGCTATAATATCTATTTTACTTAAGACCCTACATAAGATGTAAAATGTTTAAAAATATGACCCTTCCCTTAAAGAAGTACAAATCTATTTATAGAGGAAAAGGTAGACATTCCAGTAACAATACTACTGCAAGTGATATGTTATAAATGAAAGATTATATACTCCGGGAATTGAGAATAGGTAGAGATTATATCCAATGTCCCCAACAGGGGATCTGGGCTGACAGGGATTCTTGGCTGTGACTGAGAAATTAGAACACAATTGTCCATTTATTAATCCCAATAAATACCTTCTCTGATATTAAGGAAAATGCTTATTTGAATTGCTTAGGTAAGAAGCAGATTTAGATTCCTTGAACTAAGTTTTTGTAAAAAGACTTTCAGCCTCATGGTAGCCAAATAACATCAAATATCAAATAATTTTTAGCTAAACCCTTGATACCAGAATTATTGACAATAATTATAATCTGCCACCAGGATTTGAAGAAAAACCAGTGTCTTCTGAATTTAATTCCTATACCGGAATAGAGATTAGCCAGATAGTCTATTCAAATTATTTTGGTTGGTTATAAATGCTAATAGCTAGCAAAGAAAGTCAATCAGTAATTAAAAAACTCCCAACAAACAAAAGTCCTGGACCAGGCGGCTTCACGGGCAAATTCTACCAAACATTTAAAAAAGACTTAGTACCTGTTCTTCTCAAACTACTCCAGAAAATAGAAAAGGAAGAAAAACTTCCAAATTCATTCTATGAGGCCAGCATTATCCTGATACCAAAACCAGATAAAAGGCACCACAAAAAAAGAGGACTACAGACAATACCTCTGATGAACATAGATGCAAAAATCCCCAACAAAATACTCACAACCCAACTCCAACAATACATTAAAAAAATCATTCACCACGATCAGGTAGGATTTATTCCTGGAATACAAGGGTGGTTCAATATTCACAAATCTATCAACATGATACATCATATCAATAAAAGGATAAAAACCATATGATCATTTCAATAGATGCAGAAAAAACATTTGACAAAGTAAAACATCCATTCATGATAAAATCCCTCAACAAAGTAGGTTTAGAGGGAACATACCTCAACATAATAAAGGCCATATAGGAAAAACACACAGCAAACATCATACTCAATGGGGAAAAACTGAGAGTTTGGCCCTTAAGCCCAGGAACAAGACAAGGATGTTTACTCTCACCAGTTTTATTCAACACAGTACTGGAAGTCCTAGCCACAGTAATCAGAAAACAAAACAAATAAAAGGCATCCAAATTGTTAAGGAAAAAGTAAGACTTACACCATTTGCAGATGACATGATACTATATATGGAAAACTTGAAATACTCCATTAAAAAAACTACTAAAACTGATAAATAAATTCAGTAAATTTATAGGATACAAAATCAATGTGCAGAAGTCTATTGCATTTCTATACACTAACGATGAAACAGCACAAAGAGAAATCAGGAAAATAATTTACATTACAATTGCACCCAAAATAATAAGATCCTTAGAAATATACCTGACCAAAGAGGTAGAAGACTATAAAACACTAATGAAAGAAATTGAAGATGACACAAAGACATGGAAGGACATTTCATGCTCATGGATTCAAAGAACAAATATTGTTAAAATGTCTATACTACCCAAAACAATTGACGGATTCAGTGCAATCCCTATCAAAATACCAACAGCATTTTTCACAGATCTAGAACAAACAATCCTAAAATTTGTATGGAACCACAAAAGACTCCAAATAGCCAAAGCAATTTGAAAAAGAAAGCAAATGGAAGCATCACAATTCCAGACTTCAAATTACACTACAAAGCTGTAGTAATAAAAACAGTACAATAATAGACACACAGATAAATGGAACAGAATAGAAAACCCAGAAATAAACCCACAATTATATGGTCAATTAACCTTCAACAAAGGAAGAAAGAATACGCAATGGGATAAAGACAGTCTCTTCACAAATGGTGTTGAGAAAACTGGACAGCTACATGCAAAAGAATGAAAGTGGACCACTTTCACCACACACAAAAATAAACTCAAGGTGGACTGAAGACCTAAATGTGAAACCTGAAACCATAAAAATCCTAAAGAGAACACAGGCAGTAATTACTCTGACATTGGCCCTAGCAACTTGTTTCTAGCTAGGTCTCCTAAGGCAAGGGAAATAAACCAAAAATAAATATTTGGGACTACATCAAAATAAAAAGCTTCTGCACAGTGAAGGAAACAATCAACAAAACTAAAAAGCAACCTACTGAATGGGAGGAAATATTTGCAAAGGACATATCCAATAAAGGGTTAGTATCCAAAATATATAAAGAATTTACACATCTCAATAGCCAAAAAAACAAATAATCCAATTAAAAAATGGGCAGAAGCCATGAACAGATATTTCTCCAAAGAAGACATCCAAATGGCCTACACATGAAAAGATGCTCAACATCACCTATCATCAGGGAAATGCAAGTCAAAATTATAATGAGATACCACCTCACACCTGTCAGAATGGCTAAAATCAAAAACACAAGAAACAACAACTTTGGGTGAGGATGTGGAGAAAAAGGAGCCCTCTGGCACTGTTGGTGGGAATGCAAACTGGTGCAGCAATTATAGAAAATAGTATTGAGGTTTCTCAAAAAGTTAAAAATAGAACAATCCTACAATCCACCAATTGTACTACTGGTTATTTACCCAAAGAATACACAAACACTCAAAGGGATGCATACACCCCTATGTTTGTAGTTGCTTTACAATAGCCAAGGTAAGGAAGCAGCCCAAGTGTCCATTGATAGAGGAATGAGAAAGAAGATGTGGTGTGTGTGTGTGTGTGTGTGTGTGTGTGTATATATATATATATATATATATATATATATATATACAAAATAGAATATTATTCACCATAAAGAAAGAATGAAATCCTGCCATTTGCAAGACACAGAGGGAACTAGAGAGTATAATGCTAAGCAATGTAAGTCAGTCAGAGATAGACAAATACCATATGATTTCATTCATATGTTGTGGAATTTAAGAAAGAAAACAAATGATCAATGAAATAAAAAGAAAGAGAGATAAACTGAGAAACAAACTCTTAACTATAGAGAACAAACTGATGGTTACCAAAGGGGAGGTGGGTGCAGGATGGGTTAAATAGATGAAGGGGATTAAGGAGTGCACTTGTTGTGAAAAGCACCAGGTGTTGTATGGAAGTGTTGAATCACTATATTGTACGCTCAAAACTAACGTAACACTGTATGTTAACTACACTGGAATTAAAATAAAAATAAATTAAAAAAATAACCTATGAGTCTTTCCAGAAATGTAAAGTTGTACAGTTTTTAACTACTTGCTTTGAAATTCGGCAAATATATAAATATACAACAGAGAGGTGCTGGGTGGCTTATTGAGTTGAGCTTCCAACTCTTGATTTTGGCTCAGGTCGTGATCTCAGTGGCCTGGAATTGAGCCCCTCACTGGGTTCCACACTCCTGCTTGAGGATTCTCTCTCTTCCTCTGCCCTTTCCCCTACTGGCACCCACATGCATTCTCCCTCTCTCTCTCGAACAAATAAATATTTTAAAAAATATATACACTGAGAATGAATATGTGGTTGACGACATTATCTGCTTGAACATTTTGGAACTTCAGTCAATGATTTGCTCTAACAATGTTAAGTCTACTCATAGGCACACACTTATTCATCGTATTTTGAGATTAAAGAACTATAGTTACAGTAAATGCAACCAAGCTGAAGGGAATAGAACCTAAAACAAGGTGTAGTGATTCCTATTCAACTAAACAAATCAAGCCTATTTTATTTTGTATTTGAAAAGAAATAAAACTGGGGGAAAATGAAAAGAAGTTTATTACAACCAATAAATAGACAATTTCTAAATTTATAATAGCCATCAATTTTCTCTAAAATTCAAAAATTTGCAGTCAAAACCTGGGTAACAGATAGAGGACTCTGTCCACTGACCAATGACACTGCAAGTGACCTTTAGCCCTACCTCCAACTTTGATTTTGCAGTTTTTTTTAGAAATATTTACATGGATTCTCCTTTGTTTTTAAGCTTTATCCAGGTAGTCATTTAGACTTCTGGAACTTTCATTAAGTATCTCAGCCTGTATTAGGTGTTCTTTGGTGCAGTGGTTCTCAAAATCTTGTGTGGTAAGAATTCTGAAGCACTGTTGTGAAAAAACACAGATTCCTGGGATCCTCCTTCAACAGAGGTTGATTGGGTGAGGCCCTCAAGTTTGCATTTTAACTCCCAGTAGCTGATTTTGAAGCAGTCATCTAAGACCACACTTTGAGAAGGAGAGCATTACTGTATGGGACTTATTATACTCTTAGAGCACAGAAGGAACATCCTACATTTTGATTCAGTAGACCCGAGTTCAAGTCCCAACCACAACACTAACTAGCGTGTGACCTTGAATGGTTCCCTTAAACATTCCTAGGACCCCGAGTGAATCATGGTGAAATTTGCTGTCTTGTGCTGGATAGTGTTGAAGACAAAACTGGTAGCATTAGTGAAAGCCTTTATAAACTGTAAAGACTCTGCAAAGGATATTAAGAATATTCTTCCTGCTGAGGCATCTGCCAGAAGTGGCTAGTTTACATCCTTGATCTTATTTATCATTCAGAAGATATTTATTGCATGTCTACTCTGCATAAGGCTTCGTGGCGGATGTACTTCCCCTGGCCTTTATAGAAGCCTATAACGGGATTTCAGAACTCACAAATGGGCAATTAAACCTCCAGCCTCTTCCTGAGAGTTCTGCCCTCCCTTTGATACACAGAACTTTCCTCTGATGATTAAATTGTCACCTCTGCATAAAAATGTCCCCTTCTCATCCTCTGGGGAGGGTGCTTTCTCCCGTTATGAGCTTCACAAGGGAAGAGTGTGGCAGGCTTTGCTGTATACTGCACATTGTTAATTTTTAATGTGGGAAGTTAGATTCTGCTGGCTTTCTTTATGTTACGGATTGTGCTGCTCGTCTCTCACACACTATGCAATGTATCTCTTCAGCTGTTCCAGAAAGGTGGCTTTTCCTTGGTACCAGTCTCAAGATGCCAAGTTGTTTAGTTACTATCTAAATAAGGACACACAGGATCTAACTCTGTTCATTATGAAGGACTGGTCTGACAAAACCTCAAAGGAATAGTAAGCCATGTGATTGGCTGACAGGTGAGGGAGAAAATGTACTAAGAGGAAGGGGAAAAAAAAAATACTCCCAACAATGGTGGGAGAGGTGGCTCCGGAAAGGAGGAACTCGGAAATGCAGACGGGTTCAAGATCCACTCTGCTTAAAAGTCTGTAGGCATCACTACAGATGCCTACAGATTTGTAGGATCTCCAAACCTTGTCCCTGGCAAGTAAGACCTTCACAGTCAAGTTCCAACCACTTTTCTAGTCTCTGAGCTTGGGTCACACTGAATTTCAGGGTCTGGAATGCATTATGGTCTCTCTCACCTGCCTTTGCTTGGACTTTCCCCTCCTCCATCTGGCATCACTGCTTTCCTTCTCTCCACCCTCCCACCTCCTACAAACAGTTTGAGGTCAGGCTGGACTTCTCTTGCTGCTGTAGACAGAATGAACCAGTGCCTCCTTAGTCCTCTGTGATCACTTTGCTATGCTAAGTGGCACTTGTAGCCTCATTTTACTCATGATTATTTTTATTCAAGTTCCCAAATATTTAGTGAGTGCATACTATGCATCAGGTACTGTACTAGGTACTAGGGATATGGCAGTGAGCAAAACAAAGCCACTTGCCTCCAAAGTGTGACTACTGGTACATGTTCTCTTTCCTGGGAGACAGGAGGGTGGGATCTTGTCTATTTAGTTCAGCACTCTATTCCCATAGCCTAGAATAGTGCCCAGCACATAGAAAACACTTACTGAATATTCACTGAATAAATAGACCTTATTTTAATACTGAAATGTACTATGGGATACCAGTCAGGAATCTGTTTTGCATAACAGACTGTAGGTAATTTGAGAGTAGAGGACACATCTTCTTTACCTTTTGCATCTATAGTAAAAAGCCATGTACCTGGCATAGAGCAGATGCTCCTGAATAAATAAAACTAAGATTATTGTTTTAGCTATATCATGCTCTTTATATTCAAAAGCTAGTTGGCCAACTTGTACAATTATTTATCCTGAGACAGTATAAGACCAAGGTGTTAGCTTAAAAAAGTATTTTTCTAAATATAAGACTTTAGACAGACTTGTAGGGGACAGAATCTGTGTGTGGGAGTCTCACTGCTGCTGATTAGGCAGTTTTGCTAATAGCAGAAAGGGTATTGAGGATTCCCACCTTATGCCAGAGAGGTTGCTGCAAATTTACCAATGTTTTCCACTGTTAGCAGTGTTGGTTGATTCAGAGAGTCACTCATCAGGTAGAAGATGAACTTCTAAAATTCCAACAGCTGATAGTTCTCCATGTAAAAAATAGCAAAGACTTCTGGGATCTTATCTATGTTCAAATTCTCTTTTACGCTGCTGCATTGTGGCCTGAACTTAATCCTTTTCACTATCCATTATGAACAAGTGTACGAAGAGTTCATATATAAACAACTGCTCTTTGCTTATTCATATTATGAAAGGAAAGGGATTCATGTACTTCAAAATAGGGGCATATGTAGAGCAGTATTTAAATAATTGACTTTAAAGATATTTTATGGAGTTTGGAGAACAAAATACATTCCCAAAAGGATATACCTTAGAGAATCTACAAAGGCCTTTACAATCATTAATTGTGCATTGGAGTGGGGGAGAGGAGTCAATCTGTTGTATTTCAGATGGATGGAAAAAGTAGAATCGGAGGAGAAATATAGACAATCCACAAAGTGGTTAAGTCTATGGGAACAATTGAGAGCTGACCATAAGTACTAGAAATTTCCCCATGTAGACACTTCTTGCACCACACACACACACACATACACACACACACACTGCAAAAACAATGAATGTGGTAGATGAGTTCGTGGGGTGAAAAACTAAGAGCAAAAATGAATGGAAAGGGGAAAGAGAATGTAATAAAAAAGAAGTGCTGCAAAAAAGAGAATTTGTTGAGTTTACAAGAATTGGAAATATTCTACATGATATACCCAGGGCAATTACCCAAGGCAGGACAAAGGGATTTATTCAAAACTTGCCTGATGATACCTCCATGATGAAGTGTCAACATTCCGAGTAACAACTTAAGTTATAATGCCTCAAAGGCCCTTTGCAGAATTCCACTTGAATATCTGTAAACTGCAATAGTTCACACATCAAACAATGTATTTTAGGATTCTGTTTGAAAAAAAAAATGCCATTCAGAAGCAGGACTTCCTATGACAAGTTTCTACTCCGAGTGAATTCTTATGACCAAATTAGAAACTCTGGAAAAGAGAGATTGTACTGGAAGTGCTGACTCAGCAGTAAATTGCAGAAAGGCAATGGGATACTAATTTAATGATGCTAGAGCTGAAATGCATCATTCCTGAGATTAGCATATCTGTTAAAAAATAAAAAAGAAGAACGTTCAGCCACCCAGCTAAAACATTTCACCAACAGTCAACAGAAAGGAGATTTTTGCATACATGGAAGATTGGGAGATGAGGTCAGATTTAAAAGAGATTCTACAGTTTATAGACCTAAGAATTTGGGCTATGGAACTTCAGATTGGATTCATCTCCTTATGCCTAACTTGTTCCAGAAGGATTTTCTTTAGTACAGTCCCTGGCAGATTTAGACAGTCATTCCCATCCTTCTAGTAGAGCTTCCAGTTTATTGGCAAGAATTAAGTCTCTTTAATTAGCTCATCTATCAGAAATGTATTGAGTATCCACCCTATACCAGGTAAAATACCCTGAGGATCAAGATCCAGCTTCTATCCTCAAGAATGTCAAAGTTTACAAGGGAAATACAATCAACACAGCAAGTGCTTTCAGCCCAGAGTAAATTATGCAAGACAGAGATAAGTAAGCAGAGATGACTATGGGAATGCAGAAATGAGATACTCAACCCAGTTTGCGGGAGGTCAATGAAATGAAAGATTCAAGCCTCAGCTTAAGGATCATCAGGTTGACTCAGCCTTTACCATACTTTTCTAGAATGATTAACACATTCAAAGTACAGCATCAATTTCAGACATTAAAACCAGTTTAATTACTATATATAGGTAGAACCAGCTGATGAAGTGCAGAGACATATGGTCTTAGAATCAGACCCAGCCTTCAAGCTGGCTATGTACTAGCTGAGTGGCTTTCTGCAAGTTACTTCACCTTCAGTTCCTATGAAATAGGAATAATAATGCCAACTCATATGAACTCTGAGATTTGAAGGAAATAATGTGTGTAATGCATTTGATAGCACCAAAAATGTTCCCAAGACAATGGGAGCTGCAGTATTTCTTCTGCTTTTGTAGCTGCTATGATTACCAATATTATTAAGATATAAATCATTAGAATTTTTCAAGTTGAAGTCACCAAGCACAAAATTTTCATGGTTCTATATTTATTCCTACAGTTCTTAATGTATAAGTGAAGGATCTTGTTCATCAAAATAGTACTGGGCAGAACTTTCTCATAAACTTTTTACTACAATGAAAATATTTATATAGTAGTCACTAGCCACATGTGGCTATTCAATGCTTGAGATTTGTCTAGTGTGAAGAATTGAATTTTAGTTTTTATTTCATTTAAATTAATTTAAATATTTAAGTAACCTATATAGTCTGCAAGTTTATGTTCCTCCCAAATTCATATGGTGAAATCCTAATCCCCCCAAAATGACGTTCCTAGGAGGTAGGGCCTTTGGGAGGTGCTGAAGTTATGAGGGTGGCGCCCTAGGAAGTGGGATTAGTGCCTTATAAAAGAGGCTCCAGAGAGATTCACTAGCTCCCTACTGTTATATGAAGCCACAAGAAATCTGCGAGCCAGAAGAGGGCCCTCACCTGATCATGCTTGTGCTCTGATTTCAGACTTCCAGCTTCCAGAACTCTAAGAAATAAATATTTGTTGTTTCTCAGCCACTCAGTTTGTGATATTCCAGCATAGCAGCCTGAATAGACTAACACAAACCATGTGTGGGACTAGCGGCTACTGGATTAGACAGGGCAATTCTAGGGTAACTGTTAAACATAAAGTTACCCAGATCTTACTACAGGCCCAGTTAATCAGGATGAATGATGAGAATTTGCATTGATATGAAGCACCATATAAGATTCTTAAGAATGCAGATGTTGAGAACCACTGCTCTATTCCTCTGACTGAGTAGTTTTGATTTTATGGCTATGTGCTTGCAGAAGGGCCCTGAGGTATTAATTAAATAAAATATATTTTCTTGGAGGATATCTCCGTGTGAGGCTCTAGAAGTTGAACAGAACCTAAGTGTACGGTCTGTTTCCTATTTTAAACAAATTGTGATATTTTGTAGCCTCATTAAGACATACACTGCAAATAGGAAAGAAAAGCTATTTTAAAGTAGGTGAAAAAATAATTTATACAAAAGAGGTTGTGAGTAGAGGGTCACTATGGTGGAGTTATAAGGGAAGCCATCAAAAGGAAGCAAGCATGGAAGCAGAAACTATAAGAGCAAGAGTGAGAGTGGTTACAATGACAATTGGTAGACCACTGGAATACTACTAAGAACCCTCATTTTCTCATCTAAGAAAGGGGGCGATATGTAATAATCAATACTAACTGAGCACTTACTTTATGCTGAGACACTTTTATCTGTACCATGTTATTTAATTTTTCCCACAACTTTAGGAGTAGATGCTATTATCAATCTCCATTTCACATCTGAGGAAACTTAAATAATTTTCTCAACATCATGGATCTTGACTACAAAGTGGTGTCAATGTGGGCCAGAGAAAATCGTAGATCCAGGGGCCAAAGGAAGCCATTAAATCTTAATTGAGCTGAATTGAAATACTCATCTAATATTCATTGCAGAAGATATATTTAAAACACACAAAAAGATGGAAGTAACAAAATCACCAACAAAAGTTAACAGGTATCATTTACTGGGTCCTTACTATTGCCAGGTATTCTGCTAGGATCTTACATTCATTACTCACAGAATTCTCCTGACAGGCACTCCAAGATAGGCACTGAACAATGTGGGGATCAAGAAAATTAGCAAGCCTGTACCTAAAGAGCCATGGGGAAGAACCATTTCAGGTGAAGAGAATTTTCCTTCTTCAGTTCACAAATAAGCTCTTTAATTTAGGTCACCAGTATAGAAAAGCATGCAACAGTGAAGAGAAGCATGCGATACTCATGTAATTGTGCTGACATCATAGCCCGGTCCAAGCTTTTGCCATGAAATGACAAATTTTATTGATTCCTTAAAAATGGAGGCAGTGCCTTTCACCTCTGTGTCATAACGATGAATTCAAGAAGTTCCAGGGTCATCTTCTGATATGTCAACATCTGCTTGTGATTTTCTATTGCATGATATTAAGGGATCTCCCCCACCCACCCACCTACTCCCCAATACAAAAAACTGGGACCAGAAAAAAGCAAGATCTATAAAGATTACAAGTAAAAAGTTTTCTTCTCTAATACAAAAAAAAATTATCTCAAAATATGGCTTATATAATTAAAACAATTATACCAAGACTAATATACCTGGGGATCAATTTCTTTTTTTTTTTTTTTTTTTTAAAGATTTTATTTATTTATTTGAGAGAGAGAGAATGAGAGACAGAGAGCATGAGAGGGAGGAGGGTCAGAGGGAGAAGCAGACTCCCTGCCGAGCAGGGAGCCCGATGCGGGACTCGATCCCGGGACTCCAGGATCATGACCTGAGCTGAAGGCAGTCGCTTAACCAACTGAGCCACCCAGGCGTCCCGGGGATCAATTTCTTTATCTCCACAATCTTTTGAACATTAGACAAGGTTATCTATTATGCACTGGGTTTCAAGCAGAGTATATAGTGTTTAAGTAGAGCTGCATGGGGGACTCATACTTTGACAGTGATCAATGTTAAATATATTTTAACAATTATAATGGCTCTATCATCCATATCTTCCAGATTTTTTTCAGGATATGGCAAAGTCAAAATTTTCATTGTAATTTTATTGTCCCCCCAAAGTACCACCAGTAACTATTCACTCTTCTGGATTCCATCCATATCTTAACATATGCAGACTTTAAAATGTAGGTTTATTACCAGAAGGTGCAACTACAGGAAATACGTAAGAGAAAACATTACAATTCTACACACCATCATAGAACCCAGAGATCATCTCCTTGTTATTGGCAAATCGTATAAATTTATATGGCAGCTCCTATTTCTTGAGACTAGTTGTTGAGAATACTGAATTGAGAGAAATTTTGAGACTGGCTCATTTGAGAAAGAAGGTACAGGGATCGACTAGTGATGTCTGCCATAATGAAAGCAACAGAAGTGGCGTAGAATTGTTTTACATTACTGGAAACCGATTTTTACTTTAGTAATTAAGAAAGTGAGTCCACATGGTTATGTTGTCTACCCAAGGTGGTACAGCAAGACCATAGCATCACCAGTATGAGGATGCTTACTGGTTAACTCCCACAACAAGTGTTCGCCCACTCTTATCACTCTACAATCATCCTATGTTTTTTTCCCCCCAAATCAACAGTACTTAGTTAAAATCCAACTAAACATACTGGAAAAGGCTGATCAATACATAGACGAGAGCAGTCCTTCAGAAGATTACACAGAAAGAAAAATAAATTGCTATGCCCTTGAAAGAAAAGCTACTTTTATTTAAGTTAATAAAGCTTTATTTGTTCTCTAGCCGTTAAGTTTATATAGAAATTAAAAGTCTTGACTATTTGTCTTTTGCCAACGTGAATTTAAAAGTGGCTTTAAAAAATCTCATTAACATTGTGCTTTTTTTTTCCCTGTCCCAAGCTGATTCAATACAAAACAGATTACCTCCTGTGTGTGCCACTAAAGTGCACATAAATATTTTACAAACCAATTTATCTAAAAATTTTATCATTCCTCATTCTGAGTCTGGACACAGAGCTCACTATAAAGCACTTTAGGTTTTCCAGATAACATAATCGTTCAGACAAGAGTATATTATATTTCCTTTTTTGATTCTTGCCGGGGCTCAAAATATTCCTCTTGGGGTGTTTTCAGAATTTCACTATGTCAGACCGGTATATACACGGTTAATGGAACTTTCAGAGAATGACCAGAAAATACTTAAATGAAGGAATTTAATAGTCAGAATACTGATAGCATCCACACTTTTGAGCCATAGGGGAAGGGGAAAATAAACTTAGCTTTTACTGATTCAGGTGGGAAAAATGATAGTCCTAATGTGAATAGACCGATCTAGTTCACCAAGATACACAGGCAGACAAGAGTTGGGGAATCCTTGGTACTAAAGTTATGAAACCAAAGTTCATGGCTTTCTTCAGCTACTCTATCAGTCAAAAGTAATGTGGGATATCTGTTGTCTCCAGACCAGTGACTGATAAACATTTTCTAGAAAAGGTCAAATAGTAAAGAATTTCTGCCCTATGGGCCATCTGACCTCTGTTGCAACCATTCAGCTCTTCTGTTCTAGTGTAAAAGCAGCTGCTCATAGGCAATATTTATGCAAATGAGTGTGGCTGTGTGCCAATAAATCTTTATTTACAAAAACAAGTGGCAGGCCAGATGTGGTTTACAGGGCTATTTTTGGCTGACTTCTACCCTAGAGGACTAAAATCATAGGTCTCAAGGGGCTCTTCTAGCACCCCCAGGCTGCCTACTCTCATCCTTTATTAAGTCCTCCTCCAGGTTCCTTTTAGTCATGTGGCTTCCGTGTTGTCTACCAACACTTTCCTCCTCCAGACAAGACTGGGAGCTCTTTGAGACCAGAGTTTGTATCTGTCTCATCTCTTCCTAGCAAACTGAACAATGCTTTTAGTATGGTAGGCACTCAGAAATTGCTTGTTGAATGAATAGGTGATTGAACAAAAAAAGGGTTTGGGATTTCTTCCTTCAGTCACAATCTGGCTTGGCTGTCTTCTAAAGATACAGGTATTCCCCATTTCAACTTCAGGATTCTCTCCTTACCTCTCTACATGCAAAATGCCCTGTCCTGACACAAAATACATACATGCAGTTTTAGCCTACATTTATTTAAATTATATGAAATCAAAAGGGCTTACTTGGGAAAAGGAAAGAAGGAAGGAAGGAAGGAAAAGAAAAGAAAAAAAAGGAGTGTGCAAACGGAAAAGAAAAAGGAAAAGAATAATTTGATTGAAAATTCCAGGGGGTCCTCTCAAATGTAGGCCATCTCATCTCAGAATATGATTCCAGAGTTAAACACTGTATTTTTCACACAACATGACCCTCTATGCAAGCCGATGACTTCATCTTATATTGAACGCATGAAAGAGTAAACAAACTTTAACCCTGAAAACTCAGCTGGGTAGGACTTTTGGATTTATGATCCCTCATACCCACCTCCAACTGGCATCAATAGGGCCACAATGTATCTACTATCTATATTGTCAAGATTCACTAAAGATAAATTTGCATCATCTGGATGAGCTATTTATATGAGTTACACGTTACAAGTTGAATTTGAAATCAACCCTAGTGTGAGATGACGTGCCGCCCTACTGTTCACATTACACTTTCAATGGCAGCACAGTTAGCAATAAAAAGTAGGGGCTCCCATGAAATGCTGGGAAGCCAGCCTCCTGGATCACACAGTAAAGCGGGCAGGCACTTCTGAACTGGCAACACAGCAGAGCCACTTCAGGAGGATGCATGCCAATGTAAAGATTCGCTGAAATCTGAAGCCTATTTCCTGTCCTTCTCATGCTGTCAGGAGAATAAAGATCCAGCAAAGGTGTTTGTCTGGGGTTTCAATATTCGGGTGGCTCTTCAGGGCAGATTTTGTAAGGGGGTTGGGGGAAGGCTCATCACAGGTTTTAATTTCAGTTGATTCTTACTGAAAGGTATTGATTGATCTCTGGAACTTGTGAAGTCTAAGGTGGAGAGACAGGATCTCACAGTGGAGAGACGCAATGTGAAAGCTGCCCAGCTCTCAGGGGCTCCCCGTGAGCCAAAAACACAACACAATTTTTCATGATCATAATTCACGACTTTCAAACCAACGAGCCTTATTTTTGTTAGTAAGGAAACCAAAGGTAATGTCTGCCTATCTACCTAGCAGTGGCTGATGCTAAAGACAGCTCTAAAATGAAATTTGCAGCCAGAGGTATTCTAAAGAGGAGACAGACTAAAGACACCAGCCCTATTTGGAAGTGACTAAAGAGAGCACATAAGAGTTTTTATTATCTTGGTTAAATAAATGGGAAACCTAAAACCTGGGAGATGAGACCATAGGATTTCTTTATCATTTCTATTGATTGGAAAAAGGTCCCAAAGGACTCGACACTATTTAAAAATAAACAAACTCTATTTTTCTCCCGTTTGTTAGGGTGCCTTCCAAGACTTTTCCCCTTCCTCTCTACAGCAGTTGGCAGAAATTAGTTTCCAGTAAAAAAAAAAGAGGTTTATCAGATGTTTTTGAGAAAGTGGTGAACATTATTATTGCAGTTATTTTTAATACCTCTTGACAATGTTCTACTTTCTCATTTAAGGTCATGGACCCAGGGACCTACCTGCCACTGAATACTGACCTCAGCATGAGTTTCAATGAGATGCTCAAGAACACGTTTTAAAGCACAAAAACCGCAAACAAAAATAGAAAAAAAAGCTAACAAATAAAAGATAAATGTAATAAAAAATAATAATTTTCCCAGGCCCTTTCTGAATATGCTTTGAATGCATGTTTTTCATACCATACTCATTGCTTCTGAGATCAAGTCGAATTAAAACGCAAGGGCTATGCTAAGATAACCTAACACTGCAACATAAAAGTTTTTTAATATTGCAAAAAGGAGCCTGAGAACATTTCCCTTAGGGCTTATAAAGTCAGAAGAGCACAGTGCTTAAGTGATGATAGAACCATATATCTGAGTTCTAACTCATCTCCCTCTTTTACTAACTAAAAATAGGCATTTACCTCCAGAAAGTAACGTAATCTCTCTGTGCCTCAGTTTTTCATCTATAAAATGGGAATTTAGTATCTATCTCAAGGTGAAGGAGAGCAGAAATTAAACCTAGCACTGGATTTAATGTTTTCCCTGGCACATAATTCATACTCAAAAGATTATAGCTACTATTAATGTAGAAATGAAAATGGGGATAATGTTTATCATTTCAAAGCTTATTCATCGTCAATCATCTTAGCTCAAAATGTAGGTTACCGAACTGTTTCCTCTTTTGGATACAATACAGATAAAACCGTTAACATTCATGAATCAATTCAGTGTACAGCAAATATTATAGTAAGTCATGTTTATGCATTTTCTCATTTAATGGACACGACAGTCATATTATCCATTTTGTAGATAAGGAAACTGAGGCCTAGAAAGTCATATAATTTACCTCAAGCCTCACACTTAATAAGAAGCAAATCCAGAGGAAAATAAACAAGCAAGCAAGCAAACAAGAAACTCTATCCAATTTCAAATCCAATGATTATGACCACTAAGGACATTGCTTAAAAATTGAGAACGCATGCCTACCTTTGGATCTTCATCCTTGTTTGCCAGAGACTCTGGTTAGCAAGAGTAAGCCAGAAAGTCCAAACCTCAAAGATACAGTGGCTGCTGGTCTAACAGTCTTTCCCTTCCTCCAGACTTTATCTGAGGATCCCGGATGCTCTTCTTTGATTCTGGGTCAATAACACCAGTCCGGTGCTTGTGCTTTATTCACCCTATCCCCAGTGACTAGCTTATTCTGCCACTGCTCTTAGTTCCTTCAAAAGAACTCAGGATCAGAAATGGTATCTTGACCCCAACGCAGCCTGCTTGACCCTGAGGTTTAGACCAACCAGCTACTTGCAGGGGGGAAAAAAGGTAATAACCTAATTATTGCAACCACCTGCTTGCTATCGCTTTTGTTCTCCTGACTGCTGCCAGGTGCTAGGCTGGCAGGCTTGGATCAATTAGTAATTGTAACTGAAGCTGACTGCAATTAATTATATAACTTTAAGCTGTTCAAGCTTAATACCCCCCCCCCAAAATAACTTCAGGAAACTGGGATACAGTGCACTGCAGCAAATAAAGAAAAATAGCTATGAATGAGGTTTCTGTATTTTCTTCAGTTTTGCATCATACTGAATCCTCATATATCATGTGCACGGCCAAATTGTCCTATTTACTCATTATTAATGAAATGATGTGTTAATTTCTAACTTGTGACCCAAGACTGAAAAGTGAGGCTATTCCTCTCCTAGCCCACGAGAGAGGGGACCTCCCCCCGGGGCCATGGTGTGATGGGTCTTCAATGAGGTACAGGACACTGCAGTAGATTGTGGACTATGGGACTGTAGGGATGAGGGTTGGAGTTCTGGCTCCACCCTTAATTAACAGGATAAGGGATAATTTCTACCTCCATGTCCTCATCTGTAAAATAGGCATAATATTAACGCTGGAGAAAGGAAGCAAAACAGAGTTTACGAATTCACTGATGCACTGTTTGGCATAAAGTTGATGCTTGATAAATGCTAATGCACCACCACTCTCTGCTAACCTTTGCAAAGTTCAGGAGACTAGCGAACCTTCGAGTGAGGCTCTGTCACAGAGCTTCCCCCACTGACCAGGAACTATACCATGATATAGTTGTTAATGACTCAGAATTTGGAGTCTGTGGTACATGGGCTGCTGTCATGGGCTATACCTAATGAGGTGTGTGTTCAGGAACCAGTAACGTAACTTCTTTAAATCTCAGTTTCCACATCTTCGAATAAAGAGAAATGTTTATAGGGTTGCTTCGATGATTAAATGCAATAAGACATGGCTCTGATATACATAAATGATATTAGCAAGACATTTTAACATGTATTTATGGCAAAATCATTTAGTGGAATTATAACTTTTTTTTTTTTTTTTTCTCTTGGTATTTTCCCCTGGCTTCATTCCACAATGGTAGCCAAGCTCTTCTATGCTTCTTGCTTCAGGAATCTTGGTAGGTCTGAATATATAAGTCAAACTAAATATCCCAAGTGCATTTGAGAGATAATATGGGGCAGGGGCAGGGGCCAGGCAGGGATGAAGGCTGGAGAGGAGAAGTTATGTGAGAATGGCAAAAGTTCAAGGAGAGAGAGAGGAGAACCACCTCTAGACCCGGAAAAAGAAAGGATGTCTGTGAGTCTCCAGAGCAGGGAAATCTACATGTGTTCTCTGACAAATCCTAGAATACTAGGAAGAACGTTAGGTAGATAGCTATATTCTCACTTGAGAAAGATGAACCAAGAGCATCATGATTTCCAGCCTCAGCATGAATCCCCACATGGGCATGAGAGAGGAAAAACATGAGCCTCAAAGAAATGGCAGGAGTTTGGGTAAGAGGATGGGAGGATTGGTAGCTGCAATCATAATAGGCTAATGAAGCCCCATTTTGCAACCAGTTACCTAGATTTTACTATAACCTAGAAGCAAAAAGAGGCCCCAGTAAAGATTATATAGTAGGAAGTTACTGAATACTATTAAATCTATTTCTTTTTCTTGGACACACAGGGAAATTACCTTCATCAGCCTTCCTTAGTTAATGTGGGTCCTTTGCAGCTCAATTTGGCCAATGGAAAATGAGTAGATATGGTGTATACAACTCTCAGACCTCTAAAACCCTTCAGGTGATGTGTCAAGCTCTTTCTCTTTGCTCATTAGCTGACTCCACGCATAGGATGCAGTAAGGGAATCTGAGAATGGATGGAAGGTTACAGGATCCCTGAACCACCATGAGAAAAGTCACTTGCCAAAATGTAATCAGAGTATGAAAATACTGAGAAATAAATTTATATGATATTAACCCACTAAGACTTGAATGCTGTTTATTAGAATGTCTAGCATTAATTACTCTTATTAATAAAATGCCTGACATAGAATTTTTCATCAGCCCTAAAAGGTGGAGGATAGAAAAAGAATTCAAGTTGATTTAAGTCAAATAAAGAATATAATGCAACTCATACCTAAATTTGTGCATGGCTTTATCACTCCAAAAAGCTAGAATTTCCATGCAGCAACCTAAATAGTAGGGAGGCAAAAGGAGTTACAAAAGGCAAGTATTTTACACCATGGGTTGTTTTGCTAACTAACTCAAGAAGTCATATGACAAGTTTCCTCAAGAAGCACACCAAGGTTGGAGTGACTGTCCCTTAGCTGTCTCGCCACAAGAACGCCTCCAGATTGGTCAGACCACCATCGGACTCTTTTTTTTTTTTTTTTTTAAAGATTTTATTTATTTATTTGACAGAGAGAGAGAAATAGCGAGAGAGGGAACACAAGCAGGGGGAGTGGGAGAGGGAGAAGCAGGCTTCCTGCAGAGCAGGGAACCTGATGTGGGGCTCGATCCCAGGACCCTGGGATCATGACCTGAGCTGAAGGCAGATGCTTAACAACTGAGCCACCCAGGCGCCCCTGACCACCGTCGGACTCTTAACCACCTCCATGATGTCCTCTCTGCAAATATGAATGACGCTAATACATGGAGTTTAAAATAAATACAATATGAACAAGCAAAATAAACGTGTCTTTGAGAGCTCAATTTCAAAGCCCTTCAAAACTGTAAACAAGCTTTTCAAATTATGTCTAAGAAACACCCTCATCTTTATCCGTATCTTACAGCTTTCCCAACAAAGTTCTCATTCTCTCCAGCCCCTCATCTTCCCACCTTTTCAGTTTCTAATCATGACCGTCCTGTCCTCCCCAATCTGCAGTGGTTTCTAATTGGTCCTTTAAAGTGTCCTGTGACCTGTAATAAACCAGTTTATCCATTTCAGTGATTTGAAGCATCTGGGAGATAAATTCCATTAGAACGCTAATCGGGTCTGATATGAATAGTTTACTATTGATCTATATGGAGACATACTTGACAGAGCACTGGATCATGTTAGGTTTGGTGACATTTTAAAATATTTGCTAAGAAAATTATGCTACATCTAATCACCTGGGAGAAAATGACAGCTGAGCTGTGAACAGAGTATAGCTCATTTTATCCATTCAGGGGCAGGAAGGATATCCATTGATTTTCCTGCTCATCATTTATTCCCCTTGCTTGTAGGATCAAGACCCAATATTCCTTTAAGAACCAAGCCTCCCTCACTCTCAGTTCATGTGGTTCATGAGTGGCTGATTTTGCCTCTCATTGCCTCTTCCTCCCAGGTTCAGGACTGTGGACAGGATCCAGTATGGCCAAGCTTGAGGAGCCTGCCATCCCCCCTAGCTTCTGTTTGGTTCAGGGAGGTTATGGTAGTAATCTGTGTCTAAGTCCTGGGGTTCTTGGAGAAGTTATGTTGAAAGACGTATTCTCCCTACCAGAAGTTCTAACCTGGCAGAATATAAGCCTAGAGGTGGTGAGGGCCACCTCATCACTACTTGGAAGTGGCTACTTAAGAATGAAACCAAAACTGGGAGAGGAGCACCAAAACATGGAGGGTAGGGGACTTGTGGTGATTGTGTTTGAGTACCTGGATCTAGCTGTATTGCCCATAATCAAATGAATCCCCTTTTATGCTTCATCCTGTTTGAACTAGATTTCTCTAAAAGCATCAAGTCTAAAATCATGACACTGAATTAAACCGATAGCCTCAGGGTCAGATTTTCACAGAGGTGGTGTATTCAGTCATTTACTTTTGGCAGTCCAAAATTGTCTCACTCACTAACCTGAACCAGAGTAACCATAGTACTAGTTACTTCTTAAGGGACTTTCCAAAGAGTATGAGCTTTTTACCTGAATAAAATTTATATGCATTCCAGGGAGAGTTGGGAACATTTTTTTTTTTTAAAGATTTTATTTATTTATCTGAGAGAGAGAATGGGAGACAGAGAGCATGAGAGGGGGAGGATCAGAGGGAGAAGCAGACTCCCCGCTGAGCAGGGAGCCCGACTCGGGACTTGATCCTGGGACTCCAGGATCATGACCTGAGCCGAAGGCAGTTGCTTAACCAACTGAGCCACCCAGGCACCCCAACATTTTTTAAAATTACAGATTCCTAAGCCATGTGTGGATAGATTCTGATTTAGGAAGTCTTTCGAACATTCCACAATTCAGCATTTTCAACCAGCAGCCTAGACAATTCTGATACAGGTAGCCACATTCTAAGAAATATTACTGTAATAAGCAGATCAGAACTGAGGGACTAAAGTCATATACAAATGAATTTCAAATCCTGTTTCTGCTGCCTACCAACTATACCTTGGACAATGGCAAAATCTTTCCTTCAGCTTCCTATTTTACAAATGAAGATAATAAAGCCATCATAGAGGGCTTTGCAAGATAGTGTTTGTAAAGAATTTAGCACAGAGCTTATCATATCAGTAAGGCTCCAATAAATGGTATCTGTTGGTAATTCATTTACGTGGATTAGCTTCTCAGATAAACCAATTATTACTTCTTAGAATCCAGTAGCATATAACACCTTGTAGCAATTAGACATAGGGTATATAAGTTTTGGTGTGGAAAAGAGGAAGCAGGCTCTAATTTTCAGTTTGATATATGTTCTGGTGTACAAAAGAACAGGAAAACACCAAGAAAAAAAAAACGTCTATCCTATCTATGAGCTTGCCAAAAACCGCTTAGGACATTAAGTTTGCCAATATAGTTTTAGTCCTCACACTGAAAACTTTTGTACATTAAATAATAACTACCCAAACACAGACGTGAGTAAGGCAATGGGACTGGTAGAGCAACACAAAACATTTTGCACCTTGTATAGCAAGTACGGCTATCCAAGGGGGTGACGTTAGTGGTGGACATGGTGGAAGGAATAAAGAGGATATCTACATAAAGTGTAAGTCTGTATGGCATCCCGATGTGGAGGACAGGCTTTGAAGGAGGGCCAGCCATGCTGGGTTTACATCACAGAGACCCCATTTCTTAGATGAGCCATCCTGTTGAGGAGTCACTTAGCTTCTGGCTCCCAGTGTATAAGTTGAGAAAAAATGAAGCCAATCTTGTTAGATTATGTTGAGGACCCAATGAAATCATCGATGTAAAATGTCTAATAGAGGGCGCCTGGGTGGCTTAGTCATTAAGTGGCTGCCTTCGGCTCAGGTCATGATCCCAGAGTCCTGGGATCGAGTCCCACATTGGGCTCCCTGCTCCGCAGGAAGCCTGCTTCTCCCTCTCCCACTCCGCCTGCTTGTGTTCCTGCTCTTGCTGTCTCTGTCTCTGTCAAATAAATAAATAAAATCTTTAAAAAAAATAAAATAAAATAAAATAAAATAAAATGTCTAATAGAATGCCTGACATATGATCTATGTTCTGAAATGTAGCCATTATTATTTTTATTTATTATGATAATATTATTATTATTACTGTTGTTTTACTGGAGATCCTGTTTAAAAAAAAACTGGCAAGATAAGGATATTTTTGCAGGAAAAAAACATAAAAACGGTTGATATTTCCACAAACCTGACAGTGAGGAGAAGTAATAATCATATACAACCCAACCCACCAATTTCAATACATTGCGGAAAAAAAACAAGAGGAAGGCTTAAAACAAGCACTTCCTGTCCTCAGTGTTGCACTCCCTCATTTCACAGGTGAGACTTGCTTGGCCTTTGCCCAGGGACATGGTGGAGTAACAAGTATCCACCAGCACCAACCAAGGCTCTGATTTTAAGCATCTCCACCGGCTATCTGCAAAATCCATGTTTTAATGATTAGCCTTTGCTGCCAAAACAGTTGCAGAAAAATCAATTCTACAGTTTTTTCCTTTTCTAAAATGCCTGGGTTTTGGCTGATAAAGCAATGATTTAAGTCAATGGCTGAAGTGGGAATTTGAGTAGGTTCTTAAAGGATAATCACTAGGCTCCTTCTTGGGATGCATCTGTTTTTAACCAATTTCTCAACTCTGAGTGTGGTAATTAAACAGAGAGGTGTACAAAACATAAACAGTGGAAACTGGAACCCGGCTTCATTAGTTTCTGCATCTTAGGTAACTACAGGTGTGTGTGAATGAATTACACAACTGGTAAAATAAAATTAAAGGCAGCTGCACGTGTTTACAATACTGCAGCCGCAAATTACAGGTTATCTGTAGCATCCATAATTCATCCATAATTGACAATTTTCATATTACTGGAATAGAGAATCAAGTCATGCAGATGATTACAGCATTTGCCTCTCAGCACTAGAGATCTTGCTTCATTTTTCATACAGCATCTCAAATGAAATAACTTATAGTTTTTAGGTGGAGCTGGACATCAGGGTAAAGGACCAAAGGATTGCAGACACCCTAGCCCCCAGTTTCACCTCCCATGCCTCCAGCTCCCGGCTCCCTGTTCATAAGGAAGTGTGCCTACACACAGGCTTTAGAAACACAGGAGCTGAGTCCAATTTGGACACTGCTACCTAAATCTAGAAACGAGAGCTAAGTGTTCAGAAACTCTATGCCTCTGTTTCTTCATCCATTCATCGGTTAACAAAAGTGCCTACCTCCCAAGATCATTAGGTTTAATTGAGTTCATTAAGATGGAGTTAATATAACTCTTCCCATAAGAAACCTGAGGAGATCCCTGAAAGTGGTTCGCTATTCACTTGACCCAGAAAACCCTACAAAATCATACAAATAATCAAGAGATTCAAATATTTGTGTTCCCTTTAAGAACACACGTGAAACTGCCCAGGCCATCAAGGGTATGCATATCCAAAAAGCCACCAACTATCTAAAGTATGTCACTTTGCAGAAGCAATTTGTGCCATTCTGTTGCTCAATGGTGGAGTTGGTAGATATGCCTGGGGCCAAACTGTGGGGCTGGACGCAGGGTCAGTGGCCCAAAAAGAGTGCTAAATTTTTACTGCATATGCTTAAAAATGCAGAGAGTAATGCTGAACTTACTTTAAAGATTTTGTTTGTTTGTTTGTTTGTTTGTTTTGTTTAGAGTGAGCAGGGGGAGGTGGAGAAGGAGAGAGAGAATCCCAAGCAGACTCCGCACTGAGCTGCAGAGACCAATGCAGGGGGCTCACAACTCTGAGATGATGACCTGAGCAGAAATCGAGTCCAATGCTTAACCAACTGAGCCACTGAGGCACCCCTGAACTGAAGGGTTTAGATGTAGATTCTCTGGTCATTGAGCACATCCAGGTGAACAAAGCCCCCAAGACACAGTGTGGAACTTTAGTGGCTTATGGTCAGATTAACCCATGCATGAGCTCTCCCTGCTGCTCTGAGAGGGTCCTTACTGAAAAAGAGCAGATTGTTCCTAAACCAGAACAGGAGGGTGCACAGAAGAAAAAGATATCCCAGAAGAAACTTTAGAAACAAAAACTTATGGCCCTGGAGTAAATTCTGCACAAAATAATGCAAATAAAAGTGAAAAAAAAAAGATTAAGTCAATATATGTACAGTGCATAGGGTAATGGCTGGCATTAAGAGCTTAGTGAATGCTTAACTATAACTTCTCCAAACCCCGGCTTCCAGAACCATAAAATGGGGGTAAAAACATCACCTATCACACATGGTTCATTGGACAATGAGATAATGCATATGAAGCACCTAGTTTACTTCCTGATACACAAAAGCTCTCAACATTTCAGCCAGTAGTAGACATAGTAATAACAGAAACTTTACCTTAAATTGACAAAATAAATTAATATTGCTAATTAAAAATATATTTTGTGTAAAAATCCCATCTCGGGCTCCTAACTTATTTAGAAGAATTTTTTTTTCTCCTTTGGGTATTCTGATTCAGATACTATCAGGATTAGGTTTTTACAAGGCATCTTGGACTAAAATAAATGTAATATTGATAAAAACCCATCCTATAAAGAGATGTCCTGTGCATTGTTCTAGTTCTACCTCCCCAAAGAGGGCTAACCAGAATGCACACGGAATTCTCTGCCACTTGCTGAGGATGAATAAGGAGGCTGCTTTAAAGCTACCAGAGTTGGGAGGGGCACAGCAGGGGCTGTGACAGAGACAGAGCTGACAAGCTACAGGGACACAGACCAAAGGCTTATCTGAAATCTCTGTAACATTCCCCAGGACCAACTTTCTCAAGTACCCATTATTTCACACATGAGAAGTCATGGGTCTGCCTTGGTGTGGGTTCCTATCACTGAAATTTAGGAAGATAGGACAATGCAAATACACAGTAATGACAACATAAAATTTCTTAGACAAACTCATCTGAACTCGTGTCGAAGTTTATTGCCCATTAATGAGGAACCCAGCAGGTAGAAAATGCTCATTGGAAGGACATGGAAGAGGGAGGGTAAGTATGTACGGCTTCCAGCAAGGTACAGACCGCTGTGTTACTTCAAACGGTCATAAAAAGGTCATATTTTTATCAGTGGTTGGGTAAACTTGTAGCACAATATGAAGCCACCTTTGGATATGATCCATTCATCAGAAATAATAAGTAATCTATAAGAGAAGCAAATGATTAGCAAATTGATCTGCAGCAATTAATTAGACATACCAAAGTTTCTCCTGACTCTTCCATAGAGAGCCAATTTGCACCCAGGCACTGGGCAGAAGTCAAATACAAGACTGGCACAAGCGCAGAGTCCTGCTTTTCCTCAAACAAATTTCTGTAGTATATGATCAAAGATACCAGACAATTTACCTAATTCTCAGAAAGGGAGATGACATTTCTCTTTCACAATAAAAATATCTTGTAATCTTTTATCTGCATTTGGTATAATAGTTTACCAAGTGTTTTCTCTCCACAAGCTCACACTTAATTTGCACAACAGGTGTGAGAAGCAGACAGGGCAGGTGTGAACCCCATTTGATACCCAAGGAACACGACACCCAGAGGAGCTCACTGTCTTTGCTAATGGTCTACCTTGAAGTAGGTAAAAGAGCCAGGAGTGGAACTTATGTCCAATGCAGCTATGAAAAAAAATTCCTCTCTCAAATATTTCCTGGGTTGCAAGGAAATTCTTAGGTCTGAGCCAAAGTAGACACAGATGGAGACATGAATTCAATAGCATGGTGGCTTTTGGGAGTGTTTAAAAGTCCTTGTGGTCTTTCTCTACCCAGTCTGTCAGCTCCAGTGTCGCCACGTTCCCAGCCTGATTTAAGTCTAGTAAGTCTGTTTAAACAAGAAACCTATTGTGTAAATGTAGGCCAACCACTTCAGGAGTTATGTTTAGCATCTGATCATAAAGTGTTATCAGATGGACTACTTCGACTGCTGAGTTGTCCGCAAGGGTGCTCTCTTAGCAGAATTTCCTCCCCCTACCCAATGTTCACTATACATCAGAATCTTCTGGAGAGAGTTTAAAAATTATTGATGCCCAGGTTGCAGCCTCAAGTCTCTGATGTAACTGACCTGGTCTAAAGACACTTGGAAAATATGTAAGGAAAATTCTACATTAAACCACGTAAAAGGTTTTTGTTTGTTTTTTTACAGTAGGGTTTTTCAGAATTTTTAACACATTCATGAATCATGTGGTTCTCCAAGATGGGGAGTTATAGTTCATCGTGTTTGGCAAACTTCTTTCACTCCAGAGTGCTTTTGGTGTTGAATATTTCCTGGGCCTCTTATTCCATACTGATCTAATGAATTCTGTGAGAGAAGTGCATCTAGTAGGAGTTATTGGCACCTACTAAGGAAAAGGACTGCATCTAAAGAAAGATAGGATCAAGACAACCTTCCTAGTCTAGAGCCTCACTACACAGTGTGGTCCCTGCACCAGACTCAGCTGCATCCTGGGGAGCAGAATCTCAGGGCCCATCCTAAACCCCAGGAAGCAGAATCTGCATTTTGACAAGATTCCTGGGGGGGGGGGGGGTAGTCATATGCACATTAAAATTTAAGAAGCCTTGCTCTAATCCACCATTTTTCCCAAACCTTTCCTGTGTTTCATCATTGTGGCTTTGAGGAAAACTTCACCAGTGTGTCGACAGTATGTCTACCTGCAGTGCTGCACGGACAGACAGGGAGCTGTGGCTGCACAACTCCAGGGGGCATCAGTCACGAAAAACATAAAGGTCACACTGTCCTCTAGGGATGTTCAACCAAACAAATATTTTCAAAACTGACACTATACCATGTGCAATATAGAGACTTTGTACATCAGTTCTGTCCAAGAGCTTGAATTGGTTCAAGTGCATCAATACTAGTTAATACTTTTTGAGAACTTAATAGGGTCTAGCACCTTGATGTCACTTTACAGTCATTATCATATATTATCAATATGACAACACTCTAAGAAATAATCTATTATTATCCTCATTTTTTGATGAAATGGGGGTTGCTATGGGTTTAATAAAAGATGTCATGCTCAAGGTCAAGGAGTTGATACTAACACCATTGGGATTGGACTCTAGATCTAATTCTGACACCATGCTCTTACTATAGAAAAACTGGATTTAAAAAAAAATCTTCAGGATAGACTATTGAGGTGGAAAATTATAGGAGAGTTTAGGGATCATACCTGAAGAGAGAGATTAAAATAAAAAGTGTGGCTAGAATGTGTTCTTAGGGGACATGGTCTAGTTTTGCCCAATTCGAAATTAAGAATGCTGTGCAAGTAGACAATGGTGAAACCAGCGTTTGTTACATGATTACAATGTCTGATCATAGTAACAAATAATTTCCAGAGGCATTATAATATCTGCAAATAGTTACTCTCTTGTTTTATCCTCAGGGTAGTCCAGTGGAGAGGAGTTTTACCGCTCTGTGTTTAGGGACAAGGTAAGTCCCAGAAATTCAACAACTTTTCCTGAGATCTCGAAATCTAGAAGTGATGGTGGTAAGATTCAAAACCAGGTCTTAAAACTTTCAAGTCCTAAGCTCCTTCCACTGCAGCATGGCCACCTTCCCAACCATCAGATAAATGTCAGGACCTTAAGAATAAAAGATAATAGGCACGTTTCTCAGTTGTCCAGCCTGGCCTGGACAGCCGACAGACAGCAAATGAGAGGGCTCACAGAAATGAATTGATAAAACAACAATAACAAAATTTAGAAAATGCCTTCCAACAATTTTTCACACTTTAGCAGACGTTTGATTCTAACAAATGGTTGATTCTGGTACCTAAGAGCACAGAAAGTTATTTTTTCACAGGCCTTAAATTTGATTTTTTTTTTCCCTTTCTCTTTTAAAAAAAAATATTTCTGTCAAGCTTTCTCAAAAAAAAAAAAAAATAGAAAGAAAGAAAAAAAAGTCTCCTCCAGGCTTCCTGTGGACATGAAGGGCCTGGTGGATAGTGAGGCTGCTTGACAAGCACTATCATTAGTACAGGGACAGGGACAGGGAGAGAAAGGAATCAGGCCAGGTCTCAGACAAACACCGTCCTAGAATTCTAGGGGCAGCAGGGATTTTGAGAGGTCAGTTGGTCCATTCCTCTGTCTCCAGGAATAACTCACCTTTCTCCATTAATCTGGACCATGATAGAACAAGATTATTCTATTTTAGAGAATATTGGAAAACAGGTTGTTCTGTGGATCAACCCGTGAAAACACTTCTCCACTCGTACGTACCTTTTGTTGGCTTCAGTTCTCAACTGAAAGAGTTTTGCTCTCCCTCCTCCCCAACCACCCATTCACCCAGGGGACATGGGACAATGTCTGGAAGCTTTTTTGGTTGTTAAAACCGGAGAGGAGTTTACAACTGGCATCTAGAAGGTAGAGCCCCAGGATGCTGCTAAACACTCTACAATGCCCATGGCAGCCCTATCACAAAGAATTATCTGCCCCCAAATTGAATATGCTGAAGTTGAGAAACTTTACAGAAGAGAGAAGAAAATGCATTATTTTTTGCATATTGCTGTCAGAGTATCGATAGAAAGGGAGAAAACATGATATTCATCAGTACAAATACCTACCCATAGTGGGACTAAAGTTCTATGCTTCAGAAACAGATTTCTTTATAAGACATTTAAAGGATATGTGGAACTCTTTTTTTCTTTTTTCCTTTTAAAGTCAGGTTGACCTCACCCTTTACCAACTAGCTAGTCTTCAATATTGGACAGTAAATTCCATGATGGCAGAAACCATATATGGTGAATCTCTATTCTCCCAGGGTCTACCACAGAAAATAGCATATAGTAGATGCTAAATATATGTTTTGAAAATCTCTATGTAAAAATTTAACTTAATTTGGTTATGTAAAAACTGCTAGATGGATTTTCATAAAATTAAGGGCATATGCTAGAGATGGTCTCTCTTGAAGTTATAGGTTATTTTGTGTACTTGATATTTTGGCATTCCCTGGGTGAGGCATATCAAAAACATGGATAGTCTTCCAAAATAGTTGAAACCAAGGAATCTTTGTGACTGTAATTGGGGCATGGCATGCCATATGTGTGAAGATTTTGTAGAATAAAAAGGAACTGTGGTTTCCAAAGTGAATCCCAAAGTGAAAATCATAGGGGCAGATTCTCCAACTTGTAGATGTTTCTTCGCTTTCCACAAAGGGTGCAACCCTATTTAATTATGTAGTGGTCCACTTCTTGGAAATGAGCCACCACTGAAAGGAAAGTCTTAAAGAGTATCAGAGCTGAGAAATTCATGGCACAGGGTGTATTTAAAGTGCTCTTGGAAACCTACCAACTATCAGTATCACAGACACAACCCATTTTTGTTTTAACAGGAACTGCTTTAGCCCATCCTGTTGGAGTAGGAGGTTTCACCAACTTCCTTTAGACTTTAATTGATAACACACAAATCTGTTGCCACAGATGGTTGGGTGGGCAGCATCTGAAGCTGAGGTCTGGAGAAAGACTTCCCACCCCCAGCAAATGCAAGAACATTCAAGAAGTGTAGATGCCGGGTGCACCATGGAAACAGAATTGAGGAAAGAGCTCTGAGCTGCACATCAAAGCATAAGGGGTCTGGATTAAAGGTGCCCCTGTATGAAGAAGGTTACAAGGTTCCAGCTCCTCTTTCTGTCATGTGAAAATACGATTATTTGGTTTTGAATCCCAAATATACCAGCCATTAACTGTGTGACCTTGGGCAACTTATTTAACTTCTCCAAGCTCTGTTTTTCCCCATATGCAGTGGAGATTGATAGCCTACCTCTCTTTTTAGATTTTGAGAAGACTGAATGAGATATAAAGACATTTTCTATTAATTATTTGTATTTCCTCATGTATGAAACAGAACTATTCTAGAAATAATCTCTATTCTCCTTGTCTTAGAAAACTTTTCATCTTTTTCCAATATGATATGCAGGATCTAGGGAATTCTGTTAATCTAGAGGTAGAAAGGCAGAACCCAAGAGTTAGTAAGCTTAGTGACCTCAGGTTCTTCAGGGGCAACTGATGGAATCTCATATAATGCCAAGTGCTTACAAGAAAGTAAAAGTGACCTGGGTGGGCAGATATCTCAGAATGAAGATAAACCTCACTGAACTGGTCTCTTTCAATGGCAGGTGATTGAAAGTCAAACTAAAACTACCTAAAGGAATAAACAGAAAGACATCTATGGACTGTCATTACAAATGAGAAGCCCAGTGTAAAGCTTCAGGCCAGGTGGGATCCAGTTAATCAAAAGAGACCATAGGGAATCTGTCTTTCCATCTCTTGGTTTTGTTTCCTTTTGTGTTGGCTTTGCTCTCAGGAATGCCTTCTGCAGGGGGCTTCCCAGGAGCTCCAAACATATATCCTCTCACTATCGAGGCCAACAGACCAAAATGTAGCTTTCCCATTCACTCTAGTAAAAGGCTGAGGATTCAATCTGTTTTGGTCAGTCTGGGTTGGGTGCCTACGCCTGTGGCTGGCACCACCCCCGGAACCAGGTAAGTGAGAGGGCACAGGAATAACCAGGGAAAGGCAAAACGGATGCCAGTCAGGCAAAAACAGCAGCACACACTGCACTTGCTGACTATCTTGGTTCTTTTCCTTCATAAAAGGCTTCCCTCCTGTTATATTATTGGCTGGTTATGGAATTGCGTTGAGCAAGGGTTGAAATGAGAGTTGATTATGAACAGCTGGGCTGAAAGAGGTTTCTTGTGAGCTGTTTAAGTCTCATTTAAAAATGTCTTCCTTGAGGATCCCTCGTTGGCTTAGTTGGTAGAGCATGCAACTCTTAATCTTAGGGTCATGAGTTCTAACCCCATGTTGGGGGTAGAGTTTGCTTAAAAAAAAAAGTCTTCCTCAGAAATAGGTGCCATGTTGCATGTTGCCTATTTCATGTAGCAGGTGGGCTACATGGGAAAAGTAGACTCACAAGTTCCTGCCAGCCACTCACCTTTGGTTCCCCTTTATTTTTTTATTTTACTTAATTTTTTTGCCCTGCCCCTCCCCACTTCAGTTATTCTCAGACTCCAAAGAGCTAATTTCTATCAAAGCAAAAAGAGGAGACTTAGCTTGGATATAAAACTCTAAACATAAATGCATGGTCTGATAACCCCATGGACAAGCAGAAATTTGAGCTTATTCTAGCATGTTTCTACAATGTCCTTCTCGAACATGGTTCTGGTATCTTTCTTCTGAAGCTCATGAGGATCATTCTAACTGACCATAAAAAGTTTTAAGGATGACAGGACTTGGACTCACATTTGTATAGGGTGGATGCTAGAAGCAGAGCAGTAAAGGGGCTAAAGGCTAAGATTTTAAAGATAGGCAGAATGGGCTCTAAAACCCTATGCAAATTGTCTTACTGTCCTGAGACTATTTCCTCTTCTATAAAATAGAGATCATGGTAATACTGGCTACTGCCCACTGTGTGCTTTCAATATGCCCCACACTATTTTAAATATGTACCTTAATGCATTAAACTTCTGTATGGAACTCCATGAGGTAGGTACCAATATAATCTCCATTTTTCAGATGGTAGCACAGGAGGTTCAGAAATAATCAAGGCAACAATTCTAGTAAGTGACAGGAAAATGTCCAGCATAGGGCCTCACAAGTAACAAGTAATCAAAACCTGTTCATGGGTGGGGGGGAGAGTTGGTGATATATGCACGTCCCCCACTAAGAAATGCACAATCCAAAAGGAGTACAGAACATTCAAGATGACTGAAGAGGAAAGGGTATGATTCTTGATTTAAAAATGCAGTAGTTTAATCTGGAAGGAGTTTCTGGAAGAGGAAATTTGTTTTGAAATTCTAGCAAAAGAGCATCATACTCAGCCACCTCTGAAGAAGGCCCTGTCCTCTTCCTTCAAAGCTTTAGGATCCTATCACCTTTCTATGCAACGAGCAAAGAAGAGCCCTGGGCTCCAAATCAGCTGCTATCTTTTGAATCAATTCTGATGACTAATGTCAAGTGCTATTGTCTCCAAATTACCCTCCCACCCAAGATGTGAATAGACAGATGATGTGATAGACTGGAAACCAAGACTGCTTTCACTCATATCTACTACGTGTTATTTGCTGCAATTTGAGATGCAAGAGTGACACTGAGTCCAAGGTACTACGGGAAAGTAGTGTGGGTTGACACCAGTATTTAGAGAGGACTTCTTTAGAATTTCACATGCATTATTTCATTTCAGCCTGACAACCACCCCATGGGTTAAGTACCATTATTATCCCCATTTGCAAATAAGAAAACATGAGCTGTATGTCCAAGATCACATACAGCGAGTCAGCAGAAGAGCCAGCCACTGATGAAGAGCTTGTACTTTTAACCACTACGTGGTGAGTTTCCTGTGTGACATGAGTTGAGATAGAATAGGAGATGAGTGCAGATAAGAAGAGGGTTGCTATTGATTAGAAGGGATTCCTATATCAGATTCCAGGCATTATCAAAATGCAGAAGTCAGGTCTGGCATAACTGTAGGAGCTCAAGTTTTTTTGTTTTTTAGGGTGTTCTGGTCATGAAGAAATTGTTGAGGGCCAAGAAACTTTCTAGTTCATTCTATTAAAAGAAAGCAACCTAAATGTCCCAATTACAGTTAGCAACTCCATAGATTTAGTTAAAAAAAAAAAAAAAAGAAGCTGAGAAAAGACCACAGACTCTGTCTTTATCACAAGACTCATTGTGCCCACAGTGAATCAATATTTCCCCATAATGTTGTCTCCCACTGAATTCCTGGCAAATTCTGCAGAGAAGAGCAATGCTTACAGTACATTATTGCTTTGGTGTTTCAAGGGGAATTATTCATCCCCACATATTATTGAAACAGTGTTCACTTTACAGAACCAATCCCCAAGTCTAATTTCCAGTGGTGTGTATTTCTCCTCTTACTGCTATTTAAATGCACAATTAATCTCTCAGGTTAATTGACCTGGTATTTGGTATGTCAATGTTTGCATGTGTTAACATAAATAAATACATATAATGATAGATGTAACAATGTAGTAGAAATTCATTTCCCAATAGAACTCATTAACAATTAAAATACGCTGGTGGTTTCCAGAATTCTAAAGGTATACCAGGGCAATTCTAAAACATAAGACAAATACAATCTGGTTCTACATGGCCGCACTCAAGGGCACTAATTCACAGAGCAGAGGAGTTTTCACATCCCGGTTCACTCAGAATTTCCCCCTTGGATGATGGCATTTACAGGCTCAATTCTACCAGTCCTGGCAACTTCCAGCTATGTCTAATATATCCTAATTGCACCTGAAAAAATTTGCAATGATTCAGTTCCGGACGAAATGCAACCTCACTATTATGGAAACCAACTATTGGTAATAACAACAGTAGAACACTTATCAATACTACTGAGTGTACACCATGGAGTTTGTAGCGTGGCCTTTCTATTGGGCAGGATGGCACAGTACAACGGCCTACTGCTGTTATTACTTACGAGCATGCTGCAATGTGGGAAATGCTTTCTTGATTTAAAATTAAACTCTCTCTGGCTGAATGTAATCTGATGAGACATTCGCTCCTTCATTTAATCATAAAACTGAAGGAACAACGAAAAACAGAAGATTTGGAAGGGAAAAAAAAGCAAGATATTTATATGAAATAGTTTGAAGTGACTGCTTAAGGGTTTTTGTTAGTTCGTTTTGTTTCTTTCTGCTTATAGGAGTCTCTTAACATATTCCAGGTGAAAAGAAATATCCTCCTACAAAGGACTCTTATTTCTAGACCTTGAGAAACAAGTTTAGAAAACAATAAACCCCTGACATAATGGAAAAATCATTCTGGTGCTTTCACTCTTCTCTTTTGAAAACTTCTATCCTTGAAAACACTATTGTGAGACTTTCCCCTCAGCCAAATCCTCAGGGCCTGAGTGGCTGATGGCAGTCCTTAATGAACAGCTGAAGAGCAGAATGAAAGTATCCTGTGAAATTTCAGCAAACCACTGGGCCAAAACTTAGTAGCAACTGAGATACAAATTAATTGATCCAACCCATATCTCATCAGGATGCTCACTGATGGAAGAGAGAATCCAACATACCAGGTGATTTTTAATTACTCCTTTTTTGATTTGTATCCATCCAAGAAGGAGACAAATTGAGAAAAAGAAAAAAAAATCCTCTGCTTTTGTCCCCGTGTCTGTTGTTCTCCCCACACCCTTTCCCCATTTAGGAACTCAAAACATATATATTTCATTTCCTTCCCAACGTGCTCATTTTCAAAAGAGAGATGTAATGAATGCAGTCTGTGAATGGGGTTGCCATGGAGAAGCTGTTCCAGGTAAAGAATAGTCACTACAGAAAAGTGGCATGCAGCTTGTCCGCAGAAATTCTGCAGCAGCCCCAGAGCAATCATCCTTTCTGCCCCCACTAATTTAAATACAGCACAATTCTGCTGGTCTTCAGGAAAGGTTCTGTCCTTCTGTGGGTGTGCCTTGCTTTACAGAAGAGCTGAGTCCTGGCTATTTGGATTTAAATCAAAGCGCACTTCAAAAGTATGAAGACACTGTCACATTTAATAGAACCCTAATGAAAATCCTTTGTTTAAAGCCTTTTCCTTTAATAAATAAGGTTTCAGTGTATTGGGGTTACTGAGAACTGGGTAGACCCATAGAATTCTAACTCCTGACCTCTCCCACTATGAAGAAAATAAAGGTCCCTTATGAGCTGCCTTCATTTTCTATCTTCTCTCATTCTTGAAAAAAGCATCAGCCCAAATCAGAGGAATATATACAAGTTCATCTTTCTGAAGTCCAGGCTTTTTCTCTGCTGGTTAAAAATTACTTAAAGAATATGTAAGTAAATGTAGTAAGGATCCTTGATTAGACTTCAATATAACAGCCCAGGTTTCAGTGAAAGGAAATCTACTTATGTGCACATACCCTAAACATGCATGAAACATACATCTGTCATACCTACAGTTATGTAAATGTAAAGTGGAAAGAAAATCTTGACATTTTGAAAGGAATGAAGAAACAGTGGTTGTGATTCAATAAGATTTGTTTAAATAAATAAACACTGTTATTCCGCAAGCCCACATGGTCTAATCCTTCAAGAATCAGCTTCCAGCTTTGAGCATGCAACAAATACCACTGACATTTTGTAAGTATCTATTATGTTCCAAGCACAAGGCTAGATCCTTTATATTCATAATTGTGTTTGATCCTCAAAGTAATTCCATGGTGGTTTACAAACAAGAACATAGTGCTTTAGAGTGGTTAAGCTACTTGCCAAAGTCTGTTCTTCCATACTATAGCCAAGCTGAGGGTTTGAACCTGGGTTTTGTAGACTCTTGCAGACTCTGTTTCTTCCTTCATGCTGCCTGAAAATCAGGAAATGCCAAAATTCAAATGCAGGACCTCAGCCATGCAAAGCATGTGCCCCATCACAGAATCCTGGGACAGTATCAGAGAAGAAATGATAGGATTTGTTTGGCCAGGGCTAGGTACCCTGGAGATGTATGATGGCAGACATTGCTCAATGACTATATGAAATCCATTCTCCCTGCCTCTTTACTAACAAGTGGCAACATGCCCAGCTGAACAACTGCTCTCGCCAGGCTCCTGTACCGATACGCGTGGCCACTGAGATATAATCAAAAGCTCTGGATAAGGTTTTCAGCAAAGTTTTTTTAAAGGGTCTTATTTGGCTGCCCTGTGCCTTTTTTCCTTTTCGCCTGCCTTGCCTTACTGCCTAGGCACCCATCCGATGGCTGAAAGGCGAGTGACAAGTCATAATCACAAAGCAACTCAGAAGACAGAAACCATGGGCTACCTGAAAACAGTGATTCTTCAAGTCCTAGTTTCCTGTTATGTAAAAGAAAATTATCTCGTATTTTATTTCAGCCACTTTTATTTAGGGCTTCTGTTATACAAAGTCAAAATTGGCTCCAATTAAAACCTCCGTGGTGTTAGAATAAGAAAGAAAAAGGAGTCAGAATTCATGCCCTTGTCTTCCCAATAAGATGATAATCTCCTGGAGGTTGGAGAGCCTGCCTCTTACATCTCCTTTTATGTCTCCCCCAGTGCCCAGAACTTTTCTAGATAAACAGCAGAGTCTATAGTCACTTGCTTATTTAAACCATAGGTAGTTTAGAAGAGCCAAGGAAGGTCTAACTTTTTGGATGTCATCTTTTTTTTAAGCTAAACCCAATTTAAATACTTAAACTATAAGAAAATATGCTCTGGATAGATTCCAGCCAACCACTGACACTGACTGACAAGTACCAACTGTTCCTCAACCTGAAAAAACAACAACCCAGAATTCAATTTACCTCTCTAAATGACAGGACCTAACAAAGGACGTATGTGGATATTTAAATGACAGTTAGCAAAGAAATGGCTTTTTATACACACATGCACACACTCACACACAAACACACACACATTAGAGGTCCTTGCAGAAACTCATTCCATTCAGAATCTGAATGCAACCTGAGTGTTGGTCTTCTGATTTAACTCCCTCCTTCCTCCACAGCACTCACTGTGTCCTTATTCCCTTTTAGACCATTGGCTCTATTTGCTTTTTTTTTTTTTTTTTAGATTTTATTTATTTATTTGACAAAGAGAGAGGGCCTCGATCCCAGCACCCTGGGGCCATGACCCGAGCCAAGGCAGACACTTAACGACAGAGCCACCCAGGCGCCGGCTCTATTTGCTTTTAAAATCTCCATATTCTCCTCCACCCCGGGGGGCCTAGTTTGCATACTTACTCTTTCCTCTCACACATGCCATTCTAGAAGGCATTCTCTGCAGCAGTATAATCTTCTCTAAAGCCACAGTACCCCCACTGGTAAGTGAGGAAAAGAATAGAATCTCATCTGGTTGTTGGGTAGATTCTATGAGGTTATCGATTAACAAGATTGGCATAGGATCAGCTTCATGAAATGTACTCAATCAGTAAATATTGGTAGCTTTGGTTGTATGACTCAATCAGAAATCCATTCCACAGGGACATTTTAGCTCTCCCTTTCCTCCAATCAATCAATCAATCAGTCAATTAGTAATTTTTCTCTCCAGTCATCATCATTGCTCTGGTCATTTCAACTAATTTCCACTCCTATTCTGAGGTCCAGTCCCAATCCTACACTCTTCAAGGGTCCAGTACTACCACTATGACATCAGAAATGTCTCCATCCCTTGTCATTCCAGCCAGGCCCTGCGGCTCTAAAACCTGAACTTGAACCACAATGCTACAGTGATGCTAAGGCATGAGCTTGAACGCTGAAGGTTTTCTGCAGCCCAACCCCATGCAGTAAGACTCCCAAACCACCCAACTCAGCCTGCTCAATAGCTGAAACCTGTTCTCACTCTTTATGGATTTAACAGCCCACAGCAACAGCTAAAAAGTTTGCTTAATCTACCTCAGAGCAGTACTAATAAGTACGGCAGCAGATTGAAGAAGGGCAGCAGCATGGTGGTGAGAAGTCTAAAAATAAAAATAAAGATGCAGGAAGGGTGAAACGTGAAGGCAATTAACCTACGCTCTTCCTCCAGGGAGAACAGAGGCAACTAATTGGCCAGCTCAAACAGTTTTGACAGTCACCTTAGAGCCAGACTCTCGTTTTTGGGATGAGTGTATGTCCAGGGATGATTATAGAGAGATGACATTACACATCCAGAGTGTGGGAGAATGTGGGATCTCCCAAGAGGAAGTATAAAAGAGTCACTGATGAATAAAAAAAAATAAATAACCACTACTTCATGATGGTTTCAAAGATCACATGTGTGACCAGTCACATATGGTGCAAGTAATCAATCACCTTGAGACACCATAATTCACCAATTCATTCTTTCCACATGATTTGATTTCCTAAAATATTTTTTTAAGATTTATTTATTTATTTAAGAGACAGAGCACATGGGGGGGAGGGGCAGAGGGAGAGAGAGAGAGAGAATCCCAAGCAGACTCCCTGCTGAGTGTGGAGGCCGGTGTGGGGCCCGATCTCATGATGCTGAGATCAGGACCTGAGCTGAAACCAAGAGTTGAAGGCTTAACAGATTGCATCACCTAGGCACCCCTTCCTAGAACAGTCATTAAGAGCCCATTATGTGCCATGCATACTGCAGATACCAGGGATAAAATGGTGAACAGTCAGAAAATGTCTCTACCTTCATGGAACCTGCCTTTTATTGGGAGAGGTTGACGTCAAACAAGTCAACCAATGGATGAACAAGAACATAACTGTGTTATGAAGGAAAAAGACAGGGCAATGGTCTGGAGGGGGGACAGGGAATGTTTTATGGCGAGGTAATATTAAGGCTGAGATATCCAGGATGAGAAGCAACCTTTTCTGCAAAGATCTAGTGTAGAGAGTCTTTTAGGCAAAAGGAACAGAGATGCAAAGGCCCTGAGACAGAAAAGAACTTGATGTGCTTGAGGAAGAGAAATATATGACTAGATAGAGAAACTGAGATAGGAGAGGTCAAAGTGGACAGGAGCCAGATAAGAAGAGCTTTGGAGACCAGAGTATAAACTTGGGGTTTTATTCTAAGCAAAGGGAAGGTTTTAGAGCATTGTAGGGCAGACCACCATGCTCTTGGCTTGTATTCAATGCAACAAGAGAAACAGGGAGACTAGTTAAGAGGCTGCTGTGGAGGCCTGCATGGTTCACATGAATGTGGCAAAACCAGAGATGGAAATAGATGGGAGGTTTTGAGATGATCTTGGAGAAAGAACCACTTGTGCCTTTTGCCCAAAGGCTTCACTGCCCCAAATGTCAGCAGCAAGCTATTCAAGTGCCTGAAAGTTCTGGAATTAAGTAATTTAAAAAGATAATGGGTTATATTCAAAACTAATTCAAGATAGAGATTTTAGGTAGTTTTGCTTCCAGCTTTAGCTTCCTGAATGCACAGTTGCTTTGCTATAGGCCAACTCTTTAACCTGAGGTGCAGTGGGTTCTACATTCCAGGGCAATGTCTGCCCTGGCTACCTGGCAGGGTTATTGTGAGAAATTAACTAACTAATGCATAATAAATAAAGTCCTTGAGCCTCCATGCCAGTATTTCCCAAACCAAAACATGTTTGTTCCAAAAAAATATGAAAATAAGCATTGCATAGTCAAATACAGGTATAGGCTTTTATATTGCAGGACTTATCAGAGCCTTTAATAATTACTGGGTATGTTAGGTGCCAATATTACACTGTATTTCTCAAAATTATTTCAAGAAGGAATTTCTTTTGTCTTTCAGAGCACCTGGCTGCAACTGCCATGGAACCTAGTTTGACAAACACTGTATTATGAAGATGTGAAAGACTATTACTGAGACACCAGGAGACCTTTTAAAATTCAGAATCTTCAAGCAAAGAGAATATATTTCACACTTATAATTATCAGTGCTTCAGAGAAGAATTACCAGTTTAAGGGGCCAGCATCTTACCCAGGTACCAAAAATATAAGATACCAATCGTACAATAAAAAGAAAAGAGATGCTTAAGTAAGACATTTTAGGAATGCCGTCTCCCTTAATCCATAGAAGAAACCTGTGAAGTAGCCATTTTGATCCCCATTTAACAGATGAGAGAACTAGGCTTGAAGAAGTTGAGTGACCTGCGTCAGTTCATCCAACTGATGTGTAACCAACCTGTGTACTTCTAACCACTATACCAATGGCTCATTAAAAAAAAAAAAAAAAATTATGTGCATATAGTTGACATACAATGTTACAGTAGCTTCAGGTGTAAAACATAGTGATTCAACTTCTCTACACCTTATGCTTGCTCACCACAAGTATAACTACCATCTGTCATCATAAAACTTTATTACAGTATCATTGACTATATTCCCCATGCTGTGCCTTTTATTCCCTGTGACTTATTCATTCCACAACTGACTAGTGTGGCTTCTGTTCTAATTCTAACCACAAGGAGCAGCAGAGAGCAGGGCAGGACAGTCAAGGGGTTTAAATCCTGGCTTTCCCACTTAGCGACTGTGTGATGTTAGGCAAATCACTTAACATCTCTGAGCGCTGGCTAACTTATCTGCACCAGACAGATAATAACAATGCCCCCCATCCACTCTTAGGTTTGTTATGAGGATGAAATGGGACAATACAAGTACTTAGTTCAGTTCCTGGCATGTTAGGAGTCGTTATTAAATGTTTGTCTTTGCTTATTATTTTGTATAGTATGGCATGTATAACTTGGGATTTTTAAGGGGGCAAAGACCCCTAAGGGGATGCTGGGTACCAAAAGATGAAGAAAAGCATCACCCTTTTCAGAGTTTTGATAAGCATGATTTATTCTGATGTCAAAGTCAAGATTTAAGTGACAAAGCACAAAAGCTGCACGTTTTCATTTAATCTAGGGAGATTATCTTTTTTTTTTTTACAAATCAGCTTTGAGTAAAAGACTTTTTTTTTTTTCCCTGGGAGTACTCAGATTGGAGTTAAATCACTGAGCCTGAGCAATATGAGGAAAATTGGAATCCTAGTGAGAGATAAAGACTTAACTCTGGATGTCTAAATGATTCCCAAAATATTGCTCTAAGTACCACAGATTTCCTCTTCATGGAGTGTGCCCACATAATAACAGGTGGGGACAAGCATGGGGAAAACAGATCGTGAGAACATGGTAGACGATCAGGAATGATATTTGTGCACGTGTGTGGAGGGGGTCTGTTCGGATTACAAATAAAGCCGCTGATCTAAAATCACACCTATTCTTGCCTTAGTTAAATCTACAAGAAACCAGTTTTTGACCTTTAAAACACCACATAATCTTGTTCACAGTCCCCCTGTGAGTTGCTTGTCTACTTAATAAAATTGTTGCCTGGTTGATAAAGTTATGGCTGAAGTCCTGCCTCTTAGCCATTAACTTTTGGATCTGAGCACAGTTTTCTATTCATTATACTCTTAAGTCCTTTAGCAGTAAGATATAGGGTCTTGCTTAGAATTGAATTTGGATGGTCTCAGATCCTGATGAGTTTAAATTGGAACACAGGATGTTAGATTAGTATAATGACTATGTGGAATAAAGTGTCTGGAGTCAGCCTGTCTGAGTTTGTTTCTTGGCTCTACTACTTACTGTGAACTCCCTAAGCCTCTTTCTTCAGCTTTAATACCTGCATCATCATCATCATCTCTACACTACATTAGTAAGTGATTATGAGCATTAAGGAAAAGTAGAGTACCTAGACCATAAACACTAGCTATCATTATTGTCACTACCATCATCATCACCACCAGCACCATCATCACCATCACCACCATCAATCACCACCATCAATTACCACCATCATCACCACCATCCTCACCATCATCATTATCACCATCACCACCACTATCGGCAGCACCATCATCATTACCACCCTCAGTACCACCATTGGCACCACCATCATCATCACCACCACCCTCATCATTAACACCATCATCAATCACCACCATCACCATGACCATCATCATCATCACCACCACCCTCACCACCACTATCAGCAACACCATCAGCACCCACATCATCATCACCAGTATCAATAGCAGCAGCAGCAACAGCAACAATGTCATAGTCTACCCAAACCCATTAACCCAATTCTTCAAGATCCACTTAATACCTTTTTATCTTCTTCTTGAATCCAGGCATCTTTCATTTCTCCCAAGTCCATTTTACCTATGTTTATATTTTTCACATTCCAAGTAAAAGCAGTTTTAAACCTAACAAGAAGTTAAGCAAAAGCCATTGTGGCAGCTAGCTGAGGTCTTTAACACCTCCAGGTTTTGCCTCTTTTAGGCAGTTTAATTCAAATGTTCTGCCCTTCATCCATTTTCTGTCCCTCATACACTGTCAATGCCCTTAACATTTTCTTATTAATCACTAAATAAGACTCACTGGCTTTTAAAAAGTTATCTGTAAAAACCTCCTCCTCTTCAGTGTCCAGACTCAGGACCTCCAGAAATCTGATTGCTGAATTTTGTTTATGGTCTGATCCAGCAAAAATCAGTTAATAAAGCTCATTCATGAGTTTTCAGTTTATATTAATTGTTCTTGCAGTGAAGCCCTGTTGTACACATTTTATATTTTCAGGCAAGGTAGCAATATCCTTATTCTAAACCAATATCCGAAAACATCGAGCTCATCAGATTCTGCAGATCAAATCTCTAAAACTCAAATCTTCCCTCTTTAGAAAGACAGAAATTACGAGCCTATCATATTGAAAAGTTCACAACAACTGCTCTTATGTTATGAAACAGGAACATGACTGCACAGTGAAGAACATTCCACATTCTCAAGTCAGCCTGGGAGGACTGCTATGTCACTATTGTTAGTGAGTGAGGTGTGGAGTCAAATGAACCCCCATCTAACATGATGGGCCTCAGATTATAGCCTCCTAGTGTCTAAATATTGTCCCACGATGTATTTTTGACTATGTACTTGGTCTATAAGCTCCCTCTTGCAATTCATCCTTCTCTATTATCCCAGCCAGGAGCAGGGCCCATAAGAGAAAATCGGTGGATATTTGCTGATATGTAAAACGTGTATCTTTAGAAATATATATTTTTTGAAAACAGAGATAACCATCAAATTCACCATTTGTTTTCCTTCAGGATTACAGGGGAGAACAGCACACTCACCAAGACTAAAGATGGAAGTAACCAGGCAAGACATGAGGGCCCTCCAAGGAAGATTCTGACAACCTGTTGCCATGTTACTGGTACAGCATTTAGTAAAGAAAATTGAGCAGTGCACCATGGATCTATTCATTATCAAGGTCTAAGAAGCATGTTTATGTATTTGTTTACTGATTGAGTCATTCAACTAGCATTGGCTGAGTGCCTATGATGTGCTAGGCACTGGGAGCTCAACAGTGAAAAAAGAAGTGGAATTTACAGGAGATTTGCACAATGACACTGGCTTTGGCATTAGGGTTTTAGAACAGCTTATTGTCTCAGTTTAGGTCCCAGAAATCAGAGCCTGAGATAAGGACTTATTTGCAGGTAGTTTATAGTGCAAGTAATTCTGTGAGACAAGAACAAGGGAACAGGGAGAGTGATACAATAAAAGAGCAAGTCCAATATCAGGGTCTGTTTTGAAGGTGCCTGCTGTAGGCCCTAAGTGCTGCTGAGAACCCACTGGGGGCCTCTGAGAAGCACACAGAGCACTCTCTAGAATTGTCCAGCAGGAGGGTTGGAAGGCTGCAGTGTTTACCTACCAGTCCCTATCCCCATTGGCTAAAGGGTTGTTTGGGGGCTACCCTTACACACAGGCTGAGTGGACTCCCTCAGTGATGGAGAAGACCTTGAGGCAGAAAGCAGGAAGACATTCAAATGCACCTGAGGCAGAGGCTACAAGGGTGAAGGGAATCTGAGCCCCCAAGGCACCGCCCACCACAGCTAGAGCTAAGATGATGGGTTAAAATGCAACATGGGACACCCAAACCGAGTGACTGTCATTCTTTTAAGAAGCTTTTTAATGAGGGCCTGCTTCACTGACTGGCCCTTTGTTAGGATCCTGTCTGTGAGCTTAAAAAGCCATACAGCTTCCACATCTCATATTATACACATCTTCAGGCAGGAACCATGTCTCTCTAGCACATTTAGAACATCTTTCAGACCACAGCCACAGACCAAATAAATTGTTTTGGTGAGGAGATTCACTGTCCCTTTTTAAAGGATATTAAATGTTCATTTCCAAAACAATAACAAAATATGGTAGTAATAATAATAATAGCAAAAAAAAAAAAAAACCCACAAAAAACAAAAAACCAATAGCAGCACAAATGACTCTAGGTACCAGGCTTTAAGTGCTTTACATATATCATCTCTTTCAATCTTCATACTAACTCCATGACATGGGATTATTAGTAGCAGTAGTATTATCCCCATTACATAGATGAAGTGACTAGAGTTATAAGAAGTTATAAGATATGCCCAGGGTGAAATAACCAGTGAGACACAAGGCAAAGATTCAAACCCAAGCAGTCAGATTTGTCTGTATTTACTATGTCATTCTGTTTCTCTAAGCCTAATGGAAAACCTAAGCATTTTCCCCTCATTCCAATCATCTGCATCCTTTTCGTATCTATTTCCTCTATACAGTCAAGTGCATTCAGAGATCATAAGAACCTCAGTCAATGCCTGGTGGAGGCAGACTTGGTTTGTTTCTATTCTAGAACTGAAAAGAAATACAGAGCTCATCCTCTAAGACCCCAACCTCAGCCCACCACCCCATGCCCTTACCCCCTTACCCATATTTACAGATGCTCCAAGAGAGCAAAAGTTCCATTCCTTTGGGTAGTGATACACCAAGGGCTGGCTAGTGATAGAGCAGTTTCTAGAACCCCTGTTTAGTGAAGGTGCTAGGAGTACAGGCTCTGAATTCAGAGACTTCCTAAGTTTGAATCCTGACTCTCATAAGTTCTCCAAAGCATTGGTTTTCTTATCTACAATATGGGCATGATAACAGTGCCTAATGTACTAGATAATATTTATAAATTCTGTAGCACAGTCTCTTAGACATGGAAAGCATTACCTATTACCATTATTTCCTCTACTGCAATATATCCTTTATGAAAGGAGCCCATGCTCTTAACTTAGAGAATTGTGGCTTCTTTTAAAAGTACATGAGGCTATGAACAGACTTCCCTCACAAATGCACATATACACATAATTTTATAGACACTCTCAGAGACATCACCACCTACTAAGCATCCCCATGGGCCACATAGGGATGGCTCTAGGCAGACCCTGTGAAGGTGTCTCCCATATTAGCCAGTCCACAGGAAATCTTACCCAAGGAAGTGTTTCAGAAAGCATAGATGGCCAGAGGCCATATCAACTGCTAAGAGCAGAAGGAATAGAAAGAGAAAAAAATAAAAAAGCATTACTCCTTTTTTTAGCCCCTACTAATTATAAAACCTCTATTACCATTGAGTGGTGAAGCTTATAGCCAGCACAATTAAAATTTTAATTAATTAAGCCAAAGGCAACATTAACTTATTGCAGGAAAAGAAAAACAAAAAAACCTCTACGCATGGTGATTAACATAGGTCAGCAAATCAGCAAATATTGCAAGGATTCCAGACTCCTGACCCTCACACTTGACTTGTCCAATGGTCTATGTAAGGAAATTGTGTCAAAGCCCAAGAGAGCTCAAGGATAGGGATTCCTAAAGTTTCCAGTGAATCAAACACACTTTAAAAAAATATTATTCTTTATTAGAGTGTAAAAGTTATATAAATATTCTCATAGCACAGCTGGTTAAAAAAGCAAAGGTAACCCATAGTATCAGTACAAATAACGACTCTTTATTAGTAAATCTACAAGCAAATTTCAGGTGAACAACTATATGGATTTAGAAATAATTCCAGTAGAAACACTGTTATGCCAGTTGGTTATTAAACCGACCCCAGACCAAGTTACTGTGCTAATTGAGAAGAGATGAATTCATGCTGAATGAAATAAGTTCAACTATTTAATTAAAACTATTATCAAGAACAGACCTCTGCCATTTCAGATATGTGAAGAAGCCTTACCAGACCTGGAGGTCCCACTGCAGACCTGATCATCCACCATATTGTCTTGAGCATATAATAGGAAAAGTTCTGTATTATCTTGGGCAGGACCCCTCTAGTGGGAGTCCTATGCAAATTGTGCAAGAAGAAATGACTGTTTTCCTTTTTCCCCTTTAGAGTCCTTCGTCCATCTCTTCCTATTAGACAACATACTCCTCAGGCACTCTGGGAAATATTTAAACGAATGACAGCCTTTGGCAAACCTTTAAATGATATACTAAAGACAGCAGCCCACTCTTTCTTTGCTTCTTGTCAACCTTATTCCCTGGTGAGTACTTCTTACCTTCTTAACTTTTCTGCACTTAAAATGCATCTAAGCATCTAAGGAGGTGAACCTGAAAATGAGCATAATGGAGAGTTGCCAAGGGAGAGAAATAACACATTTTCCTATGGCAAGAGGAAACTCTTATGTGAGAGCTGTCTGGGGTGGGGAAGGAAGGAAGGAGGAGAGGGAAGGAGGAAGGAAGAAATCTACAGAAGTATTTTTGAAAAAGAAGCTTCCAAACCTCATTATTTTCTTTACTGCTATTTTCAGTGGGTCAGCCCCCACTACCCAGTGAGTCATGAAATTTCAATGAGTCATGAAAATACACATACACACATATACATATATATATATATATATATGCCATGAAGTAAGTTAAGGTGAATAAAAGCAACTGAAGTCTTAATATAAAAATAAATTTGTCATTTATTTCAAGTTCTGCTTACGGAATTTTAAGCAACTTGCTTTTTCCAGGCTTTGCATTTTATAATGAACACATAAAATATGCCAATGGCAAACTATTAGGTTTATCTTGACATTGGTTTTCATCAGAACATGGTCCTAAATTCATATTTAACTCATTTTCTCTCCTCATACAGGAGTAAGTGTTCCTGTCATGTGGATTGCTTAAGCTGCACATTATGTTTAGCTCCATATAATTTTTTCATTCTATTATTGTCATCTCATTTATGATTCCATTCCAACCTGCAGTTCTCCTGGGACATATGTGATTATTTAATCTTTTATAACTTACATTGCATAGAAGACAAAGCTCCCTCTGGGCCAGTGTGTTTATAAATATGATGAGGGGTGCCTGGGTGGCTTAGTCAGTTAAGCATCTGCTTTTGACTCAGGTCATGATCCCAGGATCCTGGGATGGAGCCCCGCATTAGGTGTTGGGCTCCCTGCTCAGTGGGGAGTCTGCTTCTCCCTCTCCCTCTGCCCCTCCCCCTGCTCATACTCTCTCTCTCTCACAAGAATAAATACATAAAATCTTCATAAATTTGATGAAATCTATACATTAAAAGGAAAACTCCTCCCCCCAGTTATAGTGTCATTGCCTTGGAGGACATGAAAGACTGGCTGTATAATTGAACGAGAAATTCTCAAAATCATTAGGAAAGTTAAATTATACAGAAAGCCTCAGAACTAAATAATATAAAGAATAGTTTTATGGGAGCCCCAGATAGAGTGAAAGCTTCAGAAAAATTTGACTTTGGAGTTGGATGAAATGAACTTTGAAGCCCAGAGACATGACTGATTAGTAGACCTCAGCTTTTTTCTTTATAAAATGGAGATAAAAGGATACCTACTTCATGAGATAGATGTGAATATAAAGAGACTGTATACCTAAGGGCTTAGCAGAGTGCTTAGCCTATATCAAGTGCTATAGAAATATTAGGTGGTATTATTAATAGATACAAAGGACTAAAACATAATTGTAAGCATCCCACAATTAATCTTCCACTATGATTCCAAATGATAACCACCTACAAAATTCATATCAAGAATCATACTGAAGCTTCTGAAGGGAAGGAAGACACTCCACTTTTAAGTCATTGTTGTTTGTTAGAAATCACAGTGTTTGTGGGTGCCTGGGTGGCTCAGTTGGTTAAGTGTCTGCCTTCAGTTCAGGTCATGATCCCAGAGTCCTGGGATCGAGCCCTGAGTCGGGGCTCTCTGCTCAGCAGGGAGCTTGCTTCTCCCTCTCCTCCCTTGCTTGTGCTCTTTCTCGCTACCTCTGTCTCTCTCTCTCTCAAATAAATAAATAAAATCTTTGAAGAAGAAAAAAAAATCAGTGTATTTTAATTGATCTAGATGACAAAGGTATGATATTGAACACAATAATAAATTATGTCTATTTATATTAGGATTTTTATATTCAACCATGAGCACTGCTTCATTTTGGGAGAATTGGAAAACAAATGATTATTGAATTAGGAACACCACGGAGAACTTAGTATCCCAGCTGGTTCATTCACACTCCAGACACATACTGTTCCTATTCAATTACAGCCTGTACATTCAGTTCAATAGTGTTCTTCAAAAACCTTGTTAGTGAACTTCAGATTTCTTGGAACACCAAAAATAAGCTTGAATATGTGAAAGATCCACTGACACAGAATAATGAGTTCTGCTAGGGTTTTTAAAAACAGAGGAAAATATTCTTATTTCCTCTCTCTCATTTAATAATTACTTAGCCAGAATGTCCTGAGTGAGGGATAGATATATATAATGTCATTATTCACATTCTGTACATGTTTTCATGTACAACATTTGAAAATCCTAAATCAAATTGTGCCCTATGAATAATTAGGATGAGATGCATTATAAAAACCATTTTTCAGCCCTTGCATTATTAGCAAGGGAACTAGAATATACTTTTCTTTATTAAGACTTGGAAAAATTTATACCCTGGCTTGTCATCCCAATACTGCTGACTCAGTAATGGGAAATAGCTAAAACAACAACAACAACAACAACTAAACAAAAAACAAAGAACAAAAAACAAAACGCTAGTGGCAGAAAGAAGACACTATTGACTCCATGCAGGATTTGAATTAGCAATTTAGCTCTCAATCCAAGCTACATATAAAGTTCTTCAATTTAATTAACTTTTCAAGGACATCTGGGTGGCTCAGTCGGTTGAGCGTCCAACTCTTGATTTTGGCTTGGTTCATGATCTCAGGGTCCTGGGATCAAGCCCCATGTTGGGCTCCCCACTGAGGAAGCAGCCCCCTCCCCCACTGCTCACATGCTCTCTTTCTGTCTAAAAAGGAAAAAAAAAAAAAAAACTTTTCAGGCATTTGACAATAAAAAATGGAGCCAAACCCTCATATTCCTAAAGTTGATAGGTACTTGAGAGAACTATATTAACTCTTTTAGTACTTCATATAATCCTTTTTATTGTCTTAGGGGAACTGAGTCCCCTGAGGATATTTCTTATGATGTGTTTTATTTATTTTTTATTTTTTTTAAGATTTTATTTATTTATTTGACAGAGAGAGAGACAGTGAGAGAGGGAACACAAGCAGGGGGAGTGGGAGAGGGAGAAGCAGGCTTCCTGCAGAGCAAAGAGCCCAATGCAGGGCTCCATCCCAGGACCCGGAGATCATGACCTGAGCAGAAGGCAGATGCTTAACCACTGAGCCACCTAGTTGCCCTACTTATGATGTGTTTTAGAATAATCACCCCCAAAGAGTCATGGAAAAACAAGTTTCTTCCATGAATTTTCATAAAACAGCAAGGCCCCAATAAATACCTGCCACACAGAAACATAAAGATGGACAGTGCTATCTTCAAATAGCCCATTATAAACCTTACCTCAGGTAAGATGAGGCCAATATCATCTCTGTAACTCTTGGTAGGATAAACAGATCTAGATAAATGTTAAGGCTGTGGAGGCATTGTAAAAACTGACTGGCAAAATTTGCAAGCAAAAAGGGCCATTTGAATATTTTCCACTCACCCCCTGGGGTTAAGGATATCATAGTTCTCTTAAAAGAAGAATGGATTGAATACTCCTACCAGACATTTACATATGGATCTCCTTGTTTCCTTTCTTCTAACCTCTAACTGTAGTAGACATAAAGGTGCTTTATAGGATTGCAAGAAACTATGCATCCTAAACTATATGGGTGACCTGAATAGCCAAAACAATGTTGAAAAAGAAGGACAAAGCTGATATCTCACACCTTCTGATTTCAAAATGTATTACAAAGCTACAGTAATCAAAACAGTTTGGTACTAGCATAAAGTCAGATATGTAGACCAATGGAATAAAATACAGAGTCTATAAATACTCTTGCATATATAGTCAAATGATTTTTGACAAGGTTGCCAAGATTTTGTGATGTACAAAGGACAGTCTCTTCAACAAATAATGTTAGGGAAACTGGATATCCACATGCAAAAGAATGAAGTTTGATCCTAACCATATACCATATATAAAAATTAACTCAAAGTGTATCAGACCTAAACATACAAGCTAAAAATACAAAACTCTTAGAAGACAACATAAGGGAAAGTCTTCTTGACATTGTATTTGGCAATGATTTCTTGGATATGACACCAAAAGCACAGGAAACAAAAGTAAAAATAGATAAATTAGACTGCATAAAAATGATAAATTGTGCATCAAAGGACATAGTCAATAGAGTGAAAAGGCAACCAACAGAACAGGAGAAAATATTTGCAAATTAAATATCAGATAAGGGGTTAATATCCAAAATATATCAAGAACTCCTACTACTCAACAACAGAAAAACAACTCAATTAAAAACTGGGCAAAAGACTTGAATAGATATCATCTATTTTAGATGCACCAATGGCCAAACAGCACATGAAAAGATGCTCAACATCACTATTCATTAGGAAAACGCAAATCAAAGCCATAGTGAGATATGATTTCACATCCATTAGAATGGTTACTATTTTTTTTAAAAGACAGAATATAGCAAGTATTGGCAAGTGAAATTAGAACCCTTGTGTACTGTGGCTGGGAAGGCAAAGTGGTGTAATCATTATGGAAAATGGCATGGCTGTTCTTTGTAAAATTAAAAACGGGATGCCATATTATCCAGCAATTCTACTTTCTGAGTATAATATACCTAAAAGAATTGAAAGCAAGGTCTCAAAAGAGATCTTTGTACAAACATGTTCATATCCACATTTTTCATAAAAGCCAAAGGTGGAAGCAACCCAAGGATCCATTGACAGATGAATGCATAAACAAAACGTGGTACATACCCATTATGGAATATTATTCAGCTTAAAAAGGAAGGAGATTCTGACACATGCTACAACATGAATGAGCATTGAAGACATTCTGCTAAGTGAAATAAGCCATTAGCAAAAAGACACTGTGTAATTCTACTGATATGAAGTATCTAGAACAGTATACCTCATAGAAACAGAAAGTAGATGATGGTTGCCAGGGGCTGGGGTAAAGTCGGGAATACTGAATTTTTGCTGATGGTATGGAGTTTTAGTTTGGAAAGATGAAAAAGTTCTGGAGATTGGTTGCATGACAATGTGAATATACTTAACTTGGCTAAATTGCACACTTAAAAATGCTTAGGATGGTTCATTTTATGTGATATGCCTTTTACCACTATTAAAAAACAAAACAAAACAAAACCTGATGAGTCACTTAAGGAAAAATCAAAGTTAGTTCTGACTATATGAAATTTTCATTATGAAGTAATGAAACCATTAAAACCAAACCCTAACACTAAACAGTGATTCTACTTTATTTCCTGTTCTCAAATTTTATATTTATAAAACAATAGAATTATAAGGAACTACAAACCTCAAGTAACCTAGCTTTTTTGAGTTATTAAAGAAGAAACTGAGGAATACTAACTTGGAGAAGGGGCTCACTACCCAAGTTTATAAATAGCTAATGGGATTACAGATTTAGAAACCAGTCCACTACACTGTTAACTATGTATTAAAATGTAGTGTACTTCCATACCTGAATGCTAATAACCTATCATTAAATCCAACTGGGGGTTATAACAAATCATACTATCCACACTAATTCACCACATTTCATCCTTATTAACTTGGCTTTTCATTTAACTCATAATATTATTGCCACTTTTCTGAGAATGAGAGAGAGCTGGAACAAATCTCATATATGTAATTAATGTGCTCCTGAGAAGTTGTGCTTAAGTTGATTCATATACTCCCATATCTCATTGTACTTTAGCATAACCAAAACCCCAGACTGGCTCCAAGAGAAAATGAAAGGCACTTAATAATGCAATGAGGGCAAGAAGTTTCCAAAGAGAGACCACAGTATAATAAAACAATTAATTAAGAGTAACATCCAAAAAGAAACTTATTTGGGCAAAAGAGAGATGCTTAGAGACACTCATAAGTGATTATTTCATTCATCCAATAATCAATGATTATGGAGAACACACTATACTGTAGCCGCTGTTCTAGATCAGGGATCAGCCACTGTTTCTGAAAAGGAGCAGATAGTAAATATTTCAGGTTTTGTAGGCCAAACAGTCTCTGTCTCCAACTCTTCAAACCTGCCACTGTAGCATGAAGGCTGCTATGGATAATACATAAATCAATTGGCAATGCAATGTTCCAATGTGGTTTTATTTGTAAAAAGTATGCAGGTGGGTTGGATTTAACCCATAGCCATAGTTGCAAACTTCTGTTCTATATATTGGAAGATAATGTTGAAGTAAGCCCAGAGGACTTGTTTTCATGAATCTTACATTCCAGTAGAGAAGCAAGGGGAAAGTATACATACCTATACACACACACACACACACACACACACATACATACATACATACATTTCAGATGATATTAAGTGACACGAAGTTACGTTCTTTTAAAGACAGATTGTTCCAACATCTTCCAAACTAAAGGTTTTCAGATCTGGCAATTCAATAGATTGTCAGAAAAAAATTGTCAAAAACACAGACTATAAGGCTTCATTTGGAAAAATTTTTAGTTAGGTAGACCTCTAGGATAGAGCTTGGGGAGCATTACTTTTTAAAAAGTTCTTCAGGTGAGACCTCTGCCAAACAGCCTTTGTTTCTATACGTATGATTAATAATAATTAGATTATTGTTAATATCATTGAGAGAAAAACAGAGAAATAATAAAGCTGAATCAATGTTCTAAAAATGAACTAGGTTTTTCAGTACACAAACGCCAACACATGTTTCTAAGTAGCACAGCTAAATGGGATACTTAAACTTCTTTTATATAAGCAAGCTAAATGTTTGCATTCTATGTATGATACAAATTCCATGTTATTCCTTAAGAATTTCTCAAACTGACATATTTTTATCAGAGGGTAGTTTTATATATCAATACCAGAGGGTAATTTGTCCCCAGATTTTGTTTTTACCAGAAATATTTATGGTAACAATAGGACACATGTTACACAAGTATTACAAGCAATTCTGAATCATCCCCAGATAGACTCAACAGGCTTTGAATTACATAAATAAACAATCTTCTTGTCATAAAAAATGAGATATGAAAACAGCACATTGGAATAAACTGATAAGGTATAGGCACCTCCTGACTTGCATCCTGCTGTGTTTTCTGCTGACAAGTCTGTAAAACTGAGGGACAGGGACACACCTTCAGCATGGCTGAAGCTGCCCAGGAAGCAAGGAGCAAAGCACTCAAAGGGGTACTTTAGCTAATGTGGGTTGCTACTCAGATCACATCAAAACCTCAACCTGGTCCATCAGATGTCATCTACCACCGATTCTGGGGCTCGTTATTTGGACTATGTGTCAACATTGCTGCACAACATTCTACTTCAACACTTAACACTGGAATGCTAATAAAGGACTTGCAGCCATCTGGTCAACCCGTCTTTTGCTTCAAAGTAGTAGTGGTAATAGCTGGGGGAACAGTAACAGGCTGGTTGGATTATCAGCAACAAATTCACATTGTTATTTTTTTCCCCACAACTGCTATTCTTGAACTCCCATAATGCCTCTCTGTCTCTTTAACATTTTCATTGTGAAATATAACATGCTTATAGCAAGTGCATAAAACATAACTGTAATAATCAATTACCATACTGCAAAGCTTCATGTAACCTTTACTCAGGCCAAGAAATAAAATTCTGCCAACATTCCAGAAGGCTCCTGGCTGCCCTCTGGCACTTACAATCTCCTCATTCTCTGATAAATGTAACCACAATGCTGACTTTTATAGTTATGGACTCCTTACTTTTCTTTATACTTCTATCTCAGGTGAACTATAAATTATACTATAGTTTAGGTCTGCCTATTTCTGAGCTTTATGTTATAATATTACTATATTAATAATATAGTATATATTCTTTTATATTTTTGTGTAATATTCAACATATATGATTAATCATGTTGCTGTTTTTAATTGTAGTTTTTCTTTTTCATAATTGTACAGTATTCTATTGTCTGAATATATCACTATCCATTTATAAGTTGATGGATATTGGTTGTTTTCAGTTTAAAACTATTATAAATAATGCTGGTATGAAAAGTTCTGTGTATGTCTCTTAGTATACAGATGCATATGTTTCTTTTAAATATACATCTAAAACTGAAATTGCTGATCCATAAGGTATTTGTATTTTCAGTTGTATTCGCTGATGCCAATCTGTTTATCAAAGTATTTGTGTAATTTTATATTTCTACCAGAATCAAACGAAAGTTAAAGTTGCTCCATATCTTTATCAACACTGGGTATTGTTAAATTTTAATTTTAGCCATTCTGGTAAGAGTCTCATTGTAGTTGTATGTTTCTCTGATGATTAACAAGATTGAGCTTCTTCTCATATGCCTATTGATCATTTAGATATACTCTTTTTTTTTTTAATTTTTATTTATTTATTTGACAGCGAGAGCATGAGGGAGAGAGAGATTGAGAGAATGAGTGCGGGGGAGGGACAGAGAAGGAAAGAGACTGCCTGCAGAGCAGGGAGCCCAATGTGGGACTTGATCCCAGGACCCTGGGGTCATGACCTGAGCCGAAGGCAGACGCTTGATTGACTGAGCCACCCAGGCACGTATATATACTCTTTTGAACAGTACCTGTTTGTCTATTGCCTATTTGTATCAGTCAATTGTTGCTGAGGGACAAACTATTCCATAACTTAATAACGTAAAACAAACTTCAAGAGGGCGCCTGGGTGGCTCAGTCATTAAGCGTCTGCCTTCAGCTCAGGTCATGATCCCAGGGTCCTGGGATCGAGCCCCACATCGGGCTCCCTGCTCGGCAGGAAGCCTGCTTCTCCCTCTCCCACTCCCCCTGCTTGTGTTCCTGCTCTCGCTATCTCTCTCTCTCTGTCAAATAAATAAATAAAATCTTTAAAAAAAAACAAAAAAAACCCCACAAAACTCAAAGAGGAAATTCTCAGCATTTAATCATTAAGTATATAATATCCACCAGTGTTTTTGGTAAAGATAATGTATTAGATTACAGACACTCTCTTTTTGTTGTTTCCTAAGAGTTTTTTAAACTACAAAATAACTTAATTTTGTCCCTTCTTTGCGTTAACTGAAATGACTTCCCTCTTTTATTCTGTTAATGCAGTATTTTACACTTAAAATCCATCAATGTTAAGCAACTTTAAATTTCTGAATAAACTCTACATGGCATGCTATGTGGCTGGAATCAGTCTGCTAACATTTGTTTCTGATTTCTGCAACTATACTTGTACATGAGATTGCCCTATAATTTTCCTTTTCTATAATTCCCTTTTTGGGTTTTGGTTGCTTATGTATACCTCCTAAAATTAGCTGGGATTGTTGCAACTTTTTTATATTTTAAGATTATTTGTTTAAGATTATTGTTACTTCTTCCTTAAATGTTTGGTTAAATAGACAAAATAATCCAAGCATTAAGTTTCCTTTTGGGAAGATTTATTTTTTTACAGATTGAATGTCTTTCATTGCTGTAGGGCCATTCATACTTAGTATGTATATTTTGTGTCAGTTTTAAGTAATTGTATTTCTATAGAAATTTTTCCATTTTATTTACATTTATTTATTGGCATAAACTCATAATATATTCCTTAAATTTGTATCTGTAGGATGTATTATGAGGTCCCCATTTTTCTTCTTGATAGTACTTCTTCCTTTAAAAATTAAGCTCACTAGAGGCTTATTAATTTTATTAATCTTTTCAAAAAACTAACTTTTGATTGCACAAATATTCATTGTTTTGTATTTCATTAATGTCATTTCTTACTTTGGTATTTCTTTCCTTCTACTTTCTTTGAATTTATTCTGTTCTTTCTCCCTCTCTTTTTTTTTTTAAGTTCTGAAATTTTGAAATTTTCTACTATTCACCAGAAACCACTGATCAATCATATGCCTCAGGAAAAGTTGCAATTAAAAGTATATTTGAAGAGACTTTCTTTTCAAATGCATCCATTGGAGACTATTTTTTTTCATATAAGCATCACTATAAGCTGCATCTCACAACGTCTCATGCTAGTTTCATTATCATTCAAGTAAAAATATTTTTTAATTTCCATTATGATGTTTTTTCTATGATCTATGGACTATTTAGAAATGCACTGCTTAATTTTCAAATATTTGGGAATTTCTTGTTACCTTTGTGTTCTCAATTTCTACATTAACTAAACTCTAATTAAACTCTGGTAGGAATCCTCCTACATATACTCTGTAAGTTTAATTTGTTGAAATTTGTTGAGACTTATTCTAAAATAATGTAAGTTTTTGTAAATATGATATACGTGCTTAAAAATATGTTTTCTGCTGAGGTGCCTGGGTGGCTCAGTTGGTTAGGTGTCTGCCTTAATCATCTACCTTTGGTTCAGGTTATGATCTCAGGGGCCTGGGATCGAGCCCCACATTGGGCTTCCCTGCTCAGCGGAGAGTCCGCTTCTCCCTCTGTCCCTCCCCTGGCTTGTGCTCTCTCTCTCTGAAATAAATAAATAAAATCTTTAAAAAATATGTTTCCTGCAGTTATTGGATATAGCATTATATATATCCACTGAGTTTTCAATTTTTGGTCTGCTTGTTACATTAATTACTGAGCAAGAAGTGTTGAAATTTTCTACTATTCACCAGAAGTCACTGATCAATGATATGCCTCAGAAAAAGTTGCAATAAAAAGTATATAGCACCACCAAGGAAGAAATTTAGTCTAAAATAAATTGAACCTGAGTCATATCAAGTCTCCAGAACTACCTACTGACTTACTGGGTAAAGAGGGATAGAAAAACAAGGTAAACAACATTAGGAAGAAGCAATGAGTCAAGTACAGAATATAGGCATGCCACAGGATGTATGCACTGGAACAATAGCATGAAAAATAAATGAAAAGGACATGGATTATGAAAAAAATAAAATATATTTGAAACAAGCTAATCATTGTATCATTGTATGAATGTATAATTATTTCTGCTCATGTTCGTAACCATTTTTCTTTGTATATTTTGAGCCATGTTCCTAGGTGTACACAAATTTAGAATTGCTGTATCTTCTCAGTTAATTGAATGTTTTATTATGATGCCATTCCACCTTTTGTCTCTGGTAATGTTGCCTGATAGCTGTTTTATCAGATATTAATATGACTACATCAGCTTTATTTGGTTAGTGTTTCATAGAGTTTCTTTGCCTATTATTTTAGAGAAATAACCATCTGAAAAATAATTGGCTTTTAATTGGGGACTTAATCCAATTAGTGATATACTTCTGTTAAAATGACCTACTATCCTGTTACATGCTTTAAATTTGTCCTGTCCTATGTCTCCTCTTTACTCCTAGGATGCCACCCTTCAGGATTCCAGACCAAGCAAAAAAGGTTCTAATGGACTCCACCCCTAGTAGATTCTGGACTCCAACTTTTTCTATCTCTCCAGTACTAGGAGTTGTTGGAAGTCCTCCTTTTTCTGAGAACCTCCTCTTCTAGACTGAAAGATAGCCACAATTTATCTCTTTCTATCACATTCCACATTCAGTTTATCAGTGAGCCCTGTATTCTACCTTCAAAATGTATCCTTAATTCATGACTGCTCTCAGTCCCCAATGCCACCATCACCTTTTACCTGCATGACTCAATTATCATCCCACCTTGTCTCGTTGTTTCCACCTTTGCTTTCTTTAGTCATTTCACCAAACATTTAAAATCAGCCACATAGGGGCTCCTGGCTGGCTCAGTAGGTAGAGCATGTGACTTTTGATCTTGGGGTTGTGAGTTCAAGCCCCATACTGCGGGTAGAGTTTACTTAAAAAGCAGCCACATAATTACATAAATCAGATTATGATGTTCCCAGTTTAAGTCTCCAACAGCTTTCCCACTGAACTTGAAGTGTCTTGTTTCTCTAACACTCAAACTTCTTACCTTCTTATTTCTTCAAGGTATTCCATGGTCTGGCCCCTGCCTTTCTCTCTAGACATTAGAGTAATTTTTGGTCTACAAATAATCTAAATTAGTTCCTTCCTTAGTTTCTTGGTACTCATAGTCTCCTTTATCAGAAAAGAAAAAAAAACTGAAATGAAAACAAAACAATTTCCTCGGTATATCTCATGGCTGGCTCCTCTTGGTCATTCAATTTCTCCTTGAATGTTTTCCTGTCTATGATGTCCTTAACATCCCAACTAAAGTTCCCCTCCTTCAGTGACTCTCCTGTGCATTACTCCATTAATTTTGTTCACAGCATTTGCCACTCTTAAAAGTATTCTTTTTATTTCATGCAACAAACTTCAGTCAAAGATAATGTGTAAATGACTTTTTTTTATAGAGGAGACTGCTTGAATGTCATAATTGATTAAAAAAACTAAGTCAACAGAAAAGAAATTACACATAAAAGCACGTGGCACAATGCTGGCACATAGAGGATATTTTAAATACGTTTGCTGAAACTGAAAACACAAAGCTCTGGATATCACACATAAATCATTAATCCAGTCATGGCCTTATGAATTCATCCTTATATAGCAACCTGATTTTCTTTCCTTTTATAATTCATCTCATTTGATATTACCCAATTTCCTTCCCAAGAAAAAAGCATTTTTTTTCAACTAAAAAAATTCTGTTTCCAGCAACATATCCAAAGAAATAGTCACTTATGTGAGCAAATAATTGGGTACAAACATGTACAGTGTAATAGGAGAAAAAATGGAAAGCTTAAATATTCTTTAAGAGAGATTTGGTTAAGTACATTATAATGTGTCTTAAAGCCTAATTATATGCTGCCCTGAGGAAGACCTGGAGGTACTTTATGGAAAAAGTTAATGATAAATTATCTATTAAAAATGTAGAAATAGATGTATACTATGATAAAGCTTTAATTTTTAAAATATTTCTTTATATATACACATATATACATAGGTTGTGTCTACAGTGATATTGGCATTGGGTAAAAACTATTATTTTCTACTTCTAAATCCCTGCCATGTTCTAATACTTCACTTATTTTTATGTTTTTTAAATAGTAGCAAAAACGCAACAAAACTACTCCAGTTTTAAAAATCATATCCTGTTAATTTTGGTCATTTCATTGAGCTGTATTTTTATATATTCATCTAATCAGCAATGACATTATTCTCAAGGTGTCAAAAATTACTAATGCATTTGTAAAGCCTTATGCTGTCTAGATTAATTTGTTCTTCTCACTTCAAGTCTAGTCTGGCAAGCTCGGCCAGGAAACTCACCACTTACCAAACAATGCTGTGATATCCCAAGCCCAGTAGGTAGGCATGGCAGTGGCTAGAGCATATTGTAATGCTTAACTCTACTGCATAAAAAAAATCTTCAAATCAGACATTTTTTCTCATTACCTTTTCTTGGCTTTATCACACTTGACATTCCAAAGAGCAAAGTTACTTAATTTGAAGATATTTTGGCCTATTTTTTTTTTTTTTGTCTAGGACCTATTGATGCATTTAAATAATATTATTTATTACATGTCAGCTCAACTGGTACACTGCACTCAAAAATAGCTCTCACAGCCTTTGTTTGAGCAAGTTTACTTTTCATAATATAAAATAAACACTTTAGAGCACAGAAATAATAAGCTATCATACACTATTTGACACATCCATCCTATAGAGTTATACAATAATCATCTAATAAAGCTGATTTTACTTTCAATGACACAAAAACCTTGAAAAGCTTGCCCAGAAATATTGGAACATGATATGATTAGGAAAGAATCCTACCAACTTGTTAATCTCTGTATTTCTTCCCCCATACATTTTAGCATTGTGTCACCAAAGTGAGGCATGAATAGGTAATTTAGTTCTTAATAAGTGTTTAACAGAATTAGTACCCTAATGGCTAGGACAGAATCATCCAAGGGCTACTGTAAAATCAATAAAAGCACAAGAAGTAAATTGGAATAGACATTAAATTATGTGCTAAAAGACTTTAGCCCTTTGAACTTGGATTTAAAAGTAGACTTTGTTATTTGATGCTATTGTCTGAGTATCAGAAATCATATGAAATCAAGCCACTCCTAGGAACTTGATCAGGAAGGAAAATCCCAAGCTCTTTAGTCTGACATAAGATATGACATGTCCCTGAAAACCCATTTGATGGATTAATAGCAATTATAGCATACCTGGTAAGTTTCATGCTCAAAGAACTGAGGCAATGTGAAGCCTATTAGAATAAAACATTGTGGATTTTGGTCCCAAGGGAAATATTTAGCTTAATTCATGTTTGTAGTTTTATTTTTAAGTGAGACAAAGATAGAGACAAGGGAGAGAAATGCTTATCAACCACTCAACTTCTTATTTGTTATAACTGTCCTCTCATTTAAGTTTTCAGAACAGTCTCTCTGCAAGAGATCAAAAAAGTACAGCACAGATATTTTCCCATAGGAAATCTGTCTTTTTCAAAGGGAGGCTCAGTGATGTGTAATTAGGTACAATAAAATTCACCCGTTTTAAGTGTATAGCTCTGTAAATTTTGAAAGAGGTATATATAGTATAGTTTCATCACCCCTAAACTTTTCTTGTATCCCTCTGTAGCTAATCATCTTCCCCCACTAAAGTAGCCACTAAAACTACTAATTTGATTTGTGTTCTTATAATTTTGCCCATTCCAGAATGTTACATAAGTGGAATCATATAAAGTGTCATCTTTTATGTTGGGCTGTTCTCATTTAGCTTAATGCTTTTGAGATGCATCTATGTTATTGCATTTATCAATAGTTCATTCCTTCTTGCTGCTGAGTAGTATTCCATTTATAGATATACCACAATTTGTTCATCCATTCACTAATTTATAGACATCTTATTTGTTTTCAGTTTCAGGTAATCATGTATAGGTATTTGGAAGGACATATGTTTTCATTTCTCTAGGACTATAATTGCTAGGTTATATGCAGAGTCATAGTGGTAAATATTTAATAAATGCCCCCCAATCTCTTATTAGTAGCATTTGTCTATTCCTGTACTATAAATACTCCCACTTTGGCCTATTTCAAGCTTTCCAACATGGTATTAGCAAACATGGGGTTGGAAATACATGTGACATGTATTCCTTCCAGCAATATATGAGGGTTCTAGTTGTTCCACATTCTAGCCAGAATTTGCTATTGTTCAGGTTTATAAAAAAATATTTTAGCCATTCCATTAGGTATATAATATTATATATCATTGTGGTTTTGAGTTTCCCTAATGGCTAATAATGTTGAACACATTCTCTTGTGCTTATTTACCTTTTGTATCTTTTTGTTGAAATGTCTGTTCAAATGATTTGCCCATTTTGTTTTCTTATTATTGCATTTTGAGAGTTTTTTCCTATATTCTGGATACAAGTCCTTTATCGGGTATTTGGTTGTAAATATTTTCTCCCAGTGAATTGTCTTTTCATTCTCTGACCACTGTCTTTTAAAAAGCAGTTTTTAAAAAATTTTTATAAAGCCTAGTTTGTCATGTTTTTCTTTTATTGTTTGTGCTTTTGCATCCTATCTAAGATATCTTTGCTTAACCTCAGTTACAAATATCTGTTCCTGTAATTTCTTCTAAAACTTAGATGTCCAAAACAAAGGCCACCAGCTACATGTGGTTATTTAAATTTAAGTTCAAGTGAATTCAAATTAAATAAAGTTAAAACTTCTGTTCCTTATTCACATGAACCACAGTTCAAGTGCTCAATAACCCCATTGGCTAGTGATTAACCTATCCACCAGTGCAGCTACTGAGCATTCTCAGCAGTGCACAGTGTTCCTTTTGGGCAGCACTTTCTTAGAAGTTTTATAGTTAGAGATCTTACATTTAGTTTCTGATATATTTCAAGTCAATTTTTGTATATGGTGTGAGGTTTGAGTAGCGTTTTTGTTTTTGCACATGAATTTCAAATTGTTCCAGCAACATTTTAAAAGTCTACTTTCATTTTTATTACCTTGTAATTTTTGTATGTGAAAGTTAATCACAAAGGCAGTCCTTTGGCATTTTTAAAATTCCTTTCAAAAAACGGCATACCTAGGGGAGGAGGGGAAAGATGGCAGAGGAGTAGGGGACCCTATTTCAGCTGGTCTCTGGAATTGAGCTGGATATCTACCAGACCACTCTGAGCACCCACGAAACCAGCCTGAGATGTAAGAAGATCTGGATCTCTACAAACAGAATATCGCAGGCAGTTGGTTTTGAGGTACGAAGCGAAGTGGAGAGCTGTGATTCTGCGGGCAGATATCAGAGGATAAATGGCAGCGGGAGGGTGCCTGGCTGTGGGGATCCTACACCACCGGTGAGTGACAGCCTCGTGCGCTGCAGATGGGCACAGACTTGCACACTGGTAGCGTTGGGGAAAGGACTTTAGGGCAGCCCCGGGGTGGAAACCCAGAGCGACGGGGTTGCGCGCACGCGAACTGCAGCCCCTGGGGCGGAAACCCGGAGCCGCAGAGTCGCGCCGGTGAACTGCAGTCCCCAGGATGGAAACCCGGAGCGCCGGGGTCCTGCGGGTGAACTGCAGCCCCCGGGGTGGAAACCCGGAGCGGCGGAGTCGTGCGTCCGCAAACTGCAGGAAACCCGGAGCGGCGGAGTCGCGCGCGCGAACTCGGAGCGGCTGGCGGTTTTAGAAGCACAAAGGGCAGAGATGTGCCCTGACCTGGAGGCAGGACTGGGAGCGCTGTGGAGGGGCGCACAACCCAGGCCGCTGCAGTTTGTAGCAGCATGGACAGAAACGGAGACAGTGTGGCCTGGAGAGCTCACTGAAGAACAGACTGCGATCTCTCTGCTCTGAGGCAGAGGGTTGAAAACGGTCTCTTCTGCTCTGACTCCTGGAAGAGACACAGAAAGCTGCCAGGGAAAGGCGCCAGAGAACAAAAGCCCCAAAGACTGATTCCCACTGAGCCCATCCCCCACCACAGGGGCGCAGGGCAACTCCGCCCAAACAGGGTTGCCTGAGTAACAGCGCTGCAGGCCCCTCCCCTAGAAGACAGGCTGGGAAAACAAGAGGCCAGCAACCCTAAGGTCCCTAGAAAACAGGTGCATCTTGCTTGGTTTCTGGTCAATAATTTGGACTCTATACATTCCCTCAAACACCCATCAACAGAATGACTAGGAGGAGGAGCCCCCAAAATAGAAAAGACTCAGAGATTATGACTTATGCTGCAGATTTACAAATGGATGCAGATATAACCAAGATGTCGGAGATGGAATTCAGGCTAGCAATTGTGAAGACAATGGCTAGAATGGAGAAATCAATTAATGGCAACATAGAGTCTCTAAAGGCAGAAATAAAGGGTGAATTGGCAGAACTTAAAAATGCTATCAATGAGATCCAGTCCAATCTAGATAATCTAACAGCTAGGGTAACTGAGACAGAAGAGAGAATAAGCGACCTGGAAGACAATATAATAGATAAAAAGGGAAAAGAAGAGGCCAGGGAAAAACAACTCAGAATCCATGAAAATAGAATCAGAGAAATAAGTGACACCATGAAGCGTTCCAATGTCAGAATAATTGGAATCCCGGAGGGAGTGGAGAGAGAGAGAGGACTAGAAGATGTATTTGAACACATCGTAGCTGAGAACTTCCCTAATCTGGGGAATGAAACAAACATTCGAGTCCTAGAGGCAGAGAGGACCCCTCCTAAGATCACGGAAAACAGGCCAACACCATGGCATGTAATAGTAAAACTTGCAAATCTTAGAACCAAGGAAACCATCTTAAGGGCAGTTAGGGGGAAGAGATTCCTTACCTACAGAGGGAGGAACATCAGAATCATGTCAGACCTATCCACAGAGACCTGGCAAGCCAGAAAGGCCTGGCAAGACATATTCAGGGTACTAAATGAGAAGAACATGCAGCCAAGAATACTTTATCTGGCAAGGCTTTCATTTAGAATGGATGGAGAGATGCAGAGCTTCCACGACCGGCAGAAGCTGAAAGAATATGTGACCACTAAGCCGGCCCTGCAAGAAATATTAAGGGGGGTTCTATAAAAGGAGAAAGACCCCAAGAGTGATATACAACAGAAATTTACAGGGACAATCTATAAAAACAACGTCTTCACAGGCAACATGATGACAATTAATTCATATCTTTCAATAATCACTCTCAACGTGAATGGCCTAAATGCTCCCATAAAATGGCACAGGGTTGCAGAATGGATAAAAAGACAGGACCCATCCATATGCTGTCTATAAGAGACTCATTTTGAACCTAAAGATACATCCAGACTGAAAGTGAAGGGATGGAGATCCATCTTCCATGCCAGCAGACCTCAAAAGAAAGCTGGGGTAGCAATTCTTATATCAGACAAATTAGATTTTAAACTAAAGTCTGTAGTTAGAGACACAGAAGGACACTATATCATTCTTAAAGGTTCTATCCAACAAGAAGATCTAACAATTGTAAATATCTATGCCCCCAACATGGGAGCAGCCATCTACATAAGCCAACTGTTAACCAAAATAAAGAGTCCTATTGATAACAATACATTAATTGTAGGAGACCTCAATACTCCACTCTCAGCAACGGACAGATCATCTAAGCAGAAAATCAACAAGGAAACAAGAGCTTTGAATGATACATTGGACCAGATGGATCTCATAAATATTTACAGAACATTCCACCCTAAAACAACAGAATACTCATTCTTCTCGAGCGCACATGGAACTTTCTCCAGAACAGACCATATACTGGGTCACAAATCAGGTCTCAACCGATACCAAAAGATTGAGATTATTCCCTGAATATTCTCAGACCGCAATGCTCTAAAACTGGAATTCAATCACAAGAAAAAATTTGGCAGAAATTCAAACACTTGGAAGCTAAAGACCACTCTGCTCAAGAATGTTTGGGTCAACCAGGAAATCAAAAAAGAACTTAAACAATTCATGGAAATCAATGAGAATGAAAACACATCAGTCCAAAACCTATGGGATACTGCAAAGGTGGTCATAAGGGGGAAATACATACCCGTCCAAGCCTCACTCAAAAAAATAGAAAAATCCCGAATTCACCAACTAACTCTACACCTTAAAGAACTAGAGAAAAAGCAACAAACGATGCCTAAGCCATGCATTAGAAGAGAAATAATTAAAATTAGAGCAGAAATCAATGAATTAGAAACCAGAAACACAGTAGATCAGATCAATGAAACTAGAAGTTGGTTCTTTGAAAGAATTAATAAGATTGATAAACCACTGGCCAGACTTATCCAAAAGAAAAGAGAAAGGACCCAAATTAATAAAATTATGAATGAAAGGGGAGAGATCACGACTAACACCAAGGAAATAGAAACAATTATTAGAAATTATTATCAACAACTATATGCCAATAAACTGAGCAATCTGGATGAAATGGAGGCCTTCCTGGAAACCTATAAGCTGCCAAGACTGAAACAGGAAGAAATTGACAACCTGAATAGGTCAATAACCAGTAACGAGATTGAAGCAGTGATCAAAAACCTCCCAAAAAACAAGAGTCCAGAGCCTGATGGATTCCCTGGGGAATTCTACCAAACATTCAAAGAAGAAATAATACCTATTCTACTGAAGCTGTTTCAAAAAATAGAAACAGAAGGAAAACTTCCAAACTCATTCTATGAGGCCAGCATTACCTTAATCCCCAAACCAGGCAAAGACCCCACCAAAAAGGAGAATTTCAGACCGATATCCCTGATGAATATGGATTCCAAAATCCTCAACAAAATCCTAGCTAATAGGATCCAACAATACATTAAAAGGATCATCCACCACGACCAAGTGGGATTTATCCCTGGGATGCAAGGATGGTTCAACATTCGCAAATCAGTCAATGTGATAGAACACATTAATAAGAGGAGGGAGAAGAACCATATGGTCCTCTCAATTGATGCAGAAAAAGCACTTAACAAAATACAACATCCTTTCCTGATTAAAACCCTCCAGAGTATAGGGATAGAGGGAACATTCCTCAAGTTCATAAAATCCATCTATGAAAAACCCACAGCGAATATCACCCTCAACGGGGAAGAGCTGAGAGCCTTTCCCTTAAGATCAGGAACACGTCAAGGGTGCCCACTCTCACCACTGTTGTTCAACGTAGTACTAGAAGTCCTAGCAACAGCAATCAGACAACAAAAAGAAATAAAAGGTATTCAGATTGGCAAAGAAGAAGTCAAACTCTCTCTTTTCGCAGACGACATGATACTTTATGTGGAAAACCCAAAAGACTCCACCCCCAAATTACTAGAACTCGGACAGCAATTCAGAAATGTGGCAGGATACAAAATCAATGCACAGAAATCAGTTGCTTTCTTATACACTAACAACGCAACTGTAGAAAGAGAAATTAAAGAAACGATTCCATTTACAATAGCACCAAAAACCATAAGATACCTCGGAATAAACCTAACCAAAGAGGTAAAGGATCTATACTCTAGGAACTACAAAACACTCATGAAAGAAATTGAAGAAGACACAAAAAGATGGAAAAATATTCCATGCTCATGGATCGGAAGAATAAACATTGTTAAAATGTCTATGCTACCCAGAGCAATCTATACCTTCAATGCCATCCCAATCAAAATTCCAATGACATTTTTCAAAGTGCTGGAACAAACAATCCTGAAATTTGTATGGAATCAGAAAAGACCCCGAATCGCCAAGGAAATGTTGAAAAAGAAAAACAAAGCTGGGGGCATCACGTTGCCCGATTTCAAGCTATATTACAAAGCTGTGATCACCAAGACAGCATGGTACTGGCACAAAAACAGACATACAGACCAATGGAACAGAATAGAGAACCCAGATATGGACCCTCAACTCTATGGTCAAATAATCTTTGACAAAGCAGGAAAAAAAATGCAATGGAAAAAAGACAGTCTCTTCAATAAATGGTGCTGGGAAAATTGGACAGCCACATGCAGAAGAATGAAACTCGACCATTCTCTAACACCATTCACAAAGATAAACTCAAAGTGGATGAAAGACCTCCATGTGAGACAGGAATCCATCCAAATCCTAGAGGAGAACATAGGCAGTAACCTCTTTGACATCGGCCACAGCAACTTCTTTCAAGATACATCTCCAAAAGCTAGTGAAACAAAAGCAAAAATGAACTTTTGGGACGTCATCAAGATAAAAAGCTTCTGCACAGCAAAGGAAACAGTCAACAAAACAAAGAGGCAACCCACAGAATGGGAGAAGATATTTGCAAATGACACTACAGATAAAGGGCTGGTATCCAAGATCTATAAAGAACTTTTCAAACTCAACACCAAAAAAACAAATAATCAAGCCAAAAAGTGGGCAGAAGATATGAAAAGACACTTCTCTGAAGAAGACGTACAAATGGCTAACAGACACATGAATAATGTTCATCATCATTAGCCATCAGGGAAATTCAAATCAAAACCACACTGAGATACCACCTTACACCAGTTAGAATGGCCAAAATGGACAGGGAAAGAAACAACAAATGTTGGAGAGGTTGTGGAGAAAGGGGAACCCTCTTACACTGTTGGTGGGAATGCAAGTTGGTACAGACACTTTGGAAAACAGTGTGGAGGTGCCTCAAAAATTTAAAAATAGAGCTACCCTATGACCCAGCAATTGCACTACTGGGTATTTACCCCAAAGACACAGATGTAGTGAAAAGAAGGGCCATATGCACCCCAATGTTCATAGCAGCAATGTCCGCAATAGCCAAACTGTGGAAAGAGCTGAGATGCCCTTCAACAGATGAATGGATAAAGAAGATGTGGTCCATATACAATGGAATATTATTCAGCCATCAGAAAAGATGAATACCCAACTTTTACATCAACATGGATGGGACTGGAGGAGATTATGTTAAGTGAAATAAGTCAAGCAGAGAAAGTCAATTGTCATATGGTTTCACTTATTTGTGGAACATAAGGAATAGCATGGAGGACATTAGGAGAGGGAAGGCAAAAATGGGGGGGAGGAATTGGAGGGAGATATGAACCATGAGAGACTATGGACCTGAGAAACAAACAGGGTTTTAGAGGGGAGGGGGTAGGGGGAATTGGTTAGCCCGGTGATGGGTATTAAGGAAGGCACGTACTGCATGGAACACTGGGTGTTATACGAAAACAATGGATTGTGGATCACTACATCAAAAACTAATGATGTATTGTATGGTGACTAACATAACATAATAAAATTAAAAAAAAAAAAGGCATACCTAGGGATAAAATATTACATACCAATACTGTGATTAAGTTATGCCCAACACATTTACCAGGTGAAAATTGCATTCCCTACTGCCCTTTGCCTCCTGAACTGACATCTTTTCTGACATCCTGTCTAGTAGGCCTTAGGGAATGAATCTGTGAATACCAGGGGGATGGTTTACATAGGGAGGCAGCTCAAACACAAGGGAAATTCTGCCTCTTGCAAAGACCCTACCCAACAATCTAATCAAGGTAGGAAAACATCACTTTGTCCCCTTATGTACAAGAGATGGACTTCTGCAAATGGACCTTTGTTAGTAGGGAACAGGTGTGAGTACGTTTGTTTGTTTGCTTAAAATAAGTTTACTTAGAAAAAATATATTTCTCACATGAACTTTGGTATTTATCATTTCCCATTTTAATTCTGCTGTAGAGAAAAAAGTAAATACTTGATTCTGAGTTTTATCACAAAACCTCTTATGGTATTCTTAGCCTTTCATTTCCCATTAGTAAGTACATTTGATAGACATTCTTGCTTAAAGAGCAATCATAGGATTGAGATAACTCACCATGATTTTTACAAATATTTTCAAAACAATTCAGGTGGCAATAAAATATGTTTCTTTAACTGGCTGAACATTTTAGAGTCCAAACATTGTTTTGACACAGTTGTGCTTTTGTCCATTTGGAAAGTCTCCAACATTAGGGAACTCTAAAGAATTACTGAAGTGTATATCAACCAACATTTCAGTTTGTACAATTGTTTAGAGCAGGAGTCCTCAAATATTTTCTATAAAGGACCAGATTGTAAATATTTCACTTTTTGCATGCCATATGATCTCTATCACCAGTACTCAATTGTGCTGTTGTAGCACAAAAGCAGCCAAGATAATATGTAAACAAATGAGCCTCACTGTCTTTCAATAAATCTTTATTTATAAAAAACAGGCTGTGGGCCAGATTTGGCCTACAGGCAGTGGCTTGCATACCCCTGATTTAATGTTAAGGTTCTTTACTCCAACTCTTTAAAAATTCAATGCAATTTGTGTAAAAATAAATAAAATGTAAATGTAATTCATTTTCTTTAAAGTGATTTCTAGGAATGTGATATTTTTAACCACAGCATAAAAGTGATGGATTTTTCCTGTTAATATATTTCACAATTTATATATAAATTTTTCTCATTTAAAAATTCTGTATTTTGCCATACTATAAAAAAATTAAAGACTTAATTGAATGAGGTAATAATTCTTAGGGAATTATCCTTGGGATCATTTGATGCGAGCTTATCATGTTTATAGTTATCTAAATAAATACAGTAGATCCATATGAATATGAATCCTAGCAATCTCCCATGACTCTTAATCACCAGTATGGTATAACAGTGGCTACTGAGTTCAGAATGCAACAATCATAATAGTAACGGTAATAAAGATTAATTATACACTCAAAATAACCTAACATTAGACTTCAAATTTCTATAGTGCATTGGAGACACATGAATAGTAAATCAGTAAGTTAGGCTGACAAAAGACATATGCAAATAAAGTGAGAACTCTCAGCCAACGGGAAGGGGTGATCAGATACCTGGGTTCAGATTCTGACCCTGCTACATATTAACTCTGGGGCTTAGGAAAAATCACTTAGACTCTCTCTGCCTCAGTTTTTCTCATCTTTATAGTAGGGGTAATAAAATGACTTATTCATAAGTTCTATGAGGATTGAATGATATGAACAAAGCCTGACACACAGCAAATATTCAATGAATATTAGCTGCTGGTGTTATTTATTATTATTATCATCATTATAATAGTGCTGAAGCTTGTAATGTAGAGATCCAGGGAATTCCAACTCTTCCAGACATTTACTAATTCACCACAATGAAATTTACTAATCCTTTGTGCTTTGCCTCTGAGCCTGCTAGGTGACTGGCTAATCAGATAAATGCATACAAAGATATCAATTGTTGCTAGTGAAAAATACAAAAGCATTAGGACCCCCCAAGAGTTATTCATATTTCAACTAACATTCAATGTCTAAACTCAAGAAATGAATTGCTAGGGGTGGAATCACTGTGATACGTAGTTAATAAACAGATTTAAGAAAAAAGAAAACCTTTAAATATATTTGCCCATTCCAGGATTTCTTTTTTTCTTCTCAAAAATGTTACCCTCCTGCAGCTAATTTCCTTGAACCTCTTTTTATTTTTATTTTTTAAGATTTTATTTATTTATTTATTTGACAGAGTGACAGAGAGAGAGCACAAGTAGACAGAGTGGCAGGCAGAAGCAGGCTCTCCGCTGAGCAGGGAGCCCGATGTGGGGTTCGATCCCAGGACCCTGGGATCATGACCTGAGCTGAAGGCAAATGCTTAACCGACTGAGCCACCCAGGTGCCCCTTGAACCTCTTTTTAAAGAGTGGGCATTGACAGGTCTAAAAACCTGCCCCAACACTTGTTGGGCCTGAGTCAAGAGAACAAATGGAGACCTCCTTCCCAGCCCACCTGCCTCTCCTTGCCCGACTCCAGTCTGCACTATGAAGAGTCAAGTACATGATTCTGGACACCAAAGCCCTCCAGTGCCACCTTAGAAATATCCACTCCTTGGTGACTCCATGTATGTACACCCCCAGCATCCTTTTCTGACCTTGAGGGGATGAATTCACAGGAGAAGGAACTTGAAAACAGGTTCAGGGCCACTTGTGCTGAGAATCTGAGGTTCTCAAATACCCAGAGCATGGGATGTATGTGTGTTGGGGGGGGGCAGGGCATGGGTTCTGGATGGACACATCCCTTAGCTCAGAGATTCTCATGGGGAGGGTCACAACCAGAAGAGGCTAGAGCTGGACCTTTAAGCCCAAAGCCTAGAGTGAGGCCAGTTGGCCTGGGTCTAAGTGTTGTATTGATGACAAATGATTGATGAACCAGATCTAAGAACCAGAGAGACAATGTGACTTTTTTCCAGACAAGTGGTTGAAGTAGACTACTAATTGAGAGTCCAGGCATCTTTTACCTATGTTCCCAGAAATTGATCATAACAGCAAGTTGACTGCTTGTCTTGTTTTTTAATGGGTACTGGCCCAAGAGTCAGCCTCATGTAAAGTTTTATGTGTGTATATAGCAATTTCATATGGGCAAAATATTTTAAGAACCAGCTTTCTATACGTATAATTAGTTAACTGACATTAATGCCTCTCCCCACTTTTCCTAATTACGGTTCTGTAAAAATCCTCCTTTACACATAATTGAATGGTTGGATAGAGCTACAGGATGTTGCAAAATTGTAATATCACAGTCACCTGAGAAATAGATAATTAAATGGTAGTAAAACAGCAGCCTTTTAAATCCTAAGCATAGGATATTTAAAGAATTGGGAAGTGGTTTTAGAACTTTCATCATGGGAGAATTTACAGCCTTCTAAACTTCAAAAGATCCCATCAGTTTCACAGTTCAAGTCAACCTTGATGTTTCTACCCAGAATGAATTAGACAGAGGAAAAGAAAGGAAGCCTTTCCACCTAAAGCCATGATAACTTCCAGACTCAAAATGTCACAGAGTTATTAGCCCTAATGCAAGGGAAACAAAAGCAAAAATAAACTATTGGGACTACATCAAAATAAAAAACTTTGGACATCAAAGGAAACCATCAACAAAACAAAAAACCATTCTGTCAATCTACTAAATGGAAGAAGATATTTGCAAATGATATATCTGATAAGGGGTTCATATCCAAAATATTTAAATAACTTATACAACTTAACACCAGAAAACCCCAAATAATACAATTAAAAATTGGTAGAGGACCTGAATAGACATTTTTCCAAAGAAAACATACAGATGGCCAACAGACACATGAAAAGATGCTCAACATCACTCATCATGAGAGAAATGCAAATCAAAACCATAATGAGATATCACATTACACCTGTCAGAATGGCAGGAATAAAAAGATAAGAAATAACAAGTGTTGGTGACAATGTGGAGAAAAAGGAACCCTTGTACCCTTTTTGTGGGAATGCAAATTGGTGCAGCTGTGTGGAAAACAGGATGGAGTTTCCTCAAAATATTAAAAGTAGAAAAACCACATGAACCAGTAATTTTATTACTGGGTATTTACTTAAAGAAAATGAAACATTAATCTGAAAAGATTATGCACCTTTATGTTTATTGCAGGAATATTTACAATAGCCAAGAAATGGAAGCAACCCAAATGTTTATCGGTAGATGAATGAATATGATGTGGTATGTGTATATATGTGTATATACATATACATATGTAATATTGTGTATTATATGTATATATATACACATAATATTGCTTAGCCATAAAAAATGATGAGATCTTGCCATTTGCAACAACATGGATGGACCTAGAGGGTATTATGCTAAGTGAAATAAGAGTGAGAAAAACAAATACCATATGATCACCTATATGTGGAATCTAAACAAAACAAAACAAAATAAGCAAATAAACTGAAAGCAGAATCAGACCTGTAAACTGAAAGAACAAACTAACGGTTGCCAGAGGGGAGAGGTGGGGGATGGGCAAATGAATGAAGGTGAGGGGGAGATACAGGCTTCCAGTTATGGAATGAATAAGTCACAGGAGTAAAAGGTACAGCATGGGGAACATAGTCAATAGAAGAGAAGTTACTAGCTGCTATAACACTTTTATCTCTAGAAAGTTATAGAGCCTGTGATGCATCTTTGTCTTTGACAAAGCACTTGATTTTAAAGTTGGTCTGACCCTACTCCCTAACCACCAACCCCCCAACAAAGAAACAACTGTAGGCTCACTTAGCACTACTCATGCAAGTTTCTCTATCCACTTTGAGATCTGTGTTAACTTGGGTTTCTGGAGGGATGCTTCAGGAGTAACTGGTGACATAGGAAGAGCCACATGAGTTGTTTGAGCCTTGGATGTTGGGAGAAGTTGCCAATCTCAAATGGCTCTTCTCTGAAATGCCTGGAATCCCCTAAGAGAAACCACCCTCAGGAGAACTTAGCACCACTTCTTACTTGTGTTTATCAGTCTCCACCTTCTCTTAAGACCTGGGCAATGCTGCTTTCTACTGCTTGTGCTCCCCTTCTCCCCCTGCTTCAAAAATGTACAGGGCTGGGGTGGAGCAAGACCGCGGAGGAGTAGGAGACCTGGATTTCTTCTGGTCTCAGGAATTCAGCTGGATAGGGATCAAACCATTCTGAACACCCACAAACTCAACAGGAGATCGAAGAAAAGAATAGCAACAACTCTCTGAACAGAAAAGCGACCACTTTCTGGAAGGTAGGATGTGCAGAGAAGTGAATCCTAGGTGATATTTGGGAGGATAGACGGCGGGGGAGGGGGCCTCCATTGGCCGCTTCTGGCAAGTGATAGAGCCGTGGAGCACAAAATCGGAACTTTTAGAAGTCGGCTCCGCTGAGGGACGTCGCTCCGGTGGCTAAGCGGGGGGTGGAACCCTCGCAGGACAGTGTGGTCTCAGGACCCTCGGGGTCACAGAAAGACCGGGGGTGCCTGAGTGTGGCAGAGCTCCCAGGTATCGGAACAGGGAAGCCGGCTGCAGAGACAGAGCCGAGGCGCGGGATCTCAGCTCGGGGTTGCCATAAACTGTGATCTGCGGCACAGTCGGGCCACTGCTCCTCCAGCAGGGACCCAACAAGCGGCAGATCCGGGGAGACTCCCCTACATCCCCTGGGAGGAGGGGTGCGGGAGAACACCACAGGGATCTCCTGGGTTTGGAGACTCCACACGGGGTCGGGTGCCAGAGAGAAAGACGCTCAGTCACAGGCCGGGTGAGCGCGGAGTGTGGCCAGAGACCAGGAAGACAGGAGTGACTGACTGCTTTTTTCTGGGGACTCACTGAGGACCGGGGCCCCGAGTTCTCGGCTCCTCCTGGGCGGAGATTGGGAGGCCGCCATTTTCACTCTCGGCCTCCAAAGGTACGGAAAGCTTGCAGGGAACAAAAGCTCCCGAGAGCAAACCTGAGCAGATTACTTAGCCCAGACGGGCAAGGGCGGGGCAATTCCGCCTCTGGCAAAGACATTTGGAACCACAGCAACAGGCCCCTCCCTCAGAAGATCAATGAGAACAGCAGCCAAGACCAAGTTTACTGATCAATGAGAACGGCAGAACTCCAGTGCTAGGGGAATACTGCAAATAGAATTCATGGCTTTTTTACCATGATTCTTTAGTCTTTCAAAATTAATTTTTTTTTAACTTTTTTTTTTTTTGAATTTTTCTTTTTCCCTTTTGCAACCAACATCTTATCAATCCCTTTTTTTAAAAAAACATTTTTATTTTTTATTTTTAGAGTCATATTCTATCCCTTCATAGTAGTTACCCTTATTTTTGGCATATATATATATAAATTGATCCCTCTTTAAAATTTTGAGATACTTTCTTCTAACAGATTAAAATATACCCTAAATCTCTAGTGTATGGTTTTGTTCTACTCTCCTGCCTGATCACATTCTCTCTCTTTTTTTTTTCTTTTTTTTTAAATCCTCTTCTTTCTCTTTTCAAACAACTTCTTATCAATCCCTTTTATAAAATTTTCATATTTATCATCTTTACAGTCATATTCCATCCCTTCATCATATCAACCCTTATTTTTGTACATATATAAGTTTTTCTTTCTTTAAAATTTTGGGAGGCACTTTCTTCTAACACACCAAAATACATCCAAAATCTAGTGTGTGGCACTGATCTATGCACCAGCCTGATCATATTTGATCATATTCTGTTTTTTTTTGTTTTGTTTTATTTTTGTTTGCTTTTAACTTGTCCTTTTTCTTTTTTAATTTTTTCTTTCTTTCCCTTTCTTTTCCCCCAGCTTCAGGTCTTTTCTGATTTGTTTAGAGTATATTTTCTGGGGACATTGTTACCCTGTTAGCATTTTGTTCTCTCACTTATCTACTCTCCTCTGGACAAAATGACAAGATGGAAAAAATCACCTCAACAAAAAGAACAAGAGGTAGTACCGACTGCCAGGAACCTACTCAATACGGACATTAGTACGATGTTGGATCTAGAGTTCAGAATCATCACTTTAAAGATACTAGCTGGGCTTGAAAAAAAGCATGGAAGTTATTAGAGAAACCCTTTCTGGAGAAATAGAAGAACTAAAATCTAACCAAGTTGAAATCAAAAAGGCTATTAATGAGGTGCAATCAAAAATGGGGGCACTAACTGCTAGGATAAATGAGGCAGAAGAGTGAATCAGTGATATAGAAGACCAAATGATGGAAAATAAAGAAGCTGAGAAAAAGAGAGATAAACAACTACTGGATCACGAGGGCAGAATTTGAGAGATAAGCGATACCATAAGACGAAACAACATTAGAATAATTGGGATCCCAGAAGAAGAAGAAAGAGAGAGAGGGGCAGAAGCTATATTGGAGCAAATTATAGCACAGAACTTCCCTAATTTGGGGAAGAAAACAGGCATCAAAATCCAGGAAGCACAGAGAACCCCTCTCAAAATCAATAAAAATAGGTCAACACCCCAACATCTAATAGTAAAACTTATGAGTCTCAGAGACAAAGAGAAAATCCTGAAAGCACCTCGGGAGAAGAGATATGTAACCTACAATGGTAGAAACATTAGATTGGCAACAGACCTATCCACAGAGACCTGGCAGGCCAGAAAGGACTGGCAGGATATATTCAGAGCACTAAATGAGAAAAATATGCAGCCAAGAATACTATATCCAGCTAGGCTGTCATTGAAAATTGAAGGAGAGATAAAAAGCTTCCAGGACAAACAAAAACTAAAGGAATTTGCAAACACGAAACCAGCCCTACAAGAAATCTTGAAAGGGGTCCTCTAAGCAAAGAGAGAGCCTAAAAGCAACATAGACCAGAAAGGAACACAGACAATATACAGTAACAGTCACCTTACAGGCAATACAATGGCACTAAACTCCTATCTTTCAATAGTTACGCTGAATGTAAATGGGTTAAATGCCCCAATCAAAAGACACAGGCTATCAGATTGGATTAAAAAACAAGACCCATCGATATGCTGTCTGCAAGAGACTCATTTTAGACCCAAAGACACCCCCAGATTGAAAGTGAGGGGGTGGAAAACCATTTACCATGCTAACGGACACCAAAAGAAAGCTGGGGTGGCAATCCTTATATCAGACAAATTAGATTTTAAACCAAAGACTCTAATAAGAGATGAGGAAGGACACTATATCCTACTTAAAGGGTCTATCCAAAAAGAAGATCTAACAATTGTAAATATCTATGCCCCTAACATGGGACCAGCCAATTATATAAGGCAATTAATAACAAAAGCAAAGAAACACAATGACAACAATACAATAATCGTGGGGGTCTTCAACACCCCCCTCACTGAAATGGACAGATCATCTAAGCAAAAGATCAACAAGGAAATAAAGACTTTAAATGACACACTGGACCAAATGGACTTCACAGATATATTCAGAACATTCCATCGCAAAGCAACAGAATACACATTCTTCTCTAGTGCCCATGGAACATTCTCCAGAATCGATCACATCCTAGGTCATACATCAGGTCTCAACCAGTACCAAAAGACTGGGATCATTCCCTGCCTATTTTCAAACCACAATGCTTTGAAACTAGAACTCAATCACAAGAGAAAAGTCGGAAAGAACTCAAATACATGAGGCTAAAGAGCATCCTACTAAAGAATGAATGGGTCAACCAGGAAATTAAAGAAGAATTAAAAAAATTCATGGAAACCAATGAAAATGAAAACACAACTGTTCAAAATCTTTGGGATGCAGCAAAGGTGATCCTAAGAGGAAAGAATATAGCAATCCAAGCCTTTCTCAAGAAACAAGAAAGGTCTCAAGTACACAACCTAACCCTACACCTAAAGGAGCTGGAGAAAGAACAGCAAATAAAGCCTAAACCCAGCAGGAGAAGAGAAATGATAAAGACCAGAGCAGAAATCCATGAAATAGAAACCAAAAGAACAGTAGAACAGATCAACGAAATTAGGAGCTGGTTCTTTGAAAGAATTAACAAGATTGATAAACCCCTGGCCAGACTTATCAAAAAGGAAAAAGAAAGGACCCAAATCAACAAAATCATGAATGAAAGAGGAAAGATCACAACCAACACCAAAGAAATGCAAATAATTATAAGAACATATTATGAGCAACTCTATGCCAGCAAATTAGATAACCTGGAAGAAATGGATGCATTCCTAGAGATGTATCAACTACCAAAACTGAACCAGGAAGAAATAGAAAACCCAAACAGACCTATAACCACTAAAGAAATGGAAGCAGTCATCAAAAATGTCCCAACAAACAAAAGCCCAGGGCCAGATGGCTTCCCAGGGGAATTCTACCAAATGTTTAAAGAAGAATTAATACCTATTCTTCTGAACCTGTTCCAAAAAATATAAATGGAAGGAAAACTTCCAAACTCGTTTTATGAGGCCACCATTACCTTGATCCCAAAACCAGACAAAGACCCCATCAAAAAGGAGAATTACAGACCAATATCCTTGATGAATATGGATGCAAAAATTCTCACCAAAATTCTAGCCAATAGGATCCAACAGTACATTAAAAGGATTATTCACCATGACCAAGTGGGATTTATCCTTGGGCTGCAAGGTTGGTTTAACATCCACAAATCAATCAATGTGATACAATACATTAACAAAAGAAAGAACAAGAATCATATGATCCTCTCAATAGATGCAGAAAAAGCATTTGACAAAGTACAGCAGCCTTTCTTGATCAAAACTCTTCAGAGTATAGACATAGAGGGTGCATACCTCAATATCATAAAAGCCATCTATGAAAAACCTACAGCGGCTATCATTCTCAATGGGGAAAAACTGAGAGCCTTCCCCCTAAGGTCAGGAACGCGGCAGGGATGTCCACTATCACCACTGCTATTCAACATAGTATTAGAAGTCCTAGCCACAGCAATCAGACAACAAAAAGAAATAAAAGGCATATGAATCAGCAAAGAAGAAGTCAAACTCTCACTCTTTGCAGATGAAATGATAGTTTATGTGGATAACCCAAAAGACTCCACCTGAAAACTGCTAGAACTCATACAGGAATTCAGTAAAGTGGCAGGATATAAAATCAATGCACAGAAATCAGTGGCATTCCTATACACCAACAACAAGACAGAAGAAATAGAAATGAAGGATTCAATCCCATTTACAATTGCACCCAAAACCATAAGATACCTAGGAATAAATCTAACCAAAGAGGCAAAGGATCTGTACTCAGAAAACTATAAAATACTCATGAAACAAATTGAAGAAGGCACAAAGAAATGGAAAAACGTTCCATGATCATGGATTGGAAGAACAAATATTTTGAAGATGTCAATGCTACCTAGAGCAATCTACACGTTCAATGCAATCCCCATCAAAATACCAACCACTTTTTTCAAAGAAATGGAACAAATAATCCTAAAATTTGTATTGAACCAGAAAAGACCCCGAATAGCCAGAGGAATGTTGAAAAAGAAAAGCAAAGCTGGCGGCATCACAATTCCGGACTTCAAGCTCTATTACAAAGCTGTCATCATCAAGACAGTATGGTACTGGCACAAAAACAGACACATAGATCAATGGAACAGAATAGAGAGCCCAGAAATGGACCCTCAACTCTATGGTCAACTCATCTTTGACAAAGCAGGAAAGAATGTCCAATGGAAAAAAGACAGTCTCTTCAACAAATGGTGCTGGGAAAATTGGACAGCCACACGCAGAAGAATGAAACTGGACCATTTCCTTACACCACACACAAAAATAGACTCCAAATGGTTGAAAGACCTCAATGTGAGACAGGAGTCCATCAAAATCCTAAAGGAGAACACAGGCAGCAACCTCTTCGACCTCAGCCGCAGCAACTTCTTCCTAGAAACATCGCCAAAGGCAAGGGAAGCAAGGGCAAAAATGAACTATTGGGACTTCATCAAGATAAAAAGCTTTTGCACAGCAAAAGAAACAGTCAACAAAACCAAAAGACAACCGACAGAATGGGAGAAGATATTTGCAAATGACATATCAGATAAAGGGTTAGTATCCAAAATCTATAAAGAACTTATCAAACTCAACACCCAAAGAACAAATGACCCAATCAAGAAATGGGCAGAAGACATGAACAGACATTTTTCCAAAGAAGACATCCAAATGGCCAAGAGACACATGAGAAAGTGCTCAACATCACTCAGCATCAGGGAAATCCAAATCAAAACCTCAATGAGATACCACCTCACACCACTCAGAATGGCTAAAATTAACAAGTCAGGAAATGACAGATGTTGGCAGGGATGCAGAGAAAGGGGAACCCTCCTACACTGTTGGTGGGAGTGCAAGCTGGTGCAACCACTCTGGAAAACAGTATGGAGGTTCCTCAAAAAGTTGAAAATAGAGCTACCATACGATCCAGCAATTGCACTACTGGGTATTTACCCCAAAGATACAAATGTAGGGATCCGAAGGGGTACATGCACCCTGATGTTTATAGCAGCAATGTCCACAATAGCCAATATGTCCATTGACAGATGAATGGATAAAGAAGATGTGGTATATATATACGATGGAATATTATGCAGCCATCAAAAGGAATGAGATCCTGCCATTTGCAACGCCGTGGATGGAACTGGAGGGTGTTATGCTGAGCGAAATAAGTGAATCAGAGAAAGACATGTATGACCTCACTGATACGAGGAATTCTTAATCTCAGGAAACAAACTGAGGGTTGCTGGAGTGAGGGGTGGGGTGGGAGGGATGGGGTGGCTGGGTGATAGACACTGGGGAGGGTATGTGCTATGGTGAGCGCTGTGAATTGTGCAAGACTGTTGAATCACAGATCTGTACCTCTGAAACAAATAATGCAATATATGTTAAGAAAAAAAAAAGATAGCAGGAGCGGAAGAATGAAGGGGGGGAAATCGGATGGGGAGACGAACCATGAGAGACGATGGACTCTAAAAACAAACTGAGGGTTCTAGAGGGGAGGGGTGTGGGACGATGTGTTAGCCTGGTGATGGGTATTAAAGAGGGCACGTTCTGCATGGAGCACTGGGTGTTATGCACAAACAATGAATCATGGAACACTACGTCAAAAACTAATGATGTAATGTATGGTGATTAACATAACAATAGAAAAATAAACAAAATGTACAGGGCTCCTCCTACTGGATAACCTCTGTAATCTGGCATCCAAGGCCTTGGAGATCTCACCTCCCTTCAGGGACTCACGTGCCTCCTCTCCCTTAGCCAAAACTGTGCCCCAGCCTCCAGTGTCTGGTTGGGCAGGTAACTAAACACATGGTACTGGTAAGGTGTGAAAATTCAGGCATACATTGGTTCCCACCCTATTTTGTGTTTACGATTTCACCATATTCTGACTCGGGCTACAGTGATCTGCATTTTTCCCACATCATTTCCTAAACAGGGAGCTTCTGAAAAAGAGGGATGAAATCTCACTCATTACTGATTTCAGAGTTGCAAACCTGAAACACAACACATGATCAGGAAATATCCCTTTATTCATTCATTGACAGGGATATCAGGAAATATCCCTTTATAGATTAATAGATTGATATTGGTAAACAGATAGCTGAAATCACCAATGATGACCTATGAAGGAATGCTTAGCATTGAATTGAACTGAATGCAGTCTAACCATGCAGAGCAAACCTACAGACAAGCTGTATCAAATCCTACATTTGGGATGGGGACTAGAAAACAAAGGATCCATCTGGTGCACAAGGCAGTCCTGTGCTAAGCCAAGATACTCTTGCAATTTGCCCATCACTCTTGGTATCTCTCTCCATAGAACTTCACTATCCTCCCTTGCAATAATTTGTGCACGTGCTTGTCTTCCCCCACCTCCCTACCCTGTGCTCCTCCAAGCTATATATGTCATCACGTGACTGGCATGATGCACTGCATGTAACTAGTGGCCAAAAATTATTTGTGAATAGGTGAATTAATGAAAGAGACCTTAGACAGATACAGATCTCCTAAAAACACACTGAGATAAAGAAGTTAATGTTTTTATAAATTTATTTTTATTCTTTTCATTTTATGGCTTTGGGAACTGAAACTCATAGAGTTCCAGTAGCTATCTCCAAGTCACGAGTGAGGAAGTTAGCACAGTGTAATACAAAATTCCACTCTTCTTAAGGTAACAGTAGCCATTTGGATGAATGTAAGAAAAATGTTTAAAATATAGTCAACACTTTAAAATGTCTTAAGTTGGCAGGTTGTGATGTTTTCTTCCTTTTTCTATTTGATACATTCAATTATTAACTTTCATCATGATTCTGTTAAGACACTTCCAAGTTTCCTTTAAGAGGAATAACATAATTCTGTGCAGTGAGAACCCAACCAGTCTTTCATGGTCAATGGCAATTACAGCTATTGACTGTTTAACATGTGCTGGTCACTAAGAGCATCACGTGAATCATTTGCCATTTTACAAAGAGAAAATTGAGGTTTGGGAGCGATACCTGCCAACACTTTCATGCACAGCAAATAGGGAAACGGGATATAGACCCGTCCTTACCTGACAGTGGAAGCATGTTCTGGACCACTGTGCTGTGAGGCTTTGTTCGCGGGGAGGCTGTCATGAATGGCAGGGAGAGCTTGCACCTCAGCTTTCTATTCTCTGCCTCAGGGGAAACTGGTCTAGTGCCATACATTTTCATGGCTCTCCTGTAATCCCTCTATCATAGCCCTTACTACACTTCCTTGTGAATGTACTCACAGAACAAGTATTTACTATGCATTTACTAAGTCCCAGGCACTGGGACTGAAAATGTAATTTTCAGTAATGTAAAAAATGTAATTACATCAGCACTGAAAAAGACAGATAAAATAGTCTACCCTGTCCTTTGGTTGGAATGTAAGCTGCATGAAGGCAGGGAACACGTTTGCCTTCCTCTCTCTCCTAACATTACTACATAAATGAGATCATTAAATCTACTTGGATTCAAAGCACTGAATAACTGGTGTGAGACAACAGAATACAAGCTCAAACTACACACAAAGAGACATTTCATCCAATGCTTATTTTAGGACAAATGAAAAATGTTTAGTATTGGTATGCCATGCAGCGAACACAGGATCAAACATAGATTGTAAAGGAAAACAAACAGAGGCAATAATTTATTTTGTTTACTCAAACATAAGTAGAAACTAATTGCTCTTCAACCTGAACATAATTGTTGTGGCCTTGAGGCTTAAAGGTGTTCATTTCAAATGAGGTTTATTATGGGAAAGAAGCATCATGTGTAAAAACCTATGTTAATGAGGCTGAGATTCTGTAATTATAATCATGAGAAACCCAACCCTGGGTTATACCCCCATTATGATCTCTACTGTGCTTGTGTATCAGATGATCATTTCTCAAAAAAAAAAAAAAAAAAGATGATAATTTCTCTTAGGATGTGCTCATGGTGAACACAAGGACGGGAAATGCATCTATGGCGACAAAAGACAATTCTTTTGCTTTAACAAGAATAATCTCAGAGCATCTGTTATTGAATCCCTCAGCTCAGAGAAGCACAGTATAGACAGAAAAGCACATTTAGTGAAAGAAGCATTTACTTGGGTCCCCAGACACCATTTTACCTGCTGAGCGTGCCTGGGGGCAGACACCTGCTAGATGGTAATTAGGTGTTTTCAAAACCCGCCAATCCATCTGATCGCTCTTCACCATTATCTCTCAGAACTTTTCCAAACTCTGATTTCTAAGCTATATAAAAGTGCTTTGTGATTACAATTCTCTGAAGGTATAGGGTATATACATATGTTTGTGTATTATTTAGGCATGTTAATGATAGTGTCTTCTTTGTTAAACATCATACTCTTACAATAGTAGAATGTGGAATTTAAGAGTAGAGGCTTTGTTGTTCCAAATCCTATCTCTGCCATTTACAAACTGGGTGGCCTTAAGCAAGTTACCTAATCTCTCTGAGCTTTAGTTTCCACAGCTGGAAAACATAGCTAGCGCTCCTACCTCACAGAGTTGCTGGAAGAGCAGAATAAGATAATGTATCCAAAACATTTTCAGCACAGTGAGAGGTGGGGAATTCTCTGAAGTCAGCTCTAGTCCTTTGACAAATCATTTAGCCTCTTTGAGCCCAGTTTATTCATCTATAGAATGGGGATACTAATAGTACCTAATTCATAGGCAATTTTGCCAGGGTTAAACTAATTAATGCACAGAAAGTATTTAACCTAGTGTCTAAGACTTAGTAAGTCCTCAATAAATGTTACCTGTTAGTACTGTTGCTGTTACTATCATGATCATGATCATGATCATCATCATCATCACTTGATAATCTACTGTAGGTCAGGGACCATGGTTTACAAATGTTTCCTCAGCCCAGATGCTGGGGAACTAAAAATTCTTTAATATTTGTGAATAGCTATCATGGAAATTTGGGGTGAAATCTCTACAGAGGAAAGACATGCCACTAGGGAAGGAAGGATTTGATATTAAATAATAAGACATTAAACCCATGATATGAAAAGCCAGTGAATTCCAAGACAAATATAAAAAGCTCTTCAAGTGCGAGTGTCCAAAAACTTGGATAGCACCAGGGAAAGTTATCTCATTGCAAAAATGTTTCTGAATAGTACTCTTTGAACTAATAAAAATTTTCATTAATGGTAAGGTCACTTAAACTCAGGCATGTTTCCATTTGAACTGGTATCAAGATCCAGGAATTTTTTCTCATGGGAAGTAAGAAATGAGAGAATGTGTAAGCAGCAGAGTTTAGAACCTAAGAGCTGTATCAAATGTGGGCAGAACAGGAGTATCCAGGGAGGTGTAAACACACTTTGGAAAACAGCCAGTCAGATCTCTCTGGCTTGAAGATGAGGGACCAGAACGCTGCTTGCCTGAGGCCAAGCTACTGAGGGGTGAAGGGCCTCTGAGAGTATCACAGCCCATTTCTTATGATGGGTGGCCTTGTACACTCTGCTGTAGGAGTAATTCTCTGGGACTACCAACACTTATTCTACAAGATGACTCCTCATTAGCCAGAGAAAAATGGCCAGCAAGAGCTAAAGAAACTTCCAATTATTGTTGAGGACCAGAGTCCTTGTTCAATTTCTTTTTCCTCCCTTCTTTTCTCTGATTTTCCATATCACCCTATAGGTTGATACCTGGGGAAGTGGAACATAAGGAAACTAAGAGTCAGTGAGTACCGTGATGTACCAAGCACAACCCTGTAGGATAGGTAACTCTATCTCCATTTTACAGATGAGAATACTGAGGTTCACGGCAGTTAAATAACTGGCATAGCTAGTAACTGGCAGACACAGGATTAAAATTAATCTTCCCCTTCTCTCTTTCCATGAGAACTGACACATGTCTGTTTGTTCCACATTGTAACCTCAGTATCTGACACTTTCTAAGCATTCTTCAATGAATACTATTAAGACAACATGCTTCCTCACCTATACACAAGACTTGACTCTTCTTAATACTTGTGGCTAAATGGGCATAAGGGAGTCTATTTCTTTTATTCATTCATCATTTATCTATTCAACAGTTATGAGACCTTCTTAAGTTCCCAGCACCAAAGAAACATCAATTTCCTGCCCTTGTGGATCTTCTATTCTAAAGGAGGAAGTGAGAAAATAAGTAATAAACTGAATAAAAAATTTAGGATGTCCAAGAAAGATTCATTGCTCCAGAGATGAATGATTTAAACACCAATGAACCCATCAAAGTTGGAAATCATGACTGAATGAATTAGGGTTTTGATAAGTCTAATATTTTTTAAAATATTAAACTGAGGTACTTTTCATTCATCCTAAATCACCATACTCTGGTCTAGTCCCCTCCCGTAATGGGTTTCAGTGCCTCAGAGAAAGGGCAGGCATCATCTAGAATAACAAAATCCATGCTTCATGTTGACTGTCAAATTAGATTTATTTTGAGTCCATAACAAGATAATAGTTCTGACAGTCAGGCCTTGTCAAAAGAGAAAAAAAATTCTCAATACTCCCTTTCCACATCAAGAGACAGATCTGATGACCATATGCATAGGGCTTCTCTATATAGACAAAACTCAAGATAGAACATAATGCAAGTTCCCACCTAAGTGGGGAATAGAGAATGCTTCCAGGGAGGTCAGAAACTAGGGTTCTTATTTCTCACCAAGCCCTTTCCACCTTTGGGGATCAATCCTCAGGGGGAGTTATAAAAACATAAGATATATTGACACAGGATGCTGTAAGCAGCCTTTCACCTGTAATTCAGGAAAGTGCTGCTAGCAGTGTGCACCCTTCTGATACGGGGTAATATAAATGGACACATGGCATAGTCAGAAAGTAACTCCATCACACTGACTCACCTCCCTAGAATCCACCATGGTGCTTCATGTTTCCCTTATGATATAGAAAAAATCTGAAAGAACCTTTTGGGCCCAACAAATGGTTGCTGAATTTAAGAACCAAGAACGCATCACAGAAACACCAGGATAATTTTTAAAGTCTTTCTTGTAGTTGAAATGAGGGGGCCTGATGCAAAAAGAACTCCTGAGCCATCAGAAGCCAAATGAGACCAATTTATAGCATGGGAAGTGGGAGGCAGAAAGGACAGCCACTATGACCCACCAGGTGAAAAGAACACTAATTACCGGCTGTGAACTTGAAAGACACATAAAGAAAGATGTTCAGCCACCAGGCTGGACAAGAATGATCTTAACGGAGCTAAATAAAAACCCAGGTGACAGTCCTGCTACTCATACTTACTCCAGGTTTCCTTTCTCCATCACAATGAGTACAGAAAAGCTTTTTATCTATACCTAACGCCATCTTGGATTTTGAGGAAGGACAGGGAAAACTTTTGAGAGAAAATAAATATATATGAAAATGACTTTCAACCATTAATTTGTGAATATTTATCCAAAAGAGACTGAGCTAATTTGAAAGAGACTGTTTAAAACTAGGAGTGAATGAAACACCTAAAATTAAGCTATGCCCAGGCAACTTTGTTCAGCTAGAGACCATAATGCTGAGTTGTACGGTATAAATCTTGATCCCTGGGTAAAAGGGCTACTGACTCAGCAATTATGATCTATCCTGCTTTATCCTGTATGCATGTAGGGCCAGCTGATTTCATTTGGGCACATTTAGGGAATGCAATTGCTATTCTGGTAGGTGTCCAGATACTAAGAGTTTCCATTTATGATTTCTGAGAGCTGTTGTTCTGTTTGTTTGTTTTGCTTTTTTGTTTGTTTTGGGCGGAGAGGAGGAAGAAGTGTTCTTTTGCCTGAAATCTCTCTCCATGCCATAGTGTCTACCTAGACACATGTAGCCCTCTTCCCAAATCATATGCTTACCTCCATCTGCCCAGAGCCTTCCTTTCTGAGTATCACTTGGGACTCTGGAACTTTTTCTCTGTAACAAGTTACTTTGACTAAGCTATTTCCCCTCTTTATGTTTATTTACATTTTAGTAAGTCTTATTCCGAATCTTGACACAGCAAAGCAAATACTGATGAAATCTTTAGGCATCAGAAAAATGTTCTGTCTTTCACTCTTTTGTCAATGCCTTCAAGCCAAAGAACAACAGGAACACACTTTTAATTGAACGATGTTGAGTTTATTGACTTATTGCAAGGAGGGAGAGTTCCATAGGGAACACCATAGGTAAGTGGGTTGGGGGGAGGAGGGTGTTAGGAAGGGCTTATTAAAGAATTTGGGATTAGGCAATTTAGATATAGTTCAAAGAAATGGGATTTTTCTCTGCCTTGGACAGTCAGGGAGCTGGGATAATTCTGTGATATGGATATGTTAATAATTCTTAGCTAGAAGATGAGAACACAGTGCAAGCCTCAAACTAATTGGTAAAGCAGTAACAGTCACTCATAGTAACTTGGTCATTTTGGTGGTTTGTTCATGTTTTTGTCTGTGTTCAAAAATGATTACAGTCATTGTCTTGATCAATTACAGTCACAGAAAGGCCTTCCTGATGTTGATGTTCTGTGAAATTCTTTATGTTCAACATAGAAAATCTAATTCTCAGGGCTGCTTTCCCCTCTCTCAGTTTGGTCATTTATTCTCTTCTTTGTAGTAGTTTATCAAAATTGATAATTATTTAATTAACTGGTCTGCTTTCTTGATATTTCATTTGTTCCTTATATTAGAAATAAGCTCTATAAAGAAAGATACCATGTCTAACTTGTTCATCATTCTATCCCAAGTGACTGTTCAGTGCCAAGGAACAAAGCAACCAGTAGATTGAGAAACCTTGGAAGGTTTCACTCAAATCAGACACTGATCATTATATTAAATCTTAATAGCTCGCAACACTGAAGACATGAGAATGTATAAAAAGTCAGCCAGTTAGTCCAGACTCCAAAAAGCAAAACTTTTCAACAAAAAGCTTTTAAGATATACCACATGTCCACAGATCTAGCCATTAAGGTATACTTTTTTTTTATTAGACTATTTATTTCAGATAACCTGCCAAGCTATTTAAAATGCCCAGTTATCAGTGTTCCATCATCCCTAGAGAGAAGCCTGTGGGTGTTCCGGGTGACCACAAAGAAGGTTTCAAGAAACATTAACTTATATTGTCATTTAGGAGGGAAAGTCATTCAGCTACGATTGTCCAGCTGATTAGAACAACATTAGAGAACCAAAAATGTGTTCATCAGGAAAGCTATTCTGGAATAGACTGTTGTTTCAGACTTGATTTTAAGACATTTCAGGAGTTGGCTCATTGATATTTAACTCAGACTGGATTCTTCCACAGAATAATAATTTTTCCCGTGTGTTAGAACACATGTGAATTTTGGTTGTTCGGTGGATAGAAATCTTAGAACAGATTTGGGCTCAGAGAAACAAAAGTCTTACTGACATTGATTTTTAGCAGGATCACCAATAATGCCCTAGTTTTCTATGACCTGTTGTTGATTAGATTAATTGATTATCTCCACCAAATAAAATTCATCCAGCCTCTCCTGGTGTCAGACACTTTGTCAGGTGCCATAGAAACAGTAGTGAATAGAAGATGTAATTTTTGCCCTCTGAGCTTACAGTCACAAAGGAAAGCTGATACTGAACAAGGATTACTAGTGAACTGAGTGTTACAAAAGAAGAGGTACACAATACTACCAGAGCACAAACAGGAGGCCTATCCAGACCCATAGGGTCACAGTTGGAGGAGAACAGCATAGAGTAAAAAATAGGAAAACAGCATTAGCTAAGATGTCTTTGCATGTCCTTAGTTGTAGTTTCAAATCTTATATTTAAAATTCCAATGATTCAAGTCTCAATGTAATCTTAAGATCCCAAATCTTAATGTAAAAATGAATTGTCAATATCCTGGCTGTGATATTAACTATAGTTTTGCAAAATATTACCACTGAGGGAAAATGGGTAATGAGTACACAGGATCTCTCTGTATATGAATCTGTAACTATCTCAAAATAAATGTTGAATTAAAAAAAATGAAACATATGTCTTGCAGGGATTTGTTTCATGTGTTAAAGTGAAGACTCTTGAGTTATCAACCAAAGACAGATAACTCTGCCATCACAACTCCAAAAATACTAAAATTCTCAGCTAGTAAGATGTCTGGTTCACATTAATTGTTCTTCACAGCTTTGGTGATTGAATGAAGGAGGGAATTCTTAGTGAGTAGATGGGCTCCGGCTACTAATCTCAACTGCAAAGTCTTGGTCATTGTGGTGAAATATTCACTTAGTGTTTATGAGGGGTTCTTGAGAGGTCAGCCAGCCAATTTCATTTTCAGAGATCACACATATAATAGCTTCTGTGAGTCATGAACATGTTTTTGAACTAGAAATTGTAATTCAAGCCAGGATTGTTTATATTTCTCTCTTTAATATTTTATCCTTTATTCCTAACAAGGCCTAGCCCAGACATCGAGGGACCATGTAAATACAGTTGGCTGAATTATTAAAATGATTCTCTCTGAGCACGTCAAGGACTATACAAGGCTTTTCTAGTTAACACTTCCATCTAGGCAAGGAAGGTCAAGACCACACTTCAACCACAAAGATTAGATTTGGCACAGTCAGCCATGATAATATGGACCCTGGGATTCATGGCTTGGTTTCCTTGAAAAGTGTAATTAATAGCCCATATGTATTCAACCTCTAATCTAAATAAATTTAGGATCTGTCTTTTCTCCTTTATCCTCCATATGCTACACCGAAGCTACATGAATACACATTTTCTCCATCTTCTCCAAGATGGGCCAAGCCTCTGAGTTGGGTTTTAAAAGTGTTCAGATGGGTTAATAAGTTCATCACCAATCCATCCATCCATGCAACATCATAGTGAAGAGGAGGAGCGAATATTTATCAGATACTTATTATACAAGTCAGTGTGCTGAAAATTTTATAAAATTCATATTACCTCATTTAATGTTTATTAAAAAAATTATACCCATCTTACCAAATGATTAAATTGAGGAATAGCAAGATTAATTGCCTTGATTAAGATCATTTAGCCAATGCTCATATCTAATCTCCAAATTTAAATTGCCAGCTCTGTCCTCTCTCTTGAGTTTTAGACTCACAGATCCAGGTCCCCACTTAAACATCTCCAGCTCCATGTCTAATAAGTACCTCAAACACAGAATGTACAAAACCAAAATGCTGACAATGCTCCTCTCTACCTCCATGAAACCTCTGCTCCCTCAGTATCCTCCATCTCAGTGACCGAAAACTAGCATCTCTCTAGTTGCTCAGGCCAACAATGGAGTCATCCAGAACATCTCCTTTCTCTTACCCTACATGCTAGCTGTCTGCATATCCAAAAACAGCTCTAGTTCCAAAACAGAGTCAGGATGTGACTATTTCTGACCATCTCCAGTGATACTACAGTAATCTCTCACCCTGTCAACCAGAATTGCTTTTTTCCATATGGTCTTTCCACTTCCATTTGTGACTTTCTGTAGTCTCTTCAAACACCCATAGTGATAATAAACTCCCAAAATTTAAAATACCGAATCACTCCTTGGCTCAAAGCTCTCATTGTATTTATTATTTTGTCATCCCTATCTCTTAGCATAGCTTGGATTGATGGAACCAGTATTCATATTAGGAGCTCAGACCATTTCAGTGGTAACTTCTAGCAGAAATATGAAAAAACCCCAGGCTAAAGATTGCTAGATTGATAGAAACTGAGAAATTATTTAGTAACATGTTCTCATTTTACAGAGCAGGAAACTGAAACTCAAGAATATCTGATAACCTCCAAAGGTTAAGTAGCTAATAAGCAGTTGAGCTCAATATCATATTGAGAATTCTCGGCTCCTGGCCAGTGCTCTATATACATAATGTCACACTGTCTCCACCTACCCGGTGGTTATGAGTGGAAACCTCTGTATGTGTCAAAACCACAAGTGATCAATAAAAATTCAATGGAAAATTCAATGGAATTTTCAATGGAAAAATAAATGCTGTGTATTTGCCTGATATTACCATTTGACTCGGGCTGTGGAGACAGTCAGATAATACAGTTGCTATGTTGTTTTTTTAGTTAAATTAATATAGGCTATGGATGCTCTCTGAGTACATATTATTCCAAGGCCTGTATTACAATGTTATTTATATAAAATCTGTGCTCGCTTCGGCAGCACATATACAATGTTATTTATATAAAATCTTTTAATGACCTTTGAAAATAATAGCCAAAAGTATTGGCCTTCTAACTGATGATAAGGACCGTCAAAATAAATATTGTTACTCCAAACTAAATTTAAACAATCTTATTTTATTTATCATGGAAGCATAGGAAGACAGAAACATGAGCTGTGTCTAATATCATTAGAGCTCCAGAATCTGGCATGTAGTATTAGCATAATAAATACTTATTGAATAAATGATTGAATGAATTCCATTTATCACAAAAATGTTTATAACAGACAAAACTTAGAAATAATATCAATGCCCAGTAGTAAGAGATTTGATATATAATTTATGGAACATTTATACAATGAAATAAAACTCCAATGAAGTAGAAATGTATTTACTGGCTTGGAAGACATTCAAAACATGCTGCTTCATTACAAAAGCAAATTATGAAAAGTTTATGTTTAATATAATATTATGTTTTAAATACAAAAATGGCTGGTTGAAGAGGAGGAAGGGAGGGAGAGCAGGAGGAAGAGGGGAAGGAATGAAAGAGGAAGAAAAGGAGGGAAACAAGGATGAAAAGGTGATAAGAAAGAAAAACAAGACCAAAAAATCCAAAAGGGTATTTTCTAAAATGTTTTCTCGGGGTGATAATTATAAATAATCTATTTTTTATGTTTTTGTATTAATAAAATGAATTGCTTGCTTGAACATCAATCCTTGCTTTAAAAAATGTCTAGCACACAGAGTCAAATTTTATTGGCAACGTCATGTCCTCTAAATTAAATGCAAAACAGTGAGAGTAATTATTTTCTTTTATGACCACAATAACAAAAGCCCTCCAAACCAAATGAACATCTATTTCCCAGCATTTTCAACCATTGTCTCAAAAGGATTTCTACTGAAGTATCTGGATATGGAAGCTTTATGGATTTTGCAAATCAGATTGAATTCCTTTCTAAATGCAATTCCTGTACAACAGTAGGTATCCAATGGTAACTAAGCAGGGTTATTTGAACAATGCATAAATATTTCATAGTATGCGAAAAGCCACAAATGCCAAACTCTAAAAGGTCTGCAAACATGCAAGATTTCCAGTTCCAAGAATGTAATTATTGTCTTGGGATTTGTGGGGTATCTTGTTGAAGACCCTTTTTATTTTGATAAAACGATGATCTTGTAAGCAAAATAATGCTCTAACATCTCATGTTAACCTCAATGGTCCTGATGAAGGGGAAAGATTCTTTTTGTAAATCATTTACGAGAACACTACCTAAAGCCTTTTGTTATCTGATAGCATTAAAGAATTCTCTCCACTGGGCTACTATCTGGGAAAATGGGTTTACATCATAATAGGCTATGGGGCCACAACTGTGACAACCTCAAAATCATTATTATTGGCATCAAGCTGCCATCGCTTTTTAGTAAGGCTAAATTAGAAGGAAATAATGATATCTCATCTTCCCTTCTCCAAATTCTCATTATAGAATAATTAAAAAAAAAAAAGCCACCAGGTCAGATATAAATTTTGAAATCAGAAGGGGAAATAATAGTCAGAATGCTTTTTTATGCAGCTATTAAAGAATAAGTGAAAATGAGAAGCAAGAATGCTGTTTTAACAGGCAACAATCAGAGACACCTATAACAATCAGGTCATGGAGACATATAAAATACACAGCTCACACTGCTGAAATGAAAAGGCAAAGAGAAAGACAGGAAGCTCTGCCGATTATGATGGGCACCCTCCCACCCCTACCTCCCGCCCCCAAAATAACTCGCATCTCCAAGAACTTCTCAACAGACCTGGAGCTCTACACAGTCATGGGCACCTGACATTGGTCGAGCCCCTCTTCTAGATGAAGTCACTGACCAGTGCCCTCAATGACCTGGGCCATATTCTGGAAGTGTCTGTGAGCATAAAACACTTTGGGATAGGAGAGGAAGTGACCTTCAGAGGTTTTCATCCTGGACTACTAATCAAATCAGAACATCAGATAATCTTCTGCTTCCAGATGTCTTGGTTAATGACTGGTCATTTTACTATTTGCAAATAAATGGGCTGCACCTCTCGTGAAGAGAGAAAATGCCTTCAGGGCAGTAGGGAGAATTGTGAATTTCATCAAGTATCAGATGTTGGTTTTCTCAAATACCAGAATTACTGCTCAGCTTCTGCAATAAAGATCAAGACCTGAGGCTAGAGCTTTCCATGTTGGGCACATCTGTTCAGGCAGAGATGTATAGTGGGCTGCAGCTTCACCACATTAAGTGTGGAAAGAGATTTGGGGGGAAGCACAGCCCCCATGAGAATGCTTATGCCCCATAAGAATATCATAGTCTTCCTACTGGGGGAGTTCATTGAAAACCTACTAAAACTACAGAATATCTAAAGTTATATTAAACCCTTTTCATAGTCCCTGAGTGAGTAGGGAGTTCCAGGGAATTCTAAATATGTGAAGAAACATGCATTATTAGAATAGGGGGATATACTCTTGATAATGGATAAAAGCTAAAAACAAGTCAATTTCACTTCAAAGCTCTGCAGAAAGCAATATTTTGATCCTTAGTCTCTTACAAGGGTCAGCAGTGGTGCTAACCTTCAAGGGGGCATATTTGACAACTTACTGAGGAACTCTTGTTTTGGTGAGTGAGCTGACTTTTTGAAAAAGCACAGACCATGAGAGAGCAAAAGCTTAGAGAGAAAAATATTGAGCAAAGATTGAATGAAGGCTAGTTGAGAATGGACCAGGCGCAAGAAAATACACCAAGCCAAAACTAACAAAGTGTTTGTTGCCAGAGTGAAGAGGGAACTATTATTAAGGAGGTTTGCAGGGACACTATCCCCTCATTTCCATTTCCCATGAGCCTCAGTGGCGTGATGATGCCTGATCACAGGTTCCCTAGAGAGTCCCACTAACCTGCTGGCCACTAGGACTCACACAGCTGTGCCAGTCTGAATAATTCTGGTCCTTGCCACTGAAAGAGACTAAATTAAAGCAAGTTTGGAAATAGAACTGAGAAAACACTTATAATCTCACTGCTCACACATAATGATCATTTTGGGGTATTCACCTCCAGTTTTTTTGAGGTATAATTTTATTTGAAATGATTTTCACATAAAATCTATAGAAAACAGGCAATTAAAGTCCAGATAATTCAAACAAGGACAAAAGTATCACCTAAAATATGTAAGTGCTTAGAAATTAATAGGTGAGGTTTGGAGGCTTGGTGCAGTTAAGTGACTCAGTTAATTTTCTTACTGCTCACATTGTTTTTTCTTACTAGGCAGAGCCCTCCTCTGATTCGAGAGGCACTCTCTCATTGGGTATGACCATGACAGAGGGCATCACCTTCACACTCTTTCACTTGGGCTCTTTTATGCTGCAGCACTTTGTAACTACAAAAAAAAAAAAAGTTAAATGGTAGGCTATGAACGCCATTAATATCTAATAGTAATCCCTCACAAATTAAGGTACAATTTGGCATTAAGTGTTAAATGCATTTTTACAGCATCTCTGAAGGGCAGGTGGGATACCCCTTCTTTATATCTGAAAAATGGATAAGCCAGGAGGGCCAGTGATGGTCTCACTGTCAAACAGCACCATAATCAGTAATGACAAGCTGGACCTTGGTTGTTCTTAAATTCCAACTCATTCAACTCACTCCTGTATTTATTAAATTTATTTGCCTTAAAGATAGCCAAAACTGTCTCTGAGGACACACATGGATATAATTCAGTCCTACCTTCAAGGCATTCACTGTTTAGTGGGAAAGGCAGACAGAAACAAATTAGCACACACTATACAAAGGAAATCACCATTATCATCGTCGTCACCATCATCAGCAACGTAGAGTATGCTCTAAGACTGTTTCATTTTCTTCATTTGAATTCCATCTTTCAGTCCTCAAACAACCAAAAGAGTTTAGGCACTATCAGTGGCTCTAGTTTACAGATGTGGAAACAAGACTTCAAGAGATCAATTACTCATTTGATGTCATAAAACTAGACGATGTCATTCTTAGAACCCGAACCCAGGTTTATCAGAGAGCAAAATTCAGGTTTATAACCACTGTATTGATGTGCTTCCTATATTTAAGATTTATATAAATCAGTCACAAAAATTAAGGAATTAATTAGGAAACAGGAATAATGCAAAGACTTGTATGGCTTATGTGGGGGCTACTTTGGAGTCTTGCTCTTTTTTTTTTTTTTTAAGATTTTATTTATTTGTCAGAGAGAGCACAAGCAGGGAGAGTGGCAGGCAGAGCAGGCAGAGGGAGAAACAGGCTCCCCACTGATCAAGAAGCCTGATGCGGGACTCAATCCCAGGATCACGACCCGAGCCGAAGGCAGACACTTAACCGACTGAGCCACCCAGGTATCCCATGGAGTCTTGCTCTCTTTTGTCAAACTCTGATCCCTAAAGACAACCAGACCATGAGTCAAACACCTGGGCTCAAGTCCTAGCTTTCCATTCATCTTACACCAAGAATATTTAAATGGCGGTAGAATCACGACAAAAAACTCGCATTTCTATAATGATCATTTAATTCTGCTGATGGAGACTTTTCTCAGATGATTGGGAGGATCTTTTTTTAATGAAAGATAATGGTTCTTGGTCCATCCACAGGTATGTTGACATCAGCTGTACCTTTCTACCTGCTTGAGACACGTGGAATATGTCTAAGGGTTAGAAGGTTCACTTACTTAGACAAAATCTTAATTGCTGCCTCTTCACTATGTGTAATAAAACAGCATTTACTTTTAACAGCCCCCTTGTTAAAGTCTTTGGTACTTAAAATGGTATAATATGAAAATAATTCATTATAATGCTACTGAAGCAATCTTTTCACCACAAAGTTGAATGTAACATCCTAGTTAGGTTTTCAATATTCTTATCACAAACTACAGGTTGGTTTCTGAATCAGCTTATAGAAAGGGAACAGAGAAGAAAACTCATTGAAGTCGACTAATAATAGTCTATTAGCCTAAGAGTAAGAGTCAGAGTCACAGGGGTCCCAGATTTCCATGGAAAGTCAAAAAGCAGCTAATTTTACCCCAGTGCCAATTAGTAGGGAACATAGTAACTATGCAACATGTATAAAGCAGGATCCAATGTAGCCAGTCTCAATGCAATATTGTAAACAACAACAAAAAAGGAGTCAAATTTAGAGTTTTAAATACTGTTCAAATAACAGTATTTATTGACCCTGGATCTATTTTCTTTGATTCTACTTTGTCTAGTCTTACATGCAAAATACACACTTTTTGTCAACTGTCAGTTTCCTGAGAAAAGACCAATCACCCATGATCCAAAAAACTAATGCTTAAAACAAAGGTATCTGACTGCAACAATTCCAGATGATTCATAAATGGAACATTCTATGGAACATTCCAATGTTGAAAATGTTCTGGGATCGGGCTCCTGGATGGCTCAGTTGGTTCAGCGTCTGCCTTCGGCTCAGGACATGATCCCAGGGTCCTGGGATCGAGCCCTGCATCGGGTTCCCTGCTCAGCAGGAAGCTTGCTTTTCCCTCCCTCACTCCTCCTGCTTGTGTCCCCTCTCTCACTGAGTCTTTCTCTGTCAAATAAATAAATAAAATCTTAAAAAAGAAAAGAAAAGAAAAGAAAATGTCCTGGGATAACAAATCCAGAGATACCTAAAGAAGATCTTTCTCAAGATTCAAGACTGAAGTAATTTATCCAAAGAAAATGTAAATTGTGGTTATGAACAAGCTTGGGAGTCAGATAGACCTGGATTTGAATTCCAACTCTACCATAAGACAGACTTGTGGATTGTTTCACTTCCCTGAGCCTCAGTTTGCAAATATGTATAATGGGGATAATAATAAAGCCTCCCTGATAGAGTTAGGGTTATAAGCTTTGCCAGATGCTTTATATACCTTTTTTTCATTTTAGCCTTACCACATCCCTTTCATACAGGCACAGTATCATCATCACTGTCACAATCACTATTAATTCCACTACAGCCATTCAGCTGTAGTTACTACTACCACTTCTGCTACTACTGCTCTTATAATTAATACATGCTCAGGAAAAGAATGGGCAGGAGGATGTGACATTTGTCTTTTAAATATGGAAACATTTTAATCCAACAGAATTTTCTTTTTCATTCATTTTAAAGATTTTATTTATTTATTTATTTATTTATTTTAAAGATGGGGGAGGGGTACAGGGAGAGGGAGTGAGAACATCTTAAGCAGACTCCATGCTGAGCTTGGAGCCCAACGCAGGGCTTGATCTCATGACTCTGAGATCATGACCTGAGCTGAAATCAAGAGTCAGATGCTTAACCGACTTAACCCAGGTGCCCCCTACAAACAGAATTTTCTTACCAAACCTTAAGGGACAGTTTAAAACTAGCATACTATGTTTCGCTGAGAAGAACTTTCCAAGCCAACATATCCACTCCAGTAGTGCTATATTCATTCATAATTTATGTTCTCCTAAGCTGTCAGGTAAATAGGAAAAAGGGAAGAACAGAATTAAGGGGTGCAAAGACATATGCATTTCAATATTGAAAAATGAGAGTCTGCAGGGAACACTGCCCCAATCCAGGGGATTTCACTCCTAGTGCCTGGTCCTGTCATGTATTTGCTGTGAAATCTGGAGTGAAGCACTCAGCCTCAGGGGACCTCTTTTTTTTTTTTTTTTTACATATAACATAATATCAGGCTGCTTCTTACTCTAATATTTTGCAAATCCATAAACATGCCTTCTTCTTACAATAAAGCCATAGGTATAAGTGATCCTCCCAGAAGCCCACAATAAATGGAAAAGTCTACCCAAAGATCTTTTCTGCTGGTTTATCTACTTACTTTCTAATTAACCAAGAACAAGGATGGCCTATCTGAAAATTTCCTTTGGAGGTCTAGAATTTAAATGCATGTCACTGAACACAGTGTTTTCTCTTCAGAAATCCTTCTAATGAACTGGGGAAAGAGTATAGTGTTTCTTTTTAGAAAAATTTCATGGGAGTTCTTTGTATTCTAACATAAACTAATTATTGTTGAAAATGACAATAGGATAGCACTGCTCTGAATGCCTTATACTTGTAGTGGGTTGGTGTTTTTTTCCGCACTTTACCAGAGCTTCTGTATATATAGGTCATGTGTTCCAACCCCAGACCACACCAGTGACTCAAACTGTAGACTCGTAATGTCCAGCTGCTGTATGCTATGTGCTGTATGGCCATGCATGTCTTTATGTGGACATCACATGGGTACCACAAACTCCACAGCCCAAAACTGAACTCACTGAATCTGCAAACACTCCCTTGTGCTTCATCTCAGTTAGTGGCTTTGCTGTTCACCCAAATCCCAAGACAGAAACCTGAATTTTGTCCCTCTCTTCTTGTTAATCTGTCCCCATAAAATCAAGACCAGTATTATCTCTCAAATATTTTTAAAATAGTCTTCCTCCATCCTTTCATTAGTGCCGGTGTTCCATCTCTTCCCCATTTGTCCCCTGGATCCCTGCAGGTCCTTCTAACTAGTCACCCCAACTGTCATCCTGTTTCCCTCAAACCCAAGCTCTGCAGATCCATCAGAGTGATATCAAAAATACTGCTCTGTGATACTCCTGTGAAACTTCTCTATCACTTTAAAATCCACAATATAAGCCCAGGGCCTCTGGGACCCGTCCCCCTGCCTCCTTCTTTAGCCTCACATTCCAGATTTTCTCTTCTAGCAACATGAGGCTGTTCCTCATCTCTATGCTTTTAAGCATAATGTCTGCTCTGCTGGGAATGCTACCTGCTAATACCACATCTGGTCATTCACCTGGCAGACTCTTCCTCAACCTTTTAAGCCTCAGCTCAAGGATTATACCCTTGAATAACAAAAATATGACAAGAAGAAATAATTGAATATCACTTACAATATTCCAGGCACCATTCTAAGCAAATTACAGGTATTAACACATTCAATTCTTCCAATGACCACATAAGTCAAGTACCATTTTTATCCCCATTTTGCACAAGACTAAACTGAGACACAGAAAAACAAAGTGACTTATTCAAGGTAACACAACTAGCAAGTGGCAGAGCTGGGATGGGAACTCAGGCTGCCTGGCTCCAGAATTCCCTTCCTTACCACTTCATCTCACCTCTTCTAGGAAGCCTTCCTTGATTCACCAGTTATCACCCTACCTATCCCACTAACAAGACATGGTTACTGGCAGACCCAGGCTTTTATTTTCCATCCTAGCAATTTATTGGTTAGGTTGCATATACACCATTGTTTCCCAAAGGGCAGTCTTAGCAATACCTTCGTCAGAATGATCCAGCATGCGTGTTAAAAACTTCAGGGTTCAAGTTACTCCTTTTCTTAAAACCATCCAAAAAATGCAGAGTCCTGCACCTAACCCCAGACCTACTGATTTAAAATCTCCAAGGGCGGAGCCAAGAATCTGCATTACAGACAAACTCTATAGTATATTCTTAGGTGAAACAATGTGGGGGACTAAATCAGATATGTGTGTAAGGTACTTAGCTTGTGGATTCTCACATGCTAAATGCTCAAAGTGTTGGCTACTATTATCTTTATTGTTTCTTTGTTATTGTTTGATCCATGGAGAATACACAAGAATAACTTTTCTATTTATTACAAAATCAGGTGGGAAAAGGGAGACAGCAAGCGTGCTACTAAAACCATAACACATGGGGTCTTTTCATGAGCAGACAAAGAATAATTTTGGAGGAAATAAGTTTGTGGTTTCCAGTTCCATGTTCTTTGGGGTTTGTTTTAGGTAAACCACAGGAGAAGAAAAGACACAGGTACATATTTATTTTAGCAGCTCTATTCCTGAGAATAGTGGCGCCTACTTAAGTAACATGACCCCAAGTACAGGAATTGGAGTGATTAAAGATTTAAAAGCTTAGAGCCATCAGCATTGTCATACTGTGATGTCTCAAGACTCAGAACAGCAGAAATAAAGCAGAAATAGCCAGCTACTATAAACAAGAGGAATCCATCTGTGCTAGAAATAGGTGTCTGATTCTAGAAAAGAAGATCTACAATAAAGTTAACCCCATGGGGAGTGCATTAAAGTCCTTGATGGACAAAATGACACTTTGAGCATGGTATTGCACAATCTCCAATTTCGTTCCACGTTGTGTTACTGTATATGCATCACATATTGAAACCAGATATTTAACTTACCTGACATCCAGTAGTCAATTAAAAAAAAAATTTTTTTTAAGTTTATCTTTTTTTTTTTAAATGTTTTATTTATTTATTCATGAGAGTCAGAGAGAGAGAGAGAGAGAGGCAGAGGCAGAGGGAGAAGCAGGCTCCCTGCCTAGCAGGGAGCCCGATGCGGGACTCGATCCCAGGACCCTAGGATCATGACCTGAGCCAAAGGCAGACGCTTAACCATCTGAGCCACCCAGGTGCCCAAAAAAAAAATTTTTTTTTTGAGAGAGAGAGAGAGAGAGAATGAGTACAAGTCGGGTAGGGGCAAAGAAAGAGAGAGGGAGAGAGAGAGAGAGAAACCCAAGCAGGCTCTATGCTCAGCACGGAGCACAACACAGGGCTCAATCCCATGACCCTGAGATCATGACCTGAGCCGAAACCAAGAGTCAGACACCCAACTGACTGAGCCACCCAGGCACCCCTAAAACTATTTTTAATTCAGAAGTGTTTGCCTAGTATAGGTTAGTTTTTAATCCTAGTAGCCAGTGACCAGAGCCAGGAGACCTGCAATGAGTTGTTATCTCCCAGCTATCAAAGGCATTGCTGCCCCCTGAAGAGTTGGGAGGATGGCAACTATTAGAAGAAGCAACAAGAAGTGTGATGTTGGTCACAAACAAGTAACCATGCCTATCTTCACACTTTAGTTTAAGCATTTCCTAATTCCTTTACTAGAAGGATTGTGTTCCTAATTATAATTGTTTACTCATCTGTCCTTCTGCCAGGTCTTCAATGGCAGGGCCAGGGTTTCATTCAACTTTGTGTCACAATATGTAGCACAGAACTGTCCATCAATAAATGCTTGTTGAATAAGTGGGAGGAAGGAAGGAAGGAAGGAAGGAAGGCAAAAAGGAAGGAAGGAAGGAAAGCTCATTGATGGATGACCATAATGTTTAGCAATTTACAATTAATATTGATGCCAATTCCAAACTTGCAACAATAACACAATAAAAACAATTTTATAAAACCATTGTGTCTACAAATAATGTAAATGTCTAACATGTGCCAGGCAATGTGCTACTTTCTAAACCTAAGCGCTTCTATTACCTATCAAGCCATGCATTTTAATATCCAAATTCAGCTGCACAAGAATAAGAGAAGAAACATGGCTCAGAGCAACCAATTTAGAAGACATATTTAGGATGGTTACAGAATGTAAAACAAGGACCTACATGTAGATATCACAAGAAAGTAGATTTGGGGTTAATTTGAGGAAAAATAATCTCACTGTTGATCCTCAAATTTGAATCCTGGCCAGTACAATGAAAAAAAAGTTATCCTACTATAAAGTTCTATGCCATTCATTCCAAATTCAATCTAACCAGAAAATTTATTTCCCAGTTAGTCTATGTGGTATTGACCATCTAGCCTGGTATTGAAGACTCTGTACCAGTCACTATTTTTATTTAAGTTTCCTTTAAGACCACGTGCCTCAAGGAAACCTGTTACTCTTCCACTGACAGAATTCCAGAATCGTGAAGGGCATATAGCTTGTAAACACCCTCAGAGTTCTCCTCCTCAGTTCCAGGTTTTCCCTGGTATTTTGCTTCTTTTCTTGTCTGCCCTGAATCCATCACATTTTGGTCCCAGGTTATCCTGCCTTTACTATTGCCTCTTGATGCCTGTCTATAATCTTACCATAGTTCCTAGAATCACCAGAGGTTTCCTCTCCTGTAACTCTCTGTGGTCAGCTCCTCTCATGAAATATTTATCTAATCTTATCTTTCAACTTACAGTTGGATTCTCCTTCTACCTGTTTATTCTGTGTGATTGAGTGCTGCTCAGTTCTTTGTCACCTGGGTTTTGTTTGTTTGTTTGTTTGCTTTACATTTTCCAGAGCCATCTGGAAATGTTCCTACTCTATTGAGAGAAAGAAAAAGATGATGATAATTTTTAGACAATATACATTCAAAAGAAGGAACAGAATATTTATATCTACAAAGAGGTATATACCCATTTTTTGCATTTATTTATTTTTTAAACAAATAATTACCGAGCGCTTACTAAGTGCCAGAGACAATTCTAGGTGATGGGAATATAGTAGTTGGTAAAACAGAAAATCCTTTGTCTCCAAGGAGCTAATATTTTTTATTTGCATAAATGGGAACACACATGCACACACATGCAAACACACAGACACATACATGCCTTCACTGACATAAAACAAATTGTAAATAGTGTACAATTTGATAGATTTTAATACATATATATACACACCTGTGAAACCATTACCACAGTCAAGATAATTTCCTCCTGCCCCTTTAAAATCTCTCCTTACAACCCCCTCCCAAGTAACTACTGATCTACTTCCTATCACCTTAGATTGGTTTATATTTTCTAGAAGTTTATATAAATGAAATCATAAAGTATGTGCTCATTTTTGTCTGGCACAATTATTTTGAGATTCACCCATGTTGTTGCACATGTCAATAGTTCATCCCTTTTTATTGCTAAGTAGTAACCCACTGCATGAATATTAAACAGTTTTTTTCTCCATCTACCTGTTGGTGGACATTTGGGTTGTTTCCAGTTTAGATAGATGCATAGATATATACATATATGTACATCTATATAATTACCAATGCACATATGTACATATGTCTATATCCATCCCTCTACACACAAAGAGAAATACACACACATACATATTATTAATAGATTAAATGGAACACATACATGTCTCCACTCACAATTTGCATTCTCCAGCACTTTAATTGGCTCCTTTGTGAGTTCTAACTAGAAGGAAGTCAACAGTCATGATATTGTGATATAATAACAAATATACATTTGGTCTTCATCCCTGGTTCCTGGCACAAGAGTTCCTTGGACCCTTGAAATATCCAGAGTGATGAATGTCTTTTTGTGTACTAATGAGATAACTGGTGGCTCAGGGCCCCTAGATACCTTTAGGATGGCTGGATACCAGAAAGACCAAGGCTTGATTAGAGGGTTGGAACTTTCAGCCCTGAATCCCTATTCCAAAGAGGGGAGGGGGGCTGGAGATTGAGTTCAATCACCAATGACCAACAATTTCATCAATTACACCTAGGTAATGAAACCTCCATAAAAATCCCTTAACAACGGGGTTCAAAAAGTTTTTGGATTGGTGAATGCATTCTTGTGCCAGGAGCATGGGGCACACCAACTCCATGGGGATAGAAGCTCCTGTGTCTGTGAACCTTCTGGACCTCACCCCATGTACCTCTTTATCTGGCTGCTCATTTGTATTACTTTATAATAAATTGGTAATAGTAATTAAAGTGTTTTGCTGAGTTTTGTGAGCCATTCTAGTAAATTGTGGATCTCGGAGGAGGGGACCATAGGAACCTCTGATCTGTAGCCAGTTCACCAGAAGTACAGGAGGCCTGGAACTTGTGACTAGTATGTGAAGTGGGGGTATTCCCAGGGGACTGAGCCCTTAACCTGTTGGGTCTGTGTTAACTCCAGGTAGTTATCGTTGGAAGTGAATTAAACTGTAGGACACCCCCAAATTTGAAGAATTAGTTGGTGTGGGGGAAAATATCCAACACAAAAGTGTGGGTAAAGACATTTTCAAAAGTAAGGGCCCCTGGGTGGCTCAGTCAGTTGGGCATCTGACTCTTGGTTTTGGCTCAGGTCATGATCTCAGGGTCCTGGGATTGAGCCCTATGTCAGGATCTGCCCTCAGCACAGAGTCTGCTTGAAGACTCTCTCTCTCTCTCTCTCTCTCCCTCTCCCTCTCCCCCCCCCACCCCGCTCATGTTCTCTCTCTCTCTAAAATAAATAAATAAATCTTTAACATTTTTTTTCAAAAGCAATAGGTTTGGGAGACCATGACTACAATTTAAGCATTAAGCAGGAAAGGTTACTCAATTACCTCAAAGATATCTTTAAACAAAGAGGGCAAGACACTAGGCACCTTCTTAATCACTCATGAGGTGCCCTTGAAACGTGCTTCCAAAACACCCAGGACATTGCCCATCACGGCCATTGCTCTCATTCTAGTTTAGAAAATCTTCTCCCAGAGTTCAAAGAGCACATGCTCAAATTTATATGATCAGGTAAGAAGACACTTTGCAATCATGCTTGGAAAATCCTACCTAAATAAAACAAATTACAACAAACCAAAACCCCTATAATACGCCAGGAAAACACATCAAAACTGGAAAACGGCAACCCAACAACAATCAAAGTTACAATGGACACTGATACTTGTTTTCTGTCCCTGTTGGAGATAGAAGCACCTCCCTAACTAATTTGAGGGTTGTTGTAATTGACATAAAAGATGACACAAACTCATTGAACATATGACCAATAGGAAGCCACTTGCAAAGTGCAAAATCCATAGCCTTATAATCCATTTGCTCTCCTTGGTGGGTCTGGATTTCCTCATGACCCCGCAGCTCCAGGAGACAACATAATGAGTATATAATGTACACTTATCATGGCAAGTGATGACCAGCTAAGAGGTATATATCAAGGCATTTTTTTTTCTCAAAAATGCAGATATTTCCACAAAGAGTAAGGAAAAAAGAATTTAAACGAAGAAAAAAGATATTCTAGAGCTTACACCTTTGTGTCTCTTATTAAATTTACAACAGGAAGCAATTTTATCATCAAAATTATATAATGGCATCAGCCACAATAAGATAACTTCTCAGGCAAAAAAATGAAACACACACACACACACACACACACACAAACACACACACACACACACACACACACACACACGAAATGTTTTCCAAGGAGTTAAGAAGCTTTCTTGGACAAGTTATGTTACAATAAAATATTAATGTGTGCTCATTTGTCATGTGTTAATTAGCAGAATAAGCTGTAGGAAGTCCGGATTACCATGCAAATGTTAATTAGGTCATAATTTATGTTAAGCATTTCTAAGTTTAGGAGCACTGCGTCTCATTTAGCAACAGTTGAACTTTAGAAATAATTTGCATGTGCAACTGCTCCTTTTCAATTTTAATATGACAGTCACTTCATTTTAATAAATACAAGAAACTGCATTTAAATAATAGCAAATTCAGAGCTAATTTGGTCACAGTCAGTACATTTCCATGGGAAATGGAAACTCTGTCCTTTAATCATCACACAGGTGAAAGAACGTGCTTCTGAAGATAGTTTCTCTAAAAGAGCTGGGAGTCCTCCCCCTCCCCCAGCAACTATCCAGAATGTTGATGCTTTTCTCCTTTTTGGAGAAAAGGTGCTCTTAAACGGTTTTTACATGATCCAGCTTGACCAGCTTTAGGTCCAACGTCATCATGTTTTTCTCTCTTCACTTTGATTGGCTACAATCACACAATGACATTCTGCAGCTTGTCCCTGACCCTGTTTTGACATATTGCAAAGTAATTGAGATAGAGTAGGGACTGGACTCGGGTCCCCTCACCCCCAACCACAGAGTCCAGCGTTCCTTGGCTAGGTCTATAGAAGAAATTGCTGAGCCACCTTCCTCCCTTTTTTTTTTTTGGCATTTTTTTATTATGTTATGTTAATCACCATACATTACATCATTAGTTTTTGATGTAGTGTTCCATGATTCATTGTTTGCATATAACACCCAGTGTTCCATGCAGTACGTGCCCTCTTTAATACCCATCACCAGGCTAACCCATCCCTCCCCACCTCCCCTCTAGAACCCTCAGTTAAGAAGATAGCAGGAAGGGAAAAATGAAGGGGGGGAAATTGGAGGGGAGACGAACCATGAGATACTATGGACTCTGAGAAACACCTTCCTCCTAAGCAATAGATCTCATGGAATGTGGAAGTAGGATATTCACATAAAAGGATACTTGAATGCAAGTGCCAGACCAAACCAATCTGCACCAAGATGGACCCCAGCACTGACCTTTCACCTATTTTCTCTCTCAGAACACTAAAAATCACACCCAGGGGTGGAGATTTAACATGTTAAGTAGACATGTGATGCATGAAGAAGCGTGATCTTTGAGTGTACAAGCACAAACGAAATCCCCATCCCTTCCTTGTCCTGCCTAAGACTCTCAGGCCTCTGAGGACTGCTCCAGACCTCTCCATGGAGAGGCAGCCTGAGGGCTTTTCTCTTTGTGTTGTCTCCCCGTGCTCACGCACAAGTCCCAGCAAAGCCTTGCCTGGAACTCCCATTATGGCCTCTTGTCAGTTTCCATTGTTGAGAGAACCCAAGGGCCTGGTTCAGCATCATAACGTTTTCAAAAATCTTTATTTTTAAATTCACTTTTGTTCTGTGTCATAGCAATGAATGATCCCAAAGGCTCCTGAATTCCTATGAGCAATAGGAAACTCTGATTGGAAGGGTTGTCCTTATCCCAAGTAGGAAAGCTTGCAGAAAGTAAGGCCATCCTAGAGTGACTCATCCTAGGCGGAGTCACCTCTTTACTGCTACATTGGTTCAGAACATGGCTTCTCAACTTTTCTCATGTCATGAGCCTCTTTGGAAGCCTTGGTGAAGCCAATGAACTCCTGCTCAGAGTAAGGCTTTTAAACCTTAAAATTAAATATGGGATTAAAAATGGAACTAATTATAGTGAAATATTATATTTTAAACATGTGACATAGTAGTTTGTATATGTGCTTCTTTATTAATGCATTGAAGAACATGATCCAGCTGCGGGTCTACTAACAACTGTGATTTCCAGTATCTGTAGTAATCTTCATTTCAACCCATCTGCATGTTAACACTATGAAAATACCTGGGATTTGGATTGGTGACAAAGTCACAGAGGTACAGCTTATGCTTCTGTGGGTTATTAACCATTTCATAATGGAAAGAAATGCTACACTTCAATTAGAGGATAATAGAAATAAAGACTTAATTATGCTTTTTTTCAATTTCACATACCCCCTGAATGCTCTTAGGTTTAAACTACTGATTTGGAGGGAAAAAATTTCCAAACTTCTAAAAAGATTTCTTAATTCATATTTTCTTAATTTAAATTTTACGCTATAATTAGGAAACATTTGAAATGAAATCATCTTTTTACTAGCAAAAACTATTTTCATTTTATACTTCTTGTCCATGTGTATACATTTTTTTACATATTTGTAATTATAGGGCATGCCAAGTTTATTATCTCTTCGCCCATTACAGATAGCACTTATATTTAAAATACACTCTAGGTGAGAAACTCACCCTTGGCTCAAGAAGGGAAAGAATGTAGACTCAGGACGGGGACATGAGTAACCTTCACCCCCACACCTAGCAGCTCTAGATTTATTTTACATACGGGCTTCCAAATAAGCTTTGATTCACACTCTTTTAATGGGAATTTGCTGCCAACATTTAAAAACCATAACTTTCAAATAAAAACCCAGATTTCAGACTTTTCATGGGCAAGGCTGGCACTGCATTTCTCCATGGTAGCAATCCACTGGACCTGAGTCTGCTTCTTATCTAGATACAGTGCCCTCCCCACCTCCAAAATATTTTTTTTCTTTTCCGGTTACCTGCCTGGCTCCTGTGGACGTTTGAGTTGGCAACCACCTACTAGAAGATAAAGCGTATACTCCTTTGTCTGCCATTTAAGACTCTCAACAACTAGTGCCTTCAACTAATCGTTTTCATGAGCTTTTTACCCAAATCAAAGTGACCCTTGTCCCAGGAAGGGAGTTGGAAACTTTTTGTACCACAGGGCTTTCCCTCCCTTCATTCAACTCATAAGGACTGCTTCTTCATTTTTTTTTTTTTGCTCTTAACCAGATAATATTCATATTTCAAATCATAAGCCAAATATTACTTCCACCATGAATCATCCTTTTCTACTCTAAACTGAAATATTTGCCTCTATTCTTTTTTTTCTCTCTAAAAGATTTTATATATTTATTTGACAGAGAGAGAGATAGTGAGAGCAGGAACACAAGTAGGGGGAATGGGAGAGGGAGAAGCAGGCTTCCCTCGGAGCAGGGAGCCTGATGTGGGGCTCTATCTCAGGACCCTGGGATCGTGACCTGAGCCGAAGGCAGACGCTTAATGACTGAGCCACCCAGGCGCCCCTATTTGCCTCTATTCTTAACGTGCACCTAGCAGAGAGTACATGTTTTGCCTTATGGTTTAGATTTTCCAGTGGACAAAGCCAAGAGTACTACACATCCAGAAAGATATTAATTACTTGTTGATTTTATTTGAGTTGGTTTGGTCAAGAACCTGCTTTTTGTTTTGTTGATGCTTTGCTCTTGCTGTTTATTTATTTGGTGTTAATTCCCCCCTTAACAGATTATTCTTTAGAAGTCACAATGTTGTATTTCAGGGCCTATGCATTATTTCAAATGGCAGAAACCTTTGCTTCTTTGACCATATTTCTGGCATCTCTTGAAAATATTTGTGTAGAATCACAACTTTGTGTCTACAGCCCCACATGGCAACTATTGGCTGAAAGTGAGTAGCAGCAGCCTCCCTTCACAAAGGAGTATGACCTCCAGTTTGCCACAGTCTCCACCATTCCCTAGGAAGTCTCCTTGATTCATCTCAATATTCCATATGACTTGCCTGCCTGACCCCTTCTGAAGCATCTTGGTTTGAGACCACCCAGTCTACACAAAGACAAACATATTCAAGAAAAAAAAAAGTGACAGTCAACCAAGGGATTTGACTGTTAGAAATGTAGTAGCAAAAGATAAATTGTCAGCTTCCAAAATAAAATACCACCTTCCTATGCCTACTATGTGTTTGTTGGAGGCACTGGAACCACTACCATGAGATTGAGAAGAGAGACTATATTGCCTAAGGTGTCATTTTCACCGTTGCCCATAAAGAGGAAAATGCCATTTAGACGAGGGATAAATGTAATACATCCAGGGAACATAAAAAGAAAGAAATCTTGCTGTACCACTGCTTCAACTTCCCCTCCTTCCCTGAAGGGTGTTTTGTGGAGAAAGATGACCTCATCCTCAAAAATAGAGACGTTTCCTGAATGTTCTTAATGTACCTTTAATCATCAACTACAGTTTTACTCTTCACTTATTTATCTGCTCTTCTTTGGAATCTACTTCTCTTTCAAGCTGCTGCACATGATCAATAGTGATTATGACCTGTGCAAAATGCATCCGTTATTCTAGTCTTAAATCACCACTTTCAAGCTTCTAGCAAAACCCTCAGTTTTCAAGGATGTGATAAACAAGTGCACATTTATCATTCCTGGCCCCTTTCTAATTTTGTGCATGGCTCTACCATTTCTACTCAGAACTAGTATCCTTATGCTGACTCCCACTGTGCCTTTTAACTTCTTCTCATAAAGAAGTCACGTTCAACTTACCCAATCTCCTTTCTCTGGATTTATCCTGCCTTTTCTACCCTCCTTGAGGCACACAAATTGAATTAAATGTAAAATTCTTGCTATGGAAAGTGCATATGAACAGAGAAATTTATCAAGCACCGTTTTTTTAATTTACTTATGTCATATGGATGATCAAGTTGCAAAACCGCTTTCCACCTGAGACATTTATTTAAATGTCCTCAAATTCTGCTACTGGATATATGCCATCTGCACAGAGTACTGATGAGAATGACAGAGTCACATGTACCATGTCACAGAGCTTCCTGCTGGGAAGAGTTTCCCTGTCTCTTCACTGGCTACTGTCCACTCAGTTGAAAACAGATATTTACTTTCTACAACCATTAGCTCCCTCTCCAAACAAAGCTTAAAAAAACATCCAGAGAGAGAGAGAGAGAGCACAAGCGAGCACACACACACTAAAGAGAAACATGTAGTCAGTACAAATTTGAACCTATGTCAAAATGCACTAAGGGATCAAGTTGAATCATCCATCCTGACAAGATGGTCTGTGACCTGAAGAATCCACATTTTCATTATATGGAGCTTTCCTGCTAAGAAGAGCAATCAAAAGCCAGCTAATTGAATTATCCATGAGCCCATTTAAAGAAGAAATATTACTCAGTAAAATTATACAGTCTCTCTCCAGCCCGCCCCTCCAACTCTTTTATCTTTCCTCTAAGGCATATGGACCTGACATCCATGACAAAAACCTGCTGCTCCGTGCTCAAGAGAGAGCTGGCCCAGGAGGAGTCTGGGTGAAAGCCTTTCTCTACATTCACAGGCTGGGGAAAGCTATTCATACACAAAAAGGGAGTTTACTGTAAAATTACAACCCCTCCATTGCCGTGAAAGGCCCATCATCTCACCTGCTGGTCCAGAATATTCCCCCACCCTCCCACTTCTCTGAAATTCCAGCTTCAGCCCTTTGAAGGAAGGTGTCATGGCCTCAAACGGTATCTTTTAAAATAAAAACACCCATCCTGGGGGTAACAAGGACTTGAAGCTGCATTGGCCATTTGTACACCCAGTGTCTACATGTGCAGTCCAACCAGCAGGCGTAAGAACCCAGATGAAGGAAGGCTGAGGTAATTTGAGCTGTGGTATGCATGTACAAACACACACACACACACACACGGTTGCAGTGATGGACTTCTGAGGCAGTGGAGCATGTAGGTTACAGGACAATATGGAGGCGTCAAAGACAAACTTTTCCTTCCTGGTGTTGCTTGGGCAAGCCCTGATTAGCAAAGGAGCAAACCCTCTTAAGTATTCAGAACAAATTCCCTCACTTTAGTCTCCTGAATAGGATGTGAATAGCTGGTTCATCTGGTGCCCAGATGAGGAAGCCAAGAACAAAGCCCACAGAGCCCCCCACTGCCTCACAGAAATAGATTTATTTGCACCCAGCAATTGAGGCTCAGGTGCTCTTATAAGTAAAAACAATTACACTCTTTCCACCATGGCACTTGGGTTAATAATTCCCAACTGGGTCAGTAAATCAAACAAGCACATTTTTTTACAAAGACCTTATTTCCTCTGAATCTTAATTTATTTAGTTAGAGCTGGCCCTTGGCTAAATTGTGGAATAAAGATTATCCGGGGGACCTTTTCTTTCAATTTGTTTCCCTGCATCTCAGGCCTCCTTCTGTCATTGCACAAACATATATTGAGTGCCCCATGTTTCCACAGTGATTAGGGACACTCTGATGGTACCTTAACTGGGTCTATACTCTCTACCCAGCCTCGTCTCTTCTTGCTTTCAAAACTCATCTATCCTCAGGATTCCTGGGTGGCTCAGTCAGTTAAGTGTCTGACTCTTGGTTTCAGGTTAGGTCATGATCCCCAGGTCATGAGATCAAGCCCTGCGTGGGGCTCTGTGTTGGACGTGGAGCCTGATTGAGATTCTCTCTCTCCCTCTGCCCCTCCTCCCCCTCTTGCTCTCTCTCTCTAAAACAAAACAAACAAACAAAAAACTCATCTATCCTCTGTGCTATTCTCTGAGGTCTCTGAGGTTTGTTTTCTACATTCCAACATAACTTATTAGTGAGTAGGAATGTAGGCTCTGGTGCCAGGTCACTTGAGTTCAAATCCCACTTCTGCCACTTACTAACTCAGTGACCTTAAGCAAGTTATTTAGCCTCTCTGCCTCCATCTCTTCATGTATAAAATCAGATAACTAATAGTCCCTACCTTGCAGGGTTAGTGTGAGGAATAAATGTATTTATATATATAGCAGGATTATAGCAGTGCCTGGCATTTTCCAAACACTCAATGAGCATTAGCTAGTACTGCTATCATTATAATTGGCATTGAGTACAATATTCTTTATCACATGGTCTTGTGCTTCAAGCCATTAGCATGAATTTTCTCCAGTACTTTTTCTCAGCTCCTGCAGTAAATATGAGGTTGCAGGAAGAGGCACTTTGATGCCATTCACACCCTGAAAGTGACAGGAACAATTATGTATTACTTATGTGTGGATTTTGTATATAATAGTGAACATCACCACAATTTGGTTCCATCTTCAGCAATCACTGGGTGGCCTCTGGTCCTGAAACTTCTCAATCAGGGATATTTTTCTGCCATCAGACCTTAGCTCTCTAGGCAGTGACTAAACTCAGAGATAGAGCAGCAGAGAATATTATATGAGCCTTTTTTTTCCTATGGCCTTTTCATTTAAAAGTAATCAAACTCTAAAGTTTCTAAAAGTCTAACAACTAGGTATCAGTACATGGTTCTGTTCAACAAACAGAAGCCTGTTGTGTTCTGAGACACGAAGCCTGCGGGGCTGTGCACGCACCACTTTTCAGGCACACGTGTTTGTCCTTTAGCTCTGGAATTCAGCACTAATTTCATTATACTCCCAACAACAACCCTGAAGTGAAAAAGGCACCTGGCTAGGAGGCATTCTCAACTGCACCTGTTAATGACTCGGAGATGACTTTGCATATCCGTTTTCCCTTCCCAGATCCTCTGACTCTATGTGGAAAAGGGTGAGGGAGAGAAGCAGGAAACAATCTCACAGGATTGATTAAAGTTTAAACTAAAACATATGAGAACACTCTGTAAGTTGTGAGATCATCACAAGCATAAAGATCATCGTTGTGATGTCACCACATTGACAGCCAATGCTTCTGAGCTCTTACTACATGCCAGGAACTCTTGAATTATATAGATGATCTTGTTCAATGCTTGTAACAACAACATAAGCGACGTATCATTAAAACACCCATTTTACAGATGAGGGAACCATGGTGTGAAGTTGTTACATAACTTTCTAAAGGTCACACTGAAATTAAGTGATGGGGCTGTGGAATGTGAATTCAGTTACTGGATTTTTAACATCTATGCTAGACTTCCACCAGAAAAAGAAACAAGAAACATCAGCGCCTTCACGTTAGCTCCAAACATCAGTGCCTCTACTTTAGCTTCATAGCTTCGATCTCTTATACCCTGTGTATTAGTTTCCTATCGTGGTTGTAACAAACTCCTACAAACTTAGTGGTTTAAAACAACATACATGTATTATCTTACAGTTTTGGAGGTCAGAAGTCTGAAGTGGGTCTTACAGGGCTAACATCAGGCGGTAGAGAGGTCATGTTCCTTCTGGATGTTCTTGGGGAAAATTCGTTCTTTGCCTTCTCCTGCAGAAGGCGGCTGTCCTCACTATTGGGCTCATGGTTCCTTTCTCCATCTTCAAAGTCACAATCACATCACTCTGACCACTGCTTCTATCCATCCTCACATCTCCTTCCCTGACTCAGACTAGAGTCTTCCTCTTCCACTTCCAAGGACACTTGTGATTACACTGAGCCTACCCAAAAATCCAGGATAATCTCCCCATGTCAAGATCCTTAATTTAATGATATCTGCAAAATTCCCTTTGCCATGTAAGGAAACATATTCATATGTTACGGGGATTAGGATGTGAACACTTTGGGAAAGCAATTATTTTGCCTTCCACACTCTGCAATGGCCAGGTTATAACATTACAACTAAAGAACTGCTTCTAATATATAAAAATGGAAAGGGAGCAAACTGATTCCATCTCTACCATCTTTTCTGTAACAAAGATCCATGTTCAAGTGAGGTGGTAAAATTGATGCTCTTTCATCAAGCTAGCAAAAAGATGTGTAGTCAGCAACAGAATGAGTGAGGAATATACATGGTATCACCTCTTCCAACATTTATGACAGGGGGCTGGCTTTGGGTGGATATTAGGAGCTGTTTCAAGGAATGGTATTTGGCCACATGATATAGCTAACAATATCATCTCTAGCTATAAAACATTAGACACTATTTGAATTATCACAGTGACAAATCTGCAAACCATGGATCTCTATCCCTGGCTCCCAATTCAGGGTTGTAGACTATCCACTGACTCTGATCCAGGAAACGATGCCCTCCCTTCACTGGGGAAACAATAGAGACTGACAGAATTGCTGGCCAAAGGTGAGAGCAATCTAAAATAGATGACAGAGGGAAGAGATGACAGACTGCAATTGTAGCTCAGGTCTAACGAACAGGACTGTAACTTTTTCCCATTAAACCTCCTGTTGTGAGTCTTGGCCAGCCACCCCCTTACTATGATGAAGTCAACTTAACATGGGTCATAAGTAGATCCAAGTACTGCCAGGGGTAGGAAGACCAAATGTTGAATTGCCTCACATATCTTCCAGATCTTTCAGTGTCTCCAGTCAAATACCAGCTGCTAACCTCTGCATCCCTGGGCCTGAATGTTTTTTGTTTGTTTTTCTGAAACTATGATAAGAATACCATGACCCTGGTCAACAGGCTAGAAGTGCCCAGAATTTAACATGCTCCAGAACAGCCCTTCCCAAGGAACCTGAGGAACTGGTATATAAACTTCCCAGTGTCCTTCCTTCTCTACTGGGAAATTTCTGGTGCTGTGTTCTGCCCTATTTCCGTTTCCCATGAAAGTAAGATCTGACTGCTCACTGTGATACCTGGCTTAATAATATTGTCTTGATTGGCTGTCTGCCCTTCAACATATATTATTTTCTGCACCTCCCCAACAACCACAATCAACCTCAAGATCCACCACTGGGGCAATAAGACAGTTGGAAATAGGGTGATCAACCATACTGGTTTGCTCAGGATTTAGGGGGGTCCTAGATGGAATTTTCAATTTTAAAACTAAGACAGTGCTGGAAAAAACCTTCCTACATTTGCCTGAAACTGAGGACTTTTTCAGGACTTGGATCTGTTGGTACTACAACCAGAGACAGTGCTAAGCAAACTGGGATGGATTTGTCACCCTCCTTGGAACACAAAGTCATCCTAGGAAACAAATCTTTGGAATTGGCTTCTGCTGCCACACTGGCAAAATGGCAACACAATCACCATTGCTGGTAGCAAGTGGAGTGGTGGGCTATGATATCATAATTGCTAAAACTCTCCCTTGAGAATGAACTGGGACAGGACAGATGGAAGAGGCTGTCCCAGTTTTCTCACTCTCTCAAACACTTGACAGATATGGTGGCAATAACCAATGAAGGGCCATGGAATTGGGTAGTTGTGCCAGGTAGCAGGAGCAAGCTAAAAAAAGAAAATGAAAGAGCTCAAGTAAGCTGAACACCAAGCTAGGGCACAGTGGGAAAGCCAGAATATCTCTCCAACATGAGTTAAAGAAACTCATCTTCTGCAGACTCAGAGAAGATCATGATGAAAATCAGGGCCAGGATCCAATGTGAAAGAATCATTGTAGGGATTGGAATATTATGCAGCCACCAGAAGGAATGAGATCTTGCCATTTACAATGCCGTGGATGGAACTGTTATGCTGAGCGAAATAAGTCAATCAGAGAAAGACATGTATCATATGACCTCACTGATATGAGGAATTCTTAATCTCAGGAAACAAACTGAGGATTGCTGGAGTGGGGGGTGGGGTGGGAGGGATGGGGTGGCTGGGTGATGGACATTGGGGAGGGTATGTGCTATGGTGAGCACTGTGAATTGTGTAAGACTGTTGAATCACATATCTGTACTTCTGAAACAAATAATGCAATATAAGTTAAGAAAAAAAAAAAGAAGATAGCTGGAGGAGAAGAATGAAGGGAGGGAAATCGGAGGGGGAGACGAACCATGAGAGACTGTGGACTCTGAAAAACAAACTGAGGGTTCTAGAGGGGAGGGGGGTGGAAGGATGGGTTAGCCTGGTGATGGGTATTAAAGAGGGCACGTTCTGCATGGACCACTGGGTGTTATATGCAAATAATGAATCATGGAACACTACATCAAAAACTAATGATGTAATGTATGGTGATTAACATAATAAAAAATTTTTAAAAATATATACATATTTATGTACACATGAAGAAAAAAAAAAAAGAATCATTGTAGGGAATGTTTAAGTCACAGCCCTGGCAACACTGCTCCGTTACAGGCAGGCACTGATGGAGCAAACGAGGGACCATGAGCTATGGGAGACTCACCTGGGTAAATGCACCCTAGAAACTTGAACTCTCAGATTACTCTGGACCTCTGGGAGGCAGAAGTCAACCATGTCTCATGGACAGAAGATAATGTTATCTCCTTGCCTGGAGACCAAGTAGAGGCCTCACATGGGAGAAGGCCTTGTGAGATGATACTTTTTTCTTTGAGACCTGCCCCCCCCCCCCCACCATCTTCCCACATAGGTCAGTAACAAGCGCTAAGCTTCCCTGAAGAGTACCAACTTTGCTTCAGGAAGAAAAGAATTACTCAGCAACAGAGTTTTAGGACCTGGCTAATAAGTACCTGCAGAAACTGGATAAACATGCTTGGCAATGGCTCTTGAGAGTGCTACACTTTGAGGTAAGGGAGGGGAGCAAAATAAAACACTTGATGAGGGAGAGCTTATAGATACCAAGGCATATCCCACAAGAGGAAAGCCACAAATGCTAAGAAATTAAAACTTCTTCCTCCTACCTCACACACACTTCACACTGCTGCATACACACACACACACACACACATACACACACACACACACAAGCAGCCATTATTAATGACTCTTGAGAGTTGGTGTACAAATACTCCCACTCTCTTGTTTCTTGTGTGGGCCATTTCTGAGGGGTGTGTGTTTTGCACATTTCCCAGAGTTTCCCCTTGGGATTAAGTTCCAGTCACCTGATGTGGCAGATGGTTTAGTAATACACCTTTTATGGACTGCTTTCCCTTCCTTTTCTGGGGGTGTGTTCTGGACAGCTCAGATAAAATGTTCATATCCACATCCTTAACTGAGAGTCTGCTTTTGGGAGAACCCAGACCAAAACATGGAGGCAAATACCTCATTACTAAAATTTTGCAGCATACTCTTTAACCTATCATCTTAAAAATTAAAAGAAGAAAAGGAAATAATCTAGTATCAGATTAAAAGCTTCTGAATCATAAAACTGTGTCTCCCGTTATGCTGTGATTACAGATCTTAGAACACTGGCCACTTTTAAATATTAGTTAAATAAATAAATAAACAAACGAATGGATGAAAAGATTAATTCCCACCAATTATGTAACTCAGGAGTTGGCAAAACTCTGCCCATAAAGGGCTGAATAATGAGTATTTTAGGCTTTGCAGTTCACACAGGCTCCATCACAATTGGTTACCTCTGCTGTTGTAATGTGAAAGTAGTCACAGATAATATGTAAACAAATGAGAGCTGTTACCTAATCAGATTTTATTTACCAAAAAAGGCAGGGGGCTGTATTTGGCCCCTGTTTGCAAACCATACAAGTCATAGTTTGCAAACCTGGCTTTGCAAGCCTTAATCCAAATTGAAGTCATGCCAAAACTTCAAATAGATAAAGTCTAGAAAAAGTTTTCATTTATCTGATGGCTGCTTTTTAAAATATAATATTATTAAAAAAAACAAATTTTTAAATTTTTGGTGGCCCTGCATTGCTTAAAGCTTAATTTGCCATTTGGGTAATTCTATGCCACACAAAGTACTGTAAAATAAAATTTTGTAAAATGAAGAGCAGAGACAGATTCCATTGGATAAAAGTAAAATAAATACATACATTAAAATATGGACACCAAGTTTTGGGAGGAGGAATGCAAAGAGATGGAGGAGACTAGTTGGTAGATATGATTTTGTTTTTATTGCTACTGGAAAAAGTACCGGGAGACTCTACTAGCAGCCTACACTCATGCCTTAAATGTGGACATTGTCACCTGTAGAATAAGATCTTTATCACATCTGTTTAAATTTAAATAGGCAATCTACTCAGAGTAATACTTGAAACAATTCTCCTTGGGATTTTCCTTGGCTCTGCTGTCTAAAGAAACTCCCACCCCCCACTCAAGCACCCTCTGTCACAGCACACTGCTTTATTTCTGTCATTTATTTCTGTCCTCATTATCTGAAATGTTTGTATATTTGAAAGTTGCCTGGGCTAAGGTTAGGGGAAATTGTGAAAACTTTGAAATGAACCAAAACTAACTGCTGTAGAATGCTAGATGATGTCTAACGGATCCTCCAGCGATAATCTGATTGTGTGGAGTAGATACCTTTCATTGTCTTTCACCAGTCTATTTTGCAACTCTGTGAAGAAAAAGTTAAATTATGGATGGTGCTGGTGAAATCAAGGTAAGAGAGCAAGGCAAAGGAGTCCTGCTTGTGGCAACGCAAATGAATCCGGGGCAGTAGAGATGACAAATCTTCATAAATTCAATTCTCACTTGGACCAATTGTTAAATATTACTGGCTCCTTCATTAATTAATAAGCTAAATAAAATCTTTGATGTTTGTTCATTTTGTATTTGGGTGGGAGTCACGGTTCTACCTTTTTGAAAATTATGTAATGCGAGACACAATTCAGAACCTGATAGGAGACTTTGTCTTGTTCACTGTTGTGTCAGGCACATAGAAGGAACTCAAAGAATATTTGTTGGCTGAATGAATAAATGGTCAAATAAATGAACATATAAAATAAACAGAGATAATCCCACAGGATAGAAAGCTGGGGGAAAAGCCACAGGATAGAAAGCTGGGGGACAAGCCTGGTTAGGATATAACTTTTAGGAATGCTCTGTAAGAATGTACAAGTTGTGCACCATTTTATGGAGATTATTTCCTCAAAGATGCCTTTCCTTATAGTCCAAAGGTTCCACATGGGCTAGGGGAGAATGCAAGAAAAGTGTAAAGACACCGGAAGGCCCAAGGGGTCATGGAAATATGGGGAGATTCAGGTGCAAGCTGAACCCCCAAACAAGATGCTGTTATTGAGAAGGGATGTATTGATAGAGATGGTCTATTTAGAGCTGCGGATTTTTTTAAATAAAAAGTCTCTAGCAAATTCATCTGTCAAGTTGAGAGAAGAACTCAACACTTAAAAATAAGAGAAAGAAGAGTTCATGGTGATTTCTCGACCGTGAAGAGCTATTAACAATCACTCCAATGTGGTGAAATTCAGAACTGAAAGCATTTTGAATTGGGATAGTCCATTTCAAAAATCATGCTGTCATAATATTGAGAGTTAAACAGGTATAAATAATAGCCTTGCACTCTTCCCATTGCCAGATACCTCAGTAATTTATGGAGAAAAGTCTTTCTTAAATCACAACAAAGATGACAGATTTGGGAGGCTGTACTTTATCATCTCAAATGCTGTCCTAGGTTGATAGAAAGATAGAGAATGTAAAGAACATCATTTGTATTGTTAAAAAGATTCTTCAACAGTTAAAATTGTTTTAGAAGAAAATGAAGTATGTGGTTTTGTCAACCAGGCACCTGGTGTTTTTTTTTTTTAAATGATAGTGTCATTCAAAAAAATAACACTCCACACCTAAATCTATTTATCTTGACAAAATATTTCCATGCATCTTTTTGAAGCCTATGAACCTGACAAATCATGGTGACAATTTAAAAATCATCTGAAATATTGTGACATGCACAGTACCAAATGTTAGAGGGTAAAAGTTCAGAAGTGACATATCCAATCTAAACCAGGTTTTCTCAATCTCAGCTCTGGTGACATCTGAGGCCAGATAAATCTTTGTTGTGCAGAACTATACTGCACATTGTAGAATGTTTAGCAGTATCCTTGCCTCTACCCACAAGATGTCAGGAGTCTCCTCTCCCCTAGTTAGGACAAACACAAAATCTCCAGATATTGCCAAATGACCCCTGAGAGGCAAATCACCCCTAGTTTTAAGAACTACTGATCTATCGCTTCTCAGCCTTTTGGCTAAGATCAAGTGAAGAACTACTGATCTAAGCCCATACAGTTCTGAGAGTTTATTCAAAAGCAAGTAGTAAATATTTGTGCCAGATCCAAATCTTAGCAAAGATCTCAAGAACTGTCCTGTTATCTTTCCACCATAGAATTCCAGTGGATTCTTCCAATGAAAAAGCAGAGTAGTAGAAGAAATCAAAATGTAATGGAAATATTTATTGAGTTCTGATCATATGCCACACACTATGCTAAGCCTGGTATGTGGATTAATTCCTCTCATCCCCACAAGAACCCTAGGAGGCAGATATTCTTATGGCCATTTTGCAGATGAGAAAACCCAGGGTTGGAGAGAATAAATGTTTTACATAAAGTCACCAAAGCAGAAAGTACACCAGCTGAGGTCCAAAATAAGGCAGACTGATACAGACTCTCCTTTTAATGTCCAAGCTCTACTGTCTCCTATGAAGTAAGGTCTGTTCTTTAACTCACATTAGACAGCTGTGGAAAAAGACACTTTGGCTCATGGGAGAAACAATGGTCTATGGGCCAAATCCAACCCATCACTTGTCTTACTAAGTACAGTTTTATTGGCACACAGTCATACTCATTCATTTACTTCTTCTCTTAGGCTGCTTTCACTCTAGAAAGGCAAGTTGAGTAGTCAAGACAGACACCATAGGGCTCACCAAGATGAAAAATCTACTACCTAGACTTTACACCAGAAGTATGGTGGTGCCCACCCCTGCTTTAGAGGCTGAGAATCTGGCTTCCTGAGTGATGAGTGGTAGAGCCAGAACTTGAATCCAGCCCAGTTCCATACCCTGGCTCTTACCCACAGGGCTGTTTTGAGCACAACGATAGGAATGGCACGAGTACAGAGCTAGAGCTTACTATGTGCCGGGCATGTCTCTAATCACGCACACGTAAACTCATCTAATGCTCAGAGGAACCCAATTAGGACGTGCCGTCGCAGATGCTGTTAGTGTCCAGCCCATATCCATATCCATATCCCCTCGGCTTTCACATCTACACACTGAGGGCTTTTCTTTCCTTGCTTTGGGAACACATTTGGCCCAAGCACAGGGAGAGTGGGAAGTGCCAGGGAATAAATGACACATCAGCAACCGTCAAAGGCTTAGTGATAAATTTCTTAAAGTCTTTTCCCTGGACTGAGATAAATCTGAGGGCTCTTCTACACTCAACCCAAGTTCCCAGTTCCCCACAGTGGTTTGATTAAGCATCCTTTATTGACTTTCTCCTTTCCTTCTCTTACCTCCCCATTTTCCAACCCATGTCTCCTGGAAACATTTCCCAAATAAACTATTTGCACTTGAATTACTATGTCAGAGTCTGTGAGGTAATTAAAATCAAGATATGCCATTTTTCTTAACAAAAAACTAAGGCCCAGAGAGGTTATGTGACTACCCCAAATTCACACAGCTGGTGATTGGTGGTGTCAGGATTTGAACCAGGCCATCTGGGTCCAGAGTTCACATTCTTAAACAAAACACTCCCAAGTAATAGCCATTGTGGGGGCATCTGGGTATTTCTGCTCCCCTTTCTCTACTGTGCAGGATGAAATAAATAATCATGAACACTATCTCAGAGTCCATTTGGAGAGAGATAAAAGTCATTTAAGGGGAAAACACACATACACACACACACACGATGCCTTCTCTCAGCTTCTTCCCCTCCCTATCTGTGAGGGACAGTCAATTTCTGTGCCAATACCCAAGAGAGGGATAGAGGCAAACTTTCCTCTCTCTAGTCTTAAAAGTAACATCTATATACTCCCTTTGCTTGTGCTCCATTACCAGCCCTTACCCAAAATAATCCCTCAAGCTCTAAGTAAACAATCGGAATTACCATTTCCCCAGGCCTTCTAAAGGATATGAAAGCTCTGTCCAGATTCCATTACTGAGATGCAGAATCCTCGTGTGCCCACCAACACAAATCACATTTCTATTCCTCTTCAGTGTAGAAAAACAGACTACCATTCTCTTTTCTCTTAGGGATTAAAAAAAACCCCATACATTTGACTGATCTACCACTACCATAATTCCTCATCTGCAGCCTACAGTCCTCAAATAACAACAGGCATTGAAATCACACAGCCTCTCATGCATATAACCTGCCTAGTGGCTGAGTAAAGGCTCCTCCCAAGGGAAAAAGTTCTACTTCAGTAGAGACCCTCACTTGCCCCTACCTTAGGCACTTTGGGCAAAGATTTGGGGTTTATTTTCTTTTAATAACCTATATATTATAAAAAGGAAATTTCTGGGAATATGAGTGGTTAGAGAAAATGAGGAACTAAGCCAGGGTCAACACATAGAGTTATACATTATGGACCACATGATTGGTGCTCCCTAGAATTGCTCAGTGAAGAATCTGTGCAACTGTAAGTGGCAGCCCTGCCTTAAGCCCATCTCCAAGGCTCATAAATCCCATACATATCTGTCTTGCCCAATATGTTCCTATAATCATAACTATAATATTATTCAGTATTAATAATTTTCAGAGAGAGGTACCAGAATGCTTCTATTTGGCAGTAACAGAGTACTCAAAAAACAGCAGGTATATTTCATAAAGCGGGAAGAAAGGAAACAAGGCAGTCAAAGATCTGTTACCTTAGTGATTTTATGACATCTAGGCTCTTGGTTGATTTCTCTGCCTCAGGGTCAAAAGATGGCTGCTGCAGCTCTAAACATCATCCCTCCTAAACACCTGGCCAACTTAATGCGTTCACATAATCTGAGTCCCCCTCTCTTGAAATAAAGTGTTGGAGTAAGAATCTTAGGTTTCTGAAGTTTGCAGGGCTATTATAAATCTAGAATCACCCAATAACTGGTGTCTTCCTGAAGCCTGGTTGTTTTGTTCTGTGGTTCTTTATATCCAAATTTTTCTAATATAGCCCATCCCTGTTACTTAATATAACTTCAGTGAGTTTCTGTTTCTTGTAACCAAATTATTTGAACAACTCAGTTGGCTGTTACTAGAAAGGAACATTTCTCCCACTACAGTTTGAATCCAGTGAAATTACATGGCATTCCAAAAGAAAGAACAGAATCTGTTAATTCTAGTCCATTCCAGAGATGAGGGTTTTCAGTCCTCATTAAAAGTACCTGCTACCCATATAAAAGAAACTTTCCCTTGTGGACTTCCAGGAAAATTCAGTAGACTACTCTGTTGTTTCTTTGTGATGAGCCCCTTCTTGATTTTTTTTTCTCATATTTTCTGTGTGTTTTATTTCAACCGGAAGATTGTTTCAGAATTATTTCATACCTGGGTTCAGGTACATGAGTTTATGTCACCATCTGATGAGGGTCGTCTTGAATCTGTACACAAGCTTCCTATGCTGAAAGAGGTGACAGTACCCATGTCACACCCTAGTTATCTGAAGGAGAAGTAAATTCTGGGATTAAGGAAGTGACAATACTTTCAAGGGTCTATTTATCATGTCTTTGTTTTGAGGATGAATTATTTTATACTCTGCAATCAGTCACTTAAATATAAACTTACTTATCATAGGAAACAATTCCAAAAAATTATCTAGACCTGCATTTCAATTTTTCATGTAGTACAGAAACTAAATAAAGATATGGATTTGTTTCAAATCCTGAAAAACACTGCCAAAATAACTGTATGCCATCCAACACTGTGGTTGCAAAAGTGAGTATCCTCCATGGGAATATAGCTTACATAAAAATGGAGAGAAGAGAAAAAATGAAGGAATTGCTGTAAATCTAAGAGGAACTGTAAACTTACTAGGTAAAATATGCTGCCAATGGGGCAAGTTAATTAAAACCTGTCACTAAACTAATTCCCAAAACTTTAGTAATTAACTTATGACAATATCACTAGAACACTATTCAGATTATTTACAGCTCATAATCATGTATGAATGAAACCTTCTCTAGGATACAAGGTGTTCTCACTGCAAGAATGTTCTCCATGTTAATTTTGTACTTCCTTTTCAGAACGGAATAAAACTTAGAAAAATAATAAAATGAATAATTAGAGAGTTGAAAAAGACTTAAGAGATCATCCAGGAGCTGAATAATAAATAATATATGATGCATAATAAACACAAATCACCTATGCTATCATTCCTCTCTCTAGTGCTCATGGTAGACATAATAAACTGAGCTGTCTGGTCCCACAGCTCAGAGCAAAATCTCCCAGCCAAGATCAGCTGACTCCTAGTTGCATAAGTGAGCCAGCTAAGATCAGCTGTGAGATGCCCCCAGTCAATCCACAGAAACATGAGGGGGGACAAAAGCCAATATTTTATGCCCTATGTTTATGTGGTATTTGTTACTCAGCACTAGCTGACTGGTATGATTATGCATTTGATAATGATGATTACTATCTCAAAAACTTCTATATGCCAGGCATTTTGCCATTTTATGTCTAATCTAATCCTCACAACATTTCTGAAACAACAGTATTTTTATTCCCATTTTTGAGACTCAGAAATGAGATCCAGAAAGTTTTAAAAACTTGCCCAAGGTCTAACACCTAGTAGGTGGCTGGTCTATGGTTTGAACTTCTAAGTTCCAAAACTCTATGTTCTTTCTTAAACACCATACTTACTCTCTCTTTTTATCTCCTATCTAGCTATCAATATCAATATATCAATGTAAAATAATGAAATTTCCCTGAAAAGAATATATGTTTCTTTAACCATAAGAGAACACAGCTCAAAACTGGAGGAAAGTTTGCAGAGGGAAAATAGTAGGACATGAGGTCAAGGAAAAGACTGGAGGCTGTGTTATCTAGGGCCCCCCCAGCTCACTCTAGAAAGTTCAGATTTTACTCTGAGCAAAATGGGGCTCCTCATGAAATGGGGAGCACATAATTTGCTCACCCATGTATTCACTCAGTAAATATTTAATAAGCACTTCTTTAGACACTAGGGTTTCAATGTGAGCAAAGAAAGGACAAAAGTCCCTACCATTGTTGACTTTACCATGCAGGGTTCAAGAATGAGGTAGTAATTGAAGAACCAAAAATAAAGGCAAAAATATAATGGGCATTAGTGATATGAGGGAGGAGTACATAATACTTTGAGCACCTGAAGTAGAAAAAAATTGAATGAATGATTAAATGAATGAACAAGCAAACCGATAGAAAGTATTCCCATCCAAATCTAAGGGCATGACATGTTTGTCATACATGATGTTCAAAGAGCAGAATCCTAAAACGCAGGGCTATGCATTTTCTCACCTTTATGTCTAAGCGAAAAGGGTGGCTGGAAAGAGGGGGGGGGGAGTTCAAGATCAGAAAATAGGAATGAGTTTTCCTTGAAGAATCCACGTGTGCTTCCCTTAGAAATAACATACTCCAAAATAAATGCCATCAGCAAAAATGTAGGCAGCTTTTGACTCTGGCAAGTAACATCAAAGAGCCTATATATTAGAATGACCCAAGAAGAAAGAAATCTAGGAGAGAAAAAAAGTAGTTTAAATCCTACAAGCAGCCCCAGTCTCTTTTTAGGATTCAGAGAGGGGGGAAAAAAGCAAAACTCTGACCTTACTTTTAGAGCCCAGAGAAAAAGAACTCATAGAATATTCTATGAATAATGAACTTGCATTTTTATTTTTCATGTTGTGGATCCATCTTTTTCCTCAGTAGCAAAAGAAAAATCAACCTACTTTGAAGAATTCTGATATTTATTAAAGGAAATGAGTAGTTTCTGAAATAGACTGAATGCTTGTGTGTTTTGGCTTGGCTTAGCTCATTAACTTTCATAAAAACATTATATATATATATATATATATATATATATATATATATATATTTCACCAAAAATAAAAATTTATGAGTAATTTCTTAGAAAATCAATACCATTGACTATTCTATCTGGATAGTTCTTTACTTTTGAAGGAAATTCTTTTGGAAAGTTAATCTTTCAATCAATTCTTAAAAACACTTCTTTGCTCACCCCAAATAGAAGAACTCAAAGAGACGCAGGGGAGGGACCTGGGTGGATTTAAAATGAACAGAAATGAGAAATTTTTGAGAAGACAATTTTAGCAATCCCTTCTTTCCCTCCATATCACCGCCTTCCCCTTCCAGCAAGTAGTACCAGAGTCACAGAGCGAATGGTGGGCAAAAGTCAGAACCTGCTAGTTTTTTTTTACAGAAAACACTGCACTCTCCTGTTAACACATAAACTCAGACTAGTACAATATAAGTGGTGATTAAAGTGGAAATTAATGTACACCTGGAGTCTTGGGGACTCAAAGCAGAGTTATCAGCCTCTGTATCTCTCATTTATAAAACAGGAGAAAAATAGTTTTCTCCTTAGAGATGTGTTGTGAGGATTAAATGAGTATACACATATATCTAGGTTATGCACTAGTATAGCCATTTAAATATAAATACGTAAAAATCAATGTTTCCATTAATCAAAATTGAAAACAGTATCTGCTATGCATAACTCAGAGACATGTAATCACTAGACAAATGTAAAGGATTATTAGGATCTCAAATAAGTGTGAATAGTACATGTTGTTTAGGTTCTCAGACAGGAAGTTAAGACTATGAACAAAACATCCTACAAACTCAAGGCAGGTGGTATAAATTAGAATAAGAGAAGAGCAATCATAAAACTGGTAGTGGTGGGGTCTATGGTAAATTTCAGCCAATTATGGGAAAATGCAGGCTTCATGTAACCAGACCTGCCAATTTGTCTAGAAAAGCAGGAGCCCTAGATTTTTCTGAATTTTTATAATACTGGCAAGTAATTCAAAATTTGTGAATATGATGACAACACTGATGGTATCCAGCAAAAGCTTGCTGTGATAGATGTTTGCAACCTCCAGTCAAACCATGCTATGTGAAAGATCCAGAGCTAGATTGGAAGATTCAGAATCATGTCTCCATTCAATGGACCATACATTCTTGAGTTCACTTTCTTCCCTTTCACTAGAATAACTCAAATTTTATCTTCTAGATATTGAACTTCTAGATAAGATACATTTTGAATCAACAGGTTCAACTCTTATAGAACATTGGGAAAATGTTGGTCTATAGAGAGATAGTATGGTTTTTGCCCATTTTGGACTGGAAGCTTGCCCTGTGTCTGTCTTATCTCCCCAAACAGCCCCAGCACCTACCATAATGCCTAACACAGTAGACACTCAATATATGTTTTTCAGAGACCAAATGATGGAACAAGCAAAATGTTAGATTTCAAAGCTTTTCCATCCAGATTCATTTTCTGAAGCTCTCCACATTTAGGTTATTCCTACTGGGAAAACAGGAGATAAAAAACGTGTCCTTCACAGGGACAAAGCAAAGATGCATGAAATAATCTATATGAGTTATAATAATCTGGCTAAAAAGTAATGAAACAAACTGAATTTTGGTAAACCAAATAAGTTAGTTTCATTATTTTTTAACCAGATTATTTTACAAGCAAGAAGGATCTGTTTTATGTAGAAGAACCTCAACAAGGCACTATTAGGAATATGAACAATGACATAGGAGGGAGGGGAAGGGGAAGAACTGGAATAAAAGTTTTTTTTTAAAGATTTTATTTATTTATTTATTTATTTATTTGAGAGAGAGAGAATGAGAGAGAGCACATGAGAGGGGTTAGGGTCAGAGGGAGAAGCAGACTCCCTGCCGAGCAGGGAGCCCGATGCGGGACTCGATCCAGGGACTCCAGGATCATGACCTGAGCCGAAGGCAGTCGCTTAACGAACTGAGCCACCTGGGCGCCCAAAAGTTTTTTGGTTTTGAATTATAGATTTCTTTATAGTGAAGCACATGCCTTTATAATTACTAGCCATAATACTTGTGCATATTATCATGCCATTTTATGAAAATAATTTAAAAGATACAATCATGAGATAATCAATTTGTATGATAGCAATAATCCTTGATGTATTGGAAGAAACAGAGGCATTGACTGAATATGATTTTCAAAATAATATTCTGTATTTGCTGAGTTGCCTAAGCCATAAATGTGCAGAGATTGAGGGCACTGGCATCTTCATTGGTGATGTGTTATTAAAGAAGAAAAACTTGTTAAAAAGGGTAGAGATTTGCTATTTTCCTCAAAAAAAAAGAAATTTTATTTTATACAAATTAATTGGCCACAAACACTTGGACAAATGTAAATTATAAATGACTGCAACTGCGGGTCTGAAACGTTATTGCTCATCTAAAATCTCCTGGAGGGCTTGTTAAAACAGATTGCTAAGTCCCACCCCAGAGATTCCAACTTGATAGATGTGGTGGGAAAGAGGGTCCAAGAATGTGCACCTTGAACAAATTCCCAGGTGATACTGATGCTATAGGTTTGATGACCATGCTTTGTGAGCCACTGAACTAGAGGAAGCCATCATACCCTTTCAAGATGAAGCTGTAGTAGCTATGGGTAAATCATTAATCTGCCATGGGAGCAACAGCAAAAATACATCCCTAGTGCTAAAAAAAAAAGACATTTTCTTAGACACACAGGTTGCATTCAGCTTCAGAGTCATTAAAGCAGTGACTGGGTTTCTTGACTCAATCCACTTGAAAGCCACCTATAGGAGCAGTGAACCTCCCCTGGGAGAATGTTACAGAGTTGGATTGTTTATCAGGAGAGCCAGAGAATATTTCAAGACAATTAAAGTGAAGGGCTGACTCAGCAGGAAAGGAAGCTAAAAAGGAATAAAACAATTATGCATAGAACTGAACAACAGAGCAGATGAGCAAGATTACCTTGCAATGAACATTTTTCATAAGAAAATGCACGAACCAAGACACAGGGCCCAGGTAAAAGTGTTAAAAGAGTAATACGAAATTTTTTCCCAAAAACCCTTATTAAAATATGGACACAAATGCACAAGAAGGTGGCACACAGATGTTGTAGTAGATGTTCTCTGTGCCCTGTCTACACCCTCTCAGCAGTCAAAGTTCCCACACACCTACAGCTTCCTACTCTGAGCACAACACTGAGAACTTCCTATGGACATGAATGCAGGGGTATGCACAGCCTAATCACAGGACATGTCAGAAGTGCTGTGGAGTCAGTAACCCAGAAATAACCCACAGCCAATGATAAGTTGGAGTTGGTAGAGTCATACCTCAAATAGGACTTCTCTGAGGCATGTTCTACACAATCCTCGAGAAGGCCACAGTGGGATTGAGTCCCACTTGTCCCAAGCAATGACCTGGTATAGAAGCAACACTGTTGGCTTCCCTCCGTTACCTGTCTTATTTCCTCACTCCCCTACTGGTCTTTCCTGCGATGAGATCACTAATTACCTCCAAGTGAACTATCTGCCCCTCAATCCTTATTTCAAGGTATGCTTCTGGAGAAATCCAGCTGTTCACTGAAAACCTGTTTAAAATAGTAAGAAAGAAGGGGCAGCTGGCTGGCTCAGGTGATAGAGCATGTGACTCTTAATCTTGGGGTCATGAGTTTAAGTCCCACATTGGGTATAGCGATTATTAAAAAGAAGAAGAAGAAGAAAGATAAGTGAATCATCCATTATTGTATAAGATGAAATCCATGGGTGCCTGGGTGGCTCAGTCGGTTAAGCATCTGCCTTCCACTCAGGTCATGATTTCAGGGTCCTAGGATTGAATGCTGTGTGGGCTGCCTGTTCTGCGGGGAGTCTGCTTGTCACTCTCCTTTTGCCCCTTCCCCCTACTCGTGCTCGCTCTCCCTCTCTCAAATAAATTAATAAATACAATCTTAAAAAAAAGGATGAAATCCAACACAATCACTGAGTGGGCAGAAATGTGTAGAATAAGAATAACATAATATCACTTATATAAAATACATTCATAAAATGACAGTATATACTTTTATGAATGCATATATCTTATGGAAAGCCTGAGAAAGGGATCTAGAAAGATTCAAATCCACTGATAACTCTGACTTTCCCTACAAGGAAATGTGGTTGGGAAAGAGTACTTGGGCCTTATTTGTAATGTTTCCAGTTTTACTTGGTGAATATATTTATGTATTATTCTGTACGCATAATTCCTAATACTGATATGAGTGAAATCATTCATAGATGCTCCTGTAAAAAACATTAAAAGTTTATGACTCAAAAAAAAAGTTTAAGACTTTACAGAGAAAGACAAATACCATATGATTTCACTTATGTATGGCATTTAAGAGACGAAACAAATAAGAAAAGGGAAAATAGTAAGAGAGGGGCGCCTGGGTGGCTCAGTCGTTAAGCATCTGCCTTCAGCTCAGGTCATGATCTCAGGGTTCTGGGATCGAGCCCCACATCGGGCTCCCCACTCCGCGGGAAGCCTGCTTCTCCATCTGCCACTCCCCCTGCTTGTGTTCCCTCTCTCGCTGTGTCTCTCTCTGTCAAATAAATACATAAAAAATCTTTAAAAAAAAAAAAAAAAAAAAAAAGAAAATAGTAAGAGAGAGAGACACCAGTCAAGAAACTGACTCTTAACTATAGAGAACAAACTGATGATTACCGGGGGGGGGGGGGGGGCGGCGGTGATGGGGATGAAGGTGTGCACTTATGATGAGCACCTGGTGATATATGGAAGTGTTAAATCACTCTATCGTAACCCTGAAGCTAATATAACACTGTATGTTAACTATACTGGAATTAACAAAAATTTTTTAAAAAGTTTAAGAGTAACAGTAGAAGATTGAACAAATGAATGATGGTATATTCAGAAGAGAAGAAACCGTGCAAATAATACAAACAAAACAGTAGCCATCAATCAACCAGTGCTGACGCAGGCCGGGGGACCAGGGAGGCATAGTTCCTGCCCACCTAGAGTTTACAGTCTGTCGAAGAAGGAAGACGCTAATGCAGAATCTTGTGCACTGCAAGTCATAATGTGAGTTATAAGACAGATATTTGTGATAAATCAGTAGAAAAAATTAGGCCACGAACCAGTAGGTACCATAGCATCCCCTTTGTGTTAAAACAAATGCAAAGACAAATATATCGACTCACTCTAAAGAAGATGGGAGGTTATATAATGAAATGGCAACAGTAATGATCTCTGGGTAGTGAGATTCATTCAAAAGCATCTTGGTTAAACATCTACAAGGAGCTAGAGTTGTTTATTTTTCCACATTTAATGTAAATGTTTTCCTGTAAGCATTGACCCTTGTGTGTAGTTTTTAATTTTTTTTAAGAGACGGCCTCTACTTTAAACAACTTGTAACTCAGAAGGTTTGAGTAATTTCCATCTGACCCATAGCAGTTTCTAGTGGACCCTTCCTTCATCTTATCAGTGTTCTGAAGCACTCAGTGGTTAGGTCAAAACTGCAGGCATCACGGCATCATTCATTCCTGCAATTTCCACTTCCCATATTTCTGCTAGAGTTCATGCTCTATGCCAAATGCTGTGCACTGAGCTGGGTAAAGAGAGACATGCCCCCTGGCCTCCTATGGCTTCCAGTCCAGAACAGAGGACTGCTAAAGCAAAGCATTACATAAGTTGTTATACCGAGCTCAACATAGGACTCCACACTGGTTATACTGAAATTAGACCTTCCCAACATTAACTGAAGATCCATGTGACGCAAAACACTGGTTTTCAAAAGTTTTTAATTATTTGTCTCTATTTTCTAAATCCATTCTTTCCCATCACCTTCCCAAAGTGACTCATTAAAAAGGCATAAGGAAGACTTTTCAGACTCCATGATCTATTGTTCTTAAATGTGACAATGACGGTCTTTAAAATTATGATAAAATATGGTAAAGTATTCCACAAGGCAAAACAAGAGTACATTAAGCTAAATATACTGTAGGCAAAATTCAGCATTGCTCTGGAATTTCCTAATGCTGCTTCTGTGGTCTGTTAATGGGACAATCAGTTGACAGTCATGTATAATATAATAATTCAAATGACATCAGGCTTTTATGCAATTATATGGAAAGGTTCTTTGTGGTTTTCTTTATGTTTCTTTTCCTTATTTGTCTGTGTCAGAGAGGAGAGAGACCACACAATTTTGTGAGGATTGCATTCCCACTTGCCCAGAATGGCATACAGTAAGGATATGTTTTTCTTCCTCTGTCCTGTCTGGCCATAAGATGTTTAAAAAAGGATTCGCTTAAAATTGAGACTCAGAGCTGTAAAATATATCTTGCCAGAGACCTTCCCTCCCCACACTGCCTCTAGGGTGATCTTTCTGAAATGCAAATCTCATTGTGTCTCTCCCCCTCCGAAAACCATTTAAAAGGATCCCTTCCACCTACCACAGGAAAAGATTAGAATACTTGCGAGCTGAATGTTTTCCCACTAACATTGAAAATAGTTTTTACCAAATCCCATGCATGTACTGTATATTCTTCCAAAAATGGATTACCTCCTTTATTGAATAGAAAAATGTCATTGGGAAAGAGTGAAGCTGTTCACACATAAAAAGTTAATACCTAGATGTTTTTGAAAGGCAGCAACAAGAGGATCGCTCTCCAATCTTTCAACCTGAAACGAGATTGTGGGCTTCAGTAGAGGCAGATGGGACCTGTGGCTTGTGGGTTACCCATCACAGACTTGCAAGATTAAAGTACGAATTCCTCAGCATGATATACACGACCCTGCAAACCTGGCCCTCAAGTCTTTGGCGTCTCCAGACACAAGCACCTTTAGATGTCACCTTCCAGCAATTCTGTGCTACATGCATTTCCTGGAACACACTCTGCTTGTTCATGCCTCAGTGCTTTCTACTTGTTCTTCCCTCTGCCTGGAGTGCCCTTCTCCCACCTTTCTCTGCCTGGAAAAAAATACACTCATCTTTCAAAACTTAGTGCAGCTACCATGATTTCTGTTAATTCCTCCCTGACCTCCCAAAGCAAGAAATTAATCACTGCCCCTCACAGCTCTCTGCAAGTGCTGCAGGCACTGTGCTGCATCGAACGGGCACGCGTCTGTCTGCTCCACCTGACTCTGGACTCCGGAGGCCAGGACTTCGTTCTACCTCCCAAGTTCCTGACCCAGGACGTGGCACTTTCGTGGTGCTGGGTAAGTGTTCAGTAAATGAATGATTGTGCAAAGGGGAAAAGTAAAAAGGAAATTCAATGTGACAGACGAGTATTCAAAATCCTACTGATTTTGGAATGACAACAGACTAGGTTCTTCTTATTTAAAGGAACGGATTTGTTATATAGTGTTCTGGATTTCTGGAAACCATACCAACAAAGGAATAGGAAGGATTGCCCCAGAAGTCGATACCTTTTAGGGTATCCACAAAGCAGACTCCATGCTCTAACATTTTGTTGGGAGAAAAGGGCTGAGATTTGGGGGCAGAACAGATAGATGGGGAGAATAAAGGTAAGTGGCCTGCCCTCACCAATACTTGTACAACCAGCCTGACCTTGCAGGAATTTGCCATGCCCTCCCTATCTGAATGCCAACTACCTCCAAAGAGTATCACACCCTTGAATTGGTAGACTCATAGACTTTTACCCAACTCAAAAGAGAAAAGGTCCAAATAAAGAGGTGACAGGCTCCATGACTTTATACAAAACATGTGATCAATTTATAAATGTCAGGACATCTTTTGGCTTTATATTTTGTTCATCATTTTAAAACTTACTTATAGTAAAATTCATCCTTTTGGGTGAACTAGTCTATGAGTTTTGACAAATCCACAGTCAAGTAATTACAACCACTATCACAATAATAGAGCATTTCCATCAGTCCCCAAAATTTCCTGTGTAGTCCACCCCTACTCCCAAGCCTTGCCCTGGACACGACTGACCAGTATTTGGTCTCTATAATTTTGCCTTTTCCAGGATGTCCTATAAATGGAATCACGCAGGATGGTGCCTTTCATGTCTGGCTTCTTTCACTTGGCATGATGCATCGTGTCGTGACTGTTGCATAGATGTACCACAGTGCTGTTTACGTGCTCCCATTCATTACAGGGCGTTTGGAGTATTTCTTCCTTGTCAGTGATTTTGAAGAGAACTTCTATAAATATTCATGTATGGTTTTTTGTGTGAACATACGTTTCATTTCTCTTGGGCAAATATCTAGAAGTCAGATTGCTGAGTCATATAGGGAGAGGGTGTTTAATTTTATAAGAAACTGCTAAATTGTTTTCTGAAGAAATTGTGCCATTTTTCATTTCCATACAGTTGCTCCACATCCTCACCAATACTGGGTATTGCCAGGTTTTTATGGATTTTGTCCTTCTAGTCAGAAGCTCTTTGATACGGGATGTTCGGAAAGTGAAGGTGGGATTTTAAACAGGTAAACAAAAATTATGTATGGCATGATGAAATAAGTTAGTAGTAGTAGTGATATAGTTACAATGGACAGTGTTCTTTTTAGCAAATATTTAAATATTTAGTCAATTTAAGGAAAAAATGTGAGGAAATTACATACATAGAGAGTCTGAGGTTTGAAAACAAGAGGACATGCTTATAAAAGAAATAGAAGCTTTGTGCTAAGTGAGAAATGCCCCCACATTGCGTGTAGGAAATTGCAGTCATTGGCCTTGATAGGACCACAGGCGAGACTGGACCATGCATCTCTGGAAAGAAAGGTATGATTTCAGATGACAAATCCAAGGGATGCTTGTTTTCTGAAAATCTTGTCTGACATGAAACAAGAGCTGGGAAGGGAATTATACTTAAATTACACTTAAAGACATAAAAACAAAACAAGTCAAGCTAGTGTCATTGTGGAATAGAGGGAATGCCAAAGTCCACTGTATCAACAGGCTTATCTGTGAATGTTGGGTGACCCAGAGGCATGATCTTCAGGTAGAAATAAAGAGAATTTGTGAATAAGCCCAAGATGCCTCCAACCTGGGTGCCACCATATGGATGGATGTGTACGCAATAATGAATAGATGCTACTATCCCTGCTTTGGAGTGTAGATTTTTTTATTCTTCCTGTCTGAGACAGTATCAGATATTTGCCTGCCCACATGTTCAGCTAAACATTCATCCCAGCATCCCTGTTCTCCTCAACCTATAGTGTCCCCAGTCTCTCTTCCAAACTGTCATGTGCACAGGGACAGAAGAGCTATGGACCTTACAGCCTAGAACGAAAAGCATCCTTACTCACCAGACACATGAAAGGATAATAGTGACTTTCTCATTCTCCGGTGCCAGGAACACAAGAACTAAAGGCAGAAAAGAGCACTTCTGTCAAGAGACTCTTTGAGGCCAGGCTGGAGTAGAGTCAATTCAAGGTCATCGTCAAGAGCCTGAGCCCTGGAATCAAACTACTTGGGCTCAAATGCCACTCTCCCCCATGTACTAGGTGTGTGATGTTGCCGGGCAAGATCTGAAAAACTATCTTGCAGGATCCTCTCATGTCAAATGGGATTAATAACCGTCATACCTTGTAAGCGTATGGTGAGGATTTAGTGAATGTATACAAGTAAGGAGATTAGAGTCGTGCCTGGAACACTGGAATATGATCAGTGTTGCTTGCTAGCTATTACTACCCATAAGCTGATTATCATTATCATCACAATTAACATCGTTGTCTATCCAGTGAAGGAAGTATTCTAGGGGACCTAAGTCTTCTTTTATGCTAAAATCACATGACCTCATTTTTGCTGTAAGTCCAAGGTTCTATTTACTTGGCTCAATGTACAAATTAGGTCCTGAGCACTAGAGGTAGGTATGGGTTAGCAAGTAGGCAGTGCTATACCTACAGAAGTCACTGCTGCCTCTAATTCATAGGTCAAAGGTGGGGGTTCGCCAGGACTATGTTTGCTCCTGACTACATTGCTTTATTCCTCTTTCATCTGGTCATGTTCTTATTTGTTTCACAGTGATACTGTCACCTGCCCATCCTGCTATGAAAGGACTGATACGAGAGTACGTGAAACTCCAAACTGGAAGGTGCTGTTGGAAACCCAAACATAATGTCTATTTGTCCATCTAACCCCATGGAGGTTGCAAACCATATTTCCAGCATTTCTACACTGATAAAGATGTCCTCTAATAAAAGAGTTTTTGACAAGGAAACATATGTCAGTTACTTAAAAAGCTCTTAAAAAGAATAAACGTGGCCTATTTAAAAAAAATTCTTTAGTATTGGCTAATATGCATAAAAAAGCACCATGCCATCAGAGGGAGTATTAAATTTGGATGGAGAGTGTTCTTGTTTAAAAGAAAAACATCTCACGTATTATGCAAAGTCAATACCCATGTCAGAAGCTAAATACGTGCATTGTGAATGCCTTCAAAAAACACACATGCGAAAATAAAAAAACAAATTAAAAATAAGCCACTAGTAATCCAGTGCTCTGAAAAATATAAAGATGAATGACTTTGAGATAGATTGTTCCAGATATGTCAGGTGTTGAAAGTAAAGTACAGTCCCCAACTGTGAGGATGGAGAAGGTGAAGATTGGAACAGCTGAGCAAGTTGGCAGTAAAGGAAATGAGTATGAAAGCTCAGACACAGAAAAATGTACGAGTCCCTAGTTTCATACAATCAAACAGCAACTAGGTCAATGGAAAAATGTGGAAAATTACAAGAGATGTTATCTATTTTTGCTGAATATTGAAAGCAATTTAGTCACTTTTTCATTATCATAAAAGTGTTTCACAACTAGGCATTACCTTCCTAAATGACTGTTAAGTATATATATTTAGTATTATATACATTTACATATTTAGTATTTTATATATTTACACATATATAATTATACATATTAGAATATATATTTAGTAAGTATATATATTTTTATATTACATATATATTTTCACTGTCTATATAAAGCATACACATAAGTGTTCTTTCCTCTGACTAAATTTTGGGAGAAATGAAAGCGTACCACACATAGGAAGGGAAAGGGATGGAATGAAGAATTGGGAGGGGAAGACAGAAGGAATAAGGGTGAGGAGGTAAGAAAGGAAGAGCAACAGAACCAATGATTAATTAACAAGTGTTAACATCCCCCAAGTTCTTGAGTATGTGGGTGGGTCCTGAGGAAGATCATTTGGCTGCAATGGGCAGGAGGGTATGAGGGTTAAGCTCCAGAGGAATAGATTTCTACACTTGAGAAATGGCTTAGGGTTACCCTGAAGAAAACAGCAGAGGAGTCTGGGATGGGGGAAGCAGAGGCAAGAAAGGGCCAGGGGGGTTGGGGAGGGAAGCAGGCCAGGTGACTGGGAAAGGAATGGCTTGGGCTTTGGAAAAACATGGACAAGGACACAGGTTGCTTTTGGGAGGATTACACTGAAAAGGAAGATTTTAGCAAAGTCTCTCTCTCTGTGTTTATAAGGTATAATTACCTTTGTATTAGCTCTACAAAGCTATGTCAGCAAAGGCCTGTGTTACCTTCTAAAACCTTTGCCATCCAACCAGTGTTTCTTTTGGATGTATTCATGGGATTAGATGGGCTTTTGGGTGGCAGCAAGATATCCACAACTTACATGGGGTGAGGGACAGAAAGAGGAAAAGATGAAGAACAAGAGGTCAAAACAACAGTAGATTAAATCTGCCATCATCTGATAATTTTAGCACATCTTCCTGCATATCTCCTGTCAGTATTTTATGCACTTGCTCACTTAGAGAGAGCACTTGTCTACACTTTAAAGCACTGTAAAAACTCAAAAGTATCTTCAGAGCTACAACTAATGAACCTCAGGTACAGACCGAACAAGCTCTTGGTTTGTTCGGCAAAGATGAGGCTGCCCCAACCCAAACACAATCTGAAAAGACATAAGGGTACCTGAATGAGGCTTAAGGTTAAAAACACAGTAAATCTCAGAGAAAAGAAAAATACCAAGACTCAATTTTTAGTATGTACAATGAGTAAATAAACCCTACAGCTTAGGGAAGGAAAATCTATAAGAAAATACAAATAGGTATAATTTAGAGATTAAGTATTAAAACCATGGCTCCTCGATTCTGGTGCAGTTTATCACAATGTGATATGACTCAAGCAGTATTTAGATCAGGACTGAAAATAGAGGCCATGGGAAATCTAACAAAAGACACAAGTCATTGAAACTAACCCTCTGACAAAAATAGTATAGCTCCACATTATTTGGAATGGACATTTACACAAAGAAGACTAAAATGTCTTTTTTTTTAAAGATTTATTTGTTTATTTGAGAGAGACGGCACAAGTGGGAGGGGCAGAGGGAGAGGGAGAGAGAATCTCAAGCAAACTCCACCTGGGGCCCGATGCGGGGATCAATCTCATGACCCTGAGATCATGACCTGAGCTGAACCAAGAGTCAGACACTTAACCAACTGAGCCACCCAGGTGCCCCCTAAAGTGTCTTTTTAAATAAAACTTTTCAAATCACACGTCTCATTTATTCACAAGTCTTTTAAATTATTGGTCACCCTACACAATGCTTTCAGATTTATGGCAAGCCCATCCAAATAAGAACAAATTGACACATGGAATTATTCTTCTTATCTTTCTTCTGCGCTCACTCCCCTGTCGTCTACTCCACGAATGAGCTCTCCCCCCAAACACAAGGTAGCGTGATGACTCTTCTCTTCCTCGTTCCTTTATTCAGCACCTATTTCTCCTTGCCTGGTGTTACTGTTCATTCTTTAGGCATTGCACACTACATCATAAGACCTTTGGTGAGAAGGTCTACATGTATTCATCATCTTTTTTGGCTCCTAAAACTCTAGCCCAGCACGACACAAATGTTGGAAGGATGAAAGCAGAATCCGGGTAGGGCAAGATGCTGGCCACACCAGACATCTGTAGGAAAATGACCACAACATCAATTTCTCAATATGGATAATTCCAGGCCCCAGTCCATACTCAATATTTATCTTTTTCCAAAAAATGATTGTATTAAAATATTCCTAATGGAGCCATGCTAGTTTCTACTTCTAAATAAGGATGTTTTTCTTCTTAAATTTTTTTTTTCTTAAAAATTTGCTGAGACTTGATTCTGGATGGAAACTTCTGAAGTGAGTAAGGAAACAGTTTCAAATATTAGAACTGACACTTGCTGGCCAAATATCAGCAAAATGTTTTAGTAGCTTGACCATCTCAACAGCCATAGTCTTTTTTGTTGGTACAGTTCTTTCTGGTATTCAATCTACGCTGTTATAATGTAATATATGAGCTGACTTGTGGTCTTTTTAAAACCACTAAAAAGGGGACATCCTTCCCCTTCCTCAGAAGGGTACATTTCAGCCTAGGATTGCTATTAAGAGCAAACAATCAGCATCTTATTTGGGAAACCTCTCAGGCAAAATGCACTATGTAAAAGATATATGGTTTAAAACGCCATTAAGTTGTATGCTGGTCAAAAAAAAAAAAGCATGAACTTATTTTATCTTTATAACTTGTTTTACTGATGTGACATTACTGTTTGCCATTATTAATAATGCTATCCATTTTATTTCCAGTTACAGTCACATTTTAAATATATTCTCTTATTTCTTCATCTTTTTTTAATATTTTATTTATTTATTTGACACAGTTATTTCTTCATCTTAAAAAACACGAAGTTAATGCCTTGAAAAGAAGTTAATTAGAGGAACTAAGAAAGGTATTCAGATCATGCGTGATGAAAAGCCAAATCAAAGTTCTGCTGAGGTTCTGAGCAATCAACTTTCAAGTAAACTGACTTCTTAACCAAATATCTTCAGATGTATTTTCCCATTGGTTTCCTTATCTATCATCCCATACAAACATCTGACCCGTGGGGCATAGGCAAGGCAAGAAAACCAATGCGAGTTCCGACAGGAACTCCCACAGGGGGCGAGGGGACAGGGAGTCCTGTCTGTCTGGTTTATTATCATATTCCCAGGTCCTGACACACTGTAGGTGCTCAAAAATACTTGCACCATAAATGACAACATTTAATGCCACTTAAGGCTAAGTCAGCTTAGTTTACATAACAGAGTACATCAGCTATCATATATTATCAGTAAATTTTAATAATTAACATAAGCTCTAGCCCTGCATTGTACAGCACTGTAACCACTAGCTAATTTGGCTACTGAGCTTGAAATGTAACTAGTGAGACCAAGGAAATAAGCTTTTAATTTATTTTATTTTATTTAAATTTTAAAACTAATATTTGATTTCTTAATGGAAAACTTATTTTTAAAATATTTATTTATTTATTTGAGAGACACGGGGGGAGGGGCAGAGGGAGAGAATCTACAAGCAAACTCCCCGCTGAGCATGAATCCCAACTCCGGGACTTGATCTCAAAACCCATGAGACCATGACCTGAGCTGAAACCAAGAGTCAGATGCTTAACTGACTGAGCCACCCAGGGACCCTTTACCAGAACACTTTTAAATATGCTTGGAAGAACTCAAGTATGTGCATCGATTTTTTCAACTTTAAATTTTATAAAATCCAAATAGAGATGTCCACTGAAAATTTAGTGTCTGGATTGAGGTGTGCTGTAAGTATAAAACACACACCAGATTTCAGAAACTTAGTACAGAAAAAAAGAATGTAAAAGATCTCATTAACAAGTCCTTATATTGATTACATATGGTCATGATCATTGTAGCGGACTGGATGGTGGTTCCCCAAAAGATATGCACTTGTCCTCATCCCCAGAATCTGGGAATATTATGTTATTGGCAAAACAAATGTGATTAAGAATCTTGAGAGGGAAGAAAAAAAGGATCTCAAGAGGAGGCACTTACCCTGGATTATCCTTGTGGGCCCTAATCCAATGACATATTCCCTTTTAAGAGTGAGGCCAAGAGAGATTTGACAGACAGAAGAGGGGGCAATGTAAGGAAACAAAGATTGTAGTGATGTGGCCACTAGTCAAGGAACACCAACAGCCATTAGAAGCTGGAAGAGGCAAAGAAAGAATTCTCCCAGAGAGCCCCTAGGGTGTGGCCCTGCCTACACCTGGATTTTGAACATCTGGTTTCTAGAACTGTGTGAGAATAAACTTCTATTGTTTTAAGCCACCCAGGGTGTAGTAACTTGTTACAGCAACCACAGGAAACCAATGAAATAATATTTTGGATATGTTAAGTTGAAAATATTATCAAAATTAGTTTTACTTGTTTTTTTAAAATGTTTTAAAATGTGGCTACTAGAACATTTTAAATTATATACGTGGTTCTCATTATATTTCTATTACACTCCACTGCTCTAAAACAAACTATCAGAGACTATCTCTCTAAATAATATTTTTCCTGAAATTTCCATCTCTCAAGTCACATGTGGAAGAAGCAGCTTAAAAACCTTCTTAAATTCACAAAATGATGGCATTGTGACATACTATCTCCATTCCTGGAATGTAGTAGTGTTTGATTCATGTATAGAAATTAATTTTTTTTAATTTAAGTTTATTTGCAATATACTGGTTGATTATATAATTGATTCTTAATGTTCTTTTTAAAATTTAAATTCAATTAATTAACATATAATGTGTTACTAATTTCAGAGGTAGAGGTCAGCAATTTATCAGTCTCACATAACATCCAATGCTCATTACATCACAATGTCCATCACCCTGCTACCCCATCCCCCATCCCCCTCCCCTCCAGCAACGCTCAGTTTGTTTCCTATGATTAAGAATCTCTTATGGTTTATCATCCTCTTTGATTTCAACTTGTTTTATTTTTTCCTCTCTTCCCCTATGATCCTGTTTTGTTTCTTAAATTCCACATATGAGTGAGATCATATGATAATTGTCTTTCTCTGACTGACTTATTTCACTTAGCATAATACCCTCTAGTTCCATCTACATCATAGCAAATAGCAAGATTTCATTTTTGATGGCTGAGTAGTATTCCATTGTGTATACACACACATACACACACACACACACATATACACACACACCACATCTTCTTTATCCTTTCATCTGTTGATGGACAGGAATCAATTTTTTCTCTTTTTTTTAAATTTAAATTCAATTAGCCAACATATGGCACATCATTAGTTTTAGAAACAGTGTTCAATGATTCATCAGTTGCGTGTAACACCCAGTGAGAAATTAATTTTTTAATATTTAACTTGTAGATTTCTCTATTCATTCAAAAACATTAATCTGGTAAGTCCAGTTAATATATTAGATGAGAGAACTGGAATTTTTAAAGTTTCCAATAACATGAAAAGAAGGTTGAAATCTAACAAGATGGAAAGTAACAGGGACAAATTTAAAGGCCACACTTGAGTCCCAACAGCCAGCTGTGAAAACAGAGATTAAAGAAGATATGTCTTCACTGTGGCATGTGTGAAAGAGACCTGGGGCATCTTATTGATGATAAATTCAAACTGAGTTGGCAGGGAAGCAGGGCTACTGAAAGAGCTATTGTGACCTTGGGCTGTTTAAATAAAAATTGGGGTTCCACAACTGATAGTCCTGTCCCAGCCCACAGCTGCACCATTTCATATGACAATCAATTAGCCTGGAAAAAGAATAACCAAGGAGAAACGTATTGAGATATCTGCACATCTGAAAGGCTCTCCTATGGAAGACCCAGTGAGCTTGCTCTGTTCCCACCATAAAATTTAAAACAATCCAGATATTCTTCCCTAGTCCCCATTTCCTCAGGATTCTACTAAGTATCAGGGGGCAGAAATGGAGCTAATAGTTTTAGCTTATTCAGTATTGAAACACACTAACACAAAAGACAACCAACTTCCCATGTCTTAGAGGAAATTCAGGAAAGTGCCTTCCATGGGGTCTGAGAATGTTATTAATTTTCCTTATGAGTGACATCACAAGGCAACTGTATACCCTTTTCCAGAAACAAGGTACACACATGTGAGAGTGTAGGACAGTGGTTAGGAGCATAGACGGTAGATTCAGACTTCCTGGGTTTGAATCCCAGCTCTGTCATTTACTGTGACACTGGGCAATTTCCATAATCTCTCTGAACTTCTTTGTCCTGACCTGAAAAATGAGGATAAGTTCCTACCTTTTCAGGTTATTGTCACAAGGCTTGGCCACAGGCTAGGAGCTTCAGGCCAACCCCAATGCCCACCATGGCCAACAGAGCCACGCCAGTTCAGGGGGCCAGCATACTGAAGCTAGAAAAGAATTTCATTTTCAGTGGAGACCTGAAGGCTGTGGGGGCAATAAATGAACATTTATTATATACCATTTGACGGGGAATAGAGGAAATGACCTCTATCTCATGAGGTCCTAATTTTTTTTTTTTATTCATTCATTCAGTCAGTCAGTCAGTCAACAAATATTTCTTAAGAGCCTTCTTGTGCCCTGTGATGCATCAGGGAACAGATCTGATGAAAATCTCTGCCCTTATAGAACCCACATGCCAGTGGGGAAAGACAAATATTACATTGAATAAATAAGTGAATGATATAGTATGTTAAAAGTCAACAAGTGTGTTTGCAGAAAGTAGAATGTGGTTAGGGGGATCTTAAGATCTGAGAGGAGGGTGAAATTAAAATAAATAAAGTGGTCAGCTGAGAGGTCACAGAGGAGGTGATATTTGAGCAGACACTTGAAGGGGGCAAGGATGCGGACCTTGCAGATATCAGGGAAGCACACTGCAGGCAGACAAGAGCCAAGGAACATAGAAGTGTGTGTCTTTGAAGGGACAACAGGGAGGCCAGTGTGGATGCAGGAGAAGGAGCAAAGAAGACAGTAGTGGATGTCACCAAGATAGTGGGGGAAACACGGTGGCATATTGCATAGGGCCATCAACTTACCCTGAGAGAAATATGAAACCACTGAGAGTTTTGGACAGATGAGTGGCAAAATCTGACTGACTTGTCAACCTTCCCATTCTGCTTTCTCTGTGGAGAATATATGGTAGGTGGCACAGGTGAAACAGGACACCAGCCTATCTTAAGCATTAACTTCTCCAAGCTAACACACTCCTGACTTGCTGACCTAAGGCCCTTGATGTGAAACTGAACTAATTTACCTTCTTTGAGATTTGTAGACCACTGGCCTTGAGGAGTGAAGGACCAGAACCTTCCCAGGCCACAGAGGCCAGCAAGTTCTGTTGGAAGCGGCCTTGGCTTTCTTATTAGCCCAGCAATTTTTTCAGCAAAATGTTTTTCTTTCTTTTAGATCATACAAATGATTTCACTGACCTCCCTTTGTGTATCTACAGAACTTGCCCTCCTTCACAGGAAGAACGCAGTCCTCCTGCACATCAGGAAACAAGAGCCAGACCCCCTGGCACAAGCCCAGAGCACTGCGGTAATGTCTGGAGCTGGCACCATTGGGTCTGCATGGGACCAAGAAATGCTGCAGGCCACCGCACTCCCTTTGCTGATAAACTGCCCTAAACCCCTTTAAAAACCACTGGGCCAGGCAGAAACCTCAGAGTTGGCTTTTGGACAAGAGTCCTCCTCCCAAAGTTGCCAGCCTCCCGAATAAAGCTCAAACTCCTTTCCAGTCAAAACTCATCTCTTGATTGATGATGATCTTTCTGGTGACGGGCAGCTGAACTTGGATTGGGTAACACCACAATAGCTTTCTGTAATAATCCACCTCAGGGAAACAGTGGCTGGGCCCAGGAACAGCAGTGGAGGTGGTGAGAAGTGGTTGGAGTCTAGATATATTCTGAAGTTAGGAGAAATCATTTTGCTGATAGATTAAGTGTGAAATCTGGAGAAAGGGAGTTGAGAGAGAGTCCAAGATATTTCATGTGAAGAACAGAAGGAAGGAATTGCTATGAACTGTGATCAAGAAAACTATGAAAGGAAGAGGTTTGGGGACAGGGGCAGATCAGTTTTATAATTAAAAGAATTTTACCTAGGCCAGAGAACAAGTCCCAAGTTCAGCATGCCCCAAATCAATATGGTGGTAAGATTCAACCAGTGAATCAACAACCATTTGGCAGGAGGTATTTTGAGGCAAATAAAGTGTCTGATGACAGCTTGGTCTGGATGATTGCTAAAATAATTTCCAACTCTTAAGTTACTTAAGTATGATATTAACATATTTTAACAATGTATGAGTGTGTGTGTGTGTGTGCACATGTGGCAAAGAGATAATCTAGAAAGTCCTTTAAAATCTTGACAAAATAATTGCCTCAGCCTTATTCCACTTTCAAGAAGTGGGAGGTCAGACATTGAAGCCACGTTTCACAAAACTAACCCTGCTATGTGACTATTGTCTTACTGAACCACCCATGGGAAAGCAACACTTGTTCATGGCATTTGTGACAGATAAAGTGTTGATGACCCAAGCTAGTCTTCCTATTTCTTTCCTTTCTCTAGATTCACAATAGTGGATTAGAGCTTTCTCTTCCCAACAACACAGACTTTTTTTTTTTAGCTAATAAGGAGAAACCCTGTACCTTAAAAAACAGCTCTCAGGAAACCTAACTCGCCCTAAAATGTTTCTTCAGCAGAGGTCACTATAGATTATGAGAACGGTTTATTAAAAGAAAGGGGAGAGGAATAATATTACTGTACTCCCAGGGTTTGAAAATAAGTCATTTAGCACCTAGAACTGCAATATTCCTTGCTATCACTTTTTCTCAGCTTCATTAATTTTTCTTCTTCCAAAGTCAGCATCCACCCTTATAAGCCTTTGTCTTTTGCTGTCATAAAAGCATTTATATGCATTAATCCTTGACAAATGGGTGCATTTGATCCGTAACTGATTTCTCTGCCCGACAACTAGAAACAGATACATACTAAAATGAAAATAAGAATAGAAAATGCCGAGTATAATGTAAAAATATCACCTACTTACTCAATATGCCCTATAAAAGTTTCATCTGAAGAAAACAACAGCCTCCCAGAGAGTGTAGTAGTGAACGCTTTGACCTTTTATTCACAGGAGACCATTCCTAACAGTGAAAAATCAGTTCACAGATTAGATTCATATAAACGAGAGGGTGGAGGGAGGGAAGGAGAGAAGGAGCAAGCAAGAGCCTTAGGTGTTTGCTGGGAGGAAAGAGACTCAGCGGAAGAAAAGGTCAGGAACTCCCAATGTCTCAAAGGTTTGCTTCACATTCACTCAGCTGTGGAGCTGGACCTGGTAAATCCCACTTATTCAAAAGTCGGCTAGGTGTGAACAAACAAAACTGGATGCTTGGTGTTGGTGTCACACTGTGTTTTGATTTGATTTTTTTTTGGGGGGGGACTCATTAACTGAATTATCCTCTTGTTTTTAGACAGAGAGAATGAACTTTCTGGAGACTTCTCCAAATACTAAAAAACGCTAAGATATCTAAATAGCTGAGAATAGAAGAGTACTATAACAAAGAAAATATCATTTCCTAACCACTAAGGCATTTTTTTGGTTGTCATGAATGCTCTACACCCAATATTGCCCACTATTGGCCTTCTGGGCTCATGAAGGAACCCCTTTTGTGGCCCCTTGCCATTGGGTTGAGCCATATGACCAGGGCTGGCCGGTGAGTTCTGAGCAGAATGACATGAATCACTTTCAGGCTAAAGAGTTTATTTGCTGATCTTACCTCCAAAACTCTCTTTTTTTCTGCCATGATAACAGTACTATTTCAAATAGATGCTGCTCTTAATTCTGGGTTGAAGATAACACGGAACACAGCTTCTAGCCAACCTCAGGAAGTCAGACATATGAGGCAGACATAAACTTTGCTAAAATATATAAGATTGCCTTGAGCAATTGAGATTTGGAGCTGAGTGGTTACCAGAGTATCACCTGGCCTAATCTGAGGGGCATTTATTTCCATCTTAGTACTGTCCATCACAATGAAAACAATACTGGCAGAAGCAAAGAATTTCAGTAGTGTAGTCATTAAGAGCTTGGGATCTGGAATCAGATTACCCCAGTTCAAATCCTGGCTTCACACTTATTACCTGCACACTTTGGGCAAGTTATTTACATTCTCTGAACGTTGTTTCCCTCATCGGTGGAAAAAAGAGAACAAGAATAGCTACCTTACAGTGGTAAGTGTAAAGATTAATGAAATAATATGGAATTCTTAGCACAATGCCAAGAACATAGTAACTACTAAATAAAAATCTATATTTAATGTATATATACATCAGACACAATTAAGAAGTTAAGTTAATTTTTAAGGCTAAATTATATTTTTTTCTTCCAAAGTCAGTTTTGACTCTGTCTCCCGCTGTCTTCAAAATATTTACATGCATTAATCCATGACAAAGGAGTGCCATTTCCCTGATATTGTGATCTTCCTCAGATTATGTATCTGTCTTCATAATGCTGTTATCTTTGCCTCAAATTCTTTGCTGCCAAAACTCCATCCCTAACTCTTGGTACAGTTCTTCCTTTTTCTTCTGGTCTCATTGGAAGCACTTTTTTTCACCAAAGCCTTGACCCAGATCTTAGACTCTTCCCACCATCAAACGACTCCTCCAAGGAAAGAGCGGGAGGTGAACAGATGGTCTTGGAGCCCCTCAGGCAACATAGTAAAAAGATCGGGATGTTTCGTCGGAACCCTAGTACACTTACTGAACACTGGGTTTAAGATTATCAATACTAGGGGGCGCCTGTGTGGCTCAGTTGGTTGAGCTACTGCCTTTGGCTCAGGTCATGATCCTGGAGACCCAGGATCGAGTCCCACATCGGGCTCCCTGCTCGGCAGGGAGTCTGCTTCTCCCTCTGACCCTCTTCCCTACTCATGCTCTCTCTCTATCATTCTCTCTCTCTCTCAATAAATAAAGAAAAATCTTAAAAAAAAAAAAAAAAGATTATCAATACTATGTGAAGCTTTCCCTCCAAATGTTCTATTAGAATGACAACTCTCTTTAATTAGCATTTTTCTACTGCTTTCTGTTGATGAATAATACCATACCCAGAAGAAAAAACTTTACACCAGATCTTATTCACACAAACAAGTACATCAATAGAGCTTTCTGCTTACAATAATAATAAACTACCCTTACTTGTTTTCAACAATTTAATTAAATACAATTAACTCTAGTTTGTTTTGGCAACCTATTAATGTCACAATTGAATATAAATAGACTCATGAAAAGATTAAAATTAATAAATCCTTTACACTATTGTAAAATTACCTCAATGCTGTGCTTGCCAGAAATACTTAGCAGCGGTTTTGAAGTATGTTAATGAGGACAATAAAAAAGAGATAATAAAGTTTTATCAAATAACTGAGCAAGGCTTCTGTGAGGCTTTGACCTCTTCAGAAGAGAGCGCTCGCCTGTTGGGTATAGTTCTTAAGAGACTCTGAAACACTAATTGCTAATTTATCATCATCTTACAGTACCTTTAATCCATGTCTCTAACCGTATAGGCTCTTCACTCATGCTAACTTGAAATCCCTAGTGTCTTAAAACAAGAAAGTAATCATGGCATTTCATTTTGTTGTTGTTGTTGTTTGGTTTGTTTGTTAAGTCTCAAAATATTAGACCCTGTGATACTTAGGCAATTCTTAAAACACAAAGATATATTTTGTATTCATAGTAGAAAATACAGGGTACACATATGAGTACACATAAACGGCAGCCTCGGATGAAGCCTGTGAACACTTAGGTACTAATGTGTTTATCAGTATATGCCATGTAGTCAATGGGCCCTGCGATGCGCATAGGTTATTGTAAGAACACAGTTAATGGAAAGAAAAAAAAACACCTGAGGAAATATAGATAAATACTATCAGATTTCAGTTGACCAATGGCTCTTTTAAGATAAGGATATAATCCATTCTGAGAATCACAGAGCACCAAAGCTGACTTTTGGACTATTTCCTGTTAATGAGTTATTGGCCAGATGTTTAATTAATTACCCAAACTTCACCATTATTTGGCATCACACGGACTCTACTAAACTTACTGATTACAGCACCTTCATCAGTAATTACATGTGAAGATGCTTTTGGAAGGAAGGATGCTCTAAGTAGTGAATCTAAGTACTGACTTAGAACCTATGGCTACCCATTACATAGAGATTAGCCATAAAAGCTAATATCCAAAATCTATAAAGAATTTGTCAAATTCAACACCCAAAGAACAAATAATCCAGTCAAGAAATGGGCAGAAGACACGAACAGATATTTCTCCAAAGAAGACATACAAATGGGCAACAGACACATGAAAAAATGCTCAACATCACTCAGCATCAGGGAAATACAAATTTCATTCTGACACTGGTCAGAATGGCTAAAATTAACAAGTCAGGAAACAACAAATGTTGGCGAGGATGCGGAGAAAGGGGAACCCTCTTACACTGCTGGTGGGAATGCAAGTTGGTACAGCCACTCTGGAAAACAGTATGGAGGTTCCCAAAAAGTTGAAAATAGAGCTAACCTATGACCCAGCAATTGCACTACTAGGTATTTACCCAAAAGATACAAATGTAGTGATCCAAAGGGGCACCTGCACCCCGATGTTTATAGCAGCAATGTCCATAATAGCCAAACTATGGAAGGAGCCCAGATGTCCACCGACAGATGAATGGATAAAGAAGATGTGGTGTGTGTATGTGTGTGTGTGTGTGTATATATATATATGTATGCAATTGAATATTACCCAGCCATCAAAAAATGGAATCTTACCATTTGCAAGGATGTGGATGGATCTAGAGGGTATTATGCTAAGTGAAATAAGTCAGAGAAAGACAATTATCATATGATTTCACTCATACGTGGAATTTAAGAAACAAAACAGAGGATCATAGGGGAAGGGAGGGGAAAAATAAAATAAGATGAAATCAGAGAGAGAGATAAACCATAAGAGACTCTTAACTATAGGAAACAAACTGAAGGATGCTGGAGGGGAGGTGGGTGGGAGGATGGGGTAACTGGGTGATGGGCATTTAGGAGGGCATGTGTTGTAAGGAGCGCTGGGTGTTATATACAAGTGATGAATCACTGAACTTTATCTCTGAAACTAATAATGCACTATATGTTATTTAATTAAATTTAAATAAAATTAAATTAAATTAAAAAAAAATCTATATCTTTAACCTGTGCTAAGTACTTGGATTTTATTAACAGAAGACTCAGGTGTGGTCATAAAACGAATAAATAGGGGCGCCTGGGTGGCTCAGTTGGTTAAGCGACTGCCTTCGGCTCAGGTCATGATCCTGGAGTCCCGGGATCGAGTCCCACATTGGGCTCCCTGCTTGGCAGGGAGTCTGCTTCTCCCTCTGACCCTCCTCCCTCTCATGCTCTCTGTCTCTCATTCTCTCTCTCGCAAATAAATAAAATCTTGAAAAAACAAAACAAAACAAAACAAAACGAATAAATAAATTCAAGTTGTAAAATTTCTTTTTTTTTTAAAGATTTTCTTTATTTACTTGAGAGCAAGTGAGCAAGAAAGAAAGAAACAAAGCATGAGCAGGGGGAGGGGCAGAGGGAGAGGGAGAAGCAGACTCCCTGCTGAGCTGGGAGCCTGATGTGGGAACTTGATCCCAGGACCCTGGGATCATGACCTGAGCCAAAGGCAGACCCTTAACCAACTGAGCCACCCAGGTGCCCTCAAGTTGTAAAACTTCTATATGCATTTTTTTTTATACACTAAAATATTATGGATGTATGTGTTAGTATCAGGCACTTTCTCCACCATCTTTGCTTTGACATTCATATAGTTACATAACAATACGAGATACCATATGCCAGATACCTATTGCCTGGCAGGTGTAGAACAGGCATCTCTACTCTTTATGCAAACCTGCCAAGTGGGGATTTTATAAACATGGATCCCCATTTTATGGGTGTAGCAGAGAGCTACACTAATTTGCCCACATTTAGAGCTAATAGTGTAACAACAATAGAGGTGGGATGTAATCCCCTGGTTTACCTTATATACCAAGATGCTCCTATTTCTATAGGTTCCTTGAACCAAGAGTAACTGGTGGCAAAGAGGGTGAAATCAGGTAAAACACCCACAAGCATGTCAACTCTATCCAATTCTCAAAGATGTATGTAGATGCTATGCTTACCCTGAGTTGAAGGGTACTTACCCTGTTGCGGGAACCTTTCCATGTACTCATACGTATTAACTTACTTAATTATTTAAATCATTATTTTTAAATGAAGAACATGGCCCACCTTGAGAGGTGAATTAAATACATATAAAAACATATAAAAACCCTTAACAGGCAGTATGTTTCATCTCAAAATTAAGCAGATAATTCCATATAAGGCACTTTGCACAGTATATGACACAATAGATGCTGAATGACTATTGTTTGGGGGTGTTGTAGTTGTTTCTGAAATCATCTCTATCTCCTTTAACAACTCAATGATGGAAGTGTTGTACCTGGAAGGATTCAGAGGTTGAATCTGGGTTGATTAGCCATGTCTGCAGTGGTATAACCATAGAAAGAGTGGGCTATGGATCAGGAATTTGCCATCACTAGCCAAAGGGATATTTTTGGAAAACACAGATTTATTTTGATGCTGAGAGGAATTTAAAAGGGAGACTTCAGATAGGATTCTATAAGCAATTTCTACCTACCATGTTATTAGGCCTTTTTTTTTTTTTTTTTTTTTTTGCAATACTTTTATTTGAAGGCTTTGTCAAAAATACAGCCTTGCATGAAGTATTTTGAGAAGGGAGAGGCGGAAAGGAGCAGGAAAAAACCTAACTTGTCTGCTCCATTAGCTCACATTCAAGTAGGACCATTGTTTTTTGGGTTTTTTTTTTTTTTTAACATTCATTTAAATGATATATTTGAAGCTGGAAGTACTGTCACAGGACAGGCGTTTGCCTTTGCATCTCCCACACAAATCTTGACGATGGGGCCTTTTAGGGTCAACGTGGCGGAGTTTTACAGTGCAGGAGCATCTAGTCTGTTTACAACTTTGACAGGTGATATCCTCCACTCGGTAAGGGTTATAAGACTTCTGACAAGTTCTGCAAAACTGCTTGAAGTAAACCTTGTTGGTGCCCTGCACACACCACACGTAGGCACTTTCCCATCGGATGTTTAATGTGAAGTTTAATGTGAAAGACAGCAAATTCCATATTTTAGCAAAAAGACACTACTGCAAATGATCAAGCCACTTACTAGAAAGGTCAGCCCACTTTACAATATTCTAGATAATTTATAAAGTCTCAATATGATAAATGCCAAAAAAATTTTATCAAAAATTAAATTGCAGTTAGGAAGAATTCTTTTCCAGTGTGAATGATTTATAACTGATTTGAAGTAAAACAGAAAATCTACACTAAGACTGAGTCTAATAAATGTAGATTTATCCTATGTTGTTGCTTTGTCAGGTGGAGCACAAAAAAAGGGTCTCTAAAATCTAAAAAAAAAAAAAAAAAAATTACAAGGAAACTGTAAAAAAAATACTTGAAAATGAGGTGCTGTTATCCCAATAAGAAAAGAAAGCATGTTTTCAGCAAGGCCTGTTGCACAGCAAAATTAAGACCAAAGCATTACTCAGCCAGCCACAAGACTCAAAATTATTGCATGATATAGCCAAGCTAAATGCCTGAGACACGGTTGCCTGCTAACACAGAACAATGCCCCTCAGCACAGAAATTTGTTTTGTAATTTATTTTTTTTAAAGATTTTATTTATTTGTCAAACAGAGAGAGAGAGAGCGAGAGCACAAACAGGGAGAGTGGCAGGCAGAGGGAGAAGCAGGCTCCCCGCTGAGCAAGGAGCCCGATACAGGACTCGATCCCAGGACCCTGGGATCATGACCAGCTGCCCAACCGACTGAGCCACCCAGGCATCCTTGTTTTGCAATCCAAACTAACCAGGACTAGCTTGCTGATGTTCCTAAGTGCTAAAGTAGTAGCTGGTTGTGATGGCAAGAGCACCAGAGTGGGAGTCAATGCCAAACCTAAGTTTTCCTTTCAGCTTTGTTACTATTATCCACAATTTTCCAGTGTTTTGTACAATGGCGATAACAGTGCCACCCATGTAGGGTTGTGGTATAGATCATATGCCATATTATAAGAATCAGCCCTTATTAGGGCCTACCCACAGCTGACACTCAGGAAACTGAGCTGGAAAAATTCGAAGGCTGGAAAAATTCTCAATTTGCCCTCCCAAGCTAGATGACTTTGAACAAATCAATTAACTTGTTCTTTTTTTTTAAAGATATTTTTTTATTGGCAAAAGGGAAAGATGTTCTACCTCACGAGTTTATTATGAGGATTCAATGAAACATCAAATGTTTAGGGTCCTTCCCTCCTTCCTTCATTCATTCATTCATTCAGCAGGTATTTATTTGGCCCTCACCATGTGGCAGACTCTCTGTGAGGCATTGTGAGACTGCTGGGCTCCCTATCCTTTCCGAGCTGACAATCTAGTGGGGAAAGCAGGGTTAAACCAGTGATTAGAATAAAGTGGCGTCACTATCTTTAGTGTGGAAGCATAGTTCTCTGCACCTAATAAGTGACTGATAAACATTTGTCGAATAACAAATATTAAATTTGTTGTAGTTAAAAATAAAAATGATTATCCTCAGGCTTTGATTTAGAGATATGAGGTTTTCTCTAATATAATAGCCAGACTTTTAAAATCAACAGTAGTAACATATTTTGTCTTTTATTACACAAAGGTAACAACAATTCAAAGGTGTGAAAGGCCTTATGGGACACCAAGAATTTGGCCAGAGTACAGTTGCTGGATTTTTGTTAATTAACTGACTTGCTTTCCACAGAGACTTTAATTGTAGGTATTGGGACTCTTCCGTTCCATCTTACCTAGCTCTACACCTGTGACCATGAGTGTACATTGATAAGGCAGCCCATAGATTAAAAAACAGTAACAAAGAAAAAAATAAATCTTGCCTCCCCTTTAATTGGAATAATATCAAGTTTCTCCAACTGGCAAAAGGCCAATAGCCATCCAAGTTACCAGCCCACCATATCTCTACTACCTGCCTCTAAGTTTATGTGTTTTGTTTCCCTTGGCTGAAGCTGTCACCCTCCATCCTCTCCTGCTAGCTGACTTCCTAACCAACATTCAAAGCTCAACACAAAATCATCCCCCTTCATGAGGGCTTCCCAAATCCTCTCTGCTCAAAATAAGTGGCTTCATGTGTTATGATCACAGAGCACCCTGTTTGGTTAGAGCTCATATCAGAAGCCACTCTGAATCTTAGACACAGAAATACAGAAGAATGGAAAAAGGAACAAAAACTTCCAGAGGAAATAAAAAGAGAGTTGTATAACTCTCACAAGTGGACAGAATTGTCTAACGCTACATTATTGTAAACAGTAGTTACAGCAAGACACGCGGTTATTTAAATTTTGATTCAATTGCAATTGGTTCATTTTTCTTAGTTTTCAATGAAATATTTTATGGCGTGCCGTTTTTTGTTTTTTGTTTTTTGTTTTTTTTTGTTTTGTTTTTGGATAAGAAACAGATTCTGGAGATGGTCAGTCAATTAACCCACAATGGAGTTGGTCAAAGACTTCCAACTTGCACGCCAATGTCAATCAATTGATGGGCAGGGCCTGGAGAGGGACTGAGAAAGATTCTGAAATCACATCCTGGCTCTGCGGTAACAATCACGGTGATTGATTACCTGGGCCTGTGATAGATGGAGGACTGGAGATTGGCAGCTTGTGTGCCATAAATCTGCTCTTACTTCCAAAAAATTCTGGGAGTAGCTGTCAAAAATGTTGCCCTACAAATGTTCACCCAGTGACCTAGTTTCTCAAGCACATGTCTAGTACCTGGCGTCTTGCATTTTCATCAGATAAAGAGATAATAAGAAGCTACAAAAACAATTCACCTAATAAGACCTCGTCCGAGAAGCTTCCAAACAACACCTTCTCCTGTCTTATATCTTATTTTATTTCGGGGGAAAAAAATGGTTTTACTTTTATTTTTTGCCATGCCACATATTTTTTAATTCAGAGTTATATGTAGGGCTGGTCTCTTGTTACAATTTCTTCATAAAAGAGTGGTATTCAAACTTTGCTGTCTATAGCACACTAAGGAGGTGAAATACCCAATTCCTATCTGTTTCCACTTCCCAGTGGAAAAATACTCAGTTAATAAATACTTGGAAAGACACATTTATGAATCACTAATTATTTTTATAAAATAAGAGGAGCCTATTAACATGTTCATGTATTATAGAATGATGCCCTATGGATACAAAAATAAACCAAATATGTTATGTACCTTGAGAATTCTGTTGCATATGTTCACAAGCAGTATATAAACAATGTCACTATGTAAGTGTCACCATAGAAATAAGTTTGAGAGTGATTACATATACATGTTTTCCAATGTGGATATAGGTAAATCATTTCTGAAACACAATTCAGGAATGTCTTAAAGTCTATTCCTTGGTGAATCTAAAGCAAACATATGCAAATATGCATCATTACAGGCTATAGGGTTAATGAAACAGCCCACAGCAAACTTAATTGATAATGATGAAACTAAACCAACACTAATTTATAATTAAAAAGCAAAGACCACAGCCATTCAAAATCACTAACAACTCAAACAACACTCAAGATACACTGGTAACAAATTATCCCTTCCAAAATTGCATGAATTCTAATTATTTGCATGCAGGCATTTTGCAATGTTTCCAAGAGCTGGCAGCCAGTTTTCTAAATAGAATACTGAATTAGGGAAGCTCAGTAAACCTTAGTTACATGTCATTCTAATAGAAGATAATTCAGTTGGTGTACTAATAAGTAGACTGTATTCATATACAAAATAAATGCACATGAAATCTGAAAAGAACAAGAACAGAAAAAAAAAAAACAATGTTGAGTTTCAAGATAAATGTATAACCCACTAGTGGACTGCAGACTAGATTTTGAGAACTTTAATAAAGTATTAAATTAAGGGTTTTACACAGGCAACATTACGCTGTCTGATGCTTCCCTCTGTTTCATGACATTTATAGTTTACTCTTTCTGCCAAACTTTAATCTAAAGGAAAATTAATTTATTTTTACCTAAGATTCAAATGAGACCTCTGTTCAGGCCATTGGCTTCTTTATATAAATACCCTTTGTTTATCAGACTCCATCAGTAGCTCCATTTACAGTTAGTAGCTTGTAGACAAAATAGCCAGAGACTCAGCACTTTAGCATTTGGGGTATAAGTCAGGACGGGACAAAACCACAGGCATAATTTTAAAACAAGCCAAGACAGATGTGCATAAAAATTCCCCACTTTTAGCCGCACTGCCTTCACCTCTCTCTACCTTGCTTGCATAAAAGGATTTGATAAATTCATTAAAAATCAAAAAATGTTGGAGCTGGAGATAATCTTGCCTGAGGTCACACACTAATAGCCCGCAGGTGGGATAGAGCCATGAGTCAAGTTTTGTTTGGCCCACTTGACATTTAAAAGATAAGGAAATTACACATAAAATTCTTAAGTGTCCTGCTTGCCTTGAACCATGGGATGATCTGGTCACATTGAGCCTATCTCAGGCTTAGCTAAGGATGTGATGTGCCCTCTCAATGCACACATGCTCTTCAGCTGCTACAGTTATCCTCAGGCTGGTCCAGTCATCTTTGTTAACTGGCTGGTGCACGAAGGTATTTGCCATGTCCATCTATGACGGACAAGAATATACTTTGCGGAATGCATAGATGGCCTCTTTGGGAGCTTCTGTACACAATATGAAAACCATTGCTTCCTTCTACCCTCTTACTGGAGACTTGCAATTGACAATTGATGTGAGATCCTGAATGCACCAGGGTCCTACCCCTACTGTGGTGCTCCTTCCTCATTACCATTTGATACAAAAAAGGCTTCATGTGGTACTTTCCTGCCAGTATTTGCATTTTTAAAGGATATAAAGTTCTTGCCCAGTTATGAGAAAATATTTATTGAATACTTACACAACATTCATTCAGTGGGAAGTATGACCTACTGGCCTGCTGACCCGAATCTAAGATGTATTATCAATTTCAAGAGCATTGAAGTGCTTTTTCCTCTTACTGTGCGGTAGCTCATCTAAACCTGGGAGCTGACATTCTGTATTCATTTCAAAGCCTATGACTCAATCTATTCATCCTTCATCCACATGAGGGGGAAACAAAAAATCCTTTGGGTACATGCAGACTCAGTTAGCTCCCATCTATTTTTGGGTGACATGGAAGCATGCCTAAAAGAGAAGTTCTAGTAAGGGCATAGTAAAGATAAATATAGGTAATCACATCAGCAGAACAATGACCTTGGCTGAGGATGTAGGTCTTCCTCCCTCCTAGACTCAAGGTGAGGTTTGGTTTGACTCTTTCCGCGTGGAGGAAGAATCCGATTAATGAATAGCCACATCACTCAGCGTTATCTATCCATCTTCGGAGAGAAAATCGCTGGGATTATATCAATTCTCTTTTCTTTCTCTGGGCCTTTATTATATAAAGATGGGGAAGGAGAAAGAAATAGTAGGCCAACAGGGTTCCCTAAGTGCTTTCAGGACACTAACTTTACAGAATCTAATTAGTTTACACAAATGGTTAAAAAAATCATTCACTTTCTTTTTATCCCAAAGAAAGGAAAAATTGCTGTCTTTTCTTATTTCTCCCTGCTACAAAGATGAAGTGAATTTTTCTCTTGATACCAAAAAATTTGAAAGCAGAAGGCCTTTTCCTATATGCTAAGAGAAGTTTCTCTTCAGTCCCTTAAGACCACGCTTACAGTATTTTCTAAATTTATAGGAAAAAAACTCATGCTGTGACTGAAAACCTTAGGGATTTAAGTTTTTACTACATTTGTAAGCATATTCTTTGGGTTATTTGGTTAATGGAACTGCTGTCAAATAGAGTAAATAACTACACAAAGATATTGCACAAATACACACATACACACATACATATGTATGTTATACTGACAATTTAATATTTATACCTCTCTCCATTTGTGGTATCCCTAAATTATAAACACGCACACAGATACATATGCATCCATACATACACATGCACCCCCACACAAGCAGTAATAAATGAGGGAGAGTTAGAGGTTTTACCAGAACATTCATTCCTTAAGAATGTAACAAATATTTTTTGAGCACCTATTATATGTCAAGTTCCTTACTAAAAGTGAGATATAAGAAGATGGATAGCACAGTGGCTCACACTTCTCAATGCATGTGATAAGAATAGGCACTTTAGATATTGCCCAAATTAAAAAAAAAAAATGTTTAGATAATTTTAGTTAAACACAATCAGGTTTTCTATCTGCAAATCTTTCCAGAACTTGTATACACTTACATGTACTGCAAATCTCCAAAAGGAGAACATACCAAACAATGAGTACTTCCCCAACACTTAATAGCTTTTTTCCAAGCAGCATCTTGAGGGTACGGTATTTTCTGAACTGGAAAATACTGGCCTAGACACTTCATTGGATTAAGGCTCTTAAAAGGAAAAGGGCCTCATGATACTTTCCTACCTAATCGTCCTTCTTTTTCCTTAACCTGAGAACACTGTTTGATACATTTCTAATTTTACCATAAAACTACAGCTAATATTTTAAGTTTTTTATTAAAAAGTAATATATACCCATATTAAAAAAAATCTTAAAAACACATAATTGGGGCACCTGGGTGGCTCATTCGGTTAACCAGCAGGCTCTTGGTTTTGGCTCAGGTCCTGGTCCCGGTATTGAGCCCCACTTAGCTCCTGGCTTCCCACTGAGCAGAGTCTGCTCCAGGATTCTCTCCCTCTGCCCCTCCTCTGTTCTCTCTTTCTCTCTCTCTCAAATAAATAAATGAATCTTAAAAAAATTAAAAATAAAAACCACATAATTATAGGAAATAAGTCCAAGTCATTCTAGTCCTACCACCAGGTTTAACTGATGCTATGTATAGAATGTTTATAGCCTTTCTGACATCTTTTTATGCCTGTGTTAATATTTTTTTCCAAAATTATTTTGAAACTGTATATTCTGTTCCTTGTTTTTGTTTTTGTTTTTTTCCCTCAGCAGTGTATCATAGGCATCTTTCCTTAAGAGTACATATAAGCACATCTCATTCTTTGCAGTGGTTACATTGAATCCCATTGTATGGTATACAATGATTTATTGTACCAAGCTCTTTTTGCTCTAGCTAAAACCCCCCTCTAATTATTTGCCATTAAATTAACTAGACCTTTACATACATTTTTTCACACCTGTCCAATCATTTTCTTAGGCTAAGCATCTCGAAATGGAATTGTGTAGGATTTGCACATTTTACATTTTGGGAGATGCTGCCAAATTGTTTTCAAAAAATGTTGCACGAATTTACATACTCAAGCTTTGAGATTTTCACACAGTTTAAAACTGGAAGAGTTTTTCAAAAAGTTCAAGTAGTCATCTTAAATGAACTTTAAGAAATTACCAATTGAAGGCTAAGGTTCATTTGTGCCACTTCTATATATTTGTTTTCAGTGTGACATAAGATCTATTTTCCTTAACTATGACGAACTGAGGCCATAGGCTTGAGCTCACATAAGTAACAGTATTTATATAGCATTGTAATAATTCTCTTATAAATTCAGGGGATTGACAGGAAATATTTATTTGCATCTCTACTTGGTTTTGATACTTTGAGGTCTTATCAAATGTCCATAGCTGCACTCTGACTCTGGGACAAGGTCAATAACATCAATCAGATGATCAATGGATTATCACTAGCACCAGCTTACACCAAATAACAACCTGTCTGCTCTAATCCTTAGGTCAATTCACTACACTTAGCAATCTAGTACTGGTAAGAATTCTTAAAAAGCCAATATGCAACCACTGTTGTTCTGACGATATCTTTCATACTACAGTTCTAAAACAATACTTTATTGTAATGTGCCTTGGTATTCTAATGCGTATTCCTTAAGCAGTTTTCAATAAAGTAATATTGAATACTAAGGTAAAGATAAGTATAAGATATACAAGAATGCTTTTTAATATTTTAACAAAAAATCACACTTTTAAATGAATTGTGATGTTCACTACGTAATAATTAAGTCATAAATGAATACCTCCCTCTAAATACATAGTTTGCTTAATATAGTTTTAAATCAGGCCAAGTATAAGTTACATAGACAATTCTATTCGGAGTAATCTTTCCATATATCATTTCCATACACACCTGTCAATACAATAGCAGCGACTCAAGAATAAATGATTCATTAGGCACTTATAACTTCTTGTCTCATGTAATTTATCTTTAGAATTTTAAATTACTAAAGAATCCCAAGGATCTTTTCTTACTCAAGTATTTTGAAATGATCCATATTTTATTAAGTTTCAAGAATAACCCCCCACACACACACACACATACCCACACACTTGAAATTAAGTAACTATTAAAATTAGTGTCATAATTCATATATCCATAAGGGGGAAGAACTAATTCTAAAGTAGAAAGTTACATCCAGCAAACCATTCATCCTTTTTCACCTGTTACACACCTGATGCTTATAAAGAGTTGAAGCTGTCTGTTTTAATTTCCTGAAACAAGGGAACATACCACTTTTGGGTTTTCATTGTTCAGTCTGTCTTTTTTTAAATTATGTGTCCCCTTCCAGCTTTACTATTTATATATATAAAAGGCACGAGTATTCTTCAAATTGTTGTGGTAATTTCTTACATCGTTCCCAAAATAAAAACTTGATTTAGCCAAATATTATTGAAATTACAAATCTGTTAATCTACGGCACATTTTACTCATTTGTGTAATTTTAAAGTTCACTTCCATTTGATTGACTATTTTAATCCTTCTTAACTAGTAAGTGAAAATAATGGTGCATTCCTAATACCATAAATATGAAAAATAGAAAGTACTTAGGGACTACAGGGGAATCTATTAAAATCAGTCTGTTTTCTGGTTAACATATTCTCATTCTGTTTGTGTATTAAGCCACTGCATTGAGAAAACAGATCTCAAATTCACGGCCTCACAAAGACATCGTCCCGATTTCATGTTTTGACAGAAGAAATTGGCCCAGATCTCTAACCATTTCCCCTACAGGACCCTGGCTGGCTGGTGCCATCCAGGTGCGGCAGAGTCTGATGAGGGGAACATCGCGTCAAATTCCACTCATCTGTCAGTGTAGTGGATTATTTCTTGAGAGACTGAAATTGGCTGCTTGGGATGGGAACACCATCAATCTTACTGTGTAGGGGATGGCAAAGCTGCCCGTAAAAGGCTGGCAAGAGGGGGGCCAGCCGTTCCTAAGCAGGTGAGGAAGCAGCTGTAAAGCCTTCACTCTCCCCCCATTCAGGGTTCTGAGGGAAAGATTTGTCATTTTTCACATTTCCCGGGTACTTGGTATGCACGCAGTGTCCGCTTGTTCCTGCTTTATGGAAGAGGCGATTTTTCAAGCTTAGGCAAATGTGGCAAAGCTCAGGGTCTGCCTGGTGTCTCATTTTTTCTCATCATGTCACTTGTTTTAACTGATTTGAGAAAATGAGATTATGTTTTTCCTTTTTGCTCATTTATCCTGCTATTTATTTATTTATTTGCTCATTTAGGGGTGGATTGTCACAGATAACTGGCCCTGATTTCTCTCTTGTTTTCATACACATTTCATTAGTGTCCCTGAAGATTTAAGACCCACAAAGGGAAACATCACAACTCTCATAAAAAAAAGCATACATTTACTCTTAAAATCAAAACAGATTGTATTAAAGGAGATTGCATTTCTGACTGAAATAAGCTAGAATATTGCTGTGTCCAAGATCTATCGTTTTAATCTTTGCAGCTATTGTTGAAAACCCAAGAAAGTTGAATAAACCTATTACATAGAACCATTGGACTTTCAGTTTGATATCATTTTAATCTTTCTGCATCTAGAAAGGAGTATATATAGTTTTCTTAATTTCATCAATGAATCGGTAATGGATCTCAAATGTATAAGCGCTTGGGGCTGAAATTGGGTTCGGTGCTACAGTTTCTTGGGGTATCTGACATACAGATCGACCATGCATTGGTGATAATAAGCAATTTCTAGCAGCAGACGTTGGAGAAAACAAATACTGAATTCAATTTTAGTCAGAACTTAACGACATGTTTCTGAGCTTGAAATTATAATATTTTGATAACAAGCCCCATAAAGATTTGAGTTTACTTAATACAAATATCATAACCATAACCCCCGACCAAAAAAACTCCTGTATTAACTGATTAACAGAGATAGTCTAAGTAAAAACTCACTGCAAAGTGTACTCTATTTCACGACTATACACATCGAGCGTAAAAGACAGGCAGCGGTTGGTGATATATTCTAGCCAGGTACCTCATAGTTTTTAAAAAAAACAAACACGAGATTAAAACAAGGTTTTGTCCTATGTGGATTGTTAGCTGTGTGAACAGCAAAACTTTACTCATTTAGCACCTCTAACATGTACTTTTGTAGTCTATTAAGAGATGTCAGAGTTATTGATATTTATGAGGAACTTCACAGTTTACAAAGCACTGTCACAAAAAATTATTTTACTTACACCCCCACAATATCTTTAAATGGGAAATTGGGCCCAGAGAAGAAAAGTGACTTTCCTAAGGTCAAGACACTTCAGGTTAAGTAACAGAGATGAGTGCTGGTCCTGAGCGCTGCCACTGCCCCCGGCCACCTCACCAAGTTCAGCCAAGGCCACCTTTCAGAAGGGGTTTGAGTCTCTGCATTGACACAACTTGGAAGTTTTCACAAATTATGGGAAACGGCTCACACCCCTCAAAGAGGCTACTCGGCGTGATTATTCTGTGCCCTGGGAGATATATCCCCTCCTTGGGAAACAGGCCAGGGAGGTGACATCAGACCTACCCGACTTCCAATGGCAGTTACTGGCTGTGTGGTCTCATACAAGTCACCCGATCCCTCAGAACTTCAGTCTCCTGGGCAACAGAAGGATTGGGGGCGGTGCGCGTGGTGTGAGGGGTAGGGGCGATTACACCTACGTGTATACGGATTAAGACGACGTGAGTGTGCCGAAAACCCTCACAATAGTTATTTTTGTTACGAATTCTTAGTTAAGTATGACAATGAATGCAAATTTCCCGCGTTATTTGTATGACTGTAACAAATCAGACCTTTTTGCCTGAACCGATTGGTAATTAACTGACTGGAGGTAAACCGCAGATTCCAAAACCCACGTTTGTTCTTCCTCCACCTCGGCACCGAAGCCTCAGAGTCTGGCGGTACCCGCTCCGCTCGGGGCTGAGGACCCACGAGGCAGAAATACAAGCGCGCGGCAGGGGCGGCGGAGCGGTTTCCAAGCCCACCTGCAGGGGCACCAGCGCCCCCCCTCGCCTTCCCTCCGCAACCCAGGGCGTGGGGAGTGAGGGTGGCTGGGGTCCTGACGCAGCCCCGGGCTGAGGCCGCCCCGACGCCCCCTCCCGCGCCCACCCCCTCCCCCACCCCAGTCCTCGGGGGGTGGCCCGGGCTCCTGCAGAGAACCGGCTCGCGCGCTCCCCCCGCAGCCGGGTGCGGGCGCGCGGCAGGACCCCGGGCTGCACCCCTGCTCTTTCCGTCCAGCCCGCAGCCTGGAGGCAGAGCCCGGGGAGGCAGCACGCAGCGCCCCGGGAGGTGTTGTTGGACGATTGTGCCGACGAGCCCAGGACTGGCGCCCAGGCCGATTGCGGAGCCAGAGAAAGGCAAAGGCGTGGACGCTGGACCGCGCAGCTGGAGCCAGCCGAACGGATGGGAGGAGGCCAGGAAAGAATTTGGAGAGGGGATGGAGGGCGGGGAGCACTTCCGACCTGAAGACCTGGAGCTTGGCCGCGCCAACTAGTCCCCTGGGCCCGGACTTGGCGATGGGGGAGGAGGGCTTAGGTGGAGGGCGGAGTAAGCGAGTGCAAAGGTTGAAACTAAACAGAATGTGGAAGGAAATCTTTTCAGAGAACGGGTGAGCGTAAGGACAATCGAGCTGGGGGGCAGTAATGAGAAAGGCAAAGAAGGAGGAAAAAAAAAAAAAAATCCAGACGGAAGAGTGAGGCCATGGAAGGGTAAGAAATATACTTTAAACAAAAAGACGAAGAAAGCAAAATGCGTCCGGAAATCAAAATTCAATATAGGGGGGAAAATCAGGCTAAAGGGAACTTGTTCCTGAAAGTGCCAAGAAAGAGAGAGAGAAAAATACCACCGTTAAAAACTGGAAGAACAGAAAGTGAAGGAAGGGAGAAAGGAGAGGAGACAAATTAAAGCAGACAAGAAATAGTAAGTTATTTTTAAATTTCTTTTTCATTAACGAACTACTTCCAAAGTTAATTTCGGCACTAACATCTCCACAAAATTCTTAGCCACGCACACACCGAGATTATAGTATCTACACTAGATAGGATATCCCAGCAGTATACATACCCATTATTTTATTGGTTGCAAAGATCATATTTTGCCTCTCTAAGAAATCAAGTCTTGCAAGTTATCTCACCTTCTGCAGAGTATTTTGCTATTGGCCAAAGTATCCAAAAACCAAGGACTTCACTTTTTTAAGGTGTGAGGAAGGGGTAGGGAGACTCTTAGAGAAAACCATGTGTTTTGTTTTGTTTTGTTTTTTTCCTGAGAAATTCATAGAAACACCTCTAGGGCATTTTAGTATCCCCCTCACCTTTCCCCAAAGCATCCAGCCAACAATATGTGTCTTGGAATTCAGAGGCAAGCTGCCCGCACTATATAGTACTTTCTGTCCCTTACAGTCAACCATCTGTTAAGGTGACAGCAGTGAGACTGGAGGCTGCCGAGGAGCCAGCTCCCGACTTACCTGGTCTGTGCAGGTGGTGCTGCTGGAAAGTGTGCTGAAGGGATCCATGGCATAGGAGCACTGCACAAGCACTTATCCACAAATACAGGACCCAGGACATCGCAGAGACCATTGCCATTCTCTAAAAAGAACATGAGACAGCAAGGATTACCCCCAGCTTCAAGCCCCCAGCTCAGTCAGTCCCACTGATGAGAGAAGGAGGGTCTCAGACGTCATGTCCCCTTTGCTACTTTGCTGGCTGAAATTAATAACCCAGCAGAGGTCATGCCATGAAGTGGGATTTAGGGAAAGCCTTCCCCAAGAGATCGTGAATTCTTTTTGAAATTCTGCAAAGCCAAACGCCAAGGACTGCCAGACACATAAATAAATTACAGTTTGTGACTATCAGGCAGTTTGAAGCACAGTATCCTGACTTTACATCCTGTTTTTTACAGTGATCTTTAAACTATAGTTATTCCAGGCATTGAAAAGCTGCATACTCCTGTTCATTCTAACTTCATTGTAAGTCTGACATAAGCCTGAAAGGAAAGAGTGGATTCTTTTTTTTTTTTTTTTTTAATTCTACCGTCATGAATTTTTAATCATTCTGCTGTCTTCTAAACTAAGTAATCATTTCTCAGAGGCATGTTGTAATCTCCTGATAGAACTGGTCTTTTTTGGCTGGACTTAAAATCAGACGGAATTGTCTTCAGCCAGAATGAGTTTCAGATGCAAGATCTATGCTTCTATCCTAGAGTAAGCCATAATTTACAATACTGCTTTGCCTCCTAAGATCCCATTGTGGCATTTGTTGTATAGTGTTGATGAATATGCATACACAGGTGGTGTATGTATTTATGGATGAACATATACCTTTTCCCAGGCGCTGAAACTTTGACAGTCTTATCTGCACCTATAAGGATCTTAGGAGCTACAGAGGCTCAACTGCGCTACATATTGTCCAATTTCTCAAACAACACCTTATGCTGCATTTCATATTGCCAAATTAATCAAACTTGAAGCATCGTCCTTACTCAGCCAGTGATACGGAAGCAGTTTCTATACAAGAATCCAGTTAAGTGTATTCTTTTCTCTTAGAGAGAGCTTTGGAACCCGGATTGTTCCTTTTAAAAATTTTTCCACTGTCAAATTATACACTACAAGTATTTCAACTATACATTTAAATCTGCTAGTGACCTCCCAGTGTGGTTTCTTTATTCGTGGAAATTGGCACTCTTTCAAAAACTGTGATGTTCAGAAAGCAGAAATATACATCATATATGTGTGTGTGTGTGTATAAAGATATAATACAAGATAATTTATGGGCTTTAGGAGAGAGATGCAGTCTTTAAAAGGGGTTTAGGACTATAATAGACAAATGGTGACAACCATAATTAAGTGCAAAGTAGGAAAACATTATTTTCAACAGCATGGTGCCTTTCATGCCTCACTTTGTGATTCAGATGGACCATTCACTTTATAATTAGTTTCACTGCCCACTGTTTACTTTTGTACACAACAGATTTATCCTCATTGTCTTCAGAACTATCAGTATAACATAGATGCATTCTCTTCAGTAGAGATAAATAGCAACACCCCTTCTATGAATCTTGAAATGAATGCATTTAGGGGCCTTTTCAAAATACGCTGCAAATTATAGAAAGACAAAATAGAGGTGACTGTGGCATGCATTGACTAGTTGTGAATTTCAGTTAAAAATGCACTAGAAATTCATCTAAACTTTCAAAAAGCCTACCACAATCAAAACTTAACAGTTTTTCAATGACTCTGCTTTCTCTTGCTCATTTCTTCACCCCTGTAGCTTTTAGCACTTAAAAAGATTACTGTGACTTCACATTTGCAGTATTTTCCTTCTTCTTCCTTTTTTTATTTAACTTTCTTTAATTCTCAGCATCACTTCCAAGGTTCCTGCATATCACTCTCATTGCTCACTCTCCTACCAAGAGGTTGTCTCTATGTTAATAGGTGTTTTCCACCAAATAATGCATCCAGCCTTACGTAGTTCTCTAGATATGACTGAATAGGTTACAAATCTGCTTTCTGAATCTTAAATCCTTAAAGAGGCTTCTTACCTGAAAAATCCAGCCAAGAGCAGAGTACTCTATTAGTGTTCATTGGAAAGCTCTAACACTTTCTAAAATCCATCTGTGCACAATTGGAGATTTTTTTTAAAAGAGCTTCCCAATAATCTTCTTTATCAGGATTAAAAAAATATGTTTTTCTCTTCCAATGCTATTTCCACAGTAAAGAAGACATCGGGTTCATTCAGACTGTATTGTCAGAAAAGGAGCCAAGGTTTGAGGGGTGGAAACCTTGTCATTTTCACCTTTAAATCATCTCCTCGCGTCACCTCTGCCTGATGAGACCTTTGAAGTGATCCTGATGAGAATCAGTTTACAGTTAATGATGGACCATCCCCAGTCCCGTGCATTCGGGGCAGAGTAAGGCAGCAAAATGTAGGAGCAGGGCTGCTATACGGTGCTGTAAGTAGCAGTAGTCTGTTTCAATACATCCCTCCTCTGTAAAGTATCACATGTCTTAAAGTGACATTACCCTCTATTACAGCTACAGTGAATTGTAATGCCTGCCCACTAACTCTTCAGCAACTCAAGCAGTACTTTAACACTATACTGTCTGGCATGTTGTTAGAGCTTTCACTGATACCGTTCATTTGCCAAAAGAGTAAAGAGGGAAGGAGAAACAAAAGAAAAAAACATTCTGCAAAATATTGATAGTGTTAATGTGTGTTAGGCTTCTTAACAGTAAATGCAAAAGTGAACTACAGGCCATTTCTTACCTCTTCATGTTCTTTGACCCAGTACGTTAACCAAAAATATTGTCAGGTTTATACAAATTTAAGTCTGTCGATTGTTTTGGCAGCTAAATCTGGGAATATGGCATACTTGGAATACAATATAGATGCTTATATGCATAAGCCCAATAAAAACCTTCTGAGGTTTTTGAACATGTTTAATAAATAGAAACATGTCATTTTCAGCATCGAAGATTGGGTTTTGACAAAGAAATATGCTCAAAGCGTTTTTTTAAAAATCTCCCTCTCCCTCCAATAACATGCTGGGGTGGGAAGAGGAAACCCTCAGAAACTGAACATTTTGTTTCTAGTACTATGGTTCGGACACTCCCTTCTTCGGAAATAAAGTGATTGTATCCAAACGTTAACGATGCACGTAAGGTGACCTAGTTTTCACTTATAGACTGTATGAGCAGAAATACTCATTCAGTTATTTCATGAATTGCTTATAAAGCACCTACTATGTGCTAGATGCTTGGGGACAAGGCAGAGAACAAGGTCGATGTGATCCCCACTGTCATAGGTCTAGTCTTTCATAATTTTTTTCAAAATCAAGGTGGTTCTCATGATTTTCCCTCCTCACAAACCTTTTGAAATGCCTCAGAATACCCCTGCCTTGCACGGGTATTATAAAGAAGGGTCAAAGGGGCGCCTGGGTGTCTCAGTGGGTTGAGCCTCTGGCTCTTGGGGTAGGCTCAGGTCATGATCTCATGGGTGGTGGGATCCAGCCCCATGTCAGACTCCACACTCAGAGGAGAGTCTGCTTTAAGATTCTCTCCTTCTGCCCCTCCCCCTTTCAAAATAAATAAATCTTAAAAAAAAAAAGAAAGAACAGTTGATGCCACTGTGCGACTTTGGAAACCATCACCTTCTCTCATGTTAAACAGAGTGAACGAGTGAGAGCCCCTACAGATGGGTCGGTCTTCCCCACTGGTCTTTCACAGTGCACAGTGCACACGTAACAAGACCAAAGTTATAGTAGGTAGTGCTTGTTTCATTTCTGTGGTTCGTTATTGTTGTGTTGCTGATACGTACAGACTGTGCGGCATCAAGACACAAACAACAGCAGTGCGGCAGCTAATGTTCATTAAATCTTTCCTATGAGTAGCGCTACTCTATAGTATGTTGCTTATGAGGTATGATTTAATCCTTTTTACTAACCCCATAAGATAAGTATTATTATTCTTATCTCCACTTCATGGATGAGGAACCCCAGGGGGAACAGGGAGATTAAGAAACTTGCTCAAGGTAATATAGCTTGTAAGTGATAGAGTAGGTTTCAAACTCCAATGATCTGGTGCAAGAGCCCATGTCTTAGACACTCATATAAAATACTACATGGTTGGGCTGACTGGGTGGCTCAGTCGGTTAAGCATCTGCCTTTGGCTCAGGTCATAATCCCAGTGTCCTGGGATCGAGCCCTGCATCAGGGTCCCTGCTCAGCAGGGAGTCTGCTTCTCCCTCTCCCTCTGCACCTCCCCCCTGCTCATGCTCTCTCTCTCTCTCTCTCTCACACACACACACACTCCCTCTCTCTCAAAGAAATAAATACAATCTTAAAAAAATACTTCATGGTTAAAATAACCCCCCCCAAAAAACCATTACATTTTCTCATTTCTTTACCATTAAGAGAGTCTCAAAAAAGTATTATTCATTCATTCAAGAGGTATATATTGAGTACATTCCAGGCTTTTGAAATATAGAAGTGTGGAAGATAGTCTTTGCCCCATGAATTTTTTTTGGGGGGGGTTGTTTTTGCTATGCTAATGTATTCAAATTAAAAGGAAGTTACTAATAAGGGCTACCATTTTGAAAAACTAACCATTATGTTCTTCCTTTCTAGGGATTAAATTAAAGCTAAACATAGTTATTTATCTACAAATTAATTCAATTTAATGAACTTGAAAGATGTACTAAAGGATTATGTTCAAGGCACTCAGATAAGCACTGTTAATTTTTTAAAAAAAACTGGAAGAAAGACTTGCTCTTTTAGGCTTAAGTGACTGTCTATATATGTATGTGATGGAACAAGAATATCAACATAGTTCCTCGTTTTTCTTCCAAATACCTTGTAGTCCATTGTATTGCAGCCAATGACCATTTGTCCTAAATAATATAAGCATCAACAAATATTGGCATGTAAGGCAATTTAGTCTATTTAGTCTATCCCAACTATTTTGTGATAACAAACTACTATCACACCTTTCAAAGAAGTTGGCCTTTCCACCATCTGGCCATAGTAGGATTGTGTCTCCTGATTCCTTTATCATTGAGTGGGCCATAAAGTTCTGGCCAGTGAAGTATCAGCAGAATTGATGGTGTCTTTTTGAGGCTGGAACATTTAATTGTTGAAGCAACACCCTCCTTTGTCTCCAGAACAGGGACTAGTCACACTATCAGCCTGGATCCTTGAATGATCACAAAGAAAACAGGCCCTTTTCCCTACCAGCCCATAATGGATATACACAGTGAATAAGAAATAATTTGTTCTTCAAGCAATTGAGATTTGGGAGCTACTTGTTATTGCAGCATAACCTAGTCTACTCTGACTGATGAAGATTTTAACTTACATTATCCAAGTATTAATTGAATGTTTATGTTCTATACACTGCCCTAAGCTCTGAGGAGACAGCAGTATGCACATCAAACCAAGTTCCTGCTTTTTCAGAGCCCCTTGTAATGGAAATCTATTGGAGTTTTTTTTAATCAGAGCAATGATAAACCCAAAGCATTGATTATTGCTGCTGGAATCCCTTTGGACTCTTATAGACTGATCACCCATGTGGCCTATGGCTATGTCCTGCTCAGCCATTTTGTCATGCAGGCACAATATTTCAAAAGGCATTATTCCAGCACTATTGTTTCAGCCCATCCAGTTTCATTAATTCAAGATACCTAAGCAGTTGGGTATTTGAACCATGATTCAAGCCAAACTCCTAAAGATACACATTTCAAACACAGTATCTGTGTATATGCACATTTGTTTATGTGAGAAAGAGAAAAATTCTATTCATTAGAACTCTGCCCTATGGAGAAACCCACATTTATTCCTAAGAAAAGCCCAGTGAAAATAACTGGGGGTAAAAGCCAAAACACTCAGAATGCTTAAATAGCCAAGAATATTCAGCAAATAATCCTGCATAATAAAAAAATGAGATAGATAGAGGATGTAACAAGGAGAAAACCAGGAGGGAGAAAGAAAATGGTGGGGGGCAGAGAGACAGAGATAGAAATATATTAGAGGCTCAGGAAGAGAAGGACCGAGAACAAATGTCAAAAGGGGATTTCTTGGTGGAAAACTATATCCTATGGAATGTGACTCTTCCTGCCTCTCCAAATGATCATGAAAGTCTTAAAAAAAAAAAAACCCTCACATATACTTTGTGTTATTAAGTTACCTGGGAAACCCGTTGAAGGGGCTACCTCCCCCATCCAGGCATAAAGTACCACAAGAAAATCCCTCATGTTCCTGATTACCACATTTCTCATTTCTTGGCATTAGAAATAAAAGCTATCTGGGACACCTGGGTGGGTCAGTCAGTTAAGCATCTAACTTCAGTTCAGGTCATGATCTGGGTCCTGGGATTGAGCCCCATGGAGCTCCAAGCTCAGCAGGGTGTCTGCTTCTCCCTCTCCCTCCGCCCCTCCCCCTACTCATGCTCTCTCTCTCTCTCTCTTTCTCAGATAAAATCCTTTTAAAAAAAAAAGCCATCTTATTTCAGCTTAAGACCAGTACACTTAATAATAATTTGGCTAAGAGAGGGCAGAGCAAGATGGCAGAGGAGTAGGAGACCTGGATTTCGTCTGGTTTCAGGAATTCAGCTGGATAGGCATCAAACCATTCTGAACACCTATGAACTCAACAGGAGATTGAAGAAAAGAATAGCAACAACTCTCTGAACAGAAAAGCGACCACTTTCTGGAAGGTAGGACGTGCGGAGAAGTGAATCCCAGGTGATATTCGGGAGGATAGACTGCGGGGGAGAGGGCCTCCGACGGCCGCTTCTGGCAAGTGATAGAGCCACAGAGCACAAAATCGGAACTTTTAGAAGTCTGCTCCACTGAGGGATGTCGCTCCGGTGGCTAAGCAGGGGGTGGAACCCTCGTGGGACAGTGTGGTCTCAGGACCCTTGGGGTCACAGAAAGACGGGGGGTGCCTGAGTGTGGCAGAGCTCCCAGGTATCAGAGCGGGGAAGCTGGCTGCAGAGACAGAGCCGAGGCATGGGCTCTCAGTTCGGGGTTGTCATAAACTGGGATCCGAGGCACAGTCGGGCCACTGCTCCTCCAGCAGGGACCCAACAAGAGGCAGATCTGGGGAGACTCCCCTTCCTCCCCTGGGAGGAGAGGTGCAGGAGTGCACCGCAGGGATCTGCTGGGTTTGGAGACTCCACAAGGGGTCGGGTGACAGAGATAGAAATGCTCACAGGCCAGGTGAGCACGGAGTGCGGCCGGAGACCGGAGAGACGGGAGTGACTGACTGCTTTTCTCTGGGGGTGCACTGAGGAGCAGGACCCTGAGTTCTCGGCTCCTCTGGGCGGAGATTGGGAGGCTGCCATCTTCACTCTCGTCCTCCAAAGCTGTACTGAAAGCTTGCAGGGAACAAAATCTCCCGAGAGCAAACCCAAGCAGATGACTTAGCCTGGACCGGCAAGGGCGGGGCAATTCCGCCTCCGGCAAAGACATTTGGGAACCACGGCAACAGGCCCCTTCCCCCAGAAGATCAGCAAGAACAGCCAGCCAAGACCAAGTTTACTGATCGATGAGAACGGCAGAACTCCAGTGCTAGGGGAATAATGCACATAGAATCCATGGCTTTTTTACCATGATTCTTTAGGCTTTCAAAGTTAATTTTTTTTCAACTTTTTATTTTTTGAATTTTTCTTTTTCCCTTTTTCAACCAACATCGTATCAATCCCTTTTATTTAAAACATCTTTATTTTTCATTTTTACAGTCATATTCTATCCCTTCATAGTAGTTACCCTTATTTTTGGCATATATATATAAGTTGTTCTCTCTTTAAAATTTTGAGATAGTTTCTTCTAACAGATCAAAATATACCCTAAATCTCTAGTGTATGGCTTTGTTCTACTCTCCTGCCTGATCACATTCTCTCCATTTTTTTTCTTCTTTTTTTTTTAAATCCTCTTCTTTCTTTTTTCAAACAACTTCTTATCAATTCCTTTTATAAAATTTTTATAATTTTCATCTTTACAGTCATATTCCATCCCTTCATCATATCAACCCTTATTTTTGTACATATATAAGTTTTTCTTTCTTTAAAATTTTGGGAGGCACTTTCTTCTAACAGACCAAAATACACCCAAAATCTAGTGTGTGGCACTGATCTATGCACCAGCCTGATCATATTTGATAATATTTTGTCTTATTTGTTTTGTTCTATTTTTGTTTGTTTTTATCTTTTCCTTTTTCTTTTTTTTTTTTTTTTTTCATTTTCTTTTTTCTTTCTTTCCTTTCTTTTCCCCCAGCTTCAGGTCTTTTCTGATTTGTTTAGAGTATATTTTCTGGGGACGTTGTTACCCTGTTAGCATTTTGTTCTCTCATCTATTCTCCTCTGGACAAAATGACAAGACGGAAAAAATCACCTCAACAAAAAGAACAAGAGGTAGTACCGACTGCCAGGGACCTACTCAATATAGACATTGGTACGATGTCGGATCTAGACCCCAGAATCATGACTTTAAAGATACTAGCTGGGCTTGGACAAAGCATGGAAGTTATTAGAGAAACCCTTTCTGGAGAAATAAAAGAACTAAAATCTAACCAAGTCGAAATCAAAAAGGCTATTAATGAGGTGCAATCAAAAATGGGGGCACTAACTGCTAGGATAAATGAGGCAGAAGAATGAATCAGTGATATAGAAGACCAAATGATGGAAAATAAAGAAGCTGAGAAAAAGAGAGATAAACAACTACTGGATCACGAGGGCAGAATTCAAGAGATAAGTGATACCATAAGACGAAACAACATTAGAATAATTGGGATCCCAGAAGAAGAAGAAAGAGAGAGAGGGGCAGAAGCTATATTGGAGCAAATTATAGCAGAGAACTTCCCTAATTTGGGGAAGGAAACAAGCATCAAAATCCAGGAGGCACAGAGAACCCCTCTCAAAATCAATAAAAATAGGTCAATACCCCGACATCTAATAGTAAAACTTACAAGTCTCAGAGACAAAGAGAAAATCCTGAAAGCAGCTCGGGAGAAGAGATATGTAACCTACAATGGTAGAAACATTAGATTGGCAACAGACCTATCCACAGAGACCTGGCAGGCCAGAAAGGCCTGGCAGGATATATACAGAGCACTCAACGAGAAAAATATGCAGCCAAGAATACTATATCCAGCTAGGCTGTCATTGAAAATAGAAGGAGAGATAAAAAGCTTCCAGGACACACAAAAACTAAAGGAATTTGCAAACACGAAACCAGCCCTACAAGAAATCTTGAAAGGGGTCCTCTAAGCAAAGAGAGAGCCTAAAAGCAACATAGACCAGAAAGGAACACAGACAATATACAGTAACAGTCACCTTACAGGCAATACAATGGCACTAAACTCCTATCTTTCAATAGTTACCCTGAATGTAAATGGGCTAAATGCCCCAATCAAAAGACACAGGCTATCAGATTGGATTAAAAAACAAGACCCATCCATATGCTGTCTGCAAGAGACTCATTTTAGACCCAAAGACACCCCCACATTGAAAGTGAGGGGGTGGAAAACCATTTACCATGCTAATGGACACCAAAAGAAAGCTGGGGTGGCAATCCTTATATCAGACAAATTAGATTTTAAACCAAAGACTCTAATAAGAGATGAGGAAGGACACTATATCCTATTAAAGAGTCTATCCAACAAGAAGATCTAACAATTGTAAATATCTATGCCCCTAACATGGGAGCAGCCAATTATATAAGGCAATTAATAACAAAAGCAAAGAAACACATTGACAACAATACAATAATCATGGGGGACTTTAACACCCCCCTCACTGAAATGGACAGATCATCTAAGCAAAAGATCAACAAGGAAATAAAGACTTTAAATGACACACTGGACCAAATGGACTTCACAGACATATTCAGAACATTCCATCCCAAAGCAACGGAATACACATTCTTCTCTAGTGCCCATGGAACATTCTCCAGAATCAATCACATCCTAGGTCACAAATCAGGTCTCAACCAGTACCAAAAGATTGGGACCATTCCCTTCCTATATTCAGACCACAATGCTTTGAAACTAGAACTCAGTCACAAGAGGAAAGTCGGAAAGAACTCAAATACATGGAGGCTAAAGAACATCCTACTAAGGAATGAATGGGTCAACCAGGAAATTAAAGAAGAATTAAAAAAATTCATGGAAACCAATGAAAATGAAAACACAACTGTTCAAAGTCTTTGGGATGCAGCAAAGGCGGTCCTCAGAGGAAAGTATATAGCAATACAAGCCTTTCTCAAGAAACAAGAAAGGTCTCAAGTACACAACCTAACCCTACACCTAAAGGAGCTGGAGAAAGAACAGCAAATAAAGCCTAAACCCAGCAGGAGAAGAGACATAATAAAGATCAGAGCAGAAATCAATGAAATAGAAACGAAAAGAACAGTAGAACAGATCAACGAAACTAGGAGCTGGTTCTTTGAAAGAATTAACAAGATTGATAAACCCCTGGCCAGACTTATCAAAAAGAAAAGAGAAATGACCCAAATCAACAAAATCATGAATGAAAGAGGAGAGATCACAACCAACACCAAAGAAATACAAACAATTATAAGAATATATTATGAGCAACTCTATGCCAGCAAATTAGCTAACCTGGAAGAAATGGATGCATTCCTAGAGATGTATCAACTACCAAAACTGAACCAGGAAGAAATAGAAAACCTGAACAGACCCATAACCACTAAGGAAATTGAAGCAGTCATCAAAAATGTCCCAACAAACAAAAGCCCAGGGCCAGATGGCTTCCCAGGGGAATTCTAACAAACGTTTAAAGAAGAATTAATACCTATTCTTCTGAACCTGTTCCAAAAAATAGAAATGGAAGGAAAACTTCCAAACTCGCTTTATGAGGCCAGCATTACCTTGATCCCAAAACCAGACAAAGACCCCATCAAAGAGAAGAATTACAGAGCAATATCCTTGATGAATATGGATGCAAAAATTCTCACCAAAATCCTAGCCAATAGGATCCAACAGTACATTAAAAGGATTATTCACCACGACCAAGTGGGATTTATCCCTGGGCTGCAAGGTTGGTTCAACATCTGCAAATCAATCAACGTGATACAATACATTAACAAAAGAAAGAACAAGAATCATATGATCCTCTCAATAGATGCAGAAAAAGCATTTGACAAAGTACGGCATCCTTTCTTGATCAAAACTCTTCAGAGTATAGGGATAGAGGGTACATACCTCAATATCATAAAAGCCATCTATGAAAAACCTACAGCAAATATCATTCTCAATGGGGAAAAACTGAGAGCCTTCCCCCTAAGGTCAGGAACACGGCAGGGATGTCCACTTTCACCACTGCTATTCAACACAGTATTAGAAGTCCTAGCCACAGCAATCAGACAACAAAAAGAAATCAAAGCATCCGAATCGGCAAAAAAGAAATCAAACTCTCACTCTTTGCAGATGATATGATACTTTATGTGGAAAACACAAAAGACTCCACCCCAAAACTGCTAGAACTCATACAGGAATTCAGTAAAGTGGCAGGATATAAAATCAATGCACAGAAATCAGTGGCATTCCTATACACCAACAACAAGACAGAAGAAATAGAAATGAAGGAGTCGATCCCATTTACAATTGCACCCAAAACCATAAGATACCTAGGAATAAATCTAACCAAAGAGGCAAAGGATCTGTACTCAGAAAACTATAAAATACTCATGAAAACAATGGAGGAAGACACAAAGAAATGGAAAAACGTTCCATGATCATGGATTGGAAGAACAAATATTTTGAAGATGTCAATGCTACCTAGAGCAATCTACACGTTCAATGCAATCCCCATCAAAATACCATCCACTTTTTTCAAAGAAATGGAACAAATAATCCTAAAATTTGTATTGAACCAGAAAAGACCCCGAATAGCCAGAGGAATGTTGAAAAAGAAAAGCAAAGCTGGTGACATCACAATTCCAGACTTCAAGCTCTATTACAAAGCTGTCATCATCAAGACAGTATGGTACTGGCACAAAAACAGACACATAGATCAATGGAACAGAATAGGGAGCCCAGAAATGGACCCTCAACTCTACGGTCAACTCGTCTTTGACAAAGCAGGAAAGAATGTCCAATGGAAAAAAGACAGTCTCTTCAACAAATGGTGTTGGGAAAATTGGACAGCCACACGCAGAAGAATGAAACTGGACCATTTCCTTACACCACACACAAAAATAGACTCAAAATGGTTGAAAGACCTAAATGTGAGACAGGAATCCATCAAAATCCTAAAGGAGAACACAGGCAGCAACCTCTTCGACCTCAGCCGCAGCAACTTCTTCCTAGAAACATCACCAAAGGCAAGGGAAACAAGGGCAAAAATGAACTATTGGGACTTCATCAAGATAAAAAGCTTTTGCAAGCAAAAGAAACAGTCAACAAAACCAAAAGACAACCGACAGAATGGGAGAAGATATTTGCAAATGACATATCAGATAAAGGGCTAGCATCCAAAATCTATAAAGAACTTATCAAACTCAACACCCAAAGTACAAAGAATCCAATCAAGAAATGGGCAGAAGACATGAACAGACATTTTTCCAAAGAAGTCATCCAAATGGCCAACAGACACATGAAAAAGTGCTCAACATCGCTCAGCATCAGGAAAATCCAAATCAAAACCTCAATGAGATACCACCTCACACCCGTCAGAATGGCTAAAATTAACAAGTCAGGAAATGACAGATGTTGGCAGGGATGCGGAGAAAGCGGAACCCTCCTACACTGTTGGTGGGAATGCAAGCTGGTGTAACCACTCTGGAAAACAGTATGGAGGTTCCTCAAAAAGTTGCAAATAGAGCTACCATACAATCCAGCAATTACAGTACTGGGTATTTATCCCAAAGATACAAATGTAGGGATCCGAAGGGGTACATGCTTCCCGATGTTTATAGCAGCAATATCCACAATAGCCAAACTGTGGAGAGAGCCAAGATGTCCATAGACAGATGAATGGATAAAGAAGAAGTGGTATATATATACAATGGAATATTATGCAGCCATCAAAAGGAATGAGATCTTGCCATTTGCAATGACGTGGATGGAACTGGAGGGTATTATGCTGAGTGAAATAAGTCAAGCAGAGAAAGACATGTATCATATGACCTCATTGATATGAGGAATTCTTAATCTCAGGAAACAAACTGAGGGTTGCTGGAGTGGTGGGGGGTGGGAGGGATGGGGTGGCTGGGTGATAGACACTGGGGAGGGTATGTGCTATGGTGAGCGCTGTGAATTGTTCAAGACTGTTGAATTGCAGATCTGTACCTCTGAAGCAAATAATGCAATATATGTTAAGAAAAAAAAAGAAGAAGAAGATAGTAGGAGGGAAAGCATGAAGGGGGGGGGAAATTGGAGGGGGAGATGAACCATGAGAGACGATGGACTCTGAAAAACAAACTGAGGGTTCTAGAGGGGAGGGGGGTGGGAGGATGGATTAGCCTGGTAATGGGTATTAAAGAGGGCACATTCTGCATGGAGCACTGGGTGTTATGCACAAACAAAGAATCATGGAACACTACATCAAAAAACTAATGATGTAATGTATGGTGATTAACATAACAATAAAAACCATTAGAAAAAAATAATAATTTGGCTAATTTTAATTCACAAATATGCAGGAAAAATATTCGAGACATGCAACATTTTATGTCTATGCATATTTCTAAATTGAAAAACATCTAAAGGAATTTAAATAAATTACATCTGGACTAAGAAACATACCAAGTTTCAATCCAATGCAAACTAAAATGGCTTACATGTATACCATTTAAATCATATTTCTTAAAATAACACATTTTGGTTGTGATTTCCCAACCCTGATGTTTTTTCTTGTTTCATTTCAATTGGTTAATGAAAATGGAGGCATTGATGAAAGGATCATTGTCACAGCACCTTCTCTCTAATCTATATGCTTCCTGTAGCACTGAGGCCCAATTTCTTTTTCTCTTTCTTTCTTTCTTTCTTTCCTTTTTGTAGTCACTGGGGCTACCTATCAGTTGGCTGACAACGCCTATTTTAAATCTTGTTCATAAGAAGGCAATATACTTTTCCCTTGGCTAAGTAATAATATTACCCTATCTTTCTTCCATTTGTGTATGTAAATCATTTGTGTTATTTTACTGTTTTTTCTAGGACTCATCTGAAATTTTCCAATCTACCAAGCAGTCCTATGTGCCCTATACCAGATACATAGCAATATGCCTAGCTTCTCAGTCTTACCTTTGGGGCCTAAATGATGTGTATATATTTGCTTTATTTCTCTATTCTATACCTGCATTGCTTCAAAATATATTTAAGCTAAGAAGAAGAAAAGCATGATGAAGAGAAAGCAGATGAAGAACAATAAGAGAACGGGAGTTATAATAATATATTATATTGATGATGACCGAGGATATATATAATATATAATAATATCATAATTAATATTATATAATGATGATGATGATACTGTTGTATTAATACCTATTTTGGGGGGACTCTTGCTATGTATCAATCCCTGGCTGAGCCTTTACATTCAGTGTCTCATTTAATACTTACAAAAGGGCTAATAGATCTATATTTCAGTATTCTCTACTTTATGGGTAGAAACTCAGATTTCAGAGAAGTTAAATATTTGAATTAATGTCACACCTCTAATAAGGTTGAGGGACTATGATTCAGACTTATCTTTAATTCCCAGAACCTAAACTCCAATCAAGCAAATATAGGCAAACAATATTAGCAAGAAACAATACATTTTACACGAGAAAAGACCAAGTAAACAAAGATGAGCCTAATGTCAATTTGAATATGAAATGTAAACCATCCAGTGATACAGAGGAGGCACTATTTTGACTCTAGGCTTCCTTTTACTATCTAGTGAAGTTAAGAAGAGAAAAATTATTTCTTAAAAATCCATAGCATCCACAAGGTAAAAAACAAAACAAAAGCAAAGAAACAAAACAAAACAAAAAAGCCAAGCTACAGTTCAAGAGACTATAGGAATCATTAATAGTAACAGAGAATGAATAGAGGCTAAATCATTTTCTGTAAAACTAGTGATACTTAGTTCTATATTTGGATCTGGATACATAAGGCAGAATTTTCAGGAACTGCAAGAAAAGGGAAATGGAAGACAAAATTTTTCTCAGGCTGGAAGGAAAGATAACCTTCATGTCAAAGTCTCATTTTTCACCTCTAGCAGCCTATCTCTACAATTACTTTATCAATTATAATTTCTCATTGCTTATCTTGTCTGTCTTCCAGGCAGAAGAGAAAGAAAGAATAAGGTCATTTCTTTTGTTCTTCCACTTCTCATCTCTTTGTTCTTCTTTTAGAACAGAGAGAAAGTTGAAACAACAGCTTCACTTCTCTGTAATCAAAGTAATAAATAAACTGTTGTGTTAGAGACCAAGTGGTCTCTTTATTACAAGAAAATAAACATATATTATAAGCACATAAAGGTCATGAAAATGACTGCTTTGATGATAATTATAAAAACAATAACATGATTTCTGTGGTTCATAAAACTCACACATCCAAAGTTGTATTCATCACTTTTGCCTTATCCCAATGGTTCAAGCCAGAAATGAAGACTGTCTTTCCCCTCTCCCTCTCTACGAACTCCCACAACCAGTCACTTCCTATTAATTTGATTTTATGTCTATGTCTTAAATCTGCCCATTTTCTCCTTCTTCATTCAAACACCTGTTTTGGCTACCGTCATCTTTCATCTGAACTATGATAATACTTTCCTAACTAGTCCACTTGCCTTCAAATGTGCACCTCTCACCAATCCATCCCCATTCTTCAGCGAGAGGGAATGTGTCTGATGTGCATGTTGATCATGCCACTCCTGTACTTAAAACCTTTCAGTGGCTTTCCACTGAGCTTAAAATAAAGCCCAAATTCATGACCATGGTTGAGAGGGCTCTGCATCAGCTGGCCCCTGTCTACTTCTCTGGCCTCATCTTTTACAACACTCTCACTCTCGACTCCTACTACAGTCTTCCCTTGGGTCTTTGAATACAGGGAAACTTGTTCCAGGTAGTCTTCTGTCCCAAAAGAGATCAAGTCCCCCTGGTACACGCTCTTGTAGCCCTCAGGATATCATCTCTATAACCTTCACCACCATTGTAAAAAACTATTTCTGGAATTACTTGCTTGATTTCTGTTTCATCTCTTTACTTGAGTCATGAGAGCAACGAAAACCAGTATCTTATTCACTACTGTATCTTCAGAATTGAGCATATATACGGTACCTGGCATATAGCACACACTCAAATGTTCACATAAATAAATGAATATAATAAATCAATCAAAAGTAAAATATGAGTTCACTATCAAGATGGCATGCACAATAAACTGTTTTCTCTAGAAATAAGTTGATGGTGTGCCCTCTCCAGTACCATTTGCTAGTTATTTTGATAGCCAATAGCATGCTTTTATAAAGTGGTGACATATCCCGGATGACTGCTTTGTTCTGTGTTGGTCAATCGCTATGACACTAAGTCAAGGAAATTGGCCCATACATTGTTTAAACCCATACATATCTGCCTTCTAAATTTGTGTTGGATTTTTTTTTTTTTTCTCTCTAGAAGAGAAGAAATGAAACTGTCCTGAATTTTCAACCCTGGTTTTCAGTATTTGATATCCGAATACCATCTGATGATAAAGATCACAGCTGATCCCCGAAGAATAAAGAAAAGTCTACAAATGTTAAAAATCAAAAGAAAGCGCTTAGAATTTCATTATATTGAACCTAGAAGAGACCCTCCGCCAAAACCTCCTAGTCCAACCTCTCTGCTCTAGAGGGAATAAAAAGACTTAAGACAGGGAAAAAGCTTACCCAAGGGAATAGGGTGAGTTCATTGGCCTGGGTGACATTAGAACACAAGTGTCCTCATTTAATGGCTCTCTGTCTCTCTGTCTCTCTGTCTCTTTCTCTCTCAGTCAGCACTATCCTGTAGCACTTTCTGTAATGCTGGAAATGTTCTCTGTGCTAGTCAAGATGGTACCACTATCCACATGTAGCTATTAAGCACTTGAAATGTGGCCAGTACAACCAAGGCAATGAATTTTTCACTTAATTTAATTTTAATTAATTTCAATTTAGGTAGACACATATGGTTTATAGATACTGTATTGGACAGCACAATTCAAAAATATGCCAGCTAGGTTAAGGAAAATAAAACCAGTGACATCAAATAATTTTCAGTAAGCTGGAAGAAAGATCTTGAATTACCTGATAGTAACCTTCCAGGACAAGAATAACATAGAAAACAGGAGGTAGAATATTCTTGGTTTCAGTTAAGAGAAAATAACAACAAAAAGAATTCAAATTAGAGTATATAATAAAGAAGATGTATGATTTCTTAAAGGTTGGGAGTTCAAAGGTGGGGCTCACCTCCCAAACTCCATGGGTTTGATTCAGTGACTCCACTAAAGCCTTCAAGGACCTAGCTCATTTTCAACTCTCTCTTTGCCTTTCAAGCTGTCCATTCTAAGGCAGGTTCCCCACCATGGATCAAACATAGCTGCCAATAGCTGTCTGGGCTATGAGCTTCTTCATCCACATAATAGCAAAAGAAAGGAATGTTTTGAGTTCTGTTAGATGAGCAAGGAAGAGTCTTTCTTAGCTTCCCCAAGCAAACCACTTCTTGTATCTCTTTAATTTAACTTGGGTCACTTGCTCCTTGTTACCAACTGAGCCAGTTACCTTGGCCAGGGGAAAAAGATCACACTGTTAGGCTTAGAGCCACACTACATAGCCCATGCCCAAATAGAGAAAGAAATCAGCTTCCCCCAGAAGAGATACATGGAGTGAGGCAGGTGTGGTCCTTAAAGAAAAAGTAGGACAATAATGAGAAAAGGAATGAATATTGAAGACATAACTATAGCAACTATAGCATTGACTAAAGCTAATAATATTTTCATATGTATTTTTAGGACTGAAGTACTCTGATGGGTTTTTTCTACATATAAAGTGTTAAACAACAAAATTCAACCAAGTAAATCTGAAGATCTAATTGGCTTTATTAAGTGATTCATGAATCTGGCAGCATCACATCTAACAAGTGGAAGGGAACTCCAAGGAGATGTCCAAAATGGAAGGTTTTACAAGAAGGAGGGTGAGGCAAAGAAGTTATTAGCAAAAGAAAAGGAAGGATTATTTCAGACAAAGTCACCTTCCCTTAGGGGAAGGGCAGGGGGTGTTTTTAGGTAGATTACCTCATCTATCCATGGAGTGGGGATGGAGAAGACCCCTGTGGCAGATTACCTCATTGGTGCTGGCCAGAAAGTTCCTGACTCCCTTAAGACTACATTTTTGGGAAAGGTTGAAACCGCAATTAGATTAGGTATTAAGCCCTGGTATGGTGATTTGGCCTAGCATAAGTGACTCCATATAGGGTCTATGGTTTTTGTTTTGTTTTTTGTTTTTGTTTTTGTTTTGTTTTTGTTTTTAATGAATGTAATATATTCATATTTTTAAAAGGTAGAGAACTCAAGATCTAAATAGAAAAATTTTGAAGTCATCTATAATCTATCACACACAAGTTACCAATACTCACATTTAAGTGTACATGTACTTTTCCAAACATCCTTATTTGGTCTTGTTGCTTTTCTAAAAATTGTACTTTAATATATAATATGTTTTATGATTTGCTTTTTTTTCTTTGAAAATATCACATTTTCCAGTGTAACTATTCCTCTAAAGATGATCTTAATCTACATAACCAATCTAAAATACTTTCCTTTTTCTAAATATTTCACATCCCTTTGTTGCTTGTAAACTGTGGTTGATCTTACTATTGTGCCAGTAAATTTCCTGCTATATAAGACAAAGAATTAACTGTAGGAATGTTTTGTGTGTTTTTTTTTTTTTTTCCCTAGAGAATCTTACCTGTACCAATGCTTAACTACAACAGACAAACATAAATCCTCTTTGCCTGGTGTGGGCTTAAATCCCATTAAGTTTTCTTGACACCCTAAGTTTGCATATAATTTGTCTTCAAGTAAATTTCTTTACTGGTCTTTGTCTTAGTATCAATATGGCTGATCATCTCTTTTTTTCTGGTTTGCATTTTAATTATGGAGAAAAGATCATTTCCAGAAATAGAAAAAAAATACAGAAAAATAGAAGTGTGTATGTGTGTGTATTTATAGATATACATATAAAAATAATCCATATCTCCTTGGGCCTCCCTCCTTTTACTTTTTAATTTTTTGACTTTGTCAGTAACACAGTATAATAGAAAAGCTAAGAAAACAGACTCTAGATTTCAGCCACACCATTTACTAACTGTTGGATCCTGTACAAATAAGTTCCCCTAAATTGCCTCATTGATACCTAATTCAAAAGATTATCATTAGGGTGTGTACCAGCATGCCTGACATTCTAAATCTCTGTAAACTCTTAAAATTAACTTTGGTTTATATATATCACTAAGATTTAGCTCTAAATTTTTAAAAATATTTTATTTAGAGGGAGAGAGCATGAGCGGGAGTGGGGGGGAAGGGGCAAAGGAAGAGGGAGAGAGAATTTCAAGCAGACTCCACACCCAGTGCTGTGGGTGGAGCCTGACTCTGGGCTCAATCTCAGGACCCTGAGATCATGACCTGAGCTGAAATCAAGAGTTGGATGCTTAACCGACTGAGCCACCCAGGTGCCCCTAGCTCTAAATTTTAAGATGCTTCTCTATGCTTTTGTAGATTCAACATTTTCTGTGTGAAACATCCTGTTCCTCCTTCCATTTCTACCTACCTTTCCTCTTCCCCTTCCACCTTCTAAATCAACCCACTTTTTTAGATTCAGTTTTGGTACTTCATTCTCCATGGAGTATTTCTTGGCTTCCCAAGTCTAGACTGGACACTCCCCCTCTGCAATCCCATAAGAGTCAATGTCAACTGCATTTGCTCCAGCATCTACTGCTATGTGCAATATATGTCTATTCATTTGTCTCTCCACTAGACTATCTTTCATCTCTACATCTTCAAATAAAGCATGGTGCCTTTCTCTTCATCAAATATATTATGCCTTTCTTGGCTCCCAGCTTTTGCACATCTTGTTCCCTCTCTGTGGAACATTCTTACAACCTATTCTTTGTCCAAATGGCTCTTTTTAATCCCTCTGGACTTTCCCTGTCCTTAGCATTTTCTGTTTGAAAATACGCAATAGTTTTCCAATGCACAGGATATAATGTCTGATTTTGTTTTGAAACCATAGGCTGTAGGTCCACCATAACCAATTTATACTCATATTTCCAACCTAAATATCATTCTAGTACTCCCTACCCACTCCTACACTCACCATACTCCAGTCCCTCTGATATTCTCTCAGTAATACATTCAGGTATTCATTCATCCAGCAAGTGTCCATTCAATGAAGAAGGCACAAAGAACAGAACTCAAGAACTGGTGAACATGATAATCATTACGCCATCTCGCACATGCCAAATACTTTCCAGATGCAGGGCCTTTGTATATGCCATAAACTCCTGTTTTATTTATCACTGTTCACTCACCATCTGGCAATGTACCTGGCACATAGTAGGTGCTCAATCAATATTTATAGATTAGATGAGTAAATGAAAGTGTGAGTGAATGAATAAACATAGCCATTTCTCATTTATTCATGTTTTAGGTGTTCTATGAATTTGCAGCAATATTCTGAGCAAGCGGTTGGCAGTGGGCTGAGCAGGGAGGAGGCAGGGAAGAATTTCAGATGATGTGTCTGTGTGTGTATGGGTGTTTGTGTGGGAATCTGAGTCTGAGAATGCCTAAATGTGCATCACCAACCACATCCCAGTGCCAGAGAGAAAGGCTTTTTGCACTGCTTCTTGTTTTCTCTCATCCACCCTTTTGTCCCTTTCTCCTAACACACCATATTGACAGTAGGCCTTCCCCCCGCTTGGTTTCCACCCTCACATTCAGGATTTTTCATACTGTAATGGGGACCATGTGGTATCTCTGGGAGTCCCGGCTTAGGGAGGAGAATCTAGCAATTACTAGTTTAGAGTAGAAGAGAAGAGAATTAGAAAAAGGAGTTGAAGGGAAACTTGGATGTGACTCTAGAGGGTAGAATGTATTTGAGCATGCCCCCACTTAGATGCCCCAAACTGGAGGTTCCAGTCTAGACTGTGAACTACAATAAACTGGGGAGTTTTAAAAACTCTAAATTTCCAGACCTCCACCCCAAATCAATCACACCAGGATTGCTGGAGCTGGGACCCAGGCAACAGTATTTTTCAAAGCTCCCTAAGTGGCTCCAATTTATAGCCAACTTTGAAAATGACTGTACTAAAACAAAAACTTACTGCAGTAGACCTCTGGTCACTATAGCAACTCCAGAAATACCCACGATTTCTGTTAATTAGTTGCCAGCTACAAGGCATGTTCTCTGTGTTTAACCAGTTTAAGGTTAGCCCAATGCATCTTTATTGAATGCTTACTAAGTTCTTGATATGAGAATTATCATGTAAACCTCTAATTTATTAATTTGGACTTTTTTCCCCTAGTTCTTATTTAACTATATAGATTATGTGAACTTCATGGTTGCCTCCCTTACATACATCACCCCTTCTTGATCTTCAATCAGTGAGACACAATCCCTTTGCTTGGGCTAACTGCTGGTTTAAGGAGTCTCTCCCATGGCTCAGGGCAGTCCCAGTCCCTGACCATGATCAGAGATGAGCACAAACGTCAATGTGTGCCAATGATATGTGAGGACAGGTTTGTAAAGACACTTCTTCATTCCTCTAAGACAGATTCAGGAAATGATTTTCTCTTTTTGTCCAGACCTGAACAATGAAGCTGGTCACTGACTCAAAGTCATTAACAGGCACTTGGAGATCCTAAAGGGGTGACAGCCTTAGCACAAGGCTGATAACATGAAAAGCTCAAGTGGTAAAAATGTCCTTCACTTAATCAAACCATCCTTAAAGTCCACACAACCCATACTAGACTTACCCTGTGATAGTTTCAGGCACTTTGGGTAGGGCTTTCTGTTACTGGGAACCAAAAGGATCCTAATTAACAGAGCATTACTAGATAGCCTACAACAATGGAAACATAAAACTAAAAATATCCTAAAGATTATTTAATCCAAACTCATATTTTAAAAATAAGAAGATTAAGACCCAAAGCACTGAAATGACATGTGCAAGGTGACACAACCTACCTTGCCTTATTTTACCTAGAATTAGGTCTCAATCACCAATGTCCTCATTGCCAATCCGCTGTTCATCCTACTGAACTAGAAAGTTATCTTCATTGTGAACATTCGCTTTAATTTTCCAGTGTTGCTAAATTAGCTGTGATGACCCTAATTTTTAAAATGTCATTAAATTTCCTTGGAAGGAACTCTCTCTAGAAATAGATATTCTCAGCACTCTCTTAAAAGACATACTCAAAGCCTGTGGATACCATCTGATTTTTAAATGCAGACGTCATAAAAGAATATGTAAAACTGTTGAAAATATGTATCACACAACCCACCCCCAACCAAAAAAATATTTAAAAGTTCTATCCAGTTAGGCTGCTTCAGTAAATTATGTTGCTGAATATATAAAATACTTGAATCTAAATTTAAAAATGCTCCCCCCTCCCCTTGATTAACCAGATTGTCCCCTCCCCTATATATAGGAACACTATGTGCCTGAGCCCACTTGCCATCTGTCACCACATTTTCCAAACTTCTCCTCCACCCTCTCCTCTTACACAATCTTATCACATAAAAATATTAGATTTTAGGGATTTGTATAATTTCATTAAATTTTCTGAGCCAAGTAAAAATAGACAAAGTATTGATATATCAAACTGACTCAGTTTTTGAGTGCCCAACACATATCTGGGGTAGCCAGTAATGTCTTTTAGGAAGAATTTATGTGGCCAGGAATAATAAGCTTTTTTTCCCCTTATTATGACATCTCATATTAGGAATTTGCAGATGTTCCCCATGTTGCAGAGAGGAATTTGGAGAGCTTCCAGAGAATCCTGACTCATATACCATCCTATTGCTTTGTTTATTACCTTTTATAAAGTTTTGTGAGTTTTCTCAGATTAGAAAAATACTTACAAGCCAACTGGGGATTATCCATGTTACTGCTTCCCCATCTCCTGCCGCCCACAGTTTGAGAAATGATTTTTAACCATCTAAATGCAGGGTACCTCTACTCAGCCAAATGCTTATGACAGAACCTTAAGAGTCTTCCTTGGTTGCTCTTTCCTGCTTCTCACATACAATCCTTCAGAAACCCCAACCAGGGCTTTTGTTTCCAGACCACACACCAGGTCTTTGAGGAATAACCTTGGAGACTGGCTGTAAAGTAACAAGTGTACTACATAATGAGGAACTGTTAGGGATGGCCCTCTGTACTTGGTTCTTTCCTGCTTCTCTGCATATGTAGGAGAAAGGAGGCTTGGAAGGAGCATCTTGTTATGTCTACCAAGCACCCTCTTTCTCCCATCCCTAACCCTGGTGGTACTAAAAGGCTCATCAGTCACAGTGCCCCAACCATTCTCTGATCACAGGGATAGTTAGATGACTCAGGCCTGCCCAATCAGGAATTCCCAAGCCCTGTCAATAAAGCTTGGTCTGACTGTGGGCATGTTACCCAAGAAGAATGCTAGGGAGAAAGAGATTTACTTCCCATATGACATAGACTTGTGGCTACCGGTGGCCATTTCTGTCTGCAATGAGCTAAAAATCTGCCTGTGGCAGGAGGGAGTACGGGGCCCAACCAGATGAGAAAGAGACAAAGGAGGAACGAGAGATGGAAAAGCAGAAGGAAGAAGGAGAGTAGGAATGATCTAAATCAGGGGCCAGCAAACTGAAGTGTGTCTCTGGTTTACATAAATTAAGTTTTATTTCAGCACCAATACAACCATTTTTTTTAATGTATTATCTATAGCTGCTTTTAAGTTACTATGCTGGAATGTGGTCAGAGCAGATACCATGCCTAACTGAGAATGCCTGAACAAGGACACAAAATATCTTGTCCTTTTCAAAGATTTTATAATTTACTGAATGGTCAGGAATGCAAATACATATTTATAGCACAGTAAGATAATGGAAAAAATCAAAATACAGAATTAGAAAGAACGCATACAATCTAACAAAATAACAGTGGTAACAGTGAGGATAAAAATGTTACTGATGAGGGCAGCTACCATTTTATGTATATTGTCACTCATCCTCCAGACAACCTTGCAAAGTGAATGTATCAGTCAAGATAGGATAAGTTTTGCTGCAGTAATAAACAAGCCCAACATCTCATGCCATATATCCACAGAGGATCGCAGAAGACCCTGCTTATTGTTGACAGCCAAGGCCCCAGCAGGTAAAGGCTCCTTCTTAACATCTTTCTATATTTGATTCATTGAAGAAGGGGGCCATAGTAAATGACACACTGTCTCTAAAAACTTCTGTTCACAAGTGAAACACATCACTACCACTCATTTTATTAGTCAACACAAACCATATAACTATGCCTAAATTGAAACAAAACAAAACAAAACTGGTGGAATGTGTTCAGAAGAAGATCTGGAAATATTTAGAGAATTCCGGGAATGTTTATCCAGGTAAGGGTTCTTAGTCCTCACCTTTCCAATGAGGAAATATAGTAAGAGAAGTTAGGAGACATCCTCAAAGCCACAGCTAACAAGTAGTAGTGTTTGAGTTGAGCCTGAGTCAGTATGACTCTAAATTCCAAGCTCTTTTATGTTCTACCTTGTCAATATCTTTTCTCATCAGCTTCATGCTGGAAAATACCAGAGTTTACCAATGAAAGGAATGGTAGGTTGCATGATGGAGGACCAAGAAAGAGTTGTAGGCCTGATGAGCTTGTAAATAGCAAGCACTTTAACCTTTTTGGTAAAGGCATTTACAATAATACAACCAGTGTTTAACTAAGATATGGATGGTGGTTTTGACTAGAGAATTGGACTCAGGGCGGGATGAATGAGGGGAGGGAAGGGCAGTAGAGAAGCAGGAATGAGATAATACAATTTTAAAAAATAAGGGATCAAGGGAAAAAGAGAGAGGGAGAAAGGAAAGAGGGAGAGAGCATGAGAAAATGAGTAGCTGTGAGGGAGATTTTAGACAGAGACAGTTCCTGTTCTTGAGTACCTTAAGTATAATTCTTTCCTAAAAGGTTCAGGTTCAAATATTTATGAGACAGAGTTACTATTCCTTTTAGAGGCTTGTCAAGTGTAAAAGAGGAGGAAAAATCTGTTTGTGAAGCGAGTTTACAGTATACTTAAAGTTTATTTTAAAAATAAATAGGACTTGATAGATAGGGCAATAAACAACAGGCCCCACCAGTAACCTGCCAGGAGCACTAACAGGAAGCATCTGTAGGCTGCCAAGAGCCAGAAATAAGAATGAACAGTTCTTACTGTCAGAGAGTCACAGGAACATTCACAAACAGAGTATTTGGGGTGCAGCATTTCGAAGCCAAGTTACTCTGTCATGAACACACTCACAGTTTACGTGGAATACACCCACACAGGTAAAGTCACATCTGAGTCAGATGTTGCTGGCTTCCTTTGCCATGAATGCCTGGTTTTGTTTCAGATTGAAATTGTTACATGGCATAGAAAAATATATAGAGACCTTTAGAAAAATTTAATCTTGTAGGGATATTAAACTTTGCATGACCTCAATAATTACGAACATGAGACCAGAAAAGGGTCTATGTGTTTCCCTCAAATATTTATATTTAAAATTGCTTATATTTATTAAATGTATACAAGTGTGACTCATTATTTATGTGTGTCTACTATGCTGGGCAGGATTGCAGGACCTGGGGATGCAGATGTGAAAGAGAAATGATCTTTTTCTTCGTGGAAACTTCTATTTTAGTGAAGGAGAAAAATGAGAAAACAAATCAATGAGGTGATTAAAGACTGGGGTAAGCGAAATAAAGCTATGAAAATAATGATGCACTAGAAACCCTGGGGGACAAAGAGTGGGACTGGCTTTAGGTAGTTGTCAGGTAGAGCATTGTGTTGAGGACCTTTGAGCTAGGACCGGAAAGGTAATAAGCAAACCATGCGATGACACAGTATGATATATATTTAGACCTATTTAAATTAATAAAGACTTTCTTTCTGGAGACAAAAATATAATAGAGCTGGGTTATAAAGCTCATTGAATGAGGACTCAAGAGATCTGAGTTTCTTTTCTGCCATGTAATAGCTGTGTGCCCTTAAGCTAGCCATGTAAACTTTATGAGTCTCGATTTCTTCATCTGTGAAATGTATGGGTTGGGTCAGAGAATCTGTAAGATCTCTCTGGGCACTAAAAGTTTATACTACTTCCCCTTCTTTTCCTACCGTATGTGTGTGCATATAAGCACATGCGCACGCGCGCACACACACACACACACTGGACATGTGTATTAAGTCTCTTATTTTTTTAATTGCTGTAAGGAACAGACTCAGCAAAATAAAAAATGCTTATTCAATACACTATCAATATAAGTGAAAATCACCTTGCCCACCTTTAGCCTCTTCAAAAAACTCTACCTTTGCTGATATACTACATTAGTCTATTCCATAAAGGTCCCTGGGAACAAATGTGACTACCTTGTCTTAGAAGATATACCCACAACTTTCTCCCTAACTACCTGTCACTGTCATAGCCTCTGACATTCCAACAATATCTGACTCTTCTTCCATACTCTTCCCCCACCCCAATGCACCCCAGTCCAGCTGCATCTGATTGGACCAGAAATAAACACCTAACTCAAAGAAGGATCAACTATAGGTGGGCCACTGACCTGGGAAATAAGGAGAAATGCTTAGTCAGGCCAACAGATTTACTTCCAAGGAATTTGGATTTGAGGCTGTGAAACATGATATGGGTTGGTGGCAGGGCCAAAAATTAAGGACACAGAAAAGGCTGCCAAAGCATAATGATGACAAGGAATTTGAATGAAGTCTGTCAACTTGGTGACTGCTGAGTCTCCCAGAGGTGTCTAGATCCAGACTCACTCTCCAGTTTCATCTCTCATGAGGCCCTGACGTTACAGTATTTCTGGTCCCCTAGGTCTATGAAATTTTTGTGTCCTATCAACAGCCCCCATTTCTACTTGAACTAGCTTAACTGGATTTCTTTCTGCCACAGTACATTCACTAAAACAAAGTGTGACTCATTCAGTAGATAAGCTGAACTCCATGGAAATAATCATGGTGACCAGATTAAAATGGGGGAAAGGCTCTGCTTTCAGGAAATAGTGGTCAGAGGGCCATGAGCTGCTTGCATGGGGAGGTGTGAAAGGTACCTGCAGCCAAAAATGGATGCCAGGAAACATGCCATTTGGGGGGTCTAAAATTGCTCTGGGAAGGCCTAAAAGAGAAGACTAGAATGGGAATATGTGATCCACAATTTTGTTAATGAGAAGCACTCAACTTTGTAGGAAATAAATAGCCCCCCAAATTTTCAAACACTTGGCTTCCCTGACCTCCCATCTTCCTCCAAGCACAATGCATAATATATAGTGCAAAATAATCATTCTTATTAGTGGAGGCATGAAGTTCTCTCCTTCAGGAACCACACCGGAAGGCAATTTTTCCTAGTCATTCTTTAAAGAACACTCTGTTTTCCACCCCTGCTTAACTCTTCAGAAGTTGTTTGTTTTTTTTTTTTTTTTCTTAATTCTGTGGCTTATGCTCTTCAACTTAGGGACCATAGGGAGGCAAATCAAGCTTGTTGTTTTTAAGAAGAGGGTGGTATGGAGTGATCGTCCAATAGTCACTTCCAACTGCCATCTGTGACAAGTCTGTAAAACATTTCGTTTGCATAATATATGGGTGCGCTATTAAAATACAGCACACTGTTAGAAGAAGGGGGAATATTCTAAGTCAAATTATGTCTCCTCATAAAACAGTCCCCCTGGTACTGGCAGTAAAGCAGAGTTCTTCTGTATTGCTTTAAATTAAAAAAAAAAAAAATCTCCTGCTCAAGGGATTACCAAATAGATGCCAAACCAGTTTAATCCAATGCTGTAGACATGTTGTGAAATTATAACAAACGTAAGGCTGAGCAAAGGTCATTTAGTAGAAATATGCCTGTTTGGATTGAACATCTTCTCTGCTCTAGGGTAAGCAGGGACAGAACAGCAATCAGTTTATAAAAGCAGGCACTGTGTGCCATCCATAATGTAGACCTATATATCTGACCTAAAAAGGCTACTGTTCATGTTTCCAGAAAGGAAAAATGTATATCAAATGCTTTACCTGTAAGAAAAGATCTCTATGTTTAGTCAAAAGTGAGCCAGCAAACTATCCTGACAGCATGCTGGAGAATCTAGCAAGGAAAGATGGAGGGTCCTTGGGCTTTTCATTCATTCCCTGTCTCCATTCTAAAATACCGATGACATAATTGCTCTAAAAAAGGACATTTTGTCTAGGTCCAGAATTTTAAAAACAGTGCTATTATTCTCAGCTTCAAACTGGATTGTGGCTACCAATGTGATTTTTTAAATGTCACCATGTTAGCAAATCAAAGGCCATGGTAGTTACTTAGTGGCCGGTCAGGTCACCTCTATAGCCCATCCAAATTTCAATGATCAATTGGAGGAAACTTGATGGAAAAACAGGACAGGAGAGCATGGAAGAGGGTATCTTATCTTCAGTGTTTTAATTCGCCCAATCTAGTAAAATAATGTAAATTTTCATTGAATAGTTTAAACATCACCATTGAAGCATTCCTATTGAAATGCAAGCCCTGGAAATAACCTTTGGAGCCATTTTTAATTGTTTGGTTCCAACTCTGCACAGAGTGCTCAACCCAAGGCTGGAAAAATGTATAAGTGGTTTTGCTTCACAAACAGTAGGAATGACAGCCACTCCTATGTCATACTTCTTTCAAGACAGATGGTGAGAGCACAGTTTACTGTTCAGTTTCAATTCGCTGCTGTCTTTTGTAAGCAACATGGTTAAGCAAGCTGCTAAAGAGAAAGGCTCCAAAGCCATTCTGCTTAATTTTAACAATACCAGGATGAAACCTTGTGCTTTAATATTATGGTTCACATCCCTGTGGTGTGTCATGAAACTTGACTTAAATTTGTCATCCTAAACTCATATAATTGATCAAATTCAGACACTCCCCTAAAAAGGAAATACAAGAGAAGTTTATAATTTTCTATGTCATTCCTGACACCATTGACCATCTCTTGATTTGGGTAGTTGTTTTCCATTTTCAGATCTCTGGCTCAATGTGTGTTTATGGCTCCATCTCTTTTATTCCCAGATGCCACTAAAGAGAAGCAGAGATCCACCAAACAAATATTCCACATCTGGATTTGTTTTCCTTTAATACTGAGTGCCTGTTGTGGACCAGTCACTGTGCTAAATGCTTATATTCTTTATCCGTATTAATTTCACAACACTGAAAGATTAATGCCAGTTTATAGATGAGAAAACAGAGACTCAGACAGGTTAGGTACCCTTTTCTGAAGTTACATAACTCATAAATAGCAGAGCAGAAATGCAAACCTGGGTGTAAGGTTAAAGCCTCACATGTTAACTTACTTCACTAATCAGCTCCTTCACTTAATTCCATTACTCAAGGGGATGCTTCAGCAATGACTTGAATAATAAGGCCTGAGCAAGAGCAGTCTTACCTTTGAAATTCCAATCCAGGATTCTATTTTGGTGAAATCCGACCTGGCCACTAAAGGCCTGTAATATTTTGTGCCTAGACCAGGTGAGAGGAAATTGATTTTCTTTGGGGTGGGTACAAAAATAGTTCAAACAGGCCTTGCCCCATGAAAAAGGCTAATGTGTACAACTGTGCTCTCACTTACATTTAATCCTGTACTACAGTGCAGTGTCCATAAGTTCAGCAACCCAGTCTTACAGCCATGCTTGAAGCCCAGAGGTTGGCACTTAGATATCCAAGTATTTGTTGAATGAATGAATGAATGAATGAGTGAATGAATAGAGGCTTCATGACTTCAGGAGACCTCAGACCACTCTGTGCCCTGATTTCACCAATTATACTTTGGATATTTGTCCATTGCCTGGTTCCTGGTTGCCAGTTTAATTATTAACCTAATAAAAGCCCAGTCCCAAAGCTTCCCTTGGCTCTTCCCCCCTTATTGAAATCTCTGTCCACTCACAAGCTTACCATTAATTTCAGAATGAATTTCCTCTTGTGATACTTTCATACTGTTTTCTCCATACCTAGCATCCAAGGGATGAGAAAAAAAAAAAAAAAAAAAAGCAGAGATTGTTTTTTGTGCTTTAAAGATAAATCATCAGACTTCTTAACAATAAAATGTTAATAGTCTCATTTTCATTCATTCAAAAAATAATTTTCAACCTCCTATTGTGTGCCATTAATATTGTAAGAGCTGTAGCTACTCTGAGGATGCCAACCACACAGACAAGGATCCTCAACCTTATAGAACTTCAATGCCAGAGGAGGGAGTCAGGAGGAAACCAAACAGACAGCTAAAACACAGGGTGTATTAGGAGGTGATAAACAGCAAGAAAAGAAACCAATGACAGAAGTGAGAGGCAGTGATGCAGGCAGGTGGAATTTTTAATAGATGGGGTGCTGTGGGTTCTATTACATCCCCCAAGAAGGAACACTGAAGTCCTAACCCCCAGTACCTCAGAATGTGACCTTATTTAGAAATAGTCTTTGCAGATATCATTAGTTAAGATGTGGTCATGCTGGAGAAGGGTGGGCTCCTAATCCAATATGACTGGTGTCCTTCTACAAAGACAATGTGAAGACACACAGGGAGAGTGCCATGTGATGACAGAGGCAGAGGTTGGAGTGATGCAGTTACAAGCCAAAGGGCAGCAAAGATTTATGACCACCACCAGAAGCTAGCAAGAGGCAAGAAAGCATTCTATCCAGAGTCTCTGAGGTGACATGACCCTGCTGACACTTTGACTTGAGACCTCTAGCCTCAAGAACTGTGGGAGAATAAATATCTGCTTTAAGCCACCCAGTTTGTGGCATTTTGTAATGGCAGCCCTAGGAAACTAACATAGTGGGGGGCTGGGAGTGTGCCTCACCTATGAGGATGACATCTGAGAAAAGACCTGAGATTGGTGATAGAGCCACCTGTGTGGCTCTCTGGGGAAGAGGGAACAAGTACAAAGGCACTGAAGTAGGAGTGGATTTAGTATACTCACGTGACTACAAGGAGGCCAGAGTGGCTGGGGTAGGATGAGGAGAGGAAGTATAATGGAGTCAGGGGTAATGAGATCTAAATACCATGGAGTCTTGTAACACAATAGTGCTCAAACTTTAGCTGGGTATCATAATTACTTGAAGCATTGTTAAAACACAGATTACTGCCCCCCCCCACCCCCAGATCCCCAGACTTTCTGATTCAGTAGATCTGGAGTCAGGCTTAATAATATGCATGTCTAACAAGTTTCTGAAGCTGATAATGTTGGTCCCTGGACTACCCTTTGAGAATCATGGTTGTAGGACATCATAATGACTTAGATCTTCGTTCTGAGTTAGATACAAGCTATTGCAAGATTAGAGCAGAGGGCTGACACAATATGACCTCTGTTTTAGCAGGACACTGTGCTCATGGGTTGAGAATAGATTATAAGGGGTTACAGAGAAGCAGAGAGACCAGTTATGAGAGTATTAGAATAATGTGAAACACCTATTTGAAAGTAGATATAAACTAGTATGTGTTACATATGACCCAGGGGGTTTTTTTGGAGGGGAGAAAAGCATTTGGGTTAGTTCACAGAAAACAAATACATAAACAAGAGACCTAAGTTACCTGGTGCTTTGAAAGCTTGGCGTTCTTAGAGAACAGCTCTTATTTCATACGGGTTATATTACCTCCAGCGGTTATAGTCCTCTCCTCTCACCTCCATTCACAGCCAATTCAACAATCAAGGCCATACCACATCTTGAAATTTTTAATGGGCTCTGCAGGCCATCCACTGGAGTTTTGAATTCTTGGATTGCTTTTGAAAGAGAAAAGGGTCCCCTTTCTTCCATCCTAATACCAACTCAGAGTTCTTTGAATTTTAAGAGTTTTTGCTTGAGTTGCTAATGAGGACTGTAGTACATATGTCCTGTTAAAACTCTCAGATCATTCCCAGAATGACCTTTAAGAAGGTCCTAAAATAGATTAGAAAATATATTATCTTTTTATATAAAGCCTAAACCTTACAGTGGAAGAAATTTCAAATGTGAATAAAATAAAATACGAGGGTTAATAATAACCAAAAAAGTAATATTTAGAAGAGAATAATACAGCCAGCCTTTTTAAAACATTTGATTTCTATTAACACATTCTTTCTTCACTCAGTGTGTGCTCTCACCTTTCTATTGATCTATCATCTTGACAAGACGCTCATAACATCTGCCCAGACTCCTTCAAAACATAATGGTTTTATTTCTTGGCTGTTTGAAAGACATTCTTAGTTTTGGAATTGGGTTTTTTAAAAATACCTTGACTTAAAAAATGATAGTTTTTTAAAATAACCAAAATCCTAGAGACATAGCCTATGGTCTTTCTACTGTAAGAGAAAAAGTGAAGCATCTTCCAGGTCTTATCTAGATCACTTGAGGGCTGACATGCTCTATCATTAGCTATGTGACCCTAAGGTAAAAATCAACTTCTCTGTTTCTCAGTTTCCCTATCAGTAAGTTTTTGGAGCAAATCATGAAGGTCCCAGTAAGCTCTAGAATTAGCTGATTTAAAGTGCACCATTGAATCCTAGATTTATTTTGGCTTTAAAAAAGAAGTTATTTTAATTTGTGTTCTTTCTGATATTAAAACTTTGACCCAAATTCAAATCTTTCAGGGGGTGGTAGACTGGTAATGTAAATGAGTGAAGCAGATGAACAAGGGAAATAAAAGTCAAGGACCAAGAAGTGGTCACGTATGGGGAGACCATGGTGACTTCAAACTGAAGGACATTTGATACTGAGCTCCAGGCTATGTGTGCATCCTAGGAATAGAGACCTGGGTTTGTTAGTTTCCAATGTTTCAGAAGCTCAAAATACTCACTTTTGTTTAAAACACCTTGCTCTGATGGTTACCAGAGGAGAGGTGTGTGGGGGGGTAGGTGAAATAGGTGAAGGGGATTAAGAGTACACTTATCTGGATGAACACTGAGTACTATATGGAAATGTTGAATCACTATATTGTACACCTGAAATTAATAGACCACTGTATGTTAACTACACTGAAATTAATATTAAAAAAATAAAATAGGCATAAAAAAGCCCGCCTTGATCTTTAAATGACAAGTAATTAAAATTAAAATCATCATCATCACTGTGTAGGCCAAACCAACATATCTTCCAGCTAAATCCAATCTACAAGCTATTAGGTTGTATGATGAAAGCCATATTGGTTAAGATTCATCCCTTTGGGGATTATTGTTGCATCAAAGTTTCCATAAAGGGAATATCAGGTTGCAAGAGTCCTTATCATAATTAATTTTCTCATTGAAAAATAACTACTAATCTCATGCATATCCCTCCAAGGAAAAAGTTAAATAAAGCATTCAGAATAGCCAAAGATAGAAAGACAGACACATATGTAAAAATACCTACAGAGCAACACAAACTGATTTTGCAGAGGAAGCTTAGGTAACTGAGATTTGAACTGTCTAGCCCTAAATCAAGATACGCTCTATTACTGGCCAGTTCAACTGGCCAAATGGTGAACAGCAGAAGTCACAGTTGGGCTGACTGATCAACCTGGCCACAGGATGAAAATTTATCTTCTTTTCCTTTCCTTCAATTTCTATTTCTCCCACAGATTCCATTCATTCACAGCTTCTACATGAAATTACTCATTGGTCATAAATCACAACTGCCCAATTCCCATCCTAGAAAATAGACAAGTGAGGATGTAATTAAAATTATAAATAGGACTTTTTCTTTGATAGAAAGATTAATAAGATTAAAAAGTAAGCATCTTTTGGATACCTAAGTATTTATTTACCTTGTATGTGGAGATTCATAAAAAAAATTCAAGAAAAGCTACTTAGGTTTATGGATTTTCTATATAAATAAAATTAGATTTCTCAGTTTGTCTCCTTGTTATGGCAGCACACAAAAATAACAGGATGAATTTTCACCAATTTTGGAGACTACAATTGAGATGGCCTAAGTGAAAATAGAAGCTATATTCTGCACGTCAAGTTGGAGTCTGCCATAAAAGAGCCTGAGACAAAGTCTTGGTTAATTGATTTGAGAGCTGATCCCAGGAAGCAGGAAGAATGGGAGCAGAAAAAGCCAATGAAGCAGGATTATTGAACTGGAGATGGCTGTAAGAAACTAGGCTCATTCTTACCTGGGACCACCTGAGAACCATGTAGAATGTGTCTCAGAATGGGTCTCTCCAAAACCAGAGAGATTGGGACGCTCGTCCTGCAGTGGTTGAGATTTGCCATGGGTGTTACCTTCCCTGCATACTAAGAACTGTTCATAGCTTTGGGAAAAGTCTTGAGGCAGAAGAACAGAGAGATCCTGGAGACATTTTAGGTAGGATGCCATAGCATCATAGGAACCACCCATCACATTTGCAATTACAGGTGGACTACAAAAAAAAAAAATACTCATGAAAGTATGTGTGCAAAATTGGGACCCATCAGAAAGATAGGATGTCATCCTTCAGAGCAGCTAGGACTGAACTGAGATACAAAGAGAAATCTATGAATTTGCCAATCAAGAGAGAAAGCGTATGATCCTCATGATTGCTAGTTTTGTTGAGTGCAGACTATATACAGAGCTGTTCCATGTGTGTTTTACATACATCAACTCATTTAATCCTTATCACAGCTCTATGCACTATTTTTATCCCATGTTATAATATGCAAATGAAAGATTGGGAAAATGAAGTCACAACATTTCAATATACCACGGGACAGAACATTAACTGTGACTTGAATACATGCCCAAATTAACAGTCATAAGGGAAGACACCTTGAATCTCAGGCACTGATTTGCCACAAGCTGCTTCACAGGTAGGCAACCCTAGAGAATATTCCCAAACTAGTGCTATTAATGATACATTTATTTGATTATAGTTCATGATTCTCTTAAGCAATGATCAGCACACTAGCAAGTCACAAGTTAAAAGTTTTCTGAAGATGTAGTCAAATTCTCTGTGAAAACAGAGCTCAAGTTAGAAATGTCTCATGGGTACTGAACTTTCAAGAAACACACCCACTGTATATCAAAAGATCCACTTACATAAAACAAGGGCTTATGTAATGTACCTGAAGAGGAATTTACACTAAAGGAAATTATGTTCTTTTAATAAAATGTATTTTTCTCTCCTACTGGGTATTACCATGATGGAGCTCTAAAACAGAAGCAGGCATTTACAATTAGTTAACTTGTACCACCACTTGAGACCAAAGACTTGTGTGCCCCATGCAGAGACCTTACTTCTCTTCCATGGTAACTAATGACTCCTCCACGCTCTGTTTTTTTGGCTTCCAATACAGGTTTTGAATACCAAGGGGAAGAAAATGGGAAAACAAGAGCAAATAGAAAATGAACTGCTGAAAAATAATGGGTAAAGTTATGCCATTTCACAAAGAGCATTTTTATTCAGATTAATTTAATTTTGTTTAGACAGGTCAGGCATGTAAGTGTTATAGATTTGGTCAAATGAGTTCCAGTAGGTGACATTTGAAAAGCTCTTAATGATGTCCCACTGAAGTGTTAAAAACTGATGCTTTGCAACTAAGAGATTTATCCATCTGGATTGGTCTTTTCTTCACTGTCATGACAGATCTTTCTGTGATTTGAGTTTCAATTTTGGCTAAACTAGAGGGATTTTGTTAAACTGTATTCCATTCTATTCTATTAATTAGCTAGTTAATTCAATTTCCTGGGATATGAAATCATACTGATAAGCAGATATCACACTGTCAACAGAAATCCTTTCCATGTTGCTTAAAAATATAAAAGTGAATAAAATAGAAAGAAAAAGTAGACACCTAGAGAGTGTAGACATAAATGGCAATGGACTTAGGTGCAATGTGAAAGTTGGCTTGTCCAACCTGTTAACATACTGGCACAGATGCCAGTGTCTTGCTTATTTAACTTTTCTTAGAAGATCTTAATTTTCAAAACATATGGTTCTATTAAAAATTGGCCAAATGATATTTGCACATGAAAAATTTTTGAAATCAGAGCCTACAACACTAAGTATGTTTCTCCTTTTTTCCTAATATTATAACAAAAGGAAAGTGGGCATCTTGGGATTTTTGCTTGGTCTTCAGAAACTCCTTGACATTCTGATACTGTGTGCCAAATTATGGGGAGACATACTTAGGGGACAGAGTCCACAGCTGTCATTAAATTCTCAAAGAGGTCTAAGACATTTCCCCACATCACACACACACACACACACACCAACTCCAAGAAAAAATGAACACTCAGGCTGAGATCATTTGATCTTTAATTACTGTTGTCAAGCTGGTCTCAAGTGGTCAACTACTGACCTTCACTGAGTGATATCAAAGAGTCATCCACTCTATGACATGGTATTCATTCCATACCGGAAAATCTTTCTGGGTCAGCAAAATGTTCTCATGAACCCCTGGATGGTATTCATGTTTTGGCCATAGCCAATCTAACAAAACACTTGAATATTTCTCTTTGCTTTAAACAACAGCTTTAGTGCCCAGTTTGTAGCTCCCATGCAGCCACCATACCTGACTATAAGATCTACATTTCCACAGTCTAATTTAACCCCAGAATGTAACAGTTTTCTTAACCTTATGCCCAACTCAAGTATTTATGTAATTATTCTGTGCTTTGTGTATTTTTATAAGCTGCTTTAAATTCCTGTGCAAATAGAACTCATAAAGTTCCTTATGAGGAAAGTTAAACCTGGGGCAATTAGGTGGCATTTCTATCATTTTGGGCCCCAACCTTGCCTGATTTTTCCTCGTAGCACTATAAATAACTCTGTGACAATATATTACATAACAATTTGTTTCTGAGTTTTGTATGTCACCCCAAAGAAGATAAATGCCACCACCAGGCAGGGATATTGCCTACCATGTCCAGGACTGTATCCCCAGTGCCTAGAACAAAGTAGAGTCCTGATAGGACCTCGGTAGAGATTGGCTGAAAGAACTTAGTTATCTGAGTTCAGAGAAAATGTTCTCCAGAGGCCAGCCAGCCAACTCACTCCTCTATGCTGTTTTGGTTTCTCCTGATGAATTCTCCAAAGTGTTCAAATAGAATCATGCTTAAGTTTTGCAATCTCCCAAGTTTAGACAGAAATCCATTTGAGATACATGAATGTTCCCTATTTATATAACAATATAATTCTTACCACTTGTTTTAAGTGATCCTAAAAGGAGAAAATCATTGACTTTACAAGAATTTCATAATTGGATATCTGGGTACATTTTAGCAAAAGCTAATGGATCCATATTTATTTTCCTGTGAGCTGCTTTTCTATAGTGCCTTGAAAGGCACTCTTATTAAACTTTTAAGGATATTCAAAACAAGCTTTCTTTTATGTTTCTAAACAAAATTAACATACTGTTTGTAGCCTTATACTGACTTTAGTTTCATGGCCCTTAAATCATCATTTATATACTCAGTGTTCAGCAAAGAACAATATATGTGTCCCATAGAATTTGTGGTTTGTTTTAAGGACACATGAGAGTACAATTGAGACCCATGTAATTCATAACAAATTCAATCTAGACAAGACAGTATACCATTAAATGCAGCTCCACCTATTTCTCCTTTCCCACAAGAGACTGAAGAATGGAAGTCATTTACTCAAATATGAAATTCATGAAACACTTTAATTCTATGATAACCATACACCATGGACCAGAAAAATCATTTCATCTCATAAAGTTTTAGAGACACCAGGCAAATGTAAACAGTAGATACTGTTAGACATTAAGAATTCATTACAAGTACTAAACAGCTAAACTGAAAATCTACTGATTTATTTGGAATTCCACGGGATTCTGGTAGGAGATTTATCAAATTATTTACCAAACTTCAACATAAAAAATTACCATTTATTGAATCTGACTATAATGATTATAGGCTTATTTCTTTCACAACATGGTTTATTATTAAGTGATTAAGTACATGGTAAAATAACATCTAGTGTCTACAATTAATTCACCAGTAGTGATCCATTTTAATATAAGACTACATTGCTTCTATGAACTGACTCACTGCTTAAATATTCCTCGGATCTTGTGATAAGATTTACCTTGTGTCAGTGAGACCTGTCTGGGTCTCAGAGACCAAGGTTTGGTATTTATATAGAGAGATTTGTCCTCTGTCAACCAATGTCTTTTGAAACAACTATCTGTATAATTTCACCACAAATGGTTCCACATAATTCATCTTCCAGACTTTCTGAATGGATAGTACAATTCCTGGATATTATTCTTCACTTAAGTGAGTGTGTTCTTGCCAAATACGTATCTCCATATGCCACATAGAATTATATATGTATATCTCTCTACACATTCAGATACTGTGCATGTCTGTCCACATACCCAGATATTGTTAGCATATGTATACATTCAAATATTTATTGTATGTGTTGGTATACACACAGATATTGTGAGGAACTATACATGTGGCAAAATGGAAATGAGGAACTAGGATTCAGCCAGGTAGCTCTATGAATATCAAAAATTAGACAGTATGGGTGGAATGAACAAGTTACACATCACCATCATAAACAAAGGCATCGTTGCAAGAGTACAGGTCAGCCAAAAGATCCAAGAGGACAGATGACCAAACAAATTTTATCTCAGAAAGATCTATTTCCTAGTAGATAAAGTTTCTTGGGTGATAATGGAGTACAATAAAATGGTAAGTTGTCTGACTAAGAACAACACTAATTTAAAGCAGGACCTGTGGCTACCAATACTTGATGGTAGGGGATGTAGGAAGAGAGGGATGGGGAATGGCTCGTCACAGGGAAGAAATGGACAGCACAAGGCAATTGTGTTTCTGTCGTGAAGGCTGGTTGCATAAGGGTCCTGGTAAGTGGAAAAGGGAGGTAGGAGAGAGACAGACAGACAGACAGTGACAGGTTTGAAGATGCTACACTGCTGGCCCTCAAGATAAAGGAACGGAGCCACAAGCCAAGTAATGCAGACAAGCTCTAGAACCTGAAAAGGCAAGGAAATGGATTCTTCTCTAAAACACCCAGAAGCATTCCAGTCCTGCAGACACCTTGATGTTTAGTCCAGTAAGAATTCTGGTGTACAGAACTGTAAGATAAAGAATCTTTACTTTTTAGAACCACTAAGTTTGTGGTAATTTGGTATAAGAGCAATAGGAAACAAATAGACCCACTCTTACCAGGAGTAGCCACTTCTCGTGTGACTCTTCTAGAACTATCTTATTTTGTACTCATTGGATCCAGTAAAGCAGAAGAATACTTTTGGTTGAATAAATTTTATTTTCCATTCTTCCTTCCACTCCTCAGTTTAGGATTGAATGATTTTATCTGTGGAGAATTTGTGGTAGCTGGAAAGACCTGAACAATTCATGTCATCTCCAAAATCAAATTTGACTGTTCAAATCATTAAGCCCAGTAGACCTCATATTACTTCAGATAAATTACTTAAGATAAATTTTAAAACAGATAAATTTTAAAAAAGGGAAAAGTTGATGTTTTCATTTAATAAGCAATTAAATTAATTCGATTGACTTTACCCAATTTTAAAATTATTTTAATCCATTAACACTGGCTCTGTCACACTAAAGATCCAAAGATTTGTTTTATAACTTCATGATTCTGTTGAAAAATTAAAGTTAAGTTCTTTTGTCTCTAGACAGGGAAGAAGCAAAAAGTCATTTTCACAACCCATTTCACATTCTGTCACTGTTTACTTCTTAAATCAATTTACATGTCCCTCAAGGAAGTGTGTCTATATATTTTGTCCATCATAACCCTGTTAAGTCCTCATCCCGTGTGTTGTTCATTCCCACTGAAGTGAACAGATCAAGGGGTTCCATGGGGGTGTCTGCTCGGGGCTCCATAACCATGAAACTTGGGCTGCCTCCTTACCCTGTTGTCATTTGTTGCCATTGAGAGTCTAGAGGGGACAAATGCCCTAAATTCACCTTCATCCAAGACTGACCAGGCATAATTAGTTTGTAATCTCCTTGTTTTGTCACTTAGCGAACAAACAAAACAACTAACAAGGAAAGCAGCATAACACAAGGTCAAGTCCAGAAGTTTTGGAATCAAACTGGGGTTTGTTCACTGGCTGTCAGTCTTCCTGATGTGTGATCTTGGACAACCAACTCAACTTCTTCCAGCTCCCATTTTCAAACCTATGCAAGAGGACACGTAATAGTATTTATTGTGCTTGCCTCTTATGAGGATTAAATAAGATACTGTCTCCAAAGCTTTTCCATAGCCCTGGCCTGTGGCAATTGCCCAATAAAATGCCTCTTGCACCTCCTAAATTACTATTTGAGTGCAAGACGTATTCCTTAACTTCTTTTGGTGGCATCTTCTTCATTTGTTAAGTAAGGGAGTTTGACTAAGTAATAATCTATCATTTCCTCTTCAGTAGTGAAATTCTAAGAACAATAGAAATATGAAGACTATGGTTGCAAAAGTGAAAGGATATTTAGGTTAAAGGGTATGGAAAGACAAGAAGGTATTTTGATATATTTCTCCAACTTTCTTTTATTTATTTATTTATTTATTTATTTATATTATGTTATATTAATCACCATACATTACATCATTAGTTTTTGATGTAGTGTTCCATGATATATTGTTTGCATATAACACCCAGTGCTCAATTGAATACGTGCCCTCTTTAATACCCATCACCAGGCTAACCCATTCACCCAACCCCCTCCCCTCTAGAACCCTCAGTTTGTTTCCAACTTTCTTTTATTAATAATTGCTGTGATATTCGCTGTGAAGTTCTTTGGTGCCATGGATCATTTTGGAATATACTGATCTGTGAGTTTTTTTCAATCAAAATTTATAATAAAATAAAAGCTAATATTTACTGTTTATGGCAGGCACTGTTTTAAGTGTTGTATGTTCACTAATTCATCTGTTCCTTGAAAAACACATGTATATATGCATATACATGTATACAAACACACACATACACACAAACATTGGGGAAAATTATATATATATATTTTATATATATATATATATATATATATATATGCATATATTCTCCCTAATATAAGATCCTAATGTATATTATATATGTTTAATATAAATTGTACAAGTTATATGTATCATACAATTATAATTAATATAAGAACTTACTATATGCTATATATAATATATATACACACAGGGAAAATATATATATTACATTTATAGTAGAGAAGAAGCTCAAGCAGATCTTACCATTGTAATTATTCAGTAAAATCTTACTTTATCATTAATTTTACTTTATCATTCAGTTTTATCCTATCTTTATAGGATAAAATTGATTTGTAATCTAACCCTCTCCCTCTGCCTTTATACTTTTTTTTACAACACATTAGATTTTTAGAACACACAAATTTGAAAGTCATTTCAAATATTTAGGAAGGTTTAATAAATTTTTAAATAGCATAACAAGGTCTAGATTAAAGTGTAGAGTGCCAAATATAGGAAATAAACAGATGATTATGTTAATATGAGGCTTAAATACTGGCATAAGAGTCTCAATCATTTTAAAAGGGAAAACATACTAAATAAAGAATAAGAGACGCCTGGGTGGCTCTTCTGTTAAGTGGCTCCCTTCAGCTCAGGTCACGATCCCAGGGCCCTGGGATCAAGTCCCGCATAGGGCTCCTTGCTCAGCAGGGAGCCTGCTTCTCCCTCTCCCTCTGCCTCTCCCTCTGCTTGTGCTCTCTCTCTCTCTGTTTCAAATAAAAATAAACTCTTAAAAAAAAAAAGAATAAAATCAGGGGAACATACCCAAGAAAAATGAAAAACTCTACAACAGTATTGTCCAATAAAAACATAATGTGAAGCATGCATGTGAGCCACACATTTTATTGTATATTTTCAAATAACCACATTGAAAGAATTTTTAAAAATAGGTGAGATTACTTTTAATAATATGGTAATCACATTAAAAGCAAAATATTTTCATTTTGACATATAATCAATATTAAAAGTTATTGAGATATTTTACTTTCTTTTTGTCATACTAAGTCTCTGAAATCCAGTGTTTCTGATACTTACAACCATTGAGACTCTCTACATTTCAAGTGCTCAACAGCGATGTATAACTAGTGACTATCAAGTCAGACTATATAGGTTTAAATCTATCCAAACTTTAGCTAATATCCAAGGTGTGACAAGAGGTGAATCTATGAAAATCATGTATTTACTTCTATTTTGAGATTCAAGAATTATTTCAATAAGGTATCTGTAGGTTACATAGAATTCACTGCTTGTTCCAGGGATAGGTTTGGGTTTCACAGGTATTGGGATTTCATGAGGGAGGGAGAACACTAGGCAGAGACAGAAGGCCTAGAATCAAGTCTTGGCTTGATTAAGTCATTAAAATGCATATAACTCATTGTTCTCATCTCTAAGATGGTGAATATTACATGTTCTATTTGCTTCCTTGCATCAGATTTTGAGGATTAAATGAAGTAATTTAAGTGAACTAGTAGAGAAGAATATGATATAAAGAATAGTGACTATGATTGTTGCTGAGATAATGTTGGTGATAATGATAATGATATCAGCATTGTTCTTTTTAAACTAAAATCTATATTAAATAATCCTTCCATAGAAGAATAATTCTAACAAATAAAGCTTTAGTTGAATCATTAAATTATAAAATTATTAAAAGTAGAATTACAGACCAGCTACATAATGATTGAATTTTCTTAACAGTTGCCCTTTCTTTATTTTTCATCAAAATTAGATCTTTAGTTCTAAATAAACACATGAAAAGATAAAGGAAGTAACATAAACAGCATAATGGGGATGATGATTTATATTTCCAGAAGCTATATGAAATGGAAGTATATTATAGGCAAAAAAAAAAAGTCATTTTGACTGTATTATCATAATAAATCATTATGCCAACACTTTGTGTCAATAAAACAGGTAAACCAGAGAGGTACTGTATTTTACCAGGAAACAGAAAATTTTAAGAACAATTTAACAATTTAACAATTATTGTTGTTAGCCAGATTGATAACAATTCATTTATTCTAGACTGGTTTATTGCAAACATCAAATCATCTTCTAAATAAGAGTACATCCTTATATGTATGTAAAAGGAATTACAGAATTTCAGATGCAGTTAAAAATATAAATTGTACTTAGCCTTCACTTTTGGTGAGAAAAATGTCAGGCATAGGTCCATGAGAGAAAATTCTGCATTAACTCACATTTTTGTAGAAGCTTTTTCAAAAACTTTGTGTCAGTTAGTTAAGATAAAGCAGAGAATATCTACTCTTTAATTACAAAACAACAACAGTATAGTTTAAGGTGCTATAGCAAAGAATATTAAACAGGTAAAGAATCATATGTGTAATGATAAAATATATCTTTCATCCCTTAGTTTGGTTTAAAGGAATTATTTTCTCAAATGAAATATTTTGTAGAACCTCAAAATGTAAAACAAACTAAAGTGATATTTTATTAGCCTAAGTTAATTTTATGCTCGAATTTACATTTTCTCGTTACGGTCCACCAATAAAAAGGCAGTTTGGATCAATTAAAATATTGTCAAATAAATAAGATTATCTCCAATCTTGGGGTCTCATTCTCTCTGCATTTGTATATTCATATATGAATAGCTATAATATTAGGATAAAGCATAAGAACATCTTGATATTGACCAATTTTAATCAGAAAAATGACAACATCACATCAACCTAATAGTAATAATTGTGTTTCTGTTTCTTAAATAGCTCCACTTGTGATCTTTCCATTCCCTTTAATTTACAGCATCCAAAAACTTAAAATAGAAAAACAGTCATATTTACTTCAATGTATAATCATTAATAATATCAAGAATTTGCTCACACATACTATTCTGAGAGTAAGAGTCATACCATTAAAACTGAGTGATTTATTGAAGGCTCTGACTCTCACTAAAAGAAACTCTAATAGATGTATATCAAGTAGAAGGAAAATTATATCACATGGAAGAGCTGAGTTGAAGGAAGAACTGTGAGAAAAGATACTGGCACAAATGTGGGTAAATAAAAAATCACTAACAGTAAAGAATGTAATAGTATTGTCTAATTTGGGAGGGATTAAAACTAAAACATAGAAAATGTTAATAGGTAAGTTGGGAGGAAGATGATCTGAGTAAACTGCTCTAAGTTCTTATTATTCAGCAATGTGATAAAAATACTGATTAACTTCAGATGTCATTAAGATAGGTAGGCAAGTTACAATAGCTTGGGTCATTACTACAATAATAGATATATGAGATAGAAGTTCCAAACAAATCAAGGGATAAAATGGAGTGAAGGAAACAAAATTTCATCAATCTAAAATAAGAAAGAAGGAGAAAAAAAAAGAAAAGCAAGATGTACAGTGCATGAAAAGGATGACCTCAATAAGTGCAAATATATTAGAAATCATACGAATGTAAATGAGTTTAACCTTCTAGCAAATTCTCTAGTCTAGTTATACAAAATTGCCTGTTTTCTAAAACTTTAGCAGCTATCTGCCATTTATAGGTGATAAATCTAAAGACTCAGAGGGGTTAAAAGATAAAGGATATATCAGGTAAACGTTAACTGAAAGACAGTGGGTATAGAAGTAATCATACTAGACACAATAGACTTTAAGACAAAAATAATAATTTCATAAAATAGTAATCATGTAATACTAAGTAAGCATAATAACAATTTAATTCACTAAGAAGGAATACAGTTTTAAACTGGTATAAACCTAATAACATAACTTCAAAATACATAAAGTAGAAAATGACAACTGCAAGATGAAAAATAGGCAAGTTCACCATCAGAAAAGAAGGATGATGTTCCTTTTGTACAAACAGAAAAAGATTTAGTAGGAATATATAAAAGTTAAACAACACAATTAGCAAGCTTGATCTCATATGCCCAGTATCTACATGATCTTCTGGAATTCCTTGCCTTCCTTTCCAAAGGAAGGGGGGAAACCTACAGCACAACTCTCTGTTTTTATGAATGCAGGAATGCATCTAGTCTTCTGCTTACAGAGACTGCAGGAGAAGTGTGGGAGTGATGAAGGCACAGAAGTCTTAACAAGCCTTACATGGATACACTTGGCTGGCTCCCTTTCTAACAAAGAGGTGCATAGTGTCCCGATTCCATGACAACAAGGAAAGCCCAATTCCACATTCTCTTATGCTTAAAATAATTGCTGAAACCATCCTAAACAGGACAGTGCTAATGCATATTACACACATTGTTATCACCACATTGTGTGCTATTCTCTTCTTTTTTTAATTTTTAATTTTATTTTATTTTATTGTGTTATGTTAATCACCATACATTACATCATTAGTTTTAGATGTAGTGTTCCATGATTAATTGTTTGCATATAACACCCAGTGCTCCATTCAATACGTGCCCTCTTTAATACCCATCACCAAGCTAACCATCCCCTCACCCTCTCCCCTCTAGAACCCTCAGTTCGTTTCTCAGAGTCCATAGTCCCTCATGGTTCGTCTCCCCCTCCGATTCCCCCCCCTTCATTTTTCCCTTCCTACTATCTTCTTTTTTTGGAGAACTATACCAAAGAGACATCACTGGCATTTCATTGAGCTTGCTCTCACCTGCCTGGTTTTCAAAGAGCAGACAAGTGCACTTCTAAATTTTAATAAAATGACACTTTAGAATTAATCCCAATTCATTAACATGTTCTCGGGATTTCGAACACTGCAGATGCACAGAAGTAGGGTGTGTAGGCCAGAGAGTGGGGGTGATATTCCAAAGTCTGGACAAAAGGAGTTGGTTAACCTGGCTTCAAAAGTTTGGTGTTGGGAATTCTAATGTGTTCTCAGAAATTATGAGAATGTATGTTGGGTTTTATTAATTTTTTAGGTAGCTAAAAACACAGTTATAAATAAAATCAAAATTAAATGTACTAAGAACACTGCAGCAATCTCAGCAGAGCATGGTTAAGAACCAGTGCCCAGGGTCACCTGGGTGGCTCAGTCGGTTCAGCGTCTGACTCTTGATTTTAGCTCAAGTAATGATCTTGGGTTCTGGAATCGAGCCCTGCATCAGACTCCAGCATGGTGTCTGCTTGAGATTCTCTCTCTCCCTCTCCCTCAGCTCCTCCCCGTGTTCTCTCTCTCTAATAAATTTTTTTTTAAAAAAAGAAAAGAAAACCAGCAGCCCATGATACAGAGGATTGCTACACAGAAACTTAGACACACAGGAAAAGCAAAGTGTGCTTACTTTAGGTACTTCCTTCTAATAATTTCATTTCAGCCAACCTATGTTAATTCATCATGCTTGTCATTATGGGGTCATATCCCTACCACTAACTATGTAATCCAAGAACAAGCACAAATAACCAATGTAGAGACACACATCTGCATAACCCACTGTGGTTAAGTACTACACATGGTAAATTTCTGCCGGAATTTATTCACTGATTGTTTTATTAATTCAACTAAAACTCTTAAAGCTTCTACCAAGTGTCAGGCATCATAGCAAACACTGGAGATGCAACATTGACCAAGACAGGCAAGATTCCTGCTCTCATGGAGCTTGTGTCCTAAATCGGGAGATAGATAAAACTAGAAAAAGAATGAGTGAATGAGATAGTTTCAAAGAATGTCAAATTCCTTGAAGAAAATAAAACAAGACTACATGCTAGATGCAATTTTGCAACTTTAGCACTACTGATATATTGTGCCAGATAATTATTTGTTGTGAGGTGTTTAGCAGCATCCCTGGCTATTAAATATCAGTAGCACCTTCTCAGTTATGACAACCAGCAATACCTACAGACATTGCCAAGTATCTCCAGGGGGTGCAAAATCACCTCCAGCTGAACCACTGTGCAAGAGTGACCAGAATGAAAGTGGGTTTTTTGTTTTGTTTTGTTTTTTAATTGGAGGTCAGGAAAGTCCTCTTTGAGGGCTTAAAAATGAAGCGGGGGAAAAAAGAGCAGAAAATGATTTTGGAAGAAAGCTTTCCAGGCAGAGTTGAACAGTAAGTACTAAGGCAATAAGGTGATAATGAACTTGGAATCCTAAAGGAACAGACAGAAGGTTTGTGTGACTAAAGCATAGAAGCAGGAGATGGTATCAGAGAGGAGACAAGAACAGATCACAAGATCACATAGGATCTTACAGGCCATGGTAGAGAGTTCAGATTTTTTTTTTTTTGAAGGGTTATGAGAAGTTTAGATGCAAGAGAGAATTTCTGATTAATTGTGAAGAAAAAAATGTTTCTAGCCAGACCTTTAAAGAAAGATAGGCCTGGATTTTTACAGGCTGGGATGAAAAGAGGTACAGATAAGGGATCAGAGATGATAATATGTGGCTGAGCTAGTGCAAGGGAAGCACAGAAATGGAATTCCAGAATTTTCAGAAATGTAGAATCTAATGCAGGAAGCAGGGACGTTTGAGGGTCATCTTCCATCCAAACACCTCTGGAATGACAGCTAAGTGGAACTCTCTGAAGGAGAATGTGTTCTAAGCAACATACTGGCAGCAGCTGTGAGCTGTGGGACCCACTCTGTGTGTGTGGACTCTGGCTCAGCCCCAAATATGCCCCTTTAGGGAGGGAGGGCCCGAAGCCAAGGGCAGGCTGAGCTACCCAGCAGGAGCCAGAGACTAACAACCCAGGGACAGACTAACAGCACAAAGATGTCAATGGCTTGATTCCAAAATATACTTATGAGAGGTTTAGAGAGTCAACTCTTTCAGAACAACTGACACAAGCATAATAAACTTTAGCTCTTTATTCCAACTGCCTCACTATTGTATTATCACTACCATTTTTTAAGTATTGGCACCTGCAAGGCATTGTTCTAAGTTTCCATTCCCAAACAACCCTATAAGGTAGATTCTCTTTTTTTTTGGCATTTAAGAAAAAAGGGCACCAGAGCCTAGAGATGTTCTGGTACTTGCCCATGGAATCTGAAACCTAAGCAATCTGACTCAAATCCAGTCTCGTAACCACCATATCATACTCAGGTAAAACAAGCTGTACCATATGCTGCTCAGATGAAGCAACTGACACAGATGAAATCACTTGCCAAAGGTCACACCCAGCTAATGCCTGTTTGAGAAACAATGAACAATACATTGCTAGCATTTGAACACCTACTAGTTCCAGTTACTTTTCTAAGCATTGTGTATGAATTATCTTGCTCAATCTTCATGAAACAACAAGAAAGGTCTTACTAGTTGTCTCAGTTTATAGATGAGAGACCTATGTCTAGAGATCTTGTCACTCATCCAAGTCACCCAAGCAGCAAGTTATGGAAATGAGACAGCAATTTAGGTGGTCAGATGCCCAACACTTCACCCTTAACACCGAATCACAGAAGCTGGTTCTCTTCCCACAAGAAACTGTTTCAGAAACTCTTACAGCCTTACTTGGTAAAAATCAGGTGTATGATGTAAAATAATGCAACATTACTTAAAAGAATTTCACCAACAAGAACATCTGATTATGTTCTAACAGAGGCAATCCCTTGGAAAGCCTCCATTACTTTTTTTTCCTCTTTGTGCAGAAGTTTTAAGGGAAATATGTTAAATTCTTTTATCAATTCATTTCACATACCTTAATTTCCAAGTAAGTATGAAAAGAGGGCTTGGTGCATTGATTCTGCAATCTCTCATTAATGCCTGGGATAGTTAATGAGTTCAGGTGGTTCTAAGTTACTTTAGGTGAGGATTTGTCCTTAACCCTATCTGCAACCCCTACCTTCAGATCTTCTAACCAAACACATTTTGAGAAATCAACAAAGACCTAGAGTCCCAGAAGGTACTGTTTTGGAATCTGCATGTTTATCTGACTTCCCATGGTGGATGTAGGAAAGCCAGGATGCTGCAACCTTTGCCTTAGCATACTTCCCATGGCACCAGTATGATGTAAGAGAATGACCCAATCTGCTGGTGACACAATCTGTTGAAAAGTGTATATTCTCAAGGAAGAAAATTGGATATATTAAAAGACATCTATGAAGCAGGGGAAGAAAACCAGTATTTGGCATCAGAAGCTGCAGATTTGAGTCCAGCTGTATCATTTAAATGCTCATGGCCTTGGGCAAGTCACTGTAACTGCTCTGAGAGTAGGGTTCTTCATTACGCAGGAGGCAACATAATCCTGACCCTGGCTACCAGACAGGCTGCAATGCAGATCAATAAGACAATTTATGCATGGGTGTTTTATGAACAGTGTGATGCTCTAACAATAAATAGAGACATTCATAAGAGAGATGTCAAGTAACTGGTTACAAGGCTGTTTACTGAACTAGGGATGGTGTGTCTCTTCTCTATTGTCAGGTATCTTTGACAATGGCAGCATGCTGAAACAAAGTTGATCCAAGTCTATGTGTTCTGGAGCTTGAGAGGGGACAAGGTCAATGGGAGCAAGATATTTATGCTTGAGGCAGCTGCTCAAGATAGAAACTAAAAATTCCCAGTGTTTTAAGACACTAAATCTAACCTGTCTAGGTAAAACTTGAGTGAGATAAGCCCTGCCAACCCAGGAATGGCTATCTTTGAAATGTTCAATACTAATAATTATTATTTTAATGGGAGGATCTCATGTATCAGAGAACTCCTTTAATAATCATTACTATAACAATAATAGCATCTCACATTTCAGTCAACTACTTTTTTTTTATTTGAAAGAGAGGGAGAGAGAGAATGAGTACAGGGAGGGGCAGAGGGAGAGGAAGCAGCAGACTCCCCGCTGAGTGGGGCAGCCCAACTAGGGGCTGGATCCCAGGACCCCGAGATCATAGCCTGAGCCAAAGTCAGATGCTTAACCAATTGAGCCACCCAGATGCCCCTAGTCAACTACATTTGCAAACAAAAGACTCTAAGACTCCTAGCCTCAACATTTATTCTCAGTTCTCTAACTGCATATTGGGTGGACATTGGTGCATCTAGGTTGGGTTCTGACAGGCAGTTCTGCCTCAGACTGTAGGCTCACTTGACCTTGTCTCCTCATCATGCGTTGGGCTCATGTGTGCTTATTCTGGAGTCCAGGCAAAGAGAAAAGCGGCTACCTACAGGCAAGGCCTCCTCAGGGCAATGGCAGAAGTGCAAGAGAGCAGGTATGTGACCACATTTTAGACCTCTGATCTAATCTACATCAGTCCTATTCACTAGGCACTAAGCAACTCTGTACTAAGAGCTTTGCCCCATTCTTTCACATAATCTTCACAACAACCTTATAAAGCAGGGCTCATTTCATTTTAAAGACAACGACATGGAGGTAAAGAGAAGTTAAGAAACTTTCCCCAAGTCCTACAGCTAATAAATGCAGGGTCAGGATTCTGGTATAGACAGTGGGAATCCAGGAATATAAGATTTGCCGGTACATTCCTATCACTGCTTAAATCCTGGCCCATCAACACTGCAGTGAAAATGGGGCTAGTTTAAAAGTGTTGAATATATTTGGGTTCCCATACCATGACACTTAAAATATATGAATTTTGTTTTATTTATATCATGAAATATTTGCTATGCACAAAGCATGTGTAAGATGCATCTACCGTAGAGTGCCTAATAAAATGAACACATATGAACTACCACCCAAAAACTAGAATATTACCAATATCTGTATGTTCCTCTTCTGTCTTAACTTTCTGCCTCTTCCCTGAAGGTTACCATTATCTTGAATTTTATATTTATCATTCCCTTGCTTTTTAAAAATTATATTGATTATATATGTATATATCAAATAGTTTTGCTTGGTTGAACCCCCAACTTTTCTCTCATGTGTACCTATAGTTAATTCATTTTTTATTGTTGTACAATAGTGCATTTAGTGAATATATTACAATAGCTAAATATAGCCAAAGAATATTGGGCTACTTCTAATGTCTTTCTATTAAAAATAATGCTTTTATGAACAATCTCACTGGTAAAGTATGAGAGTTTGTATTATGCTATATTCTATTCTATTTTATTTTTTATTTTATTTTTAAATATGCAATGTTATATTAATTTTAGGTGTACAATTTAGTGATTCAACAATTCTATGCATCGCAGCAAGTGCACTTCTTAATTTCTGTCACCCATCTCACCCATCCCTCCACCTACCTTCCCTCTGGTAACCATCAGTTTGTTCTCTATAATAAAGAGTCTATTTTCTGGTTTGTGTGTGTGTCTCTCTCTTTTTTTCCCTTGGTAATTTCTCTTTTTTTCTTAAATTCCACATATGAGTGATATCATATGCTATTTGTATTTCTTTGACTTATTTCACTTAGTATTATACTCTCTAGCTCCATCCATATTGTTGCAAATGGCAAAATCTCATTCTTTTTTTATGACTGAATAATATTCCATTATATATATATACACCACATCTTCCTTATCCACTCATCTATTGATGGACACTTAGACTGTTTCTGTACTTTGGCTATTGTAAATAATGCTACAATAAACATAGGGGTGCATTTCCTTTGAATTAGTGTTTTTGTATTTTGGGGGTAAATACCCAGTAGAGTGAGTGCTGGATCATAAGGTAGTTCCATTTTTAACTTTTTGAGGAAACTCCATACTGTTTTCCACAGTGGCTGCACCAGTTTGTATTCCTACCAATAGTGCAAGAGAGTTCCTATTTTTCCACATCCTATCCAACACTTGTTGTCTCTTGTGTTTTTGATTTTAGCCATTCATCAGAATAGTGTGAGGTGATATCTCATTGTAGTTTTGATTTGCATTTCCCTAATGATGAATGATGTTGAGCATCTTTTCAAGTGTCTTGTTGGCCATCAGGATGTCCTCTTTGGAGAACTGTCTCTTCATGTCTTCTGCCCATTTTATAATTGGATTATTTGCTTTTTAGGTGTTGAGTTTTATCAGTTCTTTATATATTTTGGATACTAATTCTTTATCAAATATGTGAGGTGCAAAGATCTTCTCCCATTCAGTAGGTTGCCTTTTAGTTTTGTTGATTATTTCTTTCACTGTGCAGAAGCTTTTTATTTTGATGTAGTCCCACATTTTTATTTTTGCTTTTATTTCCCTTGCCTCATGAGATGTAGCTAGAAAAATGTTGCTACAGCCAATGTCAGCAACATTACTGACTGTACTCTCTTCCAGGATTTTTATGGTTTCAGGTCTTTAATCCACCCACCATTTTTATGGTTTCATTTAGGTCTTTAATCCATTTTGAGATTATTTTTGTGTATGGTGTAAGAAAGTGGTCCAGTTTCATTCTTTTGCATGTTGCTGTCCAGTTTTTCCAACATCATTTGCTGAAAAGACTGTCCATTTTGCATTGGATATTCTTTCCTGCTTTGTGAAAGATTAATTGACCATATAATTGTGTGGGGTTTTTTTCCGGTTTTGGTTTGTTTTTGTTTTTTTTTAATTCTGTTCCATTGATCTTTGTGTCTATATTTTTGTTCCAGTACCATTCTGTTTTGATTACTACAGCTTTGCAATATAACTTGAAGTTTGGAATTGTGATACCTCTAGTTTTATTTTTCTTTTTCAAGATTGCTGTCTATTTGAGGTCTTTGGCACTTCATACAAATTTTAGGATTGTTTGTTCTAGTTCTCTGGAAAATGCTGTTGGTAATTTGATGGGGATTGCATTAAATCTGTACATTGCTTTGGGGAGTACATTTTAACAATATTTGTTGTTCCAATCCATGACCATGAAATGTCTTTCCATTTCTTTGTGTTGTCTTCAGATTCTTTCAACAATGTTTTATAGTTTTCAGAGTACAGGCCTTTCACCTCTTTGGTTAAGTTTATCCCTAGATATCTTATATTATGCTACATACTCAACAACACTTGGTATTATCAGATCCCATAAGTAAAATAATATTTTATTGTGATGTTAATTTGAATTTCCCTGCTTACTAAGAAGGTTTGGCACATATTCATTAGACAATCTACCATGTATGTTTTCTCTTCTGTGAACTGCATATTCATGACCCTAGTCAATTTTCCTATTTGGTTACTTATCTTTCTTATTTATTCATACCAGTTATTTATATATTATATATTGTATATTTACATAAAGTTGTCCATTATTTATATTACTAACATATTCTCTCAGTTTTTATGTTATCTTTTCATTCTCTTTACACTAGTCAAAAGATTTATCAATAATTTCCTTCATGGTTGAACTGAGTTGAATAGTGTTCCCCAAAATTCATATCCACTCAGAACCTGTGAATGTGACCTTCTTTGGAAATAGGGTCTTTGTGGATATGATCAAATTAAGATGAGGTCACATGGATTAGGGTGGGCCCTAAACCAATCACTCATGTTTCTTATAAGAGAAAAAAATTAGACACACAGAGAGAGAAGACACAGGGAAGGAGACCACATGACAACAGAGACAGACAATGGAATGCTGCCGCTACAAACCAAAGAACACCAAAGATTGCCAGCAACCAGCAGAAACTGGAAGGGACAAGAAAGGATTCTTCCCTGTAGGCTTCAGAAGGCACATGGCCCTGCAGAAACCTTGATTTCAGAATTCTAGATTCCAAAACTGCAAGAGAATAAATTTCTGTGCCACCCACTTTGGGGTAATTTGTTACAGCAGCCATGAGAAGCTAATAGAATGGTTAACAATTTTTGTGTTAAATTTTTTTAAATCCTAAAGCTATGAAGATACTCTAAATACTGTGTTCTAAAATTTGAAATACTACCTTTGCATTTAAGTTTTTGATTCAAGTTGTGATTTTGTTTATGGGCATGTGTAGGAATCCCATCTTGTTGTGTTGTTTTTTGTTTTTGTTTGGATAATGAATTGTTCCAGCACCATTTACTGAAACATTCATCTTTTCTCCATTAATTTGCAAAGGCTCTAACATATATGAAAGTGCCATAAATTTTGGGCCTCTTTTGGGGCTCTTCTGAGTCTGTTCCTATGGTCAATTTGCATATCATACTAATCTAAGCTAATTACTGTAAATTTATTATCATTCTTCCTATCTGGTAGAGTTAATACTTTCACCATTCTCTTTTTTTCTTTACAAGTCTCTTGGTTATTCTTGGTATATGATCTTCCATTAAAATTTAAAACAAGCTTGTTGCTTCATTGTTTGAATATTACACCCAGTGCTCCATGCAATACATGCCATTGGATCATGGGACACAACACCAAAAACTAATGATGTATTGTATGGTGACTAACATAACATAATAAAAACAAACAAACAAACAAACAAACAAATAAAACAAGCTTGTAAAACTTTTTTCAAAAGTCTGTTGAGATTTGAATTAAAATTTCATGTAATCTCTAGATCAACTTGGAAGAATTAACATTTTTATGATATTAACCCTGGCAATTTATAAAAATAATTACATATTTTAATTTACATTTTAAAATAAATTAATAAAATGTTACAATTTTCTCCACATGAGTCTTGCACATTTATTGTTGAATTTATTCCTAGGTACCATATATTCTTTGTTGCTAATGTAGTATTTTCCTTTCAAAATTATGTTTTATAAATTTTTGGCTGGTTTATATAAATGCTAATTTTTATTGTTGGTATTATACCCACCTTACTAAATTCTATTGTTATGTTTACATGCCAAAAAATGATGAGAGCTTTTTTTTTTTTTTTTTCCTTTGCAATCCTTATACTCTTTGTATCTCTTTCTCTTCTTGCTGCTCTGTCTGGGACCTCCAGTATAGGGTTCTATAGTTGCAGTAAAAGTAGCATTTTTGGATTATTTCCTAGTTTTAAAGTTAATGCTTCTACTGATTTACAATTAAGAATTATGTTTGCTGTAGGGTTTTGTAGGGGTTTTTTTTGGTACTCTTTAAGAGATTAAAGAAATTTCTTTCTAGTCATAGTTTGATAAAAGTTTTATTGCAAATGAGTGTGGAAAATATTAAATGCTTATTTAATATCTACTGAAATCATGTGGTTTTTATCCTTAAACACATTGATGTGGAAAATTATATACAGTTTTTTTTTTAAATCACTTCATTAAGGTATGATTGACACACAAAAAGTTCTACATATTTCATGCATACAGCTTGATGAGTTTGGAGGGAAGCGTATATCCATGAAGTCATCACTATGCCATAAACATATCTATCACTTCCAAAAGTTTCTTCCCACGTTCTTATCATTATTTTTATGTGTGATAAAAACACCACACACATAAGATGTATCCTCTTAGCAAATTTTTAAGTATATAATACAACATCATTAACTACAGGGACTGGGATGTACTCAAGATCTTGAGGATTTACTAATCTAGAGTTATTGAAACTTTGTATCTTTTGACTAATCCCTCCCTGTTTCCTCCTTCCTCCAGCTCCTGACAACCACCATACCACTCTCAGCTTTTATGCATTTGACTATTTTAAAGTCCTTATATAAGTGATATTATGTAGTACTTGGCCTTCCGTATCTGACTTATTTCACTTAGCATGATGTCCTCTAGGTTCATCCATTCTGTCACAAGCGTCAGGATTTCTTTCTAAGGCTAAATAGTACTCCATTGTATGAACACACCACATTTTCTTTATCCATTTATCTGTTAATGGACATTTAGGTGGCTCCCATGTCTTGGCTATGGTGAATAATGCTGCAGTCAACATGGGAGTGTGGATATCTTTTGAAAATCCCAATTTCAACTCCTTCAGATATATACCCAGAAATGGAATTGCTGTATCATATGGTAGTTACATTTAATAGTTTTTAGTAATTTCTGTATTGTTTTCCATAGCAGCTGCATCAATTTACCTTCCCACCAACACTGCAGAAGGGTTCCCCTTTCTTCTCATCCTTGCCAACGGTTTCGTTTTTTCCATAATAGCCATCCTAACAGGTGTGAGGTGATATCTATTATGGCTTTGATTTGCATTTCCCTGATGATTAGTGATACTGAACAGCTTTTCATGTATTTGTTGGCCACTTGTATGTCTTCTTTGAAGAAATGTCTATTCAGTTTCTTTTTTAATTGGGTTATTTGGGTTTTTTGGCTATTTACTTATTTGAGTTCTTTATATATTTTGGATATTAACGCCTTATCAGATATATGGTTTGTAAATATTTTTCCCATCCTATGGGCTGTCTTTTCACCTTATTGATGTTTTCTTTTGCTGCACAGAAGCTTTTTAGTTTGATGTTTCTTTTTTATTTTGTTACTTGTGCCTTAGGTGTCATATCCAAAAAATCATTACCAAGACCCATGTCAGGGAGTTTTATTCCTGTGTTTTCTTCCAGAAATTTCATGGTTTCAGGTCTTACACTTAAGTCTTTAATCCATGTTTAGTTAATTTTTGTGAGTGGTGTAAAATATGGGTGCCATTTCATTGTTTTACATATGAATATCCAATTATTCCAGCACTATCTATTAAAAAGACTCTTTTCTCCATTCAGTATTCTTGGCTCTCTTGTCAAATATTAGTTGATTATATATGCTTGGGTTTGTTTCTGGGCTCTCAATTCTGTTGTATTGGTCTATTTGTTTTTATGACAGTACCATACTGTTTTGATAGTATAGCTTGAAATCAGAAGGTATGATGTCTCCTGAGTGGTTCTTCTTTCTTAGGATTCCTTTGGCTATTCACGGTCATTTGTGGTTCTACATAAATTTTAAAATTCTTTTTTTCTATTTCTGTAAAAATGTCATTGGAATCCTGATAGGGCTTGCATTGAATCTCTAGATGGCCTTCGGTACTATTAACATTTTAACAATATTAATTCTTCTAATCCATGAACACAGGCTTCCTTTCCATTTATTTGCATCTTCAGGTTTTCATCAATGTCTTACGGTTTTCAGAGTAAAGTCTTTCACCTCCTTAGTTAAATTTATTCCTAAACATTTTATTGTTTTTGATGCTATTGCAGGTGAAATTGATTTATTTCTTTTTCAGAAAATTCATTGCTAATGCATGGAAACACTACTGATTTTTGTATCTATAACTTGATGGAATTCATTGACTAGATCTAACAGTTTTCTGCTTGATTCTTTATGATTTTCTATTTATAAAATCATGTCATCTGCAAATAGAAAAAAATTTTACTTCTTCCTTTCCAGTCCTGACAACTTTTATTTCTTTTTCTTGCCTGGTTGTTCTAGCTAAGACTTCTAGTACTATGTTAAATAAGAGTGGTGAGAGGGGGCACACTTGTCTTGCTCCTGATCTTAGAGGGAAAGCTTTCAACCTTTCACCATTGAGTATGATGCTATCTGTGGGCTTGTTATATATGGGCTTTATTATATTGAGGCATGTTCTCTCTAAAGCTGGTAAAGCTCTTTGTTTGCTGTCTTAACTCAGCCAAACTGGACCCTAAGTACCCTAGCCAAACATGGCCACTGGCTTTGTTCTGCAAACCATGAGCTCTGCTTACCCTACTCTCAGCTTGTGTCACTAGGTCACACAGCTTCCTGGAGTTCTCATCAGACCTTCTGGTCAGATAGGGTGAAAGATACCACAGCAAGTGGGGGCTATATCTCAGCTCTCTTGCCTTGGTGGAAGAGGGAAGGGCCACTCCAGGTTACTCTCAATTTCTCAGATAGGCTCTCCAGTTGGCAGGGGCTGAGAGTTAGCCTTGGCCTATGCTTTGAATTAATTGCCCTGTTTGTGCATCACATGGGAAATCACATCTCGTACTGGCTTTGCACTTGGAGCAATCTGCTCTGGCTCCCCACCAGTTAGCTCAAGTGCCACTGGGCCACATAGCTTCCAGAAGTTGCCAGCCCTTCTAGTCAGATAGGGCTAGAAGACACTTTCCAGTGTGTGGGGCTGGGATTCAGCTTCTTGCCCGACATGGACAAACCTCCAGGGCTGGCAAACCTCCTTGTGTGAGGATCCAAATCAGGCACATCTGTACTCCACTGACTTCTCTGGTTAGAGTGAGCTCCCAACTTGGTTCTATAGATGAACAAAGCTGCTGGTTGGGATTATACCTTGGGCACTGCAGGTACAATCCATATACTGTTTCTTGTAAGCCCCTCCCCTCTTCTCTGTTGCAGTCAGATTCCCTGCAGATACCCTTGAAATTCCTGTGGTGTAAGATCAGCGGAGGGACTGCTGCAAAGCAAGCCACAATGCTGGTTATTGGTTGTACGCCCTGGGTTCTCTTTTTGAATTGAATTTGAGACACCGAAGGCTCGAGGAAGACCTCTCCACATGGTGCTCTACTGGCCTGGGGGAAGAACAATGGGGTCAACATGTAGCTGCTTCTCTTACCCTTCTAATGCAGTCTGTCTTGTTCTCTGTGATGCAAGGTGCTTTAGCCTCACCCTCTGTGTTCTAGGATTCTTTTGGTGATGTCTTGTTTTTGAATAGTTGTTAGTTGTCCTTCTTGTGAGGAGGAGCAAAGTCAAGAACAACAACATCGCCATCTTGGTGATATCATTCCCCTAATAGTTTTCCAATTAATTTTTTCCTGTATGTATTTATATACAGAAACCATGTAGCTTTGTCTTCTAGAACAGTCCCAATGTTAAAAAGCTGGGCATACCACATGCAAAAATAGACTTTTAGTTCAAATATCTTGCTAATTTTGATAACTTCAAAAGTTGCTTGCTTATTTTATTACATCTTTCATTTCTTTAAAGTGTTCTAAAAGTAATTTATATTCTATATCTGATATTCTTATATCAAGTAATTAGGTATCTAAATTTGATTGCTTGCTTGCTTTTGCTGACTCTCACTTATGGTGGTTTATGAGCTCCTGTGGATTGATCTTAATCAATTGGGAATGTGGCTGGCTACCCTGAGGATACTTTGCACCACGGAGAATTTGTGTTTGCTTCTGCTCAGAGCCAGGGGATTCTACAAGCCTGGGATGACTTTACACCTTTCAGGGGCCACAAACTTAATCTAGGAATCTCAGGTTTTGCTCATCTAATCACCCTTGATAGTCATATTCTTATGAAATCTAGAGATAAACAATATACAGGTGTATATATATATAATCTCAGATAATATATGAGATACCTATTCTACAGCACTTTAAATCCTCCTTGTCCCATCTTTCCCTCCAGGCACTGATATGATGATGGTTTCTTCCAAGTTTTGATGGTGCAAGCTCACAGTGACTCACTCCTTTCCAAGGGTGGATCCCTTTCTAACATTTTATCTTTGACCCTTTCAATGTCATTAAATAGCTCCAGGAATTCCTTTAATGTGAAGTTTTTGCCACACTTCATATCCCTCTTGCTTCCTTCCTGAAAACTTTTCAGACATCATGGCATGAAATTCCTACAAGAAGCCACTTAATTTCTGGAAGGGTGAGGTAGTTCATGTCCATGGGGTTACTTCTGACCATTAGGGGCTGGGAATGGAGGATAAGTGTGTCTCTACCCTTAAAATGGATGGCTTCGGTGGGGCCCTAATCTGTTAGGATTGATTAGGATTGCCTTTTAAGAAGATGAAGAGAGTTCTCTCTCTTCTGTGTGCAAGCTCACAAACAAGAATCCATGTGATCACACAGGAAGATGATGGTCACTTACAAAACAAGAGGAGAGGCATCAGAAGTAAACCTGCCTTGCCAGCACCTGCAAAACTGTGAAGAATAAATTTCTGTTGTTTAAATCACCCAGTCTATGGTATTTTGTTATGGCAGCCCAAGCTGAGTAAGACAAAATGTTTTATTTATTTATAAAAAAATTGTATCTAGAGTAATTTAAGTAGTGCTTGCCTTCTTCTCATCACAAAACTTACAGTCCGAGCCAACATCTTTTCTGTCTTGGCAAATTCTCATACTCCTTTCTAAGTATGAATCACCTTCCAACATTTGAACCTTAAGCTTTTGATGTTTTGAGATATCCCCAAGAGTCCCTTTAATGTTAAGTTTGCTTGCTGAGTTCACTTCCTCTAGGACATCTTCCTGCTTTTGTCACAATCCCTTTCCTCATTTATGTTGTCCGCTTTGCCTTCACTAAATTCCACTGCATGTCTAGGTCAGTTAAAAGATGGCATTTCTATTGTTTAATAATTTGAATCCTCCATCTGAAAACCATTAGCTGTGTGATTTGGTAAATTATTTGTTCTAATTCCTTTGCATTTCAATATCTTCATTTGTAAAACAGAACTAATAACACACTTAACAGGGTTTTTTCTCTTGGTTATCATTCATTGGGAACTTAAATGCTATGTAGGATGTTAGACATGTTAATATGGTAATGCCTAAGAAAAGTTACATTTAATGTTTCCTTTTCTTTAGAGATCTTAGTGTTTTCCATATTGTTTGGTGTTTGTTTTAGGTGATTTTTTATTTTTTGGTCTTCCCCCAAAGATGGCTTACATGTTTAAAATACATTCTGCTCATACCCTTTGCTCTTCACCCATAAGATTAAAATACACTGTTCAAAAAAGTCATGACATTCATATGAATATGAATAGTCTCCTTTTAAATGACTATTTAAAGGAATAATTAAAATAATTAGGTGTTCAATTGTACAAGGTACAATACTTCTTTTGACCTTTCCATTAAGGTTACAGAAATGAACTAACTCATACAATCAAAACAAAATAATGAATAACATCTGAAAATGGCTATATTCTTGATTTATAAAGCCCTTTGCAACACAATACATACAACTAAGAAACACCAACTTTTAAAGTCTCACCACCATTGTTTATGTAGAATAATAAATACTGTCTTCCTATAACTTGTATTATTTTAACTTTTTCATATCTATTTATAATTTATTGAGCAATTCACAAAAATGCTACTATTGACTTTATAAATCATAACTCCCTAATCAAATATTGATGAAAACTTTAATTCTCCAAAAATCACACACTCTCTAGAGGCTTATTATTTGAGAAATGTTTTATTTCTTGAGTTGCAAAAGGGGAGGTTGCATGTATAGGGAAACTTAAGCATATGCTAAAAAAAGGAAATCACAGATGTTTCTTCTAGGATTGTAATGCACAGACTGCTTTGAAAGGATTGTTTTCTAACTTTCATCAGACCATGATCATATTTAGGAAAGAAAACTAAAGTCATTGAATACACTGATAAAAAGGAAAGATTACTGAACTAAAAAGTTTTTTTAATGAATATAAAGCATGGGTTAGTCATTACTAACTGTTTGATAAGATGACGAAGAAGGCCAAAAAATGAGCACAAACCAGCTGCCTTCACTTTTAAGTTAAATATATAACTTTTTTGTGTTCTGTTTTCATAAAGGTGGGTTGCAGTGTATCATCCCTGTAATAATAGAGGCTTTTTTAAAAAAAATAATTATCTTCTTGGAATTGTTAACCTAAAACCTTACAATTGATTATACATATTAATCATAGGAAACTTCAATTATTACAGTATTTTAGGTAAGAGGTAATCACACTGGCTAAAAAGAAAGATGTAGAAAAGCAAGTGTTAGGAACTGTCATACATTTCTGATGTGAGTGTGAAGAAGCAACCACTTTTGAAAACTGACATTTTCTGCCAAAGTTGAAAACATGTGCAAGCCATGTCTCCAAAATTCCATTGCTAAGTATATTCACAACAGAAATGGGCACACATTTATAAAACAAGTATTCAAGTATTCATAGCAGCATTATTTCTCACAGCCCCAAACTGGAAACTACGCAGATGTTCATCCTAGTGGAATGGATTAATAATGGAATATTCATTCATTAGCATGAGAATGAGCCATCTGCCATGATATGAACTCTTATTGATCAACTTACAAACTCAATGCTGAGTAGAAGTCAGATAGGACAAATAATGCCAAAATGTGTATGAAACCAGAGAATAGCCAAAGCAATCTTGAGAAAGAACAAAGCTGGAGGTATCACAATCCCAGATTTCAAACTATACTACAAACCTATAATAATAAAAACAGTATGGTACTGGCACAAAAATAGACACATAGATTAATGGAATAGAATAGAGAGCCCAGAAATAAACTCATGCTTTTACGGTCAATTAACCTGTGACAAAGGAGCCAGGAATATACAATGGGAAAAAGATAGTCTCTTCAGTACATGGTATTGGGAAACTGGACAACTACATGCAAAAGAAGAAACCAGACTCCTATCTTACACTATGCACAAAAATAAACTCAACATGCATTAAAAACTTAACTATAGTTAAGACTCTATTTCTTGGTTTACCTCTCTCTCTCTCTTTTTTCTCCTATGCTCATTCTTCTTGTATCCCAACTATAGAGAACAAATTGATGGTTACCGGAGGGGAGGTGGGTGAGGGAATGGGTTAAATGGGTGATGGGGATTAAGGAGTGCACTTGTGATGAGCACCTGGTGTTGTATAGAAGTGTTGAATCACTAAATTATATACCTGAAACTAATATACTGCATGTTAACTAACTGTAATTTAAATAAAACCTTTTAAATAAAAGACTTAATTGTAAGACCTGAAACTATATAATTCCTAAAAGAACACAAAGAGTAAATTCTTGGACATAGACTTTAGGAATCTTTTTCTGAATCAGCCTCCTCTCCCAAGGGAAAGAAAAACAAAAATAAACTATTGAGACTAGATCAAACTAGTACAAAAAATGATTTTGCATAGCAAAAAAAGAATCAACAAAATGAAAAGGCAACCTACTGAATGAAAGAAGATATTTGCAAATGATATATTCAATAAGGAGTTCATTTCTAACATATATAAAGCACTCATACAATTCAACAACAACAAAACCAAAACCAAACAATATGATTAAAAAATGGGCAGTTCTCCAAAGAAGTTAGTTCTCCAAAGATAGTTCTCCAAAGAAGACATACAGATAGCCAACAGACATATCAAAAGATATTCAACATCACTAATCACAGGGGAAATGCAAATCAAAACCACAATGAGACACTATCTCACACCTGTCAGAATGACTAAAAAAAAACCCCAAAACAAAAACCAAAACAATAAATAACAAGTGTTGGTGAGGATGTGGAGAAAAGAGAACCCGGATATACTGTTGGTGGGACCGTATATTGGCACAGCCACTGTGGAAAACAGTATGGAAATTCCTCAAAAAATTAAAAATAAAAAGATCATATAATCCAGTAATTCCATTTCTAGGCATGTATCCAAAGAAAACAAAAACACTCATTAGAAAAGATATATACACCTCTATGTTCAGTTCAGTATTATTCACAATAGCTAAGACATGGAAGCAACATGTGTCTGTTGTCAGATGAATGGATTAAAAAGATACAATGTATATATAAAATTGAATACCACTCAGCCATAAAAAGAATGAGATCTTGCCATTTGTGACAGCATAGATGGATCTTGAGGGTATTATGCAAAGTGAAATAAGTCAGACAGAGAAAGACAGATACCATATGATCTCACTTAAATGTGGGATCTAAAAATCAAAACAAATCAATAAACAAACAAATAAAACAAAAATATAAATATAGAGAACAAACTGGTGGTTGCCAAAGGGGAGGATGGTGGGGAGATGGGCGAAATAGTTCAGGGGGATTAAGAGGTACAAACTTCTACTTATAAAATAAGTAAGTCATGGGGATGTAAAGTATAAGGAATCTAGTCAATAATACTGTAATAGTTTTATACGGCGACAGATGGTCACAATGGTGATCATTGTATAATGTATATAAATATCAAATCATGATGCTATATACCTGAAATTAATACATTATTACATGTTAACTACACTTCAATAAAAATAATTAATTAGGAAAAGAAGTCAGACACACAAAAATGTACATACCATATGGTTCCATTATATAAAGTACAATGTGAAAAAAATTAATCTACACTCTTCAAAAGTCAGGATCATGGCTACTCTGGGAAGTGGGTGGAGTCATGTCTGGAAAGAAGCATGAGGATCTTGTGATGTGCTTGTTTATGAATGCACTTCACACAGGTTTGTCCAGTTTGTGAAAATATATTGAGCTGTACACTTTCACGTGCATGTATATTTCTCTATGTAAACTGTATTTCAATAAAAATTTCGTATTAAAAAATAAAATGCTGTGATAATTGTGTCTGTTCAGTTCAATTTATATATTGTTTTTCATGTTAACTTTATGATAATCAACAGCTAAGTGTAAATTAATAACTGAACTATCGCTTTCCTGCAGAATATTTTTTTTATAAATTAACTAGCAACTCATTCGTAAAACACAAAGCAAAATCTAGTTCTTCTACAAAATGGATTGAGTAGGGTTTTCATAGCATTGCAGTAGCAATATGATAGTTATGTCACTTATTTTTTGGATAGGCTTAACTGGATTAGCACCCCTGAAGATTGCAGAATAAATATTCTATATTCCACTTTAGAAACGCATTTTATTATACAAACATTAAAATCCACTCCTTCAGATAATAAAACAAAGTTAACCGAATTTGCATCCATTTGAGGTTTAATGTCAGAACTTTGTTCTTAAAATGAAACATATGTAGAATCAGAATTATCTTTGAAAGGTCCTGAGTAGTGTAGCACACCAGAGATGGAATTACAACTCAGTCTGTACAAGATATATGGTTTTTCCACTCTCACTAATTCAATCATTTTTCTTCCTATTTAACATGAGATAAAGAAGCTAGCTTGCATTTATAGCCATATTATTAAGAGGACACAAAAGTATCAGAAACACACCAGGCTTACATGCATCTGGGAGCTCTAATGACCTGAGGTAATAGCAGATATATAGTTCAGAGTTCCTGTAGAATGCATACTCACTGGATAAAATGGCTGGTTGGATTATCCATATTAGTTAAATTATTTTCTCTTTCATTCTCTCTTATCGCCCATCCCTGACCCCAATGCAGTGCACCAATATTGGAATTCACAAAAATTAATCCCAGATATGGGACTGCACTGTACTATGGAAAGATCTGAATTTTATAGTCACACCAATCTGGAATCAATGGCTGGATCTGAGACTTACTGCCAACTGATGAACCTTAGTGTACTTGTCTGGAAAATGTGAATGTTCTCTCTCTTATATTGTCATGTTAAAAATGAAAGGTAGGGAGCCTGGGTGGCTCAGTTGGTTAAGCGTCTGCCTTCGGCTCAGGTCCTGATCCCAGGGTCCTGGGATCGAGTCCCACATTGGGCTCCCTGCTCCATGGAGAGCCTGCCTCTCCCTCTGCCTGCCGCTCCCCCTGCTTGTGCTCTCTTTGTCAGATAAATAAAGAAAATCTCTTATTTATTTTTATTTTTTTAAATAATTAAGATCCTTAAAAAAAAAAGAAAGGTAAATATATAAAAAATACCTTATGAGTTGTAGAGTACTTGGCATATTATGAGTGCTCAGTAAATGACAGCTATTATTACTGTGGTACAAGAAGGTGAAAGTAAATAAACGATACGAAATTGCTATGATACATTCTCAAACCAAAGATTAATATTACTCTTTTTCAAACTGGAAAAACATGTTTTTACTTTAAAAATATATACATTTCACCCAACCCAGGGTCCTTGGTCCGAAGCTCAAAACCATGTGGCCTTGGTGCTTTCCTTTTTAGGACCCATACTCCTGGCATAATGGCTTTGAGGGCCCTCCACCAAGAAGTGGAGTCTATTCCCCAGTGCCAGGCTTCCACGCTGACTTTACGGCGTGCTTGGCCAACAAAAGGCAGCAGCAGAAGCAGAGTGCCACCACTAGGTTTGGGCCTCAAGAGGTCATGCGAGCTGTCACTTTGTCTCTGGGGACTCTGTCTTGGCCATGAGAACAACCTCAGGAAGAAGAGAGATAATATAGGTAGGAGGTTGTACAGCTAATTCTACCAGTTGAGGTCCCAGACATGTGCAAGATCCCAAACTCATGAGTGGAGCCAGCCTGCCGTTTTCCTGTGGCCACTCCCAAAAGACGGCAAACACATGAGGACGACCAGCACATTAGACCTGCCCAGCAGAATTAGGAGCCAAATAAATGCTTGTTATTTTAAGTCATTGTCATGGGTGTTTTTTTTCCTCAACCGTATCTAACTGCTAAAGACCATATGTTTTCTCATCAGTTCTTCAAAATTTTCTTTTAAACTGAGAGCATTCGTTGCCATTGGAGGTTCAAATATAGTATTCCTGTATATTATTTAATATGCTCAGATATTCCTTAAGATTCCTATGAGACATACGTATACACAAACTTACAGTTGGTTTTATAAAAATGTCTTATTGACTTCAGATTTCCTTCTCAGTGCAGCCCCAGTAGACCTAAAGTGACAAAGTCAATACTTAGACCCTAATTATCAGTATACTCGGTCATTTTCTATCTGTCACAATTTAAATAAATCAACATATACATACATACATATATATACACATATACATATATGTATATGATTCTCACCAAGGTGTTGAGGTAAGCAATTTATTTCAGACTTGCTGTATAATAGGAGACATCTGATTGAGAAGATCAGCTTTAATACCAGGTTAGTATAGTTGTATGAAGGAAGACACTTTTAAACTTCTTTTTAAATTTAAATAAGTACATACTGTGAAAATTAAATTCATCTTCCTCCCCTGACTCATTCTAAAGGCAATCTCATTGCCAATTTCTTATACATCCTTTCAGAGATATCAAATCTGTTTGTATACATAATGTATATGTATACACAAAATTATGTGTGTGTGCATTTGTGTGTATGTATGTATACTTGCTCTCCTCCTTGCTCCTTTGCATTTTACAGTGTATCTTGGAAATCACTTCATATCACTAAATAGAGATTTTAAGACAGACCTGAAAGAAGACAAGCCCACCCAAGGTTTGTTATTGAGTTAGTTAATAACAGAGGTTATTACTATTAAGTAACTGGGAAGGCAAGTCTACTGGTGTCTAGAAGACTGCTATAGCTTCTGGTTTTCTAGTTTCTAGTCAACTTCCAATTTTTTTAAAAGATTTATTTATTGGGGTGCCTGGGTGGCTCAGTCGTTAAACGTCTGCCTTCAGCTTAGGTCATGATCCCAGGGTTCTGGGATGGAGCTCCCTGCTCCGTGGGAAGCCCGCTTCTCCCTCTCCCACTCCCCCTGCTTGTGTTCCCTCTCTTGCTGTGTCTCTCTCTGTCAAATAAATAAAATCTTTAAAAAAAAAAGATTTATTTATTTATTTGAGAGCGAGAGATTGGGGGGAGGGGCAGGAGGAGAGGGAGAATCTCAAGCTGACTCCCCGCTGAGCACAGGAGCTGAGGTGAGGCTCCATTTCACAAACCTGAGATCATGACCTGAGCCACAATCAAGAGGCAGGTGCTCTACCCACTGAACCACCTGGGCACCCCCCCCCCCCCAATTTTTTTATTCCTTTCACTGAAGAGAGAGACAGGGTATGAGTGCCAGGAAATTAGAGATCATTAGAGACTGTTTACTGCTCCTCTCTTTAAGCCAACATTTGATGAAGTCATGGTACGTATTTAGCCCAATCATTTAAATAAAATCAGCCTCAAAATTTGAAAGGGCAGAGAGAATTCAGCTTCAACTTGGATCAAGTTCTTTAAAAAAAAAAAACAACATTTTATCAACTTAATGATATTAGTGAGTCTTATATTTTCTAAGAACGCCTATGTGGGAAATCAGTCTATATCCTTAAAAGAAAATCGGAGGCTAAAGAAAGCATCTGTGTTACCAAATGTCAGAATGTGTGATTTATACACCCAAAGCGCAGAAATGATTAGATCATGCAGGAGGTGATGGTGCAGATACAAGTCCTGAGTTCAAAGACAAAGGCCATATTTACTCAGAAGCCAAGTTTATACAATTGCAAACGCTGCATTTTTCAGAGGAATGCTTGTGGCTTGAGGATCACCCTTCTTAAAATTCCCCTTAAATATAGTGTAGTGCACCACAAACACATCTAAATCCCTTTTAGCACTCAGAACAGAAAAACATCAGTGATATAGTTCCTAAAAGTTTATAAACTATCCTCAGTCTGTATTGCATCACATATTGAAGACATATAAGGTGTTTGGTGTTTTCTCTTGCTTGTTCGTCAGTCATTTTCATGTTACCACCTAATTTAGATGACACTAGCTAAGTCCTAAAAACATAAAGTCAATAAATAGTAGCAAGTTATTATAAGAAATTGAATCTGCATTTTTTTTAAGAATCAGATTAAATTTCAGATGCATTTTTCTATCAAAAACTTTCAAAGTGCTTAAAATTTGGGACACTTTTTTAGCGATGTTACAGGAACTAAGGTGGGAGAAAGAAGCGGAGGTGAGGCAGAAGTAAAGAAAACATGGAGGAAGAGAGGGAGAGAGAAGGAAGGAGAAAGAAGAAGGGGGAGGGGAAGTGGGGGGCAGGACACAAGTTGGAGGGAAAAGAGGAAAAGGAAGAAGGGAGAAAACCAAGATCCCTTACTCTCTAAATCAGCAATTCCATGAAGTAGTAATTCTATTAGAGAGAGACCCTTAGCTTACTTCTGAGGACTAGAAGACATTCTTATCTGAACTTTAAATTGGAAGATTACTGTGTACTCTGGCTTTACCACGGATGAAGCAGCCCATTCTCTTAGAACACCCACAAATAGGCTTCAGAGAATTCTTTGCTGAAGACTGATACAAAAATAAACAAAAGTTCTAGAGGGAAGGGTGGTAGGGGGATGGGTTAGCCTGGTGATGGGTATTAAAAGGGGCACGTACTGAATGGAGCACTGGGTGTTATACGCAAACAATGAATCATGGAACACTACATCAAAAACTAATGATGTAATGTATGGTGATTAACATAACATAATAACCCCCCCAAAAAAAGCTTGTGCGTTATTTCTCATTATATGAAAGCCTATAAAACACTGAATGTTTCAAGAGAGAAATCTGATATAAAAACTCCGTTTAAGAAAACATTAACTTGTACATCCAGAGAGGTAAGGGAGGGAAACAGTTCACACTACTTTTTCCCCTCCATTATATTTTCTCTTCCTGATAATTTTGGGAATAACATCATGTCCTATATTCCTCCAGTTACTGTTAATGCTCTGAAATTTCTGTTCTTGCCTGGCAGGGATCCATCAATCCACAACTTTTCTACTATTAAATCTATTTCTTAGTATAGGTCACCTGAGTCAAAATTACTGTTATGGATAAAATATAACCCTCCACTAGAGGGACATATTTTTATCTCAACATTCAAAGAGTTGCCTTCTTAACATTCGCCAGTGTTAATGGAGGTTACACTCATAACTCTTTTAGAAGAGACTATAATTTAGAAATCTACTCTACCCTTGATAATTAGGCATAACTTCTATTAATATAAAATGAGAATTATGTGATTTATAGGTGGCAAGATCAGACCCCTTTGTTTAAGCTAATGGTGAAAGTTACGACTTCTCCATATTGTGAAAGACTCCTCTGAAGCATACCAACATTTAAGAAAATGCCATTTACCCCCACTGCTGTTGCCCAGAACCCAAATGGTGAGAAAAAAAAAAATTCAAAGCTCTACATCAAGACTGTATATTGTTGGTGTCACTTACTTCTCTCATCTTTTATTTTAGATCATGGCTTGCATTTCAAAGTAAAAGAGGTTCACTTCGCTAGTATACAGTTGACCACAAGTGATAGATGCATTTTTTTTCTCATTATCACTAATTTCTGATTACAAAAGGCCCAGGTGAAGCCTTTACCCCAAATCCTACCTTATGTTTAAGTCACTATAAAAGCAGAATATATTACATATATAAAAGAATTAAATGCAAATTTGGTCATATTGGATGTTTAGCAAAGACCATAACACCAAGATAATTCATATCAAAAACTAAAATTTTATCATATTGAAAAACCCACTGCATATCCAAGTGGCATATTATAGATATTATTTAGGAATTTGTTAACCTTAAATCCAGGAAAACCCTATTTTCCTGTTAATATATTATATAATCAAAGAAAAGACAAATGATCCATATCACCTATTTTAAAAACTAACAATAAATACAGTACCCCCAGTTGGGCTCATGGAATTATCAGATGCCTCACGACAATAGTTCATTCAGATCGAGAACATTTTTTTTTAACAAACCCATATGTGGAATTCAAGGGGCAAGGTGGGGGTATTGAGGTAAATGAGAACCCAAACAGATCCCTGAGACACTAAAATGTATAATATAAACCAACTAATGTGTTTTACTCTTAGAAAAGTATACTACTCACTAATGACTTAATTACTCTTATTTTATTTTTTAAATATTTATTTATTTACATATTTGAGAGAGAGAGAAAGAGAGAGCAAGTGAGCAGGGGGAAGAGCAGAGGGAGAGAATCTCAAGCAGACTCCCTGCTGAGCAGGCAGCCCAATGTCGGGCTCGATCCCAAGACCCAGCAATCATGACCTGAGCTGAAATCAAGAGTCAGATGCTTAACCAACTGAGCCACCCAGGCGCCCCATATTTTACTCTTATTTTAGACACACTTTGAATAATTTTAGTCATCTCATTTCTTGGTACATAAGCTATTATAAAAAAAATAAGAAAGAAAATGGAAGCTAAGACACACTTTCAGCAAGACAGAAAATAATATAGCATCTGACACAAGTATTCAAAAAGTCCAGCTTGCTGGGATTAGTAAGGGCATCTCAAGACACCACTGTTGTCCACATGGTTCAATAATAGCAAAAAAGATAACCCTAAGCTATCTTACACAAAACACAAAATTGTGTTCAAAATACTATTTAAGATGGCAAAGAAAGCTATAATTCACCGTAGAAATGCTTTCATTTTATGGCTAAGTTTTTGTTGTTATTGTCAACATTTTACTCACAGAGGAGATAACTATAATTACCTAAACCAGTCACCTGTGAAGACCCAGACTTCCCAATATCATAAGGTAAACAAGGTTATCATGTGTGCTTTGGTTATGCGCTACCGAGAATCCATTTTATTTGACCCATATTGAGCCCCTATCCTAGGCAAGACACATACTAAGGAAGATGCACTGGGAATGAATGACCTTATGGTAATATACTAGTGAAATTTCTCATCCATTCAATTTAATTAATTCATTATTCTTGTCACTCATGACAATGGTCATGAGAAACTTTTTAAGCCTTTTATATACCCCTCCTCACCCTATCAAAACACAACTTCAACAAGGAAAATGGATGTGACAATAGTGACAGCAAACAGTTGGATAACCCTCACTAAGTTTCAGGCACTTTTCTAAGCCCTTTACAGATACTACTTCATTTAATCCTTACAACCTTCCTGCAAAACAGGGACAATTATCACCCTAAACTTAGAGATGAGGAAACAGACACAGAGAGATTAGGAAACTTGCTCAGGGTCTCCACAGTCAGTAAGCAGCAGAACTGGGAGTCAAATGCCATCATTTCCTAGGAAAAGGAAATGATCAGCGGACCCATGAATAAGGATTTTTTAAAGAACATAAATGAAGTACATTAAGTATGATGAAGGCCAATTATCGTAATTCAGAGCTATCAACGTGGCATGTCTAAGTTTAATAAAAATTTGAAACTCCCAAAATTTTCATGGTTTGTTCCAAAAGGCTGGCGAAGGATGTATGTATGCATTGCTTATATCCAGTTCAAATGCAAACTGCCTCAGTGGGCCTGAATGCCAGAAATAGCACATAGCCTTGTATGCAATGGACTAAGAATATTTTCTTTTAAATCTGGTGCATCATGCAACATATAAAATTTATCATTCATTGCTAATGGATCCTAACAATTAATATTTCAAATAAATAAGAAAAAACAAACCATAAGAGATGAAAATGATAGTGTGCACGAAAAAAAGGTTCTTGCTAAAACCAAACTTTGAAAGACTGGATTCTTTTGGTTGTAAATGGTTGTAAACTCAAATCAAACTAGTGTAGGCAAGAAGGGTGTGGAGGAAATATTTTATTCACTCACAAAACTGCAAAGTCAGATATTCAGCTGATTCCAGAAGCACAGTGTCCCTAGGGCTCTGCTATACTTAGCTTCCCACTCTTCTGCCATGGGGAGGGCTGCTATCCCTGGCTAACTTTTCCACAGAAAACAGCAATGAGTAACCCCAAAACTGACTTTCATCACTGAGTGACTAGGTCTTAGATAAGTTTCTAATTAGCCTGGCTTGGATCACGGGCCCCTCCCAATCTAAATCTCTGAAGCACAGAGACCAAATATCATGACTGGCTCTGCCAGAGGGCCTGTCTGGGATTATCTGCCTAACCAAGACCTCATTGACTGGGAAAAGGGCAGTTGCCCAAAAGAAAAATATGTTTAGTTACCTGAAGAAAGGGAAGATATGCTGAACAGGCAGAAATAATATCCGACCACTATTTGCATCTTGATGCAAATTTCTCCATGGGAAAAGCACAGGTTTCATGAAGGTAACAACTATTTTGTACTGAGGATGAATTATGGGTCAAGCACTCTGATAAACATTTCACATGCCTCACTTCATTTAATCCTTGCAACAATCTTGAGGTAGATTTTACTGTTATTATTCCCAGGAATGATACACAATTTATGCCCCAATTCACCTATACCTGCTGTTTACACCATCACTAGCCTATGCCCCTTTTAACTGATTGATTCCCATGCACATCAGTTGATGGGTTTTGAATGACCAGTCTTGGTTATTTCCAATACTTCCATAAGGAAATGGAATCTGATAATTAAAAAAAGTAAAATCAGGAACTATGAACTCTGAGTAAGGACAGTAAGTGTTATTCATCATCAGTGATTAGTGTTAATTATATTAGAGCCTAAACATGACAAATTCTATAAATTCATTATACTTTAATTGCTTAAGAGCTTCACTGAGATATAATTTGCATAAAATATAATGCACCAGTTTTAAGTGTATGGCCTGGCAAGTTTCACCCAAAAATACAGCCTTCTAACTACCACCCACCTAACACAGAGAACATTTTCCCCATTTCAGTAAGTTTCCTCTCACCCCCTTTCAATCAATCTCCTTGGCAACCACCAACGAAAACTGTTTTGTCATACAGTTTTTTTTCTTTTCTAGAATTTCATATGAATGGCTCCGTAAAGTACATAATCTTTTGTATCGGAGTTCTTTCATTCAACACATAACTTGGAGAGTCATCTACATCATTGCATGTATCAGTAGTTTGCTCCTTTTTCTTGCTGAATAGTATTCTCTTGTTTGGATATGCCATATTTTGTTTATCCATTCACCAGTGATAGAAATATTAGTTTACTCTAATTTTTAGATGTTACAAATAATGCTGCTATAAATATTCATGGGAGCACTACAAATCCTAGGGTAGACGTATGTTTCATTTTGGGGGGTAAATAATCAGGAAAAGAGCCAATAAGTCATAAAAGTGTCCACTTAACCTTATAGGAAACTAACAACCTGTTTTCCAAAGTGGCTATAACATTTTTGCATTTCCATCAGCAGTGAATTAGAGTTTCATTAGTTCCACTTCCTTACAAAAACTTAGTATCAGTCTCTAATTTTGGTCATTCTAGTGGGTGTCCAGTGGTTTTTCTTTGTTAATTTAATTTTCAAATGCCAGTGACATGGAGCACTTCCAATATGCTTGTTGGTCATCATGTCTCTTCCTCACTGAAGTGTCTGGCCCAATTTTTGTCCATTTTTCACTGGGTTGTATGTTTTCTAAATTCTTCATATAGGATACAAGTCTTAGGTATATGACTTTGCAAATATTTCTACCAATCTGTCAATTACCTTTCTTTTTTTTCTTGAGTCTTTCAAAAAGAAATTGTTTTTAAATTTTAATGAAGTCTGATTTATCAATTTTTCCTCTTTTATGGTTTATGTTTTTTGTAGCATACTTAAGAAATCTTTGGTTAAACCAAGAACACAAAGACAAGAAGATTTTTCACATTTTTGTCCAGAAGTTTTATCATTTCAGCTCTTACATTTAGGTTTATGATTCATTACCATTTAATTTGTGAATGGTATAAAGGGCTAAGGTTTCTTCCTCCCCCATACAGATACCCAATTATATTATTTTTCTATGGTTGTAGCAAATTGACAAAAATATATTGGTTTAAAACAACACAAATTTATTATCTCACAGTTCAACATAAATCTCACTGAGTCAAAATCAAGTCATCAGCAGAGCTGTGTCCCTTTCTGGGGGCTCTAAGGGAAAATCCATTTCCTTGTCCTTTGTAGCTTACAGAGGTTGCCCACATTCCTTGGCTCATAGCCTTCTTCCTCCATCTTTAAAACCAGCAACATTGGGTCCAGTCTCTCTCACCATGACATCTCTCTGGTTCTTTTTCCCTCTTCCTCTTTTAAGGATGCTTGTGATAATACTAGGCCCACTTGGATAATGTAGTATGCTTTTCCTATGTTAAGGTCAGCTGATTAACAAATTTAATTCCATCTGTAATCTCCATTCCTCTTTGCCATGTACCCAAACATACTCACAGATTCTAAGGATTGGGATGTGGACACCCTTGGGTTGGGGAATATTATTTTGCCTATCACATCGACTGTACCAGGAAAATTCATTGAAAAAATTCTTGTTTCCCCCATTGAATTATCTTGGCATCTTTGTCAAAAATCAGTTGATCATGTATGCATGGATTCATTTTTAGATGCTATTCTGTTCCTCTGATTTGTCTATTTTTTAACCATGACCATGGCATGCGTTTTTCACTGTAGATTTATACTTAGAATTATACTAGGGCTTAAAACCAAGTAGAATAAGTCCTTCAACTTTATCCTTTTCCAAATTCTGTAAGCAATTCCAGGCCCTTTTTATTTCCATATAAATTCAGAAAGAGTTGTCACTTTCTACAAAAATTCTGACAGAATTTTAGTAAGAATGGAATTGGATCGATATTGGAGAATTGACATCTTAGTAACACCGAGTCTTCAATTTCTCTCTCCATTTATTTAGTTCATCTTTAACTTATCTGAGCAATGCTTTGTGATATTTAGTATACAGATCTTACACATCAGTCTTTGTTAAAATGATTCCCAAGAACTCTACTTATTTTAGGTGTCATTGTAAAATGCAACTGTACTTTTAATTTCATTTTCCAATTGTTCATTATCTGTATTAGAAATAGAGTTCATTTTTGTACATTGCTGTCATGCTGCATGAAGTTATTTAATTTGCTAGTTCTAATAGCTTTGAAAATATATTTCTTAGGATTCTACACACGATACTGTCATCTTCAAATAAAGATGGTTTTCTTTCTTGCTTTTCAATATAGATGCCTCTTCTTTTTCTTGTCTTGTTGAACTGATTCAGACCTCTAGTACAACACTGTACAGAAGTGGTAAAAGCAGACATTCTTGACTCATTCCAGATTTTAGGCAAAACATGTTCAGTCTTTAAGTATAATGCTTGCTGTGAATATCTGTAGATGTTCTTTACCAAGTTGAAAGGGCACTTTTCTAATGCTGGTTTTATGAGTTTTTTGTAGTACAAATGTATGTTAAATTTTTTTCTGCTACTATGGAGATGATCAAATAATCTTTTTTCCCTTTATTCTGTTAATGTGATACATTAGATTCAATATATTTGAATGTTAAACAAATCTTGAATTCCTGGGATTATACTCTCTTCTTTGTGATTATCTTTTCTTTTTATATAATGCTGAATTTGATTTGCTAAGATTATATTAAGGATTTTTGCGTCTATATATATGTAGTTACTTTTTTTGGAATATCTTAATATGGTTTTGGTATCAGTGTAATACTGACCCCAAAAAATGTTGGCAAGTGGACTCTCCTTTTTTTTTTTTTTTAAGATTTTATTTATTTATTTGACAGAGAGAGACACAGCAAGAGAAGGAACACAGGGGGAGTGGGAGAGGGAGAAACATGCTTCCCACAGAGGAGGGAGCCCGATGCGGGGCTCGATTCCAGGACCCTGGGATCATGACCTGAGCCGAAGGCAGACGCTTACCGACTGAGCCACCCAGGCGCCCCTCCTTTTTTTTTTTTTTAAAAAAAAAAGAGTGTTTGTGAAAGACTGGTACATTTCCTTTATTAAATGTGGACTTCACTAGTGAAGCCACACGGTTCTACATTTTTCTTTCCTGAACATTTTTAAATTATGAATTCAATGTCTTTAATGGACATAGGGTTATTCAGATGTTCTATTTCTTCTTGAGGCTGTTTTGGTAAATTGTATTTTTTTTTCCTTTTTGTAAAAAGATTTTTATTTATTTATGAGAGAGAAAGAGCATGAGCAAGGAGCAAGGGGGCGGTGGTCAGAAGGAGAAGCAGACTCCCCACTGAGCAGGGAGCCTGACATGGGACTCGATCTCAGGACCCCGGGATTATGACCTGAACCAAAGGCAGATGCTTAACTGACTGAGACATTCAGGGACCTGTTAAAATGTGTTTTTCAAGGTATTTGTCTATTTCATAGAAAGTATCAAATTTATTGGCATAAAAGTGTTCATAATATTTCCTTACATTGATTTCTGCTTTTATTTATATTATTTAATCACTTCTTACTGAATTTAATTTGTTCTTTTTTGCTAGTTTCCTATGGTGCAAGTTTAGAGCTTGAGTTGACATGTTTCTTCTTTTAAATATAAGCACTTAAATCTGCTGAGCATTGTTTCAGCTACATTCCACAAAATTGAATATGATTTATTTTCATTTTTATTACATTCAAAATGATTTCCATTTCTTCTTATAATTTTTTTAAAGATTTTATTTACTTATTAGAGAGAGAGAGAGAGAGAGAAGCAGACTCCCCGCTGAGCAGGAAGCCTGACACAGGGCTCCATCCCAGGACCCTGAGATCATGACCTGAGCTGAAGGCAGACACTTAACCGACTGAGCCACCCAGGCACTCCTATAATTTATTTTTTAACTGTGGTAAATAATACATAACAAATTTTGCCATTTTAACCATTTTTAAATGTACAGTTCAGTAACATTAAATACATTCACATGCTGTGCAACTATTACTCTCATTCATCTCTAGGACTTTTTTATCTCCCCAAACTGATACTCTGTACCATTGATCAATACCTCTTCATTCTTCCTTTCCCCCCAGACCCTGAACACCACCATTCTACTACTCTCTGTCCCTATGAATTTCACTACTCTAGATATCACTTATAAGAGGAATCATATAGTATTTGTTCTTTTCTGTCTATTCTATTATAGTTAGAGAACATCCTATGTATGATTTCAATATTTTTGTACTTATTGAGACTTCTTTTATGGCCCTGCATTTGGTGTGTCTTGGTCAATGTTTCATGTGTTCATGAAAAGAATGTATATTCTGCTGTCACAGGATAGTCTTTTTTTAAAAATATCAGTTTGGTCAAATTGGCTCATATCGTTCAAGTCTTTTATATCCTTACTGATGTTCTATTTGTCCTGTCAATTACTGAGAGAAGAGTATTGGAGCTTCTAAATATACTTGCTAATAACTATTAAATTGTCTATTTTTTTCAGTTCTGTCATTTTTTGCTTTGTGTATTGTGAAGCTATTTCATTAGGTACATAGACTTCTATAACTGTTTCATCTTCCTGTTGCATTGATCTTTTTTGATTAAATATCACTGTCTCTACTACTACTCCTTGTCTTATAAACATCTAATATATATAAATATATATTTATGTTTCCTTTTGTGCTTACTATTCCTCTTGTGCTTACTATTTGAATATTGCATCATTTTCCATCCTTTTACTTCCAATTTGTGTCTCTGTATTTAAAGTACATCTCTTATTGACAGCACATAGTTGGATCTTTTTTTAAATCCAATCAAACAAGCTTTGCCTTTTAATTAGAATAGCTAATCTACTTATATTTATTGTGATTATTATATAACAGGACTTCAGTCTGCCATTGTGCTCCTTATGTCCTATTTGTCTCATCTGCTTTTTGTTCCTCTCTTCTTCCTCTCCAGTCCTCTTTGGTTTTGTGGAAATATTTTAGTATGTCATTTCATTCTCTGTTACCATTTTTTTTTTTTTAAAGATTTTATTTATTTATTTATTTGACAGAGAGAGACACAGCGAGAGAGGGAATACAAGCAGGGGGAGCGGCAGGCAGAGGGAGAGGGAGAAGCAGGCTTCCCACTGAGCAGGGAGCCCGATGCGGGGCTCGATCCCAGGACCCTGGGATCATGACCTGAGCCGAAGGCAGACACTTAACCGACTGAGCCACCCAGGAGCCCCCATCTCTGTTACCTTTTAACTATGTTTCTCTGTATTTATTTTTATTAGGCACTTGGGAATAACAACATGCATTGTTAACTCAAGACTATTATATTTAATATTGAATTATTACTTTGATTAGAATATCAGAGTCTTGAAACAGTATAATTCCATTTACTCTTTCATGCTATTGTTTTCATATAAGTTACACCAGCATAACTTATACTCTACACTGCCTTTTTAAAAAAATTAAGAAGAGAAAAAAGTTACTTGTATAATAGTTTATATTCCACTACATATGTATCTTTTCCAGTGCTTATTTCTTTCTGAAAATCCATGTTATTGTCTGGTGTCATTTCCTTTAGTCTAAAGAAGTTCCTTTAGTATTTCTTATAGTGCCAGTATCCTAGCAATGCATTTTCTAAGTTTTTGCAAGGAATTCCATTTCATGTTTATATTTGCATAATACTTGCACTAGCTATAGATTTCTTGGCTGCCAGTTTTCAGTTTTGCTTTAACTATTCAGGAGTAAGAATATATAACTCCAGTGTCTTCTGGCCTGCATCAGTTCTGCCAATGTCAGTTGTTGATCATAACGTTGGCTCACTGCATATAATGTGTCTTTTTTCTCTTGCTGCTTTCAAGAGCTTCTCTATATCCTTGGTTTTCAGGTGTTTCATTGTGGTATACTGAGAATGGACTGCTCTGTGTGTGTGTGTGTGTTTGTTTATCTTATTTGAGCTTCTTGGACCTCTAAGTTAATGGGTTTTCTTTACAGATTTCAGAAGATTTGACCATTATTTTTTCAAATATTTTTTTCTATCACGTTCTCTCCCTGCCCTGTGGTACCCCATTTGCACACATATTAGAGTGCTTGATACGGCTCCATAGTTCTTGGGAATTATGTTCATTTTTACTAAATATTTTTCTCCATTTTGTTCATATTGGGTAATTTCCACTGATCTAATTTTAATTTCACTGATTTTCATCCGCTATTTCTAATTTTGTTTTTGCTCATATAATGATATGTTCACATCCAGGCTTGTACTTTATAATTTTAGAATTTCCCTTTGATTTTTTTCTTATAGCATACACTTCTCTGTTAAGAGATCTCCTGTCTGTTTACTCATTAATATATTTTCCTTTAATTATCTGAATGTATTTAAAATTACCTCTTTGAAACCTTTGCTCAGTACATCATCAGGGCTTACTCAGTGTTAGTTTCTACTGACTGTCATTCGTAGTCAGGCAAAGAAGCATTTTGGTTCAAAACTACATGTTGTTTAAAACTACAAGTTAATTTTTGTTTTGAAGCTATGTGTTGTAGATTACACCTTGTGGTGTCTCTGGGATACACTGAAGATTACTGATTTGTTTTTTGTTGTTGTTGTTCTAGTGGGTCATTTACTTTCTTAGAATCAAACTGTGAAATAGTTCTCCCTGCGGGGCGCCTGGGTGGCTCAGTCGGTTAAGCGTCTGCCTTCGGCTCAGGTCATGATCCCAGGGTCCTGGGATTGAGTCCGTCGGGCTCCCTGCTCAGCAGGAGCCTGCTTCTCTCTCTCCTCCCTGGTCATGCTCTCTTCTCGCTATCTCTGTCTCTCTCTCAAATAAATAAATAAAATCTTAAAAAAAAAAAAAAAGAGTTCTCCCTGCTATCTTCTTTGACTTCCAGATGCTGCTTGTTTGGCTTGACCCCTGGAAGTCCCCTGTGCCTGCCTACTTTAGCTGTCAGCCAAAGATTTGGGTAATACTTTACATTCAGATTTTAGGGTTCATTCTCTCTGTGGTTCTCTTTTTCTGGGGGCTTTCTTCTAAATATCCAACTGTTTTTCCAAACTAAACTTCATACCTCTGATGTCTAAGATCAGGAAGGATTCTACTCTCTGCCCCTTGAGTTGTGTGTGATTTGGAAAATGCCCTTGGTCAAAATTGCCGCAACTCAAAACCTCACCAGCAGCAGTTCTGAACTGCAACAGTAGCTGACCCTCTAGTTTCTATTTCAATTCATCCTGGTCTCCCTTATTCCAAGCATATGTAGTTTTGTGTTCAGCTAGGGATTTGGTGAGAGTTTATACTCAGATTTTGGACTTCAGTACCTCTACAGCTCTTTCACTTCCAGAATTTTTTCTGTAAAGGTCAAACTTTTCTGTGTTCTGAACTCTATCATCTGCTCCTTCCAACTGGTAAGGGAGGTGGGGGTAGTTTTTGTTAAGATAATTGTAATTAATATGAAGTTGCAAGGAATAATAAAGAGAGATCGCATATATGCTTTACTCAATTTCCCTCAATGGTAACATTTTGGAAAACTACAATACAATATCATAATCAATATATTGACACTGATACAAGACACTGATCTTATACATATTTCCTCAGTTTTCTTTGTTTGTGTACATATATATTTTATTCTATAAAATATTATAGGTTTGTGTATTCACCACCACAGTCAAGACACTCAGTGGTTCCATCAGAAGGATTTCTTGGTTTGCCCTTCTGTGAGCACATTTACCTTTCTCCTGCCCCCATCCCTTCTTTTTTTTTCCCCAAACTTAAACTGGTGTACTTTATTTTGTTTTATTTATTTTTTTTTATTAACACATAATGTATTATTTGTTTCAGGGGTACAGTCTGTGATTCATCAGTCTTACACAATTCACAGCGCTCACCACAGTGCCTACCCTCCCCAGTGTCCATCACCCAGCCACCCCATCCCTCCCAACCCCCTCCACTACAGCAACCCTCAGTTTGTTTCCTGAGATTAAGAGTCTCTTATGGTTTGTCTCCCTCTCCAGTTTCATCTTGTTTCATTTTTTCCCTCCCTTCCCCTATGAGCCTCTGTCTTGTTTCACAAATTCCTCATATCAGTGAGATCATATGATACTTACCTTTCTCTGATTGATTTTTTTTGCTTAGCATAATACCCTCCAGTTCCATCCAAGTAGTTGCAAATGGCAAGATTTCATTTTTTGTTTTTTTTTTTTTTGATGACTGCATAATAGTCCATTGTATAAATATATACCACATCTTCTTTATCCATTCATCTGTTGATGGACATCTACGTTCTTTTCATAGTTTGGCTATTGTGGACATTGCTGCTATAAACATTGGGGTGCATGTGCACCTTAGGATCACTGCATTTGTATCTTTGGGTTAAATACGCAGTAGTGCAATTGCTGTGTCATAGGGTAGCTCTATTTTCAGCTTTTTGAGGAACCTCCGTACTGTTCTCCAGAGTGGCTGCACCCACTTGCATTCCCACCAACAGGGTAGGAGGGTTCTCCTTTTTCCACGTCCTTGCCAACATGTGTCATTTCCTGACTCGTTAATTTTAGCCATTCTGACTGGTCTGAGGTGGTATCTCATTGAGGTTTTGATTTGGATTTCCCTGATGCCGTGTGATGTTGAGGACTTTTTCATGTGTCTGTTGGCCATTTGGATGTCTTCTTTGCAGAAACATCCGTTCATGTCTTCTGCCCATTTCTTGATTGGATTATTTGTTCTTTGGGTGTTGAGTTGGATAACTTCTTTATAGATTTTGGGTACTAGCCCTTTATCTGATATGTCATTTGTAAATATCTTCTCCCATTCTGTCCATTGTCTTTTGGTTTTGTTGACTTTCCCTTGCTGTGAAAAGGCTATTTATCTTGATGAAGTCCCACTAGTTCATTTTTGCCCTTGCTTCCCTTGCCTTTGGCGATGTTTCTAGGAAGAAGTTGCTGCGGCTGAGGTCGAAGAGGTTGCTGCCTGTGTTCTCCTTTAGGATTTTGATGGATTCCTGTCTCACATTTAGGTCTTCCATCCATTTGGAGTCTATTTTTGTGTGTGGTGTAAGGAAATGGTCCAGGTTCATTCTTCTGCGTGTGGCTGTCCAATTTTCCCAACACCATTTGTTGAAGAGACTGTCTTTTTCCCATTGGACATTTCTTTTCTGCTTTGTCGAAGATTAGTTGACCATAGAGTTGAGGGTCCATTTCTGGGCTCTCTATTCTGTTCCATTGATCTATGTGTCTGTTTTTGTGCCAGTACCATACTGTCTTGATGACAGCTTTGTAATAGAGCTTAAAGTCCGGAATTGTGATGCCACTGGCTTTGCTTTTCTTGTTCAACATTCCTCTGGCTATTCGGGTCTTTCCCGGTTCCATACAAATTTTAGGATGATTTGTTCCATTTCTTTGAAAAAAGTTGATGGTATTTTGATAGGCATTGCATTAAATGTGTAGATTGCTCTAGGTAGTATAGACATTTTCACAGTATTTGTTCTTCCAATCCATGAGCATGGAACGTTTTTCCATTTCTTTGTGTCTTCCTCAATTTCTTTCATGAGTGTTCTATAGTTTTCTGAATACAGCTCCTTTGCCTCTTTGGTTAGATTTATTCCTAGGTATCTTATGGTTTTGGGTGCAATTGTAAATGGGATCGGCTCCTTCATTTCTCTTTCTTCTGTTTTGTTGTTGGTGTATAGGAATGCCACTGATTTCTGTGCATTGATTTTATACCCTACCACTTTACTGCATTCCTGTATGCATTCTAGCAGTTTTGGGGTGGAGTCTTCGGGTTTTCCACATAAAGTATCATCTCATATGCAAAAAGTGAGAGTTTCACTTCTTTTTTGCTAATTTGGATGCCTTTTATTTCTTTTTGTTTTCTGATTGCTGAGGCTAGGACGTCTTGTACTATGTTGAACAACAGTGGTGATAGTGGACATCCCTGCTGTGTTCCTGACCTTAGGGGAAAAGCTCTCAGTTTTTCCCCATTGAGTATGGGTTTTTCATAGATGGCTTTTATGATATTGAGGTATGTATCCTCTATCCTTAAACTGTGAAGAGTTTTAATCAAGAAAGGATGCTGTACTTTGTCAAATGCTTTTTCTGCATCTCTTGAGAGGATCATATGTTTCTTGTTCTTTCTTTTATTAATGTATTATATCACATTGATTGATATGCAGATGTTGAACCAACCTTGCAGCCCAGGAATAAATCCCACTTGGTCATGGTGAAATAATCCTTTTAATGTACTGTTGGATCCTATTGGCTAGTATTTTTGTGAGAATTTTTGCATCCATATTGATCAGGGATATTGGTCTGTAATTCTCCTTTTTGATGGGGTCTTTGTCTGGTTTTGGGATCAGGGTAATGCTGGCCTCATAAAATGAGTTTGGAAGTTTTCCTTCCATTTCTATTCTTTGAAACAGCTTCAGAAGAATAGGTATTAATTCTTCTTTAAATGTTTGGTAGAATTCCTCTGGGAAGCCATCTGGCCCTGGTCTCTTGTGTTTTGGGAGATTTTTGATGACTGCTTCAATTTCCTTAGTGGTTATGGGTCTGTTCAGGTTTTCTGTTTCTTCCCAGTTCAGTTTTAGTAGTTCAAACATTTCTAGGAATGCATTCATTTCTTCCAGATTATCTAATTTGCTGTCATAGAGTTGCTCATAATATGTTCTTATAATTGTTTGCATTTCTTTGGTATTGATTGTGATCTCTCCTTTTCATTCATGATTTTATTTATTTGGGTCATTTGTCTTTTCTTTTTGATAAGTCTGGCCAGGGGTTTATCAATCTTGTTAATTCTTTCAAAGAACCAGCTCCTAGTTTCATTGATCTGTTCTACTGTTCTTTTGGTTTCTATTTCATGGATTTCTGCTCTGATCTTTATTATTTCTCTTCTCCTGCTGGGTTTAGGCTTTATTTGCTGTTCTTTCTCCAGCTCCTTTAGGTATAGGGTTAGGTTGTGTACTTGAGACCTTTCTTGTTTCTTGGGAAAGGCTTGGATTGCTATATTCTTTCCTCTTAGGACCACCTTTGCTGCATCCCAAAGATTTTGAACAGTTGTGTTTTCATTTTCATTGGTTTCCATGAATTTTTTTAATTCTTCTTTAATTTCCTGGTTGACCCATTCATTCTTTAGTAGGATGTTCTTTAGCCTCCATGTATTTGAGTTCTTTTTGACTTTCCTCTTGTGATTGAGTTCTACTTTCAAAGCATTGTGGTCTGAAAATATTCAGGGAATGATCCCAATCTTTTGGTACTGGTTGAGACCTGATCTGTGACCCAGGATGTGATCTATTCTGGAGAATGTTCCATGTGCACTAGAGAAGAATGTGTATTCTGTTGCTTTGGGATGGAATGTTCTGAATAGATCTGTGAAGTCCATTTGGTCCAGTGTGTCATTTAAAGCCTTCATTTCCTTGTTGGTCTTTTGTTTAGATGATCTGTCCATTTGAATGAGGGGTGTGCTAAAGTCCCCTATGTATTTCTTTGATTTTGTTATTAACTGGCTTATATAATTGGCTGCTCCCATGTTAGAGGCATAGATATTTAAAATTGTTAGATCTTCTTGTTGGATAGACCCTTTAAGTATGATGTAGTGTCCTTCCTCATCTCTTATTATAGTCTTTGGTTTAAAATCTAATTTTTCTGATATAAGGATTGCCACTGCAGTTTTCTTTTGATGTCCATTAACATGGTAAATAGTTTTCCACCCCCTCAATTTAAATCTGGAGGTGTCTTTGCAACTAAAGTGAGTCTCTTGCAGACAGCATATCAATGGGTCTTGTTTTTTTGTTTTGTTTTGTTTTGTTTTTTTATCCAATCTGATAGCCTGTGTCTTTTGATTGGGGCATTTAGTCCATTTACATTCAGGGTAACTATTGAAAGATAGGAATTTAGTGCCATTGTATTGCCTGTAAGGTGACTGTTACTGTATATTCTCTGTGTTCCTTTCTGGTCTATGTTACTTTTAGGATCTCTCTTTGCTTAGAGGACCCCTTTCAATATTTCTTGTAGGGCTGGTTTTGTGTTTGCAAATTCTTTTAGTTTTTGTTTGTCCTGGAAGCTTTTTATCTCTCTTTCTATTTTCAATGACAGCCTAGCTGGATATAGTATTTTTCGCTGCATATGTTTCTCATTTAGTGCTCTGAATATATCATGCCAGTTCTTTCTGGCCTGCCAGGTCTCTGTGGATAGGTCTGCTGCCTATCTAATGTTTCTGCTATTGTAGGTTATAGACCTCTTGTCCCGAGGTGCTTTCAGGATTTTCTCTTTGTCTCTGAGACTTGTGAGTTTTACTATTAGATGTCGGGGTGTTGACCTATTTATATTGATTTTGAGGGGGGTTCTCTGTGCCTCCTGGATTTTGATGCCTGTTTCCTTCCCCAAATTAGGGAAGTTCTCTGCTATAATTTGCTCCAATATACCTTCTACCCCTCTCTCTCTTCCTTCTTCTGGGATCCCAACTATTCTAATGTTGTTTCACTTTATGGTATCACTTATCTCTGGAATTCTCCCCTCGTGATCCAGTAGTTGTTTATCTCTCTTTTTTTCTCAGCTTCTTTATTCTCCATCATTTGGTCTTCTATATCACTGATTCACTCTTCTGCCTCATTTATCCTAGCAGTTAGAGCCTCCATTTTTTTTACAGATTTTTTTTTTTTTAAAGATTTTATTTATTTATTCATGAGAGACAGAGAGAGAGAGAGAAGCAGAGGGAGAAACAGGCTCCCAAGGAGCAGGGAGCCCGATGCGGGACTCGATCCCAGGACCCTGGGATCATGACCTGAGCCGAAGGCAGACGCTTAACCATCTGAGCCACCCAGGCGCCCTAGAGCCTCCATTTTTTATTGCACCTCATTAATAGCCTTTTTGATTTCGACTTGGTTAGATTTTAGTTCTTTTATTTCTCCAGAAAGGGATTCTCTAGTATCTTCTGTACTTTTTTCAAGCCAGCTAGTATCTCTATAATCATCATTCTGAATTCTAGTTCCAACATCTTACTAATGTCTGTATTGATTAGGTCCCTGACAGTCAGTACTGCCTCTTGTTCTTTTTTTTGAGGTGACTTTTTCCATCTTGTCATTTTGTCCAGAGGAAAATAGATGAATGAGAGAGCAAAATGCTAAAAAAATGCTAAAAGGGTAACAACGACCCCAGAAAAATGTACACTTCCAGAAAGTGGTTGCTATTCTTTTCTTCGATCTCCTGTTGAGTTTGTAGGTGTTCTGAATGGTTTGATAACTATGTAGCTGAATTCGTCCTCATCCCTTCTTAACCCCTGGCAACCCCTAATCTACTCCATTTCCAGAACACTTTTATTTCAAAATGTTACATGGATGGAATCATACAATATGTAGTCTTCTGGGATTGACTTTCTTTCCACTTAGCATAATTTCCCAGAGATTCATCCAGTTTGCAGCATTTATCAACAGTTATTTCCTTCTTATTGTGGAGTAGTATTCATTGGAATAAATACGCACCCAGTTTGTTTAGTCAGTCACTTGGGGCAGGACATCTGGAATGTTTACAGCTATTATGAATCAAGCTACTGTGAACATTTGTGTATAACTTGTTTGGTTTGTGTGCATGTGTGTATGCATGTGTGTGTGTGTGTGTGTGTGTGTGTGTGTAAGAATATAAGTTTTCATGTATCTGGGAGAAATGCCAAAGAGTATAATTGCTAGGTCATATGGTAATTGCCTATTAGTTTTTTTAAATTGCATATTAGTTTTAAAAGACATTACCAAACTGTTTTCTAGTGACTATACCATTTCTCATTCCCATCAGCATGAGTGATCCAGTTTTTCATTCTTACCAACATTAGGTATTGGTACCATTCTTTATTTTAGCCATGCTAATTGGTGTGCAGGGCTATCTCGTGGTTTTATTTGCATTTTCCCAATGGGCTCATATCTAGAATATATAGATAACCTTAACAAATAATCAATTAGAAAATGGGCAAAAGACATAAAAAAAATTTTACTGAAGAAGATATACAGATAGAAAATTCTATATATGAGTCATTTTAAACTTTTCTGGAGAAAGAATTTCATATTCATGCTACCATTATGGAATTGATATTACATAGGAAAACATCTGTAACATTAGTATAACATAGAATAGAATTTCATTATATATTTGAATATAGTACTATTAAAAACAAAAACAGGGTCTTTATAGATAAAAGACTAAAAATAGATATACCAAAGTTGCAATGATTATCTTTGATGATACTAATATGAGTAATTTTTGTCTATTCTCCATTTCTTTGTACTAGTGGGTGGTTAGTTATCTTCTATAATTACGAAACTATTTCAGCATTTTTACTAGCTTACAACTTAATCATTGCTGAAAAGGTGTTTCTCAAAGAGGTAAATGAAAATTACAAATGGAATATTATGCATAGTCACAGGAATTTCTACACATTCCCCAAATTCAACTTTGTGATGGTAATATACTTCCATAAATCTCCTAAAACCATAAGTAAGTTGTGATAAGGAAAGCATATAGCTTTTCTATTATCAAACAAGTGTTTAGGTAATGATTTTGAATTGATTATCATCCATACAGATAATATGCATATAACATATTATTAACTATAGTAGCATCTCATGAATAATTTAAGCAAGTTTAAACCATATCTTAAAGACTTTAAGGCTGGCCTCCTGAAATATTGGAATTAATATGCCAACAATTAAGGTAAAATACATCTAAGGCATATTATCTAAAGATGGGATGTATTTTGAGTTGAACATTTTTAAAAGTAGTTTCACATACAATAAATAAAAAAATTAAGTAATGAACTAGAACTTTTATGGACATTTTGGCAAAGTCTTTTAGAATAAGCTGGGCCCAGGGCAACTCTTTCTAATTTGCTGAAGATGATACATTCAAGTTATAGTGAGTCAATTAGAATTTCCTATAAATGCAGCTGAACATTCTGGATTTGCTTAGACAAATCCGCATAATCCATTTAAAATTTATTTTGGTTCATTTTTCCCCCAGGATCAACAGAGAAATCTGTCCTACCCCGAAATCAGTAAACCCAGCATATTAAATTCAATCTTTTAGACTCAATTATTATATTCAACATTACAGAAAGTTTTGCTTTCAAATTTATAAAAGTTCATAAACATATATAATTAAGAGAGAAGTAAAAATGACTTATTGGACAATCAAGCCATTCCCATGCCAAGATTAAAATTCTGAAATCCCTCAGTGGAGCGCATAAACCTTTCTTTTTCACCATAAGGCCATTAACGTTTAGAAATTGGCAAGGTTGGCATTTTATGTAGTAAATAACTTCTAATAATACTTCCATCCACACATCAATGCCAGTGGCCCATGTTCCAACCTGACCTGCCTGTTTATGGAAGTCAATAAATATTGTTTTTAAGAATATTCCTTTTGCCTGGAATAGTAGTTGGAGGGAAAATCCTCAGAGTACAATATTAATAGTGTGCTGATGATTAGTGTACATTTAAGAGCACATAAATTAGAAGTTCAAGTCATGAACACTGCAAACACTCCACTAATGTACATGCTTCTAAAAACTGAGTGGGCCATAATGAGGGAGTTGAAAAGGGGTAGTTTAAAAAATTTATATATTTTTTATTTCCCTTTGGTTTTTATAATAAGCAACTACTCAAAGGAAATAAGCTGCCAAAGAAAAGTTTGCAGCAAAGTAATCTGGGGGCTGGGACTATATCAGGGAATAAGAACATTTTTTTATTGGTGCTGAAAATACTGCCCCAACAGATAGAGCAGTAGCCTGGATGTGGGAGCACTGGTTTGCTTCCTAAATCTACAGGGGATAAGATTTAGGAATTTAACTTACTGCTTCTGAAAGGCATTTTAAGTTATTCGACAGGAGTGAAATTGGCAATATGGTTATACTGATATTACATACCTCAGATAGTCTTTCAAAGATTTCTCGGCAGCCAATATCCTCAATTTACTTCATCTAGTACATTGTTAGTTTTTGCTTTAGGGACCTTATTTTAATGGGAAAACATCACATTGAGTATCAAGCATATATGATGAATTTATGCCTGAGGAGTTTTCCCTCTAATGTGGTTGAACAGGTAAATGTTAGACTTTGATAGAAATATCCTGGTGGCTGCTTGGAAGGTGGTATGCCCCAGTATGATGCATTGTTCTTTTCTTCCTCTTCTTCTTTTCTTCTTCTTTCTCCTCCTCCTCCTCCTCCCCCTCCCCCTCCTCCTCCTCCTCCTTCTTCTTCTTCTTTTCTTTTCTTCTTCTTCTTTTTTCCAGTGATATATTTTGCAGTGTCAGATGTTAAGGACTGGGAATGCACAAAGCCCATTTCCATCAGAGAATTTATGTTTTGGTGTATTGAGCTCTCTCACGATAACATTTACGTTTTTCCCCCAACAGTGATGCCCACTGACCTAACACTAACATCCTATATAATACAGTTCTCTAAGAGGCTCCAACCACAGATGGTTGGTCTTGAAATCTTCCTTTCCCACCCCACTGGCACAGTGACCTTACATGAAAATTGCTGCCACTAAATTCTGCTACAGTATCACTGCTAGTTGGAGGTGAAATCTGTTGTTTTTGCAATAATGCTCAGGGAGATGATCTACAAATTTCTTGTTTATGTCTGTGAAATTAAATGAAGTTCAAAAGTAAGAGTTATCTGTAACTACCCAATCATGATTGGCAGGACATATTTTTTGAAAATGTGTCCATACTTTATGGAGGCTTATTTAATTCTAGGAAAGAGTGAGGAAAAGTGGGAGAGGGAGCAGGGAGGGAGGGAAAGCAAGGCTGGGTATAGTGTTCCAAGCCAGCCTCAGCCTCCCACCAACACACCACAGTCACTCAGTCACTCAGAAGCCATGCTGAAAGGCTATGCCCCACTCCCTTGAGGGGATGAGTAGCAGCACTTTATCTGCTGGCTTTTCTCCCTCTTCCATCACTTATTGGCCAAAGTCATCTCCATGGACTATTATCTTTCCTGTACCTTTGGTTTATGGGTTATTATCTTCCCTGAACCTTCTGGATGGCTACTGGGAAAGCCAGAGTTCTGTGGGTACAGAGCTATGTCTTGAACTGCTATGGCTTCTACCATAGTGAGCACAATGATTTTCACATGGTAATCTGGTTTCTGTCCCCAGAGGAGGGAAGTTCATAATAACTTTAGAGCCATAACAACAGGATCCTCCACTGGGGCCATTCTAACAGGAAGCTAAGCAAGCATCGGACGCCTATAGTGAGAGTGCGTGTAGGCTGAGCAGATACAAGGAGACACATAACCTGGATGATCTCATATCACTGCACAGATCCACACGAAGTAGGCATGGTTCTCTCTCACAGATAGAAGACTCTGGTCAGGGATTCTTTCTGAAGTAGCTTTGAGCCGCACAATTTCATGATTATATGGCAGCAAAAGCCAACTGCATTATTGTTTAGCTCATTAGACCCTAGATATAGAGAATCGCAGTGAAAATTTCAAGTCTTCTTAACTTTCGGGGTTTTTAACCCTCTTTCCATACATCTGGTGAGTTCAAGTCAAACATGTCTGTGATGGCAGAAGGGTGTGGCTGCTTGAAAGTGGGGCACGGGTGCAAATGACTTTAGTTACTCTTCTATCTTTTTGTTTTTTGGGGTTTTTTAAATTTTTTTACATTTTAATTCCAGTATAGTGAACATACGGTGTTATATTAGTTTCAGGTGTACAATATAGTGATTCAACACTTCCATACATCACTTAGTGCTCATCACAACAACTGCACTCCTTAATCCCCATCACCTATTTCACCCATCCCCCACCCACCTCCCTTCTGGGTTACTATTCTATTTTTAAGAAATACTGTAGACACTGAAATTTAAAGCAACAGGTAACATTCTGCATAAAATATTCCACCAGCTGGTGCCACTAGTTGGTCCTTTTCTCTTACAACTTTTTTGCTTCAAACTTTCCCTGAGATTTGTTTGGGCAAATAACTGATGGAGCTGGGCCTTCAATCACTTTCCCAGCTCTCCTCCCCTCAGTTAGATACTGATCCTCACCTTCTTCTGCTAAAATGCACCATCCTTAACCTCTGATTGATGTGAACAGCTCACTGACTTAGAGATGTGTATCTGTATCAGCATGTCTGCCTGAGAATTCTAGCTTCCTACTTAAATCAGTCCTTTGTGCAATGAGGAGCTCAATATCTATTTTTAAATAATTGCAAAGAAGCTGCTCCAGAGGCAGTGGCAGCAATGCAAATGGCACTGACATTGTTTCTTCATGTATCTTCTATGGAAAAGCCCCTTGAGGGCAGGAACCATTTCTTGCTTCGCTTTGTATCCTCACTCAGTATCTAAGCCAGAATCTGCCACATTGGAACTACTCGGTAAATACCTATTGAATAAGTGAATGACACAAACAAGATGAAGATTGGCTCTGAAAAGCACAAACTTAGAATGGTGGGAAGAAAATTCATGATTTTCCATGATGATGTTATGTGGAATATTACATAAAATACAACCATGTGAGTAAGTAGGATGGAAACCATATCATCCATGCTAACATGGCAATTTTGTTTGAAAAGCATACGATCACAAATGTATGCATGCACACATACAAAAATAATGTAAAGGAAAACATTTAAAGAAAATCCAACAAAACATAAATAAGCCCCTGTGGCCAGTTGGATTATAGGTAGTGCTTGTTGTATTATTTCTATTTTTTCAGATTTTCTGAAATGAACCTGTATTATAATTTACAATTTGAAAAATGATGCTATAAAAAGTCTTACCCAAAATTCAATAGAGGAAAGAGAGAGGGAATTATAATAAGAGATAATCATCTTATAATTTATCAAAATATAAGAACTGTACTTATTAGAGTATTACTAATAATACAAATAAACTTTACAAAATAATGTACTAGACATCAGGGTAAGGCAACATAAATTCCCTACCTAGAATATGCTTCTGCTAGATGGTTTTCTAACATCCCAAGACCTGTACCTCAAGATTGATGGGGATGGAAGACTCCTCAAAGAATCACAGAATGAGGATTTGGGGTAATACTGTGTCCAGCCACTGTTCATGCTACATACCCAGGTAGAAAGTAATTCAGTCTCCCTAAACAGAGCCCTACTGTTCCAGGGATAGGAAGCCATGCCATGTGCCTTGCTCCAAATTCTTGCTCTGTGGAACTATTTGAAACCTTTTTTTTTTTTTTCTCAAATCTTACAAAACATAGAATGGAACAAGAGGATCAGAAGGGCTGTGGAACAAACAGGATGCATGATTTTAGGTGAGTGGGTCCAACAGGAGGTGATTTTGGTGATCAGGGAACATTTGTAAATGTCTGGAGACATTCTGGGTTGTTACAACTGGGGGTGGGGGAGGAGGACAGGTGCTATGGGCACCTCATAGATAGAAGCTCATCACTTCACAGTGTAAAGTACAGCCTGCAGAATAGAATTATTTGACCCAAAATATCAACATTATTGAACATTATTGAAACATGAAACACTACTTTAGAAAAGAATAGGTTCAAAATGAGACTTATGGCCTCCACCACTGTCAGGAAGGCGGGGCATTGGGAAACTACCTGGAAGGGCCAACTCCAGGCCAGAACCAACAGAGATACCAGGAAAACACTGCCATTACAATTATTGGTTTCACAGCCAACACCCTGCTTCCTAAATCCACATTGTGCCAAGATGACAAATGGCATGCCCTTGACCCTAGCCTTAAACCATAATCTCAGGATTACTCACTGAAACAGGTCAACAGAGAACTCAAGGCTTCCCATCAGGGGGATGCATGCAGATGGAACAGGAGCCAAAGTGCCCCTATACCTTATTTCTGCTTTCTGAAACCTTCCTCTGAAGCATCCAGTTGGTAGTCTAAATCAAGGAATGTTAGGAAGGGAAGGCATCATTTTTACAAACTGTACCATAAGATAAGGGTAGCAGGGATGTTGACCGAGTTCCTCTTCTGTATCTATGATGATATTAAGTTTATATTGAAATCCAATCAGTACCACCCTCTGGAACTTCAATCATTCCTGATGTTATAATTCCTGAATTCCTAGTCTGATTGGTCTCTCAACTGGCTGGCTTTTTGGTTTTCAAGATATTTTTTTTCCCAACAAGAACTTATAGACTCAACTTTCTCCAATTTCTTTTATGTTTCGTAATGTCTCTCTGTAACCATTGGAAATAAGTGTGACTTTGGCCGGTAACAATTCCTTGGGTGGTACTCTCTCTCTGTCAAAACACTACAGACATTCTTTCTGTCTTCTGGCATTGGATGTTACTGTGGGAAAGTCTGAGGCCAGCCAGATTTCTTCCAGTACATGATTTCTTTTTCTGCCCAGAAACCCGAAACACTGAGCATATTCCTGGATCAACATGTGTTCATTGATCTGCAGATATAGTTCTTTCTTCATGTCAGAGACATTCTTTTGTGTTATATCTTTGAATGCATCTTTTTTGTTGTGTTTTGTTTTGTTTTTGTTTTGGGGGCATATCCACCTCAGAGAGATCAGTTATTTATATGTTTGTTGTTGTAGTCTTCTTAACGTGTTAGTATTCTTCTTGTTTGAATCTCATCAGGATTCACAATGATTATATGTAGTCATCCCTCTATGTCAATAGTTCAACTTTCAATGTTGATTCTCTTAGTGTTTCTAATTATGGTATCTGCTCTGTAATGACATTGTTTTAGTACTAGATTTGTTTCTTTGGGTCTACAAATTACTCTGTTGTTTATGTAATTGATATAGGAGAAAAGCTGGACTAAACAGGATATAAGGATGAAATGTTTCTTCCCACTGTCTCTGTCAACCTGTACTGTGTGCTTACCCTTTCTTGTTCTTACCTAAAGAGTTGGAGAAGTCCCATAGTTTCTCTTATCCCTTCCAGTCACAAGAACAGTCTCATTTCAGTAACTAAAATGTTTAGTCTCAGGGACATTCTAACTTTAATTTTACATTATTCTTGAAGGTTGAGAAACACTACTTTAGAAGAGAAAAGAATGGGTTCAAAATAAGACTTATGGCCTCCACCACTGTCAGGAAGATGGGGCATTGGGAAACTACCCAGAAGGACCAACTCCAGGCCAGAACTAACAGAGATACCAGGAAAACACTGCCATTACAACTATTGGTTTCACAGCCAACACCCCGCTTCCTAGATCCACATTGTGCCGAGAAGACAGATGGCGTGCCCTTGACCCTAGCCTAAAACCATAATCTCAGGATTACTCACTGGAGCACATCAACAGAACACTCAAGACCTCCCATCAGGGGGATGCACGCAGACGGAGCAGAAGCCAAAGTGCACCTATACCTTATTTCTACTTTCTGAAACCTTCTTCTGGAGCACCCAGTTGGCACAGTCTAAATCAAGGAATGCTGAGAAAGGAAGGCTTTACTCTCACAACCTGCACTAAAAAATGAAGGTACAAGGGCTATTAACTCTCCTTCCCCAGTTCAATCTACTTAAAACAGAGAAGTCTGTAGTGATTAAAGGAGCTGTGATTGGCTTCTCTTGTTTCCCTGCCCATCCTCTACAGCTTCTTCCTCAGATGGGCCTCTGAGGCATGAAAAATTTAACCCAGAAAGATGTTGGTGTTTAGTGGCTGAGCCTGAGACACTCTCCCATGGGGAGCTTCTAACTGTAGCTCCCATGATACCAGCAATGCCTCTTTTCCATCTGGCTACTTTCAACTTTCCTCCTATTCCTGCACTTACTGCTATTTATTTCTCTCTTGGGTTATTTGGCTCATTCTGGGAGTTCTCTTGGGTGGAATCTCTTTCAGAATGCTTCTGTGAATTTTTTTTTATCCTCCCTCCCCACCACACACACACTACAGGTCTAAGCAAGAAGGGATAGCTGTCCACCTCCCTTAGTAGTCCTCTAGCTTCACATCCCACTTGGGTTTAGGTAGAAAGACACACAGCCCTTCCCTCCCCCATGAAGGAATAGTGTGAAAACAAAAGGGTGCACCACACCAACATTTTTCCTTCTACTTCCCTCCAACCTTAACTGCCTATATAAGCCAGAGGTGGGTATTTGCAAAACCTGGCAGAATCAGGTTTGCCATTTTTCTAAAATTATACACAGGATTTAATGTAGAGTGGTCTGACCAAATGATGACATGGGAAGGCCAAAGTTATAGAAAGAAGAATTTATTACTTACATTTCCTAAGAGAAGGGTATCATCATGCCACACAGCCACAGGGGAAGCATCAGGATGGTCAGGAGGAAGAAGATGGGAGAAAGTCCAAGCCCCAGCTTTCATTGGGGTTTCTATAAGAAAGGCAAGGCAGGGCAGAGCTAACAGTTTATGATTGGCTAATTTGAATAACTCAGACACATAGTTGAGGTATCGGGGCTGCCACTTATTGTCTGGTACCTGGCCCTGGGATGATTTAGGGCAGGAAAATATTGGCTTGGTGCGTTATGAGCTAACTAAAGGAGATGGCTGTAGCTATAGGCTTGGGACTAGTTGGCTTACATACAAGAGATGTGTTCCTGCTTGAGCTTTCTCCTGTCTCTAAGAATTAGCCAGCCCTGGGAGGGACATCTTCCCCAAGTTCTATAAGGCTCCCAGATGATAGAGCATCAATAATACAGAAAATATGGAAAATAGTTCATTTAATTGGCCCTATGGTGAATGAATTTCAAATAAACAAATATGGAATCTAAAAAAAAAAAACCACACAGAATAACCATCTCTTAGCATATTCTGCTTTCCTGATCTAATTTCCCACTTTATGATATAATGGTAATCAGCATCTATTGTTTTTTTTTTTAATATAAGTATGTCATGTGCAATAATTGGGATATATTTATACAAAAAAAAGTATTATTGTGCTGGTTTTCTATTGATGCCATAAAAAATCACCACAAATATAGTATCTTAATCCACAACAAATGTATTAACTTATAGCTCTGTAGGTCAGGAATCCAACATGGGTCTCAATGGGCTAAAATCAAGATTTTACTTGACAGGACTGTAATCATTTCTGCAAGCTGGTAGAGATATCCCCAACATGGGGAACATCTCCTCCTTGAGAACACTGCTAAGGTAACTTGCCCTCCTCTGGCCAGTGACAAACAATGAGACAGTTTTCCTCAAGCATTTGAAAATTAAGTGGAATAATTCAAGTTTGGAATCCACTGGAGCTATTTCATCACATCTGAGGGGACCTGAAATGACTGATCATGTGTCCATGCCTCCTAGATCCACAGCTTTGATTTTTGTCCTTTCTGAGGCCTGGATATTTATACATTCTCTTGACTCTTTGAGCTATACCTTATCTTTCCAAGAAGTGCTTTTTTGTTTGTTTTCTTTTTTTTTTTTTTTTTTGAGAAAGAGAGAGAGAGAATGCACACATGCGTGTGTGAGCAAGGGATGGGGGTGGGGAGGGGCAGAGAGAGAGGGAGAGAGAGAATCTTAAGTAGGCTCCACGCCCAGCACAGAGCCCAGTGCAGGGCTTGATCTCACAATCCTTAGATCATTACCTGAGTCAACATCAAGAGCTGGATGCTTAACCCACTGAGCCACCCAGGTGCCTCAAGAAGTTTTTTGTTTGTTTGTTTGTTTTTTAACCCAAGTTAGTCAGAGTCCATTTCTGTTGCTTTCTACCAGATAAAAGTGATATCTAGTGTTAATGGTAAACAGAAGAAAAGGAAATATTTCGAATAGTAATTCTGCACTGTTGATTTCACAGTCAAGTTGTATTTCTGTGTTTCTGTGACATATTGGATGCTGAGAATCACCAATCGATAATATCTTCATAGAGTATAATACTTCATTTTGCCTCACTCCAGGAAGAATTCATTTTGTTTGGGGGAAGTCAATGAAAGAAAGATAACTAATAAAAATTCACTGTTTCCTTATAGTGATTTAGGTTTTTGCTGAATTTGAAATTTTTATGCCAATACTCCATGGGTCACTGATTTAGACAAATTAAAGGCATAAATCATATGAAAGCTGTAATTGCCAGAGTGGTTTGGTATCACTTTATATTTATAAAATCTATTTGTTTTGCTCTGTTTTATTGTCTCTGCTTTACCTGATTTTGTTGTTATGCTAATATAGTTTCTTCCTTGAGATGTCCACTTATCTGGGCCCTGCTTACAAACTGTGTTGAATCACAGTTGGGGCATGCTGGGCTTTACCTGTTTTCCAAATATCATTAACATCTTTAAGAAGGAGCCAGTATTTCTATGGTAACATTCATGATATTACCAATCCACTGAAAAGTCCTCTGGGAGATATCTGGGTTAATAAGTACCTAGCCAGCATATTATAATGTAGAATCATTCTTTAAAGAAATCTGTTCCTTACTTAATAGTTAATTATAAATAATAGCTACTTTATTAATTTATTGGGTATTTATTATATGCTAGATAAAGGCAAAATTAAATTTAGCTTTCCTAGTAACCATATAATTTAGGAATTCATCGTGCTTAATTTATAGATAAGGAACCCAGAACGTGGGGACTGTAAGTGACATGCTTCAGCATCATCCAGAGGCAGAGCTGAGATTCGAAACCAGACCTGGATGACTCAAAACTCATTGCTTCCAAAACCTCCAAAATTTGGCTTTCTCTCAACTTTTCATTCACCTCCTAAATCATTCAAAATATGTTTATATTCATTTTTTTTACACTTTCCATAAAATGAAAGCCCAAATCTTTCCATGAGTTATCATGGAAAACTCAGAAATCTCACTTGGGAATTGACTTTCTTGAAACTCTGGGCCATCTAACCAATGTCAGAGTGGTTGTTTGGGTATTTACTGGGGACACCCTGGAAACTTCGTTAAGTCAGTAAATGAAGGAGGGGTTTGAATAACCCCTTTGAGAACAACTCTTATGAAGGTGTGCTTTCCAAGCATCTGTGGATTTGAACCATTGGTCCACTCACACTCTCCTATAGGGCAGTGAGTGGAAGATTCCAATAATTGGGACTGATCCTTTTCTTGACTGAATCATACTACTCATCTTATGGAAGAAAAGCAAATAAAGTGAAATGGCAGAACTCGACATCTGGCAAGAATCTCAATACAGTCCATTCTTCCATTTTCTATATTAAGAACCTATTAGACTCAATCAATGATGTATATTCTTCTTAGCATTTTAGAGTTCTCTGTCTTTCTACTCGTGTATGTACATTTTTGAATTTATATGTGACACAATGTAGTATAGTGATAAAGTATAGGCTTTGAAATGAGAACACTTGGGCTCAAATCCTGGTTTTGTCGTTAACTAGTTGTCTGGCCTAGGAACATGTAATTTGACTGCTCTGTTCCTTAGTTTCTTCACCTGTGAAAAGGGTATTATAGTTTCTACTTGGTTTCACAAAGTTTTTGAGGGTTAATACTTGCAAAGCACTTATAAAAGTTCCAAAGTTATTATAAATGACAAATGTTAGATATTGCCTTTATTTTGCATATTCATTCAGGCGTGTGTCTCAAACTGTTAAGGGAACATTTGATACTGAAATAAGGGCCCTCAAAAATAACTTTCAAAAAGAATCACTATATACACATGGCTGTATTGGGACTGACATTGAGCTAAATATATCAGTTAGTTTCTGCTAAATTTTACTATTGTGCAAAACTAGCCTAAAATCTCATTGGCTCGCAAAATTTTGTTTCTTCACATCTATGTCAGCTGAACCTAGGTTGCATGTCATCTCACGCATGCTTCATCTTTGAAGGAGCAGCCCATGTCTGGGACTCGGCTGGCCTCATGATAGAGGGAAAAAGGGGGCATTGAAGAACCACCAATGACTCTCAAAGTTTCTACTCAAATATGACATATATCACTTTCACTTGCCAAAGCAAGTCACTAGAGATAGCCTAACTTCAAAGGATCAGGGATAAATAATCATCCTACAGAGAAGGAAGAAAACATTTTGAAGAATACTATTGCTACCATATCAAACATAACTAGTATTTATTGAACAACTACTATATGCCACGCATTGTTTTACATAGTATGAGACACATTAGAGTTATATAATACCTATAATACAATAATATCTAGATAAACTATATCTTCACAAAAGCACTATAAAATAGTTCTTTTCTTCTTTCTCTATAAAGGAGGAAACTTATACACAGGAAATTCTGATTTATTCAGCCACAATTTTTGCATTCAGCTCTGTGATGAGCTTTGCATTGCACCTCACTATGGAGGTACAATAATGACCAGGAAAGTCATGACCTTTACCAGCAGGGAATCTGAGATTAGCAGAGAAGACTAGTTAACACATAATTACTTGAATGCAATTGTGATAAGTGCTCAAGGAAGAAGTACAGGATGCCATGAGAATAAATGCAGAGAGGAGTCAAGGAGATTTTCTTGGAGAAAATGATCTTTAAGTTGAAATAGGACAGATGAATAGAAGGTAGCAGGATGACTGTATTCGTGGACCTTATGCACAAAAGGTCCAAGGAGGGAAATGACAGCCCTGATTTCATAGCAACACAGTCACATGATCAATGGGACTGTATCAGAATCACTGGCAGAGGACTCAGGTCCTTTTAAGGGAAGTAAAGGAGAAGTCATTTAGCCTAGAAGTTAGGAGTACAGACTCTAAACCCGCTGGTTTTCTCACCTATTATCCATGTAAGATAAAGCATTTAACCCCTTGTTGTCTCAGATTAATTACAAAATGGGAATAGAAATGGTAACTACTTCCAAATTTTGTTAAATTATTTAATTTTTGTAAAGCTCTTAAATTACAGTGCCTAGAACTGAATTATTGTTCAGTAAATTTTAGCTTTTCTCAGTTTTTATATATTTCACATGTGCAGAACAGGAAACACAGCCAGCCTATCTGCTAAGCAATCAGGTGTCGAGGTGGGCAATTAAGACAATGAGCAAAACGACAGTAACAATCAAACCTTTACACACTTACTGTAACAGAATAAGACATAAGAGAGGTGCGGTCTCCCTATCATTCCATTTTCCACAGCAAAGTGTACTGGGCAAGGGGCAGAGGTGGGTAATGCAGATGAGGGATCCATCTCATCCTCATGGCTTAGGAGCAATGAACAAAAGTCTCCTGAATTCTCATGGGCCCGTGGGCCAGTGCAGGAAGAGAGAGGAGGAGAAAAGGGTCCGAGGGGAACGGTACCAAGTCAAAGTAAAGAAAAATGCCTCAGCCATGACCCTGGATCAGGAGGTCTCAGCGGAGGTGTCTGGGACAGGAATACAGACATACATTGGAGCGAGGCTGATCCAGGCTCCTGAGCCCTTGATGGCAGCTCCCTCCAGAAAACTGCAATCACTGTCTATACACCAGCTCTGGTGTGGGGAGGGCAGCTCCCTCTGGTCAGGCCTGCTGGGCAAAGCCTTGTCATTGCCTTTGGGTGGTTCTCAAAGATCATACATAGGACTTTGGCCTGCAACCAGACTCCTCAAGGTTCAGTTAGAGCTATAAAATTTTTTGGCCAAAATTGTCCCTATGAAGTTTCCCAGCTGCTGATCATACTGTGCTTGGAGTAGGAATTGCAGCAGGTCCTCTGGAAGGGTCCCAGATTGCTTTGTGTGTTTGTTTCAATAACCTTCTGCCTCCTCTCCATGGATTTGGAGACTGACTTTCCAGTAGAAGTAAGTGATTGCTAACAGCCTAGCACCTTGCTCAGTGCCACAAAGATGAATGTCACAGGTGAATCAGCTTCCTCCTGGGTGAGGCATCAGGCTAGGAGATAAAGCCTTCATCTTGTTTCAGGAAAACAATTAAAAGGCCAATGTGACGGAAGTGTGATTAGATGGAAGCTCAAGATGAGGCTGGAGGACAGAAAGGGACCAGACCAAAGTGTCAGTGAATTGACCAAGGTCATATAACTAAATCAATAGGGAGTCCAAACTCAAAGCCTCATGTATTTGGTTTCAAAGCCCTGCTGAGTGCATCAGGCCAGACACACGCCATCATTTGTGCATGATGATGGTGGAGGAAAATGTCTGGGTATTTCTGCCAAGTTGTACCTGGAGCAAAGGGAGAATGGGCTATTAAACATAGTTCATTGTCAGGAATGGAGGACATGTTTACGTTGTTTTGATCTTTTGGTCTTAACAAGGAAGAATGAAGCTCACAGGGCTAGGAAACTGGTGAGAACTGACAGACCAGATGAACAACCTGAATCCAATAGTCTATCAGTGCAGATGCGGCTAATACCCTCTCCAGCAGTTAGCTTTTCCATGCAACATAATGAGGGAAAAAGTAAATCTGAATCAATGATACATCTGCTCATAAACTTCCATTTGTTAAATATGAAGCAAAATTCTGACAGCCATAAAACAGGGTGAACAGTTGTGTGTTTGTATTAAAATATCATTGAGATAAGCAATAACCAGCTATCCGAGCAAAGGAACATCTGCGATATTATCACACTATTTCTGGCTGAGTCATCTCATGCTGGGAGAAAACACAGGGAAATGGAGATATCACTCGTGGTGTTCTTAATTGAGTTAAGAAAGGGCTCTGTTTTTTATCTTCCCAGGGTAGGTCCTAGAAATGCAACAAGTATTATTTAAAAATAAATGATTAGCTGATTGTTACAGTTCACTGCAAATCAGTCTTTGCAACCTACTTAAAAAAATATGCCATCACAATTCCCGCAATAAAATGTGAACATTGGAAATTTTATAATTAATGAACCTATCTCTAACTTTTTAGTGTTTGGAAGGACTTTTTTGTTTGACCTCTGTGGAGAAGACTAGTATATCAGAAATATTTTTAAAAATTGCTATTTCCCAGGCTCTTGCTACAAGAAACCCTAACTAGTAGGCAAAACCCCTCTATAATCTTGCCATTTGCAACGATGTGGATGGAACTGGAGGGTATTATGCTGAGCGAAGTAAGTCAATCAGAGAAAGACATGTATCCTATGACCTCACTGATGAGGAATTCTTAATCTCAGGAAACAAACTGAGGGTTGCTGGAGTGGGGGTTGGGGTGGGAGGGATGGGGTGACTGGGTGATAGACACTGGGGAGGGTATGTGCTCTGGTAAGCGTGGTGAATTGTGCAAGACTGTTGAATCTCAGATCTGTACCTCTGAAACGAATAATGCAATATATGTTAAGAAAAAAAAAAAGAAGATAGCAGGAGGGGAAGAATGAAGGGGGGGAAATCGGAGGGGGAGACGAATCATGAGAGACGATGGACTCTGAAAAACAAACTGAGGGTTCTAGAGGGGAGGGGGTGGGAGGATGGGTCAGCCTGGTGATGGGTATTGAGGAGGGCACGTTCGGCATGGAGCACTGGGTGTTATGCACAAACAATGAATCATGGAACACTACATCTAAAACTGATGATGTAATGTATGGTGATTAACATAACAATAAAAAATTTAAAAAAAAAACCTCTATAATAGGTCCTAATAAAGTGTTTAGTAATTTATTAACTAAACACTTTGAATAGGGATGAGACCAAAAAAAGACAGTTATTACACCAAATTACATTCTATTGAAGAGTATTGAAGTAATGGAATCAAGATTTTGTATTGTTACAGGAAGCCCTAGAAGTAACTTACTGTGAACCTTTCATTGTATAGATGGTAAAAATGCACCCACAGAAATGAGATCACCTGCCAGGTCTACACAATTAGCAGGTAGGGGTCATACATTATAGAAAAACTTTGAGGTCCATCATACCTTGATTTAAACATTGGATTTATCATCTTGAGCAAATTATTTAATCATTCTGAGCTTCAGTTTATTCATCTATAAAAGGAGGAAAACATCGTAAAGTCTTCTCTTCTAGAGTTCTTGCATAGAATAAATCAGATGATATATTTAAATTGCGAGGGCATAGCACTCATAGTAGATACAGTAAATAGTTCTTACAAGCTTGAATAGAGCTGGGACAAAAAAAAAAGGAGAACCCACATAGCCAGTTCACTCTAGCAAGCTATTTCTACGTATATAGTAAAAAAAAAGAGAAAGAAAATCAAAGAAATCTAGATCTTGAAACACTTTGTCAATTTTTCCAGGTGTATCTACCAAGCCCATGAGAAGTGTATGCCTCTAAGGATTACCACCACACCTAAGAAGTCAACAATTTAAATCACAGCTTATTTAAGGGCACCTTTTCCAGCCCAGGTAATGCAAGGAAAAAAGGAAACTTAGCCTGAGGATTGACTGAGTGCAAAAGACTAACTAGACTAGTAAAATAATCCTGCCACTTAACTTTCTATGCGGTAGAGAGGAATAGGCACTTTATCACTGTTCCTGACAAGGCAAATCTTGCCAGTTGATTTTGGTACAGCCATGCTTTGGATTCAGAAGGTTGGATTCACACATGTCCTCATCCTTCCCAGATGCCTACTGAAAGCAAAGAGCCCCACAGCCCACAAATCATTTATACAGGCAAATTCTGACTGAGACATGAAGCTACATTATGGACTCAATTTTAAAGACAATGATCTCTGTATGCCTCCATTAGATATGTAGATCCCTTTGAAAATTACCTTCAAAGAGCAAAATACAAATAAACAGCTGGTGACTTGAAACAGAAATTTACTTTTAAGTAGCACAAACTAGAGTCATCAACTTAAATTTGTGTTCTTTAATAATATAAGCTGTAAATTTGTACAGTAACTTTTATCTATATTTTATTGATCAGACAGCACATTAGAAGTATAAAAAATTAAATAACTCATTAGAAATCCTGGAAGCTTAGAAGGGTTGCTATACTTCTAATGCATGGCTCATATTTAAATATAACTAACTACCTGTACAAAGATCCAATAAATTTATATCTTCTTTCCAAATGCTCAGCCTCTTTACTAACAAATTAATCATCGTGACATCCCTATAAGGTCTGAATGCACTGGTGTTTTACCTTCATTTTTCTATACTGGATACTATGGGAATAATTACTTCCCAGTGTGAATGATGTTCATTGGAGCACAACAGAACAGGCATCCCTCGTGTAGTATGACACCCCTGTTTACCTTCCAAATGATGGTTTCCTATTAAAAATGTTATCTAAAATTATTCCAAGCTTTTGTTGCCTGTGTTTTCCCCTATAAGCCCTTGCTTTGAAATGGACAGCATCTATGTTCTTGCTTTGCTTGAGTTCTTACAGGTGCTGACTTAGTGAACACACGTGAGATGTCCACCAGCCCTTCAAGTTCTAAGAGCCCCATACACATCACAGGTCTCCCTCCCTGTCTCACAGAAAAATCTCAGAACCACATGACCCTATCAATACAGCAAATGAATATCAAGAGTTGGCTAAAATGAATCCTGTATACATGAAAACCTAAACTCCCTTTAAAATATCACAAGACTAACACTTCCAGCCTTTTCAACCCCAGATAAGGCACTTATAGTCAGTTGTTGGTAACCATAAAAATTCTACAGAAATTAGCAGGAATGTCACCAGCATATATCCTCTAGACATTGATGGTTTGGTTTTTAAATGTTACTTTGGATTTTTGTTTCCATAAATACATGATTTAACATTGTACAAGAATCTATTTGTCATCCTTAATTATGATTTACATTAGTGTTTATATTGATTGGTTTTTGATTGGCTCTGAACTTTGTCCAGAAACAAAAAAGTAATTTCCATGAGAAATTGCCATGAGTGGCTCAGTCGGTTAAGCGACTGCCTTCGGCTCAGGTCATGATCCCGGAATCCTGGGATCGAGTCCCACATCGGGCTCCCAGCTCAGTGGGTAGCCTGCTTCTCCCTCTGACCCTCTCCCCTCTCATGCTGTTTCTCTCTCTCTCTCGCTCTCTAATAAATAAATAAAATCTTTAAAAAATAAGAATAAATAAATAAAAATGCAAGCTTTTATGATGACTGGGGCAAAAATCATTTTTAACTATATCTAACCTCTAGTTATTGGGTTATGTTAGTAAAATAATACAAGGTTTACATGTAATTGCCAAGTAGTGTTAATTTACTTGCCAAGTGGTGTTAATGTTTTGCAAAGTCTGGTTTTCCCAACAATGGAGTTTTTAGTTTAGATTACCTTAAAGTGTTTGAATTTATATTTACACTGAATGAAAAAGGAACACCAACTAATGCCCCATTTCTCATATAGGGTTTAGAATTGCCTGGAGGTTCTTGTTATAAATCATGGACTTGCCTCCAGGCCTAATGAACCATGAGAGGTCCCTAAGGTTAATTGTGGTAGGTGAGTCTTTGTCTCTAAAGCTGGAAGGTGAAGATAATGATGATTATGCCCATTTTAACAGTAAAGAAATTGAGGCTCAGGAGGTTAAGAGACTTATCCTAAGTCACTTAGATATTTAGTAGCAGGGCCAGGACGTACACCCATGTGTGTCCAACACCCAAGCCTTCTCCACAGTGCTTCAAGATATATCAAATTCATATGAAATTTAGAAATTCATACAAATTTATATAAAAGATTCACAGAGAATATGGATAAGACAAACAAGGGAGACAAGAACAATATGAAAAGGCAGGAAGAACAAAAGGGGAAGTTTTTTCAGGAGACTATAAAGAATTCCTATTGACCCTGCTCGGTTTTAATGTTTAACTGAGGGAGAAGCTCCATAATGGGAAGCATCTTGAACATTAAGTTGAGGAAAATGCTGGCTAGCAATACAGTGGTTTCCCACTAAACATGCTAGTCTGTCTACTTCTCTGGACATCCTTGGTTCGGACCACCGTCACCTCCCAAATGGACCACAGTAGCATTCTAAGTACCCTTCTACCTATGGTCTCGTTTTCCCAATGTACCTGTCATGCTCTGTTCACAGTGATCTTTCCAAAATGAAAATTTCATGTCATAACTCCATTTAAAACCCATCTTGACTTCCCATTACCTTCAGAATAATGGAACCTAAGATATTTACCATGACTTTCACGGTCTCTTAAAGTCACACCCCACCGGGACATTGTTACCTCTCCAGTCTTCATCTCTAAAGATGTCTTTTGTCTGTCTGTCTCCACACAGTCCTTTCAATCACCCATTACACTCTGACACCAGACACACAGACCTTTCATTTCTTCACAAGGCCATTATCTTTTCTTCCACTTGGCCCTTACATACGCTGGTCCCTGCCTGGAACATTTTTATATCATTTTTACACATTTCACTGCCAACTCTTACCTATCTTTCTGGTCTCTCTCTCTCTCTTTAGATTCTATTTATATACTTTAAGAGAGAGAGTGCAAGCTGGGGGAGGGGCAGAGGCAGAGGGAAAGAGAATCTCTAGCGGACTCTCCACTCAGCAGGGAGCCTGACACCAGGCTCCATCTCAGAACCCTGAGATCATGACCTGAGCCAAAATTAAGAGTCAGTCGCTTAACTGACCCAACCACCCCGGCACCCCTGGTCTCTTTTTATATTCCATCCTCCCCCACTCCAAACCCACCCTATCCAGGCACATTTACATATTCTCCCCCTTACTTATTTATCATTTATCTCACTGTGTCATAGTAAGTTTTGTGCTTGTCTAGAAACCCCATTAGAGGTAGTACTCCCCTGGGGTAGGTTCAAGCTCTATCTTATTTGCTAGGGAATCCCTAGTGCTTACTGCAGTGCCTGCCAGTAATTGTTCAACAAATATAATTTGTCAAATCAATGAAGAGATGGATGGATAAATGAATTATGTAGGGTGTGGGATATGACAGGACAGATGAGACAGGATAAGAAAGGATAGACATGAAAAACGTAACAAAGCAATTTGGTCACCATGGATGTGGGAATCAAAGAATAATATACTTAATACCACAATGTATCAAAGCACACTTTCAAAAGGAAAAAAAAAATCTTTTCTTCAAGTTATCTCCATAGGATGTCCACAAAGTCTGGAAACACAGATTACATTTTATTCCCTATAATTTGAAGATTTCTTTGATGACATTATAGTAGTGATATATTTGCCTACATTTCTAGACTTTTTGGACAGCTACAGATATAAGCATCATACAAATAACTTTTACAATCCCTTTTGTCCCAATTTCCATCTGATGTGGAAACAATGACAGCCCTCCAGTCAGAAAGGGAGGAGTCAGTTGATAGGAACAGGTTGATTTGGAATGTCTCATTAATCTGGAGCATGCCAGGGGCACCTGGGTGGCTCAGTCAGTTAATTGTCTGCCTTTAGCTCAGGTCATGATCCCGGGGTCCTGGGATCGAGCCCCGCATCGGGCTCCCTGCTCAGCGGGGAGTTTGCTTCTCCCTCTCCCTCTGCAACTCCCCCTGCTTGTGGTCTCTCGCTGGCTCTCTCATGCTCTCTCTCTCAAATAAATACATAAAGTCTTTAAAAAAAATACCCAGAGCATGTCACCTATGTGATGGATGGCCTTCTCTATCAATGAGCTCTTCCAACCTCCAGCCACTAGGGAGATACTGTGACAGGCACCCTGGTCCAGAGGATGGTCTTTGGTGTCACACAGATGTAGATTCAAAGTCCCACAGGGCCAGGTGTAACCTTGGAACATTCCAGACCTCAGTTTCCCACACACAACACTTTCCATACTCAAATCACATTTTTGCAGCACCTCTGTGCTAGGAAGTGGACTCATTTCCTGATGTTGTGGCCACTACTGAGAAGATCATCAGCAAGTAAAAATGTCCCACAAAGCCTCCCCCTTCTTTTTAAAAGGCATACTTAGGAGACTCTAAACAAATAAGAGGCTTGCCCACCTAGAAATCAGCACAGTTGTTGATCACAAAACAACTGGAAAAAACAAATCTAGATGTTTCCAACAGTGAAGGAGAACATATTGCCCTTGAAGGAAGGCATTCCTGCGTGAATGCTACATATTCAATATAAGCATCTAAAATTATCAACAAGTCTCTGTTAACTGTAGTTATCCTAGAAAGGAGAACAATTTTCACATTAGCTTCATGTACTACTGACATTTATTACTTATACGATGTATTACTATTATTTAAAACAATAGAAAAATACTATGGTGAATTGTTCTGTAAAAGTAGGGACCTCAGTCTATTCTTAGTCCTTTTGCTCTAGGCCTGGAAACCTTTCCAGAGTGTCTTATTTTTGTATTTTTGTGTCAGGATAATCACTTTGGGACATTATGCTGTATATTAGTTTCTTTAAAAATAACATTTCTCTATCAAATATTAAATTCTTCAGCTTTTCATTAATTTTCAGAATATTTCAGGATTGTGGGTTATACTTCTTTTCAAAGGAAAATCACTCTTGGCATCTTCTGCAGTTAGAGCAAGAAACATACTCCTCTTCAAATTGCCTTTTTTTATTTTTTTATTGTTGTATTACAGCACAACCTTCTGTGTATAGCATACAAATGATAGGTGGTAAAGATATTGTGGGTTTGCATGCATAATAAATACGGTTTCATTTCAGGAGTTGGTGAGTATTTCATGATGCAAGAGTAGAAAATGGGACAATTTGAATATTTTGGGAGGCGTCAATATATATTCACTGTGCATGCATATACATATTTACATATAATTTTCAACATTCTTATTTATAAGCAAATAGCCAAACAGAAATTATTTGTATGTGGGCCAATATGACACAGTCAATGGTTTGGAAAATATAGGCTAGTTAACTAACTCATTATTGTAAATAGAAAACGCAAGTAAGGTATATCAGCTAGTTGAAACATAAGCCACTGAAGACAGAGTAGCTCCCTTAGAATCAAATGTAAGAGGTATGTTTGATAGAAGTCCTCTCCTTTTTGTGATATTTAAGAAAACATGGGATTATGAAACATTTTGGAAAAGGCTTTTTAGAGTAAAAATGTGGCCCAGTCCCTTTCTGCAGAAGAAGCCAGCAAATCGAAACCAATATATTCCTTGTGATTTTACATGTTAATTCCTAGGAATATTTATATTAGTTGGGCTGCGGCTTCTAATGCACTTAGTCATTCGAGTCACAAATGGTAATACCTGCAGAGAGTGGTGAAATAAACCTAATGAGCCCTTACATTAGTGTCAGAGTCTCTGTTGAAGTCAAGTGTTTGAAATTAGTCAAACGAAGTATAAGGAGGAGACACATAGGACATGACAGGATGTTGTGGCAAGTGAAGGGGTTGTACGTGTGCTCGGGTGCAGCCAGCACTCCATCAATGCCCATCCTGCTCCAACACTGAATGAAAATGACTGATCTACAATTTGCATCCTCTTTTCAGTCCATCAGCAGAACATTATTAAAGCCAGTCGGCCAAAACCCATTAGAACAGCACTCACGTAGGAAACAATGCCCAGGTCTGCTTGTTCTCCATTTTTATGCACTGCTACAGGACTATAAATATTCATCGTAATGTAACTGAAAATTATTGAAGTGAGAAAAAAGAGAAACAGGGAAGCCATTTGCTTCAATTCATAAACAGCATCTGTTGGGAAGTTATTCATAGATTGCTTCAGGGCCTGCTGAGCAGCAAGCCCACGGAAAAGGATGCCATTGCAAGCAAATTGGTGCAAACTGCATGGAGATGCTATTAGACATGATTCACTGACAGCCAGGGAGAATGATCAGGCACTGGGTTGTTTTATGTGTTCTTTTATCACTGGGACACAGAACTACCCTCCAGCCAATGTCTCACACAGTTCAAATTAGAAGAGCAACCTTCTAAGCGTATTAAGGCCTAACCAGTAGCTAGAGAAAGTTAGAGGAAGCAGCCAAACTCCAGGTGATGGAGCTTGTTCATCTGTCCACATCTTAGGCACACTCAGATCCTGCCCCTACAACCTGACAGATTTGCACGTCCCGGTAACACAGTGTCCGTCAAAAATCAAACCCTGAAGTCGAAAGTTTCTAGAAGGTGGAGACTAAATTTCTGGTTCTGCTACCCTGAGAGGAATGAAACTGAGTGCTCACTACTTATCAAACCAATGTTAAGAAGAAAAATTAGCAAGGAATGCTTTCCAATCTGGCATTAGTGGCGAAGTCGTATTTCGTCAAAAACTGGATTTATAGCTTCCTAGTCAAAGCCCCAGATTCAGTTCAAAGAAAATAAACACAGCAAGAGCTTTCAAATGTGAAGTGATCATGAATAAAATAGATGGGTTGATTTAGTAAGTGTTTATATTTGTATATTGATTTATGTTTTTGTGATGAAAAGGCGTCTTCAAGACTGAGAAAGAAAATATGTATTTCAGATTTGGGGTGGGCTTTTGTTTTTTGGCAATATTGAACGTCATCCATTTCAGGCTGAAACCACTGATCAATCTTAATATCACTAAAGGAAAGAAAACCAGACACAATGTGTCACCTACGAGGAGGCAATGGGAAAGTTCTACCCTGCTCCATGAAAGACCTTTGTGGCTGCATGTAGTCTCCCCTCCCCCGCCACAGAGAGAGAGAGAGAGAGAGAGAGAGAGAGAGAGAGAAACCTAATTCAGATCAAGCCTAATTCAGATCAATCCAATTAGCTTTATAGAAGAAAGACAGGAGACAGGAGAACATGTTAGCAATGTGATGGAAGTAAAATAGGCAAAATTCAGCCTGTGGAAAACTCTAAGACAAGTGACCTGGTTTCCCCAAAAACTAAATTATAAAGAAAATAAAGAGGGTGGAGAAAGGAAGAGGGAACTTATAGGTTAAAAGAGACTGAAGAGATGTATCAACTGAATGCAGTTGTCCAGATCCTGATTTGGATAGGCTATACACCTTCACCCTCCCCCCCAAAAACACACGAAATCAGGCAAATTTGAATGCTGAGTCTATAGTTGGTGGTTTTAAGGAATTATTGTTAGTATCTTTTGTAGTGTGGTTGCATTTTTAAAGAGTCTGTAACTTTTAGAGACACGTTTGAAGTACAGGCTTCAAAATAACCCATTTGGGGATGGAAGGAGCAGGTGGGATACAGATGAAATAAGAATTTGCATGGTTTGTTAATTACTGAAGCTAGGTAATGGGAACATGCGAGTCTGTTAGCAAATTCTCTCTTCTCTTTAAAATATTTTATAAAAAGTTTTATAACCTCATAGTTACCTTAACCCCTATTTTGCCCGAGTTGGCTTACACTGGCTCATGAGAGCTGATAGTTAAATTTTCAGAAATTTTATGAGCCCCCTGTTAAACCATCAGTGGCTGGAAATCAGCCGTAGTGGGTATGTTTACACCATGGAAATCAGCTACTACTACAATCTCAGCTTTTTTTTCCAGCCTGAAAAATTGATTGTTAAATATTAACCAGCACACCACTGGTTATGACCCCAAAGCCTAATGCACAGGACTCTATGTAGAAGTTGGAAATTTTCTCAATTAGTATGAGAAGCTGCCTTTTCAGCTTAGGTTCCTCTCTGCTCTCCCTACCCGCCCCTACCACATTTTTGTTGCCTCAGACCCCAAGTATGGCAATCAATAGGCCTACCCTGAAACATTCTACCTGGGCTCCAATCATTCCTTCTTATGGTAAGCCCTTACTGTTTCTCCTTTCATCAAAATTTATCCCATGTGTGGCCCTTTTCTCTCAGGGCTAGTCTGACAGAGCGCAGGGCTCAGATGATGAGATTAACAGATTCTGGCTAAGTAGGGAAGAAGCCTGAATCCTACAGAAATAATTTTCTTTGGAAATTTCTGACCCTTTGGCAGGCTTCATATTCTTGGGTAATTCTATACCTCCAAAGCTCCTTTATACACATTGGTTCATTTACTTATTTATTTATTCTTGTTATTTATTAAGCAACTGCTTATTAAATAGAAGATAAACCCTCATTAGTACATTGCCTTATTAAATCCTCAGAATAAAAATATAAGCTAACAAAGGCGCTAGAATTTTGTTCCTCTGACAAATAAGGGCATAAAAAATATAATAGAAATCAAGTGTCTTATCAAAGGCCACCTGACTAGAAACAAACTCAAGACCAAACCTAAGAATATTTTCTAACATGAATCAAGAATCTTTCTACAAACCACCAACTCACTGTTTGGGTGAACAAAGCAGATATTCCTGCCCTCTCCAAAGGTAAGTTTGTGTAAATATGTGGACAACAAAGGAAAGGAATCCCAAAGGCATTTTTTTTCCTTTTCACGTACATGAGCATGAAGGCTACTAGTTACTTAAGTCCAATCTGTAAGCATTTAAGAGCCTACAAATGAATGAAACACCTGCTATGTGGTATCAGAAAAGGAAAACATCCTAGATTTTAGAAGAAAGAAATGTTGGCTCCCTTAATTTGTAGTTAGCCTGGATTGCCAAAAGGGTGTGTTTTGTTTGAAATACTGTGATTTGCAAAATTACGTGTTTGTCATTACTGGGTTTCTTCATGCATTTTAACAGAAGCCGTGTCAACCTTGCCCAGATCTATTTAGGAGGCTATGGTTATTGTCCCATTAACATCTAAATTTATTGCATTTGTGTCCTTTTCAAACTAGATGAGTAAGACAAACAACCCCATCAACTCTTGTGGTTTCCTTCAGCTTTTCTATGACTATTAATTCTAACTCAAATCCTGCAACTGAGAAAATGGCTGAGTGTGGGGGACAAAATGTGATCTCCATGCTAACACTAAATAAAGAAGACATATTCTGTTCTATGTGTTCTTGGCAGAAATTTGAGTAGAAATTAAGTGTTCCTAATTGCTCATCAATTTCATTATCTCTTTCTTGTCTATTTGTCTATTATTGACAAACTCCTATATGCCAGGGACTGTGTAAGTACTTGGGATACAACAGTGAAAGTTCTTGGTCCCAAGGAGCTCACTGGGATGTGAAAAACAGATATAAGTAAAGACACAAGGATATTAGAGCATACAGGGTGCTGAATACCAAAGAGCTCAATGGGAACACAAAGGAGGAGAATCTCACTTTTAGCCTGGGGTGAAAAGAAATATTCTTAGAAAGGGGAACATCTAAGCTAATGCCTGAAACACAAGAGAATGTTTCTGATGAAGTCATTAAACTAGGAGCAGAGACGCTGCAAACAACAAGAACAACATACGCTGAATTTGGGAACTAGTATAAGTGATTTAAAACTTTTTTGAGAAGTTCGGAAGCAACATGGTTGCTTTGAACTAATTTGAAACAGTTCAGAATGTGGTCATCCTGAAAAATTTGGAAAGTTTGGAAAGTATGCTCAGGTATCCACACAGCACCTTCCTTGGCACCATTAACTAAGTCAAGCCATGTTGATTATGTATCTGTTGTGTGTAAGCCTAGGAGGCTAATGGGGCAGCTCTAGAGGTAGAACAGGACTCTGCCAAGAAGAGAGAGGTGCCAGATGAGTGGTATATATAAGTACCACACCATAAAATGTATAACATTAGAGGAAGGCTTTCTGTGCTACAAGATGCTGAACTAGGACTTCTGGAAAGGGTGCAATATGTAAGGGGAGGGTACAAGCATTTCAGGTCATAGAGTTTTGTAATTTCAAAGTCTAGATTGAATCTATGTTTGGTTACTTCCTAGCTGTGACATTCAGCAAGTTATATGACTTTATTTTGTTTCAGTTTTTTTCATATGCAAAATGGAAATGATAATTATTTCAACTTGGCAAACTAATATAAAAGTATATGAAGTGATCTATCAAGTAAAATATGTATGGATTCTGGTACATAGTAAGTGCTTAATAAATACTTACTGAACAAAAAAATGAAAACTAGTTGTTACTACTTTTCTCTCTAGGGGTCCTAACCTCAATATTTTTCCAGGCTATGACTTGATATTTAGCAATGATCTCTAAGAAGCTTATGTGCTATCATAGAACCATGGCTCTCAGCTTCAAAGGACTTTATAAGATCATTTGATTCTAGTTCTATATTTTGCAGTAGGCAGAGTATGGTGAAAATGACAGATATTTTGGGATTAGATTACCTAAATTTGAATCCTAGTCCACTATTTACTAGCTGTGTAACATGTAGCATGTAGCCTGTTTCTTAAACTCTTTTAGGCTTGGTTTATACAATAATACAATGAATGTATAACTCTTTGTAAAGAGATCTATTGATTCATTCACTCAAAGAAGTATGAACTGAGTACAGTTGACCCTAACAATGCAGGGGGTAGGGGTGCTAACACCCCATAGAGTTGAAAAATCCATGTATAACTTTTGACTTCCCCAAAACTTAACTACTAATAGCCTACTACTGACTGGAAGCCTTACTGATAACATAAACAATCAATTGGCCCATATATTTTTTAAGTTATATGTATTATATACTGTATTCTTACCATAAAGGAAGCTAGAAAAAAGTTATTAAGGAAATCATAAGAGAAAATACACTTACTATACCGAATTTATTGAAAAAAACCCATGTGTAAGTGGACCTGTGCAGTTTAAATTCAGGCTGTTCAAGGGTCAACTGTATTTGCCAAATCTGAGAAACTGGTCCAGGATCTGAAAATCAGCAGTGAACGAAAATGAGAGATCCCTACCTTCTTCTACCTTACATAAAAAAAAAAAAAAAGATAGCTGTATTATTTATCTAGAGATGTGTAACAAATTTCTATAAACCAGGTGGCTTAAAACATCTGAAATTTATTTTCTCAGCCTGGAGGACAGAAGACTAAAATGAAGGTGTCATAGGGCCATGCTCCCACCAAAGGCTCTGGAGAAGAATCCTTCTTTGCTACTTCTAGCTTCTGGCAATCCTTGTGTTTCTTGGTTTATGGACCCATCACTCCAATCTCTGCCTCCATTGTCACGTGGCATTCTCATGATGTGTATGAATCTAAATTTCCCTCATCTTATAAGGACACTCATTCTAATCCAGTATGAACTTATCTTAACTTTATTACATTTGGAAAGACCCTATTATAAGATCACATTAACAGGTACCAGGGGATAGGATTTCAACATATCTTTTTGGGGGACACAATTCAATCCACAACAATAGGCAATGAACAACCTGGCCATGTAATTTCTGGTAGGCCATCCTAAGATCAGTCTTCCAGGAGGCCCTCAGTAAATGATAGCTAATATGGGTGACATATTTTGCTCACATTTTTCAGATAATGTCACTGAATTTTGCATTGTTCATCAAGGATCACAAAACTAATATAATGGAATTAGAAATCCGGCCAAATAAATCCAAAGAAGGCTCTCTATAAACAGAGGCGTCTCTTATAATTGGTTATTCATATGCCTTATGGCTCCTAAAAAATGTTAGGTGTTAAGAGTACAATCTTTATTTTTAATAATTATGTCTTTATTCTAACATGTATTAGAAGAAATATTGCTAACACTTAAAACCTATGATTTCACAGATAACATTTCTTACAATGTGTTTAATACAGATCTGTCATTTAAAACAATTAGGCATTTGCCTTTTGGCTGGAACCTCCATCTTCCCATAATTTGCCAAATGACTAATACAAAGCATATCAAGCACTCAAAGAGCTGAGACAGCTTTCTGAAGTGTGTGAAGGAAAAATGCTCAGGATAAGAAGGAAGCCAAAGAGAAAGGTACTTGGGTTCAACTAAACAGCCAGCCAGCTCCACCCAGAGAAGCACACTTTGTGAGAACCAATGGAAAGGTTCTCTGAGCTGCTGGAACCCATTCCCTATGAATCCATGGCATGATAAGTATAAAAAAAAGTAGAAGACCTCAAGACTGTAAAAATAAATAAACAAACAAACAAAAATGATAAAAGAGTTGGTAAGTGGCTACAGCAAAAAATTCTGCAGTGGTACTTGGGTGACTCAAGTTTTAGAAATGTCACACTCCCACATGATGTTTCTTTGTTTGTTCTGTCAAACAAGCTAGTATTGCTGGTTTTCTGCCTTGACATGGACCCGATTTGCAAAATGCATTGTGGGAAATTTCCCAGTTGCAGCACTGAACATAAAGATGCAGTGTCTTTGTGTCAGCTGCCTGTTAAACTGGTGATCACTTCTCTCAAGTCCACATCTTAAATACCTCTGAAGCTCAATATCAAAGCTTACTGATTAAACTACAATAATCAAGACTGTGTGGTAATGGCATAAGGATATACATATAAATTAAGGGGATAGAATTAGGTATCCAGAAATGAACTCATACCTTTATGGTCAATTGATTTTCAACAAGGGTGTCAATATAATTCAATTGGGAAAGAATAGTTTTTTCAACAAATGGTACTGGGGCAACATAACCACATGCAAAAGAAGGAAGCTTGACGTCACTTCATATCATGTACAAAAATCAACTCAACATACATAGGAAAAGAGTATATTATCCTGTGTGTGTGTGTGTCTGTGTGTCTGTGTGTCTGTGTGTGTAGACAAATATTTTATTCCATTCTGGGTGTTGTCTTTTTACTTTTTTGATGGTGTCCTTTGATCGGTTTATTTCTTTGGTTGCTTGTGCTTTAGGTGTCATAACTAAGAAACCATTGCCTAATGCGAGGTCATAAAGATTTAGACCTGTGTTTTCTTCCAAGTTTTAGTTCTTACGTTTAGGTTTTTGGTCCATTTTTAGTGAATTTTTAAATACAGCATTCTCTTGATTTTTGTTTATCTCAGAGGGTCTTGATTTCTCCTTAATTTTTAAAGGATAGTTTTGATGGATTTATTGGTTGACAGTCTTTTTCTCTGGACACATTGAATATATCACCACACTGTTTCTAGCCTACATAGGTTCGGATGAGAAATCAGTGATTAATCTTACTGATAATCCCTTTAAATGAGGAGTCACTTCTCTCTTGCTGCTTTCAAGATTCTCTGTTTGTGTCTGCCTTTCAACAGTTTGATTATGTTTTATCTAGGTGTGAATCTCTTCGAGGGTATCCTACTTGGAACTTACTGAGCTTCTTGGATGTGTAAATAAATGTTTTTCATTAAATTTGGGAAGCTTTAGCCATATTTCTCCAGATACTCTTTCTACTTTTACTCTCTTCTCTCCTTCTGGGATTCCCAGTGTGTGTATGTTAATATACGTGAATGTCCATTGGCCAGTTTAAAATGTTTATCTACTTAGTCCAACAGCTGGGATTTCTCAGGGAGTTTAATCAATTGCTTCTTTCTCATGTTTGGGCTCTTCTTTCTTTCCTTCCTTCCTTCCTTCCTTCATTTTTTTACAAGTGTTCTCCTTAATCCCCTTCACCAATTTAACCCTTCTCCCCACCCACCTCCCCTCTGGTAACCATCAGTTTGTTCTCTACAGTTAAGAATCTATTTCTTGGTTTGCCTCTCTCTCCTTTTTTTCCCCCATTACTCATTTGTTTTTTCTTAAATTCCACATATGAGTGAAATCACATGGTATTTGTCTTTCTTTGACTGAGTTATTTCACTTAGCATGATACTCTCTAGCTCCATCCATGTTGTTGCAAATGGCAAGATTTTGTTCTTTTTTATGGCTGAGTAATATTCCATTGTGTGTGTGTGTGTGTGTGTGTGTGTGTGTGTGTGTGTGTGTGTGTGTGTGTATCATATCTTTTTTTTTTTTTAAGATTTTATTTATTTATTTGAGAGAGAGAGAGAATGAGAGAGAGAGAGCATGAGAAGGGAGAGGTCAGAGGGAGAAGCGGACTCCCCGCCAAGCAGGGAGCCCAATGTGGGACTCGATCCCGGGACTCCAGGATCACGACCTGAGCTGAAGGCAGCTGCCCAACCAACTGAGCCACCCAGGCACCCTCATATCTTCTTTTCATCAGTTGATGGAGCTGAGCTAAATATGAGTCGATGAGCTATATAATCTTGTTTCTTTGCATGTCTCATAATTTTTGTTGAAAATTGGACATTTAAATAACATATTGTGGAAACTCTGAAAATCATAATCTCCCCTCACCCACAGTCTTGTTATTGCTGCTGATTATTGTTTGTCTAGTGATGTTTCTAAACTAATTCTGTAAAATCTGTATTCTTTGCCTTATTTGGTCAGTGAAATTTCTGCTCAGTTAGCTAAGTGATTGCTAATTATTAAACAGAGATTTTAAACACTGAAAACCAATAGGCATCCTAGTCTTTGCTGAGGAGCACCATGTTCCAATTGGGGCACATCTTCTCTTTTTTAAAAGATTTATTTATTTATTTTAGAGAGAGAGAGTGCACAAATGGGAAGTGCAGAGGGAGAGGGAGAGAGAATCTCAAGCAGACTCCACGCTGAGCATGGAGCCTGACATGGGGCTCTATCCCATAACCCTGAGACCATGACCTGAGCCAAAACCAATAGTCAGACACTTAACCAACTGTGCCACCCAGGCACCCCTGCATGTTGGGGCACATCTTAACACTCAGTAAGCCATTTGACAAATTTACCATAGTCTTTACTTCATGCTTGCCCAGAACATCAAGGTTAGCCAGAAGTGAGAGCTTAGGACATGTAACTCAGGTCTTTCCTAAGCATTCATGCAGTCCTGGGAACGTGCACAGACCTACAAATGTGTATGGTTTTCTAAATTCCCAGAATAGGTGAGAGTTTTCCAAAGCCTTTATAGACTTCTCATTTCCCAGCTCTTCCTGTTAAGCTTTTTAGGTTAGCCTAATGTTTGCCTTAATTTTTGTCCATTGCCTCAGGAAACCACAAAGTTAAACAATCGCCCCTACACATTTTTGACAGATGTCCTAGGAAAAAATCTTTCCTCACTAAGGCTTTCTACAGTGGATAAGCTGTGAGTCAGGTCAAATAAGGCAGCTTTATCACTGGGGACATCCTAGGGACCATCAGACAGGTGAAATAATGACAGTTCTCTAGGAATGTGGCTTTGAAGCAGCTCCAGCCACTTTCTGTCCCTTTATGCTTTCACCAAGATTGTGGTCTGCTGGCTTTCAACAGAGGGAGATGGGAATGGAGCAAGTTAAAATGTAACAAAGCTCACTCTTATGAAGATTTACCTGTCTTTCTTTTCATGAACATTCCCCAGAGTGCTGCAAGCCTTTGTTAATTTCCAAGGTTCTGGAAAAGTTGATTTGGATAATGTTTTCTAGTTTTCTCATTGCTTTTATGAAGAAGAGAACTTTTGAAAGTTCTTATTCATTTTTAGTGATGTCACCTCTGTCCTTCTTTCTTTGTAAGTGCAAGGTTGGCTTCTAACCAGCACTGTGCTGATTCTTTCCTCTTTTTTTTTTTTTTTTTTTTTTTCCTTTTTAACTCTCCCTCTTAGTTTAATTTTGGAAAATACAAAGTATCATAGTTGGGTAAAAACACCAGTGTCAGGTTTGGTAAGTGTTTAGAAGATGAGGATCCTTGAAAGCTAAGTCATTTTATTTTTGTCCCATCCCAAATGGTGATTACTCCCCTAAACATGTTGTTATTTACACTAAAATAAAACTGCACGTTAAATGATATCCATGGCCTGACAATGAGAACAAAATACATAATGAGATCATCACAGATGCTCAGGCTGACGGATACAGGGTGACTGCTTCCTTTTTAATCACACCAAGAAACATGATTTCCTCTGAATATCCTCACTTCACCAATAACCCACCTTTCCACCTTTACTCCAATTCAGCTTCACCTGGGAGCCATTCTCCCAAAGAAACAACATTGCTGTTACTGTTTTAATCAATGGACAAATGTTATTAAATATAGGAAATAGTCAAATATCACAGCCCCATTGAGATCTCGATGCTGGGAAGTTAGGTAGGTTCACTCACTAGCTAAGTGACTCGTTCTTTCCCCTTACCTGAGAAAGTTGAATATTGTTATCTGTTGTGAACTTTTGAGGTCATCAGTGAACAGCTAACAATGTGAATTTTGAATAACAAAGACGGATACTTGTATAGAAACTTCAGAGATTATAATTTATAGATGTTCTCTAGAATATGAAGTAGCCAACGATTCATAAGAGCAAAAGTAGCATTCACCAGCTGCTTCATACGCCCTTTCCCATCAGGCTTGACCTTTTCCTCAATGCTTCCCCAAATTCCAAATTCTTTTCTGCCTGAGGGAAGGAAAAGCATTTTCTCCTGCCAGTGACAGCCAAGATGCTACGGAACCAACAGCTGGCCAGAAGTGATTCTACCTTCCTGTGGAGCCAGCCAAGTCATAGAACTGGATCATTATGTTTCTAGGTGAAAATCCCAGACTGGTAATTCTTTGGGCTTTTTTTAACTTCTTTTATTTGATGAACATTTAGCATATCATCCCACTATACTCAAAGGTCTAACATTTATGTAACATACCCAGAAGTATATCTGACTAAATAGAATGATGAAAATTATTTCGATTGAAGCTACCGCATCAATATTAAGACAAAACCCATACCGCAGTACCTTCTTGCAATTAACCCACAAAAACATACACAAATTAAGGATGGTTATGGTTCTGAGGTCTCACTGGCAGTTGGGAAATGGGAATTTGTGCTTGAGCATAAGAATTATTCACTAAGTGGAAACCCAGTGTTCCAAATTTGACCAGTTTACTTTAGGGAATTTACTTACCACTTATTACCTAAATATTTATGATTTGGAAATTTTGAATATTTGTGTTTTTTTTTTAATCTTGGGACTAAAGTGTGAACAAAATTAGTTTTTTTTTTTAAACCACTGGGTTAAGTGAGGGCCCCTAACCAGTATTCCAACCAGGGAACAGTCCCAGCATTTCCCAACAGCTCAGTGAGGCTATTTTGAGCTGCCAAAGACAAGGGCACCAGTACAAAGGGTGACTGCTCCACTGGATACATCTGTCTGCCTCTGAGTATGGCCTGAAACATCTGGCAGGGACAGAAACTCATAGCCCCCTTGCTCGCAGTTGCAGACAGATCCTGAATGATACGGATCTGGGGAGGAAACACAAACCAATGCCCTAGCCCACTTATTTTAATTCAACAGGGAGATAAGGAAGTAATGACCTTGCTTCTAATGTGAATTCCAAGAAAGGAGGTGAATAAATTGCCTGCACTCTATCCAGACCACTATTAATTTATATAAATACAGGTCAGTTAAATTAGATTACACTTGTAAAGTGCTTGGCACCAGGGCCTGACACATAGTAAGGCTTACAGTAAATCTTGGCAATTAATAATAAATCATATTCTGAACTACTTAATGATATTTTGCATGCATTTAAAATTTCAACAGAGAAAATGACCTCAATGCAAAGACACTAACATAAAGTGTTCTTTTAAACACATCAGGTATCATGTAATATTTCACATGTCTGAAGAGCCTGGGTGTTTTGCTTTTGCACATGTATGAACACCATATGTGTTTGTGTTTGGGAAAGACAGAAAGAACACCAGCAACTATGGAGGTGAGGGGTTGAAAGGCATAGGATCACTTAATGATAGTGAAATGTGAGATACCTGTTACTTCCATCTGTTATGCGTACTGCATAGCCAATGAACCAATAACATTTTAATCTTTGAATGGCTATGGATAAGCAATGACATACTACTTTGTCTCAATATCCTTTGTGTAAGAACCCTAAGTTAATTTCTGCTTTAGGATTCATTTCAAGAAAATTGTTGTCTTTATAGATTAATATATCTGCTTTCTACTTTCAGAAATCACATTGAGTCACTTGTTATCTTTCTTTTGTTGCTTTAGCAGCTTTATTGTTACACCGAAGTTTATCACCCAGGTGGGTAAAATCTGCTCAACCAATATATGGAGTGCTAAAAACATCAACTCCTTCTGCCTTCTCCAGATGGTTTGGAGATGCCTTACCCTGCCCAGTGTTTGAAATTGACTTAGTATATAATGGTATAAAGAATGGCATAAAATAGCATTCATAAGAGAGCAATGTGGCATAATGGTAAGGTGTGCTATTCAGGTTTAGAAAACTGGGGTTCAAATGCTACTGCCACCAATCACTTGCGTCTTTAGTTTCTCCATATCCATTCTTTGTCTTTGCTCCTACAGTTTGACTGGTTGGGATGCCTTCCCCCCTTCTCTCTTCTTATCTAAGCCAAGTCAGTAGTCAAAGGCTTCAAGTTCCACATCCTTGGCAGGTTTTTTACCTATGGACAGTTCATGTCAATTACTATATTTCTGTCCCTCCAATGAGAGTGAATTGCTTGGGAGAACAGGTGACTCTAGGAGGTCTCATGAAAACAAAGTGTTTACATGCCTGGTACTTGTGGTGGAAACATTGAGAAGAAACTCTCTTCTCAGTAAGCCTGGGGCTTTCTGGTGGTCTTATTGATACCCAAAGGGAAGAAGTTGCTGGGAATTTAATAGTGACCCTGTCTCATTGAGTCAAGGTTCTTGTGAGAGATACCAATGAGTCAATGAGTCATCATAACTGCTAAAGTGGATAAATATAGGGAGCTATGGGAGCACTCGGCGAGAGCATTGACCCAATTTAGGGAAGACTTCTCAAAGAAAACAACATCATACAGATTTTCTGTCACCTGTTCTTCAGGGGTTAAATTAAAGATGTTATATTTTTATCCTCAAACTGAGTGCACAGTGAGCAATAATGTTGACACCTAGCCATAGGTATTATCATTATAACTCTAAAACTATAACTTTTCCTTAAAATTCCCACCCAACAAGATGTCATCCCCCATTCTATTTTAATAGCTAAGTTTGCATTATTCATGATTATTGCCTCAAAAACATAGATTATCACAGCTGTTCAGCCATCATATATATAGTTTCCAACCCCACCACCCACTCCCAATCAGAATTTTGGCCATGGCCCCAGTTGGTACTAAGAGAGAACACATAAACGTTAAATACTATAACAATCTGTGGTAGAGGAGAAAAAAAATTAGCAACCAACAGTGCTGCAAAACTGTAACCAAGAAAACAAAAATATCTCATCCAAGCACCTATTTTTAAAAAGTGATATATTCTGACACAGCAATTCTTTGATAGGTTTAGTAAATCCCTCAAATGCTGATGGAATGGACTCAATAAAACCTTCCTTTTATGACTCTCTTACTGAGAAAACAGTAGAGTTGGTCAGGATTTGAGCAGTAGATTAAGTGTCAGAAAGCAATAAAGGACAATATGAATTTCAGATATATAAATATAATTTGCTAGGCAGATAACCTATTAATTTCTCTCTCTATGTAAATAGGTTTTAATTATGTACCAGAGATTATAAGAACTGAAAATTTTCAACCCTTAGTTAAAAATTTCAAACAAAGGACCAATAATATTAGATTGTTCAATATCTGCTTTTAGGAGTTTTTCCCAACCCACTCGTCCTTTGGTTGTTAAGTCCAAAAGACCATGAGGAATTGCACTCCAAGAGATCCAGGATGGAAGCTGTCAGGCTGTCCTTCAAAACACCCTTATGAGTGACTTCAGAATGAAAAACTTAAACAAACAAACAAAAATCCTCAAAACCCTAAAAGAGAATTATGATGAAACTTTCCTTGACTAAGATATTTCAAATGTGGATGAATATTTGAGACATGAATCCACAAGAATAGGGCTGATAAGACGTAGTAGCCAGCCTCCAAGACAGTCCTTAGTGATTCTTGCCTTCTGTATTTATGCCCTTGTGTAGTCCCTCCCACAACGAATAGGACCTGCCTGTAAAACCAACAGGATATTGCAAAACAAAGGAGTGTGACTTCTGAGGTCAATAAAGATGTTGTGGCTTCTGCCTTGCTTTCCTTGGATCTGTCAGTCTAGGGAAAGCTAATCTCCATACTATGAAAACACTGAAACAGACCTCTGCAGAAGGCCAAGTGGGAAGGAACTGAGGCTTCTCACCAATAGCTAGCACCAACTTGCCAGCCATGTGAATGAACCACTTTGGAAGCAAACCCTCCAGACTCAGTCAAACCTACCAATGCTGATATAGTGATTATGAGCTCATGAGATCCCCTGAATCAGAACTGCTCAGCCAGGCCACTCAGGGGATTCCAGATACACAGAAGCCATGGAATAATAAAAGATTATTGTTATTTCAAGCCACAGTGATTTAGGGTAATCTGTTATGCTAAGATATATAACAATTCCCTAGGCAGATAACCTACTAATTTCTTTTTCTTTAGACTTTACTGGTATTATTTATTTAATAATAGAGTGAACATGTTTTCTAAATATTCATCAATACTGATGACAGTTAAGCTATGAGTTCCATAATATTTTCCCAGTGGTCTACACATGTCCAGGTGGAGATCTGACAGATTCCTAAGACTGAAGGCATCTATACCTCCATTCAGTACATATCCAGCTTACCACTGGCATAGTGGACAAAGTGCTCATCTACTGATCTGCAAGGAATTGTTTGTGAAAAGATGCTCACGCTTATCCGTGCACACAGAATGTCTCTCTACACCTTGACCTTCATGGAATCAATAATTAGAAAAATTGATAAAGACCATAAATATCCTCAATTTCAACCCCTCTTCAACATGCCAGCTGTAAGTTCTTCAAGCTAAATCTTAACACTTTCAGTGACAGAAATTCATTATTCATCACAATCCCTTGAAAAATGCAGGCAAATTTATTCAAGCAAAATCTCTCTGTCCCTCTGAATTCCAGATAGTAGCCTCAGACACTGAATAAGTCTTATGCCACTCTGGTCAGTCCTTCAGATATCTGAAGAAAATAGTATCTTCTATTTGAGATCTCGCTTACATAGGATAAAGTATCCAGCTCCAAGTATTTCCCATAAGACATGATTGAACCCTTGATATCCATGATGCTTTCCTCTGAACATGCCCCAGTTTCTCTTTAATCAGAGCCCATCAGCCAGCAGCCTACAAGTCTGTAGGCACTGTTTTGTTCTGTTTTGTTTTGTTTTCAGAGATTTGAATCTGGATACTTTTAGATGTAGCATGCCATCTTCAGTTACCACAAGTCCCACAACTCCTTGCCGTCTTACAGCTCAGTTCCCATCATCCATTCTTACCTATCTGACCCACATCTCCCAGAACACAGTATTCCTGACTTAGAAGGATTTAAAACTCTGCTACTCCTGTTCCATATGCCACAGGTGGCAATAATTCAGAAAGCTTCTCTTGGTTATTACTGGGAGGAAATCGGAACTTCATCATCTTCTTTCCTCATGCTTAAGCATATCAAGTTACGCAGTATCTACTAAACATCTCCTGAATGTTTCAAACCAGGAGTTGTGTAAATAATACAGAAGATAGAACACTAGTCAGTTCACACCTCAAGGCCAGGATCTGTGCCTCTTATCTGCCCACTCCCCTGTGGGAACCTGGCACGTAATGACTACTCAACATATGTGATAAAAGGGAAGAAAGCAGAGGGAGACAAGGACAACAATCAACAAGCCTCAATTGCCAAAATACAAGCAATAACAGCTTGGGAAATCTAAACAGGAGAAAGATGTCTACTCCTTGGTATGGCCAAAAGGAAGAGACATAGAATGGGGGTAAATTCCTCAATGGGCAATTGTGAGTCTGTTGGGTCTACCCCATAAGCCTCTTTGGAGAATGACCACGTTGGGTGTGTTTAATCAGTGCCTGGCAATAGTTAACTCTGATTTTGCTCCCCTGTGTTGGCAACCTTAAGGCCTCGAAGATATTTTTTTGTTGTTTACTGCATGATTTAGTGATGATATAAATTTGGGAGAGTTAGATCTAAGGTCTTTTTATCTTTCTATTAAGGAAAAAGTTACAGTGGGTCAAAAAATGTAGGCAGTGAGTTGTTCTCAGTAAGGAATATTAAGGGGAAATAAATAATCCGCAGCACCCCTCAAGAGATCTATTTTTATTGTTTGTTTCATGGTACACACATCCTTGCAAGCCTCAAGTAGGATAATTACTTCTCTAAATATCAGCCAAAGAGGGGACAGAAACCGACACACAATAGCACTCGACTTTTAATTCCAGTGACAGCTAGAACACCATTAAACTGTACTTCAAGTCTTTGAAGTGCTAAAAAGTTCACTCAGAAAATAGAATATGGCCATGTTTCCAATTTAATAGTTAATGCACTTCCCTCTCTATCCAGCTGAGAAGAACATTCAAAGTATGACAGAGTGGCATTGGAAGCTTTAAAAACCCAAAGCAAAGCAGCAAGTCTTTTGGATCAGCTAGAAAGAATGTGGGAATTATAACCTCTTCCCACTTCATCGTCTTTATCCAATCATATTAGACACTCTTGAGAGCCAGTAGAGATTATTGGTTAACACAACAGGCTTTCTCTGAGGTCAGAGAGACCTCAGCTTGCCACCTAGTCTGAAGCCTACAAACCACTGTCTTGGTTCAACCACCTGACTTCTGTGACACTCAGTTTTCTCATTTGAAAATGGAAGTGATAGTAGCACTTATCCTATGAAGTTCTTAAAGGAGTAAATGAAGTGTATATAGTAATCATTATACCTCTAAGCTCTCTACTTACCGAGACCTTACTATGTGCCAGGCTCAAAGATAAGGGGTACATTACCCCTTTTCATCCTAACAACAGTGTTTCCCTTTATAACTTCATAGAGGATACCCAAGAAGAAGCAAGTTTGAGGGAGAATGATATTCAATTCTGTTTATAACATGTTGAGTTTGAAATATCAGCAGGCCGTAGGAGGAGAAAACATGCTCTCTGCATCTCTGAACCACGTCCCCAGGTCCTCCTTGGATAAAGCCACCCTAGAATTTTAGACTATTCCCACCTGCCCAAACTGCCTTAGAAAAGTTCACATTCTAAATATAATCTGACAATACTCTATGTAGTGGCTCAAAGCCTGTATCTAAGGTTGCAATATCTATTTAAGGGGCTACATTATATAAGTACTGCTTGTTGTCACCTAAGACTTCTATTTTTTTCTCCCTTCCTGAGTAGATCTTACTCCAAATCATCCTGGTATCATTATTGGATTTTTGATGCCTCTTGACCTTTATTGTTATCAGAATTAATCTTAAGGGAATTCTCCATCTTTTTGGCTTGTCGCATCAGATTTTCATTTTCATTTTGGCATTTTTCACATTAGCGCTCTCTCCCGACTTTGGTACAACCACTATATCGTAAGGGGTCTTTTATGACAAAACCCTCCTCCGTCTTTATGGAAAGAACATGGAGAAGCTTTTCTAATATTACCTGGAGTCCAGCAGGTTGAACCTGACACATTATATCCATACTATTCCTAACATCCAGTGGACAGCAACTGACATACTGTATATATCAAGCTGCAGTCTGAAACATTTGCGCTTCCATCCATCCAATGCCTTAGTTCTCAGGCCATGAAAGAAAATGTACAACAGAAGAAATATTAGTAACTTAGAAGTGACAATGTATACCAATTAGCCAAGACATGTAGTTATATAACAAGATATCAGGCACTTCCTTATTTTGAAAGTCAAACTTTCTGTACAAAGTGATATTCAGTTTCTGCAGCTGAAAATTGCTAATCAGAAGCAGATTTCACTATCAGGTTAGTAAGTCATTCATGTGCAAGTTGGACCTTGTATAATTAACTATTTTACTTTGGATGTGGCCAGATTTTCTTATGATATTAAATACCCACGCTTTGTTTCCTATATCCTGACACAAGAAATGAAGCAAAAAGATATATCAAGAACTGATGAGGAGAAACTTTCTATTCATCAAAAATTTTCATGGGAAATGTGAAAAGCCAATAGCTGTTCACACGGAAAGAATTATTTCCATTTTCTACAGGATCGCAAAATAGTATGTTTATGGCTATTATATGAGGACTAAAATTATTTAAAATAGTTAACACATAGCCCACTAGCTATTGAGAAATAAAGCTATGAAGGCATTATAAATGGGTATTGGTTGCAAAGTTTAATCAGTAAAGTTACGTACAAACCATATCAAAGTCCTTTTTAAAATGAAAGCAAAAACAAATATCTAGAGGTTTGTCTATAAACTATAAATTTCAGAGAACGATGTTCACCGTGAAGGACTATTATGTGTTGGTTAAGAGATTTACATGGACTTCTAAATGTTTTATTGGCTCATTCCCTAACAACCTGTGGAAAAGAGAATCTTTTCTAAAAGCCATTATTTGTAACATTTTTCTAGGATCATTTTCCTAAAAATACATCATCCCATTACCTGTAAGCTCAATGGATAATAGCAGGATTTGATTCTCAGTCCCATCTAGGTTTGACTCTATAGCTTAAGTCTGTAACCTTTGACTCATTATTTAAATTCTCTTTGCCTCAGTTTCCTAATCTGTAAAATGAGGATTGAAAGGGTCTTAGAATAAGAACATGCACAATGTTTTAATACAAAAAGTCAACTTTTTTCTTTTCATTTTTTATGAAATTGGAAGATTAATTCTAAGAATATCCTTTCACCTTCTAGGATGGTTTCAAGTTTATGTTCTTTATTTTGAAAAAGGACATCTTTTTTTTTTTTCCCCTTGGTTGCTAATAATTTGTGTTGTGAGTTTGACTCCTTCCTCTCAACTGTGAAAGAACAAGAAGAGAAAACATTTGCAAAAAGAATAAGGCAGAGAAGGAGGAGGTAGTAGAGGGTCAAAGGAAAGTAGAAGAATTATTTAAAAATTTTTTTAAAAGCTCTGGGAGGTTAGAATCCAATCCTAGGGACAGCTGCCTTAAAAGATTGAAGATCATTTACCCAGGAAGACCCAGGTATGCAAATTGATGGAAGGATCACTTGGAGTAGCACTGTTCACATAGACTAGTGGGTCATATAGATGATGTCTCACTCTCATCACTAGTTGCCCAGCCATCACTGAAGGGAGAACCTGTCAGGTGATCTTCCCTTGAAAGCCAAAAGAACATAGCATCACCTATAAACACCTAGCAGGAGTGATATGTATTTACCATAAAAGACTTGGTAGGTTTCAACTCATTTGGCCCAGTGACACTCCATGAATATACTTCTCAATTTCGTAGGCACCTGTATGCCCCTCAAATGGTAAGGAGACTTTGGGCATTAATTAGGGTAATGATGGAGAGGCTATCTGTGCTTGCAGGGTAGGTGGGGTAAAGTTAAACTGAATAAACCCAATACTCTCATACTGGATCAATGATAAAATAATGCATGTTAATTCCTACCTCACTGGGTTCTTGGAAAGATTTAGTGAAAAGAATTATGTGAAGTTCTTGATACTGTGAGAATTCAAACCAGTAGTTACTTTCATCATCATCATCATCATCATAGTGGCAGTGCCTCCTTCTGTTATCAGGGCATTAGGAAACTTAAGCAGAGATAAGAGAGGAGGGGATGAATGGCAGGGTACACTCTGGAACTTTGTAAGAGATAGCCGTGGTCATCAGAAGCTTCCAGCAAATACAAGAGAAATCATGAGGTCATTACAAGAAAAGCTGTCTCTGAATTTTAAATTTTTGACCTGGAAATAACCTTGAGATCATCTAATTCTAGCTCTAGATATGCACTCACTTCTAGCTATAGATAGACAAACACCGATGAGAAGTTAAGTTTCTAAAGATGCGTTTTCAGTAACTGATTACCTAGAAAAAGGTGTATGATACATCCTCCTGACTTTCAACTAGCCCAAGTCTGTGCTCTCAATTCCATTGAAAAGTTTTTTTAAAAAAATCAAAATATATTAATCAAGACTCTTCTGAATTGCAAATGAACCCCCACTGAAATTCAATGAAGTAGGAATTTCCTGGCTGACCTGACTGAAAAGACTAGAAGAGCTTCAAGCAAAAAGGATTCAGGTGCTCAACAATATCACCAAGATTCAGTTTTTCTCTATTTTCTCCATTTTCTTTGAGTCCTCTTCTCTCGGGCAGTTTCTGTCTGTCTGTCTGTCTGTCTCTCTCTCTCTCTCTCTCAGTTTCTTTCTTTTGAATAAGAGTCAATGCTGCAGCCCTAGTTGAAAGATGAATTCTCCTTCACAACAGTTAGATCCAAAGTCCCCAGATTGAGAGTCTTTGCCTATCTTGGGTCTTACGCTCCATCTCTGAGTCAAGCATTATGACCAGAAAAATGGTCTATCTTGACTGCCCTGGCCTGGGTCACATGGCCGCTCCTGGAAATAGAAAAGTAGTCTATCCTCACACAAATCAAGTGAATGAGACCAGGAGTTTATTCCCCAGAACAAATTGGGATACTATTAGGAGAGGGGGAAAAAAAAGAAATAGATGCAAGGAAACAAAAACAACAGCTATCTACTAAAGCTACTTTTATGAGAATACAGAGAATATTAGGATAGACAAAATCCAAGTATAAATTCAAAGTTCTTCAGGATACATTATTGTTTTCAGAGCATAGGCAACTATCCAACTCTTAAAGCACTTCTGCAATCTCTCTTCATAGACTTACAAATACTAAATCAAGCATTTACAGTTAAATTGTGGTTCCCTTACCATAGTAATGACCAGCTTTATGCAATCAGATTGGCCATTTAATCAATCCTATTCAGTTTGAAAGACAACCCCAAACATCGAATTGACCTTTTCAGTCTAGGATTTTCTTAAGTCCTGAACAATGTCTCCTTCATTCTCATTTACCGTTTTCACATCCATTTTTTTCTTCTACTTTCTTCTTTTCTACTTTTCCCATATACTCTCTGACTCATATGTACATTCTCACAGCAGACCTTTGAATTAGACTTTAGAGTTTCCTTTACTTTCTCTGAGTCTACTAAATGTATCTTGATTAAATTCTACTCTACTCCATTTATCCAACAAATAGCTGTGTTCCCGGCAGTGTTCTGGTGCCTGGGTCACAGCCACAAATAAGTCAGACAAGATTCCTGTTCTCATAGAATTCACATTTTAGTACTGGAAACAGGCAAACGTATTACCTACTTGTGATTCCTTGCCTGCTGCTAGCCACCATGAACTGTGGTTGGCATGAACTGTGGGTAGCTTTTCAAAGCACATGATTTGCTTTAATCTTCCCAAATCATTGTGGGAGGTAGAACAAGTTCCCTGACCTCATTTTACAGATATTATTAAACAGACAGGTAAAGTGAGATCATTAATTTAATCATTCTAGGATCTACTAAACATCTACCTTAAAAATGCCAGTTAGTATTTTAGGCTTTTGGAACAATAATATTGACTTGGGCATTATCCTCATGAATCCAGTGAGGGACATTGATAAATAAAATGACAACTAAAAAAAAAAAGAAAGAAAGAAAAGAAAAACCATATGAATTCAAACAGCAGATTAGTGGTAGACCTAAAATAGTTTACAGTGTTTCAGACTTGAGCCTGCTATCCTCACACATAGTACGACTACTCCCTGCAAATGATCATTGACCAAAACCCATACAGGGATATGGCGCCAGCAACAAAAGCTATCTTTACTTCAGTGCCGGCTCCAGAGGGCAGACCTAAAAAAAGAATTCTATAATTCCCAATCATGACAATACTGCTACTTCACCAGGAACTCCACTGACCCCACCTCTTCCAACACCTCTCCTATTCAACACTGTACTGAAGGTCTTCTGAATGCAATGTGATAAGATAAGATGGATAGGCTAGGATGGGATAGAAAGTGACAACCCAGCGTCCATCTCAGGCAGCCTGGCTCCAGAAACAAAGCTCCTAAACATTCTGCTATGCTGCCTCTACCAAAGAAGATTTTAATAAAGGAAAAATACAATTCACAAAAGAAAAAACAAAATTTGCCCAAATTAAAAGCATCAGCTTATACATAGTTTAAGATTAATATAAAGAAGCGAAGGAATATGAATAGTTATTTGTGATGCATACATAAATAGGAAACAATATTCAGAACAGGTAAAAGCTTTTACAAACGAGTTAGGAAAAAAATGAGCCAATGATACAAACAGGAAAAGTAGAAACCCAATAGCCACACACACACACAAACACACACACACACACACACACACACACACACACACAGCTTAACTTCAACTAGCAACCAAAGTACTGCAAATTAAAGTAATAACAGCATACCATTTCATACTCTCATAGAGGGGAAAATGTCCGACCTCATAAAGTGTTGATAACAGTGTATGCTTCTGGAAAGAACTGAGTTGCTACACTTTTGAGCATAATTTGGCCAACATATCAAGAACTTCTAAAAAGGACATAATCTATAACCTGACAGCTCCATTCCTAAGTATATACTCTACAAAAATTCTTGCACTTGTATCCCAGAAAACTGTTTGAGAATGTTTACACCAGCATTCGTGAAATTGTATTATAAAAAACCTAAACATCCACCAATAGTAGAGCAGATAATTAAGATGGAATGCAGTAGAATTTAAAATGAAAAAGCTATACCTAGGTGATGCAACACACACAGCTATCAAAAACATAATGCCAAGTGAAAGAAATATACATACAGCACATCGTAATTTCTGAATATTTTGAATACTCAAACAAATAGCAAATACATTGATTGGAAATATAAAACAGAAAATTGAAAAAAAATTTCCAGAAGTAGAAAACAATGACCCAAAGTATGCCTCCCTAACTTAGAAGACGGTGGGAGAGGAAATGGGAAGATGGAGGGGTAAAGGGAATGTCAACATTACCTGTTATGTTTTCTTTCTTTTGCATTAAAAAATATGAAACAAGACTGACAAAAGGAAATCTTTATCAACGTGAAAATCCCAGTGTTTTTATGTAGTGTTCTATATTTTACATTTTAACTCTATTTGCTGCTTCGTGATTCCAGATGCCAAGAAGAACATCATGATAAAGAAATGGGCCTCTGGCATTAGAACCACTTGGTGCCAATATCAGCAGCCTTGCTATGTCTCTGGGTAAGCTGCTCAACTGCTCTCTGCCACAGCTTTTCCATGTGCAAAAGGGGAAAAGCAAGAGTATCTCAAGTGTAAGGATGTTGAGGGAAACAAGTAAAATGTAAAACACTTCTTAGCACTGAGATTGGCGCTGGTGGTTAGTTTCGTGATGACTAGCGGTAGGGAGAGCTGGCTGGCAGTGAGCGTACTCCAGGAACCTACTGCTGAGCCAGAGTCCTTGCCTGCCTCACAGGGCCATCCCAGGCTTTCAGCCCAAAAGAGAGGTCACATCTCATTCATGTGTGCATCTTCCATGGTGCCTCATCCATAGCAGGTGCTCAATCAATATTTAACTGAAAAATTACTACTCAAACAACTCTAAGTGCAAGGCCAAAATAGGATCTCCAAACAAAGAAATCATTAACATACACATCTTAGCATGTTCTTTCCTTGAATTCTTTCATTCATTGCTTCATTTAATAAATATTCCCAGAACGCCTCTCATACACTAGAGCTACTCGAAGTGGGGTCCGGATCAACAAAACTGGGACCCACAAAATCAGAATTTGTATTTTAACAAGATCCTGGGTGATACATAATCAATTTAAAGTTGCCTAAATCAACTGTTTGTTTTGTGTGTGCAATGTTTGCGTTTAAATCCTTGTTCTACGATTGCTAACCATTGGACCTTTTACCATGTAATTTGGCTTACCTGAGTCTGCTTTCTCATCTGCAAATGGGAATGTACATACCTACCTCACAGTCACTGTAAGAACTAAAAGATTGTCTGCCTCGAAGTGCTTAGCACAGCCATGAGACATAACCTGCCAATGGTGTTAGTTTTTATTAAGTTAAAATCTGAAAGAAATAACAATTACCCAAATGAAGACATGGAAAGAAGGAGGGGAAGGATCTCGGTCATTAGGGGAAGAGATGGAGCCAGAGAAAAAATGGTCCATGGAGGTACAATAGTGAGAAATTAGGAATTAGGGCAAGGTGGAAGAATGACCAAAAAAAAAAAAAAAAAAAAAACCTTGCCAGGCATTAATCCTGAAATCAATTTATAGCTACATTTTATAATCACTTCTGTTCTCAAACTTAATGCAAATAAAGTTTCTCCTTCATTCCATAAAAACAATTTTTTTTAAAGATTTATTTATTTGAGAGAGAGAGCACATGAGAGGGGGGAGGGTCAGAGGGAGAAGCAGACTCCCTGCCGAGCAGGGAGCCCGATGCGGGACTCGATCCAGGGACTCCAGGATCATGACCTGAGCCGAAGGCAGTCGCTCAACCAACTGAGCCACCCAGGCGCCCAAACAATTTTTCTTTTTAAGGGAGAGAACTTGCGAGCAGGAGGTTGCAGGGGGAGGGGCAGAGGGAAGGAGGGAATCCCAAGCAGCCACCACACCCAGCGCGAGCCCACAAAGCTTGATCTGAGGACCCTGAGATCACAACCAGAGCCAAAACCAAAAGCCAGACGATCAACTGACTGAGTCACCCAAGTGCCCCTGTAAAAACAAATTTCTGATGGTCATGGTGGTTTGTTTTGTTATTCTATATTTCCTGTTTTGTTTATAAATGCTTCAACTAGAAACATCCATGCACCTGGACAGTGCAGGTTTCCTGCTCATCTGGAGTGCAGTGTTCTGTCTACTCTTTTTAAATACCAGACATAAAATCAAAGCCTTGGACAGAGTCCTATGTCCTTTTCTGGGGGCTGTTTCCCCTCCCTGCAGTTCATGGTGCTCTGTTCATGATGCTCTGGTCCCCACCAGGTTAGTTAAAGCCATGTGCTCCCTCCCAGGATCATCTTCCACTCTTACCCTGCTGCACCCCCTACTATAGAAAGTGGCAAGAAGGAGATTTTAAAATAACAATTCTAATGTTATGACACTGTTTAAAACCCTCAGTAGCTGTCCATTGCTTTTCAAATGGGGGGGCTGAAAATCCTGCCTATAAAGATGGAACCTTTAGGAGCTTAGCTTTCCAGTCGGGAACAGCACAGATTTTCCTGTTATACTCTCTGCAGCCCACATGACTTTTCACATGGTCAGCTTTCTGCGAGGACTGCTCACCCCTGGCCTACACTGCACCGGTCCAACTCAGCCCTCAGATCCCACGGTGTCTCCAGCGAAGCCTCCATAACACTTGCCTGACCAACTCTAGCCAGATTATTTAGCTGGATGTTCTCAGAGCACCATCTTGTTTTCCTTCAGAACCCTACCTTAGTGGTGGGACTTAAATTCTACTGTCCAGTGTGTCTGCAAATTCACACTGTTGGTGAACTATTCCCTATCATGTGCTCCCTGAGAGAAGCTTCTCCTGCTCTGCACACAAGGCAACCAGAACTGGAGCACATACTCTGCTCTCAGGGGTTTTCCCCCTAGCTTCTGAGAATTTCCCTTTTTCCCCACATTCAAATATTTCTTATTATATTTCGTCCAATGTTTGGAGTACTTTACAACTAGAGGATTTCTAGTTATCTTAATACATAATATTAAAAGAAATGTAATTACTCTACCTCAGAATGTAAATGTGTTCTCATTTCATTATTGAAGAAAATGTGCCCATGTCACTACATTGCATGGCAATGTATATGTTGGACTCATTAGGGTCAGGTTTTTTAAGGGGGCCTGGCACAGAGTAGATACCCAAAAAACATTTGTTGAATGAATGAACAGATCAGAGCTTGAGGGTAGGGGGATATTTCTTGCGGCATCTTGCTGAATCACAGGCTGGTAAAATTTAACCAAAGGCTATATGACAAATTCCAAGATGTTCAACATTCTCCCAGGCACTTCAGATGAAAGTCTCAGAGTCTTTGATCACCAGAAAATGTGGCTCTCCCACTAGTCTAATGTCATTAATCTTTAATGCATTTTCACTCCATCCATCCTACACTTAAGTTTCCATATTCTTCATTAATTCTGACATCAACAGGCTGAATTCCTCTGAGGCCCAAGACACTAGAGCTCTCCCTTCAAATACCAAAGGCACATTTTTTAAAAGACAGGCATAATTTTTGCCCACAAGATTTTGTGTAACAATATTACCAATTAGCCTCTTGTACCGTCCAAATAAATTGCCTACTAGTCATCACTTTAAGGGATTAATTAACCATGCAAATACTGAGAGTCATAAAATTCTGCTGCCAAACAGAGACCTAGTTAAGGCCTCTTTAAGTATTTCTTTTTTTTTTTTTTTTAAAGATTTTATTTATTTATTTGAGAGAGAGAGAATGAGAGAGAGCACATGCGAGGGGGGAGGGTCAGAGGGAGAAGCAGACTCCCTGCCGAGCAGGGAGCCCGATGCGGGACTCGATCCAGGGACTCCAGGATCATGACCTGAGCCGAAGGCAGTCGCTTAACCAACTGAGCCACCCAGGCGCCCCTCTCTTTAAGTATTTCTCCTTGAGAGAGCAAACTCCTTTATATTTTAATTATATTGTATAATTTGAATAAAACTTACAAAGTCCACTTAAGTTCTTTGTCCCTAGGATCATCCTCAATTTATTTGTTCTTTGCCATCTAGAATTGGCCAGACTTTCTTCAGGCATTTTGCACAAAGGTGAACAAGATGCTAGAAGGTAAATATTGGAATTCCAGCTGGTTTTCCATACCTCTTATTGTACCTTAGAGAGATTAACCATGGCAGAATTCCCCCTGACTTATCTGAGCTATGTGGATACAGTCAGAATATTGGTAATGGGAGGTTTCTTAAAGATCATCTAAGTTCAGTGAAAGGTTGGGGCAGTAGATAAGGCAGAGCCTACTAGAAAGTGTCCCACTAGGGCACCTGGGTGGCTCAGTCAGGTAAGCATCGGACTCTTGGTTTTGGCTCAGGTCATGATCTCAGGGTCATGAAATGGAGCCTTTATTGAGCTCTGCACTTAGCAGGGAGTCTGCTGGAGATTCTCTCTTCCTCTCTGTCTCCCTCTCCACCTCCGCACACACTCTTTCTTTCTATCTCTAAAATAAATAAATAAATCTTTAAAAAAATAAAGGGTTCCACCAGGAAATAAATGGCATGATCAAATAGAATAATGAGGATAGTTTTAATAAAGAAAATGTTTACAAGGGTGTAAGAAAACTATAAAAGCTGTAACAGTGCTCTGATATTAATTCCAACAGAGCTGTCACCACCCCTTTGCTGGAAGGGGTCAAGAGAGGGAACAGTTCTAAGAACTTGGAAAGAGACATATGAAGAGGGCTAACTTTGAAGAAGCTGTGGTCTTTGGTCAAAGTGAAAGCCAGTCCAAAGTGATCCCTTAAGGAAGGAACCAAGGGAATAAAATAGACCAGCCTCCTCCTTGCCTCCTTCTATAGCCCACCATGGTTTTCCATAGGCTGCTCCCAACAGGAAGCCAGAAAGCAAGGGAGTTCACCAAGGTAGTCCACAGAGCTTGGCCTTCTGAGACTAGAGCATGACTAAAAAAAGCTGAGTGTACATCTAGAGGGTAAAACAGGAGATATCCAATATAGAAGATGCATCTAGGGAAGACTCTTAAAAGCACAGATTCCAGGGACACAGCCCACTCTTACTGAATCAGAATCATAGCAAAATTCAAAGGCACATGAATTTTGGGAAAACTGCATAAGCAATGATGATGCATACTTGTGATTAAGAATAGCTGACATTTTTAGCTTAAAACCCTAATTTTAACCTTTATTTCACAGCTCTTAGTAGCCCAGGAAAATAAAAAACGTTGGTGCTGCAAATTTGTCTTTGTACCAGAAACATCAATCCAAGGGAATGGGGCTATTTAGGAACCGAGGCTTTCAACCTGCGTAGATATCCATCCTGTTCACACTGGTATTGCTTTGCCAGTGGTTAAAGAGTTTAAATATTTATTGGTTGGTAAATAGCCACAGTCCTAAGTTCCCAAGTATCCAACCTCTACCTCAGCTGTCCAGAACTTCTTCAATTCAACAACTAAAGGGTTAACACTTAGACTAACACCCCAGGATCCAGGCCAATTAGATGTTTTGAATACCACATCTCAGTTTTCAACAGACTTGTTCTACTTTCCCCCCATACTTTACCTCTTAAACAGGAATTCTAATGTATAAAACTGATAAATCTCTGACAGAATTATTAATAAACCCAATAGCCAAAGACTATTATCGATGAGACATAGAGACCTACTAATCAGCTAGATGTTTTGCCCCTAAATTAACAGCAGTGAATTGTATATTTTCCCTGTATCAGTTTTCAGCATTGAAACCCAGGGACTGTCAAGTCAAGAACAACTGAATTCAAGAACAACTGAAAGGGCATAAACCCGAGAAAATGGCATTTGCAGTCAAAATCCTACGTTTGAATTCTGTTCTGTCACAGCCTGCTGGTTGACCTTGGTCTAGATATTTAAACTCTGGGTCTCAGTTTCCTTATCATTTCAAGATTTAAAAACAAAACAAAAAGCTTACTCATAATGTTTCTGGACAAAGTTCCCTAATTGAAAACAGATCTCATGTTTTGATTGTTCAGTTAGTTAGGAAGAAAAAAAAAAGGGAGGAAAAGTTAAAATGAACAAAAACATAATAATGACAACACATTCCAATGTGTTTTCATATAAGTAACAAAACACCTGTCACGTATGAAGCTATTATGCTTCAGTGAATGCATAGTAGTGACTTTGCACATATTTAATTCTCATGTAAGTCCTAGTAGCTAGCATTCTTCAACCCAGTACACTAAAGGGGAGATGAAGCTTTGAAAACGATACGTTTAAGAGCACACAACAGCAGAAACCACCTCCCAGCTGATTTATCGGACTCCCAAGAGATGTACCAACCTACTACTTAAATAAAATCATCAACCTATGGTCCCATTATTATAAACAAGATCTTTAAAATTGCTTACCAACCAACCACTTATATCTCATCTCAGAAAAAGGAGACAATTACAAAGTATTTGTTTTTAATGGGAGGCCCTTATGAAACTGCCATATAAAGAAAGGTCCATTTGCTCAAGACTTCTTTCTCTATTTATCTGGATTGGCCAAATTCTAGATTTCGAACGTGCCAGAAAGGGTGATTCAAAAATCTTTAGGGATTTGTAAAAAAAAAAAAAAAAAAAAAAATTAAAAAGCTATTGATTTCTTTTTGTGAAAGACTTTGTTTACATGTTTACAAACACAACCAACATCGAAGTAACTCATGGCTCAGGAATTTTAGTTGTAACCAGAAAGCACTTTCTTAGGAGAATGAAGACTTAATCACATAATTTAGCATCCTTTCAACTCTTTTTCATCCCAGACATATGTAGATTTGATCTTTGAGCCCCAACACGTCTGGGAAAATGGCCTCGTGGGGTCTAATAATGTGCGATTCAATAAAGACCACTATGGGAACAGGAATGAAATACACTTCACTGACTCTCAAGTATAGAATCAGAGGAAGGTTTAAAAAAAAAAATCAATGTTTTTCTGTTTATGAAAATACATTGACCTTGTTTCCTGTTTCACAGGCTGTAGAAAATGCATCACTATAACTCATTTTCACCTAATCCAGGGCTCTAGATCCTCAAGAGCTTTTGCCTCCTGATCTCAGGAAATCCACAGGACAGCCACATGAGGAGTATGTTACCACTGTCCCTGGTTCGCAGAGGGCTTTAGGGATTTGTCTAAGGTTGTAGTTCTTAAGAATGACTGCTTGTTAGAAAATCGGAATCAGGAGCTCCACCCTTGCCTCTCAAATCAAAAACTCGGAGGTCTTAACGAGTTCTTCAGGTGATTCTGATTCATGCTTAAATGTTGCCTGGTAAAACTTACCTGGGATAGTTTTCTTCAACCAGAGCTGCTAGCTGGTGAAATTGATGAGTCTCTGAAAACCCTTCCCACAGAAATTCTGTCTCAGGGAGTCCCAGATACAGTTAAGGACTAAACTGTGTCCTCCCCAAATTCCTATGTTGAAGCCCTAACCCCCACTCCCTCAGAATGTGACTTTATTTGGAGACGGGCACTTTAAAGAAATAATTAAGTTAAAATGGGGCTGTTAGGGTGGGTCCTAGTCCAATCTGATTGGCATCCTTATAAAAAGAGACTAGGACACTCAGAGAGAGACCAAGGGCCCACAAGCACAGGAAAAAAAATCACTTGAAGAGGCAGCCAGAGGGCGGCCGTCCCCAAGCCAAGGAGAAAGGCCTCAGAAGAAACTAAACCCTGCTGTTACCTTGATCTTGGATTTCCAGCCCTGCCCTTATTTAAACCGCCCAGTCTGTGGTGTGTTGTCATGGCAAAGTGTATTTTCAATCAGCACCACAGGTGATTCTCTACTCTGGCAAGTCTGAGAGATTCTACCCTTCACTTTTGTCACTCAGATGTGATTCTCAAAATAGTAGCGTCAACATCTCAACTCCTGAAGCAGAATCTGCATTTTAATAAAATTCTCAGGTGATGCATATGCATAATAAAGATTGAGAAGCACTGTCCTGCAGGACATTCTATGGTTGCCATAATATTTATGAATATTTACAATATTTGGGACATACTTGTCCATACAAACATATATAGATATATTTATACTAAAAACTCAGTTTATCTGAAATTCAAATTTACCTGGGCATCTTCTGTTTTATCTGGCAACCCTGCCACAGGGGCCTGTCCTAAGGTGTAGGGGAGAGGCTGGATAGTCTCACCACAATGAGTTGACAACATGAGTTAACAAAGACTCACCCTTGGTTTTTAAACGCTCCATGAGCGCTGTGTGTTTCTTATCCCCCGATTGAATAATATAACAACACTCAAAAGGCCAGACACTTCCATTAGTTGAAAGAATAACAGATCTCAATGATCTTGTCTAATCTTCAGGTAGTGAAATTTCTCACTGGAAACATCTATATCCATCCTCACCGCTAAAGCCAACAGCTTGTTTTCTGGAAGGTAGCCCTCAGTTCAGAGCTCCTCATCCCCCAAATAGCCTCAGAAACATCATGTCGTTATTTCTTATGGTGATGCCCTATCTCTCAAAGTTAAGATGGCCAAATCATTAATTTTGTTATTTCTTAAAAATTACAGATGTTAGTGCTGGAAAAATCTTGAAAATCTCTGAATTTAACCTCATGGTGCAGTGATAAGAGTCATAACAATTGCCATTGATAGAACAGTTACAAAACATCAGAGTAATTTATAAACATTCTTTCAAATTTCCAAAGGAATAGGTATAATGATCTCATTTTCAAGGTGATAACTTGGCTAGTGTTAGTGCAAACTTACTATATGGTGGGCACTATGCTAAAATGCTTTACTCTATTGCTTATTCTATTCTCATGCTAATCCTCTAAAGTAGATATTATTATTTGCCCCATCTTTCAGATAAGGCAAGTTATTTTCCCAAGGTTTGCAGAGCTGATAAACAATTGAGCAGAGACTCAAACACAGGCAAAATATCTCTACAGCCTTAACTGCTAATTACTGACAACACCACCTCACCTGATACAGGTGGCTACTCCCAGTCAAAGCATTTAACGCATTTCCCTCTGGTCAGAGCTGATATTTCAATGCAAACCTGTGATTTTAAAAACTATCCTTTATGCGAGCAAATTAGAAGCCTTAAGGGACTAAGGAACCAGAGGATGGTCTCAGTGACTCTGTCAGTATTAGGACTCTGCATTGAAAAAGTCCAACTCAAAGATTTTCCCACCATCTCAACATGGCAGATGGACAGGAGAAAACAAAGGTAGCCAGGTCACTTGGCAATCCATGATTGCCATGATTAATCAGCTGGATCTCCAGTTGATGGTACTGTATGGATATAGCAGAACTGGACCAAGAAGAAAAATTAAGAGAGGACACATAGAAGTGTGTCATCTGTGTAAGGGCTTAAGGACTAACATTTGTAGAGTATTGGAATATTTTAGAACATATTTATTTATTCATTCAACAAGCCAGTACTGAGTGCTCTCTATTTGCCAAGCATTCATCCACTCTCTGGAGAGCTGACGTCAGTTTGAATAGAATAACAGAGAACCTCAGACATTCTTCTTTAACCATAATGGGAAATATTCCTTGCATACCACCAAACAGTAGTAACCTCTTAGAATTTTTGAATTTACAAATCAGTTTAAGGTTTTTTTTAAGATTTTATTTATTTATTTGACAGAGAGAGAGAGAGCAAGCGAGCACAAGCAGGGGGAACGGCAGGCAGAGGGAGGAGGAGGCTCCCAGCTGAGCAGGGAGCCCGACGTGGAACTTGATCCCAGGACCCCAGGATCATGACCTGAGCCAAAGGCAGATGCTTAACCGACTGACCCACCCAGGCGCCCTCAAATCAATTTAAGTTTTACACTACCATAGTCCACATGTATTATCATATCCGGTCTTTGTTGCCTAGTAACAATGTCAACACTGGGCAAGTTACTTAACCTCTCTGAGCCTTGATTCCTTCATCTGTAAAATATGGGTACAAAGAGTATCTAGCGCATAGGGTGTCTGTGAGGATTGTTAGTAAATGTGTATAAAGTAGCTAGAAGGATATCTGGCATATAGTAATTGCTATAAAGTATTACCTTTCACTGACAAGCAAACTGAGGCTCCAAGATCAGAGTTCTTCAAGGATGGTGGACCACCTGAGTCAAAATCTCTTAGGGTGGCTGTTAAAAAAAAGTTGATTCCTGGGTCTCATCTATGGCATCAGAATCTCAGGAGAATCTCTGGTTATTGCAAGCTCTCCTTGCCCTTCAGGTGATTCTTATGTACATAAGTGTCTGAGAAGCCCTGTCTTGGAGGATAAGAGACCTGCTCACCTTTCAGTAGCGGTATCTTTGCCCCCCCCCCCCAGCAGGGGAAAGACATCTGAGTCCTCCAAAGAGGACTCAGTCCCTGGCAGATATCAGAGTGCCAAATAAAATGGGATTTTAAGTGGTTTTTTTTCAAGGTAACAAGTCACCCTACTCACAGGCAGAACCAGAATTTCAATGCACGTCTGTGACAATGCAGCTCTCCTTCAGCTACCCCCCACCCCAGCTGGAAGAAAAATGTGTCCAGGAGAAACTCACCGGCCTCTGAACAGAGTGGAATGAAATCTCTCAAAACATCTTTTCTCGTGTTGGACTTCAGGCCACCTTTTCCATTAAACCGAGTGTCCTTTCTGGTACTCATTTTCAGTGGTCCCCCTTACCCTAAGGAAGCTTTGTACTGAACAGCAGACCCTCGGGTCCCTGCGAGAAGGGTGGGCAGGGCCTGCCAAAGCCAACCCTTTGCATTGAGAGCACCTGTCGACCAAGTAAGACCTTACTTTGGAGCTGCAGTCCTAAAGGCTGTGAAATGCTCACACCAGGAGGACTGCCTGCAGCCACGATGGCCTTCTGGTCCAGCAATTTCACTTCTGAGATTTTTCTTTAAATGGGGTTTTGAACGGTGAGAAGGGGGAAAGGTCGACCAGCCTGAGCTCTTCAACAAGTCAGTGTTCAAGGGGGGAAACAAAGGGGGTAGGGATGACTTGAGATTTAAAGACACTCAAGAGACAATAATGACCCTAGGTAATTCAAGCTCTTGCTTGGGGTCTGACTTGAAAAAAATACCATAGAAGGATGTAAAATGGGTTTTATACAATTGGGAAATTTCTAAATAAACTGTATTAGGTGATATTAGGAAATTATACTTAATTTTGCTATATATGATAATATGATGGATATGTAGGAAAATGTCCTCATTTTTATGAAAATCATACTATAGTATAAGGGCAAAATGTCATGATGGATGTGTTTTATTTTTCAGTGTTTGAGAAAAATACAGATCAAGCACATGGAGCTAAATGTTAACTGGCTAAATACAGATGCTAGTCTTATATTGATGTTCATTACACAATCCATTCTAATTTTTTCTTGTTTTGAAATTTTACATAATAAAAAGTAAATTTAAAAAACTCTTGAATGGGAGAGTTTGAGTCCAGCAAATCCACTTCTAGAAATTTGTCAATATTCCTTTGTTTATTAAACAAATGTGCCAAGCAGTAAGAAAATAATTAGGCAAGTATTAAAGTTGGTATTTACAGTGTTATATATAACAGATTAAAACTAAGTTTTTAGAAAGCTAAATAGCCAACGATTAGAAACTGCTAAACAAATTGCAGTTCATGTCTACACTGGGGAGGTGTGCATCTCATAAAGACAATGAATGACACAGGTGTCTTTTTCCAGAGTCATAAAGATGTTCAAAATACAATTGTCATATGAAAAAAGCAGATACAAAACAGCATGCATGCTGTTTCTGTGAGATCCTTTTTGTAAAAACAATAATACATTTATTTAATGGTAATTTTACAAGCTAATCTGCATTGAGAACTTCCTTTTTCTAGCCCCTGGGGCACATTATATGATTATTTCATAATTATCAGCATTTTCCACATTGGGAAGTTGACGTACAGGGAAGTTAAGTAACTTGATCAGGATCATCCAGCTAAAAGAAACTTTAAAGCTAGGTCTGTGGGATTTCCAGGCCCAAAGCCCTTATGCTCTGTACTGTGCCCCCATCCAGGCAGACAACAGGACCCGCCACCAGCACTTTTACACTGGTTCTGAATGTATGGTGGGAAGATGGGGAATTGTATTCCTGATATGTTTCCCTATAACTTTTTTTTTTCTATAACATTATTACCTGGGGCTCATCTTACAAATTCAGGAACAAATCATATAAAATGATAGCTAAAAATGCAACAATGAGCAGAATTTCCCTGATCTGGACCCAGACATCCATCACCATCTGACTGTGTGATATTGTCTGCTTAATCTGTTGCCACCCTAGGAGGCTGTTCCTAGTAACCTGCTCTACTTTTCTCTTTCCGTTTACTTGTGCCTGGCTTAAACCCAGTGTGTTTAATTTTGTCAAACCTCTTGCCTTGATGAACTTCCCTTCCAATATCTTCCACTTCAGTATAGGTCATATTTCCCAAAGATGGTCACAACCATATCTCTCATCCCACATGCTTCTCTTGATAGATGACTTGTATGTGACTTTGCTACTCCCCAGTCAAGAGGTGGTGTCTATATCCCTTCCTGAGATCCTAACAGAACCCTGTGACTGCCTTAATCCTTACAGTAAGGCACAAGTGATTCTATGTGACCTCCCAGACTCCATCATAAAAAACAATATGGCTTCTACCTGATTCTTCTTCTTAAGGATGTTTGCTCTTAGGATTCAGCCACCAGGCGGTGAGGAAGCTCAGGCCCCATGAAGAGGCTGTGTGTAGTGTGCTAATCTGCAATCCCAGCTGAGGTCCTAACCAAGAGTTAGTATCACCCACCAGCCATGTAAGTGCAGAAGCCCTATGAGATGACTCTGAGCCCAGGAGTACTGACGGCAACTACGTGACACATCCAAGCAAGAACCACCAAGCTGATCCCTGTCTACCTCCCAAACCACGAGAGATAATAATAAATTGTTATTTTTATATCACAAAGTTTGGGATATGTTGTTACATAGTGATAGATAGCATACAGAATTGTATAGTACACTGTAGTTTATGAAGCATTTTTATGTTCACTCTCATACAACCCTTGCAATCTTGTGGCTGTAGTTAAGATAATAAGATCCTCTTTACAGAGGGAAAAACTGGGGCTTTGGGAGTTAGGAGTCTGGGATAATAAATATCAGAGATTAAGTCCTATTTCAGGTACTTACGGTCTTAACAGTTTACTTAAATGTTGAAAGACTCAGTTTCTTCATCTATAAAATGGGTAGAGTGAGATTACCAGGCTTACCGGGCTGAGCAGTGGGTTGTCTAATGCATGTGCAGTGATTAGCACTACCTCATCTCAGTACATGCTTCCAGCTTTCGGGCCCCAGACCTTGGAGGGATCCTTGACTCCTTCCCTTCATTCCTCACATTCAACCGTCAGCATATTCTAGCAGTTCCAGCTCCAGAATACATGCTGAACCCATCATTTCTCCCAGTCTCCATTGGCCCAAGCTCCAGCTCTCCTTCTCCTGGATTAGGGCAGTAAGGCTCTCCCAGCTCTGCCCCTGCCTCCACAGGAGTCTGTTTTCAAGACAGATGCAGAAGTGATCCTCTGGTCAGGAAACCACATCATGTCACACCTCTTCTCAAAATTCCTAGTGGCTCCTCATTCCCCTCCAAGCAAATACCAAAGTCCTTCCACTGGAGAGCCAGCTGAACAGGCACAATCTGACTGCCGTCATCCCTTCCACTCCATCTACTTCAACCCTTCAATCTTGCCCACTCCCCTTCGGCCTGCTTGGCCTGCTTATTCACTCTCCAGCCTGCAGCCCTGAGTCCTTTGCACTCCACTGTTCCCTCTACTGGAAGACTGTTTCTCCGGGGGTCTACCAGGCTAACTCCATTCCCTCCTTCAAGATTTTGCTCACATGGTAGCTTTTACAGAAACTTTCCTGGACCATCCTATTTAAAATTGCAACCTTCTCACACCCCCAGAACTTCCCATCCACCTCCCCTCATTCATGGTCTTTACATCAGCATCAGACATATCATATACCTCAGTTTATTTATTAGTGGCTTGTCTATCCCCACCCACGTCTGCTAGAGTGTAGCCTCCATGAGGACAGAGATTCCTGCCAGTGTTGTTTGTCACTAAGGTCCCAGAATCTAGAAGAGTCCTTGGAATACAGTAGATGATCAATAAATGTTTGTTGATCATGAATGAGTGCCTGACAAATGGTAAAACATATATATATATATATATATATATATATATATAGTTGTAGTTGTTGTCATATTATTAATCGGGATTAAAACCCAAGTTTTCTGACTCCATATCTACTATAGTGAGTTGAATAGTGGCCTTAAAAAAGATATGACAAAGTCTTAACCCCTGGATTTATAAAGATGACCTTATTTGGGGAGTTCTCATGAATTCTCCCAGGAGCCACTGCTCTTCCTCTTCCCCAAAGCGGCCTGAGGTGACCTCTGAAAATGGTTCACTATTCGCTTGACCCAGAAAACCCTACGAAATAACACACGTGAAACTGCCCAGGCCATCAAGGGTATGCATATCCGAAAAGCCACCAAGTATCTGAAAGATGTCACTTTACAGAAGCAGTGTGTGCCATTCTGTCGCTACAATGGTGGAGTTGGCCAAACAGTGGGGCTGGACACAGGGTCGGTGGCCCAAGAAGAGTGCTGAAGTTTTACTGCACATGCTTAAAAATGCAGAGAGTAATGCTGAACTTAAGGGTTTAGATGTTGATTCTCTGGTCATTGAGCACATCCAGGTGAACAAAGCCCCCAAGATGTGGCGTAGAACGTACAGGGCTCATGGTTGGATTAACCCATACATGAGCTCTCCCTGCCACATTGAGATGATCCTTACTGAAAAAGAGCAGATTGTTCCTAAACCAGAAGAGGAGGTTGCACAGAACAAAAAGGTATCCCAGAAGAACCTGAAGAAACAAAAACTTATGGCCCAGGAGTAAATTCTGCAGAATAAATGCAAATAAAAAAAAAAAAAAAAAGATGACCTTATTTGCTAAAAGGCTCTTCGTAGATATAATTAAGAATCTCAAGATGAGATCACGCTGAATTTAGGGTGGACCCTAACTCCAGTGACAGGAGTACTTATCAGAAGAGGAGAAGATGAGTGATGTGAGGAGGGCGGCAGAGATTGAGTGATGTATCCACGATCCAAGGAACCCAAAGGATTGCCACATAGAAGCTGGGAAAGAGGCATGGAACATATTCTCTCTCAGTGCCTCCAGAAGAAACCAACACTGCAAACGCCTTGATTTTAGACTTCTAGGCTCTGGACTGTGAGAAACTAAATATCTTTTGTTAGCTATCAGGTTTCAGGTAATTTGCTATGGCTGCCCCAGGAATCTAATGCATCTCCTGGGACACCAAAGTTGTCTCCGGTTTGTCCTAATAATCTGGACTTGACCTTATTTTGCCAGCTGGCCTCAGCCTAACTACACTCTTTTGCATGTGGACAAGCATGCTGGCACAGCCTCAACTCCAGCCTGTTTTGGCCGCTTCCCTCTCCAGCCCAGCCTGGCTTCTAGTCCCGACACTCCCCAAGCTTATCTAGACCGGGGCTTGGTACTGCTGCAAGTTGCTGATAAGGCTCTTTGGTCCTGTCTTTCTGCCCATGTTTCCGATTCCTGTCTCCAGCCCTGGATATGATACAGCATCTGGAGTGAGGACAATTGCCCTCCCGAGCCCCAGCCTGTCTGTGGGGCTGGCTGCGAATCACCCAGGGCCCCTTACCTGCTGGTGATCTCATCGCCCCTGGGAACCCATTGGCCAGACTGCATTAATAAAGTGCTGCAAGTACCTTAGTTTCCTGTAACTTTTTCCAGCCTGATGTCTGCTGTGATGTTTAATTTATGTTGTAAGAAATATAAGAAGTGCGCTCCTTCCTGCTTAAAAATCTTTCCATCCGCTGAGGTCTCCACTGTTGTTCTTGTGCCATGGAGACAAAGTATCAGGAGGAAGATTCTGTCTGAAACCAGAAAGGTTTAACAACATCCTCCTCCCAACAGGTTGCAGCAGCATCATTTCAGATGTCCCAAAACCTCTAGATAAATACCCCCTTACACAGACAGGTAGCTGAATTTCAAAACCCCTTTCTTCCTAACTGAAGAGATGGATTTCCAAATGCCTTATGCCTCCTGCTAAACAAGCTGCCGTTTCCTCCCCCCCGCAACCTACTCTCATTTTTCAAGTCTCCCCCCAAGCCAGGCAAGATAAAGTAGAGACGCCTCCCTCCTTCCCATAATTCTTTATACATGCACTGAGTGGTAAGCCATCACTTCATGAAAAACAAATAAATAAATAAGCAGAGTACTCGTCAAAGGGAAATCTTTATCTCTTTGAAAAGGTGATAGCTAAGGAAAATAGTTTCTTGTCTGTGTTGAAAATTTTCAGTCCAAAAAAGGAATTCCATTCGAGGGAACCAAAATGTCTTGAGTACTTCTCTGTACCTAGAGTAGTTCAAGAAAGGCCAGCTCCCCCTAGCATGCAAACTGCTGAAGGGCAAAGACTTATCTACACTCGGTGTAGCCCTAGGGCTTCAATTGTCCCAGCACATAGTAGGTACTCAATAAATACACGATGAATGTTGAATCCTCAGGAAAGATCCTAGAAGAAACTTCCAGAAGGTAACCCAAAATTCCAAAGTGGCAAGACCTCTTTGGGGTCATCTAGTCTATGCCTGAATTTTTATTAATGATTGCAATAGCTGGCACTTACTGTTGAGTGCCAGACACTGAACTGAGCATTTTAAATGTATTGCCTTATTTAATCCTATCCCTATCCTTATTACGCATATGAGGAGATGAAAAGTCAGAGAGGGTAAGTAACTAACCTAAGGTCACACAGCTGGGGAATGACCAAGTCAAGATTTGCACTCAGTTCTTTGAAGCCAGGGCCTGTTTTCTTTAATTCTGTGCTCTATTGTCACTTTTTTACAGTTCCATAAGCTGAAGCCAAGAAGGAGGAAGAGGACACCCTAATTTGCACCCTAACATGTAACAGAGAGGGCTTAACCTTGGTGTTACTGGATCTCTCACTCAGCGTTCCTAGTATAAGACCACACTGCCTCTTATTTGTGAAACACGGATTTAAAAGCTTCAGCTCTTTTCAGAAAAAAGTGCTTTCTTATCTTGCTACTCTTTCCTCTGGGGTTGAGAAAGAAATCTGGTTGATGCTTTTAAAGAAGAAATTTAAAAATCAAAAAATTCTTCTGGGAAAAGGCAACATGTTTGATCATTAAGAGAAAAAAGACTTTTATTCACATAGAAAAAGTTAACCTGTTTTAAATACTAATATACTGTTTATATACTGCCTTTCTTCCAGGAACTGAAAGAGTTTAATATAGCTCATTAATTCTTAGACTATTTCTGTGAGGGAAGAAAGCAAGCATCATTATCTATATTTTAATATGAAGAGGAAACCGAAGCATAGAATCAACTGGAGAGTCGGGAAACACAGCCAATTCAGATTCCAATCCAACAGTAAAAGACATGATCATTAAGTCACACTATAGCTGGAATGTTCATTGGATGTGGATCATTTCCCTGAAGTACATTGATCTTTGTTGAGTACTCGATGCCTCGAGAAGCCCATGGTGTCATAGCATTCATCAGTGAACCCTGTGATTTATAGCATTTTTCTGGAAGTAAGAGTCAAAATAAATGATACTCAAACTTGAGGGTGCATGAGAATCACCAGGAGGGAGAAAACACACATCGCTGGGCCCCACCCTCAGAGTTTCTGATCCAGTAGATCTGGAGTGGGATCAAGAATCTGCAATTTCACAAGTCCTGGCCCATGGACCACATGTGAGAACCACCCATCCAAAATGGTGGCCATCACAGGTGGTCCTACTGGAGTCAAGCATTCAGACATGGCAGTAAAGCTGTATGGCTTTTAGTCCTGGCTCTGCTAATTTACATAATTCTTTCATATTTCTATTTTTTCTCTTGAAAAACTGGAGATTATGATAATAACTTTACCAGTTTGTGGCAGAGAGGGAGCAGTCCATAATGGTTAGCTACCCTCATTTTGTCATGATCCAGACTACACATGCATAGCAATCTTCCTTGAGGCTACAGAGCCCTCACTAACAAGGTATCATAAATTAGGAAATATCCCTTCTAAGAAGTTGGGCAGTCCCTGGGGAAATTAACATCACGCAGAAATCTTAATTATGAGAATGACCATTAAACTCATAGGTCCTGAAACTTTGATCAATGGGTATATTGCTTTAGGATACAAACTTCCAAGACTTGCTTTACAAGTCCCATTAGCAAGGGTAGAGACCCTAACTCTGATACATTTCCAGAGACTTAAGTAACAAATTATCAATGTTAATGATGCTGGAGAGGATAACTGTGTTTGATGGAGGTATATTCCCTAATACTTAACTCTGAATTTTAAGGAAAGAGATTTTCCTCTGTTCCTAGGCTACAGTTGTTCCCCACTTAGAAGAAAGGATGCTATGCACATCACGCTGAATGATAATGGTGTGCTAAATTTTTTAGCCAAGTTTCCACAATTCTTCCAGGGAAATGGAGGATTTAGTACTATGTGTTTAAATCAAATCACCTATAATCTCCATCGCTTGCCCCTTCAAAGGCGTAAGGGGGGAATTATTCAAATAATTTATGCGAAACATTCATTTCAAGTAGTTAATAGGCTTCATGTTGTTCATGGCATTTTATGGACGCAAACAGGAAATGCTATGAATTTGTAAAAAGTTTGTCACACAGTGCTCATTCAGCAGCTCCTAAATGTCTGATTCTACACTTCTCCCTAAATTGCATCCTTCTCCAACCTGCAAAGGTGAGTGCATACCCTATCCCTAATCACTATGGCAGGGCATCGACTTCACATCTTTGCACACAAATTGGATTCCCAAAGGGAAGTGCAAAAACTGGTCCTCAGTTACTTGAGAGAGAGAGCGAGCAAGCGAGAGAAAGAGCAGGGGAGAGGAACAAAGGGAGAGGGAAAAGCAGACTCCCCATTGAGCAGGGAGCCCGATGCGGGGCTCAATCCCAGGACCCTGGGATCATGACCTGAGCTGAACACAGCTGCTTAACTGACTGAGCCACCCAGGCGTCCCTGTGCTTAAGTTTTAAGAAAGTCTATGGCTTCTGCTTTCGTACTGTGGGGTAGCCTGCTATTGGGTAAGACCTGACCATCCTAAAATGGCCATGCTGTGAGAAGTCCAACCTAGTCATGTCGAGAGGCACATGTGGATGAGATCCAAGGCCCACTGACAGCCTGCACCAAAATGCCAGCCATGGGAACGAGGCCGTCTTGAGAGTAGAGCCTCCAGCCCCAGTGGAGCAGCTGAACTGTGATTTGGGAGCACATGAATAAAATCGTTTTTGTATAAGCCTCCAAGTGTGGTGTTATTTCATTAGGCAACAACAGATAACAAAAAGCGCTAACTCAAAGAATAGCCCAGCCCTGTTCAACATATGCATACTGTGTAAAAATTCATGGTGATGCAGCCTTAACCAGCCCACAATCTTTTTCTGGTGCTTTGTAAAACATATCGATTCCAAGTGAGCAATTATGCACACGTTATTTGATACCAGTTTCTGATAACAGTTTTCTTTTACCATTTTGTTCTTGCCCCTTTTGGTTTGATTTTTATATCAGGAAGAACCCCAAGAAGAGTTGGGATTTTTTTTTATGTCACTCTGACAGTCCAATAATCTAGGCCTGGCATTTAATTACTTCTTATTCATGGTTATCATAAAAGTATCAGAAAAACATCCAAATCATCAAATACACAAAAGGGATTACCTGATTGACCTGATGGTTCTGTGTGCCTTTAAAACTGAAAGCACATGAGTGCATTTGGGGACTGTGACCCATTCCATCGTCCAGCTTTATATTACCTGCCTTGGCAGAACTACACATTTCTGTAGATTATGGAGACAACTACGTAGAGTCAAAAGTTCTAATAATTCATCTGTAATGCCATTCAGAATTCTACCACTTGTCTTTTCAAAATGAAAGAAAACACATGAAATCCAAATGCATAGATCAGCAAACGGTCACTACGTAAATATTTTGTAAAATCTCATTTTGTTCTCTTTTAAAACTTGAGGGAAAACTCATACACATCCAGTTGTAACAACCAGAGACTACTTTTCAAAGGTTCTTAATTCTCTATGAAACCATTTCTCCAGATTCTCATGCACCCTCTTAATCTTTCTTCCCCCCAGAGGATAGCAGGTGGTTACATCAGCTGTTTGCTAATTCCATCCTGCAACTAGGGAGACTGGAATATGCATTAAGGCTGTGTGTTTACCTTTGCAACAGTGGGGTTTTCCAAATCTTCTGCAAACAGATCCTTTAACCTCAAGGTATATTTTCTGGGAATTGAATAGGAGGAGGTATAAACCTACAAGGAAAATGAACTGCACTGTTTGCATGGCACATTTCGTCTTCTGCTGCCTACAGGGAGGTGGAGAAAGCACGTTGGGTAGAGATTCAACTTGCGCTCAGACTGCACTTAATTACATGGCTTCCTGGGCAAATGACTGCATGATGGAGCCTCAGCCTCCCCACCTGTAAAAAGAGAATAGTGATACCTCCCCACGAATGAAGCAAAATAAACAAGATGTTTGAGAAAGCACATTGACACGTGCTCTACAAAGTCAAAGAACTGTCATCATTGTTGCTATTATTACTATATTCTTAATCTCCCTAAATATGAAGAACAGCAACCACGTGTTGACTATCTGTTATGCTCTCTTGGCACAAAAACATCGTTACTTGCGATGGTAGTTGTATGATCTCAGACAAGTTATGCTTTCCTCCCTAAGCCTCTGTTTCCTCCCCAGCTGATATGATGGAGTAGTTGTGAAGATTGAGTGGAATGACCTTGGAGTGTAGCTCTGATGACTTTTGCACTCTACCCCAGGTCCCAACACTGACCCTAGACCCTGAGAGCTCCGACCAGGGCTTTACCACCACAGACGGTTCTCCTACTATTGTGCTCCTTTTGCATCCAGCTTCCAACATGGAGAAGCTGCAGTTGATGTGCTGCCACCCTGCCTCTTATCCCCCCAGCCCAGCTCTGAGCTGACCTGCCACGACAGTGGACAGTTCCTGGCAAGCTGGCCACCTTCCATCTTGAATGTCTTTCACTTTGCCACCTGGGACTTCCTTTGGTGCCCCAGGAGCTCACTTAGCCCATGCCCTGGGGAAAACATCAACCAATGATGTACAGAAGCTAGTAGATAAACAGCCAAGCTTCTCATTGAGGTGCTTCTAACCTGTTTTCTAGAAGATTCCTCAGATGGTGGTCAAGAATATTGAGACTCAGCTGTTTATATCTGTAACCGGCTCATCAACACTCCTTTTAACGGCCTTTCCTCTATGCCTTCTCTCAGTTTCCCCATTCCTTCACTGGAGCTTCTGGGTTTGCTTCCCAAATAAACAAATAAGCCAAAACCATGGCTCAGGGTGTGTTCTTGAGAAATCCCAAACTACCAAACTATACAAAGTTTGGGGTGGGTGTGCCCGATTCACTAAGCCTGTCATTAGCCCGTGCTTTCGCTATAAGGCAGACTGGAGAGCTGCCTTACATTTTCAGCTTCTACTGAGACCAATCATGTCACTTCTACCTCTGTAGCAGCCTTATTTTCTGTACTCTCCAAGCAGGTGAAGTCTTTTTAGATACATATACTAAAAAATTAACAAATGTATCCTATTCATTATTTCTTTCATCAACAGAAGAAAGTACACCTAGCTTCATAATTCCTCTGGCATGTAAATATCTCGTAAAAATGTGGATATCATCTTTATCTTTACAGCAGGGGTTCTAAAAATCTGTTCATAAGCCTTCATTGTACTTCAGCTCCCTCCTGTATCCTAATCAGATTTCTATGGCCTTTTTGGTCTGATGTTCGATTCAACCAGCAGACTCCCTTTGTGTTAACCCAAAGCCTAGAAGAATGAGTCGTTGCCTTTGGTCCTCAACTCTCCTGCAATCTAGTTAAGGAGGCCATCATGTGTATACACAGCTCTGATTCAAGGTGGACCCTGGCTAATGCTGTAACGTAGGGACCAAAGGCAGGAAACTGGGAAAAGGAAGGATTTGTTTCCAGTGAGAGCAAAAAGCTTGGGCATTTCACCATTTGCAGACTCCGGCATCTCTCAGTGATAGGCAAGATGACTAGCAAAAGCCTCAGCACTAATCTGAAAATGTGCAAAAAGTACTTTTAGGCCCTTCAAATAAGCTATAGCTATGAGAGTGTTTATACGAGTGACACAGTTTGTCATAGATTTACAGGGAGCTCCTTGGGGAAACTGCCAAGTGGTTACCCAAGTGAGTCCCTGATTAACTGCAAGGTCAGGGCTGGTTCATGTAGGGAAGATGGCCCTGTAATTGACACAATGTTGAAGCTCTGGCAAAACAGGGAGTTTGCTCAGGAGATTTGAATTGATGGTCATATTACATGTATTTTCTTCCTGCCTGGGGAGAAGCAGCTTTTTGATTCACAAAAGTAGGACTGACTCATCTTGATGCAGCGATGTTTTCTCTTCTTTTAAGCCACAACACACAACCACAAAGTCAGGAGCTGGTTTCACATAATGCTTTGCAACCCTCATATACACATTCCCAATTCTAGCACACCGTCTTGTATTCCATTAGTTGCAAAATGACAAGGCACACAACCAGGAGCTGGTTTCACATAATGCTTTGCAACCCTCATATACACATTCCCAATTCTAGCACACCGTCTTGTATTCCATTAGTTGCAAAACGACAAGGGTTCTATCCCAACAGTAGACCTTCATCCTTTCTCTTCCATCCATTACTACCTTTACCTCCCTGGTTTTGGAGGCTGGTGGATCATATCTGGACTTTTGCCATCCTGTCTCCCTGTCTTCTGCCACCAATTTTTCCTATTCAATCTAGCCATTCTTCCTCTGCTGAAAGTGCCTTTCTGAAGCTTGATTTCAAGCAATATAATGCAGTGGTTAAGAGAGCAGGCTCTGGCGCAGACTTGAGTTGGAGTCTTGGCTCTGCAGATTAGACGATACTAAATGGGAGTGATGATCTACATCCATGGTTAGCAAATCTGGCCTATCGCCTGTTTGTGCAATAAAGGTTTATTGGAATGAAGCCACTCCCATTCATTTACATATTGTCAATGATTGTTTTCCTGCTACAATCACAGAGTAGAGTAGTTATGACAGGAATTATATGTCCCACAAAGCCTAAAATATTTATTACCTGGCCTTTACAGAAAAAGTTTGCCAATTCTTGATCTGTATCGCAGAAGTACAGAAAGAATTAAATATAAAAATACATGAAAACGCTAATGTACCTGACACATTATAAATGCTCAGTAAATGTGAGCTATTATCATTGTCACTATTTTAGAATCTCTATTCACTGACTTCCATGTAATCAATTTACCCAATTAACCAGTGCGCTCTACTCCTTGTGTATAAATCATGACTGGTGGGCAGGGCATACCAAAAATTCTCAGCTAGCCAATCACTCCTTGCCACAAAACTATATTTCCCTAGAGAAAAAGGACTTGAGAACCACACATTTAATCCTTATCTGTTCTAGTTTATCCCATATCTCCAGCTCTCTATTAGATAGTTCTGCTCCTATGTCCAATTTTCAAATACCATAGACCCCAAAGCATGTATTTTTATATTCTCCCAAATGGGCCTTCCGGAGTTCCAAATTTCCATCAAATCCACTACCATTAATGCAATCTGGAACCGAGCTTAAAGATTTAGAGAATGTTGGAACTCACAAAATGTTAGAATTCTGGCTTCTTAAACAGAAGAGAATCCTTAACTCAGTTGTCTTGCTTCTTACAAATCAAGAAGTTTTGTTCCTTCATTTAAGGCATGTATTTGTAGCCAAATTGTATTTATTCTTCTCCTTAAGTGTTTCTTTTTCATGCTATTTATCCACGTCCACCTGTACCGCCCCCTTCTGTGCAAACATTCTTTTCTTTATTCACCTCCTCCATCATTCATTTATCTGTCTGACATTTATTGAGCATCATTAAGTAGCACATGTTGAGTGAGGCCCTGGGGAGATGACAGTGAATAAGACCCAGCACCTGCCCTGCCGAGTTACAACAAATATTATGGAACCGAATTTTCATTAAGGATAATGAGAACAATTAAATCCTAATATTGACAGTCAGGCATATTGATCATTCATTTTCCACCCCTCTAGCAGTGCAATTCAGCTTTTTTGGAGTTCCAGGTGCTTTACATTGGTTAGGATATATTCATTTGTCTCTATTTAGATATGGTCTATGAGGAAATATGTCTTCTGCTTGTACCATAAGCTTCTCACAGTTTATTTCAAAAATTGCCACTGGTGGTTTGGTTTTATCCAGTGTGTGTGTGTGTGTTTTTTAAGATTTTATTTATTTATTTGACAGAGAGAGAGACAGCAAGAGAGAGAACACAAGCAGGGGGAGTGGGAGAGGGAGAAGCAGGCTTCCCGCTGAGCAGGGAGCCTGATGCAGGGCTCAATCCCAGGACCCTGGGATCATGACCTGAGCCAAAGGCAGATGCTTAATGACTGAGCCACCCAGGCGCCCCTCTAGTGTATGTGTTTTTTTTTTTTTTTTTTAAACAACCTGTAGATTTCTTGGCATTCTACACAGCTTCTTTGTGTAACATTTCAGGATAGAAAAGGAACAGGAGCAATTGGATGGGTTTTTCCCTTCAAATGCAGCAATGTATTAATCACGATATATTAATCACTTATAATAGCTAGAAGAATGGGGTTCTACGATTTTTTTAAGTTTTTAAATAACTGAGTGTCTTATTTATAACAAAAATTTCATTTTCATTTTAAATTTCTGAAAGTAATCCAAATTCAATAAGAAAAATAAAACATCTTTTTTAAGTATTTACAATGTGCTTTTTAATCTATCAGTAAACACCATAACTACGCCTGTGTGTTCAAGTGAATAAGTTTAGGGTCACAGAGGTAAAGTGACCTTCCCTATGTCCCATAGATTGTAGGGCAGAGCCAAGAAAAAATCCCAAGCTGTTTGACTCAACACCATTACCTTTAACCACTCTGCTCTCTAGTTTATACAGTTGATCCTTGAACAACATGAGTTTGAACTGCATGGGTGCACTTATATGAATTTTTTTTTCAATAAATGCAGTACAGTACTATAAATGATTTTCTCTTCCTTATGATTTTCTTCATAACATTTTCTTTTCCCTAGTTTACTTTATTGTAAGAATACAATATATAATACATATAATGTACAAAACATGTGTTAGTCTACTGTTTATGTTATCAGTATGGCTTCTGGTCAACAGAAGACTATTAATAGTTAAGGTTTTGGGGAATCAAAAGCTATATGTGAATTTGACTACAGGCGAGAAGGATCAGTGCCCCTAACCCCCATGGTGTTCAAGGGTTAACTGTGTACTAGTTTCCCCTTTCCTCTACTACCTTCTCTCTCACTCTTTTCCTTTAATTTTTTTTCTTTGTAAATAGCGTATGCAACAGTCCCTTGATTTTTATTTAATTTTTTATTTTATTTATTTTTTTTTTTTTTAAAGATTTATTTATTTATTTATTTGAGAGAGAGAGAATGAGAGAGCAAGCACATGAGAGGAGGGAGGGTCAGAGGGAGAAGCAGACTCCCTGCCGAGCAGGGAGCCCGATGCGGGACTCGATCCCGGGACTCCAGGATCATGACCTGAACCGAAGGCAGTCGCTTAACCAACTGAGCCACCCAGGCGCCCTATTTAATTTTTTAAATGTGACAGTTATTTTTGTTTTTTGAATTAAAGACTCCAAGTATATTTGAATGTCTCTCTGGTCCCTTACTTCATCAACCTATCCCATACACTTAGCAAATTAACCCACCCCAAACACAATTTTCTTCATTTCTTTGTCATATTTTACCGTCTTCTAATTCTTCCTACTATCTACAATGGCATCATCCAAAATATGTTCCTTGAGATGTTAGCAGATATTCCATTTAACCAAAAGAAGAAAAAAAAAAAAACTAGGTATTTTAGTTTCTTTTTCTTAGAAGAAAACGAAAAGAGAGAAGAATTTAGATATTTTTTAAAATATTGTAATTCTAGGGGCGCCTGGGTGGCTCAGATGGTTAAGCATCTGCCTTCGGCTCAGGTCATGATCCCAGGGTCCTGGGATCGAGCCCCACATCGGGCTCCTGGCTCAGCAGGGAGCCTGCTTCTCCTTCTCCCTCTGCCTCTCTCCCTGCTCATGCTCTCTCTCTCTCTCTCTGTATCTCTGTGTCTCAAATGAATAAATAAAATCTTTAAAATAAATAAATAAATAAATAAAATATTGTAATTCTAATGGCGCCAGGGTGACTCCGTTGCTTAAGCGTCCAACTCTGGATTTTGGCTCAGGTCATAATTTCAGGGTTGTAATATCAGGCCCCTCATCAGGCTCAGTGCTGTGTGTGGAGCCTGCTTAAGATTCCCTCTCCCCCTCTCCTTCTGCCCTTGCCCTCCACTCTGCCTCTCTCTCTAAAAAAAAAAAAAAAAATTGGAATTCTATAAAATAATTGGGGAAAGTACTTTCAGGAAAAAATAATTTTTTCTTCTGTAGCAACCAGACACCTTTGTTTTTGAAGTCTTGTGAAGAATACTTCCAGAATCACTGAATTAAAGAGTTATTACATTTGTTATTTTAAACACTTAAGAAATTAAGAAGCATAAAATGTTACATAACTAGTGGTCAGTTAAGCCTAAGCATTTTTTGGGAAGCTAATAATTTAGTATCAAAGAGTTAAGATTTATTTCTTACTATTAAGTTAAAGTTGTAGTCATCCACTGGAGTAGAAGAAAGACAAGATGAAAAAATCCTAAAAGCAAAGAACAAGTTTATTGTCAAAGATAGTTTCCTCACAAGGGCAATGGTGTTAGCCAATAAGAAACTTTTAAATAGTATTAATTTGAAACTATGTCCTAAAGATGGCAGAGCCACCAACCTGGAAAGGCTAGAACTCACCCCACACTCCTTAGACTGAAGTAAGGGAGAAGTAAACTTTTATTGTGTTAAACCACTGAGATTTCAAGGTTGTTTGTTATTGCAGCTGGTGTGACTTACCCTGACAGAAACTGAGGCCCAGAAATGTGACAGCATGTCTGAGGTTCCACATAAATTAAGGGCACAGCAATCTTGTACTCTTTCTACCTAAAGATATTGCTTTAGATACAAGAGACTTCATTTTTCCATGTCTCTCTTTCTTAAAAAAACCCATTGTAAAAGGCCCTTGTTTGCAAGTAATCATTGGTTTCCTTTCATAGCTTACTTCAGGTAAATGTAAAAACTTCAATGACCATGACATTAAACCAAGTTATTATAAAATTACAGAGGCAACTACTTGAAAACATTTAAAGCCTCTCTATAACACAGCACATTCAGATAAATGAAGTCACATGCTTAAACTTTCTACTTTTATCCAGTAATAGAAGAGGGCAGCCTGACATGACACAAAGGTCCCACAGTCTCACAGTAAAAACTGTACGTACTTTAGACAACTCTCCTCCCCCACAACAATTGTTCTGTTTCTCAATATAATTATATGGGAATTTCTTATTTTAACAATCCCAGAATGTAGGGCATAGTATCTTTAAACACAGTCCTAAATAGAAACCCTAATAAATCACTGTGCTTTGGACTAGAGCCATGGCTGTTGTATAAATTGGAAGGGAAGATAAATGATTCTGCAGGGGGACATTCACCTAAATAGGTTTATCCTCAGTAACAATGACAATCCCCTCCCTGGGTTGTAGGCATATAATAGAATCTCCAAGGAAGTTGGAAAGGTAAGATTTGAAAAAGGTAAATGCAGGTCCTTCCTACTGAACAGATATGCCCAAGCCAATATTGACCAAGAGTCAAAGATCTCAATAGCAAAAGATTAAGCAATGGAGACATTAGAGCCTTTTTCTTTAATATATGGCTAAGGCTTGGACTATTGTTCCTGCATTCTGTATGCTTCTCAGACTATAGACTTATAGACCATAAGCCTCATGAGGTCAAAACCCTATCTCTCTGGTTCATCACTGTATTTCCAGTGTCTTCATTAATACCTGACACATAGGAGGCCATAAAATTTGTGGAAGGAAGGGAGAGAAGGAGACAAGGAGGAAGAGAAAAAAAGGAAGGAAGAAATGAGCATCTTGCTGTACTGTGTCTCTATTTTTTAGTGTGACTTGGCCCCTAAGAGAAGCCATCCACTTTACCAAGTGTAAATGGAAGAAATAGCAACAAATTCTAATATGTGGGAGAAACCAGCTGTGTTGGACTTTTGAAAGAATTATCAAGGGTAATTTTGACTAGACACAATTTTCTGCTTATGTACTTTAAAACCCACCTGCCAAGTAATATGCAACTGTACCGTAATAGTAATTGTATACAAGTACTTGTATAAAAGTAATTGTAACAATACTTGTATAACCTAACTCAGGAGGGTCATATAAGAACTCAGTAAGATTAAAACATAGAATAGTATTCTGCATAGTAAGGTTGTAGTATACAAATGCCAGGTGAAAGTAGTTTGTATCCTTATCTGACTTCACCTACTAGTCCTATCCTCTTACAGTGAACTTAGTCACATAACACAACTACTGTATATGGTTTCGGTAGTTACATGACAAAAGGAATTTCTACAGTTGAACTACTGGCAGTGATGATAACCGATGAACAGGAAAAGTAGCCAAGGAAGGAAATATCTGCTACTCATTCCATCAACCAACTTAGCCTTGTAGCACTATTGACATTCCCATCTTGGCTCTGTGAAGCTTGTCAGTAGAGATGCTCACAAACAATTAAAAGCTCTTACTACCATTGTTAAGCTTGTAAGCATGTATTCATTACTATTTGTGAGGTGTTATACAATCTAATGACAACTCATTTGGTCAGTCGCTGTTAAAATAGTGTAGGCTAACAGTTAAACCTGCATCTTCAGACAGACCTGGGGTCAAGTTTAGGTTCTCCATTTATTTGTCATGTGATTTTGGGCAGGTCATTCATGTTCTTTGTGTTCTCTTTCTCAGCTGTACACCATGTCAACCATGCATCTCGAGCTGGATGAGTCCTAAATAGCTCTTAGTTCTCACTCCAATGCTCATGCTGTAGTCCTGTCCATGTACATGACATCCCTCTACCCCCAGGTAATTAAGACAAACACTTAACTGATGCCTTCCTTTCCTTTACCCACTCCCAACATCCAAGCATCACCAAGTTCTCTAGGTTCTTCTTCCAGACTCTATTTCATGTCAAACCACTTCTCTCCTTCACTACCATCACCTTACAGCATACCACTATAACTTTCTGAATTTCGATAGCCCCCAAACACATTTGTTTTCCTCTCTTCGCCCTTGTCATAATGATTCTTTTTAAAACTAAGATCAGAGAATGCCGCTACCTTGCTCAAAGACTTTTAATGATTTTTCTTCTATTTCTATTAGTATAAAATCCAAATTCCTATCCTATGCCCTACAAAAAACTTTTTTAATACTCTAATGATTGCCTACTTCTGTGAATTCATCTTCTACTCTTTCCCCATCACTCACTACTGTCTAAGTAAACTGTTCTTCTGTTCCTCAAACACATCAAACATCTTCCCAACTGAGGTTTTTGCCATTATTACTCTTCTTTCTACCTAGAATGCTCCCTTGACTACTTATCAACAGATTAGCTTATTCTTGATCCTTCAGGGCTCAGTCAGCTCCTAAGAAAACCTTTTCCTGACTACCTTCATAAAAACATCTTGCTCCTTGTTAATCTCTATAATCCCATTTTTTTAGTAACTACTTCATATCTTAATCATTCAAAAATTGTTTCACCCACCAGAAAGTAACTTTCGTGACATCAGAGACCTTCTCACCACTCTGTGTCCAGTGTGTGGCACGTTGAACACACTCAATAAATAAGTCTGACTGTTGGAATGAATGCTCGAACAGAAAGGGTGGCTGGCTGGGTTGTAATTATTGAAGGATGGGTTTCCCAAAGATAATTCTGACTATGCACAATTTTCTTCTTGTATATTTAGAACCCCTCTCCTAAGTAAGGTATAACTCAACTACAATCATATCTGTGTATCTTAACTTATTAGGCTTCTAGAAACTCAGTGAGATTAAAATGCATAATAGGCACTCTTTTTAAGTATTAAGCACTCTGCAAATGTCATAGTGAGTATTTTTATTACTCTCATATTTTGATTCTTGGTGTATCCTCTTATATTAATATTGGTACATAACATACCAATATTCATATGAGAGTTAGGATGGTTTTGGAGACAAGGAATAGAAAACCCATTTCAACCCAGCTTAAGTGATACAGGGAATTTAGAGGCTTACATATCTGAACACTTCTGCAGAGAGGGCATACTAATCAGGAAGCAGGTTTTGTTCCTCCTTGAATTCTCTTCTCTCTCTTTGTTGGCTTCATGCTTAAGCTGGTAGTGAGAAGGCTGCTATGGTCTGCCAAGACAATGTACACAGCCAAGGGAGGCCATATTTTTCTCTTTCCAAATGCCCCCAGCAAACATCCCCTCCTATCCCCTTTACTTGCACTGAGTCATTAGCCATCTCCTGAACCAATTCTTTTGTCCAGGAAGGGTTGGTCATCTTAGGCCTGAGTTCCTACACCAGCTACTACTGGAGAGACGGGGGACAAATCAGACTCCATCTGGGAGCTGGAGACAAGCCCTATTTTACTGCAACACGGGTGCCATAGAGAGGAAATGTAAATGCCTCAGGGTAAATCAGGCAGGAAGAGGTGATACATTCACGACATTTATGAAGATTAAATGGCTTAAGGCAGGTAGAACATGTAGACATACCTGGGATGTGGAAAAAATGCTTAATAATATAGGGTGCCTGGGTGGCTCAGTTGGTTAAGCAATTGCCTTCAGCTCAGGTCATGATCCTGGGCTCCCGGGATCGAGTCCCACATCAGGCTCCCTGCTCAGCAGGGAGTCTCCTTCTCCCTCTGCCCCTCCCCCTCTCATGCTCTCTCTCTCATTCTCTCTCTCTCAAATGGATAAATAAAATCTTAAAAAAAAATTTTTTTAAATGCTTAATAATATAAACTGCTCTTTTGTTGGGACTAAAACTAACTTATCTATTTTTCTAAATAAAATTCTAGAAGCATGGACAACAAAGAACTTATGTCTAACCAAGAAAAATCATGGTCTCATACAAAATATTTTGTAGATGTTTAAATTGACATGAGATCAAGTATTGTATATTTTCCAGGTAGATTTTGATGTGAAAGACACCCATGAAAGACACAATGTTAAATGCTGCCGAAAACATTAAGTCTAAAATATAGCTTCCTCTAGGAGCTTGGAAACTAGCATATGACATATGTTCTAAATCAACATATAATAACAATGTAAATTAAGTACTACATAAGCAGAGCTATATCAACATGCAACAATAATGTAAGTCAAATCTAATATTTGCATATAACATAAATATGTACACATAATATATTTACATAATAATAGAAATACTAACTAAATGGTTTACCTCAGCAGTGTTTAAGAGCCTGGGCATTAGAGCCATGAAAAATAGGGTTTGATCCTGGCTCTTGGGTTCGTATCCGGGTGATACTGAATAAGGTATTACTCCTCCCTTAGCTTTAGTCTTCTCACCTATAAAATCTACCTATCTCATTGGGTTGTTGTAAAGGTTAAATTAAATGAGCTGATGCAAATAAGTTCTGTCACTGTGTCCAGCATATCAGAAGTGCTCCATAAAGATTAGCTACTCTTAGAATCACCATCCTCGTTATGATTCAGTTTTATAGAATTCCAGAAAAAGAAGTTAATGAAATAGATGGGATTTGGTTCTCAGTATTAAAGGAAATGTGGGATTCAAACAGGAGAGGAGATAGCTGACCATGTCATCACAGGTCACACTTAGGAACTCAGTAAATAACCCACACTGAATGGGGTAGGGGGAACCCATTTCATAACAGATCATATTTGTACAGCATCGTCTGACAATCCTATTGATAATTTAAGTAGCTATTATCTCCCCTCACTCCCATTTCCAACCCAACTCACATATGTCTTCTGTTTACAAACAGGGAAACTGAGACTCTGCAGGGCTGGAAATGGACAAAACATGGGCCTCCTAAATCCTGTTTTGTTTTTTTTTTAAGATTTTATTTATTTAATAGAGGAGAGAGAGAGAGAGCACACAAGCAAGAGGAGCTGCAGAGGGAGAGGGAGAAGCAGGCTCTCCTCTTAGCAGGGAGTCAGATGCAGGACTCGATCTCAGGACCCTGGGATCATGACCTGAGCCGAAGGCAAACACTTAACTGACTGAGCCACTCAGGCTCCCCCTAACTCCTGGTTTTTAAAAAATGTTTCCTACAGTACCCATCCCCTTCCATGTAAAGGAATTATGAAAGAAGATTGTTAAGGAGCATCTCTGGAGAGTGCAATGGCCAGAAACTCAGGTGAACACACAATGAACTGATCTGTTATATTCCAAGTATCAACACAGAATAGCGGGGAAGCACGCAGTCTGGTTACAACTTTAGTTCCTCCTCTTATGTGGCTCTGTGACCTTGGCTAAGTTATTTAACCTCTGTATCCCATGTCCTTCATCCATAAAAAAGGGGGTAAGAGAATAGTATTCATCTCGTGGAGTGGCAATGATTAAAGGAAACAATGCAGGTAGAGCATGTAAAACCGTGCTTAGAACATAGAAAGCACTCAGAAATGTTATCAATGATTATTAAGAAAAATGGAAGAACCTATCCTGAGAGCTTTGCTGTTTGTTATTTGTGCCCACCAACCTCTTGCATCTGAGCATATGCAACTCAGAATCATGCTGCTCCTTGTCAGAGCTGTAGCTGTAGCTCTAGGAAAAGCACTCTCAAAGAAGGGAGGAGAGGGGTCTCTGCTTTACTGAAATTACTCCAGGAAGCAATCACCCACCTCATCACACACATTTTTCAAACTAGGGAAAATGTCCCCTATTCTATTTCCATGAGTCTGCTACCCAAGACAGGCTACATAGTTAGTGGGGACTAGTGCAAAATGAAAACATGTTCAAAACGTACTAAGAATTTCAAGACAGCAACAGCAGAGGATTAAACCAAGCCCAGGACCCTTCTGAGCACATGCCCACGTTGCACATCCAGGAAGCCAGCCCTGCTGTTGCTTTAAACATCTCACCTCTCTCCTTCTTGTATTCCTTTGTAGTTATCCTGCTACTTTTGCCCCCAACAACCGGAAGGAAGTATTCTTTGCTCCCTTGATCTTTGCATTAAACTTGCTTTGAATTCTGGAATCCAACTACTTGGATTCACATTTGGATTCCACCCCTCACTAGCCTGTCTGACCATGGGCAGAATGCTTAACTTCTCTTTACCTTTATGCTCTCATCTGAAAATTGAGGATAATGATGATAGCAACCTTATAGACCTATTATGAGGACTGAATAAAAAGCTTTTAAGTAATATCTAACACAGTGGTTCTCGACCCTGGCTTCACATTAAAATCGCCTGGGAGCTGTGAAAAAATACCATTGCCTGGGCCCCACTCATGACCAATTAAATCAGTCTTGGGGGTGAGGCCAGCACAATAGTAGTTTCACAAAGCTCCCCAGGAGATTCACATGAGCAGGAGGATTAGAGACTGCTGGTTTTGTGTATGGGGAGTATTCAATAATAAATAATAATAATAATAAGTAAATGTTATAATAAATAATATAATAAAAATATAAAGAATATAATAATAAATAATAAATGTTGGCCAGTTATTATTACACGGGTTAGCTAAACTAAGTAAAAAGTTCTATATTTCGGGTCTTCCCTTGGATCTACTCTACATCTGGCTTCTTTCTCCTGCTCTCCTCAGCTTTGATCCAGCATGTACCTGCAACCAGTATAAATCAATACCAAAGATGTCTTACAGTCCTCCCGCTGAGACAAAGGTGCCTTTGAATACAGGTCTTTCCATTAACCCAGAGATGAGAGGGGAAATGTCAACTCCTCCAACAGGGGTCCTTCCTTTGATATCAGGGTGGTGTATATTCCAAAAGCTCAGCGCACTGCGGGTTTTGGGGGGCAGGGAGGACTTCAGTCAAGTCACCAGAGATCCCTAAATAATGCAAAGCAAAGAGAGACAAGGCAGTGGTGTGAATGTTAATTTCTTGAGCTTGTATTTCTCTCCCGTCAGTGTGGATAATCATCTTTTTGAAAATGTCCTTTTGTCATATTTATGATGGTGACACATCCATTATGACTACAGTAGCTCATTTGCAACATGACCTGACAAATATTGAATGTTCTAGGCTACATTTAGTTTCAAGGTAACTAAAATCATTTGTGTTTCTTAGTTGCCAGAATGGGTTCTGATCACACGAGGTTTGAAACAGTCGGGCTTTTTATTTTTTACTTTGTTCTTCACAGTGAATCCACCAATCAGGACCTGAACTGAAGTTGGGGTAAGAGCTGGAGGAGCAGACAGTCGAGTTAATTTGGCCTCAAGATCAGGAGGATTTCAATTTTGAGGTGAGGTTCATGGACACATTGTTGAAGGAGAACTCGGGGAGCTAGTCACAAATGGTTTCTTCATGGAAACCCACTGACCATCTTCTACAGCTAAATCAGGGAACAGGGTTTCAGATCCAAAGCCACTGGGACTCAGAATATAAAAGCTGACTTGTGGAAACTCCCAGAGTTCCCAGCCCCAACATCCTCTTGTTGAATAACTGCTATGTTTGCTGAGACTGTGGATCTGAGAAAAAAGAGTAGATTCTGCTCACAGCTATTTATATTCTATTTGGTTCTCTAAATACTGAACACCTGAGGAGGCAACTCTTAAGACATATTACAAAATAACATAAGTTTAGATGGCAAAAGAATCATCATAGTCAGGACAGTGTTTTTAATATGGTTTGTAAGCGTAAGTCCTGACTGTTAATTTAGTAAATCAAGGCAAACATTTTTAGAACAGGATAGATTAGACTGAAGTAGACAGGATCAGAGTGCTTTCCTTTCAGTTAAGTAGATTGAGTATTGTTTTCTAAGAGTTTTGCTTCATCTATATATGTTTATGTGTGTTCATAGTAGGTTGTGATATAAAATGGAAATTTTTGCTATGGTTCGAGGTCCAAAAAGAAGGAAGTTCACCAAATTAGAGGACATAGTCTCTTCAGGCAGAATTTACAAACTGGTGAGTCACAGAACAGATATGGTCCATTAAGTGGATTGGGAGTTACATTATTATCGTTTTTATTTTGTTTTTGTGCTTCACAAAAAGAAGTTTTGAAAAAAAAATCTGAGTTGATGGCTAGCAGTTAAAGTCAGGAAGTTTCATATTTTAAAAAGAATCTTTCAGCATCTCTTCAAATACCAGAACATCTGGAAAAAGTGAACCTGCATTCCCACAGGGCAAGAGAAACTTTTCTCAAAAAGGAAAAATTCTGATAGGTAAATCAAATGGATCCATTTCTACATTATTTTCTATCCCTGTGTCCTTTGTCAAATGATTTTTTTTTTTTTTAATCTGCTATGTGCTCTTCCTTCCACCTACTTGTCTGGCCTTATCACTCACCTCCCTTCAGTTCTAGCCAAGCTAGAGATTTCACTTATCCAAGAATAGTTGCCACCATCTTCTGATATGTGGCTCTCTCTCTCTCCACTCCAGCCCCTCTGCCAGTTGAATGAAGCCTTTATCAAAGCCCAGTTTAAATACATAGACCTTCCAGAAAGCTTTTTTGCATCATCCTTTATCTCAGGTAGTTCCCATCCCTGAATTCTACTAGTACATTATGCCTCTTTACGGGCCTTACAGTACTCATAATTCTCTAAAATACATCATCTTTCTTTATCACCATCTGTCTGAGTAGGTCATGAGTTCCCTGAATGCAAGAACCATGTCATATTTGTCTCTGCTTTCCCATCACATTGTTCAGTACAGTGAATTGCATATAGCAGATACTCAATAGTTGTTTGACGAATTGGATTACAAAAAGTCTTCAGTATAAGGTTATTCATTACTGCATTGTTTGAAATAGCAAAAAATTGAAAACAATGCAACTGTCCATCAGTTGAGCTTGAATAAATCAGTCATAGCACCTCCATAAATTGAGATACTATTAAAAACTATTAAAAAGTATTTAGATCTAAATTTGGTGATGTAGAAAGATATTCAGGATACTACTAAAAAAGCAGTTGACAGAACCATAGAGAGGGTGTTATCCAAATAGTGTTTAAGTAGACATTCTATGTGTAGAAAAGACCTGAAAGGATATGAACTCATTCACCTCACAATTATTTACAGAATACCTACTATGAGCCAAAGACTATTCTAAGAGCTGCAATAGAGGATAAAACAAAGCAGTCTCTATGCACATGGAAATTAACTTTCCAGTGAGGGAGAGAGTAGAGAGAAAAACCATATATTTAAGATAATAATAAGTGCAACCAAGAAAAATAAAACAGGAAAACCGAATAAAGAGTGATAGGGCTGGTGTGGGTAGCATTTCATTATGTAAGGTGGTTAGGAAACACCTGTCTGATGAGGGATTATTTCCTAAAAAACCTAAAGTAAGACAACAAGCCATATAGTTATCTGGGGAAAGTGGATTCCAGGCACAGGGAACAGCAAGTGTAAAGGTCCTGAAGTACAAGTATACTTGGTGTAATGGGATACAGTAAGTAAAAGGAGAGGCCATAAGATATGAAATAAGTGAATTAGTGGGAAATCACATTACATAATGCCCTATTGGGGATTTCAATTTTCATTCTGAGTAGAGCAAAACGATTGGCAAGTTTTAGATAAATAATTAAGAGTTTTGGTAAGGAACACGTTAAGTTTGAGATGCCTATCATAGCTCCAAATGGGAGGTAGACAGTTGGATACATGATCTGGAGTTTGGGACTGAAGCCCAGGCCGATATCATAGATTTGGGATGACATATAAATGGTATTTCAATCCATTTTCTAGCTGAGACTACCTTGAAAAATGAATGAAGAAGGCAAAGAGGTTTAAGGCCTGAGCCCTGTGGCACTCCATCATTTAGGGTCCTGGAAGATTAGGAGAGTACAGTAAAACTTACTCAGAAAAAGGGATCATTGAGAAAGGAGATAAAGGAAATAGCTCTGTGAAGGAAACATAGTGAAGAAAGCATGCTACTCTCAAAGAGGAGGAGGAGTTGAATTCTAGCAAATTCTGCTAAGAGGTTGGATAGAAGGAAAACTGAGAATTGACCATTGAATTTTGTGACAAGACCTATGACCTGAAAACCAGCAATCTTAGAGGAACGGTATGGACAAAAGTCAGAGTAAATTAGGATCTCAGGAGAAAATGGGAAGGTAGGACTGACAGTGAGTTTATACAACTCTTTCAAAGCCCTATCAAAATTAAGAAATATCAGACAAATTGAGATGCATTCTAGAAATCAACTGGCCTTTTCTCCACAAAAACATCAATGTCATGAAAGATAAAGAAAGGCTAAGGAAAGGCTTAAAATTTAAAAAGACCAAAGAGACATGACCACTAAATTATATACATGATTCTTTTTATTTTTTTAAGATTTCATTTATTTATTTGAAAGAGAGAAACAGAGAGAGAGAGAACAAGCACAAGTGGGTGGAGGGGCAGAGAGAGAAGGAGGCTTCCTGCTGAGCAGGGAGCCCAATGCAGGGCTCAATCCTGGACCCTGGGATCACAACCAGAGCTGAAGGCAGACACTCAACTGACTAAGCCACCCAGGCGTCCCTATATACATGATTTTTGATGGAATCCTGGATCAGGGAAAATTGTTACAAGCAACATTATTGAAAAAAACCGATAAAATTTAAATTTGGACTGCATTTTAATTGCGGGTATTGTATTAATGCTAAACTTTCTTAATTTATCATTGAATTATGGCTATGTAATGGAATGTCTTTTTTCTTAGGAAATATATCCTGGAACACTCAGAGATAAAGAGGTAGGATAGATGCAACTTCCACTCCAATGATTCGGAAAAATAATAATAAATATACATACATATAGGTGTATATATAAAAGACAAATACATCTATATAAAATATATGCATGCATAATATAGAAATAAATTATATAAATAATAAATATTAATATTATAATCTCTATATAATTGGATTTCTATGTATAGTATATATGTATATGCATATATACATATGCGTATATACACATATACATATATAATATATACATAAATGGTGTATACATATAAACATATATAGTACATACATATATAGTATATACATATATGCATATACATATATACATATTATTATATATATCTAATCTATATTATGTATATATACATATTATTATATATAATATATATGCATATACATATTATTATGTATATTATGTATTTGTATAAGGTATATATATGATATATAGTATATATGTATATGCATATTATTATGTATATATAATCTAGGTGAGGAGTACATGGGAGTTTTCTGTGTGATTCTTACAACCTTTCTGTAAATTTGAAACTATTTTATAATAAAACATTTTTGAAAGTACTATAGCGGTTATCTCTGAGTAATGAAATAATGAATTTTTTTTCCCATCTCCTCATCTCTATTTTCTTTCTCAACAGCAAACAGGAATCAATTATGTGGAAATATATTTTTGAATGCAAAAAATATATATCAATTAACTTTATCAACCACTCAAAAGGGAAGTATTTTAATGACCTGAGCAGATACTAACTTCATGAGAAATATTTGTCAGATTTTTTTGAAATCATAGAACAAGATTTATAACAGATCTCTAATGATGAGATTATATACCCATATGATACCTGTGGGCTATTAATGTTCACTTATCAAGAAAGAAGAAGTTAATAAACTGGGATTTTGCTTTAAGTATTTTAATATTAATTATAATGATACAGTACCACATATATTGATCATTTTAAATTTTCCTTAACTCAATTGCCAGAGCTTTCTTAAGGGCTTAAATTATTATCTCTATGTTTTGTGTGATGGCTAGACCATTCACAGAGAAGAAATCTCAAGCAATTAAGTATACAGTTTAGTCTCCCTCCCTGAGAAATGCTTATAGTGAATCTGTAAAAAGGAGGGCAGAAATAGGGTAATCATAGGAGATCTGTTTAGTCAGATTCTCACTCTGGGGAAAATCTGGTTAACACCTGGTGGCTATCAGAACAAGCTTGCCATTACCACATAACAGATTTGTGGTAGAAACTCAATAGCCACGTGTTGATTAAGTGGCGGGCAAAGCAGGAGACTTTATATCAGAGACAACCTGCTTTGCAAGATCTATCAAGGTTAGCATCAACTCTGTCTCAGAATGTACAGTATAAACACCATAGTGTTTGGAGGCTGAGTGAAGTTTTTTAAAATGTCAATCCATCTAACAAAATGGATAAGATAACTTTGTTGACCACAACCCTTAGAGCTCTGTATTGACTTAACAGCCAAATAAGAAAGAAAAATGGGGGTGAGGGGTGTAGTAATCAGTTAAAGAAGTTTGACTAGCAATAATTTGGCTACCGAGATTTGTAATTCAATTGAACTAAGTCATTTAAAGTAAGCCTTGGGGCCCCTGAGGGGCTCAGTCGTTAAGTGTCTGCCTTCGACTCAGGTCATGATCCCAGGGTCCTGGGATCGAGCCCCGCATCAGGCTCCCTGCTGGAGGAGGCCTGCTTCTCCCTCTCCCACTCCCCCTGTTTCTGTTCCTGCTCTCTCTCTCAAATAAATAAATAAAATCTTTTAAAAAAAGATTAAAGTAAGCCTTTAAAAAATTATAGGGAATATCTTTTCAGATTTACTATAAATATTGTGTTTTGAAGGTATTTAAAAATATATATATATTAGTACATCTTTCTCAATTTCAGTTCCTGGCAGCATGGCAGATCAAATAAACTAAACCCCTTGACTAAAACTAAATGAAAATGAATAAAAATATGAACATCTATTTTATTGCATTAACAAACGAGCAAGAAGATAAGGATTCTCCAGAGATCTGTAGTTAAGGGAAAACAGAAGTTCAACATGGTAAGCAGAGAACAGCTCACTCTCACCCCAAGGGCATCTTCTAAGCCCAGATAACTTTGGGCTTCACTTTTGAAGGCCTCACAGGGAGTGAAAACCTGAGAACAGTCTTTCAGAGTGGGAGGCCTAATAGGAGAGTCTACACATATATCTGAGTTTAAAAATCACACCCTCAGCAAAAAAACTAGACATAAAACTGTACCTCTTAGGAAAAGAAAATAAAATTAGCTATTTAAACCTTGTTTCTGGATTGAAGCCAGGAGGAAATATCTAAAAATAGAAAAGAGCACACATATAGAAAAGAAATTAAATTTCCTTACATGAAAAGCACTTGAAATATGTAATTTTTTTAAAAGATAGCATTTGCAATAACACCGACAAATCAATCAAACCAAAGATGTACAAGACATTACCAACATCAAAAAGCTGTGAAATTTTATTGAAACATATTAAATAGGAGCTAAATAGATAGATGTAGAGAGGTACCATGGTTCATAGACAGGAAGACTCAAGATTGTAAAGATATCACTTCTTCCCAAATTGATCTATATGTTCACTCCCAGTAGGTTTTACTTTGAAACTTGACAAGAAAATTGTGAAATTTAAATAGCAGGGCAAAGACTAAGAAGAGTCAAAACAGCCCATCACAGGAAATACATAGTGGAGATATCTGCCTTACCAGGTATCAAGTGTTATAAAAATCCAATATTTAAAATAAGGCAGGGGTGCCTGGGTGGCTCAGTTGGTTAAGTGTCCAACTCTTAATTTTGATTGGGGTCATGATCTCAGGGTCATGAGACCGAGGGCCCCCCCCCCAAGATCTGCCCATGATGGGCTCTGTACTGGGTCTGGAGCCTGCTTGGGATTCTCTCTCCCTCTGCCCCTCTCCATCTCAAGCACATGCATGCTCAGAAGGATTTTTTAGACACTACAGAAGTAGAAACCCTGAGGAAAGAGACTTAAGCCTCATTACCTTAAAATGAAGATCATCTGTTCATTTAAAACACCCTGAAGCAGAAACCATGAGTACTCCCAAATATCATTGTGTTACTCTACACTTCCCAGCCTCCCTTGCATTACAGCAGGGCCTCGGGATTAGATGTAATTTGAACAGTTGTGACATAAGCCACTTCTAGGCTTAGCACTTAAAAATAATCTGTGTAGTCCTCCAGCTGTGTTTCCCTTACTTCAGCAACTTGGAAGTCCATGCATTTTCTAAGGGACGGCTTCAAGATGGAGGACCTCCCTGCTAACACTAGACTTTGTTACTCCACTGAGACTCAAGGTTTATTTGTTACCCCAGCTGAGCCTATCCCATACTAACTAATAAACATCACAGAGAAAATGACAGCTACAAAGCAGAGTACACAACTTTCAGTCCCTCCACTCAACAAAAGATGAGTATCCAACATATTTTTTTATTTTTTAAAATTTTATTATGTTGTGTTAATCACCATACATTACATCATTAGTTTTTGATGTAGTGTTCCATGATTCACTGTTTGCGTATAACACCCAGTGCTCCATGCAGAACGTGCCCTCTTTAATACCCATCACCAGGCTAACCCATCCCCCCACCCCCTTCCCCTCTAGAACCCTCAGTTTGTTTCTCAGAGTCCATCGTCTCTCATGGTTCGTCTCCCCTCCGATTCCCCCCCCTTCATTTTTCCCTTCCTGCTATCTTCTTCTTCTTCTTTTTTTTATCATATAATGTATTATTTGTTTCAGAGGTACAGGTCTGTGATTCAACAGTCTTACACATATTTTTAAAACTCCCATAAATTAATAAGAAAACTAATGAGAAACTAATAAGAAAACTAATAAGATAAACAACCCAACAGAAAAATGGGCAAAAGATCTGAATAGTTTCTTTCACGATGATCAACAACTACATAAAAAGACATCCATTCTCCTTAGTAAATGTGAAAATGATACCTCATCATTTTCACTCCCATCAATACAGCAAAATGTTTGAAGTCTGAGAATACCCAGTGTTAACACAAATGTGGAACAAGAGAGATTCTTATCCACAGCTGATGGAAATACAAATCAATACAATATTTTGGAAAACGCTTTAGCATTACCTAATAAATGCTAAGAAGCTTATACTCTTCAATCAGCAGCTCTGCTCTGAAGTATATACTCCAGGCCAGTGCTGCCTGGTAGTATCTTTAATGTTGAAGGAAATTTTTTATCATCCAGTCGCCCATCATAGTAGCCACTTGCTACATGTGGCTATGGAGCACTTGAAATGTGGCTACTGTGACAAAAGAAGTGAATTATTTTATTTTATTTTAATTCTTTTTTTTTAAGATTTTATTTTTTTGACACAGAGAGACATAGCGAGAGAGGGAACACAAGCAGGCGGAGCGGGAGAGGGAGAAGCAGGCTTCCTGCCGAACAGGGAGCCCGATGCGGGGCTCGATCCCAGGACGCTGGGATCATGACCTGAGCCGAAGGCAGACGCTTAAGGACCCAAGTGCCCCAATTTTAATTCATTTTAATTGAAATATCCACCTGTACTAATATATATTGGACAGCACAAGCCTAGGTGTAAAAAAAAAAAAAAAAAAAAAAAAAAAAAAGAACCGTGTCACTTACGCACTTACGCTTCTGGGAAGAAAGAGTAGATGTAATCTTTTCTATTTCTCCCACTAAGTGCAACTAAAACTCTGGAGGGCGTAGGGGAGATCTGTATAACTATGAGCAGTGAAGAGAAAGCAAACTGGCTGGGACCTAAGGACCCTATGAAGAAGATAAAAAGATAAACTAGAGACTGAGAGAAAATATCTACAAACCACATATCCAACAAAGATCAGGTATCCAAAAATCCTTGAAGAAGTCTTAAAACTCAACATTAAAAGAGCAAACAATTCAAACAGAACAGGGGTAAAAGACCTGAAAACACACTGCACCAAAGAAGATATATAGATGATAAATAAGCACATGAAAATATGTTTGGCATCATTAGCCATAACGGAAATGCAAATCAACGCCATGGTGGGTTCCACAATACACCTATCAGAACGGATAAAATAAAGCAAAATGACAACACCAAAAACTGGTGAGGATGAGAAGAAAGTGAATTACTCAAGCATCGCTGGTAGGAATGGAAATGGCACAGCCACTCTGGAGAAACTGTTTTGCAGTTTCTTGGACAACTAAAAATATAATTGTTATATGACCCAGCAATTGCTCTACTGGGCCCTTATCATAGAGAAATGAAGACTTAGGGTCACATCCAAACCTGGACCCAAGTGTTCATAGCAGCTTTATTTGTAATAGCCAAAAACTGGAAATACCCGATGTTGTTGAACAGGTAAGTGCCTAATAAACTATGGTATATCCATACCATGCTATGACTCAGCAATAAAAGAAATTGAAGTATTGTTACATGCAACTGGCCGGGTGAATTTCCAGAAAATGAGGCTGAGTGGAAAAAAACAATCCTAAAAGGTTATATACCATATGATTCCATTTAGAAAAAAATTTTTGAAAAGAGAAAATTATAGAAATGGAGACCAGATTATTGGTAGCCTCAGGTTAAGGACAGGGGTAGTGTTTGGGAAAAGTGAGTGTGGGTATCCTTGGGCTGATGGAAATGTACATCAATGTTAATATCCTGGCCATGGGGTTGTACTAGAGCTTTACAAGATATCACATTTGGGGGAAAACTCGCTAAAGGTTATATGGGAGCTCTCTGTATTCTTTCCTGTAACTACATGTGATACTATAATTATCTCAAAACAAAAAGTTTAATTTTAAAAATACTGGAAAGAACTCAATGTCCATCAACAATAAAATGCAAGCATAAATTATGACATATTCATTTAATCATTGGAGTAAAATAAATTGGTGGAGAGTATTACCTCTGAAGAGAAGAGGAAGCAATGTTTTCAGGGGTGTGCCCTTAAGGGTGTTTCAGAGAAGAAGTAATATTTTTCCCCATAAACTGAGTGGTGGGTACACAGGCATTTATTGTACCTCTATTCTTTATAACTTACACATATTTTATAAATTTGAAATGATTTAAATTTTGAAGTTCTTTTCAAAGTTAAAAACCTTTCATTTTGATGTTTTTAAAGGATATTTTCAGTTCACCAATAAACTAGAAATTAAAAAGTCCACACTCCTTAGTATACGTGCTGAATCATTTCAATAAAAAATAAGTAGCGCATTTAGCAATTAAGATTAGGATTCATATTCTGCCTGTGCACAAACTGTGTTAAACAACACAGGAAAATGATCAGAACGCAGTTCAAGACAAGGTAGCAGTGAGACGGGAAATGAAAGAGGAAAGAACACAGAATTTAAGGTTAAAATGTAGCGAGCACTTTCTAAACGCATGTAACAGAATGACATTTGGGCTGGGTCTTAGACCAACAGTGAGAAAAGGTAAAACCAGATGGAGTCTTTACTATTTTGGATGGAGGGGACCCAGGAGGCTCTGGCCGTCTATCAGACCTGCTAGCGCTTCAGTGTATGAGTGGCTTTAAGAAAAAGGAAGAGCATTTTAGAATATAGCACTCATTAAAGGAAGGGCCTAGAGAATTCTGTGAAGGAGATGAAACCAAAACATTAGGGCAGAGGATGCTAAAGACAGAAATTCAGTGGAAATGTCTATCAAATTTTGAACAAAGTCCATCTGGGGGAGGGAGGGTAAGTCCATAGGTGGTATGTTTCGGGAGCTAAATGGCAATTCATAATACCAGGTGACCCTTGTTGAACACTCACTGTATTTCAGGCGAGGGGCTAAATACACTGCCTCATTTCATAATCAGAGAATGCTTCTCCAGGGTGACTCTTATTTTCCTGATTTTGTAGGTGGGGAATCGAAGACTCAGTGAGGTGAAGGATGCCACTAATAAGTGGCAGAACCAAGACAAAGACCCAGATCTGTCTGTCAGAGGCTAGAACACCTGCTCTGAATGACTTCAGCAACAGCAATGGGAGGGCAGAGAAAAGTTGCAAGTCCAGGTGTCCTGCTTTGGAAAGGAATGGAAGGCGTGATGAGCAGCCACACAAGTAACTTTATACTGGCCTAGCTAACTGCCAGAAAAGTCTGACTGACTGGCAGTATAAGCTTTCAATTTGGGAAGTGATTCCATGGCTAAGAAGCCTACCCTTTGCTCTTGGTCTTTTTCATTTGTTCTTGTCTGTACTTTGTTGTCCCTGGGGGAAAAACAAACTAGATACTCTTGCATGCCTGGAATTATATGTCCAGCAAGGGTAAGAGGAGAAAGAAAAAGCTGTCAGAAACTTAAAACGTTTCCAATTGTAACATTTTTGCTGACTGCATGAAAGAGGTCTTAACATGAGGAAGGAAATGCTAGCTCTGATGTGGTCAAGGCAAGAAACTGGGATTTCTGAAGCAAAATACTGAACTGACCCATCTGCCTGAAAAAAGTTGTGCATTACCCTTTCTAAGTATTTTGAAGGGGTGCTAAAACCCAACATTTTCTGATTTTTTGGAAAAGTGAAAAGCCATTTTTCCAAGCCACAACAGCATCCTGAAAAAGTAGTTCTGCCCCCGCTCCCCCCCCAAAAGGCAAAACACTTTCTGAGAGCACTAAACTAGCTTGCCCTTGGTGTAATTTAGCAATGCTTCTATCCACTCGCAGAAATAGCAACACATTCTCTGCAGATCAAATTTGCAATTTCTTAGGAAAATATCTTGGGTTTTGTATATGCATATTCATAAAATGAAAATAACTTGATTTGCTGGCACTCTGGGCCTGAAGCAGAGGGGCTTGGGAGAGAATTATCCCTGGGGGTTCGAGAAAAAGAGCAGGGCCAGAGAAAACAAAGAGAGTGGAGGGAAAACACAGGTCAGGTTTCTGGAAAGAGGAGCCCTGGACAGATGTTAACAGTGCAGATGTGCTGGGGAAAGAGTAGAGCTTTTCTACTCCAGATACTAGAGGATGAACTTGAAAACCCTGCTTGCCTGACCCAGATGGTGGAGACTCTCATGTCTGCCAGTGCAGAGCTGAAGGTGTGTCTGGATGCAAGCTGGCTGGGACTCCAGCCAGGGAGACAGAAGTGAAGCTGGGAATGAGAGGGAGGCGTTCTGATCTTTTTCAACAGAGGTGCCCTTCAGAACCCAGTTCCTATCTACCGCAGTGGCAGCAGCTTGTAGAAAAGCAGAGGGAATAATCTGGATATTTGTTGTTTGCCCCTAGGTTCCACTCTCTGCCTTTCTCTGTATTTTACTGATGGATGGATGGATGGATGGATGGATGGATGGATGGATGGATGGATTGATGGTTGGATGGATGGGTGGATGGAAGGAAGGAAGGAAGGGAGAGACTTCACCGCATTTATTCTGCAGCTCCTTCCCTGCTGGGCTATGAGGCTGTAGGGGCTGGGTTCTTCCAAGGCCGCTGTTGCTGCTGGGTAGTGGTGCCTGCTCCCTGCTGATGCTAGGCAGGGGGTGCTTCTCCATCTCCTCTGGTTTCTCTTAATACTGCCCTTGCCTATGTAATGATCCCCTCATGATACACTACACAGTGGGGGTCATTCCCCAAATATTTGAATGTTTGTCTGTCTCCTGCCAGGACCCTAACTCAGGCGTGAATATCTTCTGGCGAGCAAACGAGTTCCAGGAAGGCAATTTGAAGAGGGGGAAAGAGACTAGTGGCAAAGATGGGAGAGAAGCCTCCAGGACAGCATGCTGTTTGTGGTCCTTGGCTGTCCTCTAGGAAAGCAGCACTACCACCGAAGCCATCTGTCTTAGGTTATGGTGTTGCAGAAATTAAGCAAATGACATTGGGTGTCATTGGGAGCTTGGAGGTGGGAGGCAGTGTGAGGTTATGAAATACACACAGGTTTGAAGGTCACACAGACCTGGATCTGTTCCGTAGTACTTTTGCAGCCCGGAGAAAGTTACTCAAATCTCTGAAGTCTCTGTTTTTTCATCAGTGCTAAAAGATAACAGTACTTGCATCTGGGGGATTTTGTGTGATGGTTAATTATTCAGGTAACAAAAAGAATACGTGTAGGACAGGGTCCAGAGTGTTGCAGGTTCTAGGCCAGTGTTAGCTCCCTTCTTCCTTCTCTGCTTCCAAGCAACAGGACGAGTGGTGGGAGGTCATGGCCTGGGAGAGTAGATGCTTCTAGCGGGGAGAGGGGATGATGGTGCCAGACTATCACTTTGCTAATAACAGGCTGAAGTACCCAGTGGAAGGTGCACTATCACAGCATCAGAACTGGATTCAAGGTTTAGATCATCCACAAAGTTCATTGACTTTATACAGGACATCTCCCCTCTCTGAGCCTCAGTGTCCTACTGGGAAAGTGAATCATTTGGGCCAGATCAGCTTTTCCTAAGCTATGACTACAATCTAGAATTTGGAGGGAGACTGGGGAATAAAGAGCAGAGCATGTGTTCCGTCAACTTCCAAAAGGAAAATATAGAAGGCAATGGAAATGAAAATAGTGCATAAAATTACCTAGAGCATAAATAATGTGTTGGCGGGCCATATGCTAGATACATTTGCAGATGTGTTTTCTTTGACCTTGTGTGGTGGTGTTTTTGAAATCCTACATTACTTAACAACCTTTAGAGTCAGGAGACATCACCTGAAGATTCAGATCACCAGCTTCCTTTGAAGGTCTGGCCTACGCCCCCTACCACACAACTTCCTATGGGGTATATTGGTAGTTGGGGCAGAGCTGACACGCTCAGAGAGAACTTCCACTGGCCACAACCTTCACCTGAACCCCTTCACTCAGATGTTACACACCAGGCTCCCAGAGACATTTGTAAGTCCCAATATTAAAGGCTGTGCAGTAGCTTAAAAGTTGCCTTTTATTTTCATTAAAATAATAATAATAATACGAGTACAGTACTAGAATACAACTGATAATTGATTCAAGGAACAATTCAGTGATGCTATTTTGTCATAAAGAGATTGACTGGGACACCTCTCACACTGTTGGTCACTGTCAGGAAAACAGCCACATTATTCTGAAAACTAGTAAATGAGGGGAAAACAAAGATGTATTCTGTCTTTATAGTATGGACTCTATTTTCAGGTAATAATCGATGAGGGAAATCTCCGTTTTTGTTTTTTTTTTTTACTATTTTATTCATTTATTTGAGAGAGAGAGAGTGAATGAGAGGGAGAGGGAATCTCAAGCAGACTCCGCACTGAGCACGAGCCCGACGAGGGGCTCAATCCCACAACCGACAGATCATGACCTGAGCCGAAACCAAGAGTCGGTCACTTAACCTACTGAGCCGCCCAGGCGCCATGGGAAAGCTCCTTTTATAGACATTTCAGCTAATAATTGCAAAAGGAATGATAGAATTAGAATATCATCATTTTATAACACTCGATGCAATAATGGTAAGCATCAATGTTCTCTAACGCCACAAAATAAAGCCAGACCAGCTCCTTATGGGTTCCTGATGGATGCACAGGATACCACCTAAAATATTCTTTCCCCCCAAATCAAACCTGAATCTAATCAAATCTATAATTCTAGCAATATCATCACCCACTCAGAAACACAAGGGGACAGAGAAATTGGTCAAATGATACCATGGGGTTACAATCCACATTATCCAGACCTAGGAAACTTTACATTCATTCAACAAATAAATACTAAGGAAAAAGTAATGGGGGGGGGGGATAATCCATAAATTAAAAGAGCCAATACAAATCGACTAATGGCAATGTACGCAACTCATTTAGAACTTGATTCAAGCAAACTGTAAAAATCAAAAATAAATTCGTAAGGCAATCAGGGACGTTGAGTGGATGTTTCATGGCATTTAGAAGTACTGCATTTATTTGCTGTAAGACTTACACCAGCACTTTTGTTATTAATTCATTTCTTAGAGGGGTTTTAGACTCACATCAAAATTGAGCAGAAGGTATAGACAGTTCTCAAATACAGCCGCCCCCCACCCCCAGACACAAACAACTTCCTCTGCTAGCCGCATCCCCCCAGGAGACTGGCACATTGGTTATAACTGATGAGCCTACATTGACACATCATCACCAAAGTCCATAATTTACATTAGAGTTCACTCTTAATGTTGTACATTCTCTGTTTTGATAAATGTAAAATGATATGTATCCACCATCGTACTATCATACAGAATTGTTTTCACTGCCCTAAAAAATTCCTTGTGCTCTGCCTAGTCACCTCCTCCTCTTACCTGTCCTCTGGTAATCTTTACACCGTTCTAAATAATTTCACCTTTTCCAAAATGTCACATAGTAGGAATCATACACTATGTGGTTTTTTCAGATTGGCTTTTTTGACTTAGGAGTATGAATTTAAGGTTCCTTCATGTCTTATCATGACTTGATAGCTCATTTTTTTAAGCATCGAATAATAGCCTATTGTCAGGATTTGCCGGCTTGTCCATTCACTTACTGAAGGACATCTTGGTTGCTTCTAAGTTTTGACAATTATGAATAAAACTGCTATAAATATCCACGTGCAGGTTTTTGTGCGGACATAAGCTTTCAGTTACTTGGGTAAATATCAAGGAGCATGCTTGCTGGATTATATGGTAAGACTGTGTTTAGCTTTGTAAGAAACTGCCAAGCTGTCTTCCAAAGTGGCGATACCATTTTGAATTCCCACCAGCAGTGGATGAGGGTTCCTGATGCCTCACATCCTCACCAGCACTTGCTGTCTGTATTTGGAGTTTGGCCATTCTAATCACTGGGTAGCAGTATCTCACTGTTGTCTTTTTTTTTTTTTTTTAAAGATTTTATTTATTTATTTGACAGAGAGAGAGACAGCCAGAGCAGGAACACAAGCAGGGGGAGTGGGAGAGGGAGAAGCAGGCTTCCTGCCGAGCAGGGAGCCCGATGTGGGGCTCGATCCCAGGACCCTGGGATCATGACCTGAGCCGAAGGCAGACGCTTAACGACTGAGCCACCCAGGCGCCCTCTCACTGTTGTCTTAATTTGCATTTCCCCAATGCCATGTGATATGGAGCAGCTTTTCATATGTTTATTTGCCATCTGCTTATCTTCTTTGGTGTGTGTTAATATCAGTGGCCCATTTTTTAATCAGATTGTTTTCTTAACCTTGAGTTTTAAGAGTTCTTGGTCTATTTTAGACTACAGCCCTTTATTAGATGCATCTTTTGCAAGTATTTTCTCCCAGTCGGTGGCTTGTCTTCTCGTTCACTTGGCACTGTATTTCACAGGGAAGAAGTTTTTAATTTTAATGTAGTCCAGCTTATTAGTCATTTCTTTCATGGATTGGGCCTTTGGTGGTGGTGTACCTCAAAAGTTACCACATCACCATGCCCAAGGTCACCTGGCTTTCTGTTGTTATCTTCTATGAGTTATGTACTTTCACATTTTACAATTAGGTCTCTGATTCATTTTGAGTTAATTCTGTGAAGGGTGTAAGGTTTGTGTTTAGATTCTTTTTTAAAATTATTCATTCATTCATTCACTCATTCATTCATTCATTTGCATGTACATGTCCAATTGTTCCAGCACCAGTCATTAAAAAGATTATATTTGCTCCTTGTATACCCTTTGTTCTTTGTCAAAGATCAGTTGACCATAGGTATGTAGGTCCATTTCTGGCCTCTGTATTGTGTTCCATTGATCTATTTGTCCATTCTTTCACCAATACCACATTGCCATGATTACTATATCTCTACAGTAAGTAATCAAGTTGAGTAGCATCAGTCCTCCAACTTTGTTCTTCTCGTTCAATATTGAGTTTGCAATTCTGGATCTTTTCCTTCTCCATATAAATTTTAGAATGAGTCTCTTGAAATCCACAACATTATTTGCTGGGATTTTGAATGGGATTACATTGAATTTATAGATTAAATTGGGAAGAACTAGCATCTTGACACTATTGAATCTTCCTGTTCATGAGTATGAAATAGACCTTCATTCAGTTGGTTCATCTTTGATATCTTTCATCAAAGTTTCATAGTTTTCCTCATATAGATTGTGCATAACATATTTTGTTAGATTTATACATAAGTATTTATTGGGGGGTGTTAATATAAATGCTGGTATGTTTTTAATTTCAAATTCCATTTGCTCATTACTGGTATATAGGAAAGTGATTGAGTTCTGTATATTAACATTTGCTATAATTACTTATCAGTTTCAGGAGCTTTTTACTGATTCTCTCAGGTTTTCTACACAGACAATATTGTCATCTACAAAGAAAGACGGTTTTACTCCTTCCTTCCCAATCTGTATTCCTTTTATTTCCTTTTCTTGTGTTACTGGGTTAGCTAAGACTTTCAGTACAATGCTCTATTCCTAGCTTATTGAGAGTTTTTATCATGAGTAAGTACAGGATTTTGTTAAAAGCTTTTTCTGCATCTATGAATATGATCATGTGGTTTTCTTCTTAGCTTGTTGAGGTGATATATTACATTAATCGATTTTTGAATATTGAACCAGCTTTGCATAACTGGGATAAATCCTACTTGATCATGGTGTATAATTCTTTTTATACGTTGTTGGAATCCATCAGCTAATATCTTGTTGAAGATTTCTTATCTGTTCATAAGAGAAATTGGTCGGTAGTTTTCTTGTAACATCTCTGTTTAGTTTGGTGTTAGTGCTGCCCTCATAGGATGAGTTAGGAAGCATTCCATTCTGCTTCTACCTTCTGGAAAAGATTGTAGAGAATTTGTATCATTTCTCTGTTAAATGTTTGGTAGAATTCAGCAATGAAGTCAGTTCTTTCTATTCTGAAAGGCTATTAGTTATTTAATCAATTTCTTATAACGGATGTTGGCCTAATTAGATTGTCTATTTCTTCTTGTGTGAGTTTTAGTAGATTGTAGTCTTTCAAGGAATTGGTCCACTTCATCTAGGTTACCAGATCTGTTGGCATAGAGTCATCCATAATACTCTTTTTTTTTTTTTTTTTTAAAGATTTTATTTATTTTTTTGACAGAGAGAGACATAGCGAGAGCAGGAACACAAGCAGGGGGAGTGGGAGAGGGAGAAGCAGGCTTCCGCAGAGCAGGGAGCCCGATGCGGGACTCGATCCCAGGACTCTGGAATCATGACCTGAGCCGAAGGCAGACGCTTAACGACTGAGCCACCCAGGCGCCCCCATAATACTCTTTTATTATCCTTTTAATGTCCATAGATTCTGTAGTGATGGCCCCCCCTTTCATTTCTCATATTAGTAATTTGTGTTTTCTGCATTTCTTTCTTAGCCTAGCTAGAAGCCTATCAACTTTATCAATCTTTTCAAAGGACCAGCTTTTGGTTTTGTGGGTTTTTTGATATTGATTTCCTATTTCTAATTTTATTGATATCTGCTCTACTGTTTATTTATATTTTCTTTAAATTTATTATTCCTTTTATTATTTTTCTTCTAACTTTGTAAAAGGGAAGCTTAGATTATTAATTTTAGATCTTTCTTCATTTCTAGTATATGCATTCAATGCTAGAAATTTCCTTCTAAGCCCTGCTTTCACAGCATCTCACCAATTTTGATAAAATTGTATTTTCATTTTCTTTTAATTCAAATATTTTAAAATTGCTCTTGAGATTGCCTCTTTGACCCATGTGTTATTTAGAAGTATGTTATAGACTATCCAAGCATTTGGGACTTCACAGCTATCTTTCTGCTACGAGTTTCTACTTTAATCCCATTATACAGACATTGTAGAGTTCCTATTTTTTAAAATTTGTTAAGGCATGTTTTCTGGCCCAGAATGTGGTCTGTCTTGTTGAATGTTTCATATGAGCTTAAGAAGAATGTGTAATCTGCTGTTGTTAGATGAAGTTGTCTATAGATGTCCACTATATCCAATAGTGTTGTGCTGTTGAGTTCAACTATTTTCTGCCTGCTAGATATGTCCATTGATGATAGAAGGATGCTTACATCTCTAACAATGTTAGTGGATTTATCCATTTCTCCTTTCAGGTTTATGAGTTTCTGCTTCATGTATTTTGATGCTCTGTTTTTAGATGCATACATATTAAGGATTCTTATATTCTCTTGGAGTACTGACCTCTTTATTATTATGGAATGCCCCACTTTATTTTTTTTTAATTTTTTTATTGTTATGTTAATCCCCATACATTACATCATTAGTTTTAGATATAGTGTTCCATGATTCATTGTTTGTGCATAACACCCAGTGCTCCATGCAGAACGTGCCCTCCTCAATACCCATCACCAGGCTAACCCATCCTCCCACCCCCCTCCCCTCCAGAACCCTCAGTTTGTTTTTCAGAGTCCATCGTCTCTCATGGTTCTTCTCCCCCTCCGATTTCCCCCCCTTCATTCTTCCCCTCCTGCTACATTCTTCTTCTTCTTTTTTTCTTTCTTAACATATATTGCATTATTTGTTTCAGAGGTACAGATCTGAGATTCAACAGTCTTGCACAATTCACAGCGCTTACCAGAGCACATACCCTCCCCAGTGTCCATCACCCAGTCACCCCATCCCTCCCACCCCACCCCCCACTCCAGCAACCCTCAGTTTGTTTCCTGAGATTAAGAATTCCTCATATCAATGAGGTCATATGATACATGTCTTTCTCTGTTTGACTTATTTCGCTCAGCATAATACCCTCCAGTTCCATCCACGTCGTTTGGAATGCCCCACTTTAAACTTCATAACTTTCCTTGCTCTGAAGTCTGCTCTATCTGAAATTGGTATAGCTACTCCTATTTCTTTTAATTAGTGTTAGCCTGGTATACTTTTCTCCACCCTTTTATTTTAAATTTGTATGTGTCTCTATATTTAAGTTAGCTCTAATTTTTTTGATCCATTCTCATAATATTTGTCTTTTAATTGGTGTATTGACATTTAAAGCAAGCATTATTCTCATAATATCTGTCTTTTAATTGGTGTATTGACATTTAAAGCAAGCATTGAGATAATTGGATTAGTATCTGCTACATTTGTTACTGATTTCTATGTGTTGCACTGTTCTTTTTTATCTATTTTTTTATCAACTCTTTTCCTGCCACTTGTAGCTTTCTTTGAGCATTTTATATTTTTCCATTTTCTCTCCTATCTTACCATATCAATTATACTCCTTCTTTTAAACATATTTTTAGTGGTTGTTTAGACTTGTCTGCAATAATACATTTACTGCTATGTATGTAGCTCATTTATATAGTTTATACATATATGCATATATATTTGAATACATTTGCTATTACTATTTTGAACAAACTCTTATCTGTTAGATCAATTGAGAATAATAAAAATAAAAGTTTTTATTTTACCTTCACTTATTCATTCTCTAACATTCTTCCTTTTAAAATGCAGATCCAAGTTCTGTGTATATCATTTTCTTTCTATCTAAAGAACTTCTTTTAACATTTCTTGCCAGACAGGTCTACTGGCAACAAATTCCCTCAATTTTTTTTTTTTGACAAAGTCATTATTTCTTTTTCATTTTTGAAGGATAATTTTACAAGGCACAGAATTCTAGGTTGATGGGGTGTTTTTCTTGTAACACTTTAAATATTTCACCTCACTTTCTTTTTGCTTGCATGGTTTTTGAGAAGTAGAATGTAATTTTTCTTTTGTTTGTTTTTGTTTGTTTTACTTAAAAATGGGTTTACTCAGGAATAACAGAATTGCAATCCAGGACAAGCAAGTTATGACAAAACCATAGGCTTGTCCCAGAATATAATTCTGATCTTTGCTCTATGCAGGCAAGATTTTTTTTTTCTGGGTTTTCCAAGATATTTTCTTTCTCTTTCACTTTATGAAGGTTGAATGTGATACACCTTGGTATATGTTTTTTTGTCATTTATCCTGCCCGGTGTTCTCTGAGTTTCCTGGTTTGTGGTCTGATGTGTGACATTACTTGGGGGGAAATTCTCACTCAGCACTGCTTCAAATATTGCTTCTGTTCTTTTCTCTCTTCCTTCTTCTGGTATTCCCATTATGTGTATGTTACACCTTTTGTGGTTTTTCTACAGTTCTTGGATATTCTGTTTTCTTTCTATTGGTCTTTTTTTCCTTTGCTTTTCAATTTTGGAAGTAGCTTTTGTCATATCCTCCAGTTGAGAGATTCTTTCCTTAGCCATGTCCAGACTACTAAGGAAGCCATCAAAGGTGTCCTTTATTTCTGTTATAGTGTTTTTGATATTTAGTATTTCTTTCAGATTCTTTCTTAGAATTTCCATTTCTCTGTTTACATTAGCCACCTATTCTTTCATGTTGTCTATTTTTTCCACTAAGGCACCTAGCATATTAATTGTAGTTTTAAAATTCCTGGAATGGTAATTCCAACATTCCTGTCAGGTCTGACTGTCTTTCTAATGCTTGCTCTGTCTCTTCAAATTGTCTTTTTTCCTTTTAGTATGCCTTGTAATTTCTTACTGAAGATGTACTGGGTTAAAGAGACCGCAGTAAATAGGCCTTTAGTGATGGAGTAATAAGGGAAGAGGAAGGAAATGTTCTATGGTCCCATGAGTAGGTCTCAGTCTTTTGTTGAGCATGTGCTTCCGGACTGTGAACTTCACAAGTACTTCTCAGGGATTTCTCCTTACTTAGGTGCAGTAGGATGGCTACAGGGGGCTGAAGTTGGGTATTTCCCTTTCCCTACATAGAAGACTAGAGCCAGCTGAGGTTGGGTAATTCCCTCTGCCTAGATTAGTTAGGCTCTGGTAAAATAGTTTCTCTTGAGGGCAGCCCTTGTTAAGAACAGAATGCTCTGGTGTATTTCAAAATGGTTCCTTTTCCTTCCCACATGCTAGAAGCATGTGGGAATTTTTATCAAATATTTACTGTGAGAACTTGATAGAGCTACTGGAGGAGGCAAAATTTACAAAATTCCAAATTCTAAAATCACACAAGTGTGGGGATTTTACTGAGTCCCCTTGGACTTTTTTAATTCTCAGAGTCATACACACTGAGCCTCTGGCAATTCATCAAGAACAGTTCAGGTTTTCCTTCCTGGCATTGGTTCCCAAGAAGGGTTTGGCTTGTGGGTCTGCTCCAGTAATTATGATTCTCTGTATCTGATTGTCTGCCTCTCCAATATTGGGGTGGTGGTTTGCCTGTGACCTCACTTCTCTAACAGATATAAGAATTGATTTTTCAGTTTATTTGGCTTTTTACTTCTTAGGACAGAGTGGCAACTTGTAAGTTCTGGACTAGAGAATGGAAGTCTACTTTGTTTTTTAAATGAATCCCTATATTTTAAAGATACATGTAAACTATTTATAGATGGAATGATATGAAATCTGGGATGCTTCAAGATGACCTGAAAGGATAGAGGATACAGATGAAACAAGATTGGCCATGAGTTGATTGTCATTAAGTTGGGTGATGGGGATAGTACACTGGTGCTCAGTATATTATTCTCTACATACAGTATATGTTTTCAATTTTTCAGTTTTTTTTAAAGATTTATTTATTATTTGAGAGAGAGAGAGAGGAAGCTCATAGTGTGGGGCAGGGAAGGGACAGAGAGAGAGGGAGAGAAGCCCAAGCAGACTCCCCGCTGAACACAGATCCTGATGTGGGGCTCAATCCTATGACCCTGGAATCATAATCTGATCTGAAATCAAGAGTTGGACACTTAACCAACTTAGCCACGCAAGTGCCCCTCTTTTTTCACAGTTTTTAATGTGTCCTCTTTTTCACTCCCTGATGAATTTCCAATAGCTACACCTTTCTAACAGCCAGGCCCATTTCTCCCCCTCCCTCCCTTTTCTCCAAATAACTTATAAATGTTGGCTATAGCTTATGGATATCCTAAGAGAAAGAAAAATAATTATGCCTTAGAAGTATTTCCCATTCCCTAGTCCTTCACATTTCTTTACCCTTATCCTGAATACACCATTCTATTATTCTCCTCAAAATTTTCTCTATCTTTTAAATCAAATTTTTCTTAACTTTGCCCTAAGAATATTATCTATGAAATCAAAATAAAAGAGGTTGTAGCAATATTTTAATGCACACAAAAATAAATCTTTAACCTGTTGTAGGTTCATAACCCTCTTAGAAGATTTCCTAGAATAATCTAAAATCTACCTCCACATGCAGAGGGCAGAGAGAGACTGAAGAGAGAGACAGGCCACTCCAGGTTTGTAAGTGGCAATCTTAGTAAGAGCAAAAGGAACTTACATACAAGGCTTATCTTGGGCAGCAGCAAGTTGAATGGATCTCTGCGCCCACCCTCCAAATCTTGAGAATTTATAAAGAGTCCCTAACTGGGCTCTGTCACATATGCTGTGCAGGTGTTTTCAACATCACATCATTGTCTCAAGGCTATGTCCTTGGCAGCAGCTTGTGGGACAGGGAAGGCAAGAAGAACCCACATTCCAAGGACAGGAAACAGGATGAGGAGCCCCTGAGCGTCCAGGTCCAGGTCACAGGTCAATCGGCAGTAGTCATGTCTTTTTTTTTATCATGTTCCCCAATACAGTAAAATAAAATGCATTGGTTCATGGACCTCTTTACATCAACATACATTTCACCAGAAGATATGTGTGCTATGCTCTGGGAAATACTGCATTAGCTCAAATGATGATCACAATCATGGAGAGAGGTATGTGAATACCCACCACAGCACCCTCAAAATTTTTAAGTCATGTTATACCTCCCTGTTCCTGTGCTAATGTTTGGAAGATGAGTAAATGGCAGAATTAGAATTTTTGCTTCTTCAATGTGGCAGTTTTTCTTAAACCTGAATTTCTTTGAGAAATTGCACCTGCTTTATTATGCAAATTCCCAGTAGTTTCAGAGAATGTAACTGTTGTCCTGACTGTCCATCAAATGAGGGAGGTATAAATACATGTTTGTTTCTTGAGAGATGCTTCAGAATTCCAGCTAAAAGAGAGAGCTGTTGTTTTGGCTACACTTTGTTTTTAATTTATCTGAGAAGGGAACTGTGAATGAATTGATCACAGAAGATGGTATTTTGTTTCTGAATGCAGTCATGTAAAAATCAATGCACATATAAATGTGGCAAACCATTTCAACTGTGCCTAGAGTTTGCTTTCTCTTTCACCTCTTAGATTGAGTTTTCTTTCATTGGATCAGAGCTTTAGAGACCCTGAAGCTGGGGGGGTGGGGGGGCCGGAATACAAAAGAGTATAAGTTTGGGCTTTGATCCAATCTTAAAGAACTTGAAAAATGACAATTCTTTGTTTTTTGGTTATTATAATGCAACAGGACCAGCAGCTGAGTGATTTTAAGAAAACAAATGCTCCAATAAATTGGTCATGTACTACCACCACCATTAAAATCTGAGCATATATGGCTAGGAACCCAACAAAATCCATGAAATCCATGTGAGGAAATGCTTCTGAAAATTGAATGACTCTGGAATACTGGAACTTCATAAAAAGCAAACAGGACAACTTCTATAAATGTACCAGGCTTTTAAATTAGCCTTAAAATAATGAACGTCGATTTTCAACCTTTTTAGGGTATTTTACATCAAAGAATGTGATGAATGTTGCAATATCACTTTTTACTCTTGTGCAAAAAAATATTATTCTCAGTAGACATTGCAACATAAAACAAAAATGCTTTTATTACCAGTAGCAATGATGTGACAAGCCTGATAAATGTAAGTTTAAGATTCCTTTGGATTTTGGCATCCCTTCACACTTATTTTCAAGTTACTAATAGATTCTGTAGGTTTGACTAGCCATCATTTAAGAATGTCATTTAGTCTGAAGTGACAGAAAAGTAAAATGTTCTTAAATGCCCAATTTTTCTTTTTTCCCTGACCGAGTTGCTAATGACTAAAAGTAATATCTTTTATTCATGTTGTCTGAGTGATGAAATGGTCATTGCGAAATGATGAATATCAAGCGGAGATATTTTCATTTAACACTCTTCAAAAAAACTTTAACAGGAACCTGGCTGCCCTGTTTTGGTTGTTTTTGTTTGTTTTAAGGAGACTTAGATTGGCAGATACACTCTTCCAACTGAATGAGCCTTAAATGTCTCTCATGCGAAACCTAGATGTATTAGAGGAAGCCTGCTTCAAATGAGTTGGCTTACAGGCTAATTAGTGCACTGGAGACCAAACAGGGTTCTACTGTTTTCTCTTACACTATGGAGGTTCCTCAAATGGTGACAGTTGGCTACCTACATGTAAGTAGTTAATGCCAAAAGGATCCATTGCGTTCCACGCCGCACATGCTTTGAAAGTTATGTGGTCATATTTGAAACGCCACATAACAGCCACATTAGGGGTCTCTAGGCTTGTTACCATGAATTTTGAAATGTAAATAATCAGCTCAGGTCCCTCAGGGTGTCTTGGGGATTGAAATTTAACTAGCTCTTAATATTTTCGCTTGCCATTTGGAAAAATACAACTTATTTCTTTACAAACAACTAAGCATCACCAAACTTGTATAAAACAATGCTTATCATTGCTGGAACTTTTCATCCATTCATTCATTTCTTCATTTATTAATTTATTCCAAGAAAAAAAAATTTTTTAGTTTCAACTGTATGCCAAACACAGGGAGAACAACGGAAAACAAGGCAGAGAGATCTCCTCTCCTGCAATGACTATACCAAGGGGAATTTAAATTGTGAGCAATAAATACAGCAGATTCATATAGTGGTAGAGTGGCAGAAAGACATAGAAGTATGGGGAGCTATTTTAAATGGATGAGTCAGCAAAGGAGTCAAGGCCCATGAACAGTGATACTCAAAATACATTCCTTGGACCAGCAGCATCTGCATCATCTGAAATCATGATGGAAAGGCAAGTTCTTGGGCCCCACCCTTGATCTAATGAATCAGAAACTCTAGAAGTCAACCCAAACTCGGGTGGGGCCAGTGATCTTCCATTTTAACAAACCTTCCAGGAGATTCTGAAGCACCTTTGCACTTTGAACTTCTGATGACTCTGAAGTAACAGTGTATCCTCTCTTCACCACATAGCTGCTCCCCCACCTCCAAGTTATTTCCCATTTCTTTGCTCTTCAAAGAGAGTTTACTTTTCTCACAGTCTTTCTTAATTCTACTTCAATCAAGTTTATGTTTATATCACTATACCAAAATTGCTCACGCCAACATCACCAGTGACCTCACTTTGCTAAATCCAAGGATTTTCAGTCTTTGTGTTACCTGAATTATTCACAGCATTTGACACAACTGACCCATTCCTTTCTGAAGCAGTTCCTTCCCTTGGCAGTCTCCTACCTTACTAATGATCCTTCCGGTTGGCTTCCCTTTATCTGCTCCAGTAAATTGCAGTGCCCCAGACCTTAGACCTAGGACCTCTTCCTCAGTGATCTCATTTAGTTTTATGGGTTTAAATACCATCTACATACTTTCAACTTCCCAACTTAGATCTCTATCTTTGACTTTTCTGTAAACCTCAGATTTCCACTTACACGTAGATGTCTAATAAGCTTCTGAAACTTAACAAGACCTTAACAGAACTTTTGATTCTCACCCTGAAACTTGCTTCTCCATCTCCATAAATGACAACTCCACCTTCTGAACTGCGCTGGCCTCAAATCTTGGAGACAACCTTCACTCTTCCTTCCTTTTGTATCCAGTATCCAATCTTTCAATATATGCCTCCTGTTGGTCTTATCCTCAAAATTTAATTAGAATCCTACTACTTATCACCCCCATCACTATTACCATTCTGGCTCAAGCCACTATCATGTCTCACTTAGGTAATTGCTCTAGCATCCGAATGGGGGTTTCTACTCTCACACTTGTTCCCTACAGTCTATTTTCCACAGGAAGAACCATCCATCTCACTCAAAAAAAAAAAAAAAAGGCAATGTTTTTACAATAAACTACAAAGCCACATGTGGTCTGAACCCCTGCTTACCTCTCAGAGCTTCTCTTCTACCAGCCTCTCCCTTGTTCCCTCTGCTCCAGTCACTTAGTTTCCTAGCTTTCCTCAAACAAACAGGCATGCTCCTGCTTCACGGCCTTTGTATTTGCTTTTCCAACGGCCTCGAGTGCTCTTCCTCTAGATATTCTCATCTATGACTCCTTCAGGGTATGCTCAAACATCTTCTTAGTAGTGACATGTGCTCTACTTATTTCTTTATTTATCTGATAGAATAGAGCACCCTCTGAGATACTATATAATTACTTATGTGATTTGTCTGTTGTCTATCTCCCCTCACTAGAACTGAGGACAGAGACTACCAGTTTTGTTCATTGATTTATCTCCAGTGACTAGAACAGTGCCCGGCACAAGGCAGGTCTTTCAGTACATATTTGAGGAAAGAACTAATTTAATGCTTCAGGTCTTAGATCAAATATCTACCTCCTCAGGGTGGATTAACCCATCTAAAAGGCCCTTCCACACCCCTACTCTCTGGCCTATCACCCTGTCTCTTTCTTTATGTGATTGTGAAGATCTGTGTTATCTCATTAATATGTAATTTATTTGTGTATAATGTCTTCCTACCAAACACACTAGGTTATACATCCCATGGGAGCTGGGACCTCATCTATCCTCATGATGCTTAGCACCTAACAGAGTGATGCACCTCAAATATTTTTCAAACAAGTGTGGAAAGAAATAAGGAGCTTTCTCTGCGCTCTCTTGACATTATCCTATTTAGTTAATCTTTGTATCACACCTCTGAGACATATGATGTCACCTCCATTCTATTTATGAGAATACCAGAGCTCGGGGTGTCTAATAGCTTGCTCAAAGTCACTTAAAAAGAAATCACAAAACCCAGGGCAACATCTAAAATCCACCCTCTTTCCATTCCATTCTTCTATAGGGAAACCAGCCACAGGGACAATAGGGTCTTTTTGACATAATACCCTAATTTGAAGAAGAAGATGTTTTGTCAAAGGTGTAAATAATGAATAATGTCTTCATGGCTATTCCTCCCTACTACTTTATTGTTACTTTAAAAGAGGATTTCACATTTTAACCCAAGTGAGTTATAAAGATATTGAGACCTATGAGAGAAAGACATTTCAGAAAATAAGGCTTTCATTTTTTTTAATGACTCCAAAATGGTGGCTAAGTTTAGGACTACATCTAGGGGATGGTGGAGTGGAAGGAGTATTGAATCTGGAGTCCAGGTCTGCCACAAATTAGAATTTGAGAAGAATCACATCACCTCCCTCAGTGGCAATTTTCTCATCTAAAAAATGAGGATAACACCTACTTTGAACACCTATTGACCGCAGAGATAAGAGCACAAAAAAGTCCGTCAAATTGTCTGTTGTCACTTTGATGTCATTGCCATCCCTTCTGGGGTGTCCTCTGCTTTGCACAGAAGAAACCAAAACAATTCTCCAAATCCCTTTCACGGAACACTTCCAGTTGGTTTCTGCCAAGAAAAATCAATTGTAGAAGATGTGGGGAACAGAAGGGAAAAGCAGTGGATTACCATGAAAAGGCGATGTGACAGATGTGATGTTCTCAGCTTCCAAGTAAACTCCCATGCCTCACTTGCTTCAGTGCTGCAGGACTCTGGGGCTCTCTCCCCTAGTATGGCAGGCTGGGTGGCTCAGCGGGGCTTCCTGGAGCTTTTCAGAACCACAGTAGTTTGCAGGGAGCACCCACACCAGACAGTTCAAGGCTGCAGGCTGAGGGGATTAGAAATGGCTTTCCAGGGGTGCCTGTGTGACTCAGTTGGTTAAGCATCTGCCTTCGACTCAGGTCATGATCTCAGAGTCCTGGGATGGAGCCCCATGTCAGGCTCCCAGCTCAATGGGGAGTCTGTTTCTCCCTCTCCCTCTGCCTCTGGCCCTCCACACCCCCACTTGTGTTCTCTCTCTCTGTCTCAAATAAATAAAATCTTTTAAAAATTAATAAAAAAAAAAAAGAAATGGCTTTCCTGACCTTTCCTCCCTCACACTTTGCAAAAATTGCACAAATCTCTAATCCCCTGAATTTAGTCTCTTTATACCAGAATACCTGGAGTGATTTCTGTTTACCCAGTAAAATCCTGAATCCTAAACAATAGGAACAATGTATGCATATTGAGCACATCTTTTGAAGAGCTACGGTTTCAGGTGCACCGTCTCCTTGAATTCCTACAGTAGTCCTGTGAGGTTGAGGCTGTTAGGAGGTCCTTTTAACCCACGAGAAACTAGGGTTTAAAGAGGTAACTTGCACTCAATTTATAAGCACCACAGTGGGGATGAGGTAAATGTCTTGTCAGTTCAGGCTGCTGTAACAAAGAGCCAAAGACCTGGTGGCTTAAACAACAGAAATTTATTTCCCAAGGTTCTGGAGGCTGGAAGTCTGAGATCAGAATTGCCAGCATGGTCAGATTCTGGTGAGGGTGCTCTTCTGGGATGCAGACCACTGACTTCTCATTGTGTCCTCACAGGGTGAACAGGGGACAGGAGAGAAGAGCTCTCTGGAGTCCCTTTCATGAGGGCATTAATCCCATTCATGAGGGCTCCACCCACATGACCTAATCACTTCCCAAAGGCCTCACTTCCTAATATGATCCCACTGAATGTTAAGAGTTAAGAGATGAATGGCGGGGGGGGGGAGGGGGAAGGAGGGGACACAAACATATAATCCATAATAATAAGAGAGCACATTATAAACAGGAAAGCACATTATAAATAGAAAAAGCACTGTATAGAAAAGATGCATGGCTCCATATTCTTTCCCAGCAGGATTTCCCACAAGCGTGAGAACAAACCCCTCCTTTTTCCTTTTGGGGTCAGGGTCCTCAAAGTTCCTCCATTCTAGAGTTTTTCAATCCTGACACCATTGACATTTGGGGTGGGATAATTCTTTGCTTGTGGGGAGAGGAGGCTGTCCTGTGCCTTGGAGAAAGTTTCACAGCAATCCCTGGCCTCTACCCACTAGACACCAGGGGAACCCCCTACAGGTAAGACAACGAGAAATGCCTCCAGGCATCATCAAATATCCCCTGAGGGGTAAAATGCCCCCCTCTGAGCCTCCCTCTTTTCCAACCACTGTGTTCTGTAGCTGTAATGGTGTAAAATCTGCCTCCAGTAGGACATCCTCACTAGGTTCCTGTGCTAACAGCAGACGGGCAAGTGCAAGCTTTACCTGAAGAGAAGATGCAGTGTTGTGGTTACTATACAATTTGGTTTACAAACATTAAAACCCACCTATAGCAAAAGATGGGAAAAATGCTCATCAACCTGTTCACATTCATTTATATCAGGGATGTAAGCTGGAATAAGAGCAGGAGAGCTGATGAGCTCTTCTAAACGTGTCCCTGCTGTGGTTTGACTTATTAGAGTGAACCAAACTTTTCCAAACAGTGTTTCAAATTGTTTTATTGATTACAATTAAAGCGGCAGTAAAAATTAGAGCACACAGTATGTGCAGACCCCACGTGAGACACAGGGAAAGAGACCAAGACGAGACACATAAAGTCCCTGCCCAAAGCCACCAGACCTTTCTGGAAAGATCAAGAGAGTGTTCTGGAATGTTCTCGAGTGTCATCGGAAGGGTACTCAAGGTTGTGGCCCCTAACACAGAACAGCAAGAGAGAACAACTCTGAAGGCATCATTGCCCTGCAAGCCAGCAGCCCCCAGTCAACACCTTTGCTTGATTATCTGGTAATAAAGGGAACCACCTCAAGTTCCTCTGACCCCAATCGTAGGCAAAAGGTATTTCATTCTCCACATGCAAATTGCTGACGATCCCCTCTCCCTACTCAGTCCCTACCTACTTTAGCTCTCTGTTACCCTCGTGCAGGGTAAAGCAAGCTCTGCCCCAAAGGAAAGCAGAGAGAATTACTGATGGCTGGTGCTCCCTCATTCACTCAACATCAGCCACTATGGTTCTAAGTTCTTTGAGTTAGGACTGTATTATTCAACTCTAGAAGCCTGTAAATAGCTAGTATGTTCTCAAACCAACTGAATGAAAGTCACTGGGATCGATACCAATCGTACTGGAACTGAATATGAGAGTGGGGGACAGTGTGGCGTAGCAATTTTAACAACTCCTCGGGGAGACATTTTTGCACAGAAAGTATACTATTTTTATACAATATGCACTTAATAAATCTTTTTTAGTCATTTTAAATCGATTCGGATGAAACCAAGTGAATCCTTCATTGAATGCTAAAAAGTATAAAGAGATGTTGAATTGAAAAGGTATGAGTTTTTCAAGCTTGGCATTTCCCTTCCATAAACCTCTATGATTTGGGTTAAAGCAGAGTAGCTTTCAAATTAAAGAGCAGTCTAACAGGCCTTTAGAAATGTATATGAAACATCAGGGCAAATGGCCCCAAATTCCAGGAGACTTTGAGATTTAAGTCTGATGTCTGGGCACCCTATTAGTCGACTGTATTACTCTGAGAAGTGTTTGAGAGCAAATAATTATTAAAAACATCACCAGAAAGTTATTTCATCACTTTCCTAATTTCATTTCAGAGGATCTAAATTTATTTCTACCTGGATGTCTGCCTGGAGCAATCAAATCATCTCCGTGCCAGCCAGGTGAAGGGGACTGATACGGGAGCGTGCTTCTAAGAGCATCTGCGCTTCTAAGTTTCAAGTCACTGAAAGTTTCAAGCCATGTCCGAACTCAAAAGGGATGTGCTGCCAATTATGACAGGGACGGGGGAAATAGCACTGTCTCCTTAAAAAGGAAGATGGCCAAAACGAAGGAAAAGAAGATTTGGGCACACAACAAACAGAAGGAAATAGATTTAAACCAGTAAATAAACATTGATTAGTCTTTACAGGAAGGTTGTTAAATTACATTTATACTGAAAGGATGAAATTTCTGGAAAATGGTACACTGAAGGCTTCATTTTAAATTATAAATTTTCATCTAAAGAGCAAATTGTCTTAAAGGCCCCATTTTATTACTCAGCACTGTTTTCACTTTATGGAATATTTTGCATTATATTTTAATTAAAGTTATAATTACAGAACTAAATATAATTAGCTTCTTTCTTCAAAAGAAATTGGAAGTGAACTTACTTTATTAAATTTTCAATTTGTTTCCTGCAGTGTTACATAGTTTATTCTAATTAATTGAAGGAGAGCTCATAAATATTTTATCAACATGGGAATATGATTAAAAACTCAAGAATTTTTCCCTTGATTTTTTAAAATTTTATACCCTTAATTTTTTGGCTTGTGCTCAGATACATGCAGATGAAGTAGTAGGATAAAGTCCCTTGATATGTTCCCTCTTGACCTGATGCTTAGCATCTGGGTTGGTTGAGGTATTTATTCCTCCATTTTATTTTTCCTTCGGGGTCAGCATTTTGAAGTCATTTTGAGGCTTCCCAAAGGAAGAAAGGAAATTGTCAGGCTTTATTCATCCTTACTGAGTGGATACATTAGTGGATACTAGATGTCACTGCCAGATGTGGTATTTTTGCCTGGCTTACCGCCCCCCTAAACCCTCGTGAAATATTCATTCCACAAGTATGGGTACTTCATTTGTTTTGTTGGGTGTCCATCCACAGCACCAAACGCAGCATCCAGCACCAAGGTAGCGCTCAGTAAATGCTTACAGAATGAAGGAGAATGGGCCCACCTTTCCCAACATTTGTTCCCCTGAAGACTACTTCTGAAAGATAAATGAGTGTTCCGTGTGATGATCTGATATACACATAACATCGTGAAAAGATCCCCCCCATCTAGTTAGTTAACACATCCATCACCTGAAATACTTACTTTGTGTGTTTATGTGAGAATATTACAGTTCCCTTTTCTTAGCAAATTTCAGTTATACGGTACAGTGTGACCAACTACAGTCAGCATGCTTTACATTTGCTCTTCAGACCTTATTCATCTGAAAAATTTCACTTTTATCAAGCTCTCCCTATTCCCCCATCCCTCAGATCCCAGCAACCACTTTTCTATTGTTTCTGTGAGCCAAACAAAAAAGTCCAACTCATAGAAACAGTTTCTTGACAGAAAGACTTCCAAGGGAATCAAATATATAATTTTACCCATTCTTTATTTAACCAGGAACATTTTTTCCCCTAGTGGATGTCTCATGAGACTAGTGTTCTGCAGAGCATACACTGGGCAATGCTGCTGTATGTTTTGGGGCTTTGGAAAAAAAAATTTTAACCTTAAGTACTTGACAGTGCAGTCAGACATGTCCCTCAGTTCATGTACATCATCATCACCAAGCCATAGTGCAAGGCCCCATCTTGAGCAATTGATCAATTGATTCACCTTTAACTCCATTCCATCTCTTTTGCATATGAAACCATATCAATGTATTTAGTGTGCATATTTTTGTTCATAATACATTCTTATGTGGGGCTGGAAAAGGAGTGGAAGGGATATGGAAAGAAGTGATACCTCTGAATATTCTTTTTTGTATATAGTTTGACTTTCTGAAGCTTTTAATTTTCTACATATACAAAGAAAGAAAGAGAGAGAGAGAGAGAAAGAAAGAAAGAAAGAAAGAAAGAGGAAGGAAAGAAGGAAGGAAGGAAGGGAGGAAGGAAGGGAGGAAGGGAGGGAGAGAAGGAGGGAAGATAGAAGAAGACTAAAACCAAAAGCAAACTGAACCACATGAATTCAATTATACTTCAAATGAATGTCATAACCACTCTTTTTTTTTTTTTTTTTTTTAAAGATTTTATTTATTTATTTGAGACAGAGAGAATGAGAGAGAGAGCACGTGAGAGGGGGGAGGGTCAGAGGGAGAAGCAGGCTCCTCGCTGAGCAGGGAGCCCGATGCGGGACTCGATCCAGGGACTCCAGGATCATGACCTGAGCCGAAGGCAGTCGCTTAACCAACTGAGCCACCCAGGCGCCCAACTGAGCCACCCAGGCGCCCTGTCATAACCACTCTTAAGTGACATAGAAAGAAAGAAAGGAAGAGAGGGAGAGAAGAAGGAAAGAAGGAAAGAAGGAAGGAAGGAAGGATGAACTAATCCAAGTAACTGACTATAAGCTTCCAGTGTGCAGCTGAATAGGATAGGGTGGAGTGGGTTAAGGGCAGGAATTGCAAACAAATCCTGAGCAGTTTTTAATAAGGGTTGTTCTTTGTAATGGTATGGGAAAAGCAATTATGAAACTATTTTAGACATATTACAAGATTGAGCAAATGAATAAATTTGGGAGCCAGGTGTTCTAGTGAGGAAGAAGGTACATAAAGACATGAAATGGGGGGCACCTGGGTGGCTCAGTCGGTTGAGCTTCTGACTCTTGGTTTTGACTCAGGTTGTGATCTCAGGGTCATGGAATCAAGCTCCTGTCAGCTCTGTGCTCAGTGCAGAGCCTGCTTGTAAGATTCTCTCTCTCTCTCTCTCTCTCTACCTCTCCCTCTGCCCCTCCCCCTGCTTGCAATCTCCATCTCTCACTAAAATAAATAAATAAAATCTTAAAAAAAAGACATGAAATGGGGAAAGACAAGAAAGAACCCTGTAGTTTGGAAATTGGGGATATTGATGTGAATTCATGATTTCAAAGATATGTGTATGAATGTGTATATGTGTACATGTTTAAGCATATATGTATGTAAGCACTGGTATAGAAATGTTTATGTACATGCATATAATTCCTAGCTCTGTGCATTGAGAGGGCCAAATGCCACACTCCAGCAACAAAGAGCACACCTAGTGCTTAGAGCTAGGTAGCTAAATGATTCTCCACTAAAAGGAACCAGGAATCGTTAAAGCAATGACTGATACTGGGGCTTGGATGAATAGGTACAAGATTAGCCTGGCACATCTTATTGTGTGATAAAGTAAGTGCTCAAAGAATTGATGGCAGCATGTCTAAGAACACAGAAGTCAGCTTAAAGATGCTCCCACTAGCATAAAAGGCATCCAAATCGGCAAAGAAGAAGTCAAACTCTCACTCTTTGCAGATGATATGATACTTTATGTGGAAAATCCCAAAGACTCCACCCTAAAACTGCTAGAACTCATACAGGAATTCAGTCAAGTGGCAGGATATAAAATCAATGCACAGAAGTCAGTGGCATTCCTATACACCAACAACAAGTCAGAAGAAAGAGAAATTAAGGAGTCGATCCCATTTACAATTGCACCCAAAACCATAAGATACCTAGGAATAAATCTAACCAAAGATGCGAAGGATCTGTACTCAGAAAACTATAAAATACTCATGAAAGAAATTGAGGAAGACACAAAGAAATGGAAAAACGTTCCATGCTCATGGATTGGAAGAACAAATATTGTGAAGATGTCAATCCCACCTAGAGCAATCTACACATTCAATGCAATCCCCATCAAAATACCATCCACTTTTTTCAAAGAAATGGAACAAATAATCCTAAAATTTGTATGGAACCAGAAAAGACCCCGCATAGCCAGAGGAATGTTGAAAAAGAAAAGCAAAGCTGGCGGCATCACAATTCCGGACTTCCAGCTCTACTACAAAGCTGTCGTCATCAAGACAGTATGGTACTGGCACAAAAACAGACACATAGATCAATGGAACAGAATAGAGAGCCCAGAAATGGACCCTCAACTCTATGGTCAACTCATCTTTGACAAAGCAGGAAAGAATGTCCAATGGAAAAAAGACAGTCTCTTCAACAAATGGTGTTGGGAAAATTGGACAGCCACATGCAGAAGAATGAAACTGGACCATTTCCTTACACCACACACAAAAATAGACTCCAAATGGTTGAAAAACCTCAATGTGAGACAGGAGTCCATCAAAATCTTAAAGGAGAACACAGGCAGCAACCTCTTCGACCTCAGCCGCAGCAACTTCTTCCTAGAAACATCACCAAAGGCAAGGGAAGCAAGGGCAAAAATGAACTATTGGGACTTCATCAAGATAAAAAGCTTTTGCAAAGCAAAGGAAACAGTCAACAAAACCAAAAGACAACTGACAGAATGGGAGAAGATATTTGCAAATGACATATCAGATAAAGGGCTAGTATCCAAAATCTATGAAGAACTCATCAAACTCAACACCAAAAGAACAAAGAATCCAATCAAGAAATGGGCAGAAGACATGAACAGACATTTTTCTAAAGAAGACATCCAAATGGCCAACAGACACATGAAAAAGTGCTCAACATCGCTCGGCATCAGGGAAATCCAAATCAAAACCTCAATGAGATACCACCTCACACCAGTCAGAATGGCTAAAATTAACACGTCAGGAAATGACAGATGTTGGCGGGGATGCGGAGAAAGGGGAACCCTCCTACGCTGTTGGTGGGAATGCAAGCTGGTGCAGCCACTCTGGAAAACAGTATGGAGGTTCCTCAAAAAGTTGAAAATAGAGCTACCATATGATCCAGCAATTGCACTACTGGGTATTTACCCCAAAGATACAAAAGTAGGGACCCGAAAGGGTATGTGCACCCCGATGTTTATAGCAGCAATGTCCACAGTGGCCAAACTGTGGAAAGAGCCAAGATGTCCATCGACAGATGAATGGATAAAGAAGAAGTGGTATATATATACAATGGAATATTATGCAGCCATCAAAAGGAATGAGATCTTGCCATTTGCAATGACGTGGATGGAACTGGAGGGTATTATGCTGAGCGAAATAAGTCAAACAGAGAAAGACATGTATCATATGACCTCACTGATATGAGGAATTCTTAATCTCAGGAAACAAACTGAGGGTTGCTGGAGTGGGGGGTGGGGTGGGAGGGATGGGGTGACTGGGTGATGGACACTGGAGAGGGTAGGTGCTCTGGTAAGCGCTGTGAATTGTGCAAGACTGTTGAATCTCAGATCTGTACCTCTGAAACAATGCAATATATGTTAAGAAAGAAAAAAAGAAGAAGAATGTAGCAGGAGGGGAAGAATGAAGGGGGGGAAATCGGAGGGGGAGACGAACCATGAGAGACGATGGACTCTGAAAAATAAACTGAGAGTTCTAGAGGGGAGGGGGGTGGGAGGATGGGTTAGCCTGGTGATGGGTATTGAGGAGGGCACGTTCTGCATGGAGCACTGGGTGTTATGCACAAACAATGAATCATGGAACACTATATCTAAAACTAATGATGTAATGTATGGGGATTAACATAACAATAAAAAAAAAGAAAAAAAAAAAAGATGCTCCCACTAGCCAAACTTGAGACCATTTCAGCACCAAAGTAATTAAATACAGTAATCAATTAAAAAATATTTTGTTAAAAAAAAGGAATTTACTATTCCATATTGATAATAGATATGAATGAATGAATGAATGAATGAATGAAAAGAGAAGGTTCTTGCTTATAGCATAATGCCACATGCTGCTAATAAATGTGGAAGAAGCCCTGGTTTTTGTTTTTTTTTTTTTGATTGGATTTTTTTTTTTTTTGCAATCATTTTTTGCAATCATTGGATTACATTTTTGCAATCATTTACAAAGCGGATTTATGAATGGATACTCAAATGTAGAGGGATAACTTGATGAGGAGCAGAATATATACATGCTCTTAAAGTATCTCCCACAGATTGTTTATATGCTGCAAGGGCAAAAATATTGGTTTTACAATGGAGAAATTAGACACCATCTTGACAAAGTGATCAAAATTAACACTCCCAAACACAAGCAAATGGGTGTCCTGCCTCGCACCGTGACACGTGAGACATACGATCACCTGTGCAGTGTTCTGGACAAGAATGCATAGCCTGAATCTAATGATAAGGAAACATTAGACAAAGTCCAAATGAGGAACATTCTATTAAAACACATGGTATGGAAGAGGACTGCAGTTTGGGGCAGGGGGTTGTTTGCTTGTTTGTTTTATGTTATTTCTTTTTACCTTTTGAACCCCCCCTCACCCACTCCCCACCCCCAAATCTGACAACCACCAATTTGTTCTCTGCATCTATAAGCTTGTTTTTTCTTTTTTCTTTCTAAATTCCACATGTAAGAGAGATCATACAGTATTTGTATTTCTCTGACTTATTTCACTTACCATAATGCCCTCAAGGTCCATCCATGTTGTGGCAAATGACAAGATTTCATTCTTTTGGGAAGCTAAATAATATTAAATATGGGTGTGTATATACCACAATTTATCCATTTATCCACTGATGGACACTTAGTTTTTTCCTTATCTTAACTATTATAAATAATAATGCAGCGAATTTGGAGGTGTATATATTTTCTTTGAGTTAATGTTTTCATTTTCTTCAGATAAATAATCAGAAGTGGAATTGCTGGATCCCATGATAGCTCTGTTTTTAATTTTTTGAGGAACCTCCATACTATTCTCCATAGTGGCTGCACCAATTTACATTCCCACCAACACTTCACAAGTTTCCCTTTTCTCTACATACTTGCAAATACTTGTTATTTCTTGGTTTGGGGGGGTTTTTCTTTTATGATAGCCATTCTAACAGATGTGAGCTGTTATCTCATTGTGGTTTTGATTTGCATTTCCCTCATGATTATGATGTTGAGCATCTTTCCATGTACATTTTGGCCCTCTGTGTGTCTTCTTTGGGAAAATGTCTATTCAGATCTTGCTACGCATTTTAGACAAATTGTTTTTGTTTTTTGTTTTTGTTTTTGTATTGAGTTGTATACTTCTTTATATGTTTTGCATATTAATGTCTTATCAGATATATGATTTGCAAATACTTTCTCTCATTCAGTAGGCTGCCTTGTTATTTTGTTGATGGTTTCCTCTGTTGTGCTGAAGCTTTTTAATAAGATGTAATCCCACTTGTTTATTCTTGCTCTTGCTTTTGCTTTTGGTGTCAAATTCCAAAACTCATTGCTAAGACCTATGTCAAGAGGTTTAGTGCCCATGTTTTCTTCTAGGAGTTTGAAGGTTTCAGGTCTTACATTCAAATCTTTAACTCATGTTGAGTTAATTTTTATGTATGGTATAAGATAGTGGCTGAGTTTCATTCTTTTTCACATGGCTATCCAGTTTTCCCAGCACCATTTATTGAAGATGCTGTCCTTTCCCCATTGTATATTCTTGACTCCTTTGTCATAAATTAATTGACCATATATGCATGGTTTTTTCTGGACTTTCTATTTTGTTCCATTAATTTATGTGTCTGTTTTTATGCCAATACCATTCTGTTTTAATTATCATAGCTTTGTAGTATAGTTTGAATCAGGAAACCTGGTACCTCTTTCTTTGTTCTTCTTTCTCAATGTTACTTTAACTATTAGGGTTTTGTGTGTAGTGTGTGTGTGTGATTCGATGCAAATTTTAGGATTACTTGTTCTATTTCTTTGAAAAATATCATTGGAATTTTTATAGGAATTGCAGTGAATCTGTAAATTGCTTTGAGTAGTATGGACATTTTAATAATACTGATTTTTCCAATCCATGAGCATAGAATATATTTCCATTTATTTATGTCTTCTTCAGTTTCTTTCATCAAGGTCTTATTTAAGTAGGATTCATTCCAGGGATGCAAGGATGATTGAACACTTGCAAATCAGTCAATGAGATGTGCCACATTAACAAAATGAAGAATAAAAATCATATGATCATCTCAATAGAGGCAGAAAAAGCATTTAATCATTTATTTATGATAAAAACTCAATGAAGTGGGTATAGAGGGAATGTATTTCAGCATAATAAAGGCCAGACATGGCAAGCCCGTATCTAATAGCATACTCAGTGGTGAAAATCTGAAAGCCTTTCCTCTAAGATCAAGAACAAACAAGGATGTCTACTCTCACCACTTCTATTCAACATAGTATCAGAAGTCCTAGTCAGAGCAATTAGGTAAGAAAAAGAAATAAAAACTATCCATATGGAAAGGAAGAAGTAAAACTGTCAGTATTTGCAAATGACATGATATTATATATATAAAATCCTAAAGATTCCATCAAAAAAAGTTAAAACTAATAAATGAATTTAGTAAAGTTGCATCATAAAAAAATCAACACATAAAAATCTGTTGCAATTCTATATACTATAATAATTAACTATGAAAAAAAGAAATAAAGAAAAAAGTCTCATTTACAATTGCATCAAAAAGAATTAACTTGAACCCAGGAGGTGAAAGACCTATATTCCGAAAACCACAGGACTATAGTTGTTTATATTATGAACATTGCAAAGAAACAAAGAAAAGCTGTGGAAATGTTCCATATTAAAGGAGGCAAAAAGAGTACCTGGGTGGCTCAGTTGGTTGAGCAGCTGACTTTGGCTCAGGTCATGATCTCAGGGTTCTGGGATCAAGCCCTGCATCAGGCTCCCTGCTTAATGTGGAGTCTGCTTCTCTCTCTGCCCCTCCTCCCCAACTTGTGCTTTCATGCTCTCTCTCTCTCTCTTAAATAAATAAAATATTTTTTATTTATTTTTTTTAAAGATTTTATTTATTCATTTGCTAGAGAGACAGAGAGAGAACAAGCAGGGGGAGAGGCAGAGGGAGAGGGAGAAGCAGACTCCTGCTGAGCAAGGAGCCCGATGCGGGACTCGATCCCAGGACCCTGGGATCACGACCTGAGCTGAAGGCAGACGCTTAACCATCTGAGCCACCCAGGCGCCCTAAATAAAATATTTTTTAAAAAATAAAAATAAAGGAGGCAAAGAGACATGAGAATGAAATGCAATACTTGACTCTAGACTGGGTCCTGTATGAAAAAGGAAAAATGTGATATAAGACATCTTTGGGTTAACTAATATGCTTGGAATATAATAAAATTGCATCAGTATAAATTTATGAAATTGATAACTTATGTAAGAGGTTCTGTAAGAGGATATTTCTACTCTTAGGAAATACATGGTGAAATATTTTTTAGGTAAATGTCCATGACAGGTATAAATTATGCTCAAATGACTGAAAAAAAGAAAAAGAAACTGTTAAAAAAAAAAGGAAGGAAGAGGAGTGCCTGGGTGGCTCAGTCAGTTAAGCATCTGACTCTTGATGTGGGTTCAGGTCATGATCTCTGGGTCTGAGATAAAGCCCCGTGCCCCCACATCAGGCTCCATGCTCAGTCTGCTGGTCCCCCTCCCTCCTCCTCTGCCTTTGCCCCGCTCGTGTGCGTGTGCACACTCTCTCTCTCTCACTCTCTCTCAAATAAATAAATAGATAAAATCTTTTTTAAAAGAAAAAGAAAGATCACATGTGACAATGATAAAGGAAAAAAATAAAATATGAACAATAGGTGAATCTGGATAAAGGGTCTCTGGGTATTCTTTATATTATTCTTATTCTTACTTGAAAATATTCTATTTATATTATACTATTCTATATTAGTCTATCTGTACTAATTTTATTTGAAATCATTTCCAAGTAAAATTCTTAAAATTAAAAGGAATATATTTCTTAAAGCAATAGTCTTTTCAGAATAGTGATAATATTGAAGCTGGGTGATGGATATATAAAAGGTTCAATTTTCCATCCTGTTTACTTTGCCTATGTTTGAAATTTACCACAATAAAGAGATTTTTCATTTTTCAGAAATGGTTTGACTCATTATTGGTTTTTGTTTAAGTGGCTGAATACATGTGTTGTTCATGGGTTATTTAGAAGGGTAACACTCGTGAGATGTCATAAAAGTGACATCTCTGCACAGGACAAGTGCCCATACCACACCAAACATTCATTCAAAACTGCAGCATGCACAGTCCTTCCTGATCCAACATTGGGACTCTTATCTTTGTTTTTGTCTCATTGAGCCCATTCAAACTTTCTCTCCTTCTCTCCCTCTGCCTTCCTCTCTGTCTCTCTCTGAAATTTAATGACATTTGTTCTTCTGCATGGTGCATGGTGATGCCATAAATTAAGACACCTTCTGACTTTCTCTTTTTCATGTTGCTTTCTCACTTTCTTCTAGGTTTTCCCATCCTTTTTTTATCACTTGTTTACTATTACCTTACACCTCTACAGCATAACTATGCTTTTGAAAACAGCTTCACATACAGAATTTCACATCATTTGTAACCATCTGTTACATATATATATATATATATATATATATATATATATATATACACATGTCAACTTGACCAACAAAGAACCTGAAGAGATAGATGGTAATTCCAATGTCACCAGAAGAAGGAATTAGAAACCAGCCCATTTTCCTCTATGCTATACACTGGCCCAAGTAAGTTACATCATGGAGTCTAAGACAAATGACAAAATTATTCATGGTCTATGACTATTAATAGTTCCTGGTAAGTTTTAAATAACACAAGCCTTGTTTTTAGTTATGGTCCACTCTGACAACCATGTCTTTTTCTGCTGTGACCATGCATAGTCCAGCTTTCCCAGTCTTGGAGCTACATCTTTTGCATTTGTCCGTATTGACTTCAATTCCATATGAAATATTTACATATGTTTATCACTTTGTCATCATTTAGCATGGCATCTGTTTGCTGAAAATGAGTCAGGTCTCAGCCACAGCAGCTTGTCAGAATGGCAAATGTAAAGGGAAGGGAAAACTGCCTTTTTGGTGGGTTCCCTTAAAAGTGGGTTGTTTTAATTATTATCTGATATTTCATTATCTCACAGTCTCAAATATGTTTTTGCATTGTTTCTCTTCATTTCAGACTTATGACAACCCTGGAAAGCATCTTTTATTATCCTATTTGGTTAATTTGGTTGTTGTGAATTCAAAATCTTAGAAGGTGAAATGATTTGGAAAAGGTCACATGACTGAGGGCACAATGACCCAGGTTTCCTGATTCTTAGATTCGTGGTCTTTTCATCAAACATGCTGAGTCACATCAGTAAAATAAACACTACAATATGATGGCTTTTCAAAGATGCTAAAAACTGATTTTATAACTGAAATAACAGCTACAATTTAGTGAGTGTTTAAGTATTAATTTAAATATATAAAAGAATATTACAGAGAATGTTTTCTGGGGCTTCCAGGAATCAACTAAGTGTCAAAGTCCCAAGAGGCAGTAGGAAACCCCTTATTCAAAAAAACGGTGACTGAACTGGTCCTCTGACACTCACCCCTAGCACCCATCCAGCCTATCCAAGCAGGAGACAAGAGTTAAGAGAGATTGCTTAAATCAGGATGATCATTGGCCTGGTAGCCATCCCATAAGCCAAGTGAGTGAGTTTCCAAGGAGAGACTCTAAGCAAATTATAAGGTGAGAAGATTAATGTCTCATTGCCTGGCAGACTCCTTTCAGGTCTACAGAAAATCTGAGTGTTCCCCACCTATTCCTATCTTTACCTCCCAGTACAGGGCTCAGTGACAAGATTTTTAAAGAAATTTTACTTATGCCCCCTAAATTTGGGGGCATATGTGAAACAAGAAGCTGATATTCAATTCCTGTTTGAAGTTTTCTGAAGATGAGAGGGGAAGCTGGCCGGACCAAACCACACAAAAAGGAAAGGAGAGAGCAACAGTGGGAACAGCCTACTCACTTAGCATGGCAAGGTTCCCATGCACCAAATAACTTAATGACCTGGCTCAACCAATTCTGATGGGGCCATGCCTGAGATCGCTCCATGAGTGGAGCAGGGGAACCCATCAGATAAAGGCTGTTATGTGAGCTACAGAAAGCAGTAGCTCGTCAGTGTCCCCAAATCTTCAATCGATGGGAACCCAGTGTTTTGATTAATTGCCCTGAATGTCCCTGTCTTAAACCAAGTTCCCTAGAAGCAGATATTGAGACAGATTCAGACACAGGGTTGGAGAATTCTCAAGAGAAACCTATAAAGGAGGAAGTGAAAGAGAAAAGGGATGGGAAAAGTGTCAAGCTAGTCAAGACAGGTAAGTCTAACCTTGGTGTAATCCATGGATGGAGGAGGGCTCTGTGGCATAGACTACCCAGCAGAACTTTTCTCTCATGAGGCAGAGGGCTGGCCTTCTCTTATCACTACATCAGTTAGTCAATGGCTATTGGTCAATGGAATGAGAAAGTGGGCTTAACCAAGGACAGTTCTCAGGAGAAGCAGCCATGGGGTGTGGCAGCATCTCTGAGCCATCCAATGCTCAAAGTAACTAGAGGGTGTGTTCACGGCACCAGTAAAGGGATCCAGGTGGGGAGGCAGCAGCATCCACTATTCTCCCCCTGCCCCCCCCACCTTCTTCTAAAGAGAATGTTCTCAGGACGTTCCAGGAGGTATTTCAGAGACTTTGAGCCCCAGTTACTCATTGAAGCCACCTGTTCATAACATAGTTTTTTTGGGGGGGGAGGGGGGCTTTTCTTTCTTCTCTCTTTCCCCATTTTTTCACTTGTACTACCTGGAGCCACCTTCCAGGTAGACTGACTGTACCCAAATTCTTGTGTCAAGGTCATTTTGTGAGGGAAACTCAAACTCAATTACCAAAAAGAAATTATTCTTATCACTGAGTGTTACCTAAGGTCATAAACTCCAACTGAACAGGTTTTAAGTAGCAAAGAATTGAAAACTGTAGTTGGGGGATAAAAGAATAAAGCTCTTTCCTGCTTGTACCTCCATGAAATTTAAGTTGGTTAATAAGCCGATACCTCTGTATTATCTCATGTAATCCTCACTTTCTGAGGTGTGTGAAATTGTCTCCACTTTACAGATGAGAAAACAGAGGTTCATGGGAGGTAAGGGAGGTAAGTCCAAAGTCTTTTAGTTGAGATTCAAATTCAAGTAATCTGATTCTAAAGCCAACATTCTCACCAGCTAAACCACATCACCTTCCTTAAGGTTTTAGAAACATGATGCAGATATTTGTATGCTCATTTCTAAAATTAAATATAGTGCAAAAATAAATTAATTAAATCAAATACGGTGCTCCTGAAACAACTCTTAAAACAATGGTGGTGGGAAGTACACTTTTTTTTATATGATGAAGGGGCACATTTTTCCTCTTCTAACATAGCCAGGAAGATGAAAAGGCCAGATAGCATGTTCTGTTTTTAAACTGACAACATTATTGATATTTTTCAAATTATTACAAGAAAGACCCAGCATTCACATGTTTTATTTAAGGCACTTCCTGCATTGTTTGGACATTACATTATTTATGTCAAAAATCGTATATTGGATGAACATTTATTCACCCAATAACATTTATTAGTTACAACCAAGCCATTTTAAGACCAGAATAAAAGATTGGAAAAAAGCAGGAAAATAAACCAGTGTCTTATTTCCCTGGCACTCGCTCTGACATGTAGAGATTTGGTTCAAGTTATTAACTACATTCTCGACGTTTTCTCGATAGGGTCAACACAACTCCCTAAGTGGCTGGCTACTAGGAATGACTATTAAATCTGCCAGGTAAGTAAGCAGGTGTCAAGCACAGTTTCCATACAAGAGAGCATGCTGTATGGTAACAAGGGTACAATCACTGGTATCAGATAGTCTTTGGTTTAAACGAGGCCTCGACACTTATTAGTTATGCCATCTTAAACTATTTACATTCCTTAAGACAGTTTTCCCCAAATGAAAACTGGAGACAATAATAGTTGCTCCCTAATAGGGTCTGGGAGGAAATAAATGTGTCATGAAGACAAAGGGGTTACATGTACCTGACCACAAAGCGAGTACTCACTAAATGTTTTTCTAATTAGAAGAGAGTAGAAGGAGGGTACTTTGATGAAAACAAATACAGTTCATTTTGCAAAGTTTGGGCCTATGCAGTTCCAGTCCCAGGCACGCCATACTTTCCTGGAGGCCAGTAGCTGAATGGCAGGCACAAATTCACTGAGCACAGCATGTTGGGTTGACTGCATTACTGACATTGTTTATCTGGAACGATGTCACTTACAACATTCCCCCATGGGGTGCCTTTTGGGGATTAACCCTCTCCCTTGGGAAAGCAGCAGAGTAGAAATGGATTACAAACAGTGGAGAAAGAATATAGGTTGATACGGAGTGCTGTAAACCTCCATTACCGTGGTTCTGGGATGACAGCATAAGTCACAGGAAGGAAGCATCAGATGAATTACACAGGCCTTCCCCAAGAAGAGGTAATAAAACAGTGGAGTACCATTTGTCGTCCCCTATTTCATGTGTGCTGGATAAATTCAACTCAAGAATTTTATCTTCATTTTTCCCCATTTTAGGTCTCTTTCCTATTGCCCCTGCCTTATGACTCTGGGATTTATTTTTTCATTTAACATATAATTATCGAGTGCCTTTGCTGTTCTATAGAAGGGCGTTGTCGAGCTATAAAAACAAGCTATGGTGGTTATTTCCATGGACCTCACAAAATTATATTGTTTTCCTGTTATAAAGGAGGGATAACAGAAAGCCAGGTTTAAAAAAATGTTTATTAAGCACCATTGGCACTCTCTAGCCAACACCATTATTTGATGTAAATTAAGAGTAAATGTTAACTGATTTCATGGTTGCACTTATGAAATGCTAATACTATAACAAGGAAGGACATACAGCAGAACCTCAATAAATGATAGCATAATAAGAATATTCTTATTATAACTGATTATCTTTGTGTACCCTATGCCACTGTACCTCTACCCCTCATTCCCCAACCTTTCTCCTGCCCCCCTACAGTCAGTAATGAGTCACCACGATAGAGAGGTGATTAAGAGTAGAAAAATGGCAATTGAGTGTCTCTTAGAGTAATGGCAACATGGAAATCAATGCTATCTCTTGGATCACTTTCATCCAGTAGTCTAATAAATGCATGGGATTAACTCCTGATGACCTAAGCTCCCTCATTTATAAATTAGAAATAAAATAACTCCTTTGCAGGTTTATTTTGAACTTTCCATATAATGTATATAATTTATGTAGCATAGCTTCTGGCACATAGTAGACACTCAAAAATAGTGGCTGTAACTCTAAGTATTATAATTAATAATATATGCTCATTGTTCCCAGGATGAAAACAATGATTCAAATCTATTTTTAATCCCCAAAAGTCCCTCCAATGGGATGTGATAAAGGTATGATATTTTCTATCTCAACATCCTCATCTTCCTTTGCAGCCCATCTCATTCTGTTCACACTAGCTGTTCTAGGACATCAAGGCAGGTCCTGGAAAGCTAACAACCTCAAGGAGAGCATCCAGTAACTCTAGGTGGAGTATGCTATAATCTGCTGTCAGTACACAAGAATCCAGGCATAGAGTGGGCTGTTCTACTCATAGTCAATTAGACCTCTGATTCTTTATATTTCTCCCTTAATCCCCATGGCTTTGGTTTTAAGCAGAGCTGGGTCACGTGGAATTTTAACAAAGCCTTCTGAAAATCCAAAAGAACTATACTTTCTGTGTTATTATGTAGCCTCTTTTATGACCTTATTATATAAGGGGTTTAGTTAAACAGGATTTTCTTTTCTCCAAATTAGTACAGAACATACTTTACTTTTTTTTATGTCTCAGCAAGGTTTCTAAAATCCTTCCCACATTGTGCTTCATTTAGCCCAATGAGAATTCCATGAACAAAAGATAAACCGCAATTTAAAAGAGAGAGAGAGAGAGAGAGACCAGTAATGTAAAATGGTAACAGCCACTCTGGAAAACAGCTCAGCAGTTTCTTTAAAAAACCATACCTGCAACTACCATAGACCCAGCAGCTGTGCTCCTGTAGAAGTGTCCTAGGGAAATGAAAATTCATGTTTACCAAAAAAACCTGTACATGAACATTCACAGCAATTCTGTTTGTAATATTTAAGAACTGGAATCAGCCCAGATGGCCCTCAGCAAGTGAATGGTTAAACAAACTGTGGTACATCCATGCCGTGGAATACAACTCAGCAATAAAAGAGACAAACCATTGATACAAGCAATAATCTAAATGATTCTCAGGGAATTATGTTGAATAAAAGAAGGATACATACAGGTGATTCCATTTTTGTAACATTCTTGAAATGACAGAATTTTTAAATGGTGGGAGAGAGTGGAGTGGTAGGATAACAAGAGGGAGCAGGTGTGGTTAGAAGAGAGCAACATAAGAAATCCTTGTGGTGTTGGAACCTTCAGTATGGTGACTGTGATGGTGGATACAAGAACCTAAACCCAGGACAAAATTGCATAGAACACACAAATGAACATAAATAAAGCTGGGGAAATCTGAATAAGGTTACTAAATTGTATCAGTGCCAACATCTTAGTTATCATCCCATACTATAATTTTGCAAACTGTTATCATTGGTATATGGAATGTGCATGGAATCTTTCTGTATTATTTCTTACAACTGCATCTTAGTCTATAACATCACAGAAAATATTTTTTCAATTAGAAAAAAACTAAGTGAAAAAAAAGAAAAATATTAAATTAAATGAAGCCACTAAGAAAAAGGGAAAAAAAAAAACTTTACACAATGTCAGTGTTGAAAGGAAATTATACAGTTCAAACCCCTAGAAAAATCTTGAATTATTAGCTAGTGATTGCTTGCCCTCTATTTTCTTGAACTTAGAGAAGACTGGCCACCTCCTGAGGTAATCAGTACCAGTGTTCCTCAATCTGAAAAATCCTTCCTAAAATTGAAAATGGAATCTCTTTTAAAGAAGCTGCATCCTTGGGGTGCCTGGGTGGCTCAGTCATCAAGCGTCTGCCTTCGGCTCAGGTCATGATCACAGGGTCCTGGGATCAAGCCCCGCAGCAGGCTCTCTGCTCAGCAGGAAGCCTGCTTCTCCGACTCCCACTCCCCCTGCTTGTGTTCCCTCTCTCGCTGTCTCTCTCTCTGTCAAATAAATAAATAAAATCTTTTAAAAAAAAAAAAAAAAGCTGCATCCTTTGGTCCAACAGAACAACCCTAAAACCCCAAACATATGGTAACCCTTCAAAATTTTAAAAAGTGCTCAATTTTGGAGGGTCTGAGTTTGATTTTCGATTTTCTTTATGATAAATATTCTCAGTCATTTTTCTCATATATCATGCTTCTGTGGGTCTTCCCATTCTAAATAGGTCTTCTCTAAGCACATTCTAATGCCACGGGGCTTTTCTTATGGTAATTGTAGTGTTCTAAGTGTGGTATAAACAGCAGACAGTAGAGAGCCTATGAATGCCAAGGTAGAGGAGAGGAGCAGGGGAAGGGAAATAGGTGTAGTTTAAAAAGGGCACCAAGATCTTCATGGTGCTGGAATTGTTTTGTAGCTTGACTGAATCAAGGTTAATATCTTAGTTGAGATACTGCATAGTTTTGGAAGACTTTACCATTTGGAGAAACTGAGTGAAGGGTATACAAGATCTCTCTGTATTGTTTCTTAAAACCATATGTAAATCTAAGGTTACCTAAAAATAAAAAGTTTAACTAAAACAAGACAGTGGGTGGGACAGACCTCAACTTCTAAGCTGTCATAAAAGGCTGAGTACTCGTAAAAATGAAGCAAAATACTGAGATTCCAACCAACTCTGTTTGGGTCACAACAAGATGTTAACATCTGTGAGTGATGAAGTGGTTTATGCATGGCTCCAAACTGCATACCAGAAAACAATTAGTATGTGATCTCTGGTATCTGAATATTGGAGAAGTATGAATATTTATACTATGCATTTGTTGAAGTATTGCATTGTCCTCATGCTTTGGCTTTCTAAAATTTATCCATACATGCCCAAAATCTTGGAGCTCCCTTGATTATTCTTTCTTTTACATCTCATGCCCAATCTATCAGTAAATTCCATTATCTTTGCCTTCAAAAATATCTCCACAACATGACCACTCTTTCATCAACTCCGCTGCTACCACCATCTCTTACCTGGAAATGCTTATGGCCTTATAAATGGCTTCCACAGCCTCCTGTTCCTCTACAGTCTATTTTTAACACAGCAGCTAGAGTGATCCTTTAAGACATAAGTCATATTATAATATCTCTCTCTTCAAAATTTCTCAACAGCTTCCAAACACAAAGAAACACAATCATGGAAGAAGTCAAAATTCTTGACAGCACTTTCCATGTCTTACATGATCTGACTCCCATTGTACCTCTCTGACCTTGTGTCTTCTACTTTCTCTTCACTCCATCCATCAACTCCAGCCTTATTGGTCTCTTTGCTACTGTTCATATATACCAGTCAAATTCATGCCTCATGGTCTCTGCACTGGCTTTTCCTCTATCTTGGATGCTCTTCCTTAAGATATCTACATGACTAACTCCCACACCACCTAGGGGTTTGCTTAAATGTCATCTTATCACAAATTCCTTGTTCCTTTCCCTACTTATATTTTTAATAGAACTTAATGCCATCTGCAAAGTATTTATCTTATTTCATTTATCAGTCTCCTCCATTAAGTGTGAATTTTGTTCACAGCACAATAGGAATATTACCTATGATATAGAAGTCACTCTGTATTTATTGAATAAAGTAACTTAAAATCTGCAATGAATGAATACAGCATTTCCATAACAGGAAATATTGGTTAAAAGTTTGATAAAATTCTCTTCCTTCAGGTCTAAACCACAGCCCCCCCTCCATCCTGCTTGTTCCTCTCTACAATGTACAACTCCTTCACCAAATTCATAAACTCCTCCACAACACCCATTGCTTCATTTTTGTTCTAATTGCTCCATATATGGTTTGTGTTCTCAAGTAAATTAGAAGCTCAAGAGTAAGAGCTGTGTTCTAGTTTTTCAATCCTCTCTCATTACTGGCAGAGAACAAAGCACACTGCAGGTATTTTAGAGATAAATACTCCTCCACTCATTTCCATCCCTGGATTTCATGATCCCTCCTGTACTGTTCTCACTTTGATATCTATTTTATAATGCATTTTAATCTTAGAATGATTATATCTTTTTTTTTCAGATGCAATTGAGTGCCAACAGCCCTCTTGCTACTCAAGGTTTTCCACCGATATGATTGACCATATAACCTTGTACACGCACCCCACTCACATTCCCCTGCAGAAGACTCTGTCACCTTGTCCTTGCCGTTAGTTGACTTGGAAGGTAAAGGATGTGGCCAAGAATATTTAAGTCACAAATGAAAGAGATTTCAGGGGGAAGTTCATCATCAAGGAAGGGGAAAATATTTTGTAGCTCACAGAAACAAGGAAAGGTTTCAATGAAATCCTCCTGGCTGTGGGGATTTACCTCGCCATGCATAATGACTGAAGCAACCATTTCCACTAGACTTTAGAAATGCAGATTCAGAGAATTCATTTTAGAGCATATCAGAAACTTAGCTTTTTATCTGACTGCTTCTATCCTTAAATGTCACTCTAAGTTTAAAGCTCTTGATTATTGTTTTATGTAGAGTCCTTAGAGACAACTCTGTATACTGCAGATTGGGTTTGTATAGCACTGAGTGTGAAGAAAGGATGAGGGCAGTAAGAACAACTATAGGGAATGAAAATTCATAGAAGAGACTGTACTGATAGAAAAAGGGACCAGAGAGGCAAAACAAACCACATTTTTGTAAAAGATAATAAAACACAATAAGTGCTGGGAGTGGGGGAACCCTAAAGATCATTTATTTCACCCTCTTCAAGTAATGCAGGCAAGGAGGTCTGCCCAAAATAGTGAAATAAGTCCCTCAATGTTGCACAGTGGTTAAGGACAGAAATGTGATTAGAACACAGCTTCCATAACCCTCTCCCAATTGATTTTCTTTATCATAGGGTTTCTCAGCCTTGGCACTACTAATATCTGGGGCCAGATAATTCTTTGTTATAAGGGGCTAGCCTGTCCGTTTTAAGATATTTAGCAACATCCTTGGTCTCTTTCAAGTCCGCCTCCCCAGTTGTGACAACTAGAAATGACCCCAGACTTGGCAAACATTCCCTGGGGGCAAAATCCCCTCCCCACTGATGATCAGTGGTGGCAAGCCACTATTGGACATGATCAATGAGTGAGAACCACTGAGAGGTTTCTACTTCCAGCACAACGATCTAAGCTTCTACGGCCAGTAGATACTCATGCTGGTCAGGATTCTGGCTGAAGTGACAGAACACCATCTGAAACTAATTTAAACAATGTGGCAATATATGAATGAAGCGCAAAAGGTGGGTGTTAGGCTGGCTGGCACTAGATGGCCATTAGGATCTCCCCATGACTCCCTTTCTTGTTTCTCTCTTGCTGGCCTTATATCCTCAGGCCATTCATCTGGGAGTACACACAGCTCTACAGAGCTGGAGTCAGTCTTATAACTCAATATCCACGGGAAGGAAGAGTGATCCTGCCACCTCCAGTCAAGAAAGTCCTGGAAAGACAATGATTGGCCCAGACTGAGGCATGTAGTTAACCTATGGTTAGGGTATGGCAGCCCTGTTTTCACCAGAATAGGAGGCATGGGGGAGGAGGTGAGGGATATTGGTCAGCAGCATAATAACAGCAACATTAATAAAATGCCCCCTCAACAGCGTTGTGAAAATCACTGGAAATAACTATTCTAATTTATATTACCATTTCCTTTAAATCCATTATACATTACTTGCTAGGTTGGAGGCTCATTCAAATCAGATGGAAAGTTCATATCTCTGGTGCCCAATTTCCAGCATGGGTATTTTTGCTGTTAACAAGGCCCACCCCCAACCCTGACAGGGTCCAGAGTAAGATTACAAGTGGAGGCCCATGGATCATATAGCTAAATATTTAAATCTCACCTAGCCCACTAAATATTAAATAAATGCATTCTTTCTTCTTACGTTGACAAATATATATCCTCATAAAGACACAGAAGGTCAGGTTTGACTTTAGAATTCTCAAAGTCCTTGATGTTCTGAAGCAGAAAGTGGTAGCGTGGGGAGAGCCATCCTCCGGCCTCCAAGCCCTGGTCTCCTCACCCTTCTCTCACTCACGCAGGTGCATTTCTGCCTGTACACCCACTCTCCATCAGAACTGCCTGCAATTAACTGCTCTCAAATACCCTGCAGGTGTAGGTCTGCCCCACTGGCAGCATGGTCTATCTCAGGCAAGAAAGATTCAGTTAGGAGCTCATGCAGGCTCTGTAAATAGAAGCAGGACCACCTGGGCAGGGAATTCTAGGTCCAGGTATCAACAGCTTGTTCTAGACAAAGGGTGCGTGAGCTCCATGGAGACACAACCCCATAGCCACATGAACTCTCACCCTGTGGAGAGCCAGAGGTGGGCCTCTAAAGCCTGGGGCCCAGAGGTTTCCTCTTACCAAAACCTAAGTGTGGTATTAGGTGGAACATGATATATGAGTTCTGAACAAAACTTCTGTCTTCTATAAAATAGAAATTAAAAATAATGCACTTGTGGGGAAAAAAAAAACAGCTAAGGGTGTTTCAAATCTATTCAACTTCATAACCAAATTTAATAACAATAAAAAAAAAAACAATTGGTACCTTGGAAGAGAATTTCAACAACTTAAGAAGGCAGCTCAGGGAGACTGTTGCTGGTTTGTGGGCAGTCAGCGCCCATGGAAAGCAGGGCTGCTGCTAAGGTGGGCACAGAAGGAAGTGCAACCTGTTACAAGACAAGAGCTCAGCGAGTTTGAAGGGGAGGATGTTGGATGTAGGCAATTATTTTTAATTTTCTTTGAAATGGAATTGAACAAAAAAAGAAAATAAATAAAATAAAATGGAATTGAAGTCCCCTGTATGCAGAGCACAGAACGGAAGGCTTTTCCTTTTCCTGCTGAAGGTTACAGTTGGTCCCATTGTTCCAGCTCCCTTCACCTAAGAAAAAGCACCTAAGACCCCAACATCACTTTCATGTTTAAATTGACCTCACTCCCTATTTACAACTGCATTTGAACTAATTAACATGTGGGGACACATGTAGTAGCAGGACAGACTCTATAGCTCATTTTTCTTTATTATTAAAATAATGATTTCTTTGATAATTATTGCAGAGATGAAATACGGTCTGTCACCCAACTGAAATCACAATTTCATGCCACACTAATTCTATTCCTTGTTCAAAGCCCCATTCAAAGGCCATCTATTCCAGCATGCTTTCTTACCTGGTACAGGTATGAAATGATCCTGTCTGCTCCTACAACTTTGTGACATCCTCTCCCTACGTGTCCTTTAAGTTATTTATTACAGTTGTGTTATCTCATTGAGGGCAAAATTTAGGTTATATTCATCTTGCCATGGGTCACTGTACCTCAACCAGAGCTTGGCTATGGGAGGTGTTCAATAGAATGCTAAAGCAAATAAATAAAATCTGAGATCCAAGTGATGTGATCAGCACTGGGTGTTATACACGACTGATAAATTATTCAACACTATATCTGAAACTAAAGATGTACTATACGTTGGCTAATGGAATTTAAATAAAAAATTAAAAAAATAAATAAAAATAAATAAAATCTGAGATCTAGAAGCCACAATTCTCTGCTCAAATTCAGTCTTGAATGATGAAAATTCGATGGTGATCCTGTGTCTATTATCCACCCACTCTTGCCTGCCCCTGAGAGACTGAATGTGGTTGTAGAAAAACAGACAACAAAAATATAACACAATAATAATAATTATTATTATATAATAAATGTTATTAATATACGAGTGAGCTAATGCACATTGTGCACTTAGCTTCATGCCTTATTTCTAAAATTGCTGTAACAATAATTATATATAATAAATATTATTTACATATTATGTAATAATTATATAATAATTATTATTATTACAGCAATCTTAGGAAATAAGGCATAAAGCTAAGTGCACAATGCACATTAGCTCACTCAATAACCATCCCACATGTAAATGGCAATACCTTTATTTTATAACTGAAGAAGCTCATGCTCAGAGAGGCTAAGTGACTTGTCCAAGATGGCAGAGTCTAGGTGAGGGACCAAACTGACAAAGCATGTGAATGTCAATGCCTCATCTATAAAATCAAGACAAATATTTTCCCTGCAGACCTTACAGAACCATTGTGAAGTTGATGTGAGCTGCAAAAGCCTAAGAAAATATAATTTTTTTACATTTGCAAAGAACATTAGAGGCTTTTAAAGTGCTTTCCCATGCATCAAGCATTTAGAAAGCCCAAGGGGTCTCTGCAAATGTAAAATATTATAAATCTCTTATGCTGTTTTTAATCCCTTACATGTTTTAGGCACTACAAGATAATAATAGTATCAATAACTAATATTAAAAAATGCTAAGCTCGGTGCTAAGAGCTTTACACTGATTGTCTTAATTTATACAGAAAAAAAAGAGGTATCTTAATACCCACTTTGTAGGTAAGAAAATATATGGAAATTAAGCAATTTGTATAATTCATTTTTAGTACATTAGCATGTCAGGATTTAAACTTATAACACTAATTAAAAATAACTTATTTCATAACAGAATTCATCCAAGATGTCTTGATTATGACACTGTGTAGAATTCAATGTACGTGTACTCATCACTGATTATGATAACCTACAAGTACAGAATTGTGGGAGGAGAAGCTTAAATTTTGAATAAATTGTGTCCTCTAAAGCATCACACACAAGAAATATTTAGCTGGATTCTCTTGAAAAATTCTGTGTGCGTCAATCATTTCCATTCAGGAATACCTCAATTTGTCCAACAGCTATGATAGTGTAGAATTATATATTTGCAAGTAAAATATTTGTAAATCAAATCACATTGTGAATGTGCTGGGTAGAGCAGCTCATCTTTAAAGCAGTACTTAAATTAAGAATTTTATAAAATAACAACAAAAATGTAAATCACTCTTCTAAGCTGTACCATAAGTTAATATTATTATGTATCAAATTTTCTCAATGATAATAAATGGTTTTTTACTAATATTCTTTAACCAGTGTCAGATTTACAGAAACACTGAGCAGACAGTACAGAAAATTCCCATGTATTCTCCCCAGCCAGCCCTGTAGACAGTTACCCTTACTATTCATATTTTACATTAGTATGGTACATTTGTCATAATTATAAAATTAATATTGATGTGTTATTATTAACTAAATCACATATTTTATTCAGATTTCCTTTAATTTTACCTAATGTCCTCTTCTGTTTGAGGATCCCATCCAGGCTACCACCTAAAACTTATTTCTCTTATCTCTTTGGGCTCCTCTTGGCTGGGACAGTTTCTCCAACCTTCTTTGTTTTGATGACCTTGATAGTTTTGAAGAGTACTAGTGAGGTATTTTGCAGAGTACCTCTACTGGGTTTTTCAGGTATTTTACTCACAATTCCACTGAGGTTACAAATTTTGGTGAGAAAGACCACAGAGATAAAGTGCTTTTTCCATTACATTATACTAAGTGTACATATGATCCACATGGTTTATGGCTATTGATATTGACCTTGATAACCTGGATGAAGCAGTGTTTGTCGGGTTACTACACTGTAAATTTACTCCTTTTTTCCCACCTTTCCATACTGTACTTTTGGAAGTCACTATGCACAGCTCACAAGGAATAGGCAGTTTTGTTTCCCTTTCTTTAAGGTTTATAACACCTGCATAATCTGTTTGAAATTCTTCTGCATAAGAGATTTATCTATTCTCTCTCCACTTATTAATTTATTTAACTATCATTTATATTATGTATATTCTCATGAATATTTATTTTATACTTTGAGTTATAATCCAATGCTATTTTATTTATTTTCTTGCTCAAATTTTTTCGAGCATTGGTCATTGAGAGCTCTTGTAGTAAGCTCCTCTCTTCCTTTGACATACCTCCATCAATATGGTATGTAGTTTTCTGAGCCCTTGCTTACTTTCTAGGGTACAAGATGCTTCAGACTCATCTTGTATATTTTCCCCTCCTGGCTTATAATTGGCCAAATCACCAAGGAGCCCTTGTTATTTTTATGATAAAATGACATTAGAAGCCAAGATCTGCCTGCTAAGTGTGCTCATTGCTACTGGGGTATCATTTCTTTTAGGCCCTCTCAATTTACAGAGCAAAGAAATACATGTATGTACACACGTGTATACAGATATCTATAAATATTTCCATATGTAACAAACTGTATGTTAAGTTAAACACAGGTTCCCTCTGATGTGTCCAACTTTAATCCATTATTACATTGATCATTCTAGGCTCCTCCCCTAGTTAACTGTAAATCCCCACTCCAGCTGTGAGAAATCTGGCTCCAATTATTTGCCATCTTTGACTTAATTGTTCATCTTCAGTTTACATGTATAGCAGTATCAGAATTTTTAACCAGAATCCCATGATACAACAGTATCAACTGGAGTACAGCACTTTTGTGCAGTTCCTTTGCGTGATTCCTTTGCCTTTAGTTGTCCAAACTCTATTATTCATTTCCAAAGTTACTTAGACTAGCATCTTTTACGCTCTCCACCTCAGTGAGTTTACCTCACACTTTGTAATACATTTAGATTTTCTTGTCAGGTCTTCAGTGTTCCTGGGATCCCCTGACTTCCTAAATTATATTTTAAATTTATATATATTATAGTCACTCTTTATGTTGTAAAGTTCTATGGCTTTTAAGAAATGCATAATATCATGTATCCAGAACTACAATATCTTACAGAATAATTTCATAGCCCCCCAAATGCCCTGTGCTTTGCCTGGTCTTCCCTTTTCCTGAAACTGTCAACCACTGATCTTTTAATTGTCTCTATAGTTTTACTGTATCTCAGGATGTCATAATTGGAATCATATGGAATATAGCTTTTTCAGATACTTTTTTCATGTATCAAAAATGCATTTAAGGTTGCTTCATATCTTTCCATGGCTCATTTCTTTTTATTGCCACATAATATTCCATTGTATAAATGTACATTCACAAGGTTTATTCATTCATCTACTGAAGCACATTTGGTTGCTTTCAGTTTTTGATACTATGAATAAACCTGCTATAAACATCTGTATGCTGGTTTTTGTATATACATATGTTTTTAACTTAACTAGGTTTCAACTTAATTAGGAGCACAATTGCAGATTATATGGTAAGACTGTGTTTAACTTTGTAAGAAACTGACAAACTGTCTTACAAAGTGGCTGTATCATTTTTACCTTCTTACCAGTAATGAATGCATGAGAGCTCCTATTGGTCTGAATTCTTAATAGTATTTGGTATTGCTAGTCTTTTGGAATTTAACCATTATAATATGTATTTAGGAGAGGGATCTCATTGTTGTTTTAGTTTACTATTCCTTAATAACATATGATGCTGAGCATTTTTCATATGCTTATTTACCATTTGTATATCTTATTTGGTGAGCTGCCTGTTCAGATCCTTTGCCTATTACATAGAGTTCTTTCTATATTTGGGATACATGTTTTAAAAAATACATGTTTTAAAAATATCTTATCCCAATCTGTGGCTTTTCATTAACTTAAAAAAATAGTCTTTTATAGAGAAGAGGTTTTTAAATTGAATAAGATACAAGCTAACAAATTTTTCTTTCATAGAGCATGATTTTGATGTTATATCTAAAATCTCATTGCCAAACCCATGATCAACTAGATTTTCTCCTATGTTATCTTCTAAAATTCTTACAGTTTTAGTATTACATTTAGACTTATGATCCATTTTGAGTTAATTTTTGTGAGAAGTATAATGTCTGTGTCTAAATTCATTTTTTTACATACAGTTGTCCAATTTTTCAATGAACATTTATTAAAAAGACTATCCTTTCTCAATTGAATTTTACATATTGTACAGGATCAGTTAACTATATTTGCGTGGGTCTATGTCTGGGCTCTTCTGTCCCATTGATCTATTTGTCTACTCTTTTACCAATATCACACTGCCTTTATTACTGTAGCTTTATAGTATTACTTGAAGTGTCAGATAGTGTCAGTCCCCAAACTATGCTCTTTTTTGTTTCAGTATTACGTGGGCTATTCTAGGTCTTTTACATTTCCATATAAACTATAGAATCAGTTTGCCAATATCCACAAAACCAGCTTGCTGGGAATTGACTGGGATTACCTTGAATCTATAAATGACTTTGGACAAATTGATTTCTTGGCAATATTGAGTCTTCCTATCCAGGAACATAAACTGTCTCTCCATTTATTTAGGTCTTTTTTGATTTCTTGTATTAGAGTTTTATAGTTTTCCATATATATAGCATAGACCTCATATTTTGTTAGGCTTCTATCTACTATTTCTTTTTTCTTTTGCTACAAATATATAATGTATAATTTTTCAATTTTGATACATAATTTTTAAATTTCATAATGTTTTCAATTTCAATTTTCAGTTGTTCATTGCTGGTATATACAATAGTAATTGACTTATGTATATTAACTTTGTATCCTACACTTTTGCTATAATCACTTATTAGTTCCAGGGTGGTTTTTGTTGGTTGTGACTCTTGGGAATTTTCTAAACAGACATGTTCACAAGTTATCTGCAAATTTATTTTACAAAGTTATTTTTTCTTCCAATCTTTATACCTTTTATTTCCTTTTCTTGTGTTATTGCATTAGCTAGGATTACCAGCAGGCTGTTGAATAAGAGTGGCAGGAGGGAACATTTTTGCATTGTTCCTGATCATAGAAGGAAAGAATCCAGTTTCTCACAATTAAGTTTGATGATAGCTGTATTTTTTCATATGTTCTACATCAAGTGGAGGATGCCCCTCTCTATTCCTAGTTTTCTAAAAGTTTTTATCATAAATGGATTTTGAATTTTGTCAAATGCTTTTTCTGCATCAATTAATATAATTATGGTTTTTCATTAGTTGGTTAATGTGATGAATCACATTAGTTGATTTTGAATTTTGAATGATGGACCAGTCTTGAATACCTGAAGTAAATGCCACTTATCATGATATATAATTATTTTTTATGCATTGTTGGACTTAATTTGATATGTTGTTGAGAATTTTTGCATCTATGTTCATAATGTATAGTCGGCTGTAGTTTTCATTACTTGTAACATCTTTCTCTGGTCTTGGTATTAGGATATCAAGGATATGCTTAGGACAGGCTTGCCTCATCAAATAAGTTAGAAATGTACTCTGTGCTTGTGTTTTTAGAAGATATTATAGAGAACTGGTATCATTTCTTCCTTAATTGTTCGGCAGAATTCACTAGGAAACCATTTGAGCCTGGTGCTTTCTTTTTTGAAAGGTTACTAATTATTTATAAGTTTCTTTAATAGATACATATTTAGATAATCTATTATTCTTTCCATGAGTGTTGATGGTTTTGTCTTCCAAGGAACTAGTTTGTTTTATCTAAATTATCAAATTTGTCAGCATAGATTTGCTTGCAATATACCTTTATTATCCTTTTAACGCCCATGGTATTGATAGTGATGACCCATCTTTCCTTTCTGCTATTAGTAATTTGTGTCTTCCCTCTTTTTTCCTTGGTTAGCCTGGCTATGGGTTTATCAATTTTATTGATCATTTCAAAGACCAGGTATTTGTTTCATTTATTTTCTCTACTTACTTCCTGTTTTTAACTATATTGATTGCTTATGTCCTTTTATCTGCTTATTTTAAGCTTAATTGCTCTTCTTTCTCTGCTTTCCCAAGGTATAAGTTTAGATCATTGATTTCTTCCTTCCTAACATATACATTTGATGCTGTAATTTTTGCTCTAAGCACTGTTTTCACAGTATCCCACAAATTTGGTAAGTTGTATATTCCATTTCATTTACTTCAAAATAGTCATAATTTTTTCTTGAAACTTCTTCTTTGACCTATGTTATTTAAAAGTATGTGGTTTAGGTTCTTTTCTGTTTTGTTTTGTTTTTGGTTATTTGTTTATTTTAATTGAAGCAGTCATCAGAAATCTCCCAACAAACAAAAGCCCAGGGCCAGATGGCTTCCCAGGGTAATTCTAACAAACATTTCAAGAAGAATTAATACCTATTCTTCTGAAACTGTTCCAAAAAATAGAAATGGAAGGAAAACTTCCAAACTCATTTTATGAGGCCACCATTACCTTGATCCCCAAACCAGACAAAGACCCTATCAAAAAGGAGAATTACAGGCCAATATCCTTGATGAACATGGATGCAAAAATTCTCACCAATATACTAGGCAATAGGATCCAACAGTACATTAAAAGGATTATTCACCACGACCAAGTGGGATTTATCCCTGGGCTGCAAGGTTGGTTCAACATCCGCAAATCAATCAACGTGATACAATACATTAACAAAAGAAAGAACAAGAACCATATGATCCTTTTCATAGATACAGAAAAAGCATTTGACAAAGTACAGCATCCTTTCTTGATCAAAACTCTTCAGAGTATAGGGATAGAGGGTACATACCTCAATATCATAAAAGCCATCTATGAAAAACCTACAGCGAATATCATTCTCAATGGGGAAAAACTGAGATCTTTCCCCCTAAGGTCAGGAATGCGGCAGGGATGTCCACTATCACCACTGCTATTCAACATAGTATTAGAAGTCCTAGCCACAGCAATCAGACAACAAAAAGAAATAAAAGGCATCCAAATCGGCAAAGAAGAAGTCAAACTCTCACTCTTTGCAGATGAGATGATACTTTATGTGGAAAACACAAAAGACTCCACCCCAAAACTGCTAGAACTCATACACGAATTCAGTCAAGTGGCAGGATATAAAATCAATGCACAGAAATCAGTGGCATTCCTATACACCAACAACAAGACAGAAGAAAGAGAAATTAAGGAGTCGACCCCATTTACAATTGCACCCCAAACCATAAGATACATAGGAATAAATCTAACCAAAGAGGCGAAGGATCTCTACTCAGAAAACTATAAAATACTCATGAAAGAAATTGAGGAAGACACAAAGAAATGGAAAAACGTTCCATGCTCATGGATTGGAAGAACAAATATTGTGAAGATGTCAATGTTACCTAGAGCAATCTACACATTCAATGCAATCCCCATCAAAATAGCATCCACTTTTTTCAAAGAAATGGAACAAATAATCCTAAAATTTGTATGGAACCAGAAAAAACGCCGCATAGCCAGACAAATGTTGAAAAAGAAAAGCAAAGCTGGTGGCATCACAATTCCAGACTTCCAGCTCTATTACAAAGCTGTCATCATCAAGACAGTATGGTACTGGCACAAAAACAGACACATAGATCAATGGAACAGAATAGAGAGGCCAGAAATGGACCCTCAACTCTGTGGTCAACTCATCTTTGACAAAGCAGGAAAGAATGTCCAATGGAAAAAAGACAGTCTCTTCAACAAATGGTGTTGGGAAAATTGGACAGCCACATGCAGAAGAATGAAACTGGACCATTTCCTTACACCACACACACAAATAGACTCCAAATGGTTGAAAGACCTCAATGTGAGACAGGAGTCCATCAAAATCCTAAAGGAGAACACAGGCAGCAACCTCTTCGACCTCAGCCGCAGCAACTTCTTCCTAGAAACATTGCCAAAGGCAAGGGAAGCAAGGGCAAAAATGAACCATTGGGACTTCATCAAGATAAAAAGCTTTTGCAAAGCAAAGGAAACAGTCAAAAAAACCAAAAGACAACCGACAGAATGGGAGAAGATATTTGCAAATGACATATCAGATAAAGGGCTAGTATCCAAAATCTATAAAGAACTCATCAAACTCAACACCCAAAGAACAAAGAATCCAATCAAGAAATGGGCAGAAGATATGAACAGACATTTTTCCAAAGAAGACATCCAAATGGCCAACAGACACAGGAAAAAGTGCTCAACATCGCTCAGCATCAGGGAAATCCAAATCAAAACCTCAATGAGATACCACCTCACACCCGTCAGAATGGCTAAAATTAACAAGTCAGGAAATGACAGATGTTGGCGGGGATGCGGAGAAAGGGGAACCCTCCTACACTGTTGGGGGGAATGCAAGCTGGTGCAGCCACTCTGGAAAACAGTGTGGAGGTTCCTCAAAAAGTTGAAAATAGAGCTACCATATGATCCAGCAATTGCACTACTGGGTATTTACCCCAAAGATACAAATGTAGGGATCCGAAGCGGTACGTGCACCCCAATGGTTATAGCAGCAATATCCACAATAGCCAAACTGTGGAAAGAGCCAAGATGTCCATCGACAGATGAATGGATAAAGAAGAAGTGGTATATATATACAATGGAATATTATGCAGCCATCAAAAGGAATGAGATCTTGCCATTTGCAATGACGTGGATGGAACTGGAGGGTATTATGCTGAGCGAAATAAGTCAAACAGAGAAAGACATGTATCATATGACCTCACTGATATGAGGAATTCTTAATCTCAGGAAACAAACTGAGGGTTGCCAGAGTGGGGGGTGGGGTGGGAGGGATGGGGTGACTGGGTGATGGACACTGGGGAGGGTATGTGCTCTGGTAAGCGCTGTGAATTGTGCAAGACTGTTGAATCTCAGATCTGTACCTCTGAAACCAATAATGCAGTATATGTTAAGAAAAAAAAAAAAAGAAGAAGATAGCAGGAGGGGCAGAATGAAGGGGGGGAAATCGGAGGGGGAGACGAACCATGAGAGACAATGGACTCTGAAAAACAAACTGAGGGTTCTAGAGGGGAGGGGCGTGGGAGGATTGGTTAGCCTGGTGATGGGCATTGAAGAGGGCACGTTCTGCATGGAGCACTGGGTGTTATGCACTAACAATGAATCAAAAAGTAATGATGTAATGTATGGTGATTAACATAATAAAAAAATTTTTAAAAAAAACTAATGATGTAATGTATGGTGATTAACATAACATAATAAAATTAAATTAAAAAAAAATCTGTTCCCCTCATTCAATAAACTGCATCCATATTAGGAAAAAAAAAAAAAGAGTCTCTTATGGTTTATCTCCCTCTCTGGTTTCATCTTATTTTATTTTGTCGTTTTTATTTTAAATATTTTGGGATTTTCCAGCTTTCTTTCTTTTACTGATTTCTAGTTCATACCTTTGCGGTCTAGGTCTAATCCCATTCCCCCCAGGTCAAATAATGTTATTGTAAAATTGAAGATTAAGCCTTTGTTTTGGAGAATGCCCTGTGGGTATTTCAAAAAAGAGTTCTTTTCCCCTTCCACCTGAGCAAAACATGAGGGTTTTTTCCTAGGATCATCACCATGAAAATCTGGTGAGCTTCCTCAAGGTAAAATCCATGAGATTGTGAGGATTTCCTTAAGATTTGGTACCCTAAAGTTTCAGTTTAGTCCACACTCAGTCTTCAGCAATTCATTCCTACCAGTTCTTTGCTCCAATGTCTTCTGCTCCAGGTAAATTGATCTTGGTTGTGATTCTCTGTATTCCTTTGTCTCTCCAGACTTTGAGAAGATGATTTGCCTTAAACTCAATACTCTGATGACTCTAAGAAGTTACTGATTTTCGTTTTGTTCATCTTTTTGTTGTTGTAAGGATGGGAGTGATTGACAAATGACTGTCAAGCACTTGGCATATTAGAGCTGAAACTAGAACTTCATACATTACCTTTTTTTTTTAAGAAAAAATCTTTAATTTTAAATTCTGATCTATGCATAAAATTCATTTTTTTATCATGGTTAAATTTAGTACAAACTATAAAAATGTTAACACTGAAGCTTCAACAGAAATCTATTAAGATCCCTTAGAAAAATTATGTAAAGAAACAACAGCAAGTCATGTACTGGTATGAGGTTAACACACAAAGGAAAAAAATTCACACATTTTACCGAATTTACCAGTAAATAATTTTAGGCATAATATTTATCATAAAATTAAAAGTTTGAAAGTTACCTTCTTAAAGCACCCATTTTTTATTCTTTTTGGGATCTTTTTTTTTTTTTTTTTTGTATGTTTCTGATCCCAATTCACATAGCTCTTATTTAGTAAGACTTAGTGAGAATGCCCTGGAATTATACTCAGGTTCTTTTAACTCCATTATTCTAAAATCCAATCATTCACACGTCTATGAAAAACTTCCTACAAATGAGAATGCTGAAGTTGAAGAATCTAAGTAACTTACTTTCAGTCACACAACTAGTTAACCCCAGAGTTAACCCCAGAGAAAAAGCTAGAATCTCTAGGGTCCTCTGTACTCATTGTCTCTGTATACTTCCAATGTGTAATTTCACTCTATAATATCTTTTCAAAACAATATAATTTAATAAGACTGCAAACCTAGTGTTTGCATAAAGTATAGTATATATAAAGTATATATAAACCTTCTGTTTATACTTTATCTTGTCCCCCCCAAAAAAATCATTATAAATCTACACTATCTAATATCATACACGTTTATTTGGTCCCCTTCCTTATGGATGCTATCAACTTATAATTAATGGGAAAATCATTTTAAGGCATTAAAAAGTAAAACTTTACTACAGTAAAAATGAATATGATTAACAATATAAAATCACATTTTTCCATTAAATGATTTTCTCTTTAAATACTCAGGGAGTCTGATTTTATTTTATTGGCTTTTAAATAATAGGTACTTCCTAAAATCCAACTGACTATTTATTTGTTTAATCTGTCACTAAAGAAAATAGCTAAAATGATAAATTTCATGATGTAAGTGTCCATGCTAGATATATATGTAGTGTTTAGACAGAACATCAAAAAAAAGTTACGGAAAAGAATGCGAATTAAGCTGGTAGTTTGTCTTTGAAAAGGAGCATGTTAATTTGGAGCCTCTCATCTGTGTATTACCCCATTTCTCTACTGACAGTAAAGATGTTCATTTTAAGGCACCTAAAAGTCTGAACTGTTAAGAAGCTGTACTCTAGAATCAATGCTGGTTTTGTCTCCCACCCCTCCCAGGCTTTCTCTGAAATCAATTCCTCTTTGGGGCTAATTGTTTAAAAGCCATGACTTCATTTCCACGTTAAATACATGTCTGTACCTCTCTGAGAATTAAAAGAAAAATACTAAACAGAAAGAAAAGAAAACCATCTTGTGAGTACTATTCTCAATTTATTGAAAAATGTCTAGAATACTAAGGTATTTCCAAAGGCAAATCTTTAGTGTGACAGATGCATAACAATATCCACAGGCTGAAGGGTCTTTCTTAGAAAAGCATCCTGTAGCTACTTTAACAAGAGTACTGGGTATCATCTATAATTCATGCAAGTATATTGAAGCTTTCTGCTGCCATCCAAGAAAGATGGTTTTCAAAGCTACAGAGTGCAATAATCCAATATTCCTTGTAGAGAGTTCCATACATCTCATACACATTTTACACTGGAGATCATTTCCATTTTGAAGTCCTCAAGAACAAAATGTGATATTTTCAAAAAATACAGATTTATGCTACACGGTTTTTCTGCAGGCTTGGAGAACAGCCATTAAATCATCAAGTTGAGGATGTATTTCTAGTTTCCTCCATCAACATTATAGAGGTCACTACAAAATAAATGAGTGTCTAAATGCTTCAAGAACTTCATTTTTGTGTTCAATATATTTTTCAGTGGTAAAATGAGTTTGATGATCAGAGTATACTCTTGGTGGAAAGCAAAATGGCCATGAGAATAATTTAATCATTTATTTTAAAGTGTGGGACTTAGGAAATGAGATCAACTTCTGTTGAATTATTTTGCAGGCCAAAAGAGGTGAGCTTCCTGAAGTGGTTTAACTATTTGCCACTATCAGAAAGTGATAATGGCATAGTCAACCAGTAATAGGTAGTCATTTTAAGTTCTGAGTAATATTACAGTGCATTGGAAGACATGTAGTCAAAAAATAGTAGTAATAATTAAAGCCATTTTTCAATGGACAAGTCTATGCAATTTAATCTTTAATCAGAATTCAATTATAGGAAGTTCTCCAACCACAGTAATCTTCAAGTAGTCACCTACCTCCAATACTTCTCTCCTTTCTTTTATGAATTCTACCAAATGGCATCAGTCTACTGCACAGCTACTACTTAACATGGTATAAAATTTATTCCCAGAGTAGTGCCAGTAACGGGAGAGAGAAGATGCCCACTGTAGACCTGAGGAGTCTTTATAACCTAGGGCTACACTGCCACAAAGTATACATGAAAGAGTCTTTGTTGATTAATGAAAGATATCAATAAATGAACAAACCAATCAACAGATGAATTAACTAGTGAATAAGTGAATTTTCCTCTGACTGGTTTGCTTTTCTCATTTTTTTTTTTATTCCAAGGCTGCAAGTTTTTTGAAATAAACTTTTTTATTATAGAATAGATTTAGATATAAAGAAAAGTTACAGATAGTACAGCCATTTCCATGTATTTCATATCCTTCCTCTATTGCTAAAATCTTACCTAAGTATGGTAAATTTGTCACAATTAATGAACAAATACTGACGTGTTATTATTGACTAAATACCATACTTCATTCAGATTTCCTTAGTTTTAAATTTTTTTTTTTTAATTTATTCATGAGAGTCAGAGAGAGAGAGAGAGAGGCAGAGGCAGAGGGAGAAGCAGGCTCCCCGCCTAGCAGGGAGCCCGATGTGGGACTCGATCCCAGGACCCCGGGATCATGACCTGAGCCGAAGGCAGATGCTTAACCATCTGAGCCACCCAGGCGCCCCAGATTTCCTTAGTTTTTACTTAGTATTTTTTTCTGTTCTAGGATTCCATCTCAGAAGACACATTCCATGAAATTATTGTGTCTCTTTAGGCTCTTTTTGGTTGGGACAATTTCTCAGCCAAATTTGTAATGACCTTGAGTATTTCAAGGAGCACTGGTCAGGTATTTTGTAGACTGTTCCTCCGTTGGGTTTTGTCTGATGTTTTTCTCATGATGTTTTTAATTGCCTATTCAAATTATTACTACTATTTTTTGGGGCTATAAGTTTTTAGAAGAAAGACCACGGAGGTAAAAAGCCATTCTCATCACATTATACCAAGGGTACATGCCAGCGACACAACTTATTATTGATGACGTCAAGTTTGATCATTTGGCTAAGGTAGTGCTTGTCAGGTTTCCCTACTGTAGTTACTTCCCTCTTTCCACACTGTCCTCTTTAGAAGGAAATCACTGTGCATGGCCCACACTTAAGGAGTGGTGAGTTATGATCTACCTCCCTGAGAGCAAAGTGTCTGTGTAAAATATTTTGAGTCTTCTGCAGAGAAGATTTATCTATTCCCTCCAATTTATTTATTTATTCAATCATTAATTTATATCAGTATAGACTCATGGACACTTGTTTTATACTTTGGGTTATAATCTGATATTACTTTATTTTGTTGCTCAAATTGTTCATTGTTGGCCATTGGGAACTCTTTTAATTGATTTCTGTATTCCTTTGACATACTCCTAAAATTGTGGATTTTTTCTTTTTTTTAGGGCACTTACTTACTTCTTGATTCTACAAAATGCTCCAGGCTTATCTCATCTTTTCCTATCCCCGCCCTTGAATCAGCTCTTTTCCCCAAAAAAATGCTTTTTCTTTTGTTAGGAGAATAGTATTAGAAACCAAGATCTTGGCACTAGGTTCTACAGGAGTTTTTATTGTTATTAGTTTATGTGTTTGCTTATAGGATATTGGTAATATTTCCTCTGGTGGTCACCATATGTAACTTTTGGCAAATTACCTGAAAAGTGGGAATAATTCCTACTTCATAGAGAGTCACTAGCACAGTGCATGGTATAAAAACAAACCAAGCTATAGCTCTTCATGATATTACTATCAATTGACTAGAAGTGAAGCAAATAATAATAAGTTTGTCAAAGTTTATTTTAATTTTCTAGAAGATTTGTTTTTGTTTTGATGTATTTTCATTACCTATTCAGGGGCACCTGTGTGGCTCAGTTGGTTAAGCATTGGCCTTCAGCTCAGGTCATAATCCCAGGGTCCTGGGATAGAGGCCCACACTGGGCTCCTTGCTCAGCGAGGAGCCCACTTCTCCCTCTGCCTGCTGCTCCCTCTGTTTGTGTGTTCTCTCTCTCTCTCTCCCGATCCCTCTCCCTCTCTGGCAAATAAATAAATAAATAAATAAAATCTTTGATGTATTTTAATTGCCTATTCAAATAGACAGGTTAGAGGCTTCAATTCTAGGCCTAGCTCTGTTATTAGAAAGAATTTAGTCAAATCATCTAATGTCCCTTTTTCTATAATGGATGTAACACTGTTTGCTTAATCTAATGCCACAGGATTAGTCTGTAGGTAAATCAATGTTTATACAAATATATAGGTGGCAGTATTACTATCCTTTTGGTCAGTATTATTAGCCTCTGACTCTTGTTGCTTTCTGTCACTTCACTTTCTTCCCATTCCTCCAAAAAGTATTAATGATGCCATCTTGAATCCTTCCCTTAATATAAATTTGAATGATACCAGGTTTTCAAAAACTAGTACCTAAATTCAGATGTAGCAATTGCTTCCAAATTTTATTACAATGAATCCAAATTAGGCAACTATTTTAGATGCTTAAAATTTAATTAACATTTTTCTAATTTGCCCACAGATAGCATTTTAAGCTGATGAGCCTTCTTGCTTCCTTCTTGAGAAACTTTAATTAAACCAAGTATAACTAAGCCCACTGAGTTACCAGGTCATAATGAATATGGAAAGACAGATGTTTGGCACAGCAAGGGATGACAGGAAAGTGTAGCATCTCAAAAATTCCCCCATATCAAATTATTGATGCAAAACAGTTGACTACGATCCTAAGAGGCAAGACCATCAACTATCTAGACATGATCAGATATTAAAGTCGATGGGTTTTGCAATCTGATCATCTCATTTTCTTTTACCAAGGTAAAGGCAAGGCACCTCACCATGCCTGATAAACTACATGTGGTATCAGTATAACCACATGTGTGAGGTTGGTCTCCTTAGAATGCATCAACCTTAAAAGATCAATGTAACTTTTCACTGGCCTGTGTTGGGGAGCATGGGTAAGGAAGAGTATCCTTTGTGCCTCACTTCCTCTCAGATACTAGTCATATCCCATGCAAAAACCCACTCTAACTGATCTTAAGACTTAATGGCAACATGTCGAAAAGGAGAATTGAACTAGGTTCCCATGCTTGATGTGTTGAAAGTCATTGTTATTTCACTATTTACTTTTATAAACAGAAAAAAATCAAGTTTAACTATCTGCCGGCACTCACTATTTTTTGTGGTTGGAATAAAACCTACTTGCAAGTCAGCAAAGTGGTTAATAAAATATTTCCTGTGCATCGTATAATCTCTTATACCTTCAGTATATCTGAATTCTAAAAAGCCAAATATATTCATAATCCTGTGATAGATGTGGTCTTATTTATCGATGAATGTTTATTTTGGATTTGCCATTTTAACAGATTTGTCAATTTCTATTTCTTCCCGGTCTCCTAGCTACCTTTTTTTTTTTTAGTTGATAATGGATTCCTCTACTGGCATGAACTTGAAGGGTAAATTAAATAACAAGGCTGTGTGGGGAGAGAGCCTTAAAAATCCACATAGACATGTGTTACCTGGAGATGAAGGTAGATTTGAGAAGAGGGTGGAAAAGAGATTTTTTTTTTCCCACTGCTTATAAGTATTGTGCTTGATTTACATCTTGCTGCCAATAGCGCGAAAGAAAGGAAGAATTTGAGAGTTTCTGAGAGTAGGCAACTCCCTGAAAAATGTTAAGGCTAGAAGTTCCATTGCCTGCTCCATCAGGAATGCACTGTTTTGATGCACCTGGGTAGCTCAGTCGTTAAGTGTCTGCCTTCAGCTCGGGTCATGGTCCCAGGGTCCTGGGATTGAGTCCCTGCTCAGCAGGGAGTCTGCTTCTCCCTCTTCCATTCCCCCTGCTTGTGTTCCCTCTCTTGCTGTGTCTCTTTCTGTCAAATAAATAAATAAAATCTTAAAAAAAAAAAAAAAAAGGAATGCACTGATTTCTTCATGTGGGCTTCTGAAAGATCATTAAGGACCATCAGAGACACTGAGTAGACAAGGGAGCAAGGAGCAAAAAAGCAGTGCATTCTAGTGCAAGTTACTTTAAAAGGCAAATAGAGAAGACAGAAAATACAGGGAATTCATCCTTGCAGTCCATCTGAAATTAAATATCCCTTCCTCTCTGACTCCCATTTTAGCAGAGAAAGGGACATGGGCTGCCACTCTATGCTTGTGCCTGATGAAGTTGTAGGTAATAATAAAAATCTACCTTGGATCTTTCCACAGTTTGGCTATTGTGGACATTGCTGCTATAAACATCAGGGTGCACGTACCCCTTCGGATCCCTACATTTGTATCTTTGGGGTAAATACCCAGTAGTGCAATTGCTGGATCGTATGGTAGCTCGAGCCAAGATGTCCATCGACAGATGAATGGATAAAGAAGATGTGGTATATATATACAATAGAATATTACGCAGCCATCAAAAGGAATGAGATCTTGCCATTTGCAACAATGTGGATGGAACTGGAGGGTATTATGCTGAGTGAAATAATTGAATCAGAGAAAGACATGTATCATATGACCTCACTGATATGAGGAATTCTTAATCTCAGGAAACAAACTGAGGGTTGCCGGAGTGGGGGGTGGGGTGGGAGGGATGGGGAGACTGGGTGATAGACACTGGGGAGGGTATGTTCTATGGTGAGCACTGTGAATTGTGCAAGACTGTTGAATCTCAGATCTGTACCTCTGAAACGAATAATGCAATATATGTTAAGAAAAAAAAAAAAGAAGATAGCAGGAGGGGAAGAATGAAGGGGGGGAAATCGGAGGGGGAGACGAACCATGAGAGACGATGGACTCTGAAAAACAAACTGAGGGTTCTAGAGGGGAGGGGGGTGGGAGGATGGGTTAGCCTGGTGATGGGTATTAAAGAGGGCATGTTCTGCATGGAGCACTGGGTGTTATGCACAAACAATGAATCATGGAACACTACATCTAAAACTAATGATGTAATGTATGGTGATTAACATAACAATAAAAAAATTTTAAAAAAATCTACCTCAGAAAGTCAGAAGAATTCTTAACTATCATTCAACCAAGTCCTCATGTCTGGTCCTTTCCTTTCATGGAATAGTAAAGGGACTATTGCTCTGGTGTCCAAACAATGTTTCAGCCAAGCCACGTTCTATAACAAGCCCGTTTTAAGTGATCAAGTCTCAATTCAAACACACATATTATCGAGCCCCACATCGGGCTCCCCACTTGGTGGAAAACCTGCTTCTCCCTCTCCCACTCCCCCTTCTTGTGTTCCCTCTCTCGCTGTGTCTCTCTCTGTCAAATATATAAATAAAATCTTTAAAAAAAAAACAAAAGAAAAAAACACACAAATTAATATGTACTGGCATATCTGTATTTCCTCAAAAAGAATATACATTTGGAATATATAAAGAGCTCCTATAAATCAATAAGAAAAAGAGAGATAACACAATAGAAAAGTGGGCAAAAGACTTGAACACTTCATCAGAGAAGATATCGAGGTGGTCAATAAAAATAAATTAAAGGTACCCAATTTCATAAGGCATCTGGGAAATATAAGTTAAAACCACAATGCAATATTACACCACTGTAATAGAATAATAAAAATGAGTAAGATGGAAAATGCTCAGTGCTAACAAGAAAGTGGAGTAATCAGAACTCTCACACATTGCTAGAAGAACATCTATTTAGGACAACCATTTGGCAGTTTCTAATAAAGCTTAATATATGCATTTCCTATAAGCCAGTGGTTTCATTGCAAGGTACATTCACAGTAGAAATGTGTGCAAATGTTCACTGAAAGTCATGTTCAAAGATATTCATGGCATCACTATTCATGATAGACAAAAAACTGGAAATGTCCACCAACCACAGACTGGATAAATAAGTTGTGTTAATATTCACACAATTGAGAATTATACAGCAATGCAAATGAATAATCTAAATCTACACACAACAGCATAGAGAAATCTCATAAGCAGAATGTTGGATAAAAGAAGTCAGATGAAAAAGAATATACAGTATCTGATTACATTTGTACAAAGCACTAAAAAAGGAAAAACTATATATGCTGTCAAAATTCAAGATAGTGATTACCTCTGGGGACTAGTTGAAAGTAGGCAAGAGTCAGAGGGTTGGGAGAGCTGTGAACTTTGGTTTCCTGATCTTGCTCTTTGTTACATGGTTGTGTCCATTTCTTTAAAAATTCATCAATCTGTACACTTATGATTTATGAATATATATAATACAAAAATTGGCTCTTTTTATTGAGGTATAATTGACATGTACCATTATATTATTTTCAGGTGTACAACATAATGATTTGATATGTATATATATTGTGAAATGACCAACACATCCATTACTGTACAGAGTTACAGAATTTTTTTCTTGTGACAAGAGCTTTTGAGATCTACTCTTTTAGCAACCTTTTTTTTTTAAGATTTTATTTATTTATTTGACAGAGAGAGACACAGTAAGAGAGGGAACACAAGCAGGGGGATTGGGAGAGGGAAAAGCAGGCCTCCCACTGAGCAGGGAGCCTGATACAGGGCTCAATCCCAGGACCGTGGGATCACGACCCAAGCCGAAGGCAGATGCCCAACAACTGAGCCACCCAAGTGCCCCTTTTAGCAACTTTTAAATATACAATATAATATTGTTAACTATAGTTGCCATGCTGCTTATATTACATTCCCACAAATTATTTATTCTATAACTGGAAGTTTGTACATTTTGGCCCCCTTCACTCATCTCACTCATTCTCTACCCCTCATCTCTGACAACCACCACTAACAATTGGCTCTTATAACTGAAATACCCAGGGCTAACCCTCAAGAATAGTTCCATACAGGCACCCAAATTATGCCATTAGTGATTCTTTCTCTCTCTCTCCCCTCTGCTGTCTTTTTCATTGGTTATTGTCTTGGATAGGCTCTTCCTGTATGTTATCAGAATGTGCACTAGTAGCCCCAGGCTTACGTGCTCTCCAGTTAGAAAAAAAGCAAAAAGAGAACTCCTCTACTCTTTCCCACTGTGAAGATCAAGAAACTGAGTCTTACTGGATCAAAGTGAGATGCACATGCATCCCTGCACAAAGCAATATGAGCCGGGTGTTGAAACATAGTAAGACTAGAACTAGGTCATATGCCCATCTCATCATCTCTCAATTCTTGACTGCACTCACTTACATAGTTCTCACTGTGGGTCTTATAATCTTGTTACAGTCAGATAGATTTTGGCTAGGCTGGATGCATCTTGAAGACTTCCTCCTTATATATCTGTGAGGAAAGACTTGGACAACTAGGTCTCCGCGAGCATCTCCTTCTATTTCTATATAGTCTTTCTTCATGACCTTTCCTGGATGGTGGCTTTGGGATGGCTAGAAATGGTAGCTTGAAGAGTGAGATGCCAAAAAAAGATATACAGGTGGCAAATAATTATATGAAAAGTGTATGAAACGTATATGTGTTGTTCCACATCATATGTCATCAGGGAAATGCAAAACAACAATGAGATATACTACCCATGTATCCAGAACACTGACAATTCCACATACTGGCAAAGATGTGGAACAATAGGAACTCTCATTTACTGCTGGTGAGAATGCAAAAATGGCACAGCCACTTTGAAAGACAGTTTAGTAGTTTTCTCTCAAAACTAGACATACTCATATCTTATGATCCAGCAATCATGCTTATTGGTGTTTACCTAAATGAATTGAAAGCTATGTCTACATAAATACCTGAACACAAATGTTTATAACAGTTTTGTTCATAATTGCCCAAACTTATCCTCAGTAGGTGAATGGATAAACTTTGGTATATCTATACAATGTAATATTATATAGCCCTAAAAAGAAATGAGCTATCAAGCCATAAAAAGACATTGAGTAATCTTAAATATGTATTACTAAATGAAAGAAGCCAATATGAAGATGCTACATAATGTTTAATTCCAACTATATGACATTCTGGGAGAAAAAAAAACACAAACTGTGGAGATGCTAAAAACATCAGTGGTTGCCAGAATTTAGGAGGAGGAAGGGAGGGAAAGGTGAAGAACACAGGATTTTCAGGACAAAATAGTGAAACTATTTTGTATGATACACAGGGGTGGATACATGTCACTATACATTTATCCAAATCCACAGAAGGTACAACACCAAAAGGGAACTCCAATGTAAACTATAGACTTTGAGTGATAATGACATGTCAATATAGGTTCATCAATTGTAATAAATGTTGCACTCTGGTGGGGGATTTTGACAATGGAGAAGGCTCTGGTTGTGTGGGGATAGAGGATATATGGGAAATCTTTGTACTTTCTGTTTAATTTTGCTCTGAACCTAAAACTTTTTTAAAAAGTTTACTTGATAAGAGAAAGAGTTAAACAGAAGCCATGTCATCTTTTATAGCCTAACCCACGAATTGGCAAATTACAGCCTGCAGATCAAATCTGACCCTCCACCTAATTTTGTAACTTTTCATGACAACACAGCCAAGCCCATTTGTGTTCCATGTTACAGAGACAGAGCTATGTAGTTGTGAAGCTAAAAATATTTACTATCTAGCCCTTTATAGAAAAGGTTTGCTGACCCCTGAACTGGTCTCAAATGTCACACAGTGTCATTTCTGCTGCATTCTATTCACTAGAGGTCAACCTCTAAGGCCTGCCCATGCTTGGGCAGGGTATCTTTGTGGGTATCGTCTAAAATACACATATGCATTGAGAACACAATGAGGGTGCTGTTGCTAAAGAAGGGCATAAGGATGCTGAGCTGAGCCAAGCAGAGAACCTGCTCTAGGTGAGATAGTATGTTTCTAAGTCTCTGGGCAAGTTAACTGAGTTGAGAAGATTCAAATGGTGCATTCTTTTTCCAAATTAGTTAACACCAGTGCCCACACCAGGGTGGTAAGAGGAGAACTTGTTCCTCTCCAAAATTATACCTGTTGCTCAGGGGTACTTATGTTGAAGTCATTCTGACAACTTTTATAATGCTCTAATTGAACTGCCTGGGAACAGAAGAATTGCTTCTTGCTACAGGAAAATAGTGGGGGGAATTACAAAAATGGCATATCAGAAAAAATGCAACATATTCTCAGGCTTTTGAAATGTCAGACTTCTGGGCACCAATTTATCTGACTTACATTACAGGGCTACAAATATTCAACAACTCTTATTTGGCCATTTTTCACAATAAAAATACATTTCTAAGTGCTATTTTAGCTCAATAATGATTGTACAGATCTATTTATTTTGCATTAAGTGTGTATGTGTTGGGGGGAGGGCCTGGTTCCCTAAGTAATACCTTGCCTTTGGCAATGTTGGGCAACAGAGGAGAATGTATTATATTAATCAGATTGGATCACTTGCTTAGTGAGAAGAATGTAATCTGGATTTTAACAAAATACAGAGCATTCAAAATTCACATGTAAAATTAAGTAGCCACTGAGTTCCTTCTGAAACTGAAATATGTCACTATCATCTCTTCAGCTCTAGGGTAATGGAGAAAGCTAAGAGCCATTATCTTAATCTTGAAGAGATTTCTCTTGATTATATTACGCCTAGAGAGGCAGTTTAAAAGGTGAGTTGGAAATGGTGGAGAGTCTTCCACTGCAGAAGAACAGCCGACTCCTTTTGATTGACAATTGTTCCCATATTAGTAGATGCATATCTTTCTGAGAGAAATACTGGCCAGCAGAACTTTATGAAACACAGGCAGATGTTGACAGAAATGGTATTTTTATCACCTATATTTCAAGTGTTGTTGTGAAGAGATTTTTTTTTTTTTAACTACTTTTTTAAAACAAGCTCTTTATCTTATGAGAGATTCAGGCCTCCGAATGCAGGCACAATGTGAAGAGGACCTATCACAGAGTGGATGCTCAACAAATACAAACTAGGTAACAGCTAACACTTATTTAGGGCTTATACACAGCAAGCAACATGTTAGATACTCTACCCATATTCAGTCCTCACAATACTTTTATCAGATGTATAATGTTATTATAGTTATTTTAGAGGCAAGGAAATGAAGGCTTCATAAAGCCAAGTAAAATGTTCAAGGTTACACGAATTTGATTTTGGAACCTGGTTCGGAACTAAGGAAATCTGATTCCAGAGCTTGTTACCTTAACTACTGTGTGTTAACAACCAATGAATGGATGGATGGATGGATGAGTGGACTCTTCAACAGTTTCCTTCTGAACGATGGATGGATAACATTTATTGAGGACTTACCTAGTCTCAGCCATGAAATGTTGATAGCCTCACAAGAACCCTATCAAATTTAGGAGTCGTTATTATGCCCTTATTTTACAGGTAATGGAGTTGAAATTCAGAGAGGTTAAATCACTTTCCTGAAGTCATACAATCTAGAACTGTTTGAATCTATATCTGGACATGGACAGTCCTCTACAGCTACAAAGATAAACAGGGCAAGAGATGGCATGATCTGATCCGCATTTAAAGACATGAACATGGCTGCAGTGTGGATGGGAATGAACCTTAAGATAGAGAAACTAATCAGGAGGCTGTTTATGTTTAGATAAACGAGGCCGTGGAAATGAGCTAAGGCAGGGCTTCTCAACCTTGGTACTATTAACATCTTGGGCTGGATAATTCTTTGCTGTGGGAGCCTGGGTGTTTTAGGATATTTAACAACATCCCTGACCTTTACTGGGTAGATGTCAGTAGTATCCCCCTTCAAGCTATAACAACAGCAAAAGTCCCCACATATTGCCAAATGTCTCCCTGGAGGGCAAACTCTCCCTGATTATGAAAATCAATGAGTTAAGACATGGAAGGGAAAATGGAAAATGGGATATTTCAGAAATATGATCAACAAGACTAAGTGATCAAAAGGTAGAAGGACTCAAACATATGTCCAGATGTGTAACACATGGTAATAGTCAAGTCAGTACTAAGCTCAAGGGTTCAGAGCTCAGGGTCTGGATTTCACAGTCTTGGGTTTGAAACCCAGCAGTGCCACCTACTGCTGGGTGAACCTGGGCAAATTACTTCTACTCTTTAGGTTTTAAACAGAAGAATCTAAGCAAATTACATATCTGACAAAGGGTTAATACTCAAAATATATAGAGAATTCATAAAACAACCCAATTGAAAATGGGCAGAGGATCTGAATAAACATGTTCCCAAAGAAGACACATACCAATGGCCAATAGGCACATGAAAACATGTTCAACATCACTAATATTTAGGAAAATGCAAATCAAAACCACAATGAGATATCACCTCATACTCATTAGATTGGCTATCATCAAAAGATAAGAAATAACAAGTGTTGGCAAGGATGTGGAGAAAAGAGAACTTATGTACACTGCTGGTAAGAATGTAAATTGGTGCAGACACAAGGGAAAACAGTATGGAGATTCATCAAAAAGTTAAGGATAGAGCTATTATATGAGCCAGCTATTTCTGTATCTGGGTATTTATCTCAAGAACATGAAAACACTAATTTGAAAAGATATATGCACCCCTATATTCATAGCAGTATTCTTTACAGTAGCCAAGTTATGGAAACAATCTAAATGCCCATCTATGGATGAATGGATAAAGCAGAAATGGTAGAGAAGCACAACAGAATACTATGTAGCCATAAAAAGAATGAAACCTTGTCATTTGTGACTACATGGATAGGCACTGAGGCTATTATGTTAGTGAAATAAATCAGAAGGAAAAAAACACAAGCAGTATGACTTCACTCATGTGGAATCTAAACAAAACAAGTGAACAAGCAAAACAACAAAAGCAAATTTATAGACATAAAGAAAAGATTGGTGGATACCAGAAGGGAAGGGGGTGGGGGATGGTGAAATGGGTGATAGATGGTAACTCGACTTTTGAGGTGATCATTTTGTAATGAATAAAGATGTTGAATTATAATGTTGTATATCTGAAACTTATATAAGGCTATATACCAATTTTATCTCAAAAAATAAATATAAATCATAGATTAATGACAGATGATAGATAGGTAGATGATAGATCATCCAAATAACATTTACTTCAAAAAGTTGTTGTGAAGATTAAAACAGTATACTATGAATCAAGGGTTTAGCAGACTTTCTGGCTCTTAGTAAGTGCTCAGTAAATGTTATTACTAGCCAGTAAGAGAAACATAGGGAAGCTTCTTCAACCCCAGTTTGCAAAGTTCATGGTTTGAGAGTTTAGTGAGTGGGCCCTGTAAACTCTATAAACAATTTTACATTAGATGAAATATTTCCCGATCCATGAACATGGAATGTTTTTCCATCTTTTTGAGTCTTCTTCAATTTCTTTCATGAGTGTTCTGTAGTTCCTAGAGTATAGATCCTTTACCTCTTTGGTTAGGTTTATGGATCAGAAGAATAAACATTGTTAAAATGTCTATGCTACCCAGAACAATCTATACCTTCAATGCCATCCCAATCAAAATTCCAATGACATTTTTCAAAGTGCTGGAACAAACAATCCTAAAATTTATATGGAATCAGAAAATACCCTGAATTGCCAAGGAAATGTTGAAAAAGAAAAACAAAGCTGGGGGCAACACGTTGTCTGATTTCAAGCTATATTACAAAGCAGTGATCATCAAGACAGCATGGTACTGGCTCAAAAACAGGCATATAGACCAAAGGAACAGAATAGAGAGCCCAGATATGGACCTTCAACTCTATGGTCAAATAATCTTTGACAAAGCAGGAAAAAACATGCAATGGAAAAAAGACAGTCTCTTCAATAAATGGTGCTGGGAAAATTGGACAGCCACATGCAGAAGAATGAAACTCAACCATTCTTTAACACCATTCACAAAGATAAACTCAAAATGGATGAAAGACCTCCATGTGAGACAGGAATCCATCAAAATCCTAGAGAAGAACTTAGGCAATAACCTCTTTGACATCAGCCACAGCAACTTCTTTCAAGATACATCTCCAAAAGCTAGGGAAACAAAAGCAAAAATGAACTTTTGGGATTTCATCAAGATAAAAAGCTTCTGCACAGCAAAGGAAACAGTCAACAAAACAAAGAGGCAACCCACAGAATGAGAGAAGACATTTGCAAATGACACTACAGATAAAGGGCTGGTATCCAAGATCTATAAAGAACTTCTCAAACTCAACACTCAAAAAATAAATAATCAAGTCAAAAAATGAGCAGAAGACATGAAAAGACACTCCTCTGAAGAAGACATACAAATTGCTAACAGACACATGAAAAAATGTTCATCATCATTAGCCATCAGGGAAATTCAAATCAAAACCACACTGAGATACCACCTTACACTAGTTAGAATGGCAAAAACTGACAGGGCAAGAAACAACAAATGTTGGAGAGGTTGTGGAGAAAGGGGAACCCTCTTACACTGTTGGTGGGAATGCTAGCTGGTACAGCCACTTTGGAAAACAGTGTGGAGGTTCTTCAAAATATTAAAAATAGAGCTACCCTTTGACCCAGCAATTGCACTCCTGGGTATTTACCCTAAAGACACAGATGTAGTGAAAAGAAGGGCCATATGCACCCCAGTGTTCATAGCAGCAATGTCCGCAATAGCCCAACTGTGGAAAGACCCAAGATGCCCTTCAACAGATGAGTGGATAAAGAAGATGTGGTCCATGTATACAAGGGAATATTACTCAGCCATCAGAAAGGCTGAATACCCAACTTTTACATCAACACGGATGGGACTGGAGGAGATTACGCTAAGTGCAATAAGTCAAGCAGAGAAAGTCAATTATCATATGGTTTCACTTACCTGTGGAACATAAGGAATAGCATGGAGGACATTAGGAGAAGGAAGGGGAAAATGAAGGAGGGGAAATCGGAGGGAGAGATGAACCATGAGAGACTATGGACTCTGAGAAACAAACTGAGGGTTTTAGAGGGGAGGGGGGTGGGGGGATGGGTTAGCCCAGTGATGGGTATTAAGGAGGGCACGTACTGCATGGAGCACTGGGTGTTATACGAAAACAATGAATTGTGGATCACCACATCAAAAACTAATGATGTGTTGTATGGTGACTAACATAACATAATAAAATTAAATTAAAAAAAAAAAGAAAAATATTTCCCAACTCATTAAAGTTAAATTGAAAAGCGAATATGTAACTGAATATTTGGTTTGATACCAATTTGAGTGCCTGGTATATATGTATGTATATATGTGTGTGATTCTGTGTTTCTAGGTGTATTTGTGTACATATATATATATACCAATTAGGTAATTGGAATCACACCAAAATATTAATACCAATTAATCCAAATTAGATGGTATGATTATGGGTGAATTTAATTTTTTTTAATTTTTCTATTATCTTAATTTTTTTCTATAATGAATAACTACAACTTTTGTAAATAGGGCACAAAAGTAAGTCGACTAAAATGTCTTCCCTTAAGATATATTGATTAACAGGCTACTATGTGTCAGGCATTGTGTTAGAAACTAAGAATATAATAATTAGAACTTCCCCCCACACACACACAGACATACACATACGTATACACAGGAACAACGAAAGCCTCAATAAACCAAATGTGCCTACCAGAAAGCTAGAATTTGAAAAATCAAGTTCAAATATAACAGTAATACTCCAAAAGCAATGACGATGGTGGCTTTTGTCAATGCCATTCTAATTATGTTCTTAAGTCTGACAGAAGATCCAAAAGAATTTTCTTTTTTTCTTTTTTCTTTTTTTTTTTTAAGATTTTATTTATTTATTTGACAGAGACAGAGATAGCGAGAGCAGGAACACAAGCAGGGGGAGTGGGAGAGAGAGAAACAGGCTTCCCGCCGGGCAGGGAGCCCGACGTGGGACTCGATCCCAGGACCCTGGGATCATGACCTGAGCCGAAGGCAGACGCCTAACGACTGAGCCACTCAGGCACCCCAAAAGAATTTTCTAATTTTCCTATTTTGCAAGTGGTTCAGTGGAAAACACCATCATCCTCTTGTGTTTAAGATTTTACTTCCCTTATTCAATAATTCCTATCCTCAGGGAATATAATGTAATTTTGCAATGTCCAAACAGCCTCAAGTCTGATTAGTAGGGATAGCTCCCCTGAAAACTATAATTTTCCACAGAGAGACTGATTTCAGTAACAAAGGATTTCTTTAGACAGTATGTAGGGGGTTTTCTATTTAAAAACAAAAATCCTTGCCTCCCTGCACATTTAGGGAAATTCAAAACAGTATGCATTTTTCTGAGTTACCACAGACTTACGAAAACAACAATTTTGGCCTCAGGAAAATTCTTCAACATTCTGACTGTTTAAGATGGAAGTGCCTGCATTCCACTCACTGTCACAAGATTCTGGCTTAAAGTTTTCACTCTCAGTTTCAACTGGTGTCTGTGTGGAAAGTGATGGAGATGATCAATTAAGGATGCTCACTCTACCCTCTATATCCTTTTTAGTTAAGTACATATTGAAATGATGGACGTTATAGAGATGACAGTATAGCCCCTCCGTGTCTGCCCCTCGCCATTCTTTCTCACTGCTGTATTTCTGGAATTAGGCTTCATGTTCTGTCATCTCAAATATTTTAATAATTTACTGATCTTGGACATGTTCAGCCATAGGAGGACAGCAGTAAAATAAAATTTATAGCCAACAAAGTCCTTTATACCTAAAGTTTATCGCATATTTTATATTTTGTTTAACAGCACATGGCTCCTTGAGACTCTGAAATAAACAGAGCTTCCTCAGGTTGCAGTTTGTTTGTGTTCTTTTATTCCTGGAGAGTTGATTCCATTATTAGGATAGAAAGAATTTCTGATAATTGACCAGAGTGGCTGAAATTCTATGGGGCAGGTGCTTCTTTCTCCAAAAGTGTTAAGACAACCCTAACACTGGGAAAAATGGCCCACTTTCATCTTTGCTCCCAAAATATATGCATTTTCCATTCAGAGTGACCATGGATTCCCAATCTTTCTCAATATGGTGAAGATTTCATTCCATTTCAACCAAGTCAGGAAACAGCTGATAAAAGTGAAGGACCCCATTGACTTGTGGAGTGGTTGATAATGTATTTCCAGCAACAAATTTTCTTGTTAGCTATAGTCTGTGAAAGTGTTACTTCAAAACAGTGACAAAACTATTTTCTGTAGTGAAAAAATTCTTAAGTAATTAACACAATCTTAATTACTTCATTTGCCAAGTTGGCATGGGTGGTCCCAGAAATAATGGAAAAATTTTTAATATGAGGTAAGATGTTAGAGTAGTTTCTATTTTTCCCAGATTGAGCTAAATAACTGGCTTAGGGTTTTGGCTGTTTTTGTTGTGTATAGGAATGAAAAACAGATTTTTCCAGAAGGTAAGTTGCAGAGAGAATTGGCATTCCAAAAGAGTATAATGTAATGGAAACACCTTTGTACTGGCTTTACTTCCCAGTTCTGATACTATTATTCAGAAGGCCAAAAAAGCCAAGTTATTCAGTTACCCCATTACTTTTTTTAAATGGATTAAATTTCATTTCTGAGGTCCTTCCTTACTCTGGTTTTCTATATAAAATTTTCTCAATAAAATACATTAACCTGATTTGATCCCCACTATGCCATTATCAAAATTTCATTTATCATTCTCTCATTCAATTCTCTCATTCTCAATCCTACCCAGATTTATTAAACAACCAACAGTCATTTAGACCTCAATATCCTGACATTGTCTTCACCACTAATATTTCCTCACAGAATATATTTCAGGATATTCTTGGGAGAAAGGGTTAAGGAGAATGCTAACTGCCATACAGAAATAAACCACTGATCTCCTTGGTCTTACTGAGCTCTTGACCTATTTTCTTGTCTGAATAGCCAGGAAAGAAATTCAAAAGCCTTTAACCCTCTTCATACTTAGAAACAGAATCTAAAAATATCACATCTGATAAAAGATCCTTACCACCTCTTCTTATCTCCAAGGATGAGCTCACTGAGTCTTAGAATGGAAGCAGTGTTAGAGGGGTCACCAATTCTAGATGCTGACTTCAGATTTGCAGGACTCTTGGGCCATTGCTGTCAAATGCTGTATCTTCTATAAGGCCATCTTAAGAACTGAAATGTATCAGAAAGAGTGGAGTTTAGTTCTTGGATTTTTTAAATGACTTGTTTCCCCTGATAACCTTGTGGTCAGGAAGATCATTTCATTGTCTACCTTTCTTGTCTTCAATTTAAATGAATTTTTTTCCAGTGTGTCTTCTATGGAGATGGAAGTTCTCATATACCCCTTTGAACAGCCTTTTTTACCCTTGAATATGGTTGTTAGGGTGCCCTTCAACTATCATTACTGTAAGCCATGTATCCTCTGCGATAAACATAATTAAAAACTGCTCCAGGGTCTTCTTAAAGTAATGTGAGATTTTTACATTTTTATGCCTGGTGTGGGTGATGTTAAAGTAAGTAGTACTGGGATGGGAAGGCAGGAGGGATGTCAAAAGAGACCCTCCATCCTTAGCATTCCCTTGATGTAAATGACAGCCTTATTTGTTTTGTTAACCAGTGCATAATTAAAAGTCAATATTCAAGATCATAATAAAAATCTGTATAACTACTCATGTTATGAGACTGAGGTTTGGAAGGAAAATCCATTAAAACACAGCCATGTGTAATTTACAAGAAATCAGTAATAAAATGTTTGCTCTCGACATTATCTGCAAAATGGTCTGTATATTACCAGAATAAATCCATATTACTTGGAGGCTGTAGATAAACATCCATAGGCAAAGTTCACATTGAGGTTATCTGCCTCATGCTCTGAAATGGGGAGTGCTATTTAGAGGAGATAAATTGTGGTTTACTTCTCCAAGTCTCAAGTATATCTTGCAGAAATGAGTTTAGTTCCTGAGAGGGTATCTGTCATATCCAAATAGGAGAGAATGCCATTATAGGGTTGTGCCCATTGCAAAAAGGCTATAGCTTTTGTCCTCAGTGGGAAACAAAAGGAAGATTGTTAACAATTAAAAGCCTTGACACACCTTTTGTTCACCAAAAGAAGAAGGAAAAAAAAAGGTAGTGGGAAGATATCTGATGCTTTGGAAAACACTGATTCATTCAGCAGTAGAATGATATCTTATTTAAAGTCTCCAGTGAATTCACTGCCCATGTATGCAGAACTGTTCATAAGGCTGTACCTTGGATTCTGAAGTTAGAATATTTTTATGCATAGGAAAAATCTAATGGCGATAGGGTGGAATCCTGAAACACCCTAGCAGAGTCTTTATGAGGGGTCTGACATCTCTCAAGGCAAGAAAATGGGCACCATCTGGATAATACTCAATTTCCCCACATTAACTAATGACTGTTATTTCATGCCATTTAAATTAGACTCTATAAAGTGGTGTTAGGAAAGGGGGTGAGAACATTCTGTCTCTTTATTGTTATTTTGTCTCCTTTCCCAATCCTTTGTCATTTTTCTGCATTAGCAGAAGGGACTTATCCTGTCTGGTAATTCCTACTAACATCTATTTTTGATAAAAGTCCAGGTTTAGAACTCTAGGCTTTGCTTTTGATATGGAAATGAAAACTCTGAAATTTACAAATCCCCCATCTTTCTCAGTACATTTGACTTTCAAGAACTATTGTCACTCTAGGGCAGTGGTTCTCAAAGTGTGGTCTGAAAATCAGCAGCATCAACATCACCTTGGAGCTTATTAGAAATGCAAATTCTGGAGGGGTGGAGCAAGATGGCGGAGGAGTAGGAGACCTGGATTTCATCTGGCCCCAGGAATTCAGCTGGATAGGGATCAAACCATTCTGAACACCTACAAACTCAACAGGAGATCGAAGAAAAGAAGAGCACCAACTCTCTGAACAGAAAAGTGACCACTTTCTGGAAGGTAGGGCGTGCAGAGAAGTGAATCCAAGGTGATATTTGGGAGAATAGAAGGCGGGGGAGGGTGCCTCCGTCAGCCGCTTCTGGCAAGTGATAGAGCAGCTGAGCACAAAATCGGAACTTTTAGAAGCCGGCTCCACTGAGGGGCGTCGCTCCAGTGGCTAAGCAGGAGGTGGAACCTGCACGGGACAGTGAGGTCTCAGGACCGTCGGGGTCACAGAAAGACCAAGGGTGCCTGAGTGCGGCAGAGCTCCCAGGTATCGGAGCAGGGAAGCCGGCTGCAGAGACGGAGCCAAGGCGCGGGCTCTCAGCTCGGGGTTGCCATAAACCATGATCTGCGGCACAGTCGGGCCACTGCTCCTCCAGCAGGGACCCAACAAGAGGCAGATCCGGGGAGACTCACCTTCTTCCCCCGGGAGGAGAGGTGCGGGAGCGCACCGCAGGGATCTGCTGGGTTTGGAGACTCCACACGGGGTCGGGTGCCAGAGATAGAAATGCTCGGTCACAGGCCGGGTGAGTGCGGAGTGCGGCCGGAGACCGGGGAGACGGGAGTGATCGACTGCTTTTCTCTGGGGGCTCACTGAGGAGCGGGGCCCCGAGTTCTCGGCTCCTCTGGGCGGAGATTGGGGGCTGCCATTTTCACTCTCGGCCTCCAAAGCTGTACGGAAAGCTTGCAGGGAACAAAAGCTCCAGAGAGCAAACCCGAGCAGATTACTTAGCCTGGACCAGGCAAGGGCGGGGCAATTCTGCCTCCGGCAAAGACATTTGGGAACCACGGCAACAGGCCCCTCCCCCAGAAGATCAGCGAGAACAGCCAGCCAAGACCAAGTTTACCGATCAATGAGAACGGCAGAACTCCAGCGCTAGGGGAATACTGCACATAGAATTCATGGCTTTTTTACCATGATTCTTTAGTCTTTCAAAGTCAATTTTTATTTTTTTAACTGTCTTTTTTTTTTTTTTTTGAATTTTTCTTTTTCCCTTTTTCAACCAACATCTTATCAATCCCTTTTTTTAAAAAAATATTTTTTATTTTTCATTTCTAGAGCCATATTCTATCCCTTCATAGTAGTTACCCTTATTTTTGGTATATATATATAAGTTTTCTCTTTAAAATTTTGAGATACAGTTTCTTCTAACAGATCAAAATATACCCTAAATCTCTAGTGTGTGGCTTTGTTCTAGTCTCCTGCCTGATCACATTCTCTCCCTTTTTTTTTAAATCATCTTCTTTCTTTTTTCAACCAACTTCTTTTATCAATTCCTTTTATAAAATATTTTATAATTTTCATCTTTACAGTCATATTCCATCCCTTCATTGTATTAACCCTTATTTTTGTATATATATGTTTTTTTTTCTTTAAAATTTTGGGAGGCACTTTCTTCTAACAGACCAAAATGCGCCCAAAATCTACTGTGTGGCTCTGATCTATGCAAAAGCCTGATCATATTTGATCATATTGTTTTTTTTTTTTTTTTGCTTTGCTTTGTTTATGTTTGTTTTTATCTTTTTCTTTTCTTTTTTTTTTTTCCTTTTTCTTTCTTTCCCTTTCTTTTCCTCCAGTTTCAGGTCTTTTCTGATATGTTTAGTGTATATTTTCTGGAGATGTTGTTACCCTGTTAGCATTTTGTTCTTTCATTCATCTATTCTCCTGTGGACAAAATGACAAGATGGAAAAAATCACCTCAACAAAAAGAACAAGAGGCAGTACCGACTGCCAGGGACCTAATCAATAAGGACATTAGTACGATGTTGGAACTAGAGTTCAGAATGATGATTTTAAAGATGCTAGCTGGGCTTGAAAAAACATGGACATTATTAGAGAAACCCTTTCTGGAGAAATAAAAGAACTGAAATCTAACCAAGTCGAAATCAAAAAGGCTATTAATGAGGTGATATCAAAAATGGGGGCTCTAACTGCTAGGATAAATGAGGCAGAAGGCAGAATTAGTGATATAGAGACCAAATGAAGGAAAATAAAGAAGCTGAGAAAAAGAGATAAACAGCTACTGGATCATGAGGGCAGAATTCAAGAGATAAGTGATACCATAAGATGAAACAACATTAGAATAATTGGGATCCCAGAAGAAGGAGGAGAGAGAGGGGCAGAAGCTATATTGGAGCAAATTATGGCAGAGAACTTCCCTAATTTGGGGAAGGAAACAGGCATCAAAATCCAGGAAGCACAGAGAACCCCTCTCAAAATCAATAAAAATAGGTCAATACCCCAACATCTAATAGTAAAACTTATGAGTCTCAGAGACAAAGAGAAAATCCTGAAAGCAGCTCAGGCGAAGAGATATGTAACCTAAAATGGTAGAAACATTAAATTGGCAACAGACCTATCCACAGAGACCTGGCAGGCCAGAAAGGACTGGCATGATATATTCAGAGCACTAAATGAGAAAAAGATGCAGCCAAGAATACTATATCCAGCTAGGCTGTCATTGAAAATAGCAAACAAAAACTTTCTAGGAATGCATCCATTTCTTCCAGATTATCTAATTTGCTGGCATAGATTTGTTCATATTGGTTGTGATCTCTCCTCTTGGTATTTCTTGTAGGGCTTCCAGGACAAACAAAAACTAAAGGAATTTACAAACATGAAACCAGCCCTACAAGAAATATTGAAAGGGGTCCTCTAAGCAAAGAGAGAACCTAAAAGCAACATAGACCAGAAACGAACACAAACAATATACAGTAACAGTCACCTTACAGGCAATACAATGGCACTAAATTCCTATCTTTCAATAGTTACCCTGAATGTAAATGGGCTAAATGCCCCAATCAAAAGACACAGGCTATCAGATTGGATAAAAAACCAAAACCCATCGATATGCTGTCTGCAAGAGACTCATTTTAGACCCAAAGACACCCCCAGATGGAAAGTGAGGGGATGGAAAACCATTTACCATGCTAATGGACACCAAAAGAAAGCTGGGGTGGCAATCCTTGTATCAGACAAATTAGATTTTAAACCAAAGACTGGAATAAGAGATGAGGAAGGACACTATATCCTACTTAAAGGGTCTATCTAACAAGAAGATCTAACAATTGTAAATATCTATGCCCCTAACATGGGAGTAGCCAATTATATAAGGCAGTTAATAACAAAAGCAAAGAAACACACTGACAACAATACAATAATCATGGGGGACTTTAACACCCCCTCACTGAAATGGACAAATCATCTAAGCAAAAGATCAACAAGGAAATAAAGACTTTAAATGACACACTGGACCAAATGGACTTCACAGATATATTCAGAACATTCCATCCCAAAGCAACAGAATCCATATTCTTCTCTAGTGCCCATGGAACATTCTCCAGAAAGGCTCACATCCTAGGTCACAAATCAGGTCTCAACAGGTATGAAAAGATTGGGATCATTCCCTGCATATTTTCAGACCACAATGCATTGAAAATAGAACTCAATCACAAGAGGAAAGTCGGAAAGAACTCAAATACATGGAGGCTAAAGAGCATCCTACTAAAGAATGAATGGGTCAACCAGGAAATTAAAGAAGAATTTAAAAAATTCATGGAAATAAATGAAAATGAAAACACAACTGTTCAAAATCTTTGGGATACAGCAGAGGCAGTCCTAAGAGGAAAATATATAGCAATGCAAGCCTTTCTCAAGAAACAAGAAAGGTCTCAGATACACAGCCTAACCCTACACCTAAAGGAGCTGGAGAAAGAACAGCAAATAAAGCCTAAACCCAGCAGGAGAAGAGACATAATAAAGATCAGAGCAGAAATCAATGAAATAGAAACCAAAAGAACAGTAGAACAGATCAACGAAACTAGGAGCTGGTTCTTTGAAAGAATTAACAAGATTGATAAACCCCTGGCCAGACTTATCAAAAAGAAAAGAGAAATGACCCAAATCAACAAAATCATGAATAAAAGAGGAGAGATCACAACCAATACCAAAGAAATACAAACAATTATAAGAACATATTATGAACAAATCTATGCCAGCAAATTAGATAATCTGGAAGAAATGGATGCATTCCTAGAGATGTATTAACTACTGAAACTGAACCAGGAAGAAATAGAAAACCTGAACAGACCCATAACCACTAAGGAAATTGAAATAGTAATCAAAAATCTCCCAATAAACAAAAGCCCAGGGCCAGATGGCTTCCCAGGGGAATTCTACCAAACATTTAAAGAAGAATTAATACCTATTCTTCTGAAACTGTTCCAAAAAATAGAAATGGAAGGAAAACTTCCAAACTCGTTTTATGAGGCCACCATTACCTTGATCCCCAAACCAGACTAATACCGTATCAGAAAGGAGAATTACAGACCAATATCCTTGATGAACATGGATGCAAAAATTCTCACCAAAATCCTAGCCAATAGCATCCAACAGTACATTAAAAGGATTATTCACCACAACCAAGTGGGATTTATCCCTGGGCTGCAAGGCTGGTTCAACATCCACAAATCAATCAATGTGATACAATACATTAACAAAGAACAAGAACCATATGATCCTCTCAATAGTTGCAGAAAAAGCATTTGACAAAGTACAGCATCCTTTCTTGATCAAAACTCTTCAGAATATAGGCATAGAGGGTACATACCTCAATATCATAAAAAGCCATCTATGAAAAACCCACAGCGAATATCATTCTCAATGGGGAAAAACTGAGAGCTTTCCCCCTAAGGTCAGGAACACGGCAGGGATGTCCACTATCACCACTGCTATTCAACATAGTATTAGAAGTCCTAGCCACAGCAATCAGACAACAAAAAGAAATAAAAGGCATACGAATCGGCAAAGAAGAAGTCAAACTCTCACTCTTTGCAGATGATATGATACTTTATGTGGAAAACCCAAAAGACTCCACCCCAAAACTGCTAGAACTCATACAGGAATTCAGTCAAGTGGCAGGATATAAAATCAATGCACAGAAATCAGTGGCATTCCTATACACCAACAACAAGACAGAAGAAAGAGAAATTAAGAAGTCGATCCCATTTACAGTTGCACCCAAAACCATAAGATACATAGGAATAAAACTAAGCAAAGAGGTAAAGGATCTGTACTCAGAAAACTATAAAATACCCATGAAAGCAATGGAGGAAGACACAAAGAATTGGAAAAAACGTTCCATGCTCATGGATTGGAAGAACAAATATTGTGAAGATGTCAATGTTACCTAGAGCAATCTACACATTCAATGCAATCCCCATCAAAATACCATCCACTTTTTTCAAAGAAATGGAATAAATAATCCTAAAATTTGTATGGAACCAGAAAAGACCCCGAATAGCCAGAGGAATGTTGAAAAAGAAAAGCAAAGCTGGTGGCATCACAATTCCAGACTTCCAGCTCTATTACAAAGCTGTCATCATCAAGACAGTATGGTACTGGCACAAAAACAGACACAAAGATCAATGGAACAGAATAGAGAGCCCAGAAATGGACCCTCAACTCTATGGTCAACTCATCTTTGACAAAGCAGGAAAGAATGTCCAATGGAAAAAAGACAGTCTCTTCAACAAATGGACAAATGGTGTTGGGAAAATTGGACAGCCACATGCAGAAGAATGAAACTGGACCATTTCCTTACACCACACACACAAATAGACTCAAAATGGTTGAAAGACCTAAATGTGAGACAGGAGTCCATCAAAATCCTAAAGGAGAACACAGGCAGCAACCTCTTTGACCTCAGCCGCAGCAACTTCTTCCTAGAAACATCACCAAGGGCAAGGGAAGCAAGGGCAAAAATGAACTATTGGGACTTCATCAAGATAAAAAGCTTTTGCACAGCAAAAGAAATAGTCAACAAAACCAAAAGACAACTGACAGAATGGGAGAAGATATTTGCAAATGACATATCAGATAAAGGGCTAGTATCCAAAATCTCTGAAGAACTCATCAAACTCAACACCAAAAGAACAAATGACCCAATCAGAAAATGGGCAGAAGACATGAACAGACATTTTTCCAAAGAAGACATCCAAATGGCCAACAGACTCATGAAAAAGTGCTCAACATCGCTCGGCATCAGGGAAATCCAAATCAAAACCTCAATGAGATATCACCTCACACCCGTCAGAATGGCTAAAATTAACAAGTCAGGAAATGACAGATGTTGGTGGGGATGTGGAGAAAGGGGAACCCTCCTACACTGTTGGTGGGAATGCAAGCTGGTGCAGCCACTCTGGAAAACTGTATGGAGGTTCTTCAAAAAGTTGAAAATAGAGCTACCATATGACCCAGCAATTGCACTGCTGGGTATTTACCCCAAAGATACAAATGTAGTGATCCGAAGGGGTACGTGCACCCTGATGTTTCTAGGAGGAATGTCCACAATAGCCAAACTGTGGAAAGATCCAAGATGTCCATCGACAGATGAATGGATAAAGAAGATGTAGTATATATATACAGTGGAATATTATGCAACCATCAAAAGGAACAAAATCTTGCCTTTTGCAATGACGTGGATGGAACTGGAGAGTGTTATGCTGAGCAAAATAAGTCAATCAGAGAAAGACATGTATCATATGACCTCACTGATATGAGGAATTCTTAATCTCAGGAAATAAACTGAGGGTTGCTGGAGTGGTGGGGGGTGGGAGGGATGGGGCAGCTGGGTGATAGACATTGGGAGGGTATGTGCTATGGTGAGCGCTATGAATTGTACAAGACTGTTGAATCACAGATCTGTACCTCTGAAACAAATAATACATTATATGTTAAAAAAAAAAAAAAGAAGAAGAAGATAGCAGGAGGGGAAGAATGAAGGGGGGGAAATAGGAGGGGGAGATGAACCATGAGAGATGATGGACTCTGAAAAACAAACTGGGGGTTCTAGAAGGGAGGGGTGTGGGAGGATGGGTTAGTCCGGTGATGGGTATTAAAGAGGGCATGTTCTACATGGAGCACTGGGTCTTATATGCAAATAATGAATCATGGAATACTACATCAAAAACTAATGATGTAATGTATGGTGATTAACATAACATAATAAAAAAAAAAGAAAAGAAAAAAGAAGAAATGCAAATTCTGGGGGCCCACCCAACATCTACTGAGCCAGAAACTCTGAATGGGTTTCTGTAATAAGGCCCAGTAATGTCTCTCTTAGCAATCCTTCAATTGCTTCTGATGTTTACTAAAGTTGGATAACCATTGCTGTTTGGACTCCAGAATATTCTGAGGTTCAGAGCCCAGCAATGATGTCTTTATTCTGGATGGTACCTGTCCTTCCCCTAAGCCAACAAATGCTATGGATTTCATGGGTGGGGAACCATAGAGCAAGATTTACTTAAATGAGAGAAGGAACATTAATCCCTTTATATACATCCCATCCAACAAAAAGACTGTGCCAAATCTATTGGATCTCCATTTTCATAAGGATTTCTTGTTCCCACAAACCATTCTCTTTCAATGCTGCCAGAAAACATAGTTATTCCAAAGTCATCTGCAGCTCTAGATGAATTTGACATTACTGGAATTAGAGAAATAATATATTGCATAGTACAGCTAATCTGGCATTCTGATACCATAAATCTATAAACTGGGCCTCACTGAACTCATAGAACCATGTTAATGAATAATCATGGTGAGGACCTCAGGATTTGGAAGTGCTTCTGAATCATTAAAAATACAAATACATCAATCTACACTGACTCTAAATTTAAGTAATAAGTGTATTCTGTTATCCTCTCCAGATTTGATAGTTCATCTCCATTGGTGTAGTCCAATTCAACATAACTGATGTTTACTGGCAGCTCTCTGAGTCCATATTTTTGACTCAGCAGAAAGCTCCTTGTCCAAACACGAATATAAGACGTGGGGATTGGAGGACATGGATATCACTACGAGAAACAGAAAAAAGATAGCTGAAGTCTGAGTTCTCACACTGTGCATGGGACACTAGAGCAAACACACAAGCACTGCATGGTGTTTCATATTTGTAAAAGACACACAGAGATCCTCAAGATCTGTCACCACTGCATGAATTTGTAGCTGTGGTAGTTCATGGCTTCAACATTAACTCCAGCTCCTTTTGATGACACCCTACCTTTGCAAAGCTGGGTTTTCAGCAGCTGCTCTGATAAAAAGCCAGTGCCAGGCAAAACTCACCATGGAACTGGAAATAAGGGTGGCGCTGTTCTACTTGGCACCAAGGTTTCAGAAGTGGTGCGCTACTGAACAGGCACACCCATCTATCAGTAAATAACTATGGTTATTTAAAAATATAATAAATTTTTTTGTTCAGTGTATGTGTATTTTTTCAAACAGCTACTAAGTTGTTAGGACATAAATATGTTATATGTCATACATTGAAATTGTTTGGACCTAACTATTTAATAAAACTCTTGGGTTTTTTTTTTTTTTTTTTTTGGCCTAGAGGTACCATTAACCACTTTGTGAGTCTCTGGGCTAAGGGGGTTCTCCTTGTTTAGAATCATACAGAATAAAAATAAGATACTCACCACAGAGGTGGTAGGAACCAAAGGTTGTCCAGCTTACAGACAAGAATGCAGGGTACAGCTATCATGAATCCTTCCCCGGCCCAAAGCTTTTAGCCTAGCAACTTTTTTTCTCTGTCTGATATTATAATGAATTTTTCCACATCAATCTCCCCCATCAGACTGTAGATTCCTGAGATTCATCCTTATTTATTTCCATATTTTCCCACAAAAACATCTATACCACTTCCTGAGATCTTCCCTTGGAATCAAGCAACTTATAGATTCAGATTGAGGACACCATTTCAACCTCCTACTTAGTTATTTGAGGATCCCTCAGATTTCAGCTGGGCTCAGCATTTGTGATGAGACTTCATGCTACTCCCATGTACATGTGGAGCTGATCAGATGTCAAAAGTCAAGTTTCCTTTAAACTTAAATGTTGGGGCCCAATGGCCTGGCTGGCCCCATTTTTCAGAATCCTATATCTGTGTATACTTATTGAATGAATGGATAGGAGGATCAGTGAAGTCTCTCTAAAGGGTTGAAATGTAGTTTAACATTACTGCCATCAGTCTTGCAAGTCTGGAAACCAAAGGTAGCACACAAGGGTGACCAATAAAAACACTGCTTCTCTGAACCCCTGGGAAGTTCTCTTCTGAGAATTACATTCTTTAAAGGGCTTCTCCAAAATCATCAGCTCAAAGATTGTGCCTATCTTAAGAGTCATTAAAATATTTTTATCTGTTTGGAAACAAGATTTTCTGATAAATTCACTGAAGAAGAGAGGTCCTTACTAATCTCCCTCTATGTTCACCAGGAAGGGAAGAGAGTTTATTTAAGGCATGGTTATACCTAGGTCATCCATTCAAATAAACGCAATTGCCCCAACTCATACAACTGATCATATCTGCTCTAACTTTGCTCCAGGAAAATACTTGGTTATTGGAATAGAGAAGGAAGACTAAGCTAATCAAATGATCCCATGTAATTAAAGTTCATTGATGCATGGGCTAGATTTCTTAGCAGTATATGCTTGTAAATGGATTGTATTCCAATGGTTCATTTGTAAATTAGTTGGGTGGAACATGAAATTCATTTTTCCATTTAAAAAATACTTACGAGAAGTGGTTACATTTCCAGCCTGGCCTTCCAAACTTACCTAGCCAGTAACTTTGCTAGAATAAAGTATATTCACAATGGGTTGATATCACTTTGATGTACATAGCTAAACAAAGTGGAAGAAAGAAAATTGAATGATAATTTCTTTTTTAAAAAATGTGTCTTTTTTTTTTAAAGATTTTATTTATTTATTTGAGAGAGAGAGAATGAGAGAGAGCACATGAGAGGGGTGAGGGTCAGGGGGAGAAACAGACTCCCTGCAGAGCAGGGAGCCTGATGCGGGACTCGATCCAGGGACTCCAGGATCATGACCTGAGCCGAAGGCAGTCGCTTAACCAACTGAGCCACCCAGGTGCCCAAAAAATGTGTCTTGAAGGCTCATGCTTTGGGGAAAAAAAAGACAGTTTTAAAACAAAAGGGGTGTGTGTGTTCACTTCAGCAGCACATATACCAAAATTGGAATGATACAGAGAAGATTAGCATGGCCCCTGGGCAAGGATGGCACACAAATTCCTAAAACAAAAGGGATGTGATAGATAAAATTTCAGGAAGATTCTAAAGCAGATTTGGGGAGAAATCTGAATCTTTAGGATACTATCCCCAACTCAGAAAACAAACCAGGGATCACCAGGAAAGTTTTGGTGTTCATGGGATTAATTCTCCCCGACCTCATTCTCTAGTCATATCATGACCTCCTCCATGGGCAACAGATATATGTTGATCTACCCTCATGGCATCCCTTCCTTCTTTTGTTGGTGATAGCATCTCAATATACCTTTAGAGCAAATATTCCTACTCTTCTCTCAATTTATGTAGTTTACATAGAACTGACTCCATCTCTGGGGTTAAGAAATGTAACCAGGAATTTAGGCCAGTCTGAGCATTCCAGTTCCCAACTGATTGATTATTCCAGAGATGAACACATGACCTTAGGAGTTCCAGTCAGAAAATGTGCATGACTCTTACCAGGACTATTGGGAAAAAAGACCTTCATTCCCCTAGAGTGTCTAAGCTTTTAAGATGCAAGCCTGGTGCTGCTTATAAAAAATAAAAATAAATAAATAATAAAAATTTTAAAAGTCAAGCCTACTTGGAAATTAAGCCAACACAGGAAGGCAGAGCTAAAGGATGTACAAAGATAAATTCCTGACCACAATTTTTAAACACCCGTGCCTCAAACCTATTTCTTGAATACATGAGCCAGTGATTTTTTTCCTTTGTTTCAGGAATTTTTCAGTTGGCTTTCTGTCACTTTCAAGCAAAAGAGTTGGTTTATTTTACAACAAATGTCAACTAGTAATGTATGTTTTAGACTACTTCTATGGGAATACCAAGGAAGATCCATCCAACCTCTTTCCAGATTTTGACACCAGGTGAATTGGCTTCTAGATAATTCCAAGGGAATTTGAATTACAGGATACAAGTTATTTTGTTATATTTTGTTCATCTATGTATGACTTTCCTTTTCTTGATTTGGGTTAATTCTTACCACTGATCACCCATTGTTAGTGACATTTTATTCCTCCCTTCTCTGCCCCCAGCGAGATTATAGAAATTTAACAAAAAGAGAAAGAGGGAATTATAGAAATGTAACAAAGATAGAAATATTTTTTTATTAGAGAATGGGAGTTCTTATCCTCTGTTTCACTATTAATATGCATGTCTTAGCAAAACTACTTTAGTCTCTTGAGGTCTCTCCTCCCATATTTGTGAATAAGCAACTGTGATTCTGGGACTTCTGAAGTAATTGGAGGTGGAAGGGAAAGGATGGTGGATCAGGGCTAAACAAAGCCATGGGGACAGATAAGAAAGGGATTCCCTGAGATGTGATAAACTGAGGTGAGAGAAGCAGAAGACAGGAAAAGTGGGCATGCCTTGGACATAATCCCAGTCAAAGGAAAGACAGTGGTTGAGAATAGACAGAGTCAAACAATTCCCTGGGGGAGGCCTCTGGCAGTGGCCCCAGACAGGGGCTAATAGATCAGGCTTTGCAGACCCATAAGGAGCTGTCCATTGACTGAAGGCTGTAATCTTCACTTTTCCCGAATGCTCTCAAGAAGTCTATGCTTAATAAATCTGGTCATTTATGTGACTCCTATAGTAAAACCCAGATGAGGAAACACTTAACCTTTTATAAGAAGGAGGTGGGAGGGAAAGAGAGAGATTTTATGACACAGGATTTTTTTCTCTGAAAAGGAACATAACCCTGGTTAATACAAGCAAGAATTTTCAACTTACTGGAGTAATTAGTTGACATTTGGTTATAAAATAAACCAATTTTAAAGTGCTGATTTCTGCTTTTTCTATAGCTACTTAATGTCCACAGAAAGGTTTTAATTCCAAATGGAATGTATTGCTGGTAGTACGTTAACAAGCTATTTAAGATATTAAAGCCACATAATATGCACAGACTTAAATGCAGCTGTATAAAGCCAGCCTTGAATTGTATGTATTATATATTTGTCAACATATTCCTTTTGGGAGATGCTAATTTTATTGCCAAAGGTTACTTGATACATGTTCTAGGGGGCTTTCCTCACTAGGTGATGAACACATGAAAAGAAAATTTGTGTTTGTCTTGTATCTACTCTAAAAAAAAAAAAAATGTGCATTATAATGAATTAAAAATCATTAGCCATTAAAATGACAGAATTCAAGGGACTTCCATGACAGGAAAAATGGAGTAGAAATACTTTTTCTTATTCCTCCTGCTAAGTATAACTAAAAACCCTGTGCATTACATACAGAGGAAACATAAGGAAATTCTGACAGGTGGAGAGAAGACAGATGATCTGGGGGCCTTGTGACCCAAGGAACACACAGTGAGAAGCTTCCTTGGTTTGTTGGGTTTTGGGTATTTTCAGGTTTGGTGATATATATATATCTATTGGAGGGGCGGTTGTTTTGCTTCATATATTCTAGACAGAAGAAACCAGCAATCCAGAAATTCTAATAGGCACAGACAAAAGAAATTCCAACTAAATTCTGCTCTCTCCAGCCAAAGGCCAGCAAAAGGGCAGCCTAGCAAGCTAGACCGAAACCTTTCAGAAAATAACTGCTCTACTCCAGCTGCACGCCACAAAATAACACCATGACCTCTTCCCAGCCTGTAACAGCAAAGGCTGATGGGGGAACCTAGATGTCACCTCTGCCAAACTGAACAAAGCACCCCAAACACTCTGCTAAAGCAGTAACAAAAGGCAGAGCAGGTAGCCAAGATTTCATCCCCACAAGAACAGTAACAAGCCTCCCCATTCCACACTAAAAGACTAGTAGGGAGCAGGAACTACTTTGCCTAGTAATGTCAGGGAAAGCCAGCTAAAACAGAAGGTTTAAGTAAGATTCAGAAACACCCAAAAATTTATAAAACCCCAAATGTCCAGGTTTTAATAAAAAACCACATATCATACTAAGAACCAGAAATATCACGCATTTAATAAAAATATCAATAAATGCCAACACAATGCTGACATAGATGTTAGAATCACATGAGAAAATGTTTAAAGCAGCCACCATAAAAATGCTTTGAGGAGCAATTAAGAATACACTTAAAACAAACGGGGAAAAAAAAGCATAAAGTTTCAGCAAAGGAATAAAAATCTTTCTGAAGAAATAGAAGATATAAGAAAGACAAAATGGAAATTTTAAACCTGAATACAATAACAACAAATGGAATTTTAAACCTAAAATAAAATAACTAAAATTTAAAAGCTCCTTGGAAGGGCTGAAAATCAGAATGGAGAGGATAGATGAAAGAATATTGAACTTGAAAATAAAGCAATATAAATTACTCAATCTTAACAGGAAGAAAGCAGATTTAAAAAATAAATAAACAGAGTCTCAGGAATCCATGGGACTACAAAAAAGATCTAACCATTGGATCATGTCATTTGAGTCCCAGAAGGATAGGAAAAGGATGCAGGACTAAAAAAATATTTGAGAAAATAATGGCTGAATTCTTCCTGATTTGGCAAAAGACATAAACCTACAGACTCAAAAACCTAAGTGAATCAATTTTCTCACAGTTATGGATGCTAGAAGTCTAAGATCTAAGTCCCAGCAAATGAGTGTTTGGTGAGGACTTTCCTCCTGGCTTATAGATGACTATTTTCTCACCCCATCCTCACATGGCTTTTCCTCTGTGCATGCATGGAGAGAGATGGAGAGGGAGAGAGAGAGAGAGATCTGGTATCTCTTTCTCATAAGAACACCAGTCCTGTCCAATTAGGAATCCACCCTTATGACTTCATTTAACCTTACTTAGCTCCTTAAAGTCCCCATCTCCAAAGGCAGTTACATTGGGCATTAGGGTTTCAACATATGAATTTGGGAGAGGCATAATTCAGTCCATAACACCAGGACACATCATGGTCAAACTTCTTAAAAGTAAACACAAAGAAAATATCTTCAATGCAGTGAGGGAAATGACTCCTCATGGAAAACAATTTGGATGATAATGAATTTCTCATAAACAACAATGGAGACCAGAAGGAATTCCCACATTTTTCAAGGGAAAAAAAAATTGAAATGCCAAGCCAGAACCTTCTATCCAGAGACATCATCCTTCATAAATTAAGGAGAAATCAAGACATTTCTCTAATAAAGGAAAACGTAAGAAAATTTGTCTCTAGCAGTTCTACTCTAAAATAATGACTAAAGGAAATTTTCTTTTTTAATTAAAGATTTTATTTATTTATTTGAGAGAGAGAATGAGATAGAGAGAGCACATGAGAGGAGGGAGGGTCAGAGGGAGAAGCAGACTCCCTGCTGAGCAGGGAGCCCGATGCAGGACTCGATCCCGGGACTCCAGGATCATGACCTGAGCCGAAGGCAGTTGCTTAACCAACTGAGCCACCCAGGTGCCCTAAAGGAAATTTTCTAAGCAGAAAGGAAATCATAAAAGAAGGAACTTGGAAATATCAGGAAAGAAGAAAGAACATGGTAAGCAAAAATATGGATAAATGTAATAGGCTTTCCTTCTCCTCCTCAATTCTCTAATTTATATTTGATAGTTGAAGCCAAAATTATAATGCCATTGGATATGGTTTTAAATGTATGAACAGGAAATATTTAAGACAATTATATTATACATGAGGGAAAATAAAGAAATATAAAGGAAGGCAAATTTTCTATACTTCACTCAAGCAGCAAAATGACAATTCCAACAGACTGTGATGGCATGTATATCTAATGTAATACTTCAAGTACCTGCTAAAAAAGCTATGCAAAGAGATATACTCAAAAACACTATAGATAAAAGAAAATTGAATTCTAGAAAATGTACAAATAGAAAGACAGAAAAAAGAAAACAGAGAAACAAGACAAAAACAAAAAACCTGAGAGAACAAACAGCAAACAAAATTAAAATGACAGGTTTAAGCGCTAACATAATAATTTCATTAAACGTAAATGGTCTAAATACACCAATTAAAGGATAGAAATTACACTATCTACTCACTTTAAATATAACACTGCTGACAGATTGAAATTAAAATTATGGAAAAATATATATCCTGGAAACATTAATCAAAAGAACATGCAAAAAAAAAAATGAAATTGAACATGGTAACTCACACCACTCACAAGAAACTACTCAAATGGATTAAGATGTAAATGTAAGAGCTGAAACTATAGAAGTCTTAGAAAAGAAAGTAAGTGTATATCTTCATGACTTTAGATTATATAGTGGTTTCTTAGATATGACACTTAAAGCATATACAATTAAACAAAAAAACACATAAGTTGGAATTCACCAAAATTGAAAACTTTTGTGCTTCAAAAGACAATATCAAGAAAATGAAAAGACAACCCACAGAATGGAAGAATATATCTGAAAAATCACGTATCTGATAATACTGACAAACAATAAAAGAGAAGGCACAAATTCCCAATAGCAGGAACAAAACACAGGAGAGCACCACAGACCCTGCAGACAGCAAAAGCAAAATAAGGGAACACTATGAACAACTCTGCACACATAAATTTGACAATTTGTATGAAATTCACCAATTCTTCAAAAAAAAAGCACAAACTGCTACAACACATTCAGTGTGAAGTAGACCATTTGAATAGTCCTGTAGCTATTGAGGAATTTGAATTCATAATTTTAAAACTCCCAGAAAAGAAATCTCCAGGCCCAAATTGTTTCACTGGAGAATTCTATCAAACGTTTAAAGTAACACTGACTGTATACAGTCTCTTCCAGAAAATAGAAGAGAAGGGAACAATTCCCAAGTCACAAGGACACCAAGCTATGCTGAGTGAAAAAGTCAATTCCAAAAGGTTACATGCTATATAATGCTATCCATGTAACATCCTAAAAATGACAGAATTCTAGAAATGGAGAGCAATTAGTGTTTGCCAGGCATTCGGGAGGGAATAGGGGCTGGAGGAAGGTTGGTATGTCTATAAAAGGGTGACATGAAGAAACTTGTGGTCATGCAAATGTTTTGTTTTTGATTGTACCAATATCAATATCCTGGCTGTGATATTGTCCTATACCCTTGCAATATTTTGCCATTGGGAGAAACTGGGTAAAAGGTATATGATTATTTCTTACAACTGCTTGTGAATCTACCTACATTTGGAAATAATCACAATTGTCTCAAAATAAAAAGTTTAATTTAAAAAGACACTTCATTAGTGTGAATGCAGCCACCTGCTGACAATGATAGAAGTGTCTACAAAATGCTTAGCTCTAGTTAAAAATGAAATAAAGGACAATGTAAATCTAAAATATACATATGTATCTGTGAATTAAATCCTGATGGTTCTGGGTATACTTTCAGCTGTTTTCAGCACAGATTTGAAATATTTGGAGCCATAAGTTTTCAGTCAAACTAACACTTAAAATGATTTCATTATTCAATTAGACCACCCCTCTCTTCCTTTGTTAAATTATTAGAAACTAAGCCTGTTTTCTAAATGACCTGTCATAAAAATATATGCATAATATATATTATCCGATTTTCCTGTAATTAGAACAATGCTAACAAGGAACAAGGCTGTTCCTTTGACACAAACCTCAAAATTACACATCCTGGTAATAAGTCAAATGGGTTGATTGATGAGCCCTTGCAAGTCAGAACCCCTGGGGAATGATAGACAGCAGCTTTCTCAAATATTCCCACTGCCTGATTCTTGGAAACAGGGATAGGGAGAAGCCAGGTTAGGAGGGAAGCCACATTTCCCTCCACCCCACGCTGTCTTGGTTCCTAAGTATGCCTCCCCGCTGACCACCAGCAAGCCTCCTTCTAACACTGAAACTCTGGTAGTAGTATATATTTAAGGTTAATAATAGCTATATGTGCCAGGTGTTATTATTATCTCTAATTTACAAAAGAAAAAGGAAGGAAGGAAAAGAAAAAGAAAGAAAACCAAAGTTAAGAGAGGTCAGATAACTTTCCCAAAATCATATAGTCTCAGAGTAAAATGGGAATTTGAACTAAGATCTGTCTGAAATTAAAGCTTAAACCTTTTGCCATTACTCTTATGGTTCTCAAATTTTGCTATACACTAGAATTGATGGTGACTTTTTTTTTTTTTAATCTTGATGCCAGGTTACACTCCACACAGTGGAATCAAAATGTCTGGAGTAGAAGCCAGCTTCAGTCTTTTTAAAAAGATCTTCAGGTAATTCCAATGTGCAGTGTATTTGGGAACAAGGGCACCATGATCTTGCCTTTTAATTAAAACTCTGGCTGCCCAGGTGCCTACCATTACCAACCTGCATTCACAAAACTCCATCTCTGTCTATTCCACATCCAAATTTCTAAATACATCCTGTCCCATTGAATGCCCTCATCCTGAATCTGGCCCCTAAAAACCTGTTTAGAACTTCTGGATTACTCAGGAGACTCTTAAACACTAGAATTTAAGCTAATGAAGGCTCAACACCTTTCCCCTTTGATATAATGATTCACACTGAGGCTTTGATGCCTCAGCCCCAGAGCAATATGGGAATACAGATATTTGGGGGCCTGAAGCTTTTCTGAAGCCAATTTTATAACAGACTTAGTAACAGCACACCTGAGTAGATGGAAGGCCCATTCATGAAAAAAGAACATAACAAATTAGAAAACGTGAACAGGGTCCCCAGCATACGCATTGACTTTCTTGCAAAGGCTCTCAGTGTGGTTTGTATATCAGTTAAGCTCCCTGTGTTGGCAGAAGACTCTTCAGATAAGGAAAACAAGGCCCAGGAAGTAGAAAAGGCAAGGCTACACAGCTAGTAGGGAGTGACAGCAAGATTATATTGTCCATCAGCTCTTATGAGGACCAGTGGGCTAATGCATGGTAAAGTTACTTGCATAGTACCTACTCTACGCATACTTATCCATGGACAGTCACCCAAAGTCACTTGGGCTATTAGTTTCTTTTTCCTTGTTCAAAATGTTCATAGACATTACAAAATCAGGGGGACAGATGGGTAATTGATGGGCATACATGTTGGTAGACAGAGTAAAGAGCTTATAAATTCCACAAACCCAAAAGCAAGCAATCAAAGTAAAAGTGTATGGCTCAAAATAAGTTGAATATTTGGAAGAAATGGAAGTTAGCTACTGCTTTGTCTAAATCCAAATTTAAGACCAAAGTCAACCAAGAAACATGCAGAACCCAAATGCATTCTGACTGCTCTTGCCTGCCTCTCACTCCCACCAGGAATAGTTGAATTCATTAGTTTGTTAAAAGTGGCAAGGAGAAACTTGATATCTTGAAATCTTTCAGGACAATATTGGCAACTGTCCCTTTACAAAGTACCGTAGAAGCCATATTTTCTGGGTTTGTACTCCAGTTTTCCTGTCCCAGCTTGTGATCATATGTCCCTTTGTAAATTTCTCAAAAGAACACCCTTGACATGTTTTTCTTTTAAATTTAAACAATGATAAAGTTCTGAAAAGATGTCTGCCTCCCAAGACCTGAATTTCCCTGGGCAGAGGAGAAAGCTGTCACCTACAAGCGTCTAGTCTGTGGATGGTGTGCAGGGCAATCACAGACAGTGGGAGGGGTCAGGACTCATTGCAATGCAGCTTTGAAGCCAAGGCTGACAAACCACATCTGAAGCAGGTCCTGAGCATACACCTGCTTTTCTCAAGTAGACTTGAGGCCCACCAAGTGCCAGAGACAAGGCTGAAGTAGAAATTTCAAGACCCTTTTCAAGGCACTAACCAAGTGTGCTCATCAAGGAAGCATTAATCCCCTCAGCTGTCCCTCAATAGGGTAGTTACGATCTACTTCAAATACGGCCAGTTGCCATAGAACAGAATGAAGAAAAGCTTGTAATGAACATAATATATGATGCATCTCTCTCAAGTCTCAAAGCACTCTAGAATATAATTAGTGAAGGTAACCAACATTTGAGCTAATAAATCTGCTTACTTTGAATAAGCGGAAATTTCAGGTGAAAGTATACTCGTGCATCCTGAAAAGTGAAACCAACATGTATTAGTTATCCATTGCTGCATAACAAATTTCCCCTGAACATAGTAAACTAGACTAGCAAATATTCATTATTTCATGGCTTCTGAAGGTCAAGAATCTGGGCACAGACACCTCTGTCTGAGGGTCTCTCACAGACTGTAGTAATCTCACACCTTAATTGGGGAAGGATCCATGGCCAAGCTCATGCACACTGCTGGCAGAACTCCTGTCCTTTATACCTGTTGGTTGGAGTCATCACTTCCTTGCCACATGGACTTCTCCTTGGAGTTACTCATAACACATCAGATTGTTTCCCCCAGAGCAAGGGCTGCAAGAGGGAGTGAGAGAATGAGTAGCAATATGGAAGTCATGGGGTTTTATAACCTAATCTCAGAGGTGTCTCAAAATGACAACCTATCATTTTTCTTCTATTCTGTTCATTGGAAACCATTAAGTCCAGACCACACTCAAAGGGAGAGAATTACATGTGGGCATGAATGTAATAGGCAGAAATCATTGGGGCCATCTTATAGGCTGCCTATCACACAACATATTCCTTCTTCCCAGGTTAAACAATACTGACCCTAAGTTCTTTCCTGACCCCATGTTAAACAATTCTGGAATGGGCATACTTTCCCTACATTAAGAAATACTAATAACAAATATTACTTAGAGCCTTGCTCCAGGAAACACCTATTCCTGGAAGATAAGAGTGTAAAAACTAAGATACTTTACTTAGACTAACATCTTGCTCATTAAGGCTGCTTCAAGACCCTCAGTTCACTGTGCCCACTCATCCAAAGCTATTATGTCATAGAGTCTGCCCTGTCACAACCAGGATTCACCTTAAAATCACCTTGCCCATATGCTAAAACCTTATACATGTCCTCCCTGCCACTTCACATTTTCAGACAGTACAAAGACTTTGCAAAGGTGCTATTCTCTCTTACTGCAGTCGTTTTAATAATAGCTTTGCATGACCAACAGATTTTTCTGTGGGTCTTTTCAGAGGTCAAGAGTTGATGATCTCAAGTATAATTATTGCCATTTTCCACTATCAATGAAATTTTGACCTGCTGTCACTATAGAATGACAAATTATTTTAGTCAAACACCCCCTGAAATATAAAAGAAATAAAATTATAATTAACCTTCTCAAGAAAAGGTACTGTGCATTGTTACACATTCAACTAAATGTGTATACTATTTACTATTTATACTAAATAATCATACTGAAAAGTATACATTGAATTAGATTTATGGATGGCAAAATGTCCAAATTAACGTCCACACTTTCTTCACATCATTCTGTTATTTCTTCTTTTTTTTTTTTAAGATTTACTTATTTATTCCAGAGACAGAGACAGAGAAAGAGAGAGACAGAGAAAGAGAGAGACAGAGAGAGAATGAGAGAGGGACAGAGAGAAAGGGAGAGAGAATCCTCAAGCAGCCTCCCCGATTGGGGGGGGGCCTCAATCCCAGCCTGAGATCATGACCTGAGATGAAATCAAGAGTCAGCCGTTTAACCCACTGAGCCACCCAGGTGCTCCCATTCTGTTCTTTCTTGTTCTTTATTGGTGGGTAGGGGCTTTTGCTGCCTTTTCCTACTATCCCACAAATAGAAAAGTGGTAGAATTGCTAAATTCTCTTTTTTCTACTCAGGTAAAGATTTCACTAGATCCATTACTCACAAGATCAAATCCTCTCATATCTCAAAATGTTAACTTGGTGTTTCAATGTTTTTAAGCTATTCATTAATATATTTTGAATCTTTCTTAAAATTTTTTATGAAAATTAAAGAATCAATCTCTCTTTTCTGTATCCATTGTTGAAATCAAACACCACTGTAATTCACAGGATTTATCACTATGGTGCTTAATTAAAATAAAAGTGTTTTGTGAGGTGGGATGTTTTGTTAGCTCATGAAAATTAATGATGTTACTTGTGTGAAAATTATAGCTAATACTTAGAATTTTAACATGATCATGGCATTCAAAACATAAAATAATCTGGCTTCCTTCAGATTGTATCTTACTTTTTAAATTTGTTTCAGAACATTTACCTTTACTTAGCAAATTTTCCTCTACCTAATATCTATCCTCACTCTGAACTGCAGTGTTCAGTTGTAACGATGGAAAAAATATTTTTAATATGTAAGAAAGTCATTCTTACATGCACTATTTGTCTTCTAATGATGATTAATGCTGTTAATTTTATGCTTAATTGAATTTATGAATTTCAAAGTTTGGTTATTGCTTAAATAGCCAAATAGGCTAGCATTGTAGAACAGCACCCATACAATTAAAGTGAATGGGGAATGAAGAAACATTTATCTGTAGATGATCAAGCATTCAATAGGTTAAAAAAAATACACATTCCAAAGTTTTAACTTTTAAAATGTATGTAAACAAATGTGAACTTGTTATTTATCTCAAATAACATTGAGATACATATCTCAAATAAACATACACAAAAGAAGGATTTCATTATGTTATTGTCAATTTAGACCTTCCTAAGATAATTTGTCTTTCATTTTAGATCAAAACCCTGTCCTTTCAGCTCAGAACAGGAGTCCATTGAGCCTTTGGGACCTAGCCAACACTTTTAATGAAAATCACTATATATTTTCAAGTCCTAGGATATTTTAGTCCTAGCATTCTAATGAGTAATTAGTACCACTACCAACCCATTAATCACACATATGGCTGCTTTAATAAGTAATTTTTCTGTGAATATGGCTTAAAGATTATGATTGAAATGAAAATGCCCCTGCTTTATCAGCTTATTGATATTCTTGATGAATTGATTCAAGCCCCATGTTTTCATGTATTTGGAATTGGTTTCACAAAATAAATTATGTCATTTTTCATAAATGCTCATACTCTTTCTAATGTTCAATATTCAATCTGATCAAGCATTACAATGTGAAATATTAAGATCCAGTAAAAAGTCTGGATGTCAACATATAACAAGATAAATCATTTTAAAAGTATTTATCTTTATGTTCACAGGGAATCACTTGTTGATTTACAAATGTGTCTCTAGATACTGTGTTACATAGATATTAAATGTCTGCATGTGTGTAATTCCCTCAATACAGCGATTTTGGCCCCCCAGCCTTTATTCATCCTGGCTTCCAGCTGAGGAATTTGAAAGTCAAAAGAATAGAATTAAGTTTGAAGCCTTATTTCTTTCCAAAACTGAGGATCCAAAGGACAAAAAATTCTTTTTTTTTTCCCCCTCTGTGTGTTAATATGTATCTACCTAACCACCACCCCCAGAAAGAGGAGGAACTGGTTTGGAAATGAAGGATTTTAGAATTTCTTCCCAGTGCCAACTTCCCAAAAGAATTTGTCTGTGCAGGGGCGCCTGGGTGGCTCAGTTGGTTGAGCATCTGACTCTTGATTTCAGCTCAGGTCGTGATGTCAGGGTGGTATCTAGGCCTGCATTGGCTCTGTGCTGGGCATAGATCCTGCTTAAGATTCTCTCTCCCTGGGGGCACCTGGGTGGCTCAGTTGGTTAAATGGCTGCCTTTGGTTCAGGTCATGATCTCAGGGTCCTGGGATGGAGCCCCACACTGGGCTTCCCGCTCAGCAGGGAGTCTGCTTCTCCCTCTGCTTCTCCCCCACCCCAGCTCGTGTTCTCTCTCTCTCTCTAAAATAAATAAAATCTTAAAAAAAAAAAAAAAAGATTCTTTCTCTCCCTCTGCCCCTCCCCTCCCCCTATTTCTCAACAAAATAAGAAAAATTTTTTTTAATTTTTTTTTTAAAGATTTTATTTATTTATTTGAGAGAGAGAGAGAATGAGAGACAGAGAGCATGAGAGGGAGGAGGGTCAGAGGGAGAAGCAGACTCCCCGCCGAGCAGGGAGCCCGATGCGGGACTCGATCCCGGGACTCCAGGATCATGACCTGAGCCGAAGGCAGTCGCTTAACCAACTGAGCCACCCAGGCGCCCCAAGAAAAATTTTTTTTAATTTTTAAAAAAAGAATTTGTCTATCTAAATCACGATTCTGAGTCTAAATCACCATTTTTAATCCAATGATTTTTAAATTCATCTTAAAATTCAAAGTAGTAAAACAGAAATGAGGCCATCAGAAAAGTGCATGAAATGAGCAGTAAAATCCTCCCTGACACACTCCTTTCCCCACTCTTTCTCCACAGTAGTCCTTCTTTGTTTTAAAGCTTCCAGACATTTCAATCCATTTTGAAATTTTATAGATAAATATATAAAAAATATATTATATTATATGATATAGTGCATACTATTACATGTTATTTTATTTTTTTTAATTTTTATTGTTATGTTAATCAACATACATTACATCATTAGTTTTTGATGTAGTGTTCCATGATTCATTGTTTGTGTATAACACCCAGTGCTCCATGCAATACGCGCCCTCTTTAATATCCATCACCAGGTTAACCCATCCTCCCACCCCCCTCCCCTCTAGAACCCTCAGTTTGTTTTTCAGAGTCCATAGTCTCTCATGGTTCGTCTCCCCCTCCAATTTCCCCCCCTTCATTCTTCCCCTCTATTTTTCATATATTACACATAATATAGAAAAATATAAATATATTCATATATACACACACATACAGTATACATATAGCATTTTTAATACTAGCAAAACATTAGGGAAAAACTTAATATCTATTACTAGGAGACTAATAAATGATTCATCCATATAATAGAAATCTCTGAGGCCAAGACAGGGACTCTTTATTTCTAAATATCACAAGATCTCAAATACATTATCAAATGAAAAAAGCAAGGTACAGAACATTGTGTATTGTATGCATTCATTTTTATTTTTTTAAATGCAGGAAAACGTATCTACAAAGATTAAAAAGGAAAAACAAACTTGACAACCTCCAGGGTGGGGAATCAAGGGGCCGAGACATAGAGAGGAGGGAGTCTCAGCACAGATCATCTTTTGTACATTTTTAACTTAAATAAGTAAATAAAATGTATAATAAAATTATATTTTTAATTATTAAGTAAACAAATTTTAATTATAAAAAACTTAAGTCTGCCTTATGTTTTTTTTTTTACATTAATGGAATTTTACTTTCTGGATTATTCTGCAACATGCTTTTTATCACTTAATAATGTCTCTTATAAACTTTTTTCTGTTCAACACATTAGGAGACAACTGAATTCTTTTCAAAGCTGCACATTATTCCAACATAGATAAGCTAAAGTTTATTTTAAAATTCCTCTATTAATATACTAAATCAGTCAGTTGGAGGCCAGTGAATAAGTGCTTCGTGTCCTAGTTTAATTAAGTTCTCTCCTCTAAATTTACTATTAACTCTTCCTTTGGTCTATTAGTAAACAAGAAATATAAAATAGCAAATATGATCAGCCTTATTAATAATCAAATAAATGAAAATTAAAATAGCAATGGGAAAAATCCATTACTTACAAAAAATATATTATTTATGGATAATAGGGCATTATCATACATTTCAAGTAAGGTATAAAATGGGACAGTTTGAATGGCAACCTGGTAATTTGATCGAAAACATTAAAATGCATACATTTTTCTTCCATAAATCTCATGTCTATGAATTACTTTTAATTAAGCAATTAGGCAAGTTAGCCAAAATAAATGCACAGATGTCCATTACAGCATTTTTGTGAAAGTAAAAAAATGAAGACAATCAGAATATCTAATAATAGGTGATCAGTTAATTTACTATGTCACATCCATATAATAAAATACTATAAAACTATATATTGGTTAATTGAACATAATAAAAATCTATTTAAAATAAAGCTGTAGAGATTTTTTTTTCAAATTGTTAGAAGACAAAGATTACAAACAGTATATAAATCATTATATTGCTTTGGAAAAACAATATAGTTGCATACAAAAGATCTGGAATATATACCAGAACATTAAATAGCAATTTTTGCCAAAAATTGAAAGCATGGGTAATCTTTATCCCTTTCCTAATATTTAAAACTTTTCTGAAATCAGCATGTGTCACTTGTATTATAAAGAAGTAACACAAGGGGCAGCATTGGGGTGGCTCAGTTAGTTGAGAGTCACACTCTTGGTTTCAGCTCAGGTCATGATCTAGGGGTTGTGGGATCAAGCCCCATGTCCAGCTCTGCACTCAGCGGGGAGTCAGCTGGAGATTGTCTCCCTCTCCCTCTCCCTTTGTACGTCCCCACCCCCTCTCAAATAAATAAATAAATCTTTTTTAAAAAAGAGAGATCAACAATTACTAAACTTTGTGTTACTTTTTTTTTTTTTTTTTTTAGTTTTGTAAATTAAACCTAAAAAGAATGTGGGCAATATTGAATGACAACCCTATGTCTGAAGGTTGCCCCTAAGTAGGTGATATGACATTTTTTTTTTAAAGATTTTATTTATTTATTTGAGAGAGAGAAAGCAAGAGACAGAGCACAAGGAGGGGGAGTGGCAGAGGGAGAGGGAGAAGCAGACTCCCCACTGAACAGGAAGCCAGATCTGGGGCTCAATCCCAGGACCTGAAATCATGACCCAAGCTGAAGGCAGATGCTTAACTGACTGAGCCACCCAGTGCCCCAGTGATATGACATTTTAAAATATATTCTTTGCTGCTCTGTGAAGTCTTTATAGGAACTCCCTGAACCCCAACCTCACCCTAATAGTGCTCAGAACAGAATATTTATGACACCATGGTTTTTGCTGGTGTACACACATTTCCCTTCATGGACTGCATGTAAAGTTTGTAAAGAGGCCATGGGATATGGTTTTGTGCTAAATATTCTCCAAGGGCTTTGGTTTTGCTACCTAAATGTTTTGTGTTTATGGGGGGGGAGGTAGATTGATAAATCATGCTCCCCACTGGAATCTTCCTTTCCCAATATATTCTTCAGTGAAAAAAAGTAACTTGTAAGCAATATAGACCATGGGATCAGTAGGATACCAATTTCTTTAGAGCATAGATAACCTGTATACAAATACATCTACTATCCAAATCTGTTCTTGGTCACCGGGAGTTCACAGCAAATTCAGATAACAAGGGATTCTGCGTTACCCAAAATGTATTTGGTGGCTGTAGCTTGGATAGTAAAGGAATTGTCAGAATATGTATCCAAATCTATTTCTATCTTGAATTCAAAAAGCAAAGTTCAAAATTTAATTAAATGTTGGATATTATATCTTAAACAGTCAAGATGAGACTTGAGGAGATGGGTGATTTTTACTTTCTTCTCTATTCCCTTCTGTATTATAGAAATTTTCTAAAGTAACCTTGAGTGTTTTGTAATGTTTTGTTTTAAGAATTTGAACAGTGACTTACATTTCAACATTTCTTTCAGAAAATAAAGATCTAAGTCAATATCGATGTTAATTGCCTAGGCACTGGACTGTTGCTCAGTCAACATAAAAATTGTCACATAAAGTGACACACTTTCTTGATCAAAATAAGCTTTGCAATCATCTGAATAAGAAAGAAATATTCTAAGAAATGTGTTTTTTAACTGCCCTCAAGCCATTCTGCACAATGCTAAATAAAATTCACTATCTCTTATACTTACTATATTAACCCAAAAAATCTTTGAAAGAAAAAATAATCTGTAGTGAAATAGGAAGTAAAATTATTTTTCTCATAACAACTATGTCTTTTAATCAGGTCACTATGAATTCAATAAAACTGATCCACTTTTGCTCTGTCTTGTTGAGATCAATTCTTCAATTGCAAAAGCAATTAAAAAATATTTAATGTCCGAATTAAAATCAATATAATTTATCCCAGAATCCACTCTCATGTTCTTGAAACAATGTACCTAAGGTTTTTGGAGAATCCCTGCACACCCACTGATGTGAGTGTAAAAGTGACGCGTATCCTAAATATAGCAGTGACATCAAAAACAGCGAGGCATTTACTGAGGGTCTGTGGTTTGTGGGGTATGGTAAGTGGCTGTGGAAATGCAAATGTCTGAAGTACAAATGCGTAGGACATAAATTCTATGTCCCAAAAAATTATACTCATATATAGGTCAGATGGAGTGTTTGCACAAAAACATCCTTTAGGGTTTCATGATCCCATAATGAATGATGTTCCCCATGCCCATGCTCCATCGTCACTTCCTATCAGGAGGCCAAGTCTATCTCTCCACTCGCTTGAATTTTGGCTGGCCTTGCAACTTCCTTTAACCAAGAGAATCTGACAAAAATGTGTGTGTTCTGCCCCCTTTGTGCGTGTTCCATAGCCTGGGCCTCAGGGGCTTTGAAGCTCCTGCTCTCATCTTTTTAAAACCTTGAAGAATTCTTAATCTCAGGAAACAAACTGAGGGTTGCTGGAGTGGTGGGGGGTGGGAGGGATGGGGTGGCTGGGTGATAGACATTGGGGAGGGTATGTGCTATGGTGAGCGCTGTGAATTGTGTAAGACTGTTGAATCACAGACCTGTACCCCTGAAACAAATAATACATTATATGTTAGAAAAAAGAAGAAGATAGCAGGAAGGGAAAAATGAAGGGGGGGAAATTGGAGGGGGGGATGAACCATGAGAGACTATGGACTCTGAGAAACAGACTGAGGGTTCTAGAGGGGAAGGGGGTGGGGGGATAGGTTAGCCTGGTGATGGGTATTAAAGAGGGCACGTATTGAATGGAGCACTGGGTGTTACACGCAAAAAATGAATCATGAAACACTACATCAAAAATTAATGATGTAATGTACGGTGATTAACATAACATAAAAAAAAAAAAAAAAAACCTTGAGACCATCATGCCTGAAGAAATGAAAGAATAGGAGATAAAAGAATATGTGGAGAGAAGCCCCATCCTGGCCAAACCTACCCAAACCAGAAAGCACAACTGCCTGACCTCCCAGGGGATCTGTAGGTTTTGGTTTCACCTGTTTAGTTTGGGGGGTAGTTTGTTATGCAGCGATGAGTCAAGTACGGCTCTAGCTATTTCTTCATCCAAGAATGCTTTGCTGAGTGCACAGTGGAAAGCCAGGGATGAACAGCAAATGGTCCCCTTTCCCATGGAGTTTACATTCTAGTGTTTGAAGGGAGAGAAGGGAAAGACCACAGATTAAAAACAGTGAAATAAATAATAATTTCCCATGCAGAGAGGTGAGGGCTCCCTGTGATAAAAGCAAAGCAGGATAAAGGGATGAAGAAGGATCGAGGTGGGCAGAGGTGAGAGAAGTTGGGCAGAGAAGGCTTGTCTGGCTTTGTGACATTTCATCAGAAAGCCGAATGTTAAGAGAAAAGGAGCCAGGCAAACAATGTAAGGGAACAACATGCTATGGGTAAATGTAAGTGGGGGATCAGGCTGCCATGCTTGCGGGACAGGAGGGGGCGGGTGCCTAAAATGGAGGTCCGCGAAGCAGGTACCCGAAAGAGCTTGTAGGTGCTCCACAGTAAGGAGGTCAGTTATATTTCAATTAGTGAGGATTTACTTCACGTATAACATTTAGTGATCCAGAAACACAAAAACGCATTGCTGTAAATAATTCAAGTGGTGTGGCAATAAACTTCCCTCTGACCGCCTCCCTCCCGTAAAGCCAGCCTGCTGTAACAGCCATTGTGTCCCTTGATTTAAAAATAAAATCTGCATCGTTATGAGCTTTGGTAGCTTTCCATTGCATGGATCCACACTTGAGGGGCAAACATTCTCTGCTGGGGGTAATATCTTCAAATTGGCTTGTTTTTACGCCAGGAATCGCTGATACTGGAGGGAAATGTAATTTGAATTTGGGTCCAGTGATTAGGAGCTTAGAAAGCAGGTATTAAGGGGACAGCTCTGCCATTGAAGACGCTGTCATGGTCACAAACTCAGAAGGAAACTTAGGCAGGCAACTGAGGCCTTTTCACTGCTCCTCGTACCGTGCAGTTGAAATAGTGGGTGATTTTACAGCTAATAAGGCATTAAACTGAATCTCTTAAGCTTTTTCTATCGAAAGTAATTGTAAATTGAATTTGCTAAAACAATAACTTAAAGAGGCAAGGCTTGAATGTTGTCAGAGCAAATCAAATGGTGATGCGGAATGTAAAGAGCCACGGAAACAAGCATCTCCCAGGACTTTATCGATCTGCCCAAAGCAGCTCCTGTGCACCGCACTTTGCTTGGCAAGTGGAATCATTGCCCATTGATTATTCATCATGGAATCAGGCTCCGCGACTCTGGCCGCGGGCGGGCCAGTCATGTACATTTCAACACTTTGATTCTTAATGAAGATAACCTACCTACTGCAGAAAGAGAAGACGCAACACATGTATCCCACTTGGGTCTGGAGGCTGGAGCTGGCCCATTTTCAGGAGAGAAAAGGAAGGAAAGGCCACTGTAAAATTTTAAGTTAGCTCTGAAAAAACACTGCAGTTATCAAGATGACAATTGTGTTTGTTTGTGAGGGCTGCCGTCCCGACATACCACAGATTGGGGGGCTTAAACGAAAGACATGTATTCTCTCACAGCTCTGGGGGCTAAAAGCCCAAGTCAAAGCGTCATCAGGGCTGGTTCCCTCTAAGGCTGTGAGGGAGAATCAGTCTCATACCTCTCCCCCAGCTTCTGGTGGGTTGCTGGCCATCCTTGGCATTCTATGGCTTACAAAAGCATCACCCCCAATCTCTGCCTTCCCTTCGCTTGGTGTTCCCCTATGTGGGCGTCTGCCCGTAAATATCTCCTTTTTATAAGGACAGTGGCCTTCTTGAATGAGAGCCCATCCTAATGATCTCATTCTAACTTGATTACATCTTTAAAGACCCTCTCTCCAAATGAGATCACATTCTGTGGTACTTAGGGATTAGGACTCTAACACATGAATTTGGGGGGAGAAGGGAGACAATTTAACCCACAACAGTGATAGCCCAAAAAGGTAGGGAATCACTTAAGTATTCTCAATTTGGGCTGTGTGCCACAATCTCCTGGGAAGCTTTGAAGAGCAGCTATGCCTGGATCCCACCCTCACTGTTTTTTATTTAATTGGCCTGGGTTAGGGCCCAGGCATGAGTATCTTAAAGAAGCATCTCAGGTGGTCAAATGCAGCGAGGATTGAAAACTACTCATTAAATGCCTCACTCAGTAGCATGTTTAAGGACAGGGGCAACTATCATTCAGAGGAGAACCTATAAAATAGATCAATTATTTTAAGCACCATGAGGGCAAAGACTATCTGCATTGTTCACCAATATATCCCTAGGACTTAACAGTGTCTGCCCTGAGGTGAGTGTCCCATAAATATTAATGCAAGAGTGAATACATGAATAAATTCACTTCAAGTCATATTAACTGAATATCTACTCTATGTTAGGTATTGAAGAAATGTAAATATTTTTTGACTAAATGAATGAGTGAATGAAGGAATGAGCTCATACCCAACATTCCCTTTTGGTCTACTTATAATATATCAGGGTGTATTATAATATAGGTATGAGCATTTTCAGTATGCTGAAACAAATTCACTCTAAAATACTTACTTCAAATCAACTAAACAGCCTGTACTTTGCCTAGAATTTTTTTTTTTTTTTTTTGGTAGTGGCTGTTATGTAACTAGACCGTAGGGCCATCCTTTTTTACTGAGACTGTAGATACTTAGATAACATCCAGTGGACTCTTGGTTAACATGTTTCAGCATCCTTGCAGAATGTCCAAGAGTTGCCACCAATCTGTAGGAGAGAGATGGACAGTACACACAAAATCATCATAAACAATGCCTATGTTCAAAATAACATCATTCAGATGCCATTGCCAATGGAATAATACAGCCTAAGACACAGACACCAGGACTAATCCTTCACAGAATTAGTCAGAGATCAACCAGAATAAAGAGATGAACAATCACCTGTTGAATCTGATCAGTTTTCATAAGCAGACTAGATAGTTTTAGCCCAGTGAAAAAGCTTTTTTGTTGACTTCTCCTGTTTCTGCTTCATCTGCTTCTTCTTTTTAAATAGCTCTAGAGGATTATAGGAAATTTCATTTACTTGTTTATCTATCTATCCAACCAGTTTGGCTATTAGCACATATTATGCCCCTATGGAGGGTGCGAAAATGGGACCTCCTTGGTAAATAAATTGCAAAATAGATGTCCCTCCTTAGGCCTGTTACAGGCATATACCAGGGTATACACCATCTCAAGCTGGATTTTAGTGCACTGCCTCTTGGCTAGACATCTCTGTTTGGGTGCTAATCACCATATAAAGAAGCCTTGCATCCAGCAAATATCGATGAGGTATCTACTATCTGCCAGGACTGTGCTGGGCTCTGGAGATACAAAAATGAATGCGATACAGTCCTGTCCCTTGTGGAATCCACAGTCCACTTGGGCAGACCCAAACCAAATGAATAACCGCAGGATAATGTAAACAGGACACGTTAACTGTGAGTTATAGCCAAGGTCTCAGAGAGGAGGGAATATTAGAAATGGGTCTTAGAGGATGAGTAGGACTTTATCACATATCAAAACAAACAACAAACAACAAACAAAAACAGAAAATGAATAGAGAATGCCAAATTGTGACCACAGTAAGATATGATCAGGGGAACACAAGCAGTCCTAGAGAGCCAGGAGAAGAATGAGTACAATGGGGATAGCTGCAAAATTACTCTGGAAATATATGTTGGTGCTAGACTACTCAAATTAGCTAGATAACAGATAAGGATGGATCAATTCATTTAAAATAGGGGGAAAGCTTTGAGTAACTTGGATAATGTTAGGAAGGAAGAAGGTTTAACAAAGCAGCACTCAGGAAAATGCACTTACTGTTTATCCCAGAAAACAGGAAATTTCCAGCATCATATACCTTCTGCTCTTTAAGCCACATCTTCACAGGTCACTTCTATGAATTACTTGGCTTACCAGATGAATGGATTTCCAAATGTCTCATGCAGCATTTCATTTAAATTTATGTGTTCACTAAAAAGAAACTGAGGCATCAACCCAGATTGGCCAAGCCATTTTGGTTTTGATGTTTAAATCCAAGGTACAGAATAATTTTCCAATATTCTCTTTTATGCAAATAAAGAAACAAAAGCCATGTGGCTTCTTCTACCAACATTGCTGATGAGGTAAAGATGCTATTAATCCTGGGATATGCACTGCTTTGCCCTGAAGCCAGCAAATATTTTTTAGTAAAGTTGGCATACACACGTCTGAGTCTTTGGTTTATGACCATCTTCTTTTTCTTCCCTGTTTGATCTCTGTGCAGCAGTAAGAGATTGTAGTAATTAACAAACCCAGTTTATGGTCAGTATCGATTTGAAATTATGTGGTATCATAACATTTTGTGACTGCCCAGTTTCCGTGAAATTTCATATTAGATCACTCTTTGGTAAAGCTGTCAGTCTACATTCTTTCTCTTTTTTCAGTTGCTTACATTTTCCTAGCACCTTGGGGCTCTGTAAGTTCCTACTCAGCTAAAATAACATGGAATCTAATTTGAAAAATCCAGTGGAATTTAACCATAAATTATTCCGTGTTATATTCAAAGGCTAGAGGTTTTGAAATTGATCACATCAGCAACAATTGGCTCTAATTGCATTAGGTTATTTGATAATGTTCTAACATACAATTTGCACGGTGTTGCTTGAAAGATAATTCTTCAGGATGAATGGAAGCATCAGAAGTTGAATGTAAAAAGAAACTGTCAGATCTGAAACCAGTTACAGTTATACAGAAGACCAAATTAAACGCCTTGTCAAACTACACAATTGACATGTATCAGTACAACTCCGTGGATGGGGAATTTTGAACAATAACCATTTTTACCATAATTCTGCCTTGTTATCTAAAAATATTTTTATAATCTTTCATGAACTCCTCGAGGGTAAATTAAACAGAGCTTGCCTTTGCATCTCCACTGGGACTATATCCAGTACATACTAGACTTTCAAAAAATATTTAACAAATAAATGAATAATAACAACTTTTTCCTATACACCAAACCCTGCACAAAATACTTTATGGGAATTTTCTCATTAATTCTTTACAACCACACCATGAAGTCATTACCATTGTTAATTTTACAGATGATAAACATGGGCTTTGAAAGGTCACACAGCTAGTAAAAGATAAAGAATGGGTCTTGGTAGCTCTAAGCTCCCCATTCTTAACTGCTGTGTTATATTAGATGAATGCATAAAAAGTATAAGCAAGTAGTGACTCGTGTGTGTGCATCTTTATTTGTGCAGTGTGACCACAGTGTGGATGTGGCAATGGGAGCATGTGTAGGAAAACAGTCTGGGCGCTTCTCTTCTACTCAAACTCACTATACGTCTGACACCAGATGTGTGGAGGTTTCCCCACACCAAGCAATTCCTTCTGACTCCAGCTGGATGTGTTTTACAACTCAGATCAATTCAGTTCTGACACTTACCAGAGTGCAGGCCCTACAGGTTAAGGGCTCAGCCCCACAACACTGCCCCTGCCCCCTACCTCAGATGCCAATCATAAATCCCAGGTTGTCACCTGTCCTTCTGACCAACCAGCTATAAATCAGAGGTTCCCATAACCCCCTTCCTGGGTTTGGTTATTTGCTAGAACAGCTCACAGAACTCAGGGAAATATTTACTTACATCTATCAATATATTATGCAATAAAGGATGTGAAAAAGGATACAGATGAATAGCCAGATTCAGAGATATATAGGGTGAGGTCCAGAAGTGTCCTGAACATAAGAGCTCCTGTCCCATGGAGTTAGGGTGTGCCCCCCTCCAGCATGTGGTGATGTTCACCAACTTGGACACTCTTTGAAACCAGTACTATTGCGATTTTTATGGAGGGATTTATCATGTAGACCTGATCAATCCTTCACTCAATCTCCAGCACTCTCCCCCTCCCAGAAGATGGGAGGTGAGCTGAAAGTTCCAAACTTCCAATCATGGCTTAGTCTTTCTGGTGACCTGCCCCCATCTTGAGGCTATCCAGGAGCCCTCCAAGAGTTGCCTCATTGGAACAAAAGATGCTCCTATAACCCAGGAAATTCCAAAGGGTTTTGGAGCTCTGTGCCAGGAATTGGGGCAGAGACCAATATATTATTTTTTTCTATTGCTTTACAGACCCATACACCATACACCGCACAACCCAATGATCAGGGAAAGATGCAGCAGGTGGAAATACCTGTTATTGAGTAAAAAGAGATTTGGGCCAGAATCATGCTAAATGGCTGCCATTATCTATGAAATCATCAGGACATTCTGCAATTCTTAATTGTCTCATTCACTTTACCTGTCAAAGACATGAAGAATTCACCTATCCACTCAGGCAAGTAGACATCATGTCAAATTATGGACTCTTCCCATCACATCTTTGTATTAAATAATCAAGGGCTTGGAAAAACATTGAGTCAGACTTTCCAGAAAAGAGGCATGCAGCTAAGAGAAGTATTAAATTATATTCAATTATCAAAGTGTAACTGACAGGAATCAGACTCTTAGAGGGCAGGAACATGACCTATGTCATAAACGGGGACACTTTTCAGATAGATACAGATATGACAACACACAATTATTGGGAATTCTGAGACCACTTTCAAAAGAAATCCTGATTGATAGTTTGGTCTAAAATATTAAAGTAATGAAGAAGGCTCTTACCTTGGGATCAAGTTAATTTGCATATTGGGACCGACAAAATAGAGGCCACCCCAGTGGCCCAGCCCACATCACAAATCTAAACCAAAATCAGCCTGCTCTTGGGAGAAATATCTCTCTGTTAGTGAAACCTAACACATACCAAACACAACCCTCCAACTCAACTTTAGCTAGCTTACATTACCCAAGAAAACAGGACCGCTAGCCTTATCAGAGGATCCCCAACCTCCTAGCCAACCAAGCCCAATTTCCACATGGCCTCTGCTAATGCTGTATAAAACTCACTCTTGCTCTAAACCCTTCCAGAAAAATGTGCTTGTGAGGCACTGTATTCCCCTAATCCATGGGTTGTTTCCCCTTGAATAAAAGACATCAACAGATTACTAAATTTAGTTTTGTTATTGGACACTTAAAAACAATCAGGTCTAGGGGCATCTGTAGGGTTCAGTCAGTTAAGTGTCTGGATCTTAATTTCAGCTTGGGTCATGATCTCAGGGTCATGAGATCAAGCCCCAAGTTGGACTCCTCACTCAGCAGGGAGTCTGCTTGAGATTCTCTCTCTTCCTCTCCCTCAGCCCCTCCCCCACCCCGCTCTCTCCCTCTCTCTCAAATAAAAATAAATAAATCTTTAAAAAAAAATAAACAATAAGGTCTAAATTTAAACCCTGGCTCTGCATGTTTCAGTTTTCTCAGTAGCTTCATGATAAACACCATGGATGTAGCAAACACATTGGTCATAGTCACTGCTACATTGAAAAAGAGTAACAGTGATAACAATAATAGAAAACAATTTTGATTACTTTCCCTCAGCCAGAGGCTGAGCCCAGTAAACAAATAAGCACTTACCACAATGCTAAAGTACAGTTATTATGCCTATTTTATGAATAAACAAATTTAGGCCTAGAGCTTATGTAACTTACCTGAGGTCACACAGATAGGACTTGATTGAACTGGGATTTGAACTCAAGTTATCAGATTTGTAAGCTAACTTACAAAAAAAAAAAAAAATTGTTGCAATTAAGAAAGGTAGGAAGAGGGTGGGAAATGAAGGGAAGAGGGAGAGAGGATTAATAAAGGGAAACCTCACTAAAATAAAGTTGGGAGGCTAGCAGGGGGAGCTCCCATGCCCTACCATTCCCTATCAATTGCAAATCAAACCAGAAGAGATGCACCTTGCTCAGGATACTACTTTAGCTACTTCTTTGCTATCCCAGCAGGAGAAAGAAAGACTTTCCTCTGCCCCTGGCAACAGCCCAGCCAATGAGAGGCAGTCACAACTCAGCCAATGAGAAGCCACTGTACTTCCAACACCCAGTTTACTTCAATGGATTTTTTTGTTTATAATAGCCTCCCAGGTCCTTTCCTCTATAAAAGAGTGTTCCTTTCTTTTGCTTGGTGGACTTGTTTATGATTTTTGCTCTAGCTCCCTTGTCCTGGATTGCAACTCTCTGTTCTTCCCAAATAACCCCACCCCCCTGTTTTTTTCTGTAAACTACCTAGCAGTTTTATTTTTAAAGTTAAAGGATAAAAGCAAAGAAAACGGAGGGGGGGGAAATGGCAACCAGGAGGAAGGATGAGAGGGAGGGAATAATGAGAAAAAAAAGTAAATGAAAAGGGAAAGGAAGAGAGAAAACACCACAGGGTTGTGGTGCAGTCTAATTGAGACATGAAAAGCAAGTTCAGTGTGCAAGGTACTATCACGTCATAGTATTGATACATATCAGTACTCCTTGGGAATTAAATGTCAGTATCTATGGAGGAACCTACTGTAAATAAGGCAGTATAAAGCAAAGCAAATTAAAAAGAATGACTTAACCTGTTATTTATTGAAATTATAGGCAAAATGCATTCTCCTAACTCAGAGACAGAGCACTGAAACCCTCTTTTGTCTATTGAGCAAAGAGGATGGATGTGCTCTAACAGGGGAAATGTTTCTCCCTACAGGTTCATTCATAAGCACAAAATGACAGCCCAGAGGACCTGGCTTGATTCGTGGGCATCAAATAGATCTAAGCATTTCAATGACAAAAATAGCCAAGGAGGGCAGTTGTTCACTCAGGTTTACCAGGCACTTCATTCCACATTGGACCACTCTAAAATAGCCCTCCCATTTTCTCTCTACCATTTGCAACAAAGAAAAGAAAAATCCATGTCTCAAAGAGTCACTTACAGATGCAGTGGGTGGCCACAGGTGAATGAATATATTTCACACAAGATGATTTACCACCTACAGCAGAGATTCAACACAGGGCAAATGGGCCATTTGGAAGCAGTAAGTACTAAAAAGGAAGGCAGCCCTACAGGGACGTGGGTGGCAGGCTTTGTATCCAATGTGCTAAGCAAGATTCCAGAAGCCATCCTGGGACTATGGGCAGGTACACCCAGGTACCTTAAGTGCCTTGAGACAAATGGTCTGAAAAATCCATTTTGTCCTTTAGGCCACAGCTTAAAAGCCACTTCATCAAAAAAGTCTTTTTCATCCTCTGCCTAGGCCAAGTTCTCTGCATAGGCTCTCAGAAGACTCCATTCTTCTGTCTCACAGCCCTTGCAAAAATGTTCATTTTTTAACTTTTTGTTCTAACATTTAAAAATAATACACAAGAATATTCTCCTATAGACTTGACACTCACTTTCAACAATCTAATAATTTCACCACATTTGCTTCATGTATCCCTTTCCTTCTCTTTCTGCTTTTATGTTGTTGAAATAAAACCTGGGCATCATGACATTTCACCTCTAAATACTTCAATAGGCATGTCTTTTAAATGATCAATTTCTGTCATAACCACAGTCTCAGCCTACGGTCACCCCAAAAGGAGAGCCTAAAACAAGGACTTGCATGCAAGTTGTTATTTTGGGAAGTGATCCCAAGGAACAATGGGGAACTGAGAAGAATGGAACCAAGGAGGAGGCAAAGCCAATTGAAGGATGCACCTGCGGGCACCTGGGCTTGATTTTATTGAGAACCCTCTTAGGAACTGTAGAATTTCATTCAAATTGTGTATTAAGTGACTGAAATGAGGAGTGTTTATCCACTGGCTCCCATGCCTTGGTCAGGGATGCCCCTTGGGGTGGGTTTTAACACTCATACACTCCCAGCCGTGTGATGGAATGTTTGGGAGCAAGACAGAATTGGTGGAGATTAGAGGAGGAAGATGGTGGAGGAGGAGGTGGTGGATTAGAGGAGGAAGATGGTGGAGGACCCTAGTTTTGTCTGGTCCCTGGAATTCAGCTAGATAGCTATCAAATCATTTTGAGCACCTGCAAACTCAACTGGAGACCTAAGAAAAGAATTGCTGCAATTCTACAAATGGAAAAGCAACCACTTTTTGCAAGGTAGGAGGTGTGCAGAAGTGAATCTGGGGTGATATATCAGAAGATAAACAATGGGGGGAGGGAGCCTCTAGAAGCTGGCTACTAGAAAGTGATATAGAAGCAGAGCACAAAATCAGAACCTTTAGAAATCTGCTCCAGTGGGGGATGCCCCTGCCTGAAAGGTGCTCAGGTGGCAAAGCGGGACAAAATCCTAGGTGGGACAGTGTGGTCTCAGGATCCCCGGTGTCACAGAAAGAATGGGGGTGCCTGAGTGCAGCAGAGCTCCCAGGCATTGGAGTAGGGAAGCTGGCTGCAATCATTGAGCCCAGGAGTGGGCTTTCAACATGGTGTTGCCACAAACTGTGAACTGCAGCACAATCATGCAACCGCTTTCAGAGCCAGGCCCAGTGAATGGCAGAATTCTGGCAAGACCCCTCCCCGCCCAGGGAGGAGTGACACAGGTGCATGCTGCAGGAGTCTGCAAAGTTTGGAGACTCAAAATGGGGTCGCATGCCTAAACAAAAATGCTTGGTCACAGGCTGGGTGAATACAGAGTGCAGACAGAAACCAGGGAGACAAGAGTGATTGGCTGCTCTTTTGTGTTGGCTAACTGAAGAATGGGTATATGAATTTTCAGCTCTGGGGCTGGAGATCAGGGCACACCCATTTTCATTCTCATCCTCTAAAGTGGTAAGGAAAGCCCTCAGGGAACAAAAGCCACATAGAGCAATCCTGAGCTGCTTACTTAGCCTGGCCCCGTGGCAAGGGTGGTGCAGTTTTGCCTGGGGCAAACACACCTTAGAATCCGTGCAACAGGCCACTTCCCCAGAAGATCAGCAAGAACATCTGGCTAAAACCAAGTTTACCGATGACAGAACTGCAAAACTCCAGCGCTAAGGGAAAATAGATAGAATTTGGGTTTTTTTCCTCATGATTCTTTAGTCTATCAGTTTATAATTTTTTTTCGTTTTAGTTTTCTTCCTTTTCAACTAGTTTCTTATTTTATCAACTCTTTTTTTATGTTTTTTAATTTTCATTTTTACATTTACATTTTACATATATATTCTTCATTTTTAGCTTCCTTTCATTTGATTCAATTTTGTCTTTGTATATATATAAGTTTTTCTTTCTTTATAATTTTGAGATCTAATTTCTTCTGACAAACAGACCAAAATACACCCAGGTCCTAGGAGTTCTGTCAACCTCTGTGATAATATTCTCTCTTCTTCCCTCCCCCCCCCCCCCGCCTTTTTTTTCTTTTTTAGTTTCTGGTCTCTTCTGATTTGTTTAGTGTATATTTTGCTGGGATCATGGTGGTTGCTATTTTTGTATTTTGTTCTCTTGTTCATCTATTCTTCTCTGGAGAGAATGACAAGACAGAAGAATTCACCCCAGAAAAGAGAACAAGAGGCAGTACTAACTTCGAGGGACTTAATCAATATGGGTGTAAGTAAGATGTCAGAGCTAGAATTCAAAATAATGATTATAAAGATATTAGCTGGGATTTAAAAAAGCATAGAAGACACTAGAGCATCCCTTTATGGAGAAATAAAAGAACTAAAACCTAAACAGGTCAAAATCAAAAAGGGTATTACTGAGATACAATAAAGATTGGAGCTTCTAATTGCAAGGATAAATGAGTCAGAAAAGAGAATCAGTGATATAGAAGATAAAATGATGGAGAATAAAGAAACTGAGAAAAAGAGAGATAAACAACTACTGGATCACAAGGGGAGAATTCAAGAGATAAGTGGTACCATAAAGCAAAACAATATTGAATAATTGGGGTCCCAGAGGAGGAGGAAAGGAAGCAGGGGTGGCAGAAGGTATATTTGAGTGAATTATAGCCGAGAACTTCACTAATCTGATGAAGAAAATAGGCATTCAAGTCCAGGAGGCACAGAGAGCACCCCTCAAAATCAATAAAAAGAGGTCAACACCTCGATACATAATAGTGAACCTTGCAGATTTCAGAGACAAAGAGAAAATCCTGAAAGTAGTGCAGGACAAGAGGTCCTTAACCTCCAGATGGAGAAACATAAGGCTGGCAGCAGACCTGTCCACAGAGACCTGGCAGGCCAGAAAGAACTGGCATGATATATTCAGGTGCTCAATGAGAAAAATATGCAGGCAATACTTTATCTAGCAAGGCTGTCATTCAGAATAGAAGGAGAGATAAAGAGCTTCCAGGACAAATGGAAACTAAGAGAATTTGTGATCACTAATCCAGCCCTGAAAGAAATATTAAAGGGGATCCTTTAAGTGGAGAGCGCAAAAGTAGCATAGACTAAAGAGGAACAGAGACAATATACAGAAACAGTGACTTTACAGGTAATACAATGGCACTAAATTCATATCTTTCAATAATTACTCTGAATGTAAATGGGCTAAATGCTCCATTCAAAAGACACAGGGTATCAGATTGGATTAAAAAAGCAAGACTGATATGTTGTCTGCAAAGGACTCATTTTATACCCAAAGACACCTCCAGATTGAAAGTGAGAGGGTGGAAAAATATTTATCATGCTAATGGACATCAAAAGAAAGCTAGGGTAGCTATCCTTATATCAGACAAATTAGATTTTAAACCAGAGACTGTAATGAGAGTTGAAGAAGGTCACTATATCTTAATTAAAGGGTCTATGCCACAAGAAGATCTAACAATTGTAAATATTTATGCCCCTAACATGGGAGCAGCCAATTATATAAAACAATAAGAAAATTAAAGAAACACATTGATAATAATACAATAATAGTAGGAGACTTTAATATCCCACTCACAGCAATGGACAGATACATCTAAGGAGATCAAGAAGGAAACAAGGGTTTTGAATGACACACTGAGCCAGATTGTCTTCACAGATATATTAAGAGCATTCCATCCTAAAACAACGGCATATACATTCTTCTCCTGTGCACATGGAACATTCTCCAGAATAGATCACATACAGGATCACAAATCAGGTCTCAACTGATAGCAAAATATTGGAATTATTCCCTGCATATTTTCAGACCACAATGCTTTAAAACTTGAACTCAATCACAAGAGGAAATTTGGAAGGAACACAAGTAGATGGAGGTTAAAAGCACTCTATTAAAGAATGAATGGGTCAACAAAGAAATTAAAGAAGAATTTTAAAAATTCATGGAAATAAATGAATATGAATACATAACTGTTCAAAATCTTTGGGATGCAGCATAGGCAGTCCAAAGAGCAAAGTATATAGCAATACAAGTCTTTCTCAAGAAACAAGAAAGGTCTCATATACACAACCTAACCTGACACCTAAAGGAGCTGGAGAAAGAACAGCATATAAAACCTAAACCCAGCAGGAGAAGAGAATTAATAAAATTAGAGCAGAAGTCAATGAAATAGAAACCAAAAGAACAGAACAGATCAATGAAACTAGGAGCTGGTTCTTTGAAAGAATTAATAAGATCAATAAACCCCTAGCCAGGCTTATCAAAAAGAAAAGAGAAAGGACCCAAATTAATAAAATCATGAATGAAAGAGGAGAGATCACAACAAACACTGAAGAAATACAAACAATTACAAGAACATATTATGAGCAACTATACACCAACAAATTAGGCAATCTGGAAGAAATGGATGCATTCCTAGAGACATATAAACTAACCAAAACTGAAACAGGAAGAAATAGAAAACTGGAACAGACCCATAACCAGCAAGGAAATTGAAGCAGTAATCAAAAATCTCCCAACAAACAAGAGTCCAGGGCCAGATGGCTTCCCAGGGGAATTCTACCAAACATTTAAAGAATACCTATTCTTCTGAAGCTGTTTCAAAAAATAGAAATGGGAAAAAAAATTTCCAAACTGTATGAGGCCAGCATTACCTTGATCCCAAAACCAAAGATCCCACAAAAAAGGAAAATTACAGACCAATATTCCTGATGAACATGGATGCAAAAATTCTCACCAAGATACTAGCCAAAAGGTTCCAACAGTACATTAAAATGATTATTGGGATGACTGGGTGGCTCAGTCAGTTAAGTGTCTGCCTTCTGCTCCAGTCACCGTCCCAGGGTCCTGGAATCGAGTCCCACATCGGGCTCCTTGCTCAGCAGGGAGATGAATTCTCCCTCTGCTTGCCACTCCCCTGCTTGTGCTCTCTCTATCTCTCTGATAGATAGATAGATAAATAAATAAATAAATAAATAAATAAATAAATAAATAAATTCTTTAAAAATAAACTCTTTAAAAAGAAAATCTTTAAAAAGAAAATCTTTAAAAATGAAATAAAAATTAAATTAAATTAAAATAAAATAAAATGATTATTCACAATGACCAAGTGGGATTTATTCCTGGGCTGCAAGGGTTGTTCAATATCTGCAAATCAATCAATATGATACACTACAATAATAAAAAAAAAAAAGGAACAGAACCATATGACCCTCTCAATAGATGCAGAAAAAGCATTTGACAAAGTACAACATCCTATCTTGATTAAAACTCTCCACAGTGTAGGGATAGAAGGAACATAGCTCAATATTATAAAAGCCTTCTGTGAAAAGCCCACAGCAAATATCATTCTCAATGTTGAAAAACTGACAGCTTTCCCCCTAAGGTCAGGAACATGAGAGGGATTCCCACTATCACCACAGTTGTTCCACATAGTGCTAGAAGTCCTAGTCTTAGCAATCAGACAACAAAAAGAAATAAAAGTCATATGAATCGGCAAAGAAGAAGTCAAACTCTCACTCTTTGCAGATGATATGATACTTTATGTGGAAAACCCAAAAGACTCCACCCCAAAATGCTAGAACTCATACAGGAATTCAGTAAAGTGGCAGGATATAAAATCAATGCACAGAAATCAGTGGCATTCCTATACACCAACAATAAGACAGAAGAAAGAGAAATTAAGGAATCAATTCCATTTACAATTGCACCAAAAAGCATAAGATAATTAGGAATACACCTAACCAAAGAGGTAAAGGATCTGTACTCTGAAAACTATAGGACACTCATGAAAGAAATTGAGGAAGACACAAAGAATTGGAAAAACCTTCCATGCTCATGGATTGGAAGAACAAATTTTGTTAAAATGTCTATGCTTCCCAAAGCAATCTGTACATTCAATGCAATCTCTATCAAAATACCATCAACACTTTTTATAGAGCTAGAACAAATAATCCTAAAATTTGTATGGAACCAGAAAAGATTCCAAATGTTGAAAAAGAAAACCAAAGCTGGGGGTATCACAATGCCTGACTTCAAGCTTTATTACAAAGCTGTGATCATCAAGACAGTATGGTACTGGCACAAAAACAGACACATAGATCAATGGAACAGAGTAGAAAGCCCAGAAATGGGCCCTCAACTCTATGGTCAACTAATCTTCAACAAAGCAGGAAAGAATATCCAACGGAAAAAAGGCAGTCTCTTCAGCAAATGGTGTTGGGAAAATTGGACAGACACATGCAGAAGAATGAAACTGGACCATTTCCTTACACCATACACAAAAATAAACTCAAAAAGGATGAAAGACCTAAATGTGAGACAGGAATCCATCAAAATCCTAGAGGAGAACAGAGGCAGCAACCTCTTTGACCTTGGCTGCAGAAAGTTCTGGTTAGAAACATCTCCAAAGAAAGGCAAGGAAAAGAAAGGCAAAAATATGCTATTGAGACTTCATCAAGATAAAAAAAACTTTTGTACAGTAAAGGAAACAGTCACCCAAACCAAAAGACAACTGACAGAATGAGAGAAGATATTTGCAAATGTCTTATCAGAAAATGGGTTAGTATCCAAAATATATAAAGAACTTATCAAACTGAACACCCAAAGAACAAATAATCCAGTCAAGAAATGGGCAGAAGACAAGAACAGACATTTCTCAAAGAAGACATACAAATGGCCAACAGACACATGAAAAAATGTTGCACATCACTTGGCATCAGGGAAATCCAAATCAAAACCTCAAAGAGATACCACCTCAAACCAGTCTGAATGGCTAAAATTAACAAGTCAGGAAACAACAAATGTTGGGAAGATGTGGAGAAAGGGGAACCCTTTTACACTGCTGTATGGGAATGCAAGATGGCATAGCTACTCGAAAATGGTATGGAGGTTCCTCAGAAAGTTGAAAATAGAGCTACCCTACCACCTAGCGATTGCATTATGAGGTATTTACCCCAAAGATACAAATGTAGTAATCTGAAGGGACCCCTGCACCCCAATATTTGCAGCAGCATTGTCCACAATAGCCAAACTATGGAAAGAGCCCAGATATCCATCAACAGATGGATAAAGAAGATGTGGTGTATGTATACAATGGAATATTACTCAGCCATCAGAAAAATGCCTTTTGCAATGAGGTGGATAGAACTAGAGGGTATTACGCTAAGCAAAATAAGTCAATCAGAGAAAGAAAATTATATGATCTCACTCATATGTGGAATTTAAGAAACAAAACAGAGATGCATAGAAGAAGGGAGGAAAAAATAAAACAAGACAAAATCAGAGAAGAAGACAAACCACAAGCAACTCTTTTTTTTTTCTGCCTTTTTTTTAATCATGTTATGTTAATCACCATATATTACATCATTAGTTTTTGATATAATGTTCCATGATTCATTGTTTGCATATAACACCCAGTGCTCCATTCAGTACATGCCCTCTTTAATAACCATCACCAGGCTAACCCATCCCCCCAGCCCCCTCCCCTCTAGAACCCTCAGTTTGTTTTTCAGAGTCCATCGTCTCTCATGGTTCGTCTCCCGCTCCGATTTCCCCCCCTTCATTTTTCCCTTACTGTTATCTTCTTTTTTCTTAACATATAATGTATTATTTGTTTCAGAGGTACAGGTCTGTGATTCAACAGTCTTACACAATTCACAGTGCTTACCATAGCACATACCCTCCCAATGTCTATCACCCTGCCACCCCATTCCTCCCACCCCCCACAACTCTAGGAACCCTGTTTGTTTCCTGAGATTAAGAATTCCTCATATCAGTGAGATCATATGATACATGTCTTTCACTGATTGACTTATTTCGCTCAGCATAATACCCTCCAGTTCTATACCCATCATTGCAAATGGCAAGATTTCATTCCTTTTGATGGCTGCATAATATTCCATTGTATATATACACCACATCTTCTTTATCCATTCATCTGTCAATGGACATCTTGGCTCTTTCCATAGTTTGGATATTGTGGACATTCCTCCTAGAAACATCAGGGTGCACATACCCCTTTGGATCCCTACATTTGTATCTTTGGGGTAAATACCCAGTAGTGCAATTGCTGGGTCGTATGGTAGCTCTATTTTCAACTTTTTGAGGAACCTCCATACTGTTTTCCAGAGTGGCTGCACCAGCTTATATTCCCACCAACAGTGTAGGAGGGTTCCCCTTTCTCCGCATCCCCGCCAACATCTGTCATTTCCTGACTTGTTAATTTTAGCCATTCTGATTGGTGTGAAGTGGTACCTCATTGAAGTTTTGATTTGGATTTCCCTGATGCTGAGCGATGTTGAGCACTTTTTCCTGTGTCTGTTGGCCATTTGGATGTCTTCTTTGGAAAAATGTCTGTTCATGTCTTCTGCCCATTTCTTGATTGGATTCTTTGTTCTTTGGGTGTTGAGTTTGATGAGTTCTTTATAGATTTTGGATACTAGCCCTTTATCTGATATGTCATTTGCAAATATCTTCCCCCATTCTGTCAGTTGTATTTTGGTTTTGTTGACTATTTCTTTTGCTATGCAAAAGCTTTTTATCTTGATGAAGTCCCAATAGTTCATTTTTGCCCTTGCTTCCCTTGCCTTTGGTGATGTTTCTAGGAAGAAGTTGCTGCGGCTGAGGTCAAAGAGGTTGCTGCCTGTGTTCTCCTTTAGGATTTTGATGGACTCCTGTCTCACATTGAGGTCTTTCAACCATTTGGAGTCTATTTGTGTGTGTGGTGTAAGGAAATGGTCCAGTTTCATTCTTCTGCATGTGGCTGTCCAATTTTCCCAACACCATTTGTCCATTTGTTGAAGAGACTGTCTTTTTTCCATTGGACATTCTTTCCTGCTTTGTCAAAGATGAGTTGACCATAGAGTTGAGGGTCCATTTCTGGGCTCTCTATTCTGTTCCATTGATCTATGTGTCTGTTTTTGTGCCAGTACCATACTGTCTTGATGATGACAGCTTTGTAATAGAGCTTGAAGTCCGGAATTGTGATGCCACCAGCTTTGCTTTTCTTTTTCAATATTCCTCTGGCTATTCGGGGTCTTTTCTGGTTCCATACAAATTTTAGGATTATTTGTTCCATTTCTTTGAAAAAAGTGGATGGTATTTTGATAGGGATTGCATTAAATGTGTAGATTGCTCTAGGTAGCATTGACATCTTCACAATATTTGTTCTTCCAATCCATGAGCATGGAACATTTTTCCATTTCTTTGTGTTTTCCTCAGTTTCTTTCATGAGTATTTTATAGTCTTCTGAGTATAGATTCTTTGCCTCTTTGGTTAGATTTATTCCTATGTATCTTATGGTTTTGGGTGCAACTGTAAATGGGATCGACTTCTTAATTTCTCTTTCTTCTGTCTTGTTGTTGGTGTATAGGAATGCCACTGACTTCTGTGCATTGATTTTATATCCTGCCACTTTACTGAATTCGTGTATGAGTCTAGCAGTTTTGGGGTGGAGTCTTTTGTGTTTTCCACATAAAGTATCATCTCATCTGCAAAGAGTGAGAGTTTGACTTCTTTGCCGATTTGGATGCCTTTTATTTCTTTTTGTTGTCTGATTGCTGTGGCTAGGACTTCTAATACTATGTTGAATAGCAGTGGTGATAGTGGACATCCCTGCCGTGTTCCTGACCTTAGGGGGAAAGCTCTCAGTTTTTCCCCATTGAGAATGATATTCGCTGTAGGTTTTTCATAGATGGCTTTTATGATATTGAGGTATGTACCCTCTATGCCTATATTCTGAAGAGTTTTGATCAAGAAAGGATGCTGTACTTTGTCAAATGCTTTTTCTGCATCTATTGAGAGGATCATATGGTTCTTGTTCTTTCTTTTGTTAATGTATTGTATCACATTGATTGATTTACGGATGTTGAACCGACCTTGCAGCCCAGGGATAAGTCCCACTTGGTCGTGGTTAATAATCCTTTTAATGTACTGTTGGATCCTATTGGCTAGTATATTGGTGAGAATTTTTGCATCCATGTTCATCAAGGATATTGGTCTGTAATTCTCCTTTTTGATGGGGTCTTTGTCTGGTTTTGGGGTCAAGGTAATGGTGGCCTCATAAAACGAGTTTGGACGTTTTCCTTCCATTTCTATTTTTTGGAACAGTTTCAGAAGAATAGGTATTAATTCTTCTTTAAATGTTTGGTAGAATTCCCCTGGGAAGCCATCTGGCCCTGGGCTTTTTTTGTTGGGAGATTTTTGATTACTGCATAAGCAACTCTTAACCATAGGAAACAAACTGAGGGTAGCTGGAGGGGAGGGATGTAGGGGGATGGAGTAACTGGGTGATGGACATTAAGGAGGGCATTTGATTTAATGAACACTGGGTGCTATATGCAACTGATGAGTCACTGAACTCTACTTCAGAAACTAATAATATACTATATGTTAATTGAATTTAAATAAAATAAGATTAAATTAAATTTAAAAAGAAAAAAGACAGAATGAGTGGAACGTTTTCCACAGGTGTCCTTCAGGAGAAGGACACAGAGAAGCCCTGAGCAGCTCAGACCAGAAAGTGAGAGATCTGTGGTGCAGTTTAGGGGAGGTGCCATCACGTTTCACCTGCACAACTCTGAGCACAACAGCAACAGCTAGAGTGAACACAGAGCTGGGAGGCCAGAGCCAGGACCCAAGGAAGACATGCCTGACGCAACTATAATGCCATTGCCACAGCTCATCAAGTTCATTCTAATGTCTTGAGATCACCTAATACCAGTTCAAAATCAGATTCTCCCGATTGACCCAAAGAGGTCTTTTTAGAGTTGCTTTGATCGAATTAGGATCCAAACAAGCATCACAAATTATGTCCTTCATTAGGTAAGCTTATGTCCTTAAATCTCTTTTACTCTAGAACAGTCTTCCTTCACCTTTTCAAATGCCATTGATTTACACACACAAATACCACATCTGTTGTCCTAAGACTGTTCCACGTTTTGGTTTTCCTCATTAGAGAGCCCTTTCACATTATTTCTCTGTCCCTAGTATTCCTGTAAATGATCATAAACCTGAGAGTCTTTATTAAACTCAAATAACTTTAATGGCAAGAAAACATTTAAGTGATGCCAAATGCTTCAAGTGCATCCCAGCTAAAGACACACGCAGTGGAATGAATGGTGGCCCCCCAAAGTTATGTCCACCTCCAAATGCCAGAACCTGTGAATATTACTTTATATGGCAAAAGATGTGTAATTTAAGGATCTGAAGAAGAACGTACCCTAGGATACCTGGGTGGACTCTAAACGCAAGCATATATATGCTTAGAGAGGCAGAGGAAGTTTGGGGACAGCCCCATTCATTCTAGTGAAGATGGAGCAGAGATTGGAGTGATGTGGCCACTAGCCCAGGAACCCCAGGGCAGCATCCAGAAGCTGGAAGAGACCTGGAATGCATTTTCCCCTAGGCTCCCTGGAGGGAGAGCGGCAGTGCTGGATTTCAGACTTCTAGCCTTGAGAATTCTGAGATGGAAAATTTTAGGGATGTAGGGATGTTAACAGCCTGATCCCCTCATTGCCAAGTTCCCCACAAACTTTCCTTTGAATAGTTCCACTTGCTGATGAGTGTGGCCCGCATTAATTACTATTTAAGGGAATAGAATGGTGATATCTGGACTCTTTTACTCCTTCCTGCTTTATTAAGAGTTCTTTATAAAGATGGACTTTTCATTATCATCTTGGGTTCTTTGCTTATTCTAAAATGCAACTCATGCAGGAAACACTAAGGACAACTATTTCATTCCTCCCTTTTAATTGCTATACTCCCAAGTATGGAATTGGCCATGATAGTAATTTTTTTTTAAGTTTAAAAAAAATTTTTTTAAGAATGTCTTTAAGTTCACAGCTGAATTGAGCAGAAGGCACAGAGATTTCCCTTATTACCCTCCCTCCCCAACAAATTCCTAGTCTCTCCACAGATTAATATCCTCCACCAGAGTGGTATAGTTGTTACAATTGACACATTTATACATCATATATAGTATTTGTACATTGACATATTATAATTGGAAGTCCATAGTTTATATTAAGATTCACTCAAGGTGTTGTATATTCTATAGGTTTGGATGAATGTATAGTGACATGTATCCACCATTATAGTATCTTAAAGAGTAGTTTCATTGCCCTAAAAATCCTCTGTGTTTTGCCTATTCATGATATTAATTTAATTCCTTATTTTCATCATTGTTTAATATCTATCCCCTCCATTAGACACCAACCTCTGTGAGCACAGAAAAATCTGTCAACCTTCTTCGCTACCAATCCATAGTGCCTGCCACAGGGAAGGAGCACCCCTAAGGTGTTTTAATAAATTCTTACTATCCCTAAGAGATCCCAGAGCCCCAAGAGGAATGTAGAGTCATTCTACCCACTTCTGCCTGCCTTTGTCTTTGATCACAAAGCAGTGAAATAACTTCAGGTTTTTTGCTTTTTGGTGGTTTTTTTTGATGTGTGTGTGTGTGTGTGTGTGTGTGTGTGTGTGTGTGTGTGTATGTGTGTGTTTTGTCAGCCCTAAAGCAAGGAAACAAAATCCTTTAAGACTTATCAGCAAGAACTTGGGAAAAGCACCAACCTTTGATGGGAACAGATCTCAGGGCTGCTCAACTGGAATAGTGGCATGATTTTTTTCTCAAAAGAACCATCTTCTAGGATGTAGAGGACAGGGAGGGAGGGTACTTCAGCAATCATCTCTTCAAGTGCTTTTATTTATTTATTTTTAGGAGAGGGAGAATGGAGGAGGGGCAGAGGGAGAGGGAGAGAGAGGATCTTAAGCAGGCTCCATGCCCAGGGTGGAGCCCAATGCCAGGCTGGATCTCAAGACCCTGAGATCATGACCTGAGCAGAATCAAGAATGGGATGCTTAAGAACTGAGCCACCCACTAGGCGCCCCTATTCGAGTGCTTATAAACAACGCAATTCAAAACAGCCACCACTATAATAATAACAATAATAATTATGGTAATAAAACTAAATACACCATTCAAATCCCTAGGCTAACTAAATCCAAACTTTCAGGATCAAACTCAGGAAGGCACAGAATTTCAGGGGCAGGGGCCTCTCTGAAGCACCATTTAGTCCAGCATTTGCATACACAAGCCATGTTACCTAAAGAGTGTTTTCAAGTTACTGAATCCTAGAATTTTGTTCCTGTATATTCTTTTTTCTTTTTTTTCTTATGTTATGTTAATCACCATACATTACATCATTAGTTTTTGATGTAGTGTTCCATGATTCATTGTTTGCATATAACACCCAGTGTTCCATTCAGTACATGCCCTCTTTAATGCCCATCACCAGGCTGACCCATCCCCCTGCCCCCCTCCCCTCTAGAACCCTCAGTTTGTTTCTCAGAGTCCATAGTCTCTCATGGTTCGTCTCCCCCTCCGATTTCCCCCCTTCATTTTTCCCTTCCTGCTATCTTCTTCTTTTTTTTTTTAATATATATTGTATTATTTGTTTCAGAGGTACAGGTCTGTGATTCAACAGTCTCACACAATTTTTATTCAGTGGGATGGGAGTAAAGCCTGGGAATAAGTATTTTCATGAATCTCTTGGTGCAAGCAACAAAAACCAACTCTAGCTTACTTAAGGAAAAATAAATATTTTGGAAGATTATGATGTGGCTTACAGAATCAAAGGAAAAGCTAAAAATAGGCCTCTCAACCCATAAGAACTGGGGGCAGCTCCAAGGGCCTGGGTAACAACAACTCAAGGGTGGTTTCTCCATAGGACTTAGAATGAATTGGGCCCTACTGTCATCCATGCATGTGTCAATCTATGCTGGAGATTAAATTCCAATGGGAAAGTATGTGACTCACCTAACCTGAGTCACATTCATACCTCTTGGTCAGGGAAGGACAGACCAATTGTCAATTATGAATCCCATCAAAACTGCAAATAGTAGAGTGGTAATTTATCAAAGACAAAAAACAAGATATTAAGAGCAGAGAAGAGGGCCAGGATACAGTCAGGGAGGAGATGTCCACCTCTACCTCCCCAAGGTTCAACAGCCAGGTTCATAAACCAGTGGCTTGGTTCAACCCCCAGTCAGGTATTTGAACTCTCCCTGTAAAAGACATATCAACATACTCGAACATAACCTCCCCAAGTTGATCCAAAGATCTTTCTTCTTGGAGTATACATATCCATGGCTTTTCCAAAGGACTCTGCCCTCCCTCATTGTCCTGTTGCATAAACAGGGTATCTCAACTCACCTGATAGCATCAGCTCTTCTCCCCTCAGCTCAGTCTCCAAGGTCATCCTGGAATCTTGTTATTCCTTAAGCTTTCCTGGCACACACTTTCCTAAGTTCTTTTGCACTTGCTGATCCCCTGAGCAGAGCACACTTCCCCCAGAAACTACATGGGTTGCTTGCCCTCTCCCTTCATTTAGCTGTTTCCTTTAACATTGCCTGTTTGAAAACCAGCTTCCTCTGCCTCCCCAGCAATCTCTTCCTGCTTTTTATTTTCTCTACATCACTACCTGACATACTACATGTTTTCCTAATGTACTTATTTAGAGTCTATCTTTCCTCTCTAGAATATAAGCCCCTTGAGGACAGGAAGCTGGTCTGTTTTATTCACTGCTATATCCCCATACTTATTACAGTGCCTGGTGTATTGTGGATACTCAATGAACCACAGATGAATAAATGTATAAATAAATATATGACTAAGTTCCTTGAAACTCATGTATCAGAATCAGCTGTGCAGCTTGTTTAAAATTCAACTTCATGTCCCTACCCCCCACCTACTGAATTGGAATCTCCTGTGGATGGAGCCTACGGAGCAACACTGAGAATCTTCCCAAGTGGTGCTAATGAAAGCTAGAGTTTAAGGATTGCTGTTTCAGCATTCTCCAAAACCAGCGTAAGCCTTCTTCCATGGTACCCTCCACTGAATGTTTCAAGACAGCTCTTCTATCTCCTTCCCCTAAAAGCTGAGAATGACTCCTCGCTGAGAACCAGCAAGAAAATAGGATCCTCCATCCTATAACCACATGGAACTGAATTCTCCCAACAATCTGAGTGAGTTTAGAAGACTTCCCACCCACCACTCCCTCCCCTCAGAGACTCCAGCTATGAGGCCAAGCCAGCCACCACCTTAATTTCAACCTTGTGAGTCCCTAAGCAGAGTACACAGCTCAACCCGTGGAACTTCTGACTGGAAGCACTTTTGAAAGAGCTATGAGATAATAAATAGATGGTGTCTCAAACCTTTAAGTTTGTGGCAATTTGTTACAGCAGCAATAGAAAACTAATACAGCAGATGATTCTGTTTTAGAGGGGCACATCTTGGGAGCAGTGTCCAGTGAACAGACTTTAAGAAACACTGCTGTAGTTGCTGGAGTGGTGGGGGGTGGGAGGGATGGGGCGGCTGGGTGATAGACACTGGGGAGGGTATGTGCTGTGGTGAGCGCTGTGAATTGTGCAAGACTGTTGAATCACAGATCTGTACCTCTAAAACAAATAATACATTATATGTTAAAAAAAAAAGAAGAAGAAGATAGCAGGAGGGGAAGAATGAAGGGAGGGGAAATCGGAGGGGGAGACGAACCATGAGAGACGATGGACTCTGAAAAACAAACAGGGTTCTAGAGGGGAATGGGCTGGGGGGATGGGTTAGCCTGGTGATGGGTATTAAAGAGGGCACATTCTGCGTGGAGCACTGGGTGTTATACACAAACAATGAATCATGGGACACTACAACAAAAACTAATGATGTAATGTATGGTGATTAACATAACAATAAAAAATTAAAAAAGAAACACTGCTGTAAAGAAATGTACCCATATATTTGCAGTGATAATCTATCAGAGAGCTTTCAAGAAGGTTAATTTTTTTTCTTCTTTATACTTTTCCATATTTTCTAAATTATCTGTAATGTACATTTATTACTTTCATAATCATAAAGTCTTATTTTAAATGAAGATTTATTCTGGGAAACTGTAGGACAGAGGTTTACCAAGTTTATTCAATGAATAAATTTCAAAAAAAAATGAAAGAAAACCTACAGATTTAAAAGAGATTTAAGAGATATCAATTGATTATAATTTATGGACCTTACTTAAACCCCAAATCAAACAAATTCCAAATTAATTATGTACAGTTTATGTGGTTATCTGATATGTTATACATAGTTATATGTAGTTACATGATATCTAGTTATATATAATGTTATATATAGTGTTATATAGTTACATAGTTTTATGATATGTACCAGACAATTGGAAACTGAATTATTAATAAACTTGAGTATGATCATGGTATTATGTATATGTTTTTTTAAAATATGTTCTTATTGCTCAGAGATAGATATAGAAATATCTTATATTTCTATATATAAATACTTATTTTATTTTTATGGAAAAAAATACATTGAAAAAATATTTAGTGGAGGCTGTGATGTGCCTCCCAGATATAAAACTGAAGTATTCATTCCCTCTGCTGATGAGAAGCTTGGCTACTGACAGCTCACCCCTCAAGCCCCTCTAGAAATTATTCTCTTGCCAATCCTATTTCTTTCACTACCCAGCAGGTATTGATCCCAAGGGCAGCGCCCAATAAACTTCTTGTGTACTAATCTCTGTCTCAGAGTCTGCTTACCCCGAAACCGACCAGCAATGGTGTCAGTAATAACAACAAAGTCAAAGTCATAGAGTCTGTCTTTCAGAGCATACCACAAGGGGTTCCAAGCAGGATTTTGTGTTTTTCGATAATCTTTGCAGAAACTGATGCAACCAAAGGTAGAGCCTTGGAACCAAGCTTCTCACCCAATAGACAAGATTCACAATGACTGGCAGCCATCTGTGTTTTTGCTGGACTCTGCAATGTGCTTCCAGGACACTGAAGGGGAGTGGGTGGGAGAAGGGCTAATATGGATGTGTGAACAGTAGTGAGCATATGCACCCAGGCACAGGCAGGCTCCGAGGTGGGATGATGCACCAGGGGTAATGGATTTTGTGGTGCACCAGGCAGCTTTCTCAATGATGGTAGGCTGCAAACAGGTGCAAAGGATCAGCTATATTTGTGATAATGAAATAGAGAGTGTATTTTCTTTATACATACTTTGAAGCAGAGCTGTTTGCTATATCAGATTACTTAGACCAGTAACTGAGATAATGAGCTCAACTGAGTTAAACTAGAAAGTGGCTGCATAATGTTATGTTCATCGCAGCACTGAACAACCAGATGCCAGCACCTACAGCAGGCCTAAGGAGAAGGATAAAGTGGGTTTCTATTTAGGTTTTGCCTTTCTGACTTCTTTTTCCTACCCTTCAGACCATTTCTCCACCCCAATCTCTCTCCCATCTTCTTTTATGTCTAACTCAAGGACTGACAAAGTACAGCCCCTGGGGCCAAATCCAGCCAGCTGCCCATCTTTCAACGGTCCTCAAACTAAGAATAGTCTTAAAGGATTGCACTTTAAATGGTTGTATAAGTACCTATATAGTGGTCTCAATTTTGCCTCTTTGCCTGCAAAGCCTAAAATACTTATGATCTGGTCCTGCAAGAAAAAGTTTGTTGACCCCCTGGTCTAGCTCACAAGCAGCATTCATGGAGAGAAAAATTGCAAGTGAGGGCCCACTTTTATTTGCAATAGATTTTTTCATATATCTGTGAAGGACTTGGGGTACACACCAGATGAACGTCCAAATGTAATCAAGGTGAAATTTTGTCTTGTGCTGACATCTCAACAAGGCTCTTCCTTCTGAGCAGGTTCATGTTGGATGTCCTTTCTCAGGATTCATGAGTTCCTAATGGTTGTAGAGCAGGTAGTAGCTTTTTATTCATCCATTTGACAAATATGTATTGAGTGCTGAGTAAAGATGAGCCAGGCCCTGTGACAGAGGATGAATACACTTCAATGAATAAAATGCATATATCCAGAGCCTTATAGAGATTGCAGTCCAATCAACCTGTGCACAATCCACGTGTGTATAGTCCTCAAATGCTGGTTTGCAAACCAGCAGCGTGGACATCACCTGGGGACTTAGTAGAAATGCCAATTCTCAGGCCCCACACTAGATCTATTGAATCTGGGCATGGTGGGATCCAGCCATCTCAAGTTTGAGAACCACTGAGCTAAGCCAGTAAGGTTTGTGCTGGGAAAGAGTTTTCACAAATCAGGTTTTAGGAATGCAATTAGTTCTTTACAAAACCCATGTTAGAGAGTACTTTGGGCACCTTACTATTCTCTGTACTTTTACTAAAGTTAAAGGAAATTGATAATAAAAACACACTATACAATGTATAGGTTGCTTAGTATATGCAGAACACTGAGCTGGGCACTGCACCGAATGCTAAGGACATAAAGTTGCTTGTTGCCTTGCTGCCTTCCCGGTAAATAAGAAAGTGAACCTGTGGCATCAGCATCATTATATACCAGGGATTGGCAAACATTTTCTCTCAACACCCAAATAGTAAATGTTTTAGGTTTTGTGGGTCATATTGTCTCTGTCATGACTCTTCAACTCTGCCTTTGTAACACAAAGCAGCGTAACTATAGATGATATATAAATAAGTGGACATAGCCATGTTCCAATAAAACTTGATTTACACAGGGGTGCCTAGGTGGCTCAGTCGGGTAAGCATCTGACTCTTGATTTCAGCTCAGGTCATGATCTCAGGGTCATGAGATTGAGTCCTGTGTCAGACTCCATGCTCAGCAGGGAGTCTGTTAGAGATTTTCTGTCTCCTTCTCCCTCTGCCCCCCACCCCTGCTTTCATGTTCTCTCTCTCTCAAATAAATAAATAAATCTTAAAAAAAAAAAAACTTTATTTACAAAAACAAGCAGCAGACCCATGGGTTACAGTTTGCCACACCATGTTATATATCATCATATACCATATACCATTACATATGATGCCATAAACCATCCTGTATGGTTCCACTATATATTTCATCCTGTCACACTTTTTACACAATTCTCCCTGTAATTTTGTCATATCTGATCACCTAATTTTGATTTTACAAAGCTCTTTAGTATCCTGTTTGTGCAAAAATTTCTCAGAGCAGTAGCCTTCTAGATACAACCTTACTCCAGTAAGTATTCACATTCTACGTTTATTATCACAATATTAACTGTTGTGACACCTTGAAGTTAATATTATTATTTCAGAGATTAGAAACTAAGGCTTAAAGAGATTAAAAAAATTGTTGAAATTCATCCAAATAATAAGTTTGAGCCAAGGCTCAAACTCTGTTTTTTCTAGCGCCAAAGTTCAGACCTTTAGTCGTCACCAGACACTGCCTCCCCTGTGGTCTGAACAGCCAGTACGTGCTTAATGTTTAACACTGGGCTCGGGTGTAAATGCAGTGTTTATGTTTGATGGGCTATTTCTCTTCTTGACTCTGTTCTGTGACTGATCCCAGTTTCATGTCAATCCTTAAGTCTCAGGACAATCACACTTATACTGTAGATGGACCATAACCCAAAACTGTAAGTGCAATGCTAGTTACATAATTCTAGAATGGTAAACATTCTTTATGGCCCAATCACTAACATAATATCCTTGGCAACATGATTCTGAGTCATTTTTCCAAGGTCTAACTCTATGTGACCAATGGTGGATCTTTCCCCTCTTTGGATATTAATTTTCCTACCTGACATTAAGGGTCTTAGTCTATATATTATCAAGAAGGCTATCTTTTAGTACAGAATTCTAATTCTATAACAATATGACAGTCTTCCTCCAAGTATTCCACTATTCAGGAGACAATCCCATGTGTTTTTCCATGGTTACAGAATGTATACTTCTTCTGTCGATACATATGTTAAACCAATTGTGCAACTTTGTAGCATTTATCACCTAAACAATAAAGGAAAGAATCACTGCAAAACATGGAGCAGAAATTAATACTGGCGGCCATCACCATTTCTAAAAAAAAAATCATTAACAAAGCCAAAGATGATGACATTTTCAGGGAGTTCACATGCAGTATTCTGAAAATGGGAAGAGAAAACAAAGGTTGATAAAATAGAATGTGTTGAATCTGAGAATACAAGCAGGTCTGTACAGACGGGAACATCAGCGAACAAGCAACCATATGCGTGTTTTCAGGTCAGATGGAGAGCCACTGAAAATAGATCAGAAAGCACCAAAGCCTGACAGGCACGCATTTGAGAGGGGAATTTAAACTCAACCTCTGTAGAGGAAGAAAAACCCTCACCGTCATCATATTTCCTTAGTAAGACTGACAGGTCAATCATTCAGAAAACAAGAGGAGCTCAGCCACTGGAGGGAAACATGGCTTATGACAGTGAACACAGAAAGGGGTTCCAGGCTTCCCTGAAGATTCATCTGCTCAAGCAGTGCCTGTTTCAGATGAATTTCTTTACCATTCAAAGTGAAATGAAAAGTGAGGACTTTTTTCACAAAGCTGCATTCATTTAATTTAAAGGATAGTGTTCTTTCTTAGATTATGCCCTTCTTTTTTATTGTTGCAAAGTTTATTTCTTCTAAAAGAAATGATGAGAGTTACTGATGGTTGGCTTGGCATTCTTCTTCATTGTCTTCACTTAACAAGATAAATTTTGCCAGCTTTCTTTCAGCTCCATCAAAACAAAAATTGAATTTTTTTTAGTTCATGAAATCCAAAAGACCATGGGACCTGGCTTGTGGGGAACTTGGATATTGTCGTTTTGTGGATCCTCACAATAGCTTCCTTGTTGAGAGACTGTTTTGACCAATATGCTTTACATTTGTTATTTATGATTGTCCCCCAAATCCAGCAAGACATGTACTGTCATTTTTTAAAATTTACTTATTTATTTACCTATTTTTGATTTCAGGGGTATAATTTAGTAATTCATCACTTACATGTAACACCCAGTGCTCATCCTAACAAGTGCCCTCCTTAACACCCGGACCCCAATTAGCCCATCCCCCACCCACCTCCTTTCATCAACCCTGTTTGTTCTCTATGGTTAAAAGTCTCTTATGGGGTTTGCTTCTCTCTCTCTTTGTTTTTCCTTCCCATATGTTCATCTGTTTTGTTTCTTAAATTCCACATTTGAGTGAAAACATATGGGTATTTGTCTTTCTCTGACTGACTTATTTCACTTACCATAATACTCTCTGGCTCCATCTGTGTCCTTGCAAATGGCAAGATTTCATTCTTCTTTATGGCTGAATAATATTCCATCACACACACACACACACACACACACACACACACACACACACAACCACCTCTTCTTTATCCATTCATCAGTCGATGGCCATTTGGGCTCTTTTCATAGTTTGGCTATTGTTGATAATGCTGCTATAAACATCAGGTTGTATGTACCCCTTCAAATCTGTGTTTTTGTATTCTTTGGGTAAATACCTAGTAGTGCAATTACTGGATTGTAGGGTATTTTTAACTTTTTGAGGAACCTCCATATTGTTTTCCAGAGTGGCCTCACCAGTTTGCATTCCCACCAACCGTGTAGGAGGGTTCCCCTTTCTCCACATCCTCGCCAACATCTGTTGATTCCTGTGTTGTTCATTTTAGCCATTCTGACAGGTGTAAGGTGGTATCTCATTGTAGTTTTAATCTGTATTTCCCTGATGATGAGTGATGTTGAGCATCTTTTCATGTGTCTGTTAGCCATCTGGATGTCTTCTTTGGAAAAATGTCTATTCATGTCTTCTGTCCATTTCTTAACTGGGTCATTTGTTTTTTGGGTATTGAGTTTGGTAAGTTCTTTATAGATTTTAGATACTAACCCTTTATTGGATTTGCAAATATCTTCTCCCATTCTGTAAGCTGCCTTTTAGTTTTGTTGATTGTTTCCTTCACTGTGCAGTTTTTATCATGATGAATTGCCAATAGTTCATTTTTGCTTTTGTTTGCCTGGCCTCCAGAGACATGCCTAGTAAGAAGTTATTACAGCCAGGGTCAAAGAAGTTGCTGCCTGTGTTCTCTAGGATTTTGATGGTTTCATGTCTCATATTTAGGTCTTTCATCCATTTTGAATTTATTTTTGTGTATGGTGAAAGAAAATGATTCAGTTTCATTCTTCTGCACATGTATTGTCATTTGTAATTTACAAACAAGGATGCTGAAGTTCAAAAAAAGCACAAGATCAAATGGCTATTAAAATGACTCTGTCACTTCATATGTCATCAGGGAAATGCAAATTAAAACAACAATCAGGTACTACTAAACACCTATTCGAATGGCCAAATCCAGAACACTGAAAACACCAAATGCTGATGAGGATGTGGAGCCCCAGGAACTCTTTTACATTGTTAGTGGAAATGCAAAATAGTACCACCCCTTTGGGAAACAGTTTGGTGATTTATTCTCTAAATGAGCATACTCTTACCATACAATCTAGCAATCATTTTTCTTGATATTTATCCAAAGGAGTTGAAAATTTATGTCTGTACAAAAACTACACAGTGATGTTTATAGCACCTTTTTTTTTTATAATTGCCGAAACTGGAAGTAATCAAGATGTCCTTCACTACCTGAATGGATAATAAACTGTGAAACATCCAAACAATGGAATATTATTCCATGTAATAAAAACAAAACAAAATGAAAACAAAAACAAAACCCTGAGCTATCAAGCCATCTACAACAACAACAACAACAAAAACATGGAGGAACTTTAAACGCATAGGACTAAGTAAAAGAAGCCAGGGACGCCTGGGTGGCTCAGTTGGTTAAGCCTCTGCCTTCAGCTCAGGTCATGATCCCAGGGTCCTGGGATCGAGTCCCACATCAGTCTCCTTGCTCAGCGGGGAGCCTGCTTCTCCCTCTGCCTGCCTCTGTCTCTCTCTCTCTCTCTCTGACGAGTAAATAAAATCTTAAAAAAAAAAAAAAAAGTAAAAGAAGCCAGTCTGAAAAGTTTACATACTGTAGGATTCCAACTACATGACATTCTGGAAAAAGCAAAACTATGGAGACGGTAAAAAGACCTGTGGTTATCAGCATCTGGAAGGGAAAGGGTGGTAGGAGGATGAATAGGCAGAGCACAGAGGATTTTCAGGCAGTGAAACTACCCTGTATGATACCATAAGGATGCATATATATCATTATCCATTTGTCCAAACCCACAGAGTGTACAGCACCAAGAATGAGCCCTATGGACTTTGGGTGATTAAAGTGTGCCAATGTAGGGTCACCAAATGTAACAAATCTATCATTCTGGTGGGGGGTGTCGATCATGGGGAAGGCTGTACATATGTGGGGACAGGGAGTATATGGGAAATCTCAGTGTTTTCCTCTCTATTTTGCTCTGAATAAAACTGCTGTAAAAAAATAAACCATTAATATTTTTAAATGACCATCCCTAATACCCCTGTCCTCTCTCAGGCAATGCAGCTTCTGGTACCTGATCACAAATAACAGAAATCTCAGTGGTGTACTACTGAAAATTGGCAAAACCCATCCTTACCTTCAAAGGAATACAAACAGCCATCAACAGATAGACGCTCATCCTCACCCACCACCTCCATGACTCAATGTTAAAGTTTCTCCCAAACAGCAAAGAAGATGTAAGTGATTTTAAATGTTTATGTCTCTTAATGTGGCGTAATCTATCAGAATGTTCCATAGCATTTTGGATATATTCCATTTTGGAAGCGTTGGAAAAACAGTTGGCAGCACTTTATGAATTTCATTTTAATTTAGAGGGGGGACATTTGAGTTCTGCAATCAAGAAGAGGTTTGGCTGTGATGAACTGATGTAATTCACAATTTTAACTCATTTGAGGAAAATAACAGCCGTCACATTTGCCAGGGAGGCAAATGGAATAAACAATACAGGGGTTGGGTGGGGGGGGAGGGGGGGCGCAGCTTATTGATAGTACTATATGCATTAGGAATTAAAAGGGCAGGGCAAGCATCCATGGGCAATCATTTGACATTTTATGAAATACAATAAAGATTTTTTAAGTGATATTTTCAAAAGGATGCATTCAAGAAGCTTTAATAATGACAGCCTGTGTGCAATACAATCTCATAACGAGTGGAATATTGAAGGAAGGAAATATTTCGTATTGAATTGTGTTCTGTTTGTTTGTTTTTCTTTTTTAAAACATTTAAAAATATATCTGTACCCTCTTTATGTATTTCTCCCACCACCCACCCCCTTCCTCTGGCAACTACCAATCTGTTCTCTGCTCTCTATGAGTGTGGTTTCTGTTTTTGTTTGGTTTTGTTTGTTTTGTTTTATTTTCAGATTCCACATATAAGAGAGATGATATATTTCTCTTTGTCCGGCTTATTTCATTTAGTAAAATATCTTCAAGTTCCATGTTGTTGCATATGGCAAGATTTCATTCTTTTTTATGGCTGAAGGATATTCCATTGTTTATATATACAATATTTTCTTTATCCATTCATCCATTGATGGACACTTAGGTTGTTTCCATATTTTGGCTATTATAAATAATTCTGCAATGAACACATGGGTGCATGTATCTTTTAGAGTTATATTTTCATTTTATTTGGATAAATACCCAGAAGTTGGAAGAGCTGGATTACATGGTATTTCCATTTTTAATTTTTTGAGGAACCTCCATACTGTTTTCCACAGTGACTGCACCAATTTACATTCCCACCAACAATGCACAAGGGTTCCCTTTTCTCCACACCCTGGCCAAACCTTGTTATTTCTTATTTTTTTGATACTAGCCATTCTGACTAGTGATATCTCATTGTGGTTGTGATTTGCATTTCCCTGATGATTAATGGTGTTGAGCATCTTTTCATGTTTCTGTTAGCCATCTGTATGTCTTCTTTGGGAAAGTATCAGTTCAGATCTGCCCATTTTTTATCAGATTTTTTGTTTTTTGCTATTGTGTTATATAAGTTCTTTATAGTTTTGGATATTAGCCCCTTATAAGATATATGATTTGCAAATATTATCTTCCATTCAGTAGGTTGCCTTTACATTTGGTTGATGGTTTCCTTCGCTGTACAGAAGCTTTTCAGTAATGTTGAGTTTCATTTATTTATTTTTGCTTTTGTTGCTTCTGCTTTTGGTATCCGATTCAAAAAAAATTGCCAAGACCTAAGTCAAGGAGATTACCACTGTTTTCTTCTGGGAGTTTTATAATTTCAGGTCTTACATTTAAGTCCTCAATCTATTTTGAGTTAATATTTGTGTATAATGTCAGATAGTGGTCCAGGTTCTTTCTTTTGCTATGTTCCTTTCTTTTTCTCTTGCTTTCTTACTTTGTGGTTTGATGACTTTCTTTAGTAGTATACTGATATTCCTTTTTCTTTATTGTTTGTGTATTTGCTATAGGTTTTTGTTTTGTGGTTACCATGAAGCTTACATATAACAATTTAAATCCCTAGTAGTTTATTTTAATTGGTAACTTACATTTGACCTAATTGTAAAGCTCAACATTTTTATTTCCCATCTCATGCATTGTGCTTTGTATTTTCGATGTCACATTTTGCTTGTATATCCATTAACTAATCATTGTTTTCATAATTATTTGTGCCACTTTTGCCTTTTAATCTTCATTCTAGTTTTATAAGAGATTAATTTACTACCTTTACTATGTATTTACCTTTCTGGTAATATTTATTCCTTCCTGTATTTTCTTGTTACCAATTAGTAGGCTTTCTTTTCTGCTTAAGGAAGACCCTTTAACATTTCTTGTAAGACTGATTTAGCGGTGATGAATTCCTTTAGCTTTTGCTTGTCTGGAAAACTATCTCTCCTTCGATTTTGAATGATAACTTTGCTAGGTATTCTTGGTTTGGAGTTTTCCTTTAAACACTTTGAATATATCATGCCACTTTCTCTTGACTTGTAAAGTTTCTTCCAGAAAATCTGCTGATAGTCTAATGGAGGGTTCCCTTGTACATAACAAGTGATTTGTCTCTTGCTTCTTCTAGTTTTCTCTCCTTGCCTTTAACTTTTGACATTTTAATTATTATGTCTTTTATATGTTTAATTATTATATATATAGTGAAATGATCACAAGTTTTTTCTTATTTTGTGATAAGAATTTTTAACATCTTCTCTCGCAGCAATTTTCAAACATACAATACAGTGTTATTAATTATAGACACTGTGTTGTACATTACAGCCTCAGGACTTATTTATTTTACAAATCAAAGTTTGTACCTTTTGACCACCCATTTCACTATTAAAATATAATAGAACAGGAAGGCTATTCTCTTTATTTGTTTTGTTGTAATGTAATGTAATGTGATATATATATAAATAAAATCTTTCCTTACTTTTTATTATCCAACTCTTTCTCATGCTCTAAATTTTAGAGTCAACATTAAATAACAATTGGCAGTTATCTTCTCAAAAAAAATTATAATGTTTCTTTGTGTGGGTCTCTTTAATTTCATCTTATTTGGAACTCTCTGGGATTCCTGGATCTGGATGTCTCTTTCCTTCCCCAGATTAGGGAAGTTTTCATCCGTTATATCTTCAAACAAGATTTCTGACCCCTCCTTCTCCTTCTGGGATCCCTATAATGTGAACATTAATCTGTTTGAACTTGTCCCATAAGCCCCTTAAGCTATCTTTACATTTTCAAAATCATTTTTTTCTTTTTGCTACTCTGATTGGTTGAGTTCCAGTGCTTTGTCTTCAAATCAACGGATTCCTTCTTCTGCTTCATCTAGTCTGATGTTGAACCCTTCCAGTATATTTTTAAGTTGATTTATTGTATTCTTTAGCTCTGTGACTTCTACTTTGTACTTTCTTTTTTTTAAGATTTTATTTATTTATTTGAGAGAGAGAGAGAGAACATGGACGGGGAGGAGAGGGAGAAGCAGGCTTCCCACGAATAGGGAGCCTAATGTGGGCTCGATCCCAGAACCCTGGGATCACGACCAGAGCCAAAGGCAGACACTTAACCGCCTGACCCACCCAGGCACCCCTACTTGATACTTTCACATATTTTCCATCTCTTTGTTGAAGTTATTACTGTGTTCACCCATTCTTCTCCCCAGTTCAGTGAGCATCTTTATGATTATTATTTTGAATTCTTTATCAGATAAATTACTTATCTCCATTCCATCAAGTTTTTTTTTCTGAAATTTTTTCTTGTTCTCTCATTTGGAACATAATCCTCCATTTCTTCATTTTGCTTGATTCTCTGTAGGGCTCTATACAGTACATGAAACAACCACCTCTCCCAGTCTTGAAGGAGGGGCCTTGCATACGAGGTGACCCTTGTCATTTAACCCTACTCCACTCGTTGTCATCTCTCAAATCTTTGTGCTTGTCCAAGTGGCTTATTATATTCCTAATAGCTTCCAGTAGTCGGGGCTGTGCCAAGATCTGTTAGTGTCCCTCAGACTACTTGGAAGCCAGACCCTCAGGTAGCAACTTTTGAAAGTATACAAATACATACACTCCTGTAGGACCACAAGCATAAGTTTCATTGGTCAGGTGATCTAGCAGTGTCCTTTGGGCAGCAGTTGCAAAAACTAGGACACTAGACAAGTATATACTCTCCTTTTGGGGAGATACTGGTGAGCTGGAGCAAAGCAGAGGGAGAGTGCCAAGATGGACAATGCCAGTCTCCATCCCTGGAGAGTGTTCTGGAAGCTCTTAGATATGTGTATTAAATTAGATGCCTGCCCTTCCAGCTGGGACTTTAATATAAGTAGGTAAGCTTCCTTCACTTTAAGTCTGGGTGCAATATGCTACCTCTGAGCTGGGTCCTTGGGAGGGTAAGTCCAAGAGCATGGACCTTTTGGGAGCTCTCTCTCAGATCGCTACAGTCCTGTAGGTCTTAAGACACAAACTCCGTTTGTTTCCAAAGGTAGATGTTTTGGGGATCATCTCTCAAGCACAGGTCCTAAAAGCTGAGGTTCTCCATGTGGAATTCAAATCCTTTGCTCCTTGGGGAGGAGCTCCAGGTTTTGAGTTTTCTCCTTGTCATGGGTTGTTATACTCAGAAGATCTATAATAGTGATCTATAATAGTAGGAGAATAGTAGGAGAATAGCTTCTCCTACCCACTTCAGTATGGTTTTCTTCTCGTTGGCCCAATGTATATTCATCACTCAGCCAGGTTTAGGTTTTCTTAAGAGGAAATTGTCCCATTTGTAACTGTAGACTCGGTGTATCTCTGGGAGGAGGTGACTTCAGGATCTTCCTATGTCATTGTCTTGAGTTGGAACCCCCTGAGAGGCATGATATATGAACAACAAGTAATCCTACAGGAGATCCCTTCATTCCATCCTTTTGCAGGAGAAAAGTCAGAATTCTCATGGCTTAAGATTTTAAATCCTGGGAAAATTGTGAATGGCTGGGCTTACTGGTTGAGTCACTCTGGGTCCACAAAACTAATATTTACCCACTGAGTTGACTTGTATGGACAATTCTGTTTCCTTACTTTTCAAGAAAGCCTGTGTCCTTGTGGGGCTTACTGCAACATTTTATCTCTGAAAAATCCTATAGCACTGCAAGAGAAAGAGACAGTAACAAAATATGGTTTCCTTCCATGCCTTTGGACCATGAGAAAGAGAATAAAATCAAGTTTCATTTCTCATGATATGGACTCCAAAATGGTTTGGGGTCTTAAAATTTTAATTTAATCAATAAATAAATATGGAGAAAATACTTGATTCAAATATCAAACTGTATTTTCCTTGTTGGGAGGGAGCTAGTTTCCCCCATCTGCAGCTCTTCTGCCATTAAGGTTAGGTGAAGAAGCTGAGGCAGACTACCCCAGGGAAAGAGACAGATATCCTGTAAGACCAGATATTTCCAAGAGGATAACTGGGAAGCCCTTGCAGAGCTGACAGGAGGAGTCTTGGGGAAAACAAAGGCAAGAATCCAGACCCTTGTGTTTTGCCAAGCATAGATAGTATGACACTTTATGACACCAAGGTACTGGGTAAAACACTAGATATAAAAAATGCCAGCATGAAGGACTTTCACCCCAGATGCCAGGAGGATGTGGGAGTTCCCCAAAAGGAATTGTTTCAGGTCAGAACATTGGGAGGGCAAGAATCTAGAACAGCATATCCAGTAAAAATATGTAGCAATGGAAGTATATTGCCAGCCACATATGCAATTAAAAATTTTCTAATAGCCACATTTTAAAAAGTAAAAAGAAACAGGTACAACTAATTTTAATAATATAGTTTATTTAATTCAATATGATCAAAACATTATCTCTTTGATATGTAATAAATACAAAAGTATTTATCAGATATCCACTGGATTTCATTGACAGCACATCTCAACTCAGACTAGTCATACTTCAGATGCTGAACAGCCATATGTGTTGGATAGCACAGATGCAGAATGAAATGAGGTTAAATCCTGGGGTGGTTAACACCAGAAGAAACCATGTGCTCCTGTAGGGACAATTCTGTTTCCTTATTTTTCTACTACAAATCTGGAACAATGGTTGGAGAGAAGGGAGAGATTGGTATCAGGATATTGCTTAAAGCCATAGGAGTCTTTTATTCATTTACTGGGTTTTTCTGAGGTATCACATAGAAAATCTGACTCTCCTATACACAAGTTGATTGAGTGTCTCATGTGTGGGAAGAACTGGATGTGACCATGGGAACAAAAAGATGAATAAGATATTAAATTGCCCATGATGCTTAGGGGTGTGCCCATAATTAAAAATAAAGACATAATAGAATACAAGTAGAGACAGAAAAGCAACAGTGCCAAGAAAGGCAGTAATTAATTTTTCCTGGATTCGCTTAAGCTGTAAGCTCCATGAGGGTTGGAACCATCTCTGTGTTGTTCGCTACTCTCTCAATAGTACCTGATATAGAGCTCAGGAAAACTTGGTTGAGTGAGTGAATGAATAAATGAATGAATGAATGAATATGGGCTGGTCAGAGAGAAGCAGCTGAGGAGAAGCCTCACATGTGACATGAGGTTTGAGTTTGGTTTTGAAGAACTAACTGGTCTTCACCTAGGAGAGTAGGATACTTAAGACCAATAGATCTGAATGTCCTGGCAGGTGAATATTTAGGGCATGTTCAGTCAATAATATTTGGCATTATGAGGTAGGAATGTAGATGGGGACAAAAGATAAGATGGGAAAGGTAGATTGGGGCCAGGTGGTGGCAAATGCAGAAGGTTTTTTTATGGATTTTTAGCAGGATTCGTCTATTCTAGCCACCTGCTGATAGCACTAGAGTGTGGTAAAAGTTTCCACAATGCTAAAACAGACTTTTGCAGCATATTGATCTCCTGTTCTCAGAGCTTTCAGAAAGCAATCAACCATCAGACAGCCAAATGGTGGTAAGTGACAGTATACATTCTTCAGAGTCTACTGTACATTGCTATTGAATTTTCCCCATCTCAGTTAACTTTTATTTTCCCTCCTGAAAAAAGTTACTGAGAGAACAATATAGGCAGGGAATGAAATGAAAATGTGCTGGTTTACATTTCACCCCCAAATAATAGAATGGATTTTTTTAAATGGGGAGAGGAGTGGCAATCCTTGCTCACTGTTATCATCAAGCCTCCTTTTAAGGATTTCTTATCTACTGAAATAATATGAAACACACCATCCAACTGGTGCTATTAATGCATAAATCCCAGGAATGCATCTGGAAATGTTTGTGCTATAAAAAAATAGAATGTTCCTGACTAATATGGTACTTTATAAATTCAATGTGCATATAGTAATAGCAAGTTTAGAGAGTGGCAATAAACAAAACAAAAAAAGTGGGAGAGGGTAGTTTATTAAGCTTATAAAGGCATTTATTCCAGCATTTGGGTAATTGGAAATTTGATTGTGGCCAGCACAATTTGGGTCCATGTTAAATGGCCACAATATGGTACCGTGTGATGGAAAATAAAACAAAAATTAGAGTCAGATACGTAAGGTTCCCAGTACTGGCTCCTTTTGTTTCTAGAAAGCGACTTTCCTCTCCAATCTTCTTGTTTTCATCTGTAAAATGAAGTAATAAAAATAGTACCTAATTTTGAGTTATTATGAAGTCAGATATTAAAGTAGTGCCCAACACATGATAAGAGCTCAGTAAATACTAGCTATAGTTTCATCTTTCGTTCACTGAGTAACTATTGAGCATCTATGATGTGCTGAGTTCTAGAAATTCAGAGGTAAGAAACAGTTGGCTTGAAAAAGTTCACTGTCCAATCTAACAAACATCTTTATAGAAAAGTATGCATCAATACACAGACTTAGGATATACGTTTCATACGGTAATGGGAATGTTTTTTTCTCAGGCTGTTCCACAAAGCCCGGGGTTTCTCAACCTCAGCACAACTGACATTTAGGCTGGATAATTCTTTGTGGTGGAGGGCTATCTGAGCACATAGAATGTTTAGCCACATCTTTGGCCTCTGCACAAGATGCCAGTAGCATCCCCCAGCTGTGATAACCAGACATCGCCAAGTGTCCCCTGGGAGACAAAATCATCCCTGGTTGAAACCACTGGCAGAGCCTGATGGCAAATGTTCCCAAGTCTTCATAAATTGGTAGAGGTAAACTGACAGGACTGAAAATAGATATTATTTTATCATCTAAGTTAGGGTTTTAAATTCTTATTTGTTAAGGCACCATTGCCTAAATAAGCCAGCAGAGTTAAGATTTCATTTAATTACCAAACCTAACTCTGCATCCCCCAGTTTGGGGGTTGGCCACAGTGTCATCTACGACATGCCCCTCCTCTGTATTTCAAAGGCTTCTTTCCTAATTCAAGCCCCTTTCATCTCTCATCAGAATCACTGTACACCTGAAATGATCTCATAGCCCCTTTTCTCTTCCCACCCAACCTACACAGATGCATCTTCCCCAAACACAGCTCTGATTATATACTCTCCTCTTCAAAAACCTACTCTGGTTTTGGGCTGTAACTTGTTACTGTTTCACTGGCAGTCCTAAGGGTGGTCACTTCATCTCTCCTTTGCTTCTTTAGCACATTCTAGTACACCTGTAAATTTTGTACCTTTTACTTTTTTACCCCCTTCTTTAGCTATTTCTTCCAAAGTTTAGTCCTGGGGTCATAAACAGGCCCAGACAAGGTTTGTGTGGCTTGCACAGTATTTTTGTTTGTTTAAACTTAAATCTGAATCCTTTGAAGTAGAAAAGTGCTCTCCAGTTTACCACAGACCTCATCATTCCTTAATTTTCCTGTACCCAATCCACTCACCTGTTTGCATTACCTGCCTAGTGCTTCTAGGCAATTTATGTTTCCAACCCCTGGACTCTACGAATGGAAAAACAGAACAGGCAATTGAGCACAGAGCAAATCTCTATTTGAATGGAGTGAAATACAGAGGAAAAATAACACAGATTTAGATCTCAAAATACTGTCTTAGCCACATCTAAAAAGAAAAAGTGAAGGCGCTGCTGTTGAGGTGTAGACAGGATGTCCACAGCCCTGACACTCAGCCTCCTGAGTTTAAAAACCATGTATCTGCTGAATGAGTACAAACCCTAACAATGACATTGGAGACGGCTCATCATATGGCAGCCATCTCCTTTGTCGTCCTGTCTCCCTCTCAGGCTCAACAATCAAACTGTAACTTGCTCTTCTATACATCTGCCCTGCTCAGGTTGTCCTGAGTGATTTAGTTCATTACGTCCCCTCCATCCCTGAATGTCTGTCCTACTATTTCTAGTCAGAAGCTTAATTATCCTTCGAGTAGGAGCTCAAACGTCATCATCTTATGATTTCCCAAAAGGTTCTTGTCACCTTTTCAGGTTTATCCTCCTCTATCAGCCCATCAGCTATAGGAATTCCTTGGGAACTTTAGGGCTTCTTTTTTACGCCCTCCCTGGACAATTTCCTCCACAGTCACAGCTTCGGCATTGACTTTTTTGCAGGTGGCCCACATATGTACTCTTCTAGCCTAGTAGTGACCACATATTTCATCACCTTTTTGACATCTCCTTTTTGGATATCTCAAAGGCATCTCAAGATCAACATGACTTAACCAAGGATCTTTCTCTGCTAAACCTATGTCCCCTTTTCAGTGATGGCCACCACCAACTAGCCATCTGGTTTGCAATCAGAAACCTAGGAATCTTCTAGGATATGCCCCTTTCTCTTTAATTTCATAGGCAAGCCATCACAAATGGGGCTTTTTTACAAGAGGGGATGCCCTGATCAGGCCCACTCAAAATGGTCTTTCTAACTCTTGTGCTTCTCATTGTACATTACTGGCATTTTGGATTCCTCTAGTGTTTTTGGAAGGTATCACTCATCAACTCTGGGGCAATGATGCTTTAAATTTCAGAATTGGTCAGGCTGAGAAGGGGATTGCCTCCAACTGCAATAATTTCCCAGGATAAATGTCACCATATAAAGAACTGTCCAAGTAGCCCACTCATTGCTCTAGGTCCTCACCACTCTCTGTCACTATGAACCCAGCCACATCAGTCTAGGCTCTCTGGAGGACCAACAGGATGGTTATATTTATGCATTATATTTATAAATATAAATATATATGTATGTATGTATGTATTATGAGGAATTAGTTCACATGATTATGGAGGCTGAGAACTCCAAGATCTGCAGTTAGCCAGTTGGACATCCAGGAGACCTGATGGTATAATTACAGTCCAAGTTCAAGGGCCTGAGAACCAGGAGAGCCAATGGTATAAGAGCCAGTGTGAGTTCAAGTCCAAAGGCAGAAGACTGATATCCCAGCTTGAAGACAGTCAAGTAGAGACAGACAATTCTTTCTTACTCAGCCTTTTGTTGTATTCAGCCCTTCAGTGGATTGAATGAAGCCCACGCCTGCTGGGGAGGACAATCTGCTCTACACAGTCTACCGATTCAACTGTTAATCTCATCTAGAAACACCCCTGTAGACACACCCAGAAATAATGTCTAACCAAATCCAAATCCCTGTGGACCAGTCAAGTTGACACATAAAATTAACCATCACAGAAGTTAAATTTTGACATTTTCCTTTGAATCTGTTTTTATTTCATCAGCTTCAACACTCACCCTCCACTGAGTCTGGTCCCCTAAAGGGGGAAGCAAATAGTGTATGCTGAGCATTACTCTTTCTCCAAGGGAGAGATGAATGTCATTTAAAATGCAGCATTTCCTGTCTATGCTGCCCAGAGTGATCTACACATTCAATGCAATCCCTATCAAAATACCATTGACATTTTTCACAGAGCTGTAACAATCTTAAAATTTGTATGGAACCAGAAAAGACCCCGAATCACCAAGGGAATGTTGAAAAAGAAAACCAAAGCGGGGGGCATCACAATGCCCGATGTAAAGCTATATTACAAAGCTGTGATCATCAAGACAGTATGGTACTGGCACAAAAACAGACACATAGATCAATGGAACAGAATAGAGAGCCCAGAAATGGGCCCTCAACTCTATGGTCAACTAATCTTCAACAAAGCAGGAAAGAATATCCAATGGAAAAAAAGACAGTCTCTTCAATAAATGGTGCTAGGAAAATTGGACAGCCACATGCAGAAGAATGAAACTGGACCATTCTCTTATATCATACACAAAGATAAACTGAAAATGGATGAAAGACCTAAATGTGAGACAGGAATCCATCAAAATCCTAGAGGGGAACATAGGGAGTAACCTCTTTGACCTTGGCTGCAGCAACTTCTTGCAAGACACATCTCTAAAGGCAAGGGAAACAAAAGGAAAAATGAACTATTGGGAATTCATCAAGATAAAAAGGCTTCTTCATGGCAAGGGAAACAGTCAACAAAACTAAAAGGAAACCTACAGAATGAGAGAAGATATTTGCAAATGACATAACAGATAAAGGGCTGGTATCCAAGATCTATAAAGAACTTCTCAAACTCAACACCCAAAAACAAATAATCCAGTCAAGAAATGGTCAGAAGACATGAACAGACACTTCTCCAAAGAAGATACATACAAAATGGCTAACAGACACATGACAAAATGCTCCACATCATTTGCCATCAGGGAAGTACAAATCAAAACCACAATGAGATACCACCTTACACCAGTTAGAATGGCTAAAATTAACGAAACAAGGAACAACAAATGTTGGCAAGGATGTGGAGAAAGGGGAACCCTCTTACACTGTTGGTGGGAATGCAAGTTGGTACAGCCACTTTGGAAAACAGTGTGGAGGTTCCTCAAAAATTTAAAAATAGAGCTACCCTATGACCCAGCAATTGCACTCCTGGGTATTTATCCCAAAGACAGAGATGTAGTGAAAAGAAGGGCCATATGCACCCCAATGTTCATAGCAGCAATGTCCGCAATAGCCAAACTGTGGAAGGAGCCAATATGCCCTTCAACAGATGAATGGATAAAGAAGATGTGGTCCATATATACAATGGAATATTACTCAGCCATCAGAAAAGATGAATACCCAACTTCTACATCAACATGGATGGGACTGGAGGAGATTATGCTAAGTGAAATAAGTCAAGCAGAGAAAGTCAATTATCATATGGTTTCACTTATTTGTGGAACATAAGGAATAGCATGGAGGACATTAGGAGAAGGAAGGGAAAAATGACAAAACTTGTGGGTAACATTAAAACATTGTGATAATTGTGTGACCTTTAATAAAGTACTTACCCTTGGGGCGCCTGGGTGGCTCAGTCGTTAAGCGTCTGCCTTCGGCTCAGGTCATGGTCCCAGGGTCCTGGGATCGAGCCCCGCATTGGGGTACCCGCTCAGTGGGGAGTCTGCTTCTCCCTCTCCCACTCCCCCTGCTTGTGTTCCCTCTCTGGCTGTCTTTCTCTCTGTCAAATAAATAAAATCTTAAAAAAAATAAAAATAAAAATAAAGTACTTACCCTTTCTGAGCCTCAGTTATAGCCTAAGAAATGGATATAATACTTGTGCCATAGGCATATTATAAAGGTACCACAGACAAAAACTAAGTGTAATGGTGTTACTTCATAAGTATAAAGTTAATTAATTGTTGAACAAGTTTAAGGTCTCATTTGGTCTCAACTGTTGTTGTGTTGTGCTTTTAAATCCTTGAATGAAGTTTGTGCTAAATTCTGAAAAATTCAAAAAACTTTAGAGGGACGTTCATGCTGGACCTCTTATTAAAAGGAAAAGAAAAACAGCATGCTTATATTATTCAATGTTGTTAGCCATTTACAGAGGGGAGACAAGTGCAGAGAATATATTACTCATAAAATTCTTTCTAAACGGAATCCTTTGCAGTATATCCCTTGAGGCATCTGTAGGTCTTTAGGGACACAGAACAATTTATTGAATCTTCTGTGCAAATTGAAACTCATATTTGGAGAAATGCATTAAGAATCTACAGATCATTTATTCCTGCTCTTCACTGAAGGAATTGCAGAGATCGCTTTTATTATACAAATGCTCCTTCAGTGATTAAAATTCCTTCTCTCTGGCATATGCATGAAAAATAAGAATAGGAATGAATAAGAAATGGAAGCTGCTCTGATAGATAAATTGCATATATTCAAGAACAAGGAAAACAGTGTGTGTGTGTTATCATATTAAAAAAATAAAATATATTGGGAACTCCTCGAGTTTCCTTCCTCAATAATGAGAAGCACAGAATGAGAATGTTCACTTATAGTAATTTCATCAGCACACCAGTGAGGCCAGAATAAATGGTAGGCAGAAATGTGAATAGGGTATCATTTTGATATTACTTCTGCAAACACACCTAGGAGAGCTAATGCTCATTTTAAACTGCATGTCAAGGCTTCAAAAGAGTCACAACAAATAAAAAAATCTTTTCGATTTCACTAGTTTCTGCTGGAAGCTACAACATACCCAGTCCTTTGCTGGGCACTATCCACCAAGTAAGAAAAAGATGTTTACATTTCCCAGGACCACTAGGTAAGCTTGTATTAATTGTGCACTTGACTCCAAGGGGGCTGGCCTGAGAGTTTTGATAGTGTATAAAACAGAGTTGGGAGTCACTCAGACCTGGGGAGGGAGACCTGACTCTGCTACTTAATGCATGAACTTGATTAAGTCTTGACTTTTCAAAGACTTGATTTCCTCATTAGTCAAATGGGAATAAAAACACCTACCTTTTACATTCTCTATGGGTGTTGAATGGGTAAATGTATTTGAAGCACTGAACCCAGTAGGCTGGGTACTTGCTACAGTGGTTGGTGTTACTACTCTAGTTAATGTCTGATTTGTTTGGCTTTCCCCAGTAGCCGCCTCTTAGACAAGGATTTTAGTGCAAGAAGTTAATTTGGAAAGTGATTCCAGGAAGCACAGATAGAAGTGTTGGAAGTGAGACAGAGAATGGAAGGAAGACAATAATGGGTGATTTACTGAGTAGGTGACTGTTACATTAAGTGGGGCTCAATGCCACTGAGAAACTCTACGAGACAAAGTAGATCACCTTCAGAATTATCCCATTCAAGAGGCGAGGGAGCTGGAGTGTTTATGCACCAACAATCTGTTAACAGTTGAGGATTGCTTCTAGAGGAACTAACCTTTCTGCTCTTTTGGCTTGTCCTGCATGCTGGCCAAGCCTGTTCTCAAAGGCGGACAAATGACCTCAGCCAGAGAGAATTGAAGGGATTTCAGTAAGTAGCCTTCTGAGTACAGAGGTGAAGACATAGGGGATAGAGGTGAGGACATAAGGGATATGGGCAGAACTCCAACAAAATGTGCTGCATTCTTAATAACCTAGACTTTGCTCATTTTCCTTCTGGCTCCTTGTCCAACGAGCTCTTCAGCTCCCACTGCTTTATGAAGTTATTATAACATAGGTAAAATCTCTCAAACTGTATTCTTAGGCATCTCCTTATCTAAAGACTTTAGGCTGGCAAGTTAGAGCATCTACACTCTGGGTTGAATGACTTTAAAACTTGGAGCTTGGACATCCAGATTTTATACAGAGTTGGTTTGGTGGATGCTTTCAAAGAGTTTACAACTGAACTGGGGGGATTGGACACACACAAGTCCAAAATGTAAATTTATAAATTTAAGGTACCAGTGTGGGCACAGTGGTGTTTTCTAAGAAATGAGATGTGAGGTTTTGTCATGGAGAAATCTGCTGAAATTCCCATTGCTTTTATCTAGTATCATTTCCCATTTTAGTCTGAAACCTCAAGGCATCTGAATAGGGCACATACTTAGTGCTGCCTTCTTAAACCATCAGCTGTTTAGCTCAATAGTGAAATGGACAAATGACTTGGTATAGTAGAGTAAAAATGACCAATCATTGGGCAATCTCTAGGAAACATCCTACTGAATTACTTTGTCTCATTAATTTTGAGAGGAAAGAAAGAAGAGAATTAGTTATTTCCCAGTTACGGCATAAAGAAAGCATCAAAGCTAAAGGTAAGTCTTTTAAGTAAGAACATAAAATTGGAAAACTTCTGAATATATACATTTTACCAATTAAAGTGAATAACAATCAGTTGGTGTCTATTTATGTTCTTAGGAGAGTGGGGAGAGTAGAAAAAAGCATAGGCTTTGCTGAGGGGAAAAAGCCTGAGATCTAAGCTCCACTACTTAGGAGCTGACTTATCAGGTAACTTAGGTCATCTCTCTGAGCATAAATGCCTCTTTTGTAAAATGGGCATTAAACCTACCTTACAGTACCAGTGAAAGAATATGACATATAAATGTAATATATATGATATATAAAAGTGCTAGATTCCATCAATAGGTGAACAGATTAACAAATTGTATCTTTACAGCGGAATGCTTCTCAGCAATAAAAGGAATGAACTATTGATGCATAAAACAACATGATTAATCACAAAATAATTATGCCACTCAGGGATGAGCATCTCTAGCTGACACCAGTCAGTGCCGTGTGCCTAGTCCCCAGCCTCCCCGGGCTATGCTGCAAATAGCTGGTACCTGCAACCTTCTTCAGAGGTTTGCCCTTGGACTACTAGAGCTGCCTCACCTCTAGGGAGCCAGAGCTAAAACTATCTAGGAGATTATAGTCCCTCAGGGCAACCTGTGATCAATGACTAGTGTGCAGTTGCAAAAGCCAGGCTCCCTTCCTTCAAGATGGGGACAAACTCTGATATGAGAATATGCTCCAGAGCCCCCTGTGAGATCAGAGATTGGCTAGCACTTATCTGAAATTAGTTTTGATTGACTGTTTTCCTCTTTTTCTTTCCTCCATCCCCTTAACATTTCCCACTGGGAGAACTTCGTTAATAAAACCACTTGTAGTTGAACCCAACCTAAAGAAGCATGGCAAGTCTCTTTGGCCCCAGAGATTTGTTCAGGAATGGAACTGGGACCCCAATGGACTGCCTTATCAGAATCTTAGATATTTTTAGAATTTGAGCTGAGAGATGACGGCTCTCTTTCATCTAATCAAGAGAAGTTAAGGATCTGATACTAGAGTTCCGAGTACCTAAATTCCTCATTTTGTAAAAGAAAGTGTTTTGAAAGAAGTCAAGCTGAGAGAAACTCAGACCTGCGATGAAGAGAGACAGACTCCTCATGATGTTTGGGCCTATGATGCCAGTTATCTTTAAGAATGGACACTCTTTCCTTCTGGGGTGTTTTATGTTGGCCAATGAATACCATGGGTTTGGCTTCAGTTTCTGTCTCTTACAACAAAAGGAGTCCTGACTAAAACCCCTGGTACACAGTCAAACTAGGCCTTTCTGCCCTTGCCATGTGAAATTAGTCAGATAGTCAAGTTAGAATGAATTGGATCAAACAAGTGAATTGCTTTTATCCAATGAGGCCACAGGAAATACCCCATGTTGAACTTTCAAAATTTTGCTTTTTAGAATTGGAGCTCAAATAGATTTCACTTATTTTTTTTCCTGGCTTAGAAATACAACTTGTATTTTGAGTTATAATCAAGTACTTTATAATGAATCCATACTTCCATGTCAGTTGTTTTTAGTAATTTGGTCTGATTTTCTTTAGAATACCAAACTCTCCCTTTGAATGGACTGAGGTTTTCCCCACACCAGGCAATTCTTTCTGATACCAGCTGGGTGTGTCCCACAATTCAATTCAATTCAATTCAATTCAATTCAATTCAATTCAATTCAATTCAATTCAATTCAATTCTGACACTAAGAGTGCAGTCCCTACAGGTTAAGGGCTCAGTCCCACAAAACTGCATCTGCCCCCCACCTCAGGTGCCAATCATAAATCCCAGGATGTTACCTGTACTTCTGACCAACCAACCGGCTATAAATCCCATGACCCCCTTCCTGGGTTTGGTTATTTGCTAGAACAACTCACAGAACTCAGGGAAATATTTACTTACATCTATCAATATATTATGCAATACAGGATGTGAAAAAGGATACAGATGAATAGCCAGATTCAGAGATACATAGGGTGAGGTCTAGAAGGGTCCTGAACATAGAGTTCCTGGCCCCATGGGGTTGGGGTGTGCCCCCCTCCATGGTGACGTTCATCAACCTGGACACTGTTTGAACCCAGTACTATTGCGATTTTTATGGAGGGATTTATCATGTAGACCTGATCAATCCTCCACTCAATCTCCAGCACTCTCCCCTTCCCAAAAGATGGGGGGTGAGCTGAAAGTTCCAAGCTTCCAGTCATGGCTGAGTCTTTCTGGTGACCTGCCCTCATTCTGAGGCTATCCGGGAGCCCAGCAAGAGTTGCCTCGTTGGAACAAAAGATGCTCCTATAACCTGGGAAATTCCAAAGGGTTTTGGAGTTCTGTGCCAGGAATTGAGGCAGAGACCAATATATTTTTTTCTATTTCTTCACAGACCCATACACCATACACCCCCACAACCCATTGATTAGGAAAAGATGCTGCAGGTGAAAATACCTGTTATTGAGCAACCAGGAGGAAGGGTGAGAGGGAGAGAATAATGAGAAAAAAAAGTAAATGAAAAAGGAAAGAAAGAGAAAACACCACAGGGTTGTGGTAAGGTCTAATTGAGACATGAAAAGCAAGTTCAATGTGCAAGGTACTATCACGTCATAGTATTGATACATATCAGTACTCCTTGGGAATTAAATGTCAGTATCAATGGAAGAAACTACTGTCAATAAGGCCGTATAAAGCAAAACAAATTTAAAAAAATGACGTGGCCTGTTATTTTTTGAAATTATAAGCAAATGCATTCTCCTAACTCAGTCAGAGGCACAGCACTGAAATCCTCCTTTGTCTGTTGAGCAAAGAGGATGGATGTGCTCTAACATGGGAAATGTCACAAGAATATTCTCCTATAGACATGACACTCACTTTCAACAATCTAATGATTTCACCACGTTTGCTTCATCTACCCCTTTCCTTCTCTTTCTGCTTTTGTGTTGTTGAAATAAAACCTGGGCATCATGACATTTCAACTCTAAATACTTCAGTAGGCATGTCTTTGAAATGATCAATTTCTGTCATAACCACAGTCTCAGCCTGGGTTCCCCCCAAAAGGAGAGCCTAAAACAAGGACTTGCATGCAAGTTGTTATTTTGGGAAGTGATCCCAAGGAGCAATGTGGAACTGAGAAGAGTGGACCCCAGGAGGAGGCAAAGCCAATCCAAGGATGCACCTGGGGGCACCTGGGCTTGATTCTGTTGAGAACCCCCTCAGGAACAGTAGAATTTCATTCACAATGTGCCTTAAGTGACTGAAATGGGGAGTGTTTATCCACTGGATCCCGTCTTGGTCAGGGATGCCCCACGGGGTGGGTGTTAACACTCTTAACACTCCCAGCTGTGCAATGGAATGCTTTAGAACCAGACAGAATGGGTGGAACATTTCCCACAGGTGTCCTTCAGGAGGCCACAGAGAAGCCCTGAGCAGCCCAGACCAGAAAGTGAGAGATCTGTGGTGCAGTTTAGGGGAGGTGCCATCACGTTTCACCTGCACAACTCTGAGCACAACAGCAACAGCTAGAGTGAACACGGAGCTGGGAGGCCAGAGCCAGGACCCAAGGAAGACATGCCTGACGCAACTATAATGCCGTTGCCACAGCTCATCAAGTTCATTCTAATGTCTTGAGATCACCTAATACCAGTTCAAAATCAGATTCTCCCGATTGACCCAAAGAGGTCTTTTTAGAGTTGCTTTGATCGAATTAGGATCCAAACAAGCATCACAAATTATGTCCTTCATTAGGTAAGCTTATGTCCTTAAATCTCTTTTACTCTAGAACAGTCCTCCTTCACCTTTTCAATGCCATTGATTTACATACACAAATACCACATCTGTTGTCCTAAGACTGTTCCACGTTTTGGTTTTGCTTCATTAGAGAGTCCTGTCACATTATTTCTCTGTCCCCAGTATTCCTGTAAATGATCATAAACCCGACAATCTTTATTAAACTCAAGACAAGAGTTTAATAAAGAAACTCTTCTTTATTATGCAATGCAAGAAAACATTCTAAGTGATGCCATATGCTTCAAAGTGCATCCCAGCTGAAGACACACGCAGTGGTATGAATGGTGGCCCCCCAAAGTTATGTCCACCTCCAAATGCCAGAACCTGTGAATATTACTTTATATGGCAAAAGATGTGTAATTTAAGGATCTGAAGAAGAACGTACCCTAGGATACCTGGGTGGACTTTAAATGCAAGCATATGTATGCTTACAGAGGCAGAGGAAGTTTGGAGACAGCCCCACTCATTCTAGTGAAGATGGAGCAGAGATTGGAGTGATGTGGCCACTAGCCCAGGAACCCCAGGGCAGCATCCAGAAGCTGGAAGAGACCTGGAATGCATTTTCCCCTAGGCTCCCTGGAGGGAGAGCGGCAGTGCTGGATTTCAGACTTCTAGCCTTGAGAATTCTGAGATGGAAAATTTTAGGGATGTAGGGATGTAACAGCCTGATCCCCTCATTGCCAAGTTCCCCACAAACTTTCCCTTGAATAATTCCACTCGCTGATGAGTGTGGCCGCATTAATTACTATTTAAGGGAATAGCATGGTGATTTCTGGACTCTTTTACTCCTTCCTGCTTTATTAAGAATTCTTTATAAAGATGGACTTTTCATTATCATCTTGGGTTCTTTGCTTATTCTAAAATGCAACTCATGCAGGAAACACTAAGGGTAACTATTTCATTCCCCCCTTTTATTTATTTATTTTTTTGTAGATTTTATTTACTTGCTTGAGAGAGAGAGAGAGAGCAGGCACAAGTGGTTGGAGGGGCAGAGGGGGAAGCAGACTCCCTGCTGAACAGGGAGCAGGATGTGGGACTTGATCCCAGCACCCTGGGATCATGACCTGAGTGGAAGGCATAGGCTTAACTGACTGAGTCACCCAGGCTCCTCACATTCCTCCCTTTTAATTGCTATACTCCCAAGAAAGGAATTGTCCATGATAGTATTTTTTTTTTTAATTTTAAGACGTTATTTTTTTAAAGAACAGCTTTAGATTCATAGCAGAATTCTGCAGAAGGTACAGCGATTTCCCTTATTGCCGCCCCCCTCCCCATACACACACACACACACACACACACACACACACACACTCAAATGTCTTGCTTCTCTCCGCTGGTCAATATCCTCCACCAGAGCGGTGTATGTTACAGTGGACACATCAATACATTGTTTATCATATTTGTACATTGACACATAGTTATCATTGAAAGTCCTTAGTTTAAATTAAGATTCACTCTAGGTGTTGGTTATTCTACAGATTTGGATGAATATATACTGACATATATTCACCATTGGAATATCATAAAGAGCAGTTTCACTGCCCTAAAAATCCTGTGTTTTGCCTGTTCATGATAGTAATTTAAATCCTTACTTGCATCATTGTTACTATCTACTTCTCCCACTAGACTCTAAACTGTGAGAGCAGAAAATCTGTCAACCTTCTTCACTGCCTAATCTGTAGTGCCTGCCACAGGGAAGGAGCACCCCTAGCGTGTTTTTAATCAATTCTTACTATCCCTAAGAAATCCCAGAGCCCCAAAAGGAATGTAGAGCCAGGGAACCCACTTCTGGCTGTCTTTCTGTCTGATCACAAAGAGGGGCGGGGCCGGACGCAGGGGGCCGGGCGCTGGGGAGAAGCGCGTGGGGGGGGCGCTGAGGGGGGCCCGGGGGGCCGGACGGGCCCGCCCCTCTCCTCCCTCGTGCCTCCTCCCCGCCCGCGCGCACTTGGCTTCCCCGCGCCGGGTTTCCTGTTTAAGATGGCGTCCCCCGCAGCAGCGCAGGCCCGGAAACTTCTGCGAGACCTGGTGCTCCGGCCCCCGCTGCTGGCGGCCAGGTCCCAGGTGAGCGCGCCCCGTGGCAAGGAGCCCCGCGGCCCTCCTCGCCGCCGCCTCTTCCCTCCTGGCGGCGAGGGCGCGGCGGCGCGGGCGCTGCACCCCTGGAAGCGGCGCGCGGGGGACCCCTTAGCCCCCGCTCAGTTGTGGCCCCGGGACGGAGGGGGGCGACGCCCAGTCCTCAGCCGCGGCTGGCGGCGGTTTCCCGGGGCACACGTGGAGAGCGCCGGCACGGCACCTGGCGCTGCGTGGCCAGTCAAGAAATTCCTCGGGCCGGGGTTTTTGGAGTCCTGAGGTTTTATTATCTGCTTTGTCAGTTCAGCTTTGGAAACGTCTTGACCCCTAAGCGCGTTTGTTAGGCCACGTGATGAACATGCCTAGAAACCTAACGCAGCCTGGCTGGTATTAACTCACCTCCCTGAGGAACTTTCTACAGGGTGACTGCTTTTGCAGACTTCAGGGCGCTTGAGTTGGTGAAATGTGTGTGGGGGGGGGGCGGGAGGGGGCGGTCAAGGAAAAAAGTGGGAAACGCGCTCCCTTCTTTCCAGGAGCAGTCAGTCCCATCACAAACACGTCATAGCATTGACCCTGTCCACTATCCTCTGCTTTATGGACGATAGAAACCTACGGAGGCCCGGGTGCATGCTGAATAGCTGTTGGAGCTTGGCTTCCAGTAGATTCTACCTTCTGCAGAATGGCAAGACTTGAAGTAGGCAGAAGCCCTCTGGGGAGTTTTGAGTTGGTGATGACTCTTGGAGAAATCGCTCAACTGCTCAATTTCTGATTCTTCGTAAATAACCTCTTTCCCCTTTTAAAGAAAGGGCAGTGTGGGTGTCAGCCACACAGAGCAATGTCCTTGTTCATTTTCCCATTTTTAATTTATGAGAGGCAAATTATCACTCATGCAAATTTAACCAGGATATGCATAGTATAGTTTTTATAAAAAATGAAAAGATAGCTACTAATGATTTTTTGAGTTACTCTAAGCTTTGGCTAATTATAACACATGCAAGGTTTTTCTTCCCCCCCTTCTCTTTTCATTTCCTGACTTCTCATTTCTCTGTTTTTGTTAATGTAAATTTAAAAGGTGCTAATACATATTACTGTAATATCCTTAATAGGCACTTGACAGTATGGTGGGATAGCAAAAGGAATAGCAGTTTTGTCTAATTAAAATCACTAATAACTTGTAATAGAGTAAGGAGAATACCTCCAGGTGATCAAGTCCTATTCATTATTTAAGTGTTACAAAAAACAAGAACTGTGGTGCTAACTATGAGTGTAGACTTGAATTGATGAGAAACATGGGGCCCAGGGCGGTGAAAACTAAAGCAAAGCAAGTAATTGTGCAGAGAAACCTAAGTGTTTCGCTGAAGTGTGATTGGGTTTCCTGCCTAACCAAGAAATGAGAGCCTGAACACAACACTCTAGAGAATCTGGTTGGGGACAGATAGCCTTGGTTTGGTAAGAAGACTAGGTGAGAGGATCCATTACCTCACTCCATCTAATAGCCCTGATTTACATTACTTGTGGATGATGTGTTATCCGGTAAACACAAGATTTCAAAGATGAGAATTTTTTTCAGTTGGGGAGAGCAGATAGTGTCCAAGACACTATCTTGCAAGCTTGACATTAACAAGCATCTAGTCCAACCAGCTCATTTCACAGGTGGAAAAATCGAGGCCTAGAGAAGTTCAACGACTTGTTCAAGGTTATAAAGAGAGTTTGTGGCAGAGCCGATTCCAGAATAGTTTAAGTTTCTATTACACCAGGCTGTTACTTGATGAGTGTAGACTTCCTCATGAAAATGTATTATGTCAGGATTTAGGTTAGTCTGCATACCAAGTAGGAACTATATCCAAGTCCTAGAACTACTGACACACTTTTATTATTTCTTTATAAACATCTTAGAATTGACAGTAATAGGTGAGCATTGCTCATGACTTGTGAGAAACTCCTCAAATTCTTGGGTACTTTAGTATCTACTCCATCTGAGTCTCCTTTGATGGTGTGCCTAACTCTTCCCTTGACCGTGGCAAACATGACAATTGAACATGACCCCCCCCTTTTCCCACCAAACTTAAATCCTCACTAAGTGTCTCAGAAAGCTTTGCCATTCTTGACTCAGACCTACTTTGTACTGGACCCTGGGCAAAGCTATTGGGTGTATAGAGATAAAAGGCCTCGTTTCTGCTTAGAGAAGTAACTTTAACCATTCACAAAGGTACCCCTAAAATGATACTTTACCCCCCCAATAGTTAAATTTGAGACCTATTCCCGAGGTTTAATGTCTTTGACATTTTTTATTTCCTCTGCTCTTGGCTTCAGTGTTTTGACTTATGATTGATGTTATATTTTAAGAAGGCCCCCTTTAGCCACTTCTTATTTTACATATATTTTTTATTCAGCCCATATAGAGGACAGGACTCTTCTAGGTGCTGATATTTGGGGTTAGTGAACATAGCAGGCAGAGAACATGATCACATACTTTATTTTCATGGGGGTGGGGAAGGGCTAGACTGTTCATATGTAAATAATAAGATGGCTTCAGTCAGGGACAAAGGCTATGAAGAGAATAAAACCGGATCATGGGATGGAGAATGACTAGCTTAGCCAAGAAGGTGAGTGTAGATTAGATGGTCAAGGCAAACCCAATTTGATAAAGTGGGGTTTTTAGTTTCGTTTTGGCCTAATTCTTTGTTTAATTGCAATATAACACATGAACTAAAAATGTACATATTATAAGTGGACAGCTTGATGAGTTCTCACAAATTGAACATGCCCAGGTCACCAGATCCAGAGCAAAAAACCTCATCATTTTTTTAGCAGTAACCCAGAGGGCTCCCTGGTGCTCCTACCTGTTGCTACCTCCACCCTGGAAAGGGTAACCAGTCCTCTGACTTACACCACCATTCCACGGTCTTGTTCCTTTTTGTACTTTATGTAAATGGAATTGTACAATGTGGACTCACATTCTCAACGTTATGTTTATGAGATCCTGGAGGTGACTTTCTGACATTTGAGCTGAGACCTGAGGAACGAAAAGTAGCCAGCCAAGTGAAACTCTGGGGAAGAGTGTATTGGGCAGAGAAACAGCAAGTGCAAAGACCCTGAGGTGGGAGTGAGCTCAGCGTGTCCAAGTAGTTAAAGAGGGGAAAGTGGTGGTACTAATAGTAGTCTGAGGTAGGCAGGGGCCAGATCGTGTGGGGATTTGCAGCATCTGATAAGGAGCTTATAAGAGCCTAGAGTGGTTAAGTGACTTGCCCAAAATTATTTAGCTTGTAAAAAATAGTTGGGTCTGAACCCCAGTCCTGGTTGCTGAAGACAAGGCATTTAATCACTGTACTGTATGCTTATATAGACCTAGGCTGGCTTTGAAACTTTTAGAGAGAATGTTCTGTGAACTCAGCAGCCCAGTAAAGATCTAACCATTGTTAGGGCTCTTTTCACAGATAAAGGCCGTGTTGCCATGTCCAAGCAGTCAGCTACGAGAAGAGGGTGCTGTGTTACCTGGCATATAGCAAGGCACGGCCACAGTGGGCACAGAAATTGTGACACAGAGCCCATTGCATGGGTCATGTCTGAGGGGAAATCTTGGTCGAGGGCACCGAGTTTAAATAGCTAACGATAATTCTAAACATGGTACTGGTGCCTTCTTGTACATTTTCCCTCTCATTATGGCAGGGTGAAGTTCATAGAGCTGCTCTGTTGTAAGAGAAGCATAGACTGCGTGGGAAACACTGCCTGTCAGGTCCGCATACTGTCGGAGGAATCTGGTTAGACCCCTACTGTTGTAGACTTCAAAATGGATGGCTCCAGCTTACTTTTCTCCTCTCTCAGGAAGTAGGAGGAGAAAGATGGATGCGTGGCTTTTAGAAGTCAACGCCTAAGGTTCTGTGCAAGTCCTTATCCGCCAAATGAGGCTGTGGAGGCTGCTTTGGAAGTTGTGACTCACCTATATGTGCCTTCTTGCCTAAAAGAATAAGTATCTTTTTTTTTTTTTTTTAAGATGAAGTACATCTGCAATTTCTGCTGTTAGAAAAGGAAATCTATCTCAGATAATTTAGAAGCTCAACTATTGACCTATGTGGGGAAGACCTTTAAGTGTCGCAAATTGGTTTTGTTTACTGTAAATGAAACTTATCCTTTACGGCGGGGGATGGAGTGTCCAGACCCGGAGTAGTGAGAATTTGGCTGCGCCCATATCCTAGCCCAGTTCTGTAGGCACAATGCCCAGAAAGTCCCTGAAATAGTATCTTGTATTTTGGGGAGAAAGAGAAATTATGTAAGTAACCTCAGATCATTTGTCCTTCAGTTCTCTTTACTACTCAGTGTGGAATTGTCACTTTATCGCTTTCTGTTACTCAATGGAAATGTTTTGCCTGAAGAGCTTGAGAGACTTGTATACGTTTGAGCAAATGGTAAAATCAATATACTAATGAAATTTTGGGAAATAATCCTCAAGTGAGTCTGATGAAGAAGATGGAAGTGGGAAGGGCATTCCAGGTGGGGTGGGCTGCATTCAAAGGCAGGGCAGAGAGAAGGTGGGGAGATCAGAGGGTACAGAGAACGGAGAGGCAGGTAGGTGAGTAACCGAAGGGGAGGGCTGGTGGTGATCTTTTAGGCAAATGAGGAAGGAGGATGGGCTGTAGAAAGCCTTGAACTCAACATGTATAGAACTCCATAACCAAAAAACCAAGCAAATACTGTTCATTTAGTTCATTTTCTGAGCACTTAGTGTGTGCCCAGTGCTATTTGGTGTAAGCTCCCTGAAGGTGGAAACTATGTTGACTTAGTTCTTCCCTGTAAATCCACTGCTTAAGAGAATGCTGGGCATATGGATGCACCTCATGAATGAATGCAGAATGTATGACAGTGAATGCAGAAAGGAGACACAGGGGCTACCCTCACGCGGCTCATGGTTTGGTGGCAGAATTGGCATGTAAACCAGTAATTATACGAGGTGGTGTAGCTGCGGTAGAGCTGTGTTGCTGGTCTTCGAAGGCACTGCTTGGTCCTGCATTGGGGCACCTGCTGTGCCCTGCCTCCGAGACACCGGTCCCTCTGATCTCAGGCTGTGTGCCCTTCCTTTATTCACCTCTGACTCAATGTTAGATCTTCAGACCGGGCTTTCTCTAATTATTTTTCTGATTCTTCCTCTCCCCGGGGATTATTCTCTGCCCCTTTCTTGCTTTATTTAGCAGTTTATAACACTTTACCTGGTGGTTTACTCTGTGTGTTTGTGTATTTATTTGTGGTCTGTCTTCTTCCCTCTCCTACAAATATAAGATTGTAAGCTCTATGAGGCCAGAGATTTTCTTACACACCACTGTTTCCCCAGCTGGCCCGACTAGGTATTCAGTAAGCTTTTATGGTCTCAATAAGTTGGTGGGGTACACAGAGAAGAGCCAGAGGCAGGTAAAGTAACAGAAGTTGAGCAATGATGTAGAAAAATTGAGTCAAGAGAGGAAGGAAGGGGCTGTAAAAAGTCTACTTGTGAAAGGGCTTTCATAATAGGACTGGTCATTCCACATGTGCCAGAGACCCGTGCAGAGTGATCTCTACACATTATTTCTTTAAGCCTGCGTGCAGGGGTCACAGAGTCACCTGCTTAAAATCACGGTGCCCGGGAGTCACCTGCCTCATGCTGACAAGCCACTTAGGCTGTTAAAACATTAAACTGTATTGCTAAAGGATGCTGTTTGGGCTGAACCATCCGGTTGCACTGATTGCTTACATTTCCCCATCTCTTTGCCCTGAGTGACAGTCACCTTTGGTCCTTGGGCTTGTGCTGACTCAGGCGTACTAACCAGTGCTGCACAGTTGTCCTTTCCAGGCTTTTAACTGACTCTCTCCTCCTCTGGCTTCAGAGTCTGGGAAACAGAGTAACAGAGGAGAAAAGGGTATGAGTTCTGCATTCAAATAGAGCGAAGTTGAAATCCTGGGTCTGCCACGTTCTTGCTTTGCAAATTATTGAACTTGGCTGAACCTCTATTTATTGTTCTTTGAAAAGGGCTAATTCTCATAGATAGTTACAAAGAAAACGTTTGACGTTATAATGATACAGTTGGCTCATAATGATTAATCCTCTTGCAGTGAATTAGAAGGTAAATTTACTTTCATTTTTTTTTTTAGGCTTTATTAAGCTAGAAACATTTTCCTTTCTCAGATCTGATAAACATGTACTGTTTGCTGCCATTTCAGGGTTAGACACTAGCTTGGTGTTTCCATATGTTTTATTTCACTTAATCCTTGCAATAACCACGTGAGACAGAGATGATTTTTTTCCGTTTACATCTGGGGAAGTTGAGGCTCAGAGAATCCAAGACCTGCCTCCTGGGCCCCAGTTGTTCATTATTGCACAGATGACATGAAGCGAAATTCTGTAGAAGCCCAAGGTAGCAGTGGGGAAGGTCACATGGGGAGCTCAGTTGCACCATCCTGGATGTGGGTCATTCCAGAAATGTTTGCACATTTTGGTGTTGACTTAGTAGCGATGGCTTCTGGACCTCATGTGTGTCAAAGATTTGAGGTGGGAGGACACTTAGAGAATAGACCATAGTCAAAATATGTACCAAAGGGCAAACAGCACGTGCCCTTTGCTGTCTACCCAAGTGCAAAGCACTGCCTGGAGGGTTTCAGGAATGCTGGAGAAGCTGTGAAATTGCATTGCCTTTGCAGAGTGAGCTTTGGGGAATGCTAATGGAGGATGAACTGGTGTTCTGAGTTCAGACTTTAATCAGTGTGCTGATGTCAGCTTTTACCTCTTTTTAGAAATGGTTCCAAAAGAATAGCACTTCAGCACCAGTCATGAAGGCATACCTTTCTAATGTTTAACTCTAAAATTTATTTTTATTTTAAAATTGGAGTGATTTGATGTAATGTATAAATTGGTCCTGGGGACATGCCAAAGCATTAGGAGTAGGTCTGTGTAAGTGTGGGACTTGTGAGTCGGGTGGGATGTGGGTCTGGAATCTCTCTTTTTCCACCACTCTCCACTTCTCCATGTGCTTGATCCATTTCCATTTTGGGGCTGTCTGAGTCCCAGGGTTGTGACTCATGGGCACTGAGGAATTTCAGGAGGGATTTTGGGCTGTCTTGTGGATTTTGAGGTGGGGGAGCAGTGAGAAATTAGGCTGGAGACATAAGCAGGGGCAGGTACCATTCTGCTGATCCTGGTGAGTCCAGTAGTGGAGTTAAGGTTTGTTCTTGAGGGCAATGGGGAGTCATCAAAGAGTTAGATAGTGAGGCAACAGGGGCACTTTTGTTCTTTAGAGTACACTTTTTGCATATAGGATAAAGAGGGTTTGAGGAATCCAGGCATGGAGATCATTTGGGGGACTGTTGAACTGATTCAGTGCCAGTAGTAATTATGTCAGGACAATATGCATAAATCATGACTGGGATCAGACTGTCTGGGTCTAAGTCTTACCTTCAACACTGATTATTTTTGTGATCTGTAACAATTATAAATGTTTTAAAGATTTTATTGAGAGAGAGAGAGAGAGTGTGCATGAGTGCAAGCAGAGGGAGGGGTGGAGGGAGAGGGAGAGAGAGAGAATCTCAAGCAGGTTCTGCACTGAGCGTGGAGCCCGACGTGGGGCTTGATCCCACGACCCTGAGATCATGACCTGAGCCCAAATCAAGAGTTGGATGCTTAACCAACTGCACCACCCAGGTGCCCCAACAATTACATATTTTATTATAAGACTAACTTTTTCTCATTTCAGTATCTCTGAAAACTAAACTTTTTTGCACACTTGTGATTGATAGGTTTCTTTTTTTTTTTTTTTCCCCTCCAATGGTATATACAATGGAAGAAGATGGGGGCTTGGACCAAAATTAGGGTGATTGCATAATTTATTGTTTATTGCCAAATTGGGATACCTTGAGAGTGAAAGTGAGCACTCTGAGTAATTACACTAGGGCAACAGGGGTATAACAGAAACCAAGACCGTCTCTGGAAAACCCTAACTGAATTGGATTGAATGTTGGTAATGGGGATAGCAGAGAAAGATTGGCATTATTAAGGCAATAGACTGGACAGGAGCCATAGTTTCCATGCTGGGTCCCCATTGCTGGCTTCTCCTTATCCTGTGCTAAAGCAAAACGGTGATAAAAGCCTGTTTACCATCCCTGAGTGGAGAGGGTGTGAGGAACCACTCTAGTTAAAAAATATCTCTGCTTGTCTTTGCTCCTAGAACCATGTACTTTGTCCCTATGCCCAAGTGTTCCCTGGACGCCTTGTTATGGCCTCAGGAAAGGAACATGGAAGTAAAAGAAGAGAAATAGAAAGCCCCGTAAATCTCCCTGCCTTACCAAGCCCAGGTTTCTAAACCTGAGCACAGTGACAGCGATGCACTTTCCAAGCCCCAAGCCCCAGGCCTTTTCTGATGTTGATGACATCCTGGCCCCTGCTGAAATGGTGCAGTCTGGCTTAGTTATTCCCTTCTATGCTCTCAGTCTTGTGTGGGTGGTGCTGTTGCTTTGGTTGAAAGAGACCTGCTTGGATATATCTCAAGGAAATAAGTTTATTGAAAGGGACATGTGCCAGAACTCAAGGCTAACCTTCCTTGGTGTTGGCTCTTCTGTGCCTTTTCTGTATTGTAAGTGGTCTCTTATCGTGGTTACATCTCTTTATAACTTCTACCTGCACATGATTTTTTAGAATTTTATTTAAATTCAGTTAATTAACATATAATGTATTATTAGTTTCAGAGGTAGAGTTCAGTGATTTATCAGTTGCGTGTAACACCCAGTGCTCATTACATCACGTGCCCTCCTTAGTGCCCATCACCCAGTTACCCCATCCCCCCACTCACCTCCCCTCCAGCAACCCTCCGATTTTTTCCTATAGTTAAGAGTCTCTTGGGCGCCTGGGTGGCTCAGTCGGTTAAGCGGCTGCCTTCAGCTCAGGTCATGATCCCAGGGTCCTGGGATCGAGTCCCGCATCGGGCTCCCTGCTCTGCGGGGAGCCTGCTTCTCCCTCTCCCTCTGCCTGCTTCTCTGCCTACTTGTGTTCTCTCTCTATCTCTCTGTCAAATAAATAAATAAAATCTTTAAAAAAAAAAAAAAAAAAAGAGTCTCTTATGGTTTGTCTCCCTCTCTGATTTTGTCTTATTTTTCCCTCCCTTTCCCTATGATCCTCTGTTTTGTTTCTTAAATTCCACATGAGAGAAATCATACGATAATTGACTTTCTCTGGTTGACTTATTTCACTTAGCATAATACTCTTAAGTTCCATCCAGGTTGTTGCAAATGGTAAGATTTCTTTTTTTTTTTTGATGGCTGTATAATATTCCATTACACACACACCCCACATCTTCTTTATCCATTCATCTGTTGATAGATATTTGGGCTCTTTCTGTATTTTGGCTATTTTGGACATTGCTGCTATAAACATTGGGGTACTGTACATGATTTTGATTATCCATTCCCATGCCTGCTATAGCCCCCGTCCCCAAAACATCATCCAGCTTCTGTCTCCCATAATGTTATACTTCTAATAAGAACATCTCATTTGTCTGGCTCATCCTTTTTATTCAGGTTTAAATCGCTGGCCAGCTGAAAGATTGACTGTTTTGTATAAGGTGTCTTCCTCTGTCCTACAGCACATGGCTGAGGTGGGGAGGTCTTAGGAACAGCACCAGGGCTCCCCCAAGTAGCAGAGCTCAGGGTGCAGTGTTGGTGGGGTGGCCTGATCTCCATTTAGAGCATCATGATATTTTCCATCCTTCATGAACTGCTGCTAACCCATCTTGTTTTCTCCAAGATCACATGTTCATGAATGCTTTTTTCCTTTTTCACATTTCCAACTTTCTAAAGGTTTTCTTACTCTTCACCTTTTTGATCTGTGTTGGACTAATTTACCAGACTTGAAGGTGATGGCAGTGGGCCTTGTTTTAGACTGTTTTCTTGTGATTAAAATGAAACACATTTCTCAGGAAGGAATTATTAAATGGGAAAATGGGGTGTCATGAGAAGTCAGCTCATTTATCCAAATAGCCAAATGAGTATTTCTAAGATACATGTAGACAGTGGGCTTCATACAGGCCCAGAACACTTCCTCAGCTTTGTTTGAAACAATATTCTGAGTTGAAGTAACTCAACTTCTCTTGGTTTACCTCCACTTTATGCTTCCCAAAGAGGATTTGTTTGGGTCTTTTTGCCACCACTCAATAATGAGCTCCTTATTGGGCAGGGCTTCCTTTAAGCCACCTGCAGAGGCTCCCGGTTCCCACATCAGTCTATGGTGCAGTCAGCTGGGACTCAGGGTGCAGGGTTCATTTCATTCAAACCCACAGTCTTGTGAAAATTATTTACATATTTTATTTGTAAGACACACTGTTCTCCCCCCACATTTCAACATCTCTGAATTCCAGATATGTTTTATACTTGTGTCATAGATTGATTGGCAGGTTTTTCCCAATGATACATGAAAGTGGTACAAAAAAGTTGTTGGTTGTAAAATTGATGAAATTACCCTGTACCTGAGTTTCCTCATCTGCAAAATGGGGAGAGTTACAGTACTCACCTCCCAGAATTGCACTGAGCATTAACTGAGCTCATGCACACCATCTTAGCACTGTGCCTTGAATTATCAATAAATATTAGTGATTGGTTTTGGGATTATTATTGCGAACTAGAATCAGAAAGGCTTTATTTTCATAGATCTTTTCCCTGCCTTCCCTCTAAATCCTTTCAGTGCCTCACTTTGCAAGGAAGATCAGCAATGGAAGCCCAGAATAGAGTATCAGAAGAGTCAGGTAGGCAATGACATTAAAGGAGAGAGAGAGGATCCTTGTGGTGCCTTTTGTGTGCTCAGGAATAGAAGGAATAAAATGAAATCTCTTGGGAAAAGGACTTTCTTGCCCTCAGCACTGATTGGGAGCTTTTTAGTCTTATTAGAAAATATTAGTTTTTGCCAGATCAATGGGGATCTCTTCACATTTGTATAAGGAAACTGATATTTTTTTGCTTGTTGCCCCCATCTTCTGATCCTGCTCTCCTAATTGCTGTCAAGATGCTATAGTTACAACTGCCTGGACTTTGAAGGACTTATTTGGGCTAACTTACCTTTGAAAAGGGGAGGAAAACCACATTTAATATGCACTCTCATTCCAGCCTTAGGGCTTACATAGACCTTAAATAAGTAATATAAAGAAAGCTGAAAGTTATTAATTATTTTTGATTAAGGGGATAAACTATTAATGGCGAGTGTTTCTTTGTTACAATTCAGAACTCTTTTTAAAGGGATGTATCATTAAACCTGAAAACAGGGAAAAGAAGAATAAATTTTTCAGTTGTTAACTTTTTTATAATTAGCATGAAAAAATAAATGTGCTATTTGGCTAATTAGGAAAACTAGATAAATTTTGAGATAGTAAGTTATAAACCGATTATCCTCACTAATTTAAAAATGATGAAGAAGGGTTGAATGACTAAGTGTTGAGTAGGCTCCTTTGAAATGGAGGCAGAAGTCTTATGATTGGTCCTTTGGGGAGGCTGAGCCTAAGGGTGTAGATTCTGACACCAATTCAGATGGGTTTTCTAACACCACCAAGTGATTCTCCCACACAACAGTTGGGTGTCCTATAATTCAACTCCATTCTGACACTGTTTACCAGAGATAACATCAGATTCTACATGTTAAGGACTCAGTCTTAAAACGTTAACCTCCCCCTGCCAATCTCAAGTCTAGATTGTCACCTGTGCTTCTGACCAACCATAGATTGGAGGTTCCCTTGGTCCCCTCCGCCTCAGGTTCAATCAGTTTGCTAGAACATCTCATAGAACTTAGAGTACTTACTTACTAGATTACTACTGGTTTATTATAATAAAGGACATAGCTCAAGAACAGCCAGGTGGAAGAGATGCCTAAGGTGAGGTATATGAGTAGAGTTGAACAGCTTCCATGCTCTCTGAGTTCACCACTCTCCCCAAAACTCCGTGTGTTCACAAACTCCAAAGCTCTCAGAATCCCATAGGTCAGGGATTTTTATGGAGGCCTCATACATAGGTATGATTGATTAAATCTTTGACCACTGGTGATTGAACTCAATCTCCAGACCTGCACACCTCCCCTAAGAGGGATGGGACTGAAAGCTCCAACCCTCTGATCACTTGCTTGGTTCCCCTAGCAACCAGCCCCCATCCTTCGGTGGGGTCCAAAAGTCACCTTGTGCACATAACAGGAAGATAACTTTATCACTTTCATCAGTTAGGAATTTCCGGGAGTTTTAGGAGCTCCATACTAGGACCATGGATAAAGTCCAAATACGCATTTCTTATTACAAATCACAATATCGCAGGTACTTTTAGGATTGAAGTACCGGATCCAAAACTCCTAGCAGGGCATATTGTGAATGTAATGGATGCTTTCTTTTTTGTCCAATAAAAGTTTATGGTGAGGCTTTTATGAGTGGTATAAAATTGATTTTATAACTATATTTTATATAAAATATAATTTTAATGTGGGGGAAAACTTAGAGAGTTAAGCTTCAGATAGAGATGAGAGAAAATTATTGTTTCCTTTTCCATCAAAGGGCCACAAGTGAGTATGACATTTCATTTATCTTAATATTGGCAGTATATCAATAATGTTATGTCTACAGTAATCCATGAGTTACAGTATTTCTTTCTTGAAGATGTTTTGTTCTCTGCTACAGGATGAATCTGTTTCCCCCCAACATACTTCAAAGTGTTTTTTTAATAGGTCAGAAAAGAATCCCTTTACTGGAACTTTGATGTTTTAAACAAGCAACATTGTTGTAATTTAAGTAAAATTAATTATGAATGAAAAGCAGTGTTTTTGTGATTGAATTTGGGATGTTAAGGGAAGTAGCAAAAGAACTGCATTTTTGATTCAAAATTTGACCCTGCAACTGCCTTTTATGTCTCTGAAACCTTGTTTTTGCTTCCCAAGTTTCTAAAGGTCCTAAAAATATGAATATATATATATTTAAAATTTTTATTATTTACTTTTTTATTGTGGTAAAATATACGTAGCATAAAATTGTCATTTTAACCATTTTTAAGTGTACCTCTTTGTGGCGTTAAGTACATTCACATTAAGTACAATGTTGTATAGCCATCACCACCATCCATCTCCAAGGACTTTTTCATCTTCCCTAACTGGAATTTGGTACCCATTACACACTAGCTCCCCATTTCCCTCTTCACCAGCCCCCTGCAAACTACCATTCTGCTTTCTGTGTCTGTGAATATGTCACCACTCTGGGGACCTCAGGTAAGAGAAATCATACCGTATTTGTCTTTTGTGACTGGCTTGTTCCATTTAGCATAATGCCCTTAAATCTCATCCATGTGATAGCAAGTGCCAGAATTTCCTTCCTTTTTAAGGCTGGATTATATTCAGTTTTATGTATAAACATAATATGTTTGTTGATCCATTCATTCATCAGTGGACACTTAGGTTGCTTTCACTTTCTGGCTATTGTGAATAATGCTGCTATGAGCATGAGTGTACAATGAATATATATTTTATGTTAACATTCTCCTAAGTAGAAATGTTGTCTGGTGTATAGTTTGAGCTACATTTCCTCTTTCCCATGTCTGGTTAAAATGTTTAAGAAATACCTTTACTGTTAATATTCTATTAAATATTCATATTCTTTTATTCTTCCAGTGAGTGTTTGTTAAATGCACAATAGGCACACTTATTAGGCCCTGGAGTTGGTGGGTTGGTGGGAAGCTTGGGCTTATGAGGTTGTTGCTGCCTTTAAGGAATGTATATAGTCTAGTGTGGTGGAGACCACTGAGAAATGGGCAGTTATAGGGAGAGGTGCGTGATGTTCTCGAGGGCTTCGCAGGGCTCTCTGGAATGCAGCTGTAGCATTTCTCTGGAACTCATCTACACCGGGGCTGTTGATAGCGTCTGTTTGGATAACCTGAAGTTGAGCACATGTAGGAATAGACTCCGGATGTTTCTCAAGCACATCTCATGGATGAGCCTGGTGGTGTGCACTTGAAGAGGATTGTCTCATTGAGTTCTTACAGTGACCCTGGGAGATAGGCATTCTCATTGCCATCACAAAGCCCATTTTAAAAAGCGAACTGGTTCAGAGACTTTACACAGGGCTGTTGTCACAACTGTTACCCCACACAACTCCTTGGGTTGCCACTCACATTGGTCTGTTCAGTTGTGCCTGTCATGGGTTGAGTGGTGTCCCTTCCAAAAACAAATTTCTGCCTTCATGGCCTAACCCCTAGTACCTCAGAAGGTGATCTTATTTTGAGATAGGATCTTTACAGAGATTATCAAGTTAACTGAGGTTACTGTGGTGGGCCCCAATCCAGTAAGACTGGTGTCCTTATAAAAAGGGGAAATTTAGATTCAGAAATGCTGGTAGAGAGAACACCCATCTGAACATGAAGAAAGGGATCACAGTGATGCTTCTACGAGCCACGGACCACCAAAGAAGGCCAGCAAACCACCAGAAGCTAAGGGAGAGGCATGGAACAGATTCTTCCTGACAGCCTCAGAGGGAACCAACCCTGATGATGCCTTGCTCTCAGAACTTTGAGACAATGAATTTCTTTTAAGTTCCACTGTCTGTGGTGCTTTGTTCTGGTAGCCATAGGAAATGAACTTAATAATGCCTTTTAGTGTTGTGTGTAATGCAAGTTTCTTGACTCAACTTGAGCTTTTCCACCTGGACCCTTTTGGCATCTCTGAGCTTTCCTAGAGATGCACATCTTTTATAGCTGCTCAGAAAGCCAGCTCATGGACCATGAATACAAGTTGTCTTGCTTTATGCTTCATATACTTGTTTTTGAACCAAACATTGTTTCCTACTACATTATTCACCAGTGCTGGCTTGAGAACCTCTGACCATTTCTGAAAGTGAGATCAAATTAAAGCAAGAAGAGTTGCAGTTGAGAGAAGAATATTCCAAGGAATGGGGTGCAAGCTCTGATACCACTTCCTAAATAGGAATTCTAGAAATATTTTGAACTGCAGCAAGAAGTTGAAATAAATACAGAGCCTTACTTCAGATGTGTCAATTCTGGTATTTTTTGTATAGCTTAAGTGGAAAACAAACCTCATTATTTTTTTGATCTCACCCAGCTCTTAACCATTCTCTATTCAGACAGCTCATCTAAGGTTAAACAAAAAACCTACATTTTAAAACTTAGGTACAGGCCTTTTAAAAACAGTTACATAACTTAATCCAGCTGATTTTGTAATCAGAAGCATTAACACCAAGCACTGTTTTTCTTCAGTACTACAAAGTTGAAATTTAAGAATAATCAGCATGCAATCAAAAGCTGATTATGAGTGAACAATAATGAACATAAAAGTGAAATCAATTCTGAGGGTTATAATGAAAGAAAAAAAGGAGTAATAGCAGTAGTTGAAAAAAGAAAGTAATAAAAAGAGGTTATGCTAATAGGCAAATAGTGGATGAAAATGAGTCAGTGGCAATGTTCCACAGAATTCTCAGACTTTGGGGAAGAATAGGAGAAACAAAGATTATAAGAGAGTAAAAATGTATATACTTTATAGACTTACTGCCATAGATGAAGGCATCTAGGAAAAGTCATCGTGAGTTTTAGGAATGAATCACATCTGGTTCTAAATGCTGGCAGGTGGCATGGAGAGAACGGCTTCAGTTGTATCCGATTCTAGCCCACTGATCGACTGTGTGGCTTCAGGTAAGATATTCAGCTTCTCTGAGACTCAGTTTCCTCATTAAACAGTTTAACATTTATTGTACATTGGTTATGTACCAGGAATTATGCCATGTGTAAGGTGCGTACACAACATGGCTACTAAAGCAATGCGTCCCTGAGTGCAGAGAGCATACCATTGGTTCTATGCAAGACTAGATGATACAGGGAGGTAGCATCGGATACCAGTGAATCACAGAGTCAGGAAGTTACTCTTCTAAAATGTCTTCGAAACCTTAAGATTTCGTCAAGGAGAATTTTCGGTCCTGTGCCAGTGTGCTTTTAAGATCTTAAGCTCAGGACTTTTTACCTGGACTAGCCAGAGCTGAATCCCTTTTATTTTTAGACTGTATTGATACTACCTTCTACTTAGGCAAACAACATAGGTAGTTGTTTAAAATAAAGTTCTTAATAAGCTAAAGCCAACCACATAAAGAAATTGGTAATAGTATTGTTTTGTGGATATAGCAGGAATTGTGTGTAAGCAGTTGTCATTTGGAAATCTTTGAACCAGAGTCACCTTTAAATTTTTCTCAGTTTGTGTTCCCTGGTAGCAGATAGTGAGAAAAGGATTCATGTGAAAGTAATTTTTGGGAGGAGGTATTTCCAGGAAAATCTGGAAGGGGATCAGGGAAGTTGAACCAGTAGGAGAAGAAGGACAAGGAGGGTGTGTTATTCAGCTGAGACTCAAGGAGGGCAAGTTTGCTTTTATTTGACAGGGCAAACTGGGAGATGGTGTATGTACGTTACACACTGGGGTTGTCCCCAGTAGGGGCAAGGGAGGTGGGGTATTCATACATCCTCACCCCTCCCATCAGGATATAAATTCCCAGGCACTTGTGGTTTTTTGTGCTCAAGGGGAAGTTGGCATCAGCACCCCATGACAAAGGGCCACGGGGGCTGGCTGCTGGGGTTGGGAGCCCACAGGGACTGTGTGGAGGGATCTGAGGTCATGTGGGGGGAGCCCCAGTAGCACCTGCTGCTGCAGGTCTGTCCCAAGTGACATGTAAGCCACTTGTTAGCCTTGTGCATTGGACATTTAGTTTAATCCTCAGGGTCTTGGTTTCCTCATCTAGGTTAAAATAGCAGTAGGAAAACTTTTAATTCTTCTGATGAAATTCTAGAATGTGAGAATGGTTAGGCATCTTTGACATTATCTCTTACACAAGAAAGCACCTTTATTGCAGAGAAATTAAATGTGGAAGACCATTTGTGCTGCCTGGGTCATAGCAGGAACTTGAACCCTGGTCTTCTGACTCCTATTCCAGGGCATTTACAGCTTCTAATTCAAGTGACGTAAATGTATTTTGGTCTTCGGGTATATTTTGTTTTCAATGTAAACTCTGTGGTTTGTGTCTGTACATGGCCTTGCTTGGTTTTTAAGCTTTTCTGAATTAAGGACCATTTGAAATTCTGCAAAGAGATATTGAACATTTGGTTTAATATTCCCATTAGACTTTGGCCTAATAAATCCTGGCTGAGCTTTTCTATCTATCTGCATTAAAAAGATATTTCTCTCAAAACTTGGTATTTTGGAGAAATGAGTTTATATATTTTTTTGTTCAGAGGCTTTCTTCTTAGGTCTGAAGTGTAATGGACCACAGGAACCTGGAGAGCTTACGAATTGGTGATGGTCTCTGTAACATTGATAGCATGTTGACCAAATAAAAGTTGCTGAAATGGGTTCAGGTGGTTGGTGATAACAGATATGTTTTTCTCAGCTTCCTATGTGTGGTTCTTTTAGGAAAAAAATATAGATGCTCAGGTTTCCTTTGACTGTTTAAAGAATCCCACGTATAGGTTGTACTTCTACTTTAACAGTGGTTTATAGAATCTTAGGAGAAACTTTGAAAAGGATTCAGCCCTAACGCAGAAGGCAGGACCATTTTGTATGGGCAGTGAAAACTTGTTTATGATCACTGGGACAGAAATCTGTGGGTTTTCTTTTACACTAGGTTATGGCTGTTACATGGAATCAAATTGGTGTTTTCAAGACTGTTTGCATTCGCCTTTAGTAACAAATACCGTAACTAAGACTGCAAAGCAGTATATATGGTTTGGTGGGTGAAGAACATAGGCCGGGGGTTGTGAGATGGGGGGGAATAGGGAGAGGTTGATAAAAGGGTATAAACTTCAAGTTTTAAACATGAATAAGGTCTGAGGGTCTAATTATAACGTGGTGATTATAGTTGATAACCAATGTATTGTATAATTGAAATTTGCTAGGAGGTAGAATTTAAATGTTATCACCAAAACAAAAAAAAACGGTATATATGAGAAGAGATGGAGATTGATGTGATAATTCACTTGCCGGGGCGGGGGGGGATGGCGGGGAGGGCAGTCCTTCCACAATGTATCTATATATCAGATCATTACATTGTATACTCTAAATGAAAAAAATATATATATATATCTTAGTTTTGTCATATCTCAATCAAGCTAGGGAAAAAATAAAAATTAAGCAATAGAAGGGCAAGCAAAACAAAACAAAACATAATAAAAAATACAGGTGCAGGCACCTGGATTCTAATCCTGACCCTGACCTTACTGGCTTTTAAGTTCTTAGGGAACTTAAACTCTCAAGACTTTATTTTCCACCTGTTTCAATAGAGGAACCACAATGGGGTGGGGGCAGGGAGCAGTGTGAAGACTTAACAGAGAGAGAGAAAGACTGCTGGGCATATAGTGAGCACTCAGTAAATGGTGGTGATGGTAATGGTATTAGGAGTGCTCGTTGTTTTGTTAGGAATGATAATACATTTTGTCTTTTTGTTTAATGAATTTAACATTTTCTTAATAGATCATTTTACATATGGGTGTGCTGTGAGGTTGGATTATTTAATATGCTTTCCTCAAATAGCAAGCTGAATAACTTACAATAAATACCACGTACATACAGGTTTGGCAAGGAAGAATCATTCTGATGGTATTCTCTCTGGATCATCAAGAGCATGTCTTAGAGAGTAAACTAGGTACCATATTATATGCAAACAACCTTCAGGTTTCCTTTTCACCCTCCTATGGGCCTCATTCTCTTTTTACCTCCTGTGCATAGACTCAGCATGCAAACATACACTCCCGTGTTTGTACTGCACTGAAGTAGGAGGTCCCCTCAAACATTGTACTTGGATGTCCATGTGCTTTTGCACGTTATGTTTCCTCTGCTGGAAATGGGCTTTTCCTGACATCACTCTGTGTTATCTTCAAGATTTAGCCCAAATGGTACTTCTTACAATGTTTTCTGTGTTTTCTACTATTATCGCTTCCCTACCCCCTCCAGCAGCTGAGTCTCTTTAATCTTTGTATCTCTAGCATCTAGCACATGAAAGTTCTGTAGAATGAGTACGTCCAGTTGCTATTTAACAGATGTTTACAGTTAATCAAAGGTAAGGAGTTGCTGCTTTTGATGGATAATCATTAACTTTAAATTATCCAGGAGGGGGGTGCCTGGGTGGCACATTCGGTTATGCATCCCACTCTTATTTTCAGCTCAGGTGATGATCCTGAGCTGAAAATAAGAGTGGGATGCATAACCCAGGATGGGATCCTGAGGTGATGATCTCAGGGTTGTGGGATCGAGCCCTGTGTCGGGCTCCATGCTCAGTGGGGAGTCCTCTTGAGACTCTCTCTCCCTCTCCCTCTGCCCCTCCCACTCATGTTCTCTCTCTCAAATAAATAAATCTTAAAAAAAAGTTATCCAGGAGGAAGTTAGGCTACCTGGATGGCATTATCAGAACTTGAAAAGTTGAGAATAATTCTCTTTCTCATTTAATAAAAAAATGCCCATGAATAACGTAAAAATTTGATTGAGAAAAAAATCAGACATTGCTTGCAGACATTTTCCTCCAGCCTCCCTCTGCCCCCACCATGTGAAAATCAATTACTTTATCCTTTTACTTGAGGAGCCCTTTAATAAGTGTGATTTGGAATAGATTGTAACGGAGAAGTTAAGTGTTGATGGTTTAATATCTGGTCTTAATTTTCAGGCTGGGGAACTTCGTGCCATATCTCTAGTTGGCACATCTTTTCTATATTATTTACAGCTTTTAGCACGCTTTTCAGTTAGAATTTAGTATACTAAATGGCAACCTTGTAGATAAACATGGCCGTAGTTGGAAAAGGTTTTGGTTCTAATGTGAGATCCGCTTCATAGAGAACAGACTATTTGAATCCTTTTTTGGTTCATGTTGTTGTCCTAATCCTAACGTCATGTTTAGTTTTCAGTTTACTTGGTGGCTCCTGATGTTTCCATTTATTTTGTGGTATGAAGTGAAAGAACAAATGGCTCTGTGAGATAAACTGCGGGGGTAGTAGAGCCAAAACCTGGTCTTTTTAAAAATATTTCATTTGTTTGGGTGTGAAAACTATTTTAGAGAGAAACCTTTTTGATTTAAAAAAAAAAAGTCCCTTATTTTGTCATTATCTGGATATTTTATGCCTCTTTGCCCACCAAGGCTGGCTTTTCCTGTCACTAATCTAAGTTTTTACTAACTCTCTCAAAATAGGATGGCTTCTAGCTTGACAGGTAGCACTTGGCTTTATACCAAAACTTCAGTTCTGGTGAGAGTTTGAGAACATTTTTTAAAAACGATTTTGACGACTAAAGTAATATTTTGAAGGCATGAAATTGCTGACATACAATGATTGATAGAAAAGAATAGTCTTGGATAAAGCCTATGCATATTAAATATTTTGGATGTCTGGTCTAGACAGGTAATAGTATGCCATTTCTAATTTTATATCTGAATAAGAAAATTTATCTTGCACTTACTATAAAAAACTTTGAAACTACAGAAATACATTAAAAGACCATAAAGATATCCTGCAGTCACCTGTGCACTGGAGAACACCATGGTAAATAATAATGTAGACCTTTTCATTATTTGGCACACATGTGTATTAGGTATATGTATGTATTTTCTTTTAAACAAAATTAGAATCATACTAATTAGATAATTTTGTTTGTTACTTCCTTCCCACTTGACATTCAAATCAGGAATACTAAACTATGCATTAAAATTTTTGCAGGTATTATTTCTGATGCCAAATACTTTGTAGAAAAAGGAGGCTGCACTCAAATAGCTGTCCTAATTTATTTTGTCATTTGCTTATTAGTGGGCATTTACATGATTTCTGATATTGCACTGTTTTAATGTTGTGGTGAACATTCTTGAACATAAGTTTTTGTTTACTAATCAAGTAAATTTTTTAGATGTTTTTCAGATTGCCCTCCAGAAAGGCTGAACAAATTTATACTCCCTGTAGTGATTAACAATAACAAGAATAATAGTGGCTCCTATTTATTGACAATTTGTTTTGTATTATATGCCGCATTCTATTCTAAGCACTTTGTGTGGGTTAACTTTTTTATTCCTCAAAAAACCTAGCCTCCTTTCAGAGATAGAAGAAATTGATATGCAGTGTATGAAAATGTATGTTGTGTAGTACCTTGACCTGTATCAAATATGATTAAAAAAAAGCTTTCCTGTTTATTGGATGGGAAATAACCTCTCATTATTTCATACTGCATTGCTCTGATACTACAAAGATTGTACATTTTTTTCGCCTGCCAGAAAGCAAACGTTATCTTTCTCTGTCTTAGGAAGAAATTTGATTCTGAAAATCTCCTAAGACAAATTCTAATTCTCATGAGTCAAAAATATAGTTATTGTTAGAGGAGGTGGGTGGGGGGATGTGTTAAATAGGTGCTGGGTATTAAGGAGAGCACTTGCTGGGGTACCTGGGTGGCTCAGTCACTTGAATGTCCAACTCTTGATTTCAGCTCAGGTCATGATCTCAGGGTTGTGAGATTGAGCCCCACTTCAGGCTCTGCACTCAGTGCAGAGTCTGCTTGAGATTCTCTCTCTCCCTCTCCCAGTGTCCCTCTCCCCACTCACGGGCTCTCTCTCTAAATCTTTAAGGAGGGCACTTGGATGAGCACTGGGTGTTAAATGTAAGTGATGAATCACTAAATTCTACACTTGAAACTAATATTACACTGTCAACTAATGAATTTAAATAAAAATTTGGAGAAAGAAAAAATATATAGTTACGATTAATTTCAATAGGAAGTTTTTGAGTGCATGGCTGAACTCCAAAATTAGCACCAGTTTATGCTAAACAACACTAAATCCTGTTAAAATGGACAGTTTCTTCAGGAGTTAAAATCAGCCACCATAACATGGCATACATAACAAAACAGTGTCCTTTATTACTTACTCTGTAACATGTTTGTTATCCATATTCCTTTATCTTTTTTTAGCTTTACATATAGTGCACTTAATATTGTAAGTATTGAGTATCAATGAACATTTGGTAAGTGCACTATATTTTACATATAGTGCACTTACCAAATGTTCATTGATACTCAGTGTTTATGTAATGGAAACTTTAATACAAGTCCTGCTTAAGAAAACCATAAAGTATACAGAAAAAAATCAATGCAAACAATATATGAGATAATCAGTATTAGGAACTGTCTACCCATGAGCACACACAGAAGAAATATAAACATATAAGGCTGCTTGCTTGATGTGTCTTGTTTCTTAGTTTTCAGCTGCACACAAGGCATGAGGTATCCAAAACGAGCCTTGTAAATGTAAATAATGCCATGTATGTCAAACTAGGTTTATTAAATGAAACTGCTCGTTAAGTTGAATTCTTGTAACCTGTTGGATGTATCTCAGGGTCTTAGTATCTTATAAATAAGTGAGACTAGGGAGGAGGACTGAAGTTTATTGCATGCTGTGTTGCTCAGTTAAGCCTTTTAACTGAGCTTCACCAATGGAAGGTTTAGGGCAAAGAGGCCATGTGATTAGATTTCAGTTTCCAGAAGACCGCTTTGGTTACTGGACAGAGTAGAATATAGCCACAAAAGTAGAGGCAATGAGGCCAGAGTTAGGATGCTGTTTGGAGTTTCTTTGGAAAGATCCAAGATGATTCTTAGACTACGTCCATCAGGATCACCTGGGGTACTTGTTAAATGCAGATTTCTGGGGCCCCTTGGGTATAATCTGTGCCTAAAACCCAGGAATCTGCATTTTAACAAAATTTTCCACATTAGTGTTTGAGAGTCATGGATCTAGTGATCTTTAGGATCCATTTTAACTCTGGCACAGGAAAAAGAAACACTCGGGTCTATGAATTTTTGAATAAAGGAAAAGAAATATTTTAATGCCTTCTCATGAGAACTCATTTGAGAGTGTGTTTTGAAAAAATAGAGAACATTTATTGGATGCTTAAATAGGTACCAGGCATTGTCCTAATTGCTTTTGATAATTTTTTTCTTTTTTTTTGTTAGTTTCAGAGATAGAATTTAGTGATTCATTGGTTGCATATAACACCTAGTGCTCATTACATCAAGTGCCCTCCTTAATGCCCATGACCCAGTTACCCCATCCCCCACCCCCCTCCCCTCCGGCAACCCTCAGTTTGTTCCCTAGAGCTCAGCATCTCTTACGATTTGCCTCCCTCTCCATTTTCATCTAATTTTAGTTTTCCTTCCCTTCTCTTTGTTCATTTGTTTTGTTAAGATAATTTTTTTCTTAAGCCTTTACAACTGGGCAAGCTCAGCATTAATAACCTAATTTCTAGATGAGGCAACTGAAATCCATAGAATCTTAAGTTATTTTCAGTTAGGATGCTTTTGGCTATAAGTTACAAACTGTGACTCAAACTGGCCTAAGTAATGAAGTCTTCATCATTGCATATATCAGGGACTCCAGAAGTAGGGTGTGCCCCAGGTTAGGTGATTCAGTGGCTCGTGTATGTGATTGAGATTCCAGGATTTTTGCCTCTCTCTGCTATAAAGGCTTCGGTAGTGGTTCTGCCTTCACTCTGGAAGCAAGATGACTAGCATTTCTGGGAGAGAGACAAAATCTATAGGAAGAACAGAGATGCACTCTTTTTGTTATTCTCCTAGGGGAGGAAGTTCTTTCCATAAGCCTCTTGTCAGGCTTCCTGTCACTCCGCACTTAGGGAAGATTAGGTCATATGCTTACTGCTGCAATGGTCCTTGTCAAAGAGGTAGGATTCTCATCTTTGGCTGAGACTGCAGAATGGTTTAACAAAGATAGTGGGCAATCACCTAGTGTCTGCTACAGCATTGCTGGTGAGTGGCAGAGCTAGGATTTGAACCCTTTCTCTGTCAGATCCCAAAGTCTTCATGATTTCTCCTATGCCATATGCCTCCCTAAATCTCTGTTTGCTGTAAAGGCTTCCACTTGCACCTCTCCTTCTTGGTTTTTTGATGGCCAATAGCCCCAAATTATGTTCTAGTGTGTCCTTCCTGGCTTTCTTTATGGACCAAGCCTGAGCTGCTGGCCGCGGCGCAATGATACATTTGCATTCAGTGGTGTGTTGCCTCATGGCAGTTTGAACAGTGCCACACTTCAGCTAGGAGGTGCAGTGTCAAGTGCAACTACAGTCTGGAAATGTGTTGATGTGTGTCAGCTTGTAAATGATGCAGGGGCCAGTTTCTGAACCTTTGCAGGGACAGCTCAGCCCAAACAGAGCCCACTAAGTGCCACATTTTCTTCTTGATACCCACCGCAGTCCTGTGAGGTCTGTACCATCATTATCATTATTGACCATCATTCTCATTTTACCAAAGAAGAAACTGAAGCTTAGAGAGGTTAAGTAGTTTGCCTAAATTCACCCAATTTGTAAATGAGAGTCTAGATTTAAATTTAGGACCAGGAGACTTCAAACATTTTCATTTCAAACTTTTTTAAATTGTGAAATAGCCCAAAATACTGAAAAAAATCCCCACAACATATGTGTAGTTTCATATGGGATCGTAAAGTGAACATTACTCCCCAGAACCCAAAGAGAAAGTTGTCAGTACCCCAGAAAACCCCATCCTCACTTTGTCTATTGGTAGGTTAATTTTTGTGGTACTCATTCAGTTGTGAAACTTAAGACTCTTAATTACCCTGTTTAATTATCTTCCTTAGCACATCATGATATGGTGCAGCAGAAGCTGTGTGAACCAGAAATCTGAGGCATAGATGCTCCCCTTCTGTAATTGTATTTATCTGGGGCAAGTCACATTTCTTGGAAAAAGACTGGCATAACACCAAATAACTTTTAAAAACCCCAACTACCATTATTCAGATAAGGAGTTGGTTAACTGGAGAATGAAAATCAGATTGGAGGGCAGGTTTTGCTTGCTTTTCTCTTAATTTGGTAGTATGGTTATAGAAACTTTTAACAATTCCAGTGACAGACTTCACTCATTTTGAACACCAAGTGTTTTGTTCATTTATGTAAGTCAGTAAATTGCCCTTACACCTTATTGATTAAAATGTCCTAGCTCTTGAAGGACTCACAAGTATAATTTCTCTGAGACAGACTGTACTTTCGTTTTTTAAAATCCACTGTTGAGGTCTGTGCATGATAAAGTGGAACCAAGTGGTTATTAATTTTTCATTGAAATCTTCTGAATAAGTGTTTTCTCTTGCTTGGTTTCAAAAGGAGTCATATTCCTGAATCTAATTAGAGGCAGTTTATGTACTGTGGGCTTATTAAGATTCAAGGCACTTTTTTATTTTAGTCTGTCTGATATCCCTTTTTAATTTCACTTAAATTTGAATTACTCTAAACATCATCTGGGCATACTGAAGATACTCAATATTATTAATAACGATGATGTTGACAAATCTGTTCCATCTTATTCTTCTCAAATTCTATAACCTTATTCTTGATTCTGGATTGTACGTGCTGCCCCTCCCCTCTCTCTTCCTGTGGCAGAAATCAATAATCAATCATGACACTATTCTGTTGAGCCCAAACAAGGCCTCTGGGACTTTCTTCACGTAGCTGCCAAGCAGCTATTCCCAGCTGGTCCGACTTAGTAGGCTCTTTGCCATCCCTGATCCTGATGTTGGCTGTCTTAAGTCTAGATTTGCATATTTCTCCTTTTGACCTCTTGAGTAAGTTACATTATCAGCTGGTTGTTTTTTCTAAATCTCTGCCTTGGACTCCCATTTTCCTACCTATTTGAATGAAAATCTTTCCCTTTATGGGGCCTCTCTATAGTACCTCTCTTCCAGCGGGTACTCAGATCTCTCAAGCTGTGTACATAGTGTGTGCATCTAACAACAAACAACTAGACTTATCCCTTGACCAGTCCTTGTTCTTTTCCTCTGGAATTTGTTCCTCGAAGTGACTTCCTGTCTTAAAGTAAGAACTGTTTTTTTTTATTTAACAATATTGTACTGTCTCTGGAATGAGTGTTTCCTGGCCATTTGGAATAGAAAAGACATCTCTGATTGAATCCCTCCTGAATTTGTATCAGGCTATGTTTTCAGCATGACTGTGTAAGCTCATAACAGACTTAACTTTCCATAGCTAGTGATCATTTACTCAGGACAAAACCACAAAACTTGACTATTTGAAGGCTTTGGAGAATGAAGAAAAGCAGGGAGATCCTGGAGGGCAGTCAAAATTAGAAGGGACAGATAATACTGAGTTTACAGTTTTGTTTTGTTTTATTTTATTTTGAGAGCAGGCCATTGTGGTGTCTAAAATTCCAACAGAAAAACCTAGTCTTTCTGCTCTGAAGCACCAGAGGACAGAGTTCTGGGTAACCATGGCAGCTGGAAGGTACCCCAGAAAGGAGAGAGACAGAGAGAGTGAGTCCTGGATTCCGTGTGTCAAGTTGGCCCAAATCAGAAGGTATACTTGGAAGGGTACGTGTAAGAAGCTGACTGCAAGCGGCCCAGCCAAAGTAAAAAAGAACAGAATTAAGACTGGAGGTGCTGCCCGTGAGACTGAGTCTGAATATGTGTCACCCATGAATCACGCCTGACTGAGAACTCAGCTCTTTTCACTTATGTCTGATCCGTGCAATGTAAATACACGCCTTCCCACTGTTCAGTTGCCTGTCTAGGTTTCATATGCTTTGTTCACTCACAGTTGTTGGGTTTAGAAGGCAGGCAAGAGGTCTAAAATATTTAGATATTTAGAACCAACGCAAAGCCTCATCCAAGACGAGAGTATGATAGGAGATTTTAAGGAGGATGGTTCTGCCACAGTTCCTGTTTGAACAGAACAGTCGCTGGTGTGATGTGAAGATTCTCCTTACGCCTTCTGACATCACGCTTACCTCATGTGCTGTGTTTGCTTTTCAGAGTGAGGTGTTGCAAGCAGTGTTGAATATTGTAATAATCACAGTATTAATAAACATTATAGCTAATATTTTCTGAGCTCTCATTATATGACAGGCACTTTTCTAAGCATTGTACATATAATAATTCATTTTATTCTCATGGGAACTCTTTTATGATTCCTAGTTTATGGTTGAAGAAATCAAGGCTCAAAGAGGTTGAATGCACAGCTATAAAGTGGTAAAGCCAGGAGCCAAGAGGAAGAGGAAGATAGGTTAGTATGGTATATACTCCTGTGCATATTCTCAATAACTATTGTCCTCATGGAGTTCCAGTAGATTCCTGAGCAAGATAGATGTGAAAAATACCATTTCGGGCTACTGTGTCCTGTCAAGTTTACTGGCTTAAAGGTAGTAGGGAAAAGGTTAAGAAATACTAGTATAGGCCCAAAGAGTGAATCCTAATTTAGTTAAAGGTGTAGAAGATGAGTGAGTAGTTAGCTTATCCCAGATGAGTAAGATTCTGCCTAGGCCATTGTTTATTGACTCTTGGGGCTAAAATGCCGCTGAGATTTTTGTTCATGTTGAGGAGAAAATTACTGAGTTTAGTCAATTAGAATGAAAGATGGAAATAAACTTTGCTTACAAGAGAACTAATGGTTTACATTGTTTGGACTGGAATTCCTACCGGCACTTGACTAGAAGTTTGATGATGGTGGTGGTCCTAGTCAAGAACTCACAAAGGAAAGAGAAATCACTTCCTATTGTTGCACCAAAGAACTTTCAGTGGTACTCTGAGCACAGCAGTATAGTGGTCAGACGCCACAGGATCTATATGGGTACAAAAGGAAGCCCTTACAGCATTAGGCTTAGGTAATATATAGAAGGTGTCCAGGCTGGAGATGTGATCTTTCTGCTCTGTTCCATATTCTTCAGACCACATGTGGAAATTTGTCGTCTCCTGAATACCGTGTTATAAAATGGACCCTTTATTCCAGCAGTGGAGTAACTTGTGTTGGACGAACAGATAACACAAAGCAGAGTGATAACCTCTGGACAAAATATGCAAAATATGACAAAACTTCTAAAATGTTAACATATTTGAGGGTGTTGGAGAGTAACCAAAATTAGGTAGAAACTAGAGAGGAGTCCGTCCTTGAAGGAAAGGACCTGCACTGAATGAGATCCACATTTATGTAGCTTTTCCTCTGAGAGCCCTTCCCAACCCACACAATGCATCAAACAGCTCTCCACTGAAATGTTATTTTTCCTCATTTGCCTAATGATGTTTAAGCCTCACCATTGCCAGGAACACTTATTGACACTGATAGGAAGCATTGTTCTTTCATTGATATTTACCTAAACTAGGTATTTTCTTGGCATTTCATTATGGGATATTTATTTAGTTTCAAGTAGACTTGGGGACTTACATTATTTGATAGGTTATAGGACATGAGGAAATCAAATAAGAGAATGAAAGAATCAGAGTATATTAACCATTAGGGTTTTGATTTAGAACCTGGTTTTTGAAAATGTGCAAAATTCATTTGCTTTTTCCGTGTTTTAAAGGTTTGACCTCTGTGTAAATGACTTTACTACTGAAACTGATTGCAGTGTATTATAATGTTTTTGAATATTGATATAATAAATATTTAATAGATACATTTTGCAAGTGAGTACTTCATCTAGCATGGAATTAGAGAAGTTTTACCTGAATCAGCCTCTGAAATAGTCAGAAAAACATCGTGTCCTTTTGAATAACCTTAAAAACATCTTACTTTTCATTATTAATTTGTTCTTGCTTTTGGTTTCTGGCATAAGCACATTAATTAAAAAATGCAGTACATGTACATTCATCCTTCTATACTTGTGGATTCTAGTGAGGAGTGTGGTAGGAAAGCAAAATTTTACAAGCACAGATTTGTATTTCAATAAGAAGGATATGAAATATTTTTGTACACATTCGTTAAATCTGGGAAAAACCAGTAGGCTTCTTTGCTTGGCCGTCTAGATGATTATGGCGATATAATAGTTATAACGATGAAAGCATTTTGTGAGTATCTGTTTTGTGTTAGGTACTGTGATACATGCTTCAAAGGAAGGCTCTCACTGATGACAGATGATAACCTGACAGTATAGTGATTATTAAGGTCACAGGGCCCACAAGGTTGGTTTGAATCCTTGAGATCTTGGAAGAACTTTTTAATATCCTTGTACTTCAGTTTGCCGTCTACAATCAGGGATAATTTTTTTCCTACCTTGCTATTTCCAAGTGAACACACTGGGATGGAGTTGCCTTCCCTCGTCATCTCTTATGTATGGTCATGGTTATTATTGTACAGGGGCCAGAGCTCAAAAGCAGGTCTCTGTCTCCAGAGTCCATGATTGTAACCACCTTACAGTATGCTGCCTGACACATAGTAGGTGCTCAATATATATGCTCCGAAGTGCATCTCTGTAGGGTCTGTTTTTGTACTTCCTCGTTGGGCCATTTGTGGATAATATGTGGCAGAATGCAGAGAGAAACTTCTCAGCTTTGGAGTCTTAGGGATAAATGATGGGCAGATGGGCCGATACCTGTATAATTCTAGAAATGTGACTAGTGAACTGTTAGTCCAGGGAATGCCTGGCCTTGTCTAATATATTTTACTGTCATGAGAACCACAGTTATTTGTCTGCCATAAATGCAAGTCAGTGACCCCAGTTTTAGATCGAGAGTCATTTTATCAGTGGTCCTTATATCTAATTAATTAACTACTGTTCAGCGAATACTTATAAAACACCTCTTCCATGCCAGGACTGTACAGGCATAGGGATGCATTTGTGAATGTATCGGGCGTGGTTTTTGCCTTGGAGACCATTATCGTCTCACAGGATGTGCTAGACGTTAACGAATTACATGAATACACAATTGCACTTTGAGAGATGCTGAGAGGGCATATGATGGACCATAGGGAGAAAATTTAGCTTGGGAGGGGAGTGCCGATATGGGTTTTGGTGGGGGTCAGCAAACTTTCTGTACAGGACCATATAGTAAATATTTTAGGCTTGCGGGCCTTGCATTCTTTGTTGTAACCACTCCGTCATTGCAGTGTGAAAGCAGCCCTGGACAAAATGTAAATGAATAGGTGTGACTGTGTTCCAGTAGACCTTTCTTTACAAAAATAGGCAGGTGGGAAGATATGTCCAACTGACTATAGTTTGTTGACCCCTGATTTAGGGAATCTGGAAAGGTTTTTCCGGAGAAAACTATTTATTTGAAAAGGTAATTTATTCCCTTGGTACAGAATTCTAAAAGATACATAGGGTCTTATAGTAAAAATGACATCTCTCCCACCGTCATGCCCTTCCTTCGAAGAAAACACTCTTGCCAGTTCTGGGTGGGGTGTGTGCGTATATAGTTTATTTTATAAGTCACGCCTATAAATGTGAATAGACTTTTTAAAGGCCCTGTATCTGGTAAGCTGAGTTAGGCAAGTGTTGTATGGGAAAAAGCTGGTGCTGCCGCTTCTGGGTCTGTTGCTGTTCATTGATGAGAGGGAGCTAGGGAAGTCTACTCATAGTCGTCTTTCCCCATCAATAAATGGGACACAGACTTTCAGTGCTTAAAATAGGTGAGGATTCATGAAAATTAGTGTCTACTCCTGAGATACTCTGATAATAAAAATGATATTAGTGTGAGGAGAAGGAGCATTTCTGAAATTGCCATGGAATGGCTTAGAAAAATGAAATTTACAATCTGGAGCTTCTTATGCTGCTTTCACCTTTGTAATTTAGAGAAGGAACTGTTCTCACGTAAGCCACGTGTGTGTGGCAGTTTGCTGGAAACCTGGATTTGATAGTCCCTGGATGAAATTTTCCATCTTTATTTCCTGTCATGGAATCACAGACTGACTTAATCCATGGGCTATTTTGCATCTTCTCAGTTGGGAGATAAAATAGCATAACCAGCATCTTCCACTCCCTTCCCTTGTGCCGTGTGCCTCTTGAAGTAGACCAGGTCTTCATCCTCTTCTCCCATGATCTGGACTGATGAGAAAAGGCCTTCGAGCCGGCAGGCTGATGACAGTCAGAGAGGCTCATCAAAATCCATAGGTTGTTTTGACTTAAAGCAATGTCTGACAATACCTGCACTGGGAAGCCACTTAGCTACTGAGGTAGAAATCTCTCCTGTGGGACTCTCAGTGCTGACGTAGGAAGGCATAAGAATGCAGGTTCCTCCTCTGGACTCCCAGAGGAGTTTTTCCCCATCTCTCAAATATAGGACAGGGGTCAGCAAATGTTTTCTTATAAGACCAGATAGTAGATATTTTAGATTTTGCAGCCATCTGGTCTCTGTTGTGACTACTCTGCTCTGCAGTTGTAGCCCCAAAGCAGCTACAGACAGTGCGTAAATGGGGAGACAGAATACTAACGCCTTTGTATTGTATTTTCAGAAGAGTTGATTAAGACTTAGTGTTCTAGGTGCTATGGACTGAGTGTTTATGTTCCCCCTAAATTCTTATGTTGAAGTCCTAATCCCCAATGTGATGGTATTTGGAGGTGGGGCCTCTGGGAGGAAATTAAGTCATGAGGATAGAGCCCTCGTGAATGGGATTAGTGGCCTTATAAGTAGAGAGAGGATCCCTCTCTCAGCAAGAAGGCGGTTGTCTATAAGCTGGGGAGAGAGTTCTTGCCAGAACCCAACCATGCTGGCAGCCAGGCTCCAGAACTATGAGAAATAAATGTTTCTTGTTTAAGCCTCCCAATCTGTGGTGGTTTGTTATAACAGCAGGAGTTGATGAAGACACTAGGCAAGTAGGTTTTACCTGGCGTTTCAGCTCGTATTGATGGTATCCAATGAAGCACTGTGTGATAAGGATTTTGAGCCTAAGGCTATTCTTTGGGTCAATGAAGGCGATTGAGTAGTGATATCTGTCATAAGTTCAGATTCAGGGAAGACTGGCACGAGTGCTATGTATCTTTCATCCTTGCCCCTAGGAATGCCTTGAGAACAAAGACTGCCATTTATCTTTACATGTCAGATACTTCTAGTAAAATATGTAAAAGTTCAAGAAAGGCTTATCAAATGAATGGACATTTAGCTTGACACCTTCCTACAAAACCACATTTAAGCTGTTTATCCTGCACAGTCATTGTCACTAAATGCTTGTAGCATTCATATCAATATCTTTTTATTCTAATGGTTTTCCAAAGACAGGAAATTGATTGTATTCTATGTTTCATGTTTTTGGCTATCAGTATTTTATCTTTTTATGTAACAGAATCACTAATGTCTACATTTTACATTGTTAAAAAACTCAAGTCAGTCAAGTAAATTTGAAGATCTAATTGGCTTTATTAAAGGATCCATGAATTGGGCAGCCTCTCATCTAGCAAATAGCTGGGTGCTCCTAAGAGATGTCCAAAATGGAAGATTTTTATGGGGGGGGCAAGAAAGTTATAAGCAAAAGAAAAGAAAGGATTGTTTCATGCAAGATCACCTTCCCTTAGTGGCAAAGGATAAGAGGTCTTTTTATGCAAAATACCTCATCTTCCTTTGGAGGATGGAGATGGTCCATGTGACAGATAACATAATTGGTGCTTTTCAGAAAATGTGTGATGGACAGGTTAAGACTTATTCCTCGGTAGGTTGAAACTGTAGATAGGTTAGGTATTAAGCCCTGGTTTGGTGACTTCCCCTGGCCCAAGTAATGCCATTTTGGACCTGTGGTTTTCTTTTTGACAACATGATTTCCTCTAGCTCTGTTCTTAATACATTTGTAACTAAGACCTTTATGTTTCTTACAAATAATATGAACAATACAGTGCAATTAGAATTTGTATTAACATTTTTAAAAAATATGTAGAATGGTTAATTAGGAGGATTTTTCACGTGTGCTTCATAAAACTGGTTGCACTTCTTTATAGTAAATAGAGCATTGTGCCTTATATACTTACAGTACTCTGAATCCTTTTTTAACAAGTGTAAGACACATTTCATGGCTGTATCATAACACTTATCTTTTGTGTCTTTAGGGTTGCAGGATAAGGGACTGCTATAATCCCCGTAAAGTTGACTTTTCTATCACATTATACATGGCACAATAGAAAAATATATATTTGGTCTTTGACACAAAGCTCTTAAAACCTTTGGAATTTTCTGAGTGGTAGGAATGTCTTTTGTTATTTGTAATGAGCACCTTCAGCCACACGTGAGTGTATGCTCTCTAAACAGCTTAGAGGGTTTCTGGGGATTGGCAGGGGGAGCTTAGAAGGTTGGAACTTTCAGTCCCCTCCGTCACCCCACCTCTGGGTATGGGCGGGGGCCTGGAGATGATGGAGTTCAGTCAGCAGTGGGCAGTCATTTAATCAGTCATTCCTGTGTGATGAAACCTCGATTTAAATTCTGAAACAAGGAGATTAGGGGAGCTTCCAGGTTGGTGAACACATCTCAGTGCTGCCGGGAGGGTGGTATATCCGGAGAGGGCAGAGAAGCTCTGTGCTATACCCTACACTTTGCCCTCTATATCTCTTACATTTGGCTGTTGCTGAATTGTATCTTTGTTAATTGTAAGTGAAATGCTTTCCTGAGTTCTGTGAGTTATTGTAATGAATTATTGAACTTGAGGAAGTGTTCATGGGAACCCCTGCATTTGTAGTTGGCTGGGAAGAGGTGTGGGTAGCCAAAGAACCCCATTTGCAGCTGGTGTCTGAAGTGGGGGTCATTTTGTGGGGCTGAGCTCTTAAATTGTGGGGTCTGTGCTAACTCTGGGAGTTAGTGACAGAGTTGAATTGCTGGACATCTAGACTTGATGAAGAACGACATGTATTTGATACTAGGAAACATCATAATGTCTATTCATGCCAATGCATAACTTACTGTAGGGCTCAGTATCTCTTTATATTTGGCAGAAAGAACGTTCTTATGCCAAAGCATCAGTGAAATGGATTATGCTGAGGGGAAATGTTGAGGCTTGGCAAACCCATGACAGCCTACCTCAGACTTTCTTGTGAGGTGTGTCTCTTGTTCCTTCTTTTCTCTTCCTCTTTCTCTCTCAGCCTTCTCCCCTCAGACTGAGAAGCTTCTCCTGTGTTGTGTACAACAATTAACTCTGTCCCCAAACTTGTATTTCGCTCATCAAAAAGCCCTGTAGTCAACTAGACTCCTTTTCTTACATTTGAGTTTAGTGACCCTCTGTCACTGATTGAACATGCCCTTCTGGGCATCTCATCCATTCACCCCAAATAACTTATCAAAATATTCCTTCCAGCTGTCATCCTGAGAGACTTTGGGTGCAGATCTGCCTTCGTCCATCTTGTACATTCATACATGCATTCATTCAATAAAAAACTGAATTGAGTACCTACTATGTGTCTTGGGGTGCTTTAGGTATTGGGCATTCATTCTTGAACAAAACAAGTGTTTGCTGGATGCAGGTGGTGTCTTAGTTCTGTAAGTATATAATATTAATTACAAGTTAGAATGTATGAAACAGGGAGAAGCATTGACTAAATTGTTCGGTATTCATACTTTCCTTTCTATTCCTGCTTTTATCGTTTGGGGTCTAGTCAGAAATATGGAAACGACACTAGTTATTTTAACAGGATTTTAACCTAGAGAATTGATTAAGGAAGTATTAGAGGGCAAATAGAACTCTGACTCAAGCAGAGATTGGAAGCAACTGGGGCTCCCGTAGAGCTTGAAAAACATGGAAGGGGGCATCCTGCAGAGTGGGAACCCAGAGCATTAAGGAAGTAAGAGGCAGTGCCTGGCTGGTTCCCATGGCTCTGAGGCTGGTCCAGGAATGCTGGCAGAACCTATAAACTGCACCCAACTGCTCTTGGAAGCAACTGCTACTCGCTAGGATGAAGAGCTGTGGCTGGGGCTCTGATGATAGAACACCAGGCAAACCACAAGGAGTAGATACTTTCTCTGTCCTCCAGCCTGTTAGTCTCCCAGTGGTGCCTCATATTAGCGGAACCTAGTGGGAAGCCAGCTGGCAATGGAGAAAGTAATTTGCAGAGTTTCAGCCCACCAAGCGGTGAGCACCTAGTAGAGAGGTTTGGGAGCTGATAAAAAAATAATAGCTTAAGAACTGGCACATCACTAATAGGGCCCAAGTTTGGGAAAACTATATAAAATACAGTTACATTTTTTTTTAATGGTTGGACTTCTCAGGACATTTAGTAAGACACGTATTGAGAATCTCTAACTAAGGAAAGCAAAATTATGTATTGCCCAAATAAATGACCATGAACCTTCCTTCTTTAATTTCTAGCTCACTGATTTGTTTTCTGATTATATTCCCTCTACTTTCAGCATTGTCTCTCCCTTTTTTTCAATGATCAATTTTAAAATTTCAAGATTTGTAGTTAATTTTTTGGTGGATATAATGTCTTCCCACATCTCTCTGATTTATTATACTTTTCAAAGTGGTTTTGTATTGTATCCTCCATGATCTTTTTTCTTCAGGTGTTAGTTCTTCTGTTTGCTTCTCTTTGATGATGTTGGTGGGCCTCCATTGTTTAATAATTCTTTTTTACTGTGCTTATAGCAGCCCAGCATCAGTAACTGTGGGAGAGGTACAGAGGGTGTGGCCATGTGGTAGGTGCCAGTAACTGGGCTTTTCCCCATGTGTCAGAGGTCGCCTGGGGCACAGTGTCATCTCTTGAGCCCCCATGCCCCACAGTTACTGCTTTTGTCTAGGAACATACCCTGTGCTACATCGGTCATCCTGATGTCGCGTTGGTGCCTCTTCTGTTCTCTGTGTCTCTAGCTTTCAGGTTTAAAATATAACCAGAGCTATTTCCACTTTTGGTACAGTCCTATCCTGTGCTCTTTTAGCTGCGGGATTCTACTTCATTCTGTTTCTTACTCGCCTGCAGTTCTTCAGGGACTCCTCTCAATTTCTGGTTTGCCAGGCACCCACTGCCTTCTTTATTATTTTCCCCAGTGCTGCCATGAATAATTTGTTTAAATGTATTGTTCCAATCTCGTGTTCTTCCTTCCTGTATCTCCCCTTTGCTTGACACTATGTCTGGCCCTGTGGAGTAGGTGATTCTTCGTGTCCAGTGGATTGCTCTTGGGGGTTGGTCACAAGGTGTCAGGTTACTTCTCCAGACTTCAGTATGGCAGCATTTCCTTGGGGATATTTCCTCTGTCTTGGGAAGGTCTAGTGCCTCAACAATAGCAGGATCTATAGAGATCAATTTTTAGATGACTGTCTGCCTTCATAGAAACAGAGGAAGTCCTCAGGAGAGGAGATACTAGGCTATTTATCCTTGGGTAGTAGTCATTGGATGCTGGCTGGATCCGGCTAGCTGGAAAGTAATGGAATACCATATTTCCACTGTGGTAGCATTTCTTGCCTCTGGGGTTGCTTCTTGATCTCAGACGCATTGAAAACGGATTTTACAGAAATCTTTTATTTTACTTTCCAACAACCTTGTAAGGTTGTAGTGGTTCATATTCTCATCTAACATTAAGTAAACAAGGTTGAAAGGTCACCTGCCCTAAGTGGCCGGGGCAAAGACAGCCTGAGTCTTCACCTCTCCCTCTTAGGCCCATTTCTCACTGTTGGCTCCTGAACCTGTCATCAGGACATTACCGAGCAGATGCCATATTTTGCTCTTTTGTGTCTCATTTTCTCTGTTAACTTCTGGTTTGGACCAGTTGTTAAATTGTAGTAATATCATACAGCATTTCACTGTAGGTTTCTAAAAGAAAAACCATGAGGATTAAACATTCTTGAGATTTCTTTGCTTTTATTGAATCTCCCAATTTTAAGAGGATATGCTACAGTTAGAATATTATTTTCTTTGCTGCTTGGATATAAAGTGTCAGATTGTCTGTTTTCCAAGGGTCAGATTGTCCTCTTGTCTGTGTGTGCTTTTCGGATTTTTCTGTCATTACAGCGTTTTTTTTCAAATGAATGACAGTAATTCTTTCAAAAGTTTTCTGGAGGATAGTGAATGCCATGTACCCTACACTATTTTCAGGGATTATTTTGAAGTTTCATTTTCATGTTATCAGGTTTTCTGAAAGCTTGCCTTGAATTTAACTTCTGTGGTTTATTTGCACAGATGTAAGTAAGATTTTGTGATTCTCCCCCTCCCCCACTCCGGCTAAAGAAACTCAAATTATTGCCAGAGAAGAGATGACTAATGTGAATTGAAAGATTTGGCATTCACTTTTCTTTCATAACTAGGACATTATATGTAGAGTATTGAGGAGGGCAATGGGATTTAATACTCGAGATTGTAATTTCTTCTGTAAATGGGGATTCTGACAGTGGAAATGTGAAAAAAGGGGTACTCTCTATAATGTTGTCACCTTTCTTAATAGAAAATTCTAAGATCTAGTTTTTCATAGTGGCAATATTTTATTCATCAACAAGAATGGAATCAATTTCTAAACACAAATAGTGGACTTGGAACCTTGCAGACACCAATTATCATTCTGTACAGCAAACCTTCAAAATGTCAAAGAGACAGTCTCAGGAATTTCTCCAGCAAAGGTCACTCATTTACTACTCTCTGAGTCATTTCTTCAGCATGCCAGGGTGACAGGCGAACCTGTGAGATTAAGTTAGCTAGGTCGCTCAGAACTGCCACTATAAAGAAGCGATGAGAAGTCTATTTCTATCAGGTAAATCCCATTAAACTCAAATGTATCCTGAACTATTAAGCACTGTTAGATTGTTAGAAGGAACATGAGTGGGTTGATTGAAATAAAGTCTGCCCCTTGCAAGCTTTTCCTGAATTTATTGGATGGGACTTCTGGGAGTAATTTAAGGAGGGCTAACAAATTGGGAACTGAAGGGGGTGGAGGAAGGAAGGGGGCAGGGCTCTATGAAGGAGCTAGATCTGATGCACTGAGATGTCATATTTGACCCATTGTCATGTCTGTGTTGAACACACGTATGCCAAAGCCCTATCACATACCTTACATGTATGTTTCCTCCCAGCAACCCTGGAAGGTTGGGTACTCTGTTTTATTAATAGCTGTGCTTTACTTGCTCAATATCACAAGCTCATTCCAGGTGGAGAACTTGAAAAACACCCCTGTAGGGCTTTTCATACTGATGATGTTTTTGTTTAATGTGGTTGAGGAAAAATATGTAGTATTTTCCCTTCTGACCCTCATAAATAGTGAGAGTAATAGTCTGCTCTAATGCATGTGTAAATGTGTAAAATGGATGGCTGGGGTTAGCTGAGCAATTAATGGCCTCAGATTGATCAAGATTGAGCTCATGGCTGTTCTTTTATTGTATTCTTTTGAATTTGATTTCAAGTCAGCACTATACTTGAGACTATTCTTAGAATCTTAAACCCCCTTTTGTTACCAGAGAGACTCTTTGGTAACAGAATTCACTGGAGTGAATTGAAGAAATCACACATGCATACACGTGCACGTGCGCGAGCGCACACACACACACACACATTTTTATGGGATGAAACAGACATAATTTTCAGGACATAACTTCCAGAGTTATTCATTTTTGCCATAAGTGAGCAAAAGCCAGATTTTTATGAACATAAAACTGTCCTAAGACCAAGGCACTTGGCTGAAACCTTGGGCAGTCCATAGACGAAAACCAGTGTCTACTACCCCTTCCCTGAGCTCACTGTTCTACAAAGATGCGGTATTAGTGTGCTGGAAGGGCAGTGCCTAAGCATGTGGATGGACTCTTCACACTGGCTTGTCGAGCAAGGCGCTGCCGGCTTGGTAGCAGGTGTAGTAATGCCTCGAGGCCTTAGTTACTCATCATGAGCTCTTGGCCTGCCATGATCTCAGGGTTCTTCCAGATCTTATCTTCTATTTTTTCTGATTGAAATTGTATTTTATACCTTATTTTTTTTCATTTTATCGATTAGTAAATCCATCTTTATGGAATCGTGTGGTTACTATATTTATTACACTAAGTGTACAATTATTTTTATTTAGAGAAAAATCAGAATATTGAGATTAATGTCATAGTCGTCCATGTGTCCAGGATGAAGTTTTAAATATTGCTGTTTTCTTGTATTTGCTCAGATCATTTTTAGTAAAAGATGTAAAGCGTAACTGATAAAGCTGAAGTCTCTTGGTGCCCCTTCCTCAAACCCATAGCCCTCTCTGACTCTCTAACAGAGTTACTATCCTAAAGTTGACATGTCACCTTCTAAACTTTGGCTATGACAACTTGTATATGTAGACGAGGAAAACACTTTTTCCTTTTACTCATCTTAGGTTCATTGGCCGAGGTCCTGCAAATGAGTCTACTAAATGACAGAGTAACTAGAGAAAAAGAAACAAGTTTATTAATAGGTACACATTCCCCTGGGAAAACTCACTAATCTGTGACTCAAAGGGGTAGTCAGAACTTGGGTCTATGTCGCATCTTAATACAAGAACAGTAAATTTGCAGAGAAGTGCTAAGCCAAAGGAAAAGGACTTTGAGCTCCTAGGGGCAGCAAACTGTAGGAAGGTAAATCTAGGGGGATGCTAATGGAAGATAAGGATTGGTAAAGTTTGTTATAGTGACTCCTATGATGCTGTCTTTGACCTAAGAGTGTAGACTTACGTCCCGTGATTAAGAATCATCCTGCCCTTTTTGGTGGAGGGAGAAGGGGAGCAGAGTTTTTCTTGTGTCTGCTTTTCTGGTATCCTCAGCTCAAAATAATCTTTATGCCTGCCTGCCTTCCCTCCTTCCTCCCTCCCTCCCTCTCTCCCTCCCTCCCGTCCTTCCTCCTACATGGTGTTTCTTTAATCAAGGGAAGCCTTGTGTTTTCTCCTTGGAAAGAAGCTGCAGATGGGCCAGTGTAGCAAGATAGGGCTAAAGCAGGGCAGTTTGCATGTTGCCCACTGGAATTAATAGTAAATAATGGAAGATGCTTGTAAGATCAAAGACCCAGAAGCTCTGATGTGGTGGAATGATGTATGGGACTCTCAAAAATTAAGCATGATGCAAAGGCCAGTTTGGGCAGAAAATCCAAGGTTAAGATTGTTGCTAAGGAAATGCTTCTTTTTTAGCTAGCAAGTATATAAAATTCACTAGGTTCATATGAACTGTGTCAAGTGTGTGTCTGTGTGTGTTTGTATCTAATACTAGATTCCCCTTTACCTTAAAGCCCACATCTAATTCATGAGTAAGCTTTGCTTCATCACCAAACTATATCCCGAATCCCTTCATTTCTCGGTTTCTACCTCCACTGTGCTTCTCTGTTATTTAGTTGAGGGTCTGCAAACTGGCCTACCAGCCAAAACTGTTTCTGCAAACAAAGCTTTACTGGAACACAGCCATGCCTATTCATTTATATATTATCTCTGCCTGCTTTATGCGACAAAGTTGGAGTTGCAGCAGAGACTCTCTGGCCTCAAAGCCAGATTTACTATTTGGCTCTTTACTTTTTACTATTTCTATTCTGCTGTTTATAGAAAAAGGTGGCTGACTCTGGGCTGGTTTAACGCAGCTCTCATAACTGGTTCCCTTCTCTACACAGAAGAAAACAGAGTGACTTTTCCAAAATGTGAACTCAATCTCACTCCCCCACTTAAAACTCTGAGTGAATAAAATCTAAACTCTGGACCGCAGCTTCCAAGCACCTTCATGGTCTGGTCCCTGCTTCCCCTCTCCTCCTCTCTGACCTAGTCTCCCCTAGCTCCTGCCCCTACTAACCCTTTCCTGCCGCAGGGCCTTGGACCATGCCTGCTAGGTTTCTCCCCAGCTTCTTCATGTGCCTGTCTCCTTTCTGTCTTCAGGTCTTTGCGCAGAGGGCATTTGCTCCCAGGTCACCTCACGGTGTGCCCTTTGCCTCCATAATTCCTCGTGTGTGTTATTTCCTCCAGAGCACTTCCCACTCTGTCAGTACATTCTCCCCTTCTGTGTTCATGTCCTTCTCCCCTGCCTCCCCTCCTAGGACCTGAGCTCTGTGACAGCAAAAGACCTTGTCTGTGCTGATGACCAGTAGACCTCATATTATGACCGTATTATAAATGCCCAGTGGAAAACTGTTCAAATAAATGAACAAAGTACAGATTCTGCCGGTTTCCCTGGTAGGAGCATGTATATGTTTACTCTACCTTAATTTGTTTTCCTTCTTCATGTAAATAAATCCTGCCCACTTCTGTTCACAATATAAAATTCAGGTGATTTTCCTCTGCAACACAGTCGACCTAGCACCCTCCACACTAGGGGATGGGCAGGCATTTCCGAAATGATGCTGTTCACTATGTTTAGTGCCTCTCATGCATTTGTTTCTCCTGTTGTGTTAACATGTTCATGTTTATCAGGGTTGTATTTTTCCCTCCCCTTCGTTCCTGCTGCTGGCAGAGCTGCAGTGCAGAGTTAGGGAATGAACTCTCCTCTGGGCATTTGTCCTTACTGCAAAGAGTTTTACATTTCTTTGCTCCTTAAAAACACATGCTGCTTTTCTGCTGAACCTAGGATAAAAAGAACAAGGCGGTATCTCTGAGAATCTTAATTCTTTTGACTTAGTGAAACCCATCTAGGAGCCTTTCATTCAGAGCTTCCCATATTTCCCTCCAGCCTCATGTTCAGGACAGCTCTGTACCTTCCTGCACTGAAATCTGTACACCACCTCCTGTTTCTCCTGCGGCCCCATTGATTGCTCAGGACCCACTTTTGTGGACTGAGGGTGGGGGGAGGGGACATTCACCGTTAGTGTTTCACTGAAGAGCAGACTGTGGAGTCAGGCACACCTGCATTTGAAAAACGGCCCTGCCTCTAAACGTCTCTTAGTCTTAGCAACACTTCGCTTCTCTGAGCCTTACTTTGCCCATCTGTACAATGGGCTTCTATCAGTTTCTTCCTTGTAGGGCTGTTGGGAGAATTAAATGAGGTAATGCTTGTCAAGTGTATAGTAGAATTTCTGTAACTTCATGGCACTGCTGCATGTCAGCTACGATTCGGTTTGGTTTAAAAATAGAAGATTTTGTCAGGGTACCCCAAGAAGCATTAATCCTAATCATAAACACTATGATCCAGTTTCTGGATGGTCTGCAAGTTGAACTTTCATTTCCTTCCTGGTAGGACAGGTTATTTATTTTTATTTTATTTTTTTTTTCTTTAAAGATTTTATTTATTTATTCGTAAGAGACAGAGAGAGAGAGAGAGAGAGAGAGAGAGAGAGGCAGGCTCCCCGCTGAGCAGGGAGCCCGATGCGGGACTCGATCCCAGGACCCTGGGATCATGACCTGAGCCGAAGGCAGACGCTTAACCATCTGAGCCACCCAGGCACCCCCTGGGTTATTTATTTTTAACAGATGCTGCCCCCTCCTTACTGTGGGGTCTTCAGGCAGACGGGTGTGTTGCTGTCAGAGACACAGTGCCCGAGGAGCAGAAGCGGCCCTGGGCTCCTCGTCTGATCTGAGTCTGCTCTTGTATAAAGGAGAGCCTAACTCTTGTTCCTCTTCATCAGGAAACTTGACTTTGCTTCTCCAGCCCCCGGCTCTCGAGAAGCCGCACATTCCGTCCGCACCGTTTGTTGCGGGGGCCCCCCTCTGTTAACTCTCACTGTGTCTGCTGCCTTGTCTTCCCTCCTTTTACATGGAACACTGTATTTTTAGGTTGGGAGTGGCAGTGTGGTTTTTGTCTGTGTCCTTCCAAGTCTTTTTTATTGATTTGGATTCACAGACTGACCCCCCCCCCAAAATAATCAATCAATCAGTCAATCATTTGGAATAATAGAAAGCCCATGGGTTTTTTAGACTTTGATTCAAATCCTGAATCACTTATCCGGCTGAGTAGCCTTAGACAAGTTACTTAATCTCTCTGACCCTCACATTTGCTCATTTGTGAGGTGGGAGTTACCCTGGCTCAAATGAGATGGAAAGTCAAGGTACTTAGCTCAAATGGCACATTTTCATTTGCTTACTAAGTGTGAGCTTTGGTCCTTCCTTTTGTAAATTACTGTCCTTTCTTTCTCTGTGACTGTTGAGTGATTTAATTATAGAGATTTCACTATTAGAGTTTAAAAATACTTCCCCAGATGCATTTAAAGCGAACAGCAGGACACTGTGAGCACTTCTTTATCATTTATGGGATCACCTACTATTTTTATTTTAGGGATTGTTCACTGTCTCCATGTTATACTTTCTCTCCCCCTTTGTACTTCTGCATTAAAGAATAATGGCAAAACATTCTTTTGAGTACTTATGGTCTGTTGGGCACTATTCCAGTAGATTTGCACATATTACTCATTTAACCCTCAGAGCAGCCTATGAGGATGGGCCTGTTAGTTTCCTCCATTTTGTAAGTGATCATGGTCTCTCTGTGCACCTGCTAGAGCATACAAACTCAGCCACAGAGCACTAAGTAATTGGTTAATCCATTTCCTTACACTGTGCAAAGTGGGGGTCACCTAAATGGAGAAGGGTGAGGAGCATTCCAGTTTTAGATAAAAAGGATGCTGTATTTCCAAAGGTGACTCAAAATAAAGGCCCCCCACTTTAGCCCGAACATCCAGTAAACTGTAACAAAGTGTCTGTACCCAGGTTCCTATGCTTTCTTCCACATCTGACGTCATTTTTTTCTTTTCCATATGCTTAGGCTTCTAACACGATGTTGCTTTTCTTTGTCTGTGTTTTTAGCATGTTGTCTTTCTGAAGGAGGAGTTGATAGAATTGCATCCAGGATTAAACAGAAAAGTACCATTATTATTATTATTATTATTGCTGCTATTATAATTTTCCTTTTATAAACAGGATTCCACTGAATCTCTTATACAGAGTGATAGTGAAGTGGCATCTTCATCAGAGCCTGTTTTAAGCAGGCAGGTCTTTTATTTTGTGATACCCATATTGAGACACATTGAGTTATATCTGTCTTTTCATGTGCACCAACACGTTTATTTGAAGCCTACTATTTCCTAGGTAACGTGACTAAGGTAGATTTATGGGTGCTAATTTACATACAGAATAACATTGGCAACAACTAAAATATAACAAACACATACCAACTTTTGGCCTGCCACAGCCCACTGAGCATCTGCCTTCCTTGCCATGCTTGCAACGAGAGGGGAATATATTTTCCTCTGAGTTTATAGCTAATTCCTTGTTTGTATTCCACTGTCGTCATTGCTGTTGAGAGCTTGAAATGAGGTTTAAGAGCCTCTTCCTATCTCACAGCAGGAGTTTATATTAGGGGTGGTCATTCTATGTAACAGAGAATGCATGCCCTCCTTGATTTCACACCACATTTGGAGAATTCTGCTGCCTTGAAGTAAGGGTGCGAGCCCTTCATTTCCAAGACAAGTTAATAGATGCTCCAGGCTGTGCGGTTGGGTTAAAGCCTAGGTTTGATCACTTCCTCTCAATGTTGTTTCTAAATAGATTGATTTTCATTGCACAAATAATAAATGAATGTTTTTCTATGAGAATTGTCTTAAAAATTATAGATTAGGGTAAATCTCCCTTTAATTGCCATATTTCTGGTCTGTCCTCCTCAAGTTTACTGGCATGAGGTTGGTGAACTTCACCTGGACCTTTCCCTGTACATGTACTTATACCTATACCTATTCTTAAAAGATAGAGAATGTTGCTTTGTGTGTGGACCTGTGTGTCAGACATATAAATGTTATTCTACTTTAAATATTGAAAGAAGTTGGCTGTTTTCTTTCAGTAATATGCCTTGGAGAACAATCAATGTTAGGACGTTCATACTTATCAGTCTAGGCTAGTCAATGAGGCGATTACAAGTTATTCCCAAGATCTCAGTGGTAAACACATCAAAGGTTTATTTCTCATTCATGCAAATGTGGGTCTGGTGACTCCAGGGCCAAGGCAGCAGTCTTTTCAGTAAGTCAGTAATCCAGGCTGCTTCAACCCCGTCACTTTACCCTCTCCACACGTGGCTCCCAGGACCTCGCAGCCAAGGAAAAGGGTCCTGGAGGGTTGTATGTGATTGCTTAAGAGTTTTGGCACCCTACCTACAAAAGAACTGAGGATGTAGGGGACCACATACTGGGTGCTATTGTGTTGCCACAGATATTTTGAATGCTTCATATTGTTAGAATGCATTGTGGTTTGTTCAGCCTATTTCCTATTTGCTAGGCATCTAGATTACCGTCCAACTTTATCCTTTATTATACACAACACTGTGCACAAGATCCTGGTACATATCCCTAGTACATGTTTCGCTAGGTTAAGCACCCAAAAGGAGACGTTCCAGTTCAGAACGTTGAACAGTGGTTGTTTGAGTTTTCATCAGTGCTGTCAGATTGGTTTTGAAGGTGGTCACACTGGTGTTCTCTTTGCATGGGTAGTGTGTGGGGAAGGCGCATTTCACCATACCTTCACCAGTAACATCATGAAACCTTCATTTTTGTTTTAATTTCTATTATCCTGGTTACTAGTGGGTCCACAGCTCTTCCTAAGACTCGGCTCTGCTACCTTCCTGAGGGAAGAAGCTTTGCTGTGGAGCATATCAGGCTGCGTGCAGAAAGACCGAGGGGGCGCGCAGAGCCAGTGGGCAGATGTGGCTCACCGAGTCTCCCTTTGGGGGGCGCCCAGCTCAATGACATTTTCTCTACTCCCTTTATTGATTTTTCTCCTCCTATGCTGCTATTTCAGTAGTCTCTACACCTCTAATTTTAAAACCATGGGGCGAAGGATGATTTCTCGGTCGTGTCATTTTTTTCTCTGTAGCTGTCTAATTTTGTGCTTTGAGTTTTCTTATGAATTTTTGCCTGCTTAGTCATTGTCTTTTTATCTCTTGGCTCTCTTTGTCTTTCCCCTCATTTTTCATTCTTTTTCTTCTGCCTCTGCTCCCTTGTTCCCACAGGCCCTTAAATCCTTATGCCGTGCTTTTCTTTTAAGTTGTATTACCCACTTCCATCCAAGCTTGGAAATGCTTGCTCCAGCGAAGAAACATGGAAGGGAAGGGAGCCCTGGAAAGGTCAGCATGAACATCCAGATGGAACTCACCCCAGGTGCCCACCCACCCCAGCTGTTTTGAGAACATAATGCTATTCCTAATATGGTCACTTGCCAAAATCTGTATGAAAGAAGGACAGAAAATGGGGATTAGTCTAGTTTTCCTCCTGCCTCTGGCTCACTAGAGGATCCTTAGACAGGTTACTTCCCATCTTTAGGCCTCAAGTTTCCTGACGGTAAAATGAGGTTGGTCCCCACTAGTCCTTCCATACTCTGGAACCCCAGTATATGAAACATGTGATTGCCTGAGAAACTGCCTCGGAGTGGGGTCCCAAAGTCACCTTCATAAGTGGGCCACTGCCATTGCCCTTCCACTCCTTGAAGGGGGCACCTTCAGGCTCTGTGGAGCACCAGGTTGTTTAATAGATTTAACAGGGGGAGACAGTTACTGACAAAGGTGTTAGAACTCTTGGCAGGCAAAGAGGGACTGGGAAGGCAACCCAGAGAATGGCAACAAAAGGAATCCTCTGTGAGCCTGAGGGGTGGAAGGAGGTGGTGTTACAGAGTCCGGGGCCAGCTGATGAGTGCAGGAGCCACGGTGGGGCAGACAGTGGGAACTAGAATTATGGAGGAAGGGCTTTCTGGGGGGTACCTGAAGCCTGACTCAGAAAGAGGAAGAAGAAGTCTGATGTCTTCTTCTCACTGTTCAGTCTCTGAATGGGGTCTCAAATTTAGGCAGAAGTCAGTTGGCAAAGAGCTTGGGTATTGACCTGAAGGCAAATGGGCAAGTAACTGGCAGAAAGTATTGAAAGGTACTGGGTCAAATGGTCCTTAAACTCTTTCCATTGCTCACATTCTGGAGTACATGAATTCCCTGGGAAGATACAAGTCTAGGGTTTTAACAGGTAGCTCTTCCTATGAGTTCAAATAAACTGCTTCTACCATTCTAGTGTCTTAGGACATCTCCACCTCCCTACCTCCCTCCCAAAGTCTGAAGCAGTTACATTTTTCCTAACAAGCACTGTGCCAGCATTTCATGAGAATTCCATTCCTGGCAGACTTCTGGCTTTTTAAGGAGAAGAACACAATCTCACTATCCTGGTCTCAGTCTTTATCACCAAGGGGCCTCTGGGAATGTGGTGGGACCATAATATAAACACAGGGAGCCAACAGTATGACTCAGTGGATCAACAGTATGGATTAGAGAAATTTTGCTGCTTGACAGCTACCTGTGATCTTTGGCCAGTGACTTAACCCTCAGCCTGGGTTTCCTGATCTGTAAGATGGTTTTGTTAGTCAGGATGCTACAGATAGGCTAGGCTCGGCCACAGTCAGAAGTATTCTCCAGAATCTCAGTGGCTGGAAATCCACAAAGGTTTATTTTTCATTACGCATTCATTGTGAGTGACCTGGGAGTGTGTCTGTCTTCACTGTGACCCCTGACTGATAGGTTAGCTGCCAACATAAATATTCCCATTCCCCATGTCAAGAGAGAGAACTTAGGGGGAGAAACGTTGGTAATCAAATGTTGGTCCACATGAGTTACACCATATATATTCATGATTTATTGACCAGAACTAGTTACACAGCTGCACCTAACTTCATCTAAGGCAGGGAAGTATCTAGAAGGAAGAAGACTAGCAGTATTGGTTGGTTTGCATTAACAACAGTTGCAGAGAGAAATAATAATACTTCACTTTTCACAATGGTTTTGACTGTTAGATAACATGAGTGCTTAGTAGAATGCCTAGCACATGGTCAATGCTCCATAATAGGAGAGGAATCTATTCTAAAATATTATTGCTTTTATGATTTAGCAGTTGATTACATTTCCAGCATACTTGACACCATCCACTTAGTAAATTTCTCCTTTTTTTTCTTCCCCCTGAAAATGCAGAGTTAGACTTAACCTTTTCCTCTCTGGATATACCACAGATTCTTAGTAAATGCAGTTGAATTGATGAAGTTTTAGACCCAGCCACGGACCCTACTCTTCTGAGCTTAGGTTTGACAAAGGTAGATGATTGTTCTGTAAGATGATTGTGGAGTGATAGCTTGGGTATCTGCAGTGGCTTGGAACTATGTTCACTGTGTTGGTTTTCAATTTAAGAACAACAGACTTTAAGCAGGCTTTCATCTGAGTCAATGCAGAAACGGTCAATATGTATTATATGTCTATGAAGCTGGTCTTTGGATCAATTGCCATTAGTTTGCAGCAGATTGCATTAACATATCCAAAATTAATACGGCCAGTATTCTAATGAAAAGGAATTGACCAGACCACACTGTTTTTAGTGGCTGTTTTTAGTCTCTCACATGCTCTTTTCAAACTGTAGTTCTTTTTTTCTTCTTCTGTTAATGGCTTATGTGTCAACATAAACTTAATCTATTGATCCTTCCCCATCTGCCTTTTAAAAGCGGTCCTAGAATATAGTATATATCTCATGCTTAATCTTTTCTTTCATTAGGAAGCTTTTACTAAATGCCTGAAACTTGAATTTTTCTTGGTACATTTGTTATATGATGTGTTATTAAGACTTAAGTCAATGAGTATGTTCGTGTGTGATATTTTGTGTTTTTCAAATTACTAATGTTTCATCAAGACTTAAAAATTCAGAAGTAAGATTAGCAAATCATAAACAGTTAATAAATCATACAGTATATGATGTGAGTATAGCTTGTCTGATAATTTATTTTGACTCCAATATTATTTATTTCTGAAGATGAAGTGTAGATAACTTCAACATTTAAAACATCATTACCAGTGTTCGGAAGGCTGGAACAGAGAGATTTCTTTAGGCTCGATTATGTTGAGATTTGAGTTTTTTACGAGTGTGTGTAGATTATTATTTTTTTAAGGTCTGAAGAACTTTTACTTTTCTATCTTTAGAGAAAGTTTAGAGAAAATCACTTTCTGGAAATGAAAAATTACCTGTAGTTGAGAACAAAAGGACAAAGGCAGGCCTTATTCATTTGGCCATCTAACTAGTATTTTCCAAATGCCAAGCACCATCACATTCTTCTTTAAAATACAAAGAAGTTGAAGACACTCTCTGCCTTTGAGTAAAATACAGTTTAGTTTTAAGGTTCTGGAGCCTTCTTGGAATGTCCCTGGTCCAGAAGAGATCCATGAATGCATTGTAGCTTGGAGATTCCAGAAGAAAGTGCCATTTTAAGGACACATTTGAGGTCCTGAAACCTAATGGTTCCATGTCGTAAAGCCCTGTGGACCTGTTAATGGTCTGTGTGATATTGTCTTGGCCATCCACCAAGGCCATTGACAGAAACCACTAGGAAGCGTGTCAGGTGATTTTCCTCCACCAATCTTGTGATCAAGTTGTGTGACTGATTTTTTGGTTTGTGCATTAATGGCATTGTTACCTTACCTATTGTGAGTAGTGTGTGTGTGTTTGTTTTTGCATCATGACTCATGGTTGGAAATGAGCTTAAACTAGGTATATTCATTTTTTTCTCTTTTAAAAATGGGGTGTATAGATTTGATCAGGAATGCTTTTGGTTTTACTGAATAAAATGAGAAGAATTTATTTGTTCATGTTGTTCTGCTCTTTGATTACTTTCTTTCAGCACAGATTAAGAACTAACTGATAGTACATATTGGAAAACCACTTCTACATGATGCTTAAAGTTACTTTAATACACAAGTTGCAGTTTTTAGGAAGTAGTTTAATTAATGATGATTGTTTCAGATTACGATCCTCAAATTTGGTGTGTGAAAGAGATAATATCATTAAACACATAATGACTGTGCTTAGCTTCTATTAAAAACTATGGTAAAGAAGTGGATTAATCTGTGGCTTGTCGAACCTCAAAGTGTTAAAAAAATTTCTGAGATACCTTACAATGATTAACGATGTGCACACAGTTATTAAAATAATGCTATGAGCTTTATTTGGGGTGGCAATGGGGGGAGGCATATCCTATATAATAGAGTTCTTAACGTTTTGTTTTTTGTTTTTTAAAGATTTTATTTATTTATTTGACAGAGAGAGACACAGCGAGAGGGGGAACACAAGCATGGGGAGTGGGAGAGGGAGAAGCAGGCTTCCTGCGGAGCAGGGAGCCTGATGCAGGGCTCGATTCCGGGACCCTGTGATCATGACCTGAGCTGAAGGCAGACGCTTAACGACTGAGCCACCCAGGCGCCCTGAGTTCTTAACATTTTAAAAAATAACCTTTTATTCTTAAATACTTACAGACTCATAGGGAACTGCAAATGAAGTGCAACAGTCCTATGTACCCTTCCCCCTCTTGCCCTCATGTTGACATCTTACTTAGTTTCAGTTCAGTGTCAAAGCTAGGATATTGACATTGGCACATTCTTGTTAACTTGATGATAGACCCTATTCAGTTCTCACCATTTCTTTAAACCTGCATCCATTTGTTGTGTGTGTAGTTGTCCTTAACATTTTTGATTAGAAAAACAAGCATGAAGAATTTGTAGGGTTTTTTTTTTTCTTCCCTTTTAAAAAAAACCTCTGTTGCTGATTGTCATTTGAGGGTACCTGTAAGACTGGCTACATGTGTTGCCTGTTATTTTTCTTGTTATTTTTAAGTGTTCTTACGTCTCTCTCTCTCTCAATTTCTCTAGGCAGTTCAGTTAACCCCCCGAAGATGGCTGAACCTGCAGGAATACCAGAGCAAGAAACTGATGTCTGACCACGGAGTCAGAGTTCAAAGATTCTTTGTAGCAGACACGGCAAAGGAAGCTCTGGAGGCTGCTAAGAAACTAAGTAAGCTAATTCACAACAGGTGAAATAACACTTGCCCAAATTAGTGACCTCACAGGTAGCAGTGAACCAGTAGGTAAATTTCTTTGTGGCGGGTTATACTAATGGCGACAGATACGGTAGAGAGCTTTTGAATTATAAAGGCTAAAAAGCCCAATTAGGAAAACTTGGTTCTTTTTTACAAGATAGCAGGGTATGGGATGTCACTCTGTAATTTTTCTGAATTTTTCCACCACTATTTCACGTGGTTCTCTTGATCTGTGGGTTAGTGGCTGGGAGAAATAAGGGTGAATAGTTTAGAGTGTCAAAGAGAAGCCCACAGCAAGGTAAGGCAGGAAAAATGGTTGGCATCCTTATTTAAGCCTCTAGAACATGAAGAAAGTTCTCTCTGAGTGACTGGAGAGTGCATGCATTTGGAAGCCAGGCTGACTTTGCATCAGGGTTTTGCCCTCCCATTTACCAGCTCTGTAACTTTGTATAAGTGCCTTCTCCTTTTTGTGCTTCAGTTTCCTTATCTAGAAATCAAAGCTACTGTGTTATCCTCCAAGTGCTGTTGTGAGCCTTTAAGGGAGACTATACATTGGTATGTGGTAGAAAATCTACCTTATTTCCCAATTATAGATTGAGAAATTAGGAATCAGATCCAGCTGTTTTTTCCACGAATATTCCTTCTAGTGGTATACAGACTCTCTTACTGTCAGTCTGGTTTAGCACTGTCCAGTAGAAATAGAACGTGAGCCACATAAGTAACAATTTTCTAGGTCATATTAAGAGAACTAAAAAGAAATGGGTGAAATTAATTTTAGTAATATATTTTGTTTACCCCAGTATATCTCACCCCAGTATATCCAAACTGTTGTCATTTCAACATGTAATTAATGTAAAAGAATTATCAGTGGGATTGTGTACATCCGGTTTCTGTCCTGCTCTTGAGGAATCTGGTTTGTATTTTACATTTCCAGTGCATCTCCTTTCACACTAGCCACATTTCAGGTGCTCAATGGATACATGGGGCTAGTGGCTACCATATTGGACAGCATAGATCTGGACACTGGAAGGAAGTACATGTGTATTCTTTGCCTGCAGCCTTGGAGAGTGGTGGCTTCCCACCAGAAATAAAGAATGGAGCATCTGCTAACTGCCCTTGCCAGGCAGCTGTAGCAAAAGTTTGAGAGTGCAAGATAGAGGCGGGCTCCATTTTCAATCTCCCAATTTTCTATGCTCTTTTAAGAGTAAGGAATGAGGTACTTCAGCTAGTAATTGTTCTTTTATCTCCCTTACAGAGTTCTGCCAGATGCTTATATGCCAGATCCTTTCTGTGTTATGTCAGTTGAAATGCATGTTTATTCTTCCCTTCAACAAATATTTATTGATTGTCAGCCACATGTATTAGGCACCGTGGCTACAGCTGTGGAAGATAAGCAAGCCCTCTTTCTTTTCAGAACTTACATTCTAGAAGGAAATTAATTTGTAATTTTCAGATGCTCAATGTAGAAATTGAGAGTGACTTATAGTTTAAGAAATAGAAATTGGTTTCATTTTCAAAAACTATCAAAATTGGTTTTCATGGTGGAAAAAAAATGGTAAAATTCAACCAGCACCTAGATGAGAGCTCCTCTGTGCATTGTGGGAATAGACTCAGTAAACGTTAGTATTCCGACCATTTTACATGAAAGGATCATTTTTGTTTTATACTCCTGTAGTTTGGGGAATGGGTAATGAGAACAAAGAAATGTGAAGTTCAAGTCGGTCTTTGGTCTTCATTTTCCCCATTATTTCCACAAATGTGCTGACATACTAGTATTCCAGGTCCAAGGGTCCCTCAGGGAATTCTGGAAGCCAACTGATTACTGTCCCCTCCCCAGTCAGGCATAGCACAGCAGAGAGGGCTTATCTTTCAGATTTCCAATGGAAATTTTTGGGCTTACTAAACTAATTGACTTCTTAGTCACTGGTTTGTTTTATAAGCATTTATTCAGCCACTGCTTTGTGGTTGGGCATTGTATACTGTGTTTGTAAGACAGAATTTTTGCTTTGCAGGAATTATAACAAGGTGGCATTTATATGCTGGGGCCTGAGTGAAGGCAGGGAAAGACACAGACAATAAAGCAAGTTTAAATAGAAGTAAAATTAAAAACATTAAAATAAACTTTTCAAAAAGCCATTTTGGTTCTTGAGGAGGGGTTTTAAGAAAATCAAAGTGGGTAAAAGGATTGAGATTGACCCAGCTGTGTCTGTACCTTGGCCCGTGCTACCTGTGATACTCGTTTAAGTGGTGTGGCCGTAGGAGTGCTTCTCTGATCCTGTTTAGAGCGAAAAGGGAATTGAGAGCACTAATCCAAGCCCCCCGTTTCCTGAATGAGTGAGTCATCCTTCTCTCACTCACTGAGGAGTTTTGGAGAGACTGTCTTTTTTCCATTGGATATTCTTTCCTGTTTTGTCAAAGAGTAACTGACCATCTAGCTTTGGGTTCATTTCTGAGTTTTCTTTTTCTGTTCTGTTAATCTGTGTGTTTATTTTTGTGCCAGTAGTATACTATTTTGATCACTATAGTTTTGTAATATAACTTGAAGTCTGGAATTGAGATGCCTCCAGCTTTGCTTTTCTTTTTTAAGATTATTTTGACTATTTGGGGTCTTTTGTGGTTTCATACAGATTTTAGAATTGTTTCTTCTAGTTCTGTGAAAAATGTTGGTATTTTGATAGGGATTGCATTAAATGTATAGGCTGCTTAGGGTATATAGACTTTTTTTTAGTATAGACATTTTTAACAATATTCTAATCTATGAGTATGGAATACCTTTCCATTTCTTTGTGTTGTCTCCAATTTCTTTCATTGGTGTTTTATAGTTTTCAGAGTATAGGTCTTTGATCTCTTTGGTTAGGTTTAGTCCTAGATGTCTTATTATTGGTGCAACTGTAAATGGGATTATTTTCTTAATTTCTCTTTCTGCTGCTTCATTATTGGTGTATAGAAATGCAACAGATTTCTATACATTGATATTGCATCCTGCAACTTTACTGAATTCGTGTGTCAGTTCTAGCAGCTTTCTGGTGGAGTCTTTCAGGTTTTCTATATATAGTATCATGTCATCTGCAAATAGTGGAAGTTTTACTTCTTCCTTACTGGTTTGGATGCCTTTTATTTCTTTTTGTTGTCTGATTGCTGTGGCTAGGATTTCCAGTGCTATGTTGAATAAAAGTGGTGAGTGTGGACATCCTTGTCTTGTTCCTGACCTTAGGAGCAAAGCTCTCAGTTTTCCGCTATTGGTGAGGCTGATAGCTGTGGGTTTTTCATATATAACCTTTATTATTGTCAAATTATGTTCCCTCTAAACCTACTTTGTTGAGGGTTTTTATCATGAATGGATGTTGTACTTGGTCACATGCTTTTTCTGCATCTATTGAAATGATCATATGGTTCTTACCCTTTCTCTTGTTCATGTGATGTATCATGTTGATTGATTTATGAATACTGAACCACCCTTGCAGCTGAAGAATAAATCCCACTTGATTGTGGCAGCTGATTTTTTAATGTATTGTTGAATTTTGTTTGCTAGTGTTTTACTAAGTATTTTTGCATCTATGTGCATCAGGGATATTAGCCTGTAGTTCTCTTTTGTGGTGATGTCTTTATCTGGTTTTGGTATCAGGATAATGCTGGCTTCATAGAATGAATTTTGAAATTTTCTTTCCTTTTCTATTTTTTAGAATAGTTTGAGAAGAATAAGGATTAACTTTCCTGTAACTGGTAGAATTTGCCTGTGAAGCCATCTGGTTCTGGACTTTTGTTTGTTGAGTTTTTTTTCACTACTGAGTCAATTACATTGCTGGTTATCAGTCTGTTCAAATTTTCTATTTCTTCCTGTTTTATTTTTGGTAGGTTATAGGTTTCTTGGAATTTATCCATTTCTTCTAGGTTGTCCAGTTTGTTGGGATGTAATTTTTCATAATATTCCCTTACAATCCTTTGTATTTCTGTGGTGTTGGTTATTATTTCTCCTCTTTCATTTGTGGTTTTGTTTGAGTTCTTTGTTGTGGTTTTGTGTGTGTGTGTGTGTGTGTGTGTGTGTGTGTGTGTGTTTGATGAATCTGGCTAGAGGTTTATTAATTTTGTTGATCTTTTCAAAGAACTAGCTCCTGGTTTCATTGATCTGTTCTATTATTTTTTTAGTTTCTATATCACTTATTTCCACTCCAATCTTTATTTTTTCCTTCCTTCTGCTGGTTTTGGGTTTTGTTTTTTGTTCTTTTTCTAGCTTCTTTAAGGTATAAGGTTAGATTGTTTATTTGAGATTTTCCTTGTTCTTGAGGTAGGCCTGTATTGCTATAAACTTCTTTCTTAAAACTGCTTTTGCTGCATCCTAAAGGTTTTGGACCATTGTGTTTTCATGTGCCTTTGTTTCCATGCAAATTCCTTTTTAATTTTTTTATTTCCTGGTTGATTCATTTATTGCTTAGTAACATGTTATTTAACCTCCATGTATTTGTGGTCTTTCCAGATTTTTTCTTGTAGTTGATTTCTAGTTTCATACCATTGTGGTCAGAAAAGATGCATGGTATGACTTCATTCTTCTTGAATCTGTTGAGGCTTATTTTGTGGACTAATATGTGATCTCTTCTGGAGAATGTCCCATGTGCACTTGAAAAGAATGTATATTCTGCTGTTTTAGGATGGAATGTTTTGAATATATCTGTTAAATCCATCCATTCCAGTGTTTCATTCAAAGCCAGTGTTTCCTTATTGATTTTCTCACCAGTGGGGCTTGAAGCCTCAGAGCTCTGAGATGAGGAATTAACCTCCCCACTGTGTGCCCCAGGTGCCCTTCAGATCACTGTTCCCATGCTGTAGGTCTTTCGGCTGTTTGCCCTGCCTTTTCTCCAAGAGTAGCCCCAGTGTCCTCCGAGCTCTCCCAGATCCAAGCACGCTGACCTTCAAAATTCCAGGCTTCAAGCCCCACTGGTTACAAGCACCCATGAAATTTGGGCTCTCTCACCCTCCAAGCTAATTTCCCAGGGGATTCGCCTTCCCTGTATGTTCCCCTGTGTGCTAGTCTCTTTCTTTCCCCTTTCTGCAACTATGGCTCTCCTCCACCACAGTGGTCACAATCTGTTTCTCTCCCAGGCAGTATCTGTGCACTTCCTGTCCTCCTCGATGTGGCCTACCCTCAGTTGTGGTGTTTGTTCTGCCAGTCCTCAGATAGGTTCTTGGGGTATTTAGGGTGATATAATAATTATCTAATTGTATTCATGGATCAACATGAGACTAGGAACCTCCTCCTACAACACCATCTTCCCTTCCTTCCCTAAATGTTGCCATTGTTAGTGTAGTGTTGTGATTTTGCTAAGCAACGAAACAGGTAGGGGTAAGGTTAAAAACTTGCCAAAGTTGTACAGCTAGTAAATGACAAAGATAGGATTTCTACCCAGCCAGATTAGATTTAATCTCCTCCCCAAGCATTTTTCCTCTTTGCTAACTTAATGATGATATCCTTGGGAGATTTTTATGCATTGAGTCAGCATGTTGAAGATGGAAAATGCATATTAATAAATTAGAAGATTGAATTAAAACTAGATGTGGCAAGTTCTAAGGCACAGTTTATAGAAACTGTGTAATCTGCAGATATTTTCTTAATGATTCATTTGTTGTATCTCTTTGGGCAGTAGAATGTTTTGCCATATAGTTATGAAAAGCTTGTTCATTTGAGCATTTGTTTGAAATGGGTAATGCAAACCTTTTTGTGAAACACAATTCATAATGATAAGATACTGAGTGAGAGCCTCATTTTCTTGCATAGAAAATAGACTTATGTCTGATTGAGAGAGTAAATCTGGTTTGGTGAATTAAGTTTTTAATATGTGGGTAATACTCATTTCTGCAGCAGTTTGTATGAACTACCTTTTGTAATCATGCTTTAAGGAGGGCATGGTGCCCCTTGTATACAGTTTTCTCAGAAGGCTTATTAATTACGCTTTCCTCCTGTAATTAAATTTAATGTATACAATCAATAGATAATTATGGAGTACCTACTGTATGCATAACTACTCTTTACGTTGCCTTTCACTTTTCTTTAAAGATGAATGAAAGAATGTGTCTGTCATGTAACTTGAAAGCCTGTCCTAATGGAGTAATTGCGTATAAGTATCGATGAAACTTATCTAGGACGACTACCTTTTAGTTTTAGGAGTCGGCATAATTTATTAATTATTCCAATCATGTTGATGTGAGACTCTCAACATTTGATTAAGCAAGAAGATTGTAATTCAAAAACTCACAGTTTTATTTTTTGCCAGGAAAGAAATTGAAATATGAATGGAAAAATTAATCTTCTTTGAGCTAATGACATGCATCCTAAAATGGAGATAAGGAGCTTTTATTGAACTTGGTTAGCTTTGGATTGCTTTCAGCTACAACATGTCTCCATTTGTCAATATGATAACTTATTCTTTGAGTTTTATATAATCACATCCTAAAGCCTAGTGAATTACTTACAGCATTAAGGAATTGTATTTTATATAAAAAGGAAACTGCTGCCCATTGACTACTGATTGACATGTACTATTAATCCTATAGGCAATTAAATACATGGCAAACCTTGATTTTGTGGCTTTGTCCTATCACATTTCATGGTTAGGAACACCTGTCCTTTGTGCTGAGATGATGGTCATGATCGTCTTATAAGGATAGGTGAGAATAACATTGATTTCTGTGGAGTAAATCTTCATTTTACATTCATATCAGCCGTCCATTGTTACGAATGGGCAATCAGTGCAAAGAAGCAAGCATGGGAGTGTGGCCCATCAGAGGTTGAAGCAGTGTCTGCTTTCTAGGAGTAATGGCGGTGTCCTCGTGAGATGGGTGGTTCCTGTGGTGAGATCTGATTGTGTTCCTGGCTCCTGTTAGACCCCTTTGATGCCTTCCTATTTTCTGCGACTGATTCTCCCACCTCCTTCTTGCACCTCCCCAGTATCTTTTCTGTGATTTACTTCATGTTTATTTCAGCTAGAGTTAATTTTTGTTGCTTTCTGCCAGGAACTCTAACTCATCCAGACAAAAAATGCTTAGCATATAGGTCCTGGGACATAATAAATGCTCAATAAATATTATTGTTACTCAGAATATGGTCACTTGCTCATGATCATGTTTACTTATAAATGATCCTTAAAGAAACACCTTAATTGACATTAAAGGCTTTCCCTGACTGTCCTTATGAAGAGGAACCCATTCAACAATTTGTAGCTTTTAGTATTATTTCCTATTGTACATATTTTTCCAAAGACATCCCCCATTTTATAAAATGTTCCTTTCTCTTCTTCCTGAGTCTGAAAATATAAATGGGCTTCTCTGGTTATCTCCTTAGAATTTCTCTGTGCTAGAGCATCTTTTCCCTAATTGTCCTGTGGTGTTCCCTGGGTAAAAGCAGCAGGAGACCTATAGAGTGCAGGGCAAGATAAGACAGGTTGTAGGCAGGCAGGCTTTATGGAAGTGCATATGGTTTCCTATGCACTTTCCTGAGAAACTAATGAGAACGGCACTTTGAAAGTCAATGCCTCAACTTGAATTTTGGCAGTATAGTAAAGCAAGGTTTAATTATTCTCCTCACATTTTAACCGATACAAATAATAGTGGTGGCATTTAACCTTTGGCCTCTTGCCATGTGCCTGGCATCATGTTGAGCCTTCAGTAAGCAGGATCTCATGTGATCTTCTTTTAAACCAGAGGGGAAGGTTTTCCTTTAGGAACTGGTTCTGAATAGCATCAGAGCTCCGCATGCCCATGATTGTGTATCCACGGGAACTGACATAATTTTACTTTCTGTTTTCTCAGTGTGTTGTTAATGGAGTTATTTATTAACTTGTTTTTTAGAGCTACCTCATTGTGAATGAACAAAGAAGTTATGTTGCCACATGGTCTCATTTCCCAGGATTTTCCTCTGAATTATTGTTCCTTGGGGTCTTTCACTCACCCAGGGTACAGCTTGATAGCTCTGAATGTCCAGACGGTGGTTTATAGGGTTGTAAGTGTAGAACAGCTTTGCCTGGGCTCAGTGGGCATAGGAACTAGCTCCGTATTATCTGTCTGTCTGGATATAGTGGCCTTTTAATGAAATCTTATATGTAAACAGACAGATCTCTTCTGATTATAAAAATAATGTGCTCAATTATTTTTATTTAAAAAATACAGAAAAGTACAAAGACGTAAAAACACCCATTATCCAGAGGGAACCTGCCTTCATATTAACATATTTCCCTCCATTTTTCTTACGCATTCATTCAGCCAGCAACATTAATTCCTGTGTACATATGCACATAAACATAATTGAGAGAGTGTTTGTTCTTAAATTTGGGAAAATACAATGCATACAGTTTTGTAATTCTACTTAAAAAATTTTACATTATAACATGAACATTACCCAAGTGTTAAGTTTTTTTCAAAAACATTGTTTTAATGGTTGTATGGTAATTCCCAGATTGGCTGTGTTATTTCTTATTGTGACTTAGATTATTTTTTTTCTGTTTCAGCATGTTAGGTGATGCTAGCACCTGTAACCCATAAGCTGCCAAATTCCCAGTAGCTTCATAAAATAAAGAGGTTATTTCTTAATCATGTAGAAGTCCAACGCGGTCTTCTTGGTTTGCCTCTAAGTGCTGACTCACAGATCGAGCCTCCTGTCATTCTGCTCTGCTCTCTCCAGCACATGGTTCTCAGACATTACCTGGCAGTTGTGTTCATTCCAGCCACTTAACAGGTGAAAAGAGCATGACGGATTCCATGTAGGGATTTTGCATGGGCCACATTGCTTCGGCTCACGTTCTGTTGCTGAAGCTCCTCAGGTGATCGCAGTGAACGGCAGGAGAGACGGGGAGGTAGAGTCTCAAGGCACACTTAGGAAGAGGGGAAGGTGGGTTTGGTGATCACGTAGCATTCTCCGTAGCATATAGAATTTGGAGGAAAATGGCCCCTCTGCTTCCTGGCTTAGACTGAGCACGGACTGTGCAGTCAGGACAGACCTCTCCCCCCAGCTCTGTTTTGGTTACTTCAGCCATAACTGACTTGACTGTAAACTTGAGGATTAGAACACACACTTCAAGGAATGATTCAGATAAAAAACATGCAAATGCAGCACATGCCTTATACAAATGAGGCACTCACCAATTTCCCTTTCTTCTTTTCTTTCTTCATTTTTGGTCCAAACTGAGCACATGTCCTGAGGTATAATAAAAGGAATATAATAACAGTTATTAAAAACATCAGCAGCAGATAAAAAATAAGAATGCTCAGTGATTTTGCAATAATACCCAAGTGTTAAACTATATTTAGTGTACAGCTCGTCGGATGATTTGATAATGAATGTATTACTCTTGTGCTGTTGGTTGATGGAAGATGGTGGTGTATATGAAATCAAAAGTTGATTAATTTTGAAAGAAAATGAAAACCATTCTTTTTTTACATTGCAGCAGAATAAATATTACCTAAGGAATTATGCTTTTAAGATGCTACGCTGTTCCCTAAGGTGGTCGATGCAGGGGTTGGCAATGTTTAACAGATGTTCATAAATCGTACTAAGGCTCCACTTGAGTTTTCTAGGTTACTTACAGAAAATCAAGAAACGAATTGAGAAAGTTTAAAAAAAAAAAAACGTATTGCTTGATCTACCTTAGGATGAAAACCAGATGAACAACAAGCTATCCGAATTATGTATTTTTTTTTTTTTTTTTTTTTACTTTCATTCGACCTGGAACAAGCTAAAGGATTTGTTGAGTCTGTTGTTCTCTCAAATTAAATGTGGGCCAAGTATTAGAATATTTTTTGTCTTCAGGCTTTTATTGAGTGAATATACCAGTCACTTCAGTATGGGGAGAAAGAAGCAGATGGGATGTGGATAACAGGGGAAAAATAACAGTGCTAAAGTATTTGATATGCAAAACTCAAACTGTTCCCAGTCTTCAGGTGCTAGATGTAGCACTGAAAAGCAGCTTCACATAAATATATGTTTTCTTTATAAATAACCTACACATGAGCATCATAAACTTGAGAAAATCTAGATCCCTTCATGCCTTTCCTCTTGCCCAGAATTCCTTACTATGCTTCCCTGTTCAGTGGATTCAGGTGAAACTCCCATGGCCACTGTGTTTGACATGGTCTGTCTTTCCCCCACTGTCCCCTGCTTTGTGCTTGTTTTCTGCTGTGTGGCCACATCACTTTTTTTCCTGCCTCCGTCCGTGTTCTTTCCTCCACAGAGTGTCTTCTAACCCAGTGATCACTCTGGAATTGGTGCTAAGTTCACATCCTGAGCCTTCCCCGTGCTAGCTGTGTGGCTTGAGGCAAGTGACTTAACCTCTAGAATCCTCAGTTTCCCCATCTGTAAAATGGGTTAGGTAATAATACTTGCTTCCCAGGGTAGCGATGAAAGTGAAATGAAGGGGCACCTGGGTGGCTCAGTTGGTTGAGCATCCAACTCTTGATTTCAGCTCAGGTCATGATCTCAGGGTTGTGAGATCGAGCCCTGAGTCGGGCTCCACGCTTAGGGCTCCTATTCCCTCTGCCCCTCTCCCTGCTCGTGTGCTCTCTCAGTCTCTCTCAAGTAAATAAATAAACAAAATCTTTAAAAAAGAGAGAGAGAGAAAGAAGTGAAATGAAGTCATGTATGTATAAAGTTTAGCAGAATCTCACTAATGGGTAGCTGGGATCATTATCATTATAATTATTGCCCATCCATCTTGGTCCAGTTTAACTGTCACCTCTCAGTGATATATTCTGGGAGGCATGTGGTGGTATTTAAGGAGGTGGGTTCTGGAGGAGACAGCCTTGGTTTCAAGTCTTGCTCTACCCCCTTACTAGCTATGTTTTAAATTCTATAGGGCTCCATTTTCTCATCTGTAAAATATGGGATATCAGTAGTATCTACCCATGAGTTTGATGGGGGGAGTGACCTAGGTCTTATTACAGTGTCTGGCTCATAAGAAACATGGATAGATGTTGTCATCATATATATTTATATATTTGAATTGAGATATAGTGGACATATGACACTTTATTGGTTTCACATAATGATTCATATGTGTATATATTGGGATATGATCACCAAATTAAATCTGGTTAGTATCTATCACCAACACATAATTAGAAATTTTGTTTTGTTTTGTTTTCTTGTGAGGAGAACTTCTAAGATCTACTTTCTTACCAACTTTCAAGCATATAGTAAAGTATCATTAGCTATAGTCAGCATACTATGCATTATATCTGCATGACTTATTTATTCTTCACCCATTTTACCTACCTCACACCCCCTGCCTCTGACAACCACCAATCTGTCCTCTGTTTCTATGAGTTCTTTGTTTTGTTTTGTTTTGTTGTTTTTTAGATTCCACACATAAGTGAGATCATACAGTATTTGTCTTTCTTTGTCTTATTTCACTTAGCATAATACCTTTAAAGTCCATCCATTTTATTGCATATGGCAGCATTTCCTTGTTTTTTTATGGCTGAATAGTGTTCTTTGTGTGTGTGTGTGTGTGTGTGTGTGTGTGTGTGTGTGTGTGTGTGTCTTCTTTATCCATTCATCCATTGACGGACACTCAAGTTGTTTTTGTATCTTGGCTGTTGTAAATCATGCTGCGGTAAATATGGGGGCACAGATACATTTTCAAGTTAGTTTTTGCATTTCCTTCATATAATTACCCAGAAGTGGAATTGCTGGATCATATGCTAATTCTAATTTTAAAAATTTGTGGAACCTCCAAACTGTTTTCCATCATGGCTGCACCAAATTTACATCCCCACCAACAGTTCAGATGTTGTTGTATTGCCATGGTTTTTGCTGCTGTGGTAAGTGATATGCTCCACATGTCAGTGTACACAGGGTTGGGGTAGTAACTGTAATTGGACATGGGGTCTTTGTCCCAGAAGAAGCACATTCCTTATGCGATAATTGTGGTCTGACCTTTCACACAATACTTTTCATTTAGGAAATAGATTATATGTTTTCCCATAAACCAGGATAGGAGGTTTCAAGAATCATCTTTTTAAAATTTTCATACATGTCTCTAAGCATAGATGACCATCCCTATTGGTTTGCCTGGGACAGACATAGATATGTCTATTATTCCAGAACTGTTATTAATAGCAATCCCATATAGCAATCCCAATAGCAGTCCTGCTCTCAAAACTGTCTCATTTTAAACAATAAAATATGTGGTCATGTTACTCATAGAGTAACTTTAAAGATAATTTTTTTTTTTTTTTTGAGAGAGTACGCATACAAGCAGGGGTGGAAGGAGCAGAAGGAGAGGGAGAATCTTAAGCAGGCTCCACTCTCAGCACAGAGCCCGATGCAGGGTTTGATCTCACTACCCTGAGATCATGACCTGAGCCAAAATCAAGAGTTGGACGCTTAACTGACTGAGCTAAGGATGACTTTTTGATAACAACTGTCTTTAATATGAAACCTGTTTAGTAGGATGGAATATGATAGCTATGAGTATTATCCCATTAATTCATGCAGCTGTTAAATGAAGGACAAACAGGTGATGAACAGGCCTTCCTGACACTATTAGAGATGACTGCAGGAGTGGGGAGTAAAACGCTTGGGTGGGACAAAGTTTGCATCTCTGATCCAGGCCCAAGGCTATTTCCCATTCATCTTTGCATTCCTGGTACCTCAAACATATTATGTGTTCCATAAATGATTACAGATTGGAAAAATCAGTAAGACAATAGACCCCCAAGGAACCCTCCATCTAGGGTAACAGTGACCAAGAGGGACTTCTCTGATACATACAACCTGTAGGGTTTTTTTGTTTTTTTTTAAGTTTTCACCTTGGCCATATATTTATTCACTGTGCCCTTTGTTTTGCTTATTTAATTTAATTTAATTTAATTTTATTTTATGAATTTATTTATTGCATATATTTTTATTTTTTTTCTAGTGCCGTTGGGCCATGTCCTTAAGCTCGGTCTAGGGAGAAGGCAAAACTTAAGGGGGTAGCAGCCCCATGGGCCATGGCAGGAAAGTGGGAAGCCATGAACAGAGGCATCAGCAAGGTAGTTACTGGTGGGAAAGAGAAGTATGCTGCCTGAGGGATGTGTACATGGCTACCTTCCATGATAGAATTCTGTGGGCAACCCCTCAAACCAATACTCCTTTGAGTAAACCCCAAATTTCTTTTTGCCTTTGCAGGTTGGGAAACTTTTGGGTACCAAATCAGAATTCATCAGACTAAAGAGTTTAAATACTTAGCAACCAAACTCATGAGAATGATGTATAAACCAGAATGCCAGTGGGCCCATTTGCAAAATGAAATGTTGGTTTTTTTTTCTTTTTTTTTTTTTTGTCACTGGAATGTTCATATCTATCATCCTAATTGATGTCTTTGAAGATAGGTTTGTTTTACCTGTACGTGGGTTTTTTTTTTTTCCCTTTTCAAGCAGAAGAGCACACTTAGGCAGAAGCTGAGACTCATTTACTCATGCACTCAGCAAATATTTATTGGATACATGTCTTATGTGGTGGGAAATAAATCGGCTCACATTGTCTTGAGAACTTGATGCATGTTTAATAAATGCTGTTAAGTGCTTTGCCTGTTTTGTCTCATAGAATCCTCCTAAGACATTTCATAGATAAGTCATCATCTAGTTTATAGAAGAATCCTCTAAGAGGTCCAGGCAAGCTGGACTCTGAATTGCACCTTTAGTAGCTATATTAGTGTGCTTTACAAATTCCAGGAAAAATAAATAGAGCCCTTCTGAGTGACAGAAAATCACATTCAAAGACCTTTACTCTGAGCCCAAAGCCAAGGAATCAGGGCCTCTAGCATCTGTAGCCCTACTCAAGAAACTGCTTGCCTTCACCCGGGGACTCTGATCCATGTCTACACATCCTCTTGCTTCCTAAAGCTTAGTCCAAAACACTACACTGGGCAAGTTCCCACCAAAGCCCTCCCTTCCTGCTTGAGAAATACCTGACATCCCGTCTCTTGGATCTCTTGATTTTGTCAGTCCGAACTCTCAAGAGTTCTGGTGTCTTCCCCTCCACTACCATGAATACTATAAGGAGCCCCCATTAGCTGAACAAGCATCTAGGTCTGCTGTGTTTCACATTACAAAGATGTTCTCAATATAGAAACATCCATGGTTATGATTCAGTGCCTTAGAACTTTACAGTGGTTAGAGTTTAAAGGGGTCTTTGAGAACACTGAGGTCCCTGAAGAAGGTGAATTGCTAAAATTTTCCACTTGGCCAGTAGTATGGATCTCTAATCATAGAGAATAATACTTTATTGTTTCTGTTTTAACTTCTGTGGCTAAAAGGCTTGTAGTTTCATAAGACCAAGCAACTTTTTATTTGTTCATCTTCCTTTGATTTAAGCAAAGTAGTTTTGGTGGTGGTAGTGTAGGACGCTGTTATGGGAGTTTGATATTAAGTACTATTCATTTAGAAAGAGTGGTACAACTAAAAGTCTGGTGTAATTCTTTCTGGTTTTTATAAACTTACATTCAGCTAACTTTTTTTCCCTGTTAAATCCCTTTCAACTTTTAATTTAAAACTGTATCAGTGATTGATAAACATCATCTATAGCTCTACTGTCTTATCGATTTTCATTTTCTCTTTTCAGTAATAAAAATCTTTTATACTTAAGACCAGGAGAATATCAGATTAACAGATTTTCTGGACCATTGGGCACCATTCAATTGATATTCAGTAACTTACTGAGAACATATTTTACATACATGAAGTTGGTGGGGATACAGAGAATAAACAAACAAATTAGCAAACAATTTATGGATTGTGAGGAGTTCTGTGACAGAAACAAATGAGTGGTAGTCATGAAGGACTAAGGATGGTCCAGGAAGTCTTCCTTGAGGAGGTGATTTTAAGTTGATGTATAAAAGAATGGAAGGAACCAGTCATGAGGAGAATGGGGAGTAAGGTGTTCCAGCAGAGGTGACAGATGGGGCCGAGATCCTGAGTTGGACAGCTTTGTCAGTTTGAAAAGCAGAAAGCAGACCAGTGAGATTGATGTTTAGAGAAGGGCAGTGGGGTGAGATCTGAGAGGCAGGTTTTTGTAAGCCTAGGTAAGCAGTTTGGATTTTATTCTAAGTGAAATGGAGAAGTGCTGGAAGGATTTTATTAAATCCTTATCAGTTAAGCACCTAGACAATGGTAGATGTCAAGCCATCACAAAACTCAGTGAGTCATCTGTTCTTGCTTGAATGTTTGCACATTGGCTCATCCAGGGCCTCACTGGGTATGGCTGCAGGCTGCTGGTTGGGTTCAGGTCCACTCCAGGTGTCTCTTATCTTTCTCGGACCAGTGGGCTAAGTGGGGCATATCTCCACAGGGAAGTGGCCAACGTGCACAAGAGCAGGCCTAACCACAGGCAGGTTTGAAGCCTCTGCTTGCATCACATCTGCTAACATCCCACCGATTGAGCCTAAAGTCAAAGGACCAAGGGCCTCTAGTGGAAGGAATTGTAAGGGCACATGGCAATGGGTGTGCCTCCAGGAAAAGGTGAAGAATGGGGGTCATGATTCATTTAACCACAACAATGACCTGATCTTCCCTATTTTATAAAAAATTCACCATAGACCAGAGTGACCAGCTATCCTGGATTGCCTGGGAATGAGAGGGTTCCTGTGATATGGGACTTTCATTGCTAAAATCAAGAAAATCCAAGGCAAACTGGATTTTCCAAGGAAACGGACCTGTTTCCTATTATGGATTGTCCCATGGTGAATGGATAACATAACAGGGCTGCAGGAAGAGGTAGACTGTTCTCATGATCATGCATGTGAGAGAAGATGGCAGTTTGGAAGATGAGGGTGACAGAGGAAGTAGAGAGAAGAGGATGTCTTTGAGATATATTTTGGAGGTAGAGCTCATGGGACTTGCTGTCGTGTGGGATGTGGTAGACAAAGAAAGGAGTTGAGGATGTGTTAGACCAGTTGGATATGCTGTTTGCTGGAGCGTGATGATATGAATATCCTATAGAGGAGAATAAAAAATTTTAATAATTATTACAAGAATATTACAATAAACCAGTACTTGCAAATACCTTCTGTATTATAACCACCAAGATGGTATTTCTCTTTGAAACCCTGCCATAGGAGTCAGTGGACTAAATGAGGAGTTTGCTGTATACAGACCTAATCCTATAATAATGTAAGCAGGTTGTATCAGAAAAATGATTGCCACTAACAAAGCAATCCTTCCTAATAGCCAGCATTGGCCACCTCAGCTCACCATAGCACTTTCTTTCTGCAGGGAAAACCACTGATACTGGGAAACAGGTCCATTTCTCTTCATTTTGATTTGCCAAGGGCTGTACCCATCATGGTTTACATTTTACATTTATATCATAAGTTTCCTATGCAGTCTTTTGGGTAACTGTACATGGTGTGGTGGACAGAATATCTGAATAAGATTCAGAAAGCCTGAGTTTGAGCAGTGGCTTTCATATTCAATCATTCCCCCCTCCCTTTTTAAGGGAGAGAGCACTATGTACACTTGTGATTATTATATATTGCCAACTCCTTTTCCCCAGCTGTTTAGTTTAATATCTTGAATGACAAGGAGGACCTGTTCTCCCCCGACTCTTTGGGGATACTGCGTGAATTAACATTGAATTAATACAGGTTTACATGTGGGGAATGCTACTGAATACTTGTGTGATTCTGAATAACTTGCTTGGCATATTTGAGCTCAGTTTCTTCCTCTATGAACAGGGAATAACTGGGTTGTTGTGAGGACCACATGAGAGAATGTCCATGATGGTACTCTGTGAGGTCCTGTCAATAAAGTCCTTTTCCTCCTCCACCAGGACACTTAGTTTCCAGGCCTGGATTCCGCTGGCTTCATTTTTTTCATCCACAATGCCTTGCACTCTTGTACGTGTTGGTGATAAACACACATTTGTGGGAGGCATGACAGATAAAGTGTCAGTTTTCTAATAATTGGTCTTGATTCTGCCACTTACCTCTTTCGAGTATTAGCTGTCTTAGGAAGCCAAACTTCTTGGGTTTTTCTTCTAATTTGCTGGCAGGAAATTTTGGGCAAGTTACCTAAGCCCTCTCTGCCATAGTTTCCCCTTCTAAAAAGGTACTAATAACTATTTCTTGTGTCAGAGATTTGCTGTGAGTATCCTCATTATGTTAATTGTGATACTCATTGTGTTAACACAATTGGATCAGTGCATGGAAATTATAACAACTCAGTGAATTTGAGCTTTCTTAATTATTATTGCTGTTAATATTTACAGGTAAGTTTTCTGCTGAATTTACTTGATTTTTAGTCCTGACTGATGAGCTAAAAATACCTGGTTATTTAGAAAATTGAAAAGTTTATGTTGTGATAAACTTCTAAAGGGCACTTTGATAAAGATTTTCATTATTTACTTTTGGCAATTTGTGGTTTTTCTAATAGTGGTTAGTGTACTCCATTTGATGAGTTTAATGCATTCTGTAAAATGGTTTTTATCATCTAAAATGCAGCCTTTTTGAACCTTAGTGCACTGAAATCTTTTTCCGTTTTCCCTTGTCCTGTATGGGCTAGAGTTTAACTTTTACTGCATTCTGGCCAGCTTACTTTTGTGCTTTCTTTAAGTTTTTGAGTTTCTCTTTATTTATCCTAGCTTCTTTATATGTTCTGTTTGTGCTCTTGATTTATTAAATCTCTGAGATCATCCTTTCTTTGGGATGGGAGGAGAGGCTTCTGGACAGACAGCGTCTGGTAGATCTAAAACAGCCCCAGGGGTGTACTTCATGTTCAGTTCATTCTAACAACTGATTAGAGATCAATAAGTACACAACACTCATGTATATTATGTGCTTTTCCTGGAAAACAGATCTGTATTCAGAGGGCTAAATAGTAGAAGAGGCATTTTTCAGCTGGCATGACTCTATAGCTATAAATAACTGTGAATAATTCTAGAAGTTGTTTTTTTTGTAGAAAGTTTTCTCTTTTAATGTCTAAACTCTTAGGCAGTCTGATATCTTTTTTCTCCTGGAAGGATGTGAAACTTTGCAGGTTAGGGAAATAATTTTATGAATACCTAACACTGTGAAAAAAATGAAATGAAAAGCAAAACTCTATCTAGCTCAGAAGTTTCTCAAAAGCCACAGAAGGTCTGAGATTGGCAGTGGAAACTGTCATTGTCCTCACTTGCTGGAATATATAGGGAGGCATGTGGGAAGGAACATAATACAAATATTTTTAAATTATGATTTCTATAGATTTTTATGGATGATCTCATTTGTTCTTTACATAATATGAAGTGTTGGCAGGATAGGAATTACTTCTCTTTTTCTAGTGAGGAAAGAGACTCAGAGAACTCAGGGGACAGGATCAAGAACCTACAAGCCCACCCCCAACATTTGTAGGACAGGGAGCAAGAGTACAAATAGAGGCCTGCTTCCCATATGTTCCAAATACAAAGTTGTAAATCAAGCTAACAGTCTATCAAATGGGCTAAAATATGTCCACAATAGAATAAAATGTCTTACCTTGGCAAAAATAATTTCATAATGACCTGGAAGGCCTGATCTGAATTTCCCATTACTGGACTTTGTGGAGTTCCATGCAAGAATGTGCAGCATGGGGATTACCAACCCCTGGCCTGTGCTTCTTCTTCTTCTTCTTAAGATTTTATTTATTTGAGAGAGAGCACATGAGCACTGGGAGAGGCAGAAGGACAAGCAGATTTCCCACTGAGCAGGGAGCCTGACGCAGGGCTCAATCCCAGGACCCTGAGATCATGACCTGAGCTGAAGTCAGACACTTAACCGACTGAGTCACCCAGGCGCCCCTAGCCTGTGCTTCTTCTTGTCACCCTACGCCATTCAGTATTGTGAGGTGCCTCATTTGCATTCATGTGCAGATCCATCCACCTCTCCTGCAAATAGCCATCCCTTGGCCAGACCTTCAGCCTAGGAGTGTACATAGAGGGCCCCGCGTTCTTCCCTTGGAAGACCAGATCTCAAGAAGAGGCCCACACTGGGGGACCATTTGGGCAGAAACTTCAACAGAATAGGCTCTGGGCATGTCCTTTTGGCTTCATGACTCCTCACCCCATCCTATGATTAAGTCTAATTATAAGGCCAGTGGAGGGATAGCCAAGACACAGGTTGGGTTCAAATGGATTGTTTGGCCACTTTGATCACATTATTAGTTCAGTGAAAAACAAAGTTAGTTCCTTCATTCAGCATATATTTGATATGTGTAGGTACTTGGTGCCAGAGATATAGCTGTGAATAAGACATCTCTTGGGAAGAGCTTTAAGTTCTGGTGGAGGAGATAGAAAATAAACGTATAAATAATTACAAAATAATGTCCGAAGGCTATCAGTGCTGTAAAGAAAATAAGAGAGGAGGTTGTTGGCTAGAGATTGAAGGGTGGGATCACGGTCGATGGTCAAGGAAGGCTTCCTTCTCTGTGGAAGTGACATTTGTGATATGAATGCTGTACAGCTATAAAGAAGATCTTAGGGGGGGCGTGTCCCAAACAGGTGGGACACATAGCTAATGGCCTTGAGCTTGGTGGCTTCAAAGGACAGAAAGAGACCATGGAGGCTTGGGTAAAGTTGAGGTTGGAAAAAAAAGGGTCTAGGAGGCCACTGGGGTGTTGTTGGCTCCCTAAGGGGTTTGAATTTGTTCTGTAGGCTCCTTTGGAAGATATTGAACAGGGGAGTGATAGTAAAACTTCCCGATGCAGTTCACTACCTAACAGTTAACTCAAAGTGGCCTGTCACCATTTTAATTATTTTGCCAATCTTAAATGAATCCCCCTGCCATACAGATTCCCCCCTGTCTAACAATAGTTGAATGTCACAGACATATTTTGTGGGCATTTCAAAGACTTAAGCATTGGTGCTCCTGGCAAGTATTGTGAAAAAAGTGGTCATATATTTAGCTATCAAATTTCATGTCTTTTGCTAAAAATATAGAACCAAGAGAGCTCGGAGCATAAATACAGGCATGCTCGTGGTGTTGGTTATTTCATAACTATTCTTAGGTGCCAAATGTCTTCATCTTCATGCGATTTATAGTAATGTAAGTAATGTGTTGGAGACTAACAAATCAAAATCTCATTTCAGATGTGTGACATTAATGTTGTGTTGACTTATTGTTTCATGGGTTAGATTTCTGATAAAACTTCTAAAACACCTTCTTTTTTTTTTTTTAAAGATTTTATTTATTTTTTTTGTCAGAGAGAGAGAGCACAAGCAGGGGGAGCAGCAGGCAGAGCAGGTAGAGGGAGAAGCAGGCTCTCTGCCAAGCAAGGAGCCCGATGTGGGACTCGATCCCAGGACCCTGGGATCATGACCTGAGCCAAAGGCGGATACTTAACCGACTGAGCCACCCAGGCGTCCCTAAAACACATTCTTGAAAGGAGTAACAAGAAGAAACAGTTGTGGTATCAGATATTTGTCTGTGTGCACTTTGTCACTGATAATAGATGGCTAATAGGTTCTTAATTGGGTTATATAGCATATTAGAATGTCCCAGTGTAGGAATACCCAGCAATTTAAAATCTTTTGATAGCAAAGCATTGAGAAATAGCTTGATGTTTATTAAGAGAAAACAAACAGACCAATTTTGGTTTTTATTTATTATAATGACGTTATTTTACTATGAAAAATGTTTCCTCAGCAATAACCAGATGTGTAATACAGAAATAGCTGCATGAAATTTTCATTTTTATGCATAATATTGGAAATCTTAGGCAGGGTTTCTCCTATGTTATAGAAAATGAAATGATCTTTTTCTAGTCTGAACAGCTGTGTAAAACAGAATGATAACATCTTCTCCTGTCTCCAAGTGACCATCTGTTTTTATGGGAGTTGACAGGTAATTTATTAATTTTAAGATGTTTGTTTTAGTGAAATGTTGGCAAATACGCTTGTAGCAGACTTTTAGGTAAGTACTATAAAGCTCTGGAGCTTTTTAGGGCCTCCCTAAGTAAAAGTCTGGTGGAATCTTTAAGAATCTTCTTCTCTTGCGTGTTTTGAATAGTCAGATAAACATATTTGCCAAAGAACGATAGAATGGAGACTGTCAGCATCACTGGCATGTTTGACTTTCATTCATTTTGGTTATGGCCAGATTTAGACACATTCACTGTTCAGTTAAGAAGGGCTTTGGGGCGCCTGGGTGGCTCAGTCGGTTAAGCATTCGACTCTTTATTTTGGCTCTGGTCATGATCAGGGTCATGACATCGAGCCCCGTGTCAGGCTCTGCGCTGGGTGCGGAGCCTCCTTAAGATTCTCTCTCTCCCTCTGCCCCTTCCTCTCCCTCTCTCTAAAAAAAAAAAAAAAAAAAAAGGGCGCCTGGGTGGCTCAGTCGTTAAGTGTCTGCCTTCGGCGGCTCAGGTCATGATCCCAGGGTCCTGGGATCGAGTCCCACATCGGGCTCCCTGCTCGGCAGGAAGCCTGCTTCTCCCTCTCCCACTCCCCCTGCTTGTGTTCCTGCTCTTGCTATCTCTTTCTCTGTCAAATAAATAAATAAAATCTTTAAAAAAAAAAAAGAAAAAAATAGTTTATTGACTTTTTTCCTGTCATTACCATCTCATGTTGTTTCTGTTGTGTTTTTGTGCAAAAATTAAACCTAAAAAAAGTAAGTGGTTAGTTGCTTTTTAAGCTCTGTCATCCTCCCTTGCAGCTGTCACTGTACTTTGCTAGGGTCCTTCTGGCATCTCCTCAAATCTTGCAAGAGATGTCAGCTCTTTTTCATGTTCATCTGTCACTTTTAAGGTGTCACTGAATTACCCAGGCTGAATGCAAAACGATAAGAAACGCCACAGTTATTATGCTGACTGCAGACACAATGTGGGAATTCTTTATGATAGGCCCTTACTCATGTCTTCATATTTTATTTATTCCAATGTGCTTAGCAAGCCAGCCCAGCCTTGTTTTTCTCCAGGTAGATCAGACGGCTGGAAACAGTCCTCCCTAGTTTCATTTGGGAAGCTTAAATATTTTTAAGATGAGTGATAATACTAGGTGAATAGAGTTGAGCTTCATTAGTCTCCCTCTACCTCTCAGTCATCAGGTGATGCTAGAAGACTTAATCATTTTTAGCTCAGTTCCCCAGTCGGTAAAATGAGGTTTATGACATTTTCTTCTCTACTTCACTGGAATGGCATTAGAAAAATGAAAGCATGTGGTGACTTTTTATTGGATGGCCTTTGCTGAGTGTGGCTTTTCAGAGTTTGACTAGATTAATTTAAAAATGGTATTAATTATTGTCTATACTGTGGCTCTCTGATAGTGACAATGGGGATGATGTTGGTGGTGCTGGTAGAAGAGCGGTAGTCATAGTAGAAAATGAGAGGCAGCTTAGAGTTCTGACTCAGCACGTAGACCCTGGAGCCAGATTGTGTTGGTTCAAACCCCTCTCCTGTCATTTATTAGTTGTGTGACCTTAAATCTCTGGGTGTTGTAATGTCAGATTTGGGATCTGAACCTGTGCCTGTCTCGGTGTGTATTCCTAATCTTCATACTGCGTTGCCATCATAACAAAAAAAAGCCCCTTAGAATGTTCTAGAGCAATTGAAAAGGTCATCTAACAGAGCAAATAAAAATAGGAAAATCCAGAGACGTCCTTATCTTCTTTAAAATACTCATTGGAAGTATTAAAAAATTGGGGTCATGGAAATCAGATCAATTGGGGAAGTAGATTAATTGCCTGGGGATTGAGATTGGCATATTGGACTCTGATACAAAGCTTGCTTGTTTCTGATCTCTCAAAATCAATAAATTTCATTATTATTAATAGCTCACTTTTTTTAAATAAAGCACTTCATTTGCAAAAAGAGAATTTTGTCTCATGCAACTTGTTGAGAAATTGTACAACAGCTTTCTGAGGTTAACTAGTACTGTTCTCTGAGTTCTGAAGTTTTAGTCCTGTGAATCTGGTGAGAGGTTTGGCCATAGTAAGAAGGAAAGAGCCTGTCCTGATGGTCAGTAGTTACAGCCTCTGAGGAAATCTTGAGCATTACAAGTAGTATTCTCTATTCTTGTTACAGAAAGAGAGAGAGAGAGAGAAAGAGAGAGAGAAAAGAAAGCCTGATTTAGAAAGTGGAAATAATGGTTTCTTTTGGAATTACATTGCAGTTTATTTTATTGCACAAGCAGTTCTTATAAAGTGAGGGTGACCTTTTGTTAGTTAAGGATATAGGTTGGTTAATGTTGCCATTATTTTGCAAGTGTTGAGGATAATCTATCATGGAAGTAATTGAAATGAAGCAGGACTCATACTGGACAGGGGAGTAAGAGTGGCAGCAGGGAGAAAGCGTTTCAGCATGGCAGTGATTTGTGCATTCTTGATGTAGTCAGCTATTATATTCCAACAGCTTATTGGCATCCAGTGGCAGCTGGTGACAGATGATGGAGTAGCCCTGTTCTGAAGAATGTCCTTTGCCTGCTCTCTAAGTATCACAATGCTCGACTTGCACTGATTTTCACAGTGTGATCATTTTTCATTATATATTCCTTTTCACTGTAGGAGAGCAAAGAGAAGCAGAGGGAAGCAGTGAGTGTCCTCATGTTCCTTCCATGGTCAAGACCATGTTGATTCAGAACTGATTCCAGAGAGAGCTGGATCCAAAGCCTCTTTGACAGGCTAACTCACAGGGTTCGATTGATAGGATAAACTGAAAGGCCCTGAGGCAGGAATGTGTGTAGAGGAATCTGTAAGGTCAGAATGGGAGGAATGGACTAACTGGAAAAAGAGCGCAGTAGGAAATGAGGTCATGTTGAGGCACTGGGAATACAGGTCATGTAGGACCTTGTAAGCCATTGGAGGGATGCTACCTTTCAATTCGCATGAACAGAGGAACCATTTTGCAATGGTTTTATTTATTTAGTTTTAATTTTTTTAACAAGTTTATGGAGTCCTATTTTATATATCATAAAATTCACCCATTTCAAGTATATAGTTCAATGAGTTTTAGTAATAAATATATCAAGCTATGCAACCTTCATCCCAGTCTGGTTTTAGAATGTTTTCACCTTCCAGTTATATCCTTCATGTCCATTTACTATTAATCCTGTTCCCATTCCCAGCCATAGAGACCCATTAATTTCCTTTTGTCCCTACAGTATTGCCTTTTCTGCAAATTGAATCATACAACATATGAAGTCTCTTGTTTCTTGCTTCTTTCACTTAGTTTAATGTTTTTGAGGTTCATTCATGTCATTGAATATATTAGTGGTTTGTTCTTTGTGTTGCTGAATAGTGTTCCATTGTATGGATATATCACATTATGTATATTGACTCAACAGCTAGTGGACATATAGGTTGTTCTGAATTTTTATCTGTTGTGGTTAGTGCTGCTAGGAACATGTATGTGCAAATCTTTGTGTGGAATATATCTTTAATTCTCTTGGATAGTATGGTAGGCAGAATTTTGGCCCCATGACCTTCACTCCTATTGTTGCATCCATGATTATGTGACATTACATGGCAAAAGGGACTTTGCAGATATAATTAAGGTTACTAATCAGTTGACCCTAAGATAGGGAGAATACTGGATTAACTTGGTAGACCCAGTGTGATCACATGAGTCCTTATGAGCAGAAGGGGAAGGCAGAAGAGGAATTTAGTGGTGTAGCAGAAGAAGTCAGAGAGATTTGAAGCATGAGAAGGATTTGCTGCACTCTTTTGCCTTGAAGATGAAGAGCCAGTTGCCGAAGAAATGAAAACCTCAGTCCAATAAGGGTAAGGAACTACCCTTGGAACCAGTAAGCAGTGAGCTTGGAAGATGACCCTGAACCCCAAGTAAATATCTAAGAACTGGCCAATACCTTGATTTTAGCCCAGTGAGCCTCTGAGCAGAGAAACCAGTCACACTGTGCCAGACATCAGCCCTGCAACACTGTGAGATTATAAATGAGTATTGTTTAAACTACTAAGTTTGCAATAATCTGTTACAACAGCAAAAGAACACAGTCTAGTTACTGATGAAGGTGATGGAAGTTTGACAGAAGAGAATGAATATCAGAATGAATGGATGTAGAGAACTGTGTTTCAGGAGAAACAATGTCTCATGTAAAAGGTGGTTTTGAGGGTGTGGAATGCCATTCCACACAAATGTATGTGTGGTGTCTTGATATGTCATGCACGTTGCAGAATATCTCTAGTACTTACTATCAAGTGTTATGTGCATAATTTTTAAAGGACATCCTTAGTATGATTGACCTTGAGAGACAAGCAGACTTCCTTAGTTGGTCTCCTGATTTGGGTGTTGTAAGTTAATGTTTAATTCTCCGGGTTTTTTGAAGTGAACTGATGATTCACTCATTCACCATTTCTACACCTTAAATGCATGTGTGATGGTTAACCATATTGGTACAAGCCGTCTTTACCTGACTGAACCTATAAGCTTCTTAAATACCTCTGGGTCTTTGCATACACATTATTCTTCACTTCCTTTGGTATATTAGTGCTCACCTCACTTCTTAGGCTATACTGCAAGAAACTTCTCTGACCTTCCATGTTCAAGTTAGGTGTCCCTTTGAGATGCTACCACTCCAGACACTTTCCTCATTATATGCTGTTTTGTCTTTGTTTCTCATCAGTCTCTTTAACTTGATTTTGAGCTCCAAAAGTTCAGGGCTCAGGATTCGCCATTGCATCCCTGGTACAAAGAACTTGACACAGGGAAGTGCTCAGTAAATATTGGTTGCGTTAAAGCAAAGAATCACTTTATTGCATGCCCTTCTCTTTAAAAAAAATATTGAACATTTAATCTCTTAGAGAAAAAAGTAAGAGTCCTGAGAAAGTAAGTTTGTGATTGAGAGACTTCCCAGTCCTTCTGACAAATGTGGCAGAAGAGAGTACATTATGTTGACTACAGACGTGTGTGTGCCACATCTAGTCGTCAAGATCTGTTCAGCTTAAAGAAAACAGCCATGTACTCAGCACTTTTGGTCCTCTGCCTTATTAATTTGGCTCCATCTTTGGAGTCTGCTTTTGAGAAAAGACTGCCATGGGAAAGTCTTAAGAATGTGTTAAACAGCATTGGTTGCATGCCTTAGTAACTTCCCCAGATTGCTGCACAGAGATATGCGTGTGAGAAATGTGTTTATCAGCAGAGTGGCTGGACAGCCAAGTATTTAAAGGATAAAGTTCTCTTCAGAGGAAGGTAGCATGGTTGACTATGCAGGGTGTCATGGAGGGAGAAAAAACCCTGGATTTCAGGAGCACAGACTCAACCAAATACATAGGATCTCATTCTCAGAGGGTCTTGCCTGGGTTTCCCATTCACACACCCATAAGTTCCTGCAAACAATTCAATTTTATTTGACATTTATTGGGTACACTTGGCATTTCCAAGTGCAGTAGATATTTTTTTTTTCTTTCTGACAACTCAGTTGTGAAATTATGATGGACACTCTGTAATGTTCAACTGGATTGTGTTTAAAACTGACCAATGGTAGGTTTTAGAAGATGAACCAGTTCCAAATTTTGTGACCCATGGATAACATTCTCACCGTGGAAGTTGAGAGAATATCAGTAGTTAATCAAGGGAATGTCTCCACTGGTGGTTTCAGGATTCATTTCAGATTCAGAGCTCTGGCCAGCCTGTGTATGTCTCCTACAGTGCTCTGAGGAGGCACTCAGCAGATACCGGCTGGAAGAATAGACAAAGCCAATTTGAGAATGTATCTCTCGTTATATTTGTTTTGTTTTTAAGATTCTATTTATTTGTGAGAGAGAGAGCACAAGCAGGCAGGGGGTCAGGGGGAGAGAGAGAAGCAAACTCCCCGCTGAAAAGGGAGCCCAACGTGGGGCTCCATCTCAAGGACCCTGCGCTCATGACTTGAGCTGAAGGCAGACGCTTAACTGACTGAGCCACCCAGGCACCCCATATCTCTCATTATGTTTTAATTAATTTATTTTCCCCTCAATTTAATTTGAGGGATAATTCAACTTCTCCCCCTGAATTAAAAAAAAAAAGCAATTAGAATTATCTCACCCAGAGATTTCCACTATTGTCAGTCTGGTTTCTGGTCTTCCAGATATGTAAATGCATTGACACAGCCACGAAGTGTGGCTTGTAATGGACTTACCTACCCATTTTACTTAAGGCGTCGTGATCATCTTTTCTTCTCAAGGATTAGAAAGCTCTTTACCATAAATATATACAAAATCATTATTAGCTACACTCTTATTTAACCAGTCCTGTTTTCTAAAACATTAAAGATGACTGCATTTTTCCTTCTATTATAAGCAACCCTGCCATGAACATCCTTAGTTCATGTATCCTCTTCACTGCGGTGATAAGTCTTGTAGGAGTAGAATTGCTGGTTGCTGAGGATGTGACTTTTGACAGTCTTTTGAGACTTACTGCCTCTGAGAGGTTGGATCAGTGTACACATTTTTTTTTTTTAAGATTTATTTATTAGAAAGAGAGCAAGGGAGGGGCAGAGGGAGAGAATCTCAAGCAGACTCCACTGAGCACTGAGCCTGATGCAGGGCTCAGCATGGGGCTTGACCTCATGACCACAAGATCATGACCTGAACCGAAACCAAGAGTCGGACACTCAACTGACTGAGTCACTCAGGTGCCCCGGATCAGTGTAGAGTCTGAATCAAAGTGATAATTGAATCACTCTTAGTCAAAGTGAATGTGAACATGTGCCTGTTTACCCATATCTTCTCTGAAAATGTGTATTGTCATTCATATTGTTTTTATCAGCATGTCTACCATCTTTTGGAGATTAGTACTAATTCTCTAATTCTGATAGAGACATAGCAAGAAGTATCCTATTATAAAGTTTATATCATATTATTTGAGACCTAGATGGATGCTGCATATTGTAGCTCTTTGTACATACGAGCTTAGATTATAGGCTCCTTGAAGATATGAGTAGCCTCCTTTATATTGTAGCCAGCACACAAATAATATGTGCAAAGTTGTACACAGATCTCCAATGGCTTCTTCTTTGTGAAAGAAATTTCACAATTTGTCTCCTTGAGAATGCCCTCAACCGTCATCTTTGGGCATTTTTCCAATGTCTGTATTAATAAATCAGGAGTTATCACTCCTCTGAGTGATTTTGTTTGCTTCCTCGTGCTATTCTGCTAGACTTTTTACCCAGATTCCTTTTATATATCAGAGTCTGCTCTGTCTTCTAGTCATCTCTTGTCTTTATCCAGTGTATTTTGTGCTGTTCTGGATAATTGATTCTTTATAAAATATTTTTTTCATCTTTAAGGGTCCACATGTAATTTATTTACATCGGACATTTATTGACTCTTATTTAAGCAAACGGTGCATCTGTAAACATAGTTGAAACAAAATAAAACATGGATTTAGGAGTGATAATCACAATTTTTGTTCCATTCCTTCTAATTCTGGTGCCTTGTGACTTGGGAAAGTCACATTACTGCTTAAAGCTCTTGAATCATATGCAATATTAGTAAAATAGTATGTCTACTTCATAGGGTGTGGTGAAGATTGAATGAAATTTCATGAATATAAAAACTCTGAAAAGAACTATGAAGCAAAGAAAAACTTAAAGGCTTTATTGCCTTCCAAGGGAGCCAAATCCAGGAGTGCAGACAACCAGGGGTCTGAAGATACAGAGGGTGGGTCAGGTGGGGGGCAGTTTCAGGCAGTGGTTAATGAAGAAGCACTGCAGGCAGTAAGGGGCTAAAGTCAGGAGAAAAAAATATGGCACAGTGGCCTTTTGGTCAGGGAGAGGGCTGGATCTGTATTGCCCTGGCCAGGCATAGTCTACATAGTTCCCTCTTGGGAAATGGTTGGTTTTCTCCATGGTAGATGGTTTGGGAGCCCAAAGTCGAAGTTGAAGTACATGGCTGGACTGAGAGCACATGGCAGTAGAAGGGAAGCTCGCTTTTACTGAGGGTCATTCCCATGCCAGACATCCTATTAGATCCCTTCTTGAACATCGCTACCTTTGAGTTCATGCAGTCTGATGAGAACACACTTTGGATTTAAGTATACCTGGACACTTCATTGGTTTCCTAGGGCTGTTGTAACAAAGGATCACAAAATGGGTAGCTTAAAACAATTGAAATGGATTCTCTCACAGTTCTGGAGGCCGGAAGTCTGAAGTCAGGGTGTTGCCAGGATTGGTTTCTTTTGGAAGTTCTGAAGGAAATTCTGTCTTTTCCATGCTACTTTGCTAGCTTGTGGCGTCTGCCATCCATCCATGGTATTCCTGGGTTTATAGATGCGTCAACCCAGTCTCTTTTTCTTCACGTTGCTCTCACCTCTGTTTCTCTGTGCCTCAAATCTCTCTCTGCCTTTCTCTTATAAAGACACTTGTCATTGGATTTAGGGCTCACTTGCCTAATCCAGAATGATCTCATTTGGAGATCCTCAACTTAGTGCAAAGACGCTTTTTCCAAGTAACCTGACATTCACCAATTCCTTCTTTTGGGGAGCCATCATTCAACCCACTATAGACAGTGACAGCAAGTAAAAGAAAATTGTCTGACTATGTACAGATTTGACATTTAAATCTTGGTCTTTAGATTATAAAAATTGTGCTCTTTTCTTGTATGCCCTGGGGGGAAATCTTCTGCTTTAGATTAGGCCACATCCTAGTAAAAGAAGCCATAGTACTTCCCACTTATCAGATACTGTATGCTTTTACATTCCTTATTTCATTTAACACTTAACAGAGCCCTGTAAGGTGGGATTTTCTGCAGACTTCTATAGCACCCATTTTACAGATGAGGAAATAAAGACCTTGGCCCTACACCAAACATCAAATAATTGAAAATAAAATTCCTACGTCTGAAACTATTGTAACTATGTGTCAACTATACTCAAATAAACAAAAATAAGTAAATAAATAAAAACAAAGTTCTGTTTGGCTGCAGAGCCTATGGTCTTAGCCAGTGCGCTCTACAGAACAAGAGCACAGTGATCCTACTAGAAAAGTCTGGCATATGGTTAAGATTTGGGTTTGCAGTGTCTGCCTGTGATACGAATGAATTATCATGGACAGGGGGAAAGATGCTCTCTCTGGGCTGCTGCTCAACCTCAATATGCTTTATTCTAGGAAGTCTGGCTTTTTTAAACTCTTGTAATACAGTTGACTCCTGAGCTACATGGGTTTGAAATGAGTGGGTCCACTTATACATGGCTTTTTTCGATAAATACAGTAGAGTCCTATAGATGTGTTTTTTCTCTCTTACAATTTTCTTAATATTTTCTTTCTCTAGATTACTGTATTGTAAGAATACAGTACCTAATACATACGCAATATGTATTAATCAATTGTGTATGTTATCAGAAGGCTTCCAGTCAACACTAGGCTTTTAGTAATTAAGTTTAGTGGGGAGTAGAAGTTATATGCAGATTTTTGACTATGTAGAGGTTTGGTGCCCCTAATCCCCATGTTGTTCAAAGGTCTGTATATTCATATGGCATTAGTGGAATTAAATAAGGATTGAGTAAAGTAAGGTTGTACAAAATTATAAGACATCCAATATATTGAGATTTGCCAGAGCATATTCTAGTTTGATGGTTTTTCTTCCCTCCTTCCCTCCCTTTTTCCCTCCCTTCCTCCCCCCATCCTCCTTTCCTTCTTTTTCCTTTCTTCTTTCTTTCGTTTTTCTGTGTGCCTCTCTCTGTGTCTTCCTTCCTTCCTTCCTTCCCTCCCTCCCCCTTCCTTCCCTCCTCCCTCCCTTCCTCCCTTCCTTCCTTCCTTCCTTCTTTCCTTCCTTCCTCTCTCTCTTTCTCTATTTCTTTCTCTATTATGCTTTCTCTTTTACTGCCCTGGTTTTTCAAAGTCTTGTGTTATACTGGCTCACACCTATGACTTAAATACTTGTAATACATCTGCTTTTCTCAGAATACTAGGCACAATTTTACTTGCTACTCAATGTCATGTGTTATACAATTTTTTCTTTCTTTTTTTTTTTTTAGTACTAACATGGTTCTTAGAGGATGGCATTGAAATCTGGGAGACAATTGGCACGGACTCCATTTCCCATACTGTGTTCAAATTTTATTTTTCTAACAACATTCTGATTTGTTTGAAAGCCTTGAAGTGCTAGATCAAGGGAATAGCATTATGGAATAGCATTGTGCTCCCAGAATAGTCTTTCTTATCAGGTGGGAATGAACCAGGCCACAGCCCCTTTTGGAGGTTTCTTGGTTTGTGATTTAGCTGCAGTAAGCTTATTAAAATCTGTTTGTGGGGCGCCTGGGTGGCTCAGTTGGTTAAGCGACTGCCTTCAGCTCAGATCATGATCCTGGAGTCCCGGGATCGAGTCCCGCATTGGGCTCCCTGCTCAGCAGGGAGTCTGCTTCTCCCTCTGACCATCTCCCCTCTCATGCTCTCTCTATCTCATTCTCTCTCTCAAATAAATAAATAAAATCTTAAAAAAAAAAAAATCTGTTTGTATCCCCCTACCCCCGGATTGTATATTACATGCAATGTAAGTGATGAGGTTTTCTTAATGGTGAAAAATAAAACCTGTAGTTCTGAAGGGCAGAGTATTAGACTATGATTACTATGTTAGTCTTATCCAATTTCAAGTTTCACTGCAGAAAAACAAAGTTCTACGAGCACTTGGCATTAATTAAATTAGGTGTAGAGAACTTATTTCCACTTAAATTAATGCCACTTGACATTCTAAATTCTTCTACTCTTAATCTCATAATTGCCTCATTTTGCCATGATTTATAAATTGTGAACTTGGACCCCTCATCCTCCTGAAAACTGAATTGTAAAAAGATTGGTTAATGAGGAAGTGAAACTATTTTATTTTCAGCTTTATTTCAATATAAATTCTGATACCACATATAACATACTGAAATTTATAATTACTCTTTTTTTTTTTAGACAATTTTAAGATATCATGATATAAATTTTAGCTTTTGGAATGAACCACAGTTTAGCCACGGGCTTCTGGACCCTCTTGTAGAGCTGTAGCCTCCCCTGTGGCTCCCCCACCTTGCAGGCATGGGTGGGCCCCCTCTGTCCCCTCTGAGGCCCAAGCTGAACCACACCAGACCTTCTTTTTTTTTTTTAATTTTATTTTATTATGTTATATTAGTCACCATACATTACATCATTAGTTTTTGATGTAGTGTTCCATGATTCATTGTTTGCGTGTAACATCCAGTGCTCCATGCAGAATGTGCCCTCCTTAATACCCATCACCGGGCTAACCCATCCCCCCATCACCCTCCCCTCTAAAACCCTCAGTTTGTTTCTCAGAGTCCACAGTCTCTCATGGTTTGTCTCCCCCACCGATTTCCCCCCCTTCATTTTCCCCTTCCTCCTTTTTTTTTTTTTTAACATACAATGTATTATTTGTTTCAGAGGTACAGGTCTGTGATTCATCAGTCTTACACAATTCACAGCGCTCACCATAGCACATACCCTCCCCAATGTCCATCACCCAGCCCTCCCACCCCCCACCCACCCCCCACCACTTCAGCAACCCTGTTTGTTTCCTGAGATTGAGTCTCTTATGGTTTGTCTCCCTCTCTGGTTTCATCTTGTTTCATTTTTTCCTCCCTTCCCCTATGATCCTCTGTCTTGTTTCTCAAATTCCTCATATCAATGAGATCATATGATACTTGTCTTTCTCTGATTGACTTATTTCGCTTAGCATAATACCCTCTGGTTCCATCCACTTCATTGCAAATGGCAATATTTCATTTCTTTTTGATGGTTGCATAATATTCCATTGTATATATATACCACATCTTCTTTGTCCATTCATCTGTTGATGCACATCTAGGCTTTCTCCATAATTTGGCTATTATGGACATTGCTGCTATAAACATTGGGGTGCATGTACCCCTTCAGATCACTACATTTGTATCTTTGGGGTAAATACCCAGTAGTGCAATTGCTGGGTCATAGGGTAGCTCTATTTTCACTTTTGAGGAAACTCCATACTGTTTTCCAAAGTGGCTGCACCAGCTTTCATTCCCACCAACAGTATAGGAGGGTTCCCCTTTCTCCACATGCTTGCCAACATCTTTTGTTTCCTGACTTGTTCATTTTAGCCATTCTGACTGGTGCGAGGTGGTATCTCATTGAGGTTTTAATTTGGATTTCCCTGATGCCGAGCGATGTTGAGCACTTTTTCATGTGTCTGTTGGCCATGTGGATGTCTTCTTTAGAAAAATGTCTGTTCATGTCTTCTGCCCATATCTTGATTGGATCATTTGTTCTTTGGCTGTTGAGTTTGGTAAGTTCTTTATAGATTTTGGATACTAGCCCTTTATCTGATAGTCATTTGCAAGTATCTTCTCCCATTCTGTAAGTTGTCTTTTGGTTTTGTTGACTGTTTTCCTTTGCTCTGCAAAAGCTTTTTATCTTGATGAAGTCCCAATAGTTCATTTTTGCCTTTGCTTCCCTTGCCTTTCACAATCACACCAGACCTTCTGAGGGTCAGGTTCCTCTCATCAGTTCTTGTCAAATTTTGGCCTATGAAAAAAAGGAGACAGAAGACACAGAAATCCAGCAGCTAAAACGTTTGCGTGCCTTTCCTTCCTGTCTTCTCCCTGTCTCCTACCTCATGGATTGCTCTTAGACACAGTGGTTTCTCTGGCCTCTCTGGTGACATCCCATCTTCTAGGACCAGCGAACCATCTGGTACTCTCTGCTGAAGCCCTGGCCAACTTGGCAACAACATACTGCTTTGTATTCCTTTCCTTCCTGCTGGCCTCTCTGCTCCGTCCCTCTCATCCTGGCTTACCAGAGATTACACCCTAAAATACAGAATATACTTGGCATATCCTTTAAAAAAATATGCTCTTATTTTTCAGATAAGCCAATCTAAGGCATTTTGAAAACATATATTTTTATCATTATTTTGTCTAAATATTTGCTAGGTAACTAGACAAATTTGGCAGACACAAGCCTTTATTCTTTTTTTTTTTTTTTTTTAAGATTTTATTTATTTGAGAGAGAGAGAGACAGAGTGAGCCTGAGCACAGGGAGGGGCAGAGAGAGAGGGAGAAGCAGGCTCCCCGCTGAGCAGGGAGTCCGATGAGGGTCTTGATCCCAGGACCCTGAGATCATGACCTGAGCCAAAGGCAGATGCTTAACCAACTGAGCCACCCAGGCGCCCTGCACAAGCCTTTATTCTTAATGAATAAATTTCATCAATTTCTTGACCTCTTGGATACAAAAATAGCCTTTTAAATTATATATATAAAATATATAAATAATATGTATAAATTACATTTATTTATTTATATATTTTTAAAGATTTTTTTATTTATTTGACAGAGACACAGAGAGAGAGGGAACACAAGCAGGGGGAGTGGGAGAGGGAGAAGCAGGCTTCCCGCTGAGCAGGGAGCCCCACGCGGGGCTTGATCCCAGGACCCTTGACCAAGCTTAAGTTATTTATATACATATGAAATATATGAAATCTGTATTACTGTGTGTTGATCATATTATTCAGTTCATACTGTACATTATGCAATGTATAATTAATTATCCTTTTTTGTTTTAAGATTTTATTTATTTGAGAGAGAGAGAGAACATGAGCAGGGGGAGAGGGAAAAGTAGGCTCCCTGCTGAGCAGGGAGCCCAACATGGGGCTCGATCCCAGAACCCTGGGATCATGACCTGAGCTGAAGGCAGATGCTTAACTAACTGAGCCACCCAGGCATGCTATAATTAATCATCTTAATGAAAAGTAGGCATGTGATGTTTTTTAAGGGGTAGGACTTTAAGATGTTATTTTATGACCAAATCAGAGAGACAATCACACAGAGAAAGGAAGATACAAAATGACCCCCTAGCCTTCCCCATCCCATCCACTCTAACCAAGCTCTCTTCAGTTGGTTGAAAGTGTATGCTACTCCTTCAGCTTCCTCTAAAGTTCTAAGATTAAGAACTAAAGTGAGTCCCCTTCACTCTCCTGGGCCTTTAGTTCTTTGGGCAAATGGAGATTTGATTCCATTACCCAGTAAAATAAAATGGAAAGAGTAAGTCTAGTATAATGGCTGGCTAGACTATAATGTGGCTGGCCCTCTGGACTGGAGCTGTACCTGGCTGCCCTGGTTGTATAACACATCACGAGACTTTGAAGAGTCCTGCCATTACTGGAAGAGAAAGATCCAGTTGAGATAGAGCTCTGATAGAGCTTCCATGGCTATCAGATTTTTGTCCAGAGCATTAAAAAGAAAAAGAAAAAACAAAACCAAAACATTCTGTAAGGTTTCCACTGGTTGAACTGCCACTAAGTTTTAAGTCTCTGCATTATAATAACCAGATGTCTTTCATTTAGCATTTAGTAGCTGTGAAAAGGTAATATTTAAAGTAAATTTTTTTTGTCGCATGTCATTGCTTTTCTGCGTCTTCTTTCACTTTGTGTGATTCTTTTTTTTTTTTCTTTCCAGCTCATGATTCTACTTAAGACTTAACCCAGTTGTGCTCTCTGAATCCTAAGAGCGTAGCTTTGTAGTCTTAAAAGTATTTTTATTTATGACTCTGGCATGATTTTAGATATCTGAGAAGTCCTGCTTGTTTATTTTTATGCTTAGCATGGGGTTTTTATGACTCTTCTTTAATTTTCTCATAGAATTTGTGATTCTCTTCTCAACAGCTTATTTTTTATTGCAAAGTGACTTTATTCTTAACTGCTGTAGGAGAACTTAATTCTTTACTTACGCTACCCAGCCGGGTTAGGTCAACCTGTAGAGTTGTTTACGCTCAAGTGGCTAATCCATTTTGAGATTTTTTTTTTTAAATCACTGTTTTGGTATTGATAGTAAAAGTTCATTTGAAAAATTTTGTTATCAATTTTCAGTGAGAATTGAAGTGCTCAAGCTATGAGTCAAGTGAACCTGTAGTATTTTCTGTCTTCTCAACTTACTTGCTTTCTCCCCCTAATCCACTTGGCCTGAGGTATTTATATTTAGTTGGCGGAGTGGAAATAAGTCTCAAGTGAAATTCTCTAAAATCAACAGTTGGGAAAAATGTGATACTCAATAAGGTTCTTTGAGAAGGTTTCTATTTTCCTTGAGATAATCTCCATCTTGCATAGCAGAGCGGTTTTCTCAAGCAGAGGGTGTTCTTGACATTTTCCCAAATGGTTGCAGCTCCTCAAGATTGCTCTGGGAATTTAAATATGTTTATCTAAATTCATCTATCTATTTGCTATTTAAAGAGAGGAATGTTTCAACACATTTGTGAATGGGAAATACTTCTTAAAACTGTTCGGTTCTGAATCAGGAAACTTTCCTAAGTCTACCTTTTTTCTGTAAAAATTGTACAGATTGTTTACTGGCCCATGTGAAATGTTACTGTATTTTGCTTTATGCAAATCATATCATAGCATAATTTGTCTTTCCCTTCAAAGAGGGTCTCTGGGTTATGAATGAATGACTTCTCTGAAAACTCAATGAAGCTGTTCCACAGAGAAGACTTGATCTGTGATTTCTTGGGGAGACCTATGCTGAGGAGTTCTGTCCTCTGTTCACCACTCTGTTGTTTGGGGAGTAATTATGTTTACACAGTTATAGCACATCCATACAAACTGGTGTCAAAATAGCAAAGAAATGTGTCTTTTCCAGTATATCCAGTCAGCTGTGGTTATCTAGAAAGCCAGGATAAAAAGGGCTCAGATGTCCATGGAACAAGAGATCCAGTTAAGCCCTCTTCATTGGATGTTCCTGTATTTCATGTGTAGAAAGTGGCGTGAAGGGAAGTGCCCCATTTTCTAGTTGAGTTCATTGTAACAGCTTCCCAGATTCCACTAGACAGCTGACTTTATGTCGTTCATTTTCTTTAAATTTGTCTGGATGAAATGAAGTTTTTTTATCCTTAAATTCATTGTTCGTGGCATAATTTTGATAATTTTCCAAGATTACATGCTTCATACTGGGATGCTTCTCATGGATTTCATGGCTGTTTTTCATTTTTATAAGTTGTTTTTTTAAACAACTTTATGGAGGAATGTTTTTCACAGCATAGTTTTCTCATTGCAAGTATACAGTCTGATGACTTAGAGTAACTTCATTGAGTTGTGCAACCATCATCATAAGTTTCAGAGCATTTTCATCCCTCCACCCTCAGTAAGATCCCCACTGCCATTTATGGTTAATCCTTATTCCTACTCCCAGCTTCAGGCAGCCCCTAATCTACTTTTTGCCTCTAAATTGTCCTCTTCTGGACATTCCATTTACATGGAATCATGTGATATGTGGCCTTTTGTGTCTGGCTTCTTTTACTTAGCATAATGTTTTTGAGGTTCATCCTTGACAACCCCTATCAGTAGTTGTTTCTCTGTATCACTGAACAGTGTTCCACTGAATGCATAATACTACATTTTGTCTGTTCATTCACCAGTTGGTGGACATATAGATTGTTTCTTTGGGGCCATTTTTAATAATGCTGCTATGAATATTCATGTTTGGGTCTTTGTGTGGACGTATTTTTTCATTTCTCTTTCATTTCTCTTGGCTAGATACCAGACTGTTTCCCAAAGTAATGTACTATTTTACATTTCTATCAGTAATGTAGGAGGTTTCCCATTTCTTTATATCCACACCAATATTTGTTATTTTCTGTCTCTTATAGTATAGTTATTCTAGAAAGTATGGAATGGTAGTTCATTGTGGTTTTCATTTGCATTTTACTACCGACATGATGTTGTGCATCTTTTCATGTACTTATTAGCCATTCATCTAAATTCTTTGGCAAAGTGGTCATATTTTTGGCCCATTTTTTGACTGAATTTTGTCTTCTTATTATTGAGTTGTGAGTGTTATTTATAAATTATGGAGCCAAGTCCTTTGCTGGATATGTGTTTTGCAATTTTTTTCTCCCAGACTGTTGCTGGTCATTTCATTTTTCTAATGTTGGTGTTTGAAGTGTAGAGGTTTAGAATTTTAATGAGGTCCAACTTAACAGCTTTTTTCTTTTTTGAACTGTGTGTTTTGGATGTCATATCTAAGAAATTTTTACCATACCCAGGTCTCAAAGATTTTCTCCTATATTTTCTAAAGACTTTATTATTTTTAGCATTTACATTTAAGTCTATGATCCCCCTTGAGTCTGTTTTAATATATGGTATAACTTGAGGATCTAAGTTCATCTTTTTGCGATTGTTCCTGAGTCATTTTTCAAGCAAACTATGCTTCCTCCAGTGAGCTGGCTTGTCACTTTTGTCAGAAATCAGTTGATTATAAGTAGAAGGATTTATTTCTGGATTCACAATTCTATTCCATTCATCTGTATATCTATCTTTATATCATGGGGTGGGCAAAAAAATAACCCCCCAAAGAGGTCCATGCTCTAAGCCCCTGAACGTATGACTGTCTTGGTTTATATGGCAAAAGGAATTTTGCAGATATGATTACATATGAATGCTGAGATGGAGTGTATCCTGGGCCCCTGAGTGGGCTCAGTCTAGTCATACAAGTACTTGAAAGTGGAGAAACCTTTCCATGCTAGATCAGAGATATGAGATGAAAGAAGGAGGAAATATGCACTTGAGTATGATAAAGACTTGACCTACTGTTACTGGCTTTGAAGATGGAGGAAAGCGGTCACCAGCCAAGGAATGTGTGTGATCTCTAGAACCTGGAAACAACTTTCAGCTGATAGTCAGCAAGTAAACAGGGATCTCAGTACTACAACTCCAGGAACTGAATTCTGTTAATAACCTAAATGGGAAAGGACACAGATTCTCCCCTACATCCACAAAAAAAGCACCCAGCTCTGCTTGATGTTAGCCCAGTGAGACTGATTAAGATATTTCCATTAAGTATGAATATTGCTATATTCCTGGATGTTTTAACCTGGAGTATGTATTCCTGTGCTGCAAAATGGAAAGTAGCTTATTCCTAAGCAATCACCAAGCCTGTTTTACTGCTCTGGGTTGTATCATTCATTGATGAAAGTGGGAGAGTACATTTATTCCTCGTTCAGAGTATGGCTGTAAACCAAGTTCTGTTGTGGGACAGTTATGTTCTGTGTATATATTGTAAGAACACTCATATTTTAATTTTGTATAAGTTCAAGCAAAAATTGGTAGTACCGCTGTTTATAAGCTAAAAAAAGCCATTTTAATTATTCATTTATTCATTCTTTTATTTGTTCCTCCAGTTGCCGTTAACACTTTTCATCCATTTGGCCATCTGTCCATCTGTTCTCCCATTGATCCAAAAGATATGAATTAATACATACAGCATGCCATATGATAGGTTTTGGGGCCTAAGAGGGAAAAGTTATGTCCTTTGCATGAGGAATTCATATGGATGGAAAGTGGTGGAAGACAATATAAAAGGAGAAAATTAAAGCTTTTCAGTTCTCAGATATAACATGCATAGATGGGTCTATGACCTGAATGATTTCAGTCATTCATTATGGGGGATTTGTAATCTTTTGGGAGATGGGTCATACAGGAGGAATTTGTTTTTCCATGGATTGCTCAGTAGTGCCAGCTCTGGATTGCTTGGTTTCTTGTCCTTTGTCATTGCTTCTATCATAACTCTCATGTGTGATATAAACTTTGTTTCTTAATAGAAAATGGACGTGCACAAAAGCTACCATGTGTGGTGATGATAAGGAAAAAGAAAAAATGCTCAGGGTACAGAAGACAAATTATGCAAAGAAAGAAATATTTAATTCGTTGGCAGCTCAGATTTATGACATCCGGGAGTCATATATCTGTTCTGCAACAAATCAAGAAAACCTGATTTGTGAACCTGTTTTTACCAATGTTCCAGTCAGTTCAAAAAAAAAATTTTTTTTTTAAAATGGCTTTCATTATGCAAGGAAAATTAAGTGGCATGTAGTGAATATTCAGCTGGTGCTCATTTTGGTCCAAATTTTTTGCTAACTGATTTTAATGTATGATTTTATTTTTCCCGTAAACAATCCTGGGGAATAAATCCTATTATTAGTTTCATTTTACAAATGAGAAAATTGAGGGCCAAAGGTTTGGATGGTTTGCCCAGTGTCAAACAAATGTGGTTTTTGTGGATGTGGCATTTAAACACTGTCCCTTTGTAATTTAGGGTCCTATCTCCTCACTGTTTTCTAGAGACGTCATCTCAGATCTGGGTGATCACCCAGTGATGGTCAAGTATATAATGAAGGGTTTATTAAACTTCACACTATTTATAATTTGGGTCAGATAATTCTTTGTTGTGGGGCTGTCCTGTGCATCATGCCATGCTGAGCAGCATCCTTGGCCTCTCCTCACTAGATGCTGGGAGCAGCACTTAGTTGAGACCACTAAAAATGTGTCCAGACACTGCCAAATAGTCTGTGAGGGACAATATTGCCCTGACTTTAGAACCACTGCAATTACCAGGCAAATTAGGACTGTGTGCTGTGGTGCATTGAGAAGAAAATCATGGTTAAATGTTTCAGGTAGGTAGAAAAAATATTAGAGGTATTGATGTCTGAGATTTTATCCCTGCCAGAGTTAGCCAGCCTGTAGAGTGAGAGGGCACAGTCTCCAAGACCATCTTCACTTCTGACATCAGTTTGAGTTTGGGGTTCCCCAAAAACACTCTTGTTTTCATGGTTTGCTAAAAGGACTCACAGAGCTCCCTGAAAGCTGTTATCCTCATGGTTACAGTTTATTACAAGGAAAGGATACAGATTAAAATTAGCCAAAGGAAGAGATGCATAAGGCAGGGTGTGGGAGGGCTCCATACATGCAGTTCCTTTGCCCCTTTCCTGTAGATTCAGGACATATTACCTTCCCAGCATTGATATGTGACATTACACACAATATTGCCAACCAGAGAAGCTTACCTGAGCCTCAACGTTCAGAGTTTTTATTGGGGCTCTGTTACATAGGCATGGCTGATTGATTGATTGCCCGTGTTTTGATCTCTGCTTCTGTGTGATTCAAAGTCCCCACCCTAAAACACATGGTTGGTCTTTCTGGCATGGCCAGCCCTTACCCTAAGACTATTGGATATGGCTGGGCCCATCCTAAGATCCCTTGCCCTAAACAAAGATGCTCTCTATCAGGAAAGACATGATTACTTCTCAGAAGTTGTGGGCAAAGACCAGACTACTCTTTGGGCATGACCAAGTTCTTTATTACACAATCCCTGAGAAAAGAGCAGATGTTTGCTTATAGTTGAAGGAATGTGGCATGTATCCTCAGCTAGTAGCAGTTTAGGGATAATGTAAATGGCAGGCATATCAGTTTGCTATATATAATTTTACATATATATATTACATGGCATTACATATATATGGCATTACATATATATGTAATATATATTACATGATATATATACATACATATGTAATGCCATATATATGTATATGCCATATATATTACATGATATATATACATATATATGTGATACATATACATATACATACATATACATGATACATAATATATAGCATTACATACATATATAATTATATATATATATCTCACAGATACTGTGGCTTAAACAAAACAAAAGAAATATGTTTCTCACAGTTCTGGAGGTTAGAATTCCAAGATCAAGGTGTCAGCAGGATTGATTTCAATCTGAGGCCTCTCTCCTTGGCTTGCAGATGGGGGCCTTCTCTCTCTGTCCTCACATTCTCTTTCTCTGTGCCCACCCATCCCTCGTGTCTCCCTCTTCTTATCGGGACACCAATTAGAATGGGTAGGGCTCCACCCTAATTACCTCATTTACTTCATTGGGATTTCAACATATGAATTTGGGGCAGGGGAGGGACACAATTTAGCTAATGACATTCTGTCCTCTAGTTTCCCCTGTTTCAATTCCTGTCCTTCCTGCATGCAAAGTATACTCATCCCATTCCCAACAACCCCAAATGTATTGAACCATTCCAGCATCAACTCTAAAATCTTACCTAAATATTTAAATCAGCCACAGGTGAGACTCTTAAGTATGATTCATCTTGAAGCAATATTCCTCTCCATCTGTGAACCTGTGAAACCAGACAAGGTATCTGTTTTCAAAGTACAAGGTGGAGACAGGCATAGGGCAGAAATTCCCATTCCAAAAGGGAGAAATCAGAATGAGGAAAGAGATCACATGTTCCAAGCAAGTCTAAAACAGATTCTGTTAGATTGTAAGGCTGAAGAATAATGTTTTTTGTTTGTGTGTTTTGATGATGCTCTATCCTTTGACACCACTGGGGTGACAGCCCTTCCTTCTAGGCCCATTGAGGGCAGTAGTGTTGCCCCCTCAGCTGTGGGCAGCACCCTCCCCTCTACCAAAGTAAGTATGATTAGATCTGTATATCCAGAAAGGAAATATTAAGTTCTGCTTGATCCTCATATTCTTAGAGGTTAAGTCAAGTTGGGAAAACAGGGATCTATGCAAATAATTGTAACAAACACCAGTGTAATAATCAAATTGTTGTAATAAACAGTAAATTCTATGATTGCTGGAAGGATGATAAGATTTTAGAAATTTTGATCCGGAATATACTGAGGGACTTTTTGTAATTTTTATTGGCCTCATATCTTGTAAGAAATTATTGAATTAATGGATTATAAAAGGAGAGAATTAACGTATTTACTTTGGTAAGCTTGAGAATTTCAGGATTCCAAATAGGATTGGAGGTCATAATGGAAAAGTGCATCAGTCCAGTCATCATCCCAAAATATGTTTCTAATGTAGTTTTAACCTCCATAAATAATCTTGGCTAGGTTTAGGAAGGTTTTCCCCAAATAGCTCTAAATTTGTTTGCAGAGCTTTTAATATTTATTTTTAAGAGCTTCCTACTCTTGGAAGAATGAGGCAAGATAATTTGAAGGATTCGTAGTTTGTGTTCAGAAAATATTTGTGACTTTTCTTTAAAAAATAAGTCACTTGTCCACACAAAAACTTGAACACAGATATTTATATAGCAGCTTCACTCATAATTGCCAAAACTTGGAAGCAACCAAGACATCCTTCAGTAGGTGAACGTGTAAATAAACTGTGGAACATCCAGACAATGGAATATTTTTTAGCACTAAAAAGAAAGGAGCTATCAAGCCATGAAAAGACATTGAAGAAACTTAAATCCATATTAGTAAGTGAAAGAAACCAATCTGAATCAGGGCGCCTGGGTGGTTCAGTCGTTAAGCGTTTGCCTTTGGCTCGGGTCATGGTCCCAGGGTCCTGGGATCGAACCCCACATTGGGCTCCCTGCTTGGCGGGAAGCCTGCTTCTCCCTCTCCCACTCCCCCAGCTTGTGTTCCCTCTCTCTCTGTCAAATAAATAAATAAAATCTTTAAAAAAAAAAAAAAAGAAACCAATCTGAAAAGGCTATATACTGTATAATTCCAACTATATGACATTATGGAAAAAGCAAAATTGTGGAGACAGTAGGAAGATCATTGGTTGCTGGGGCTTGGGGGAGGGAGGGATGAGTAGGCACAGGACAGAGGATTTTTAGGGCAGGGAAACTATTCTGAGATACTGTAATGATGGATACATGTCATTATACATTTGTCTAAACCCACCACACCAAGAGTGATTCGTGAGGTAAACTGTGGACTTGGGGTGATTATGATGTCATTGTAGGTTCCTCTATTATACCAACGGTACCTCTGGTGGGGGATGTAGACGACGGGCTAGGCTGTGCACGAGGAGATGGGATATATGGGAAGTTTCTGCACCTTTTGCTCAATTTTGCTGTGCATCTAAAACTGGTCTCAAAAAACAAAATCTATTAAAAAAAGAAGAAAAAAAAGTCTCTCAAGTTTTCTTTAAGACCAGGATGTTGAAAGCCTTTGCTTTCTCACATTTTCTCTCTCATTTGTCTCTTTCTGTGTTGCTGTGGAATCTCAGGCTTACGTGGGATCAAAGAAACATATTGCTTTTTAGTCTTTTACTTATTTTTCATCCTTTCCTTACTTTCTACTTTAAAATTTATTTGCTGCTCTTCCTTCAGAGTTAAGAGCCAGCTGGTTCTCACCATTTGGTTGAAAACCACACCCCTCACTCTTTCCTCATTTGCGGGATCATTTCAGATCTTCCTTATTCTGTTGCCTTTTGTGTAACACGAATCACCTTTTCTTTAGCACATTTAAGCCCAACAGTGAATTTTTCTTAAATTGAAAAAAGTTCAGTGACTCTGATACAGTTCTTCTGCCATCGTGGCCTCCTGCTCAAGAGCAACAAAAGTCATGCAAGACTGGTCTCCACAGTGCCTGTGTTTTACATTTTGGTAGAGTTTTATTTCTACCAACGCTTCTTGAGCGAGCTCATCAACTCCCATCTTTATTCTTTGCTGAGGCAGCTAATAGGGTTGTCATCACCATCTTTTCTTTTCTTTCTATCTCTTTTTGGGGTTACATACAATTGAATTAACTTTCCAGAGTGATAGTTCCTGAAAACATTTTCTGAAGAACAAAGAAACAGGTTTTCTTTGTATATAAATATAGAAGATGGTTTATGCTGAATGAACGAAGAACCTTTTAATAAAACATTGACCCTCTTCTACTTTGGTTCATCTGGGGAAAAAATCAATTTTTTGTTCTTCAGGTGCAAAGAAAGATCAAAAGGAAAAGCTGACAATCTCAACAGAGGGTAAGGTGGGACGTGTGACTTAGGCTCTGTTTCTCTGGTGGACTTTAAGCAGCCTCTTTCCAAATGGAATAAATTGGAGAGAGACTCGAGTTTTCTTCTGTGACATTGGAAAGAAGAGTGAACAGAATAAAAAGATTGCCAAAATGTTTTCAAATTCCTGTTTGTTTTTAGTCTTGAAATTTTTCACATAAGAAGTATAGTTCCACTGTATTAAAATGCAGCATAACTTACCTTTAAAAATACTGTGTTAAGGGCGCCTGGGTGGCTCAGTCATTAAGCGTCTGCCTTCGGCTCAGGTCATGCATGATCTCAGGGTCCTGGGATCAAGTCCCACATCGGGCTCCCTGCTCGGCAGGAAGCCTGCTTCTCCCTCTCCCACTCCCTCTGCTTGTGTTCCTGCTCTCGCTATCTCTCTCTCTGTCAAATAAATAAATAAAATCTTAAAAAAAAAAATACTGTGTTAATTTCCAATGATTTTTTTTCCCTCCCTTCCAAAGGAGGTTAAACATACTGCATTTATGAAGCATTAAAAATGGAGAATGGAACACATCCATAATTATAAAGGTATCCATTAAACTTTAAAATCCTAAATAATTAGATATTTTAAATTTCTTAGAAGTTAATTTTATTTGCTATGGAGAAAAACATATTGGCTCCTCTTTACTTCTGGTATATGTGTTTTTAATGAACACAATTCAATCAAAAATAGAAACTGTATTATTAGTGGAAGATAGTGGAGGAATTATTGCTTTGCAAAATCCACTACAAAATTAGTGAAGAAAATATGCTTTTTATTTTTAGAAAAGAAGTGCATTATTCTCAGAGTTTCTATAAGTAATGCATGATCATAGTAGAAAAAGTTGAAATGAGAGGGAATTATAAAGAAGAAAGTAAAACTCATCTATTTGATTTGTCCCCAGAGAGATAATAATTTATTCATTACCTTTACTTCTCTATGTGCAAATATATATATTAACTATTTTCATGTAGCTTTATTTCACAAAATCGAGATCACACTTTAAATACTTATAGTCAGCTGTTTTACTAACGTGGTAGATGAAAATTTTCTCATGTAGTTAAATATCCCCCCCCAAATATAATTGTAATTATTGTATTAAAACCCATCATTTGGGTGCCTGGGTGGCTCAGTTGTTAAGCGTCTGCCTTTGGCTCAGGTCATGATCTCAGGGTCCTGGGATCGAGTCCTGCATCGGGCTCCCTGCTCGGCGGGAAGCCTGCTTCTCCCTTTGCCTCTGCTCCTTCCCCCTGCTCGTGCTCTCTCTCTCTGTCAAATAAATAAATAAAATCTTAAAAAAAAAACAAAAACATCATTTGATGAATGAGAATTACTTAACCATTTTTCTCTTGTAGGATTTTCTGTTTGATTTTTCTATATTTATTCTAAATTTACAACCTGAGAAGTTAAAGGTATAACTTTATAAGGCCAAAGATACATTGGAATGTTCACCATCTTCAAAGAGCCAAAGATTCACAGAAAAGGCTTATCAGCTGCCTTGATGCTTAAGCATCCTCCTACAAATGCTTGTCTTTGAATATAAAATCTTGTCTTCAATGGACAGGTGTGTGATTCCTTCCACTGTCCTGTACTCTATCTGATTCAGCTGGGATTGCCACCACGGTGACTGGGATAGAGTGCACCACAGTAAATCAAAAGATAAGAGGAAGGAATAATTTTCAGATACGGCAGACTCCTGAGGTGGACAAGAGGTTTCGGGCATTTCCAATTTAAACAGTGAATATGCTCTGTGACTTTGAATGACAGCTTACCTTGTAGTGTTAAGTTCACCCCATGTCACAGATACATTCAGCTATATGGAGCAGCTGCAGGGTGCCAGGCACTGGGAAGGGTGCTCAGGATGCATCATGAATGAGACATTTTTCGTGCGCGCAAAGAACTCACAGTTACTGAAGGTGACCAATAACTCTAGTACAACGTGATAAACACAGTAGTAGAAATATAGTTAAGTTGCTGTGGGGACAGACAGTTTGCAAACCTTACCTGGGGAGTTGGGAAGGCTTCCCAGGGACAGTGGTGTTTCTCACACTGATGGATTATGGAAGCAATTTGTTTGTAGCATTTGTAGTGTTAAGTGGTTTCGATTCAAACCAGTGACCAGTGAAAGGTATTACATTTTTAAACACATGGCACTTTTGTATTTGTATAGCTAATATCGGATTATAGAGTAGGGATAAGACTGAAATCATAAAATAATTAGTTTCAACACAGAAACCTCCAGGCCATCCTGTAATGCTACTATACATTTATTAAAAAGAAAACTACACTATATTTGGTAGAGTTTTTATTATTCTTCATAAATCTGGAAGATTTTATTTAGAGTATATATGGACTACATCAAATAGTTTATGAAATTATTTGTAGAATAATTTTTTCCCTTACTAGACATAAGCCCAATGAAAGCAAGGACCCTTTTTATTTACTTCCTTATCCCCAGCACCTAGTATGGTGCCTGGCACATAGCATATATACTTAATGCTTTCATGTCAAAATTCTATTTAAGATAAGGTTTAATTGGTTTTGTTAAGTGACCAAGAATTGCCCATTACTTTGATTTTCAAATGCCACAGATTGAAAATCTAATTATCTGTTTCATTATTTTAAAAAATCCAGCAGGAAGAATAAAAGTGCTATCCCAATACAAGGTACATTTTATTTTTGCTGAAAAGAAGAAGTGCTATTCTAAGATTACAAATAACAGTATATGTGTATGTCATCAACTTTTTACCAAATTATGAGATTTTCCTCATACTGGAGTACTCGAGTTTCAAGCTCCAACTGTTTTGTGTGGATTCTAAACCAGAAAATAAGACAGGCATGCAAAGCACCCACAAAAGAGTCTTTCCTTTAGGAACTCTTGTCCAGTATGGTGAATGTAGAGATTATAATCGTGGCATTTGGTTTCTGTCCAGTTCCACCATTGTAGGGTGCCATCCTGGCTTATTGCCTCCCTTATTTCAGTAGACTGCTTTGTAGGCTGCTGAAAATCTAAATCAAATTCAAATATGAAATAAAGATTGGAGTGAACACTAGCAGAAAAAAAAAACACCCCACATCCAGTGAGCCCTGTAAATCAGCTCAAAGAAGTGTATATGCTAGGATCTAACCCTTGAGATATAATATTCCAAGGGTAAGAGAGTTGTCCAACAAAATGGAGACTGCTTACTTACCGTGTGGACAGCCCGATCTGTTTACAAAAAGAGTGTGTTAGCTTGCTCAGATTACATTTCTATTGTCAATGTGCTTAGCTTTTCTAGAACGAAAAATGAAAATAATCTTGAAGTTTTTTATTCTTCCCCCTTTATTCCTTCACACCTATACTAATAAATTGGCAGAAGAGGACTTCAGGGATAACTAGTACCTTTCTTCTTCAAATGACGGTCCCTTAAAAGCTTCAGTGAGGCTTGGTCAGCTTAACAGGTAATGTATATTCTGTTCCATACCTTGCCATTTTTCACTGAACAGTATCTTAGAAGTCATTATAGAGGGAACTTTCTTCATTCATCCCAGTTTGCGGATATACCCTATTAAGCATCTCTGCCGGCCCCATCTCCCCTGCTGTTCTTCTTAAAGGCACAAAAATATTGTTCTAAGGTATCTGAGGACTTGAAATTCAGGGAATGAGGAACAATAGAGCATTTTACAGATGACCCAACTTGCTCAACGTAGAAGAGGCTTGGTTCTTCTTGCAACACAATGATGTTCTTCACTGTTCACAGCAAAATTCCAAAGACTATTCCCTCAGATGGTGATTTCTGACCCAGGCTCTGGGGATACCCAGCGCACTTCCAGTTTGTTTTTGTGATATTGAGTGATTTTCAGAGAATACATGTGATGAAATTTATTTTATATATTAGGAAGTATAACTATGATAAATAATAAACTGTAATAAAAATAAAATGTATAAATTATATGCATTAAAAGTGATAAATTATATTGAATATGGAGTCGCTTGAATTTAATTAATAATTTATAAAGTATAGGAGGTGTCTGGGTGGCTCAGTTGTCTAACTCTTGATTTCGGCTCAAATCATGATCTCAGTGTTGTGAGATTGAGCCCCGGGTAGGGCTCCATGCTCAGCGCAGAGTCTGCTTAAGATTCTTTCTCTCTCTGTCTCTCCCTCTGACCCTTCCCCCTCTTGCTCTCTCTCTCTCTCTAATAAATAAATAAATCTTTAAAAAAATAATAAAGTATAAATTATATGTCTGAACATTTTAGAAACTGTAGTATTAAAATATATAAATATATTTTTCATATGTGTGTATACATATACAGCCCACTAATGTTTGCATGAATCAGACTTTTTAACCTTAATAAGAATAATATTAATAGGAGTAGTAGTAGGAACTACTACTACTACTGAGCACTTACTTTGTGCCAGATGTTATATTACAGCAGTTTATAAAAATCAGCTCATTTTAATTCTTGTACAACCTTATGAGGTGAGAGATGTTTTCTCTATCTTATGGACAAGGAAATTGATGTTGAGAAAGTTTATATAATTTGCCATGCTCTTGATCATTAACATTGTGCTACTTCTTTATTGTGTGTACATGACATTGGGGGACTGTTTTGCTAAAGAGGATGTAAATCGGGGAAGTTGGGCTCTCAAGGTGCATTTTAAAGGGCAAGCATGCAGGAAAACCACAGTGAGGGCAAATCACACAAGGAAGAGTTCACAGGGAAAATGTGCTCCACTCATCTGCCCTGAGGGAGGGATTTTGCAGGGGCAGTTTGTGGCTTTAAATGAGCAGCAGCTCTTCATCCGCTCGCTGATCTGTTCCCATTTCTCCCATAAAATAAAAAGAAAATTAAAAGGAATGGAAGCAAGGGTGTAGGAACAGGAGCCAAAAGTTTGGTGGAAATCAAATGTTGGTCTGGCCCAGTCTTCGGGTCTAACTTTGTGATCTGAAATCCTCATGGTTGACTGATAACCTCAAAAGTGACAGACTGGGTTTGGGAAACTCCTAATGTAGGTATGATAACAGATTTCTGTTAGATTTATTTACACAGTGTGTGTCATATGTGTATTTGTCTGCATTTTAAACTGATAATGACAGGAGCACAGAAATCTAGGATGCACATCATACTCACAGCTGTTTCATTTCATCTCAGTTTTGAGTATGCACCATTGAAAAGTGAAACTTAAGAATTTCTTTTTAATCATTTTCATGGAGGGCCCGTGGGGGGAAAAAAAGAAACTGAGAGGGAATGATTGGATGATAATTGAATGTTGAGGGGAGAAGTATGTGATCAGACGTTTGTTTTTCCAAATACTTATTTTCACTGGAATCTTGAATATGCATAGAATCTTCCAGCTCATTTTTGTTTATATAGTTAGCAAAACAGGTAGCATGTTGAGCTGCTAAGTTTTGTGCTATTCTTTTCTCAGATAAGAGGGAATTTTTTTTTTGTTAAAGATTTTATTTATTTATTTATTTGAGAGAGAGGAAGAGAGCACATGAGTGGGGGGGGAGGGGCGGAGGGAGAGGGAGAAGCAGAAGCAGACTCCCCGCTGAACAGGGACCCTGAGATCACGACCCCGAGCTGAAGGCAGATGCTTAACTGACTGAGCCACCCAGGAACCCCAAGAGAGGAGGGTTTTTTTTGATAGCTGTTGAGAGCAATTATTAATATTTGCTTAGTGTGGAATGCCACATGTAATATTGTCTCAGTGTTGGCAATGTTTAACCAAAAATTAATGCAACAGAGCAAAAGATATCAAAGAATCCACTTCATTTTCTTGGTGTTCATCAGTGTCCACAAACAGGCATAAATAACTGCTATGTTTAGTGGTCATTAACTCTTTACTACAGAAAGATAACAGACAAAATGCTTATTACAATACTTTAGCTCAGTAAGTTTGTAGGAGTCATTAAAACAAGATGCAAGAAGCCATTGGGAATAAGACAGAATGAATATAATGCTAAATGTCGGGGAGGGTTGTGTTGCTCCCTATAGAAAATAAAGTTAGCTATCAAAGAGGATTTTTTTTTTTTTTAATGTTCAAGCATCTGGCAGGGTTAGAAGCCTGACATTCTAGATGAGTTGTGTTAGTATTAAGTTGCTGATTTTATGTTTCTTGTGCTTTTTAAAAAAAAAATCATTTTGTAAGTGGGGCTGAGGAGGAAGGAAATAAATAGAGCCAGGTCGGGGCTGGGGGAGCTTGTCTGCTTAATATTATTAATAGGGGTCACTGTCAACTTCGACATCTCCAGGCTGGGCAGAAAGACAGGAATATAGAGGTTTTGCTATCTGGTAACTTGAAAGAAGAGAGGAGTTTGTCATTCTGGGGTGTGAAAAGGGAGACCCTGGGTGATGATCCACCTATGCTGGAGTGATTGGAAGGATGTGCTATAAAGATGACCTGCGGTCTCTGCACACTCGGAGAAGCCGAGCCACCTGTGGGGTGGGGGTTGGTGGTATGGGGGTACAGGGACTTACCTCCATGCTAAGCACTGTGCATTGCCCTCGCCACATCACTGTGAGGAGCATATTGTTATCAGGCTGTTGTCTGGAAGAGGAAGTCCAGTTTAGAGAAATCTCTTACCCAAGGTCACAGAGCTGAGTGGTGGTGGAGTCCGGGCGTGAACTCAGCTCTCTTGTTTCTTTACCCTCCCGACATAGACTGTGTTAGTTTCCTCGGGCTGCTGTAACAAAGTAATACAGACTGGGTGGCTTAAAAACGGAAATTTGTTGTGTGCCAGTCCTGAGGCTAGAAGTCTGATGTGGGCAGGGTTGGTTCCCTCTGAGGCTGTTCGGGAGACCCCGTGCCCTGCAGCTCCTAGCTGCTGGCCTTCGTTGGCCTGTGAAACCATCACCCCAGTCCCTGCCTTCTTCTTGACATGGGATTCCTCTAGGTGTGTGTCTGTCTCTAAACGTTCCCTTTTTATAAGGACACCATTCATATTGGAGTAGGGCTCATCCTGATGAGCTCATCTTAATGAATTACATCTGTGATGATCACTTTCTGAGTTACTGGGGGATCAGAACTTCAATATATGAGTTTTGGGGGGAAACAATTCAACCCATAACACAGACTCTGAGTTTTTCTTTTTTGCAGCCATGATAGTCTTTTTTTATTTAGTTTTTTTAATTTAAATTCAATTAATTAACATACAGTATATTATTAGTTTCAGATGTAGAGGTCAGTGATTCATCAGTCTTATATAACACCCAGTGCATTACATCACATGCCCTCCTTAATGCCCATCACCCAGTTACCCCATCCCTCCCATCCCCCTCCCCTCCAATTTTAGTATATGTGCTGCTGAAGCGAGCACTCCCCCTCCCCTCCAGCAACCCTCAGTTTGTTTCCTATGGTTAAGAGTGTCTTATGGTTTGTCTCCCTCTCTGATATCATCTTGTTTTATTTTTCCTTTCCTTCCTCTATGCTCCTCTGTTTTGTTTCTTAAATTCCACATATGAGTGAAATCGTATGATAAATTTCTTTCCCTGATTGACTTATTTCACTCAGTGTAATACCCTCTAGTTCCATCCACATCATTGCAAATGGCAAGATTTCATTTTTTGATGGCTGAGTAATATTCCATTTTGTGTGTGTTTGTGTATGTGTGTGTGTGTGTGTGTGTGTGTGTGTTATCCATTCATCTGTCGATGGACATTATAGTTTTTACTGATGAAATTTTTGATATTGATTTCACCAAGTTTTACCTCTGACACTTTTTTTTCCCTAACAACAACAACAACAACAAAAAACCCATGTAGATTATTTTTTCACTCATTCGTATGAAAATCTGAAGAGACTTATGACCTCTTGCTTACCCCCTCATGTTTGTGTCTCAGACTCCTGCCTGCATATATTAGCCATGGAGGGAATTCATCATAAAATATGACATAATGAGATTTAGTCATGTTTTCAGCAAAACAGTTAAGGTGTTCCTTAGAGTAGATCTACACTGTGATATTATTTGCTCTCACATAAAAACTTGACAAGTTTAGAGTTAAAAATTGTGAAAGTCTAATAAAATGGAGTATTTTTATTTTCTATCACACTGTTTATCCTGAATTGAGTCTCGATATGTTTTGCTTTATTTTTTTTAACCTTCCAAGTGATGAATCAGCCAAAATTGGACCCTTGGAAATTGAAAAACTCATACCCCATGATGTGTCTAAAAGGACCATCCATCCAGTTAACACACTAGTCAAACTATCTAGAGGGAGTGGTTCTGCCCCCAGCCCTCCCCAGCCTAGAACAATTGTGTTCAGTCCTTGAAAAACAAGACTTGTTTTCAGTGGGACTGCTTATTTTCCCTTTTCCTTTGGGCAGATTGCAGTGTTGTTTCAGACACTGCCTTTTGGAAATGGGTCAGTAGAAAAGTTCTATTACCAGAAATCATCTGTTTCGAAAAGAAGCTATTCTTTCAGCCCAGCTCACTGCTATGAACGAGAAAGCCCAGCACTTTCTAATAGCTGCTCTAAGATATTTCACCAGTTTAACAGCCATGAGGAAACAAGCATGCTAAAAGCCAAGTGGGATCTCAGTCCTCACCCAACCACTGCCAAGCTAGAAGCTGGAGTATCAGGACCAAAATCTGAAAAGTGGGGCATCTTCTTTCTAGAGAGCATTAGATGCTGTTCAAGTTTGAATTTTCTCTGTGGCATTTAAACTGTGTGATTTTTTTTTTTTAGTGTCAAAGAATAGAAAATTAGTTTTAATTGTTACTTACGAGGCACCATATGGCTACTCTATAATTCTGGCTTCCCATGGAGCTGTATGTGCATATGGAAAATGAAATTAATTGGAAATCACACCCTGAAATCTATTATTAAGTTAATATAGCTAACAGCTTGTGGGGTGTCCTCATACTCAGCGTGATGTAATTGCACATAACAAGTAACTATAAACTCATATAGGAGACCAGGAGGGATGAAGAGAGGTCAAAGGGACAGGCTTGGGAAAGGAATAGCATTAATAATGAATATGGTGGCAAACATTTCAGTTACTCACCATCCACAAACCCAGGGTAGAGGGAAGCAGTTTAATCACATTCAGATGAATTAATCAGAAGTCTTATGAATTTCACAGCCAAGAGACTGATTTTTATTTTGCCAAGTAGTATTGTGGTATGTGAAGTTCACTCATGGTAGAATTAGTGACAGTTAATTTAAATCAGAAGTTCTCAACCTTGGCTATGGCATCAAAATTCGCTGAGGAACTCTTAGAAACAGTGAATTCTAAATCTAGTTCCTGGGATTTTGATTCATCATTTGTGGATTTCTAAATTATGAAGAAGCATTACAGGTGATCCTCATAAAGCTCCACCATGGACCATGGAAACCACTGATTTAAGTGACATATCACATATGGCTCAATATATTTAAATGATGCATTCCACGGCTGGTTTATGTACAGTTTCCCTAATTTGGTTTCCAATTTTAAAATAGAATAAGTTGGGGCACTGGGTTGGAGCAGTTTGTTAAGCATCCAACTCTTGGTTTTGGCTCAGGTCATGATCTCAGGGGATCTCATGAGATCAAGCGCCACATCAGGCTCAAGGCTAGGCATGGAGTCTGCTTGAGATTCTCTCCCTCTCTCTGCCACTCCTGCTTGTGTTCTCTCTCAAATAAATAAATACTAAAAAAAAAATAGTATAAGTTAAAGTAAAAATCTAACCTAAGGTCTGATAATTCATTTGGTAAACCTAGAAATGGTGAACAATTTGATGTCATATGTGCTTTTTATGAAATTTGTTAGTTTACCTGTCTCCTTTCTCATTGAGGGCACTGGCTGTTATATTCATTTTGGTTTTCAAACAGAGTGGTAAGATTTCAGTAAATGTTCATGGACTCTAAGTTTGATGTGAAAAGAGACAAAAGTGTTCATTTTTAAAATTAATAACCATATTCTCTTCATTATAGGCATCAGGCACAATCTCTGTTCATCATGACTTGATATTAATGACAGACTACATAATTTGTGATGTTAGTACCGCTTAAAGTGTCCACCCTTCTTTTAGGTTATTCAGGACAGAATCCATGGATTTGAAACTAGGAAGGAGATTTTTTTTCTAGTCTTTATTCCTTTTCCCAAAAGTGATAGGTCTGCAAACCTAACTGATACTTCTAAGGGCCATGTCTAGAATTGTAGTTGAGAGACTCATTGATCAGACTTTTGGGATAAATACCAGTCCAGGCAGGTCTTTGAGGTAATGGTGGATGGTCTTTGTGCATGCTATCAAGGTACCCTAAGGCTGTATTTCAGAAACCTGCTCTCATTTCTCTTTCATCTTCTACAGTTTGTGCTGTCTCGTGCTCTCCACATTGCCTGGGTATTACGTTTGTTCTCCAGGTTTATTGGGTGTGTTACTTCCATTCTTCTCTTCCTGCTCAATTTCTGCCTCAGGGTAGGATTGTGTAGAGAAACCCTTAAATGCTGTGCAAGTACTATGATGTTGAAAACATTTTGTTATCTATCCTAAAATGTGTTGCCTGTGGTGACTCAAACTGGTTTGGACACAAGGCAGGTTGGAAATCTCATGGATGGACTAGAGGAAAGGAAATGATCTTGTTAAGGTGAACAGCTTGGGCAGAGACAGTGAGAAAGAAGGGTTATGGCTGTAGAGTTGAACAAAGCCAAGAAGCACAGGCAGATACAGGAGTATGACTTGTGGCCTGACCAGCAGAGACCAAGAGCTCTGTCTCTCAATTATCAGGGCTCCCCTTCTTCCTGAACAATAGAACCCTGAGTTTTTTTAATTTAATATGTTATTTTGAAATAATTTCAAATTATGGAGAATTTCAGTTACCATGCAGACAACTCCCAGATCACTTTTACCCAGATTCCCCAACTGTTAACATTTGAGAGCAGGCCTGCAGACCTGGTGCCTCATCACCCTCAGCATTGTGGTGTGTATTTCCCAAAAAGCAAGGAAACTCTCCCATATCATCACGATTCAACCCTCTAAGTCAGGAAACAATTGATGTACTTTTACAATCCGGTCAACAAAGCCCATTCAGATTTCATCAGCTGTCCAAACAAGTGTCTGTTTTTCTGTCCTGAAGCAAGATCCAAGTCAGGGATACATATTGCATACAGTTGTCATATCTATCCAATTTCCTCTACTCCAGAACATTTCCTTCGTCTTTCCCTGTCTTTCAAGTCCTTTCTTGAAAGCGTCCAGGCCTTTCCTTCTGTAGATTGTCTTTGAGCCTGAGTCTGTCCAGTGTCTCCTCATGACCAGATTCAGGTCCTGCATTCTTTGTCAAAATGCCCTAACAATGATAGTCAGCTGTTTACAGTTGATCACTTTAGGAAGTGCATGACCCATCCCACCACTGGTCAGGTTGGTGTTTGCTAGGTTTCTCCACCTTAGATTTGACATTTCCCCCTAGTAATTGATTAGAATTTTATGGGGAGGTGTTCTGAGATTACACCAATATCATGTTCCTCATCTAAATTCTGCCCATCAATTTTGACCTTCATGGAGGTTGCCTGAATCAGGTACCTCTCTGATGGTTGCCAATTGGTAATTCTCATATCTATCACTTGTTCTGCATTTATAAGTTGAGTTGGCATTCCGCTGAAGGAAGAGCTTTTCCTCTGTCTGTATGTATGTGTGTATATATGTCCATCAGCAAAAACCTATGAATTCTTGTTTTTATTCAGTGCATTGTCATCCATTCCTAAATCTTTTTGACACGCTTCATCATTTCTGTGAGCATTTTCTTACCTTCTGTCCCAAGATGTCCTTGTTTCAACTTGTACTTCCCTTGTTCCAGCCATTTCTGTAAGAATCCATGGTTCTTTCTAGTAGAAATGGTATTTATAAACTAAGATCTGGGCATGTGGTTGTGCTCATTATTATGGAGGTGTTATTATTTTTAGGCCATCTCAGGAGACAGTTGGGTGTGTAGACACACACACATATGTATATACATGTACACATACATACAGATATACATATAAATATATAAAGTGTGCATGCATTCTACTCTGCGTGTACACATTTACTTATACACAGATACATCAATAACCATTTCTTTGCATATGTTACAAAAGCCATTGTGTTTATATCGATACTTCTGAGTATCCGAATCTCAAGAGTCCTTTCTAGTCTCACACTTTTCCGTGTTTGGAAATACTTTCTCCTCTGTTGAGAAACCTGAGTCTCATTATCCTCTTATATATACACACTTTTATTATATACTTATTTCCTGCATCAGTGTACGATAACCTGTCAGTGTGACCAATTTCTCAGTTATGCTGTCTGCCTACCACACACACCCTAACATCTTCAGTTTTGGGGTGCTGTCAGATAGGACACTGATGTGCATCTGTGAGGTACCCCTCTACTTCCTTCAGTAACCATATATTGGGCTCCCTCAGGCATGCTGCGAGTACCTTCGTGAGCCTTCCCCTTCATCCCCTGCGTGCCCTTTGTTCTCGGATGCTGGGCCACTCCTAAGTACACGGTTGCAGGGAGGAAAGACTGCTTTTCCCAGTTTCCCTCGCAGCTAGTTATAGACTTGTGATTTGGCTGTGGCTGACAGTAGCCGGTTTGACCATGAAGTAGAAGTGATATGTTGAGGGACTGTGAAGGTTCTGGAATTAATAAACAAAAGATGAAATTCCTAAAACCCATTTGGTGAATCCCAATCAATTCGTAATTCTCTGCATACATTTTTCAGGTGACATGTTTGTAATGTTTAAGGGAATTTGACATGTTAAAGGAACAGAGTAGACATTGATTCCACTTTATGTATTTAACTATGTGATTGACATGACCATTGTATGTTTCATGTGGAAAGTTAAGGTTTTTGACAAAGATTATAAACAGTGTTGTAATGCTTTCATAGTTTACTGTATCTTATTTTAGTGTGTTCAACTTGAGTTGTTTGGACCTTAATCAAATGCCCCTCCTTGCAAATGAATGTTAAAATTTTAAACTTCTAAGTAGAATGATATGAATTTCAAGTTGAACTCGAAGGCTTATGGAAAAAAATGGATTTTTAAAAATTTGTCACTTTACTGAACTAAGTATTTAATTTAAAACCGTAAGTGGGGTCTTCTTTGCAACAAAGCACCCCTGACCTCTCCCAAACGCATTGACACAGTGAATGTTCTTATGCTGCGGTGTCCATAACCGAGGGTCTGCAGTGGACATGATTGCAGTGCTGGCAGAGCCTGAATGCCAGGCTGGTCGCCAGAACCGATTTCTGGTGACACCGTCAGCAGATGAGCTGCTGCCCTGGGCAGCAAGATAACATTCACATCCCTCTCTTGGTCGGGCTGGAAGGTGTAATAGAAAAAGCATTGGCTGGGTGTCACACATCTCAACAAGTCACTTGTTGCCTTTTGAACTTCAGTGTTTTCAACTATAAACTGGAGACAATAATTTCTAAATTATGGGTTTATTGGGAGGATTAGAGATGTAGACATCAAGTTCCCAGGACATCGTTTGTCCCTTAGCGGGAGTTCAGACACCAGTGGCATTTGTTAGAGGAAGATGTGAAGGCTAATGGATTGTTGAGGAACTGTTTGGGGCCAAATCAAAGGATGTAAGGCATAAAGCCCATAGTAGTTCACATTCATGAGTCATCTGCTATGCCAGACATTGTGCCAAGTCTCTGTGTAGGTCACATCCTTGGATTCTTCCAGTGACCTGTGAGATATTTCCTATTACCCTCTTCATTTTGCAGGTGAAAAAATGGAGGTTTAGAGAGGTTGACTTTTAATTTTTTCCACAGCTAAGTAAAATAGTTGAACCTGAATTTAGATGCAGGAACCCCAATGCCATTCAGTGGACTCCGGACACTCCTGCGTTCCTGTGTTGTAGATGCTCCTGTCTGCAATAACTGTGCCCCAGAGAAGGCAGGGCCAGTTTTGCCTTTGACTTCACAAAATTCCTCCCTGACTTTTGCAGTCCATCAGTTTGGCTTGCTGTCTTTTTTTTAACGTGCATGGCAAAAGTATTGAGGGAATACACTAATGGAGGGGCCTTTGTTTTATTACAAGGTGATCAGGTATATTAAGTCACAGAAACATTTGGTTGTGTAGACAGTAAAAGGAATTGTCCTTAAAGCTAATCCTGTGAGCTACCAGATGACATAACCTGTCATAGCTTACAACAGGAGGTTTTTGTTGTTAATGCTGCTATTGGGCCATTATCCTTTTTCCATTTTAAGTGGCAGCCAGTACCCCTAGAAGCGATCATTGGGAATTCTGGTCCAACTTGCAAGTGGATAGTTCGCCTTCTCTCTGACCACTGTCACCTCTCTCTACTCCGAAACTCTTTGACTCACCCAAACTTGAATGGCTGAGGGTGATGGACTGTCGTGCTCAGGTGGTATGGGTAGAGCTTCAGCTCTGGCTGGATCCTGTGCTCTGGAATTTACATTGTGTCATCTGAGACGAGGGACTGACTTCGAGTGTCAGTGTCCTAATCTCTAGGAATAGTATCTCCTGCAGAGGGCTAATGGAAAGATTCAGTGAGATGCGGTGTGTAAAGTCCTTTGAACAGTTCTGGGGACAAAGTCAGTGCTGAATGTGTGGTGTCTTTAAAACACATAACAGCAACCCCAGCCACCATAGTAAACAGTCTTAACAGCTGTTAGGACACTAGAGGGCAGATAGCCACGTAGCCCAAGGCTGACGTACACAGCACTGGCCACGCTTAGCATCTAGCTTTCTTCCCGGCTCGTTTTCCCTCCACTGCAGGCTGCCACGGGGCTGGAGCAGGCCCAGCATCTGTGTTGGGGGAGGGAGGCATGTGCTGGTACAAGCCTCAGCCTGCCAGTGAGGCCTGAAGTTGAGCAGCTCCAGATGGAGTCAAGTGACACCTTCTCTGCCAGGAAACATGGTGGATAGCCAGGGCCATTCGTGCCAGGACACAGCCATGGACAGATCAAAGGGGAGACAGGCAGAAAGTAAGGAAACATGGAGACCTAGGAACTAAGCAAACTATGCAAACATAAATAAAAATATGGTGTGTGTTTGGGGCACCTGGGTGGCTCAGTCGGTTAAGCGGCTGCCTTCGGCTCAGGTCATGATCCTGGGGTCCTGGGATCAAGCCCCACGTCCGGCTCCCTGCTCAGCAGAGAGCCTGCTTCTCCCTCTCCCTCTGCCTGCCACTCCGCCTACTTGTGCTCTCTCTTTCTCTGTCAAATAAATAAATAAAATCTTTTAAAAAAATAAAATAAAAAAAATAAAAATATGGTGCGTGTTTGTGGCAGGCAAATGCTATCTGGAATCCAGAGATAGTCATTTTACTTACAAAAGCAGTCATGCATCTGGGAGGGGGCAGGGTGGTGCTAAATGTCTCTTGAGTTTGGGCTGCTGTTGAAGGCATCTAACCCGTTTTAATTGATACAATCTCGTCTGTTCTTATCAACCATGAGCACGTTTTATTTATCGTGTCTGAATGATTGGAACAAATACAAGACGTAGGTATCTTAATGTGTTCTTAACTCTTTTAAGAATCAATAAAGAGTAGATTCATTATAGTAGATTTATTATGAAAATTATTTTGCCCAATGGTTAGCATATTCATCATTATGATCATCGCGTGCTATGAACTTGATATTTAAGAGGTCAGTGTAATTATAAGCCAGTATAAGTAAGGATACTATGAGTAAGTTTAAGCCAGGCATTGTGTTAAGTACTTTCCATAACTTACAGACAGTTACATAACTTACTTTCTTCATTTAATACTCATACAGCAACTCTGTGAGGAAGTGCTACTTTTATCAGCTTTATCTCATAGATGAGAAAATTGAGGCTCTCCTCTCTGGTCAAGGTCACTCAACTGGCTAGTAAGGGGCAAAGCCTGAGTTCTTATACAAAGCTCTCTGACCCACGGCTCATGAACTTATCCACTGCACTGTAATCATCTCTGATGTGTTGTCTTCTTTAGGCGGGACTTAAGAGGGATGGTACATTTATGTACACGGAAGGAGATGATTTAACAATTCTGCCTGTACCTCTTTGGATGTAGGTGCTGAAGGGCACCTCCAGAGGGCGCCATCCCCCTTTTGTCACCCTTTGGAAACTTGAGGCACAGTGACTTGTCTTGAGTCTCAGAGGGATGAATCTTCCTGACTTGCCTGAACCAGATGCAGCTAATTCTGGCAGGCAGAGATATATGTGACCTCCCAGGCCCAAGGAACGCTGAGGCTGGCTTTGAGCAGAGCATGAGCTGCAGAGTGAGAAGTGGCAGTGTTTGGCCCCACCCTCCATTCTGAGTCACTACTCCCATGCGGTGAAGTGGTGGCAAGGCCAGGACCGCTGAATGGCAGTGTTCTGTGTACATCTCATGCGTAGGTACAGTCTAGTGCATGGCAAGTGCATTTTCAAAATAACTGTTATTTTCTCCTCCCTGTGGAAATAATACATGTTCCCTGTAGCAGATTTGTAGTCAAAAAGAAGAAGAAGTTAGCATAATCCTCCCCCTTCTATAATCAGAGTTAATACTTTGGTATATTTCATTCCTCATTTATCCTCAGTATAGATATTATGAGTGTACACATGAGCATATATTTATTTATATTTTTTTATTTTTTTTAAAGATTTTATTTATTTGAGAGAGAGCATGAGAGAGAAAGAGAGACTGTGCACAAGCAGGAGGAAGGGCAGAAGGAGAAACAGACTCCCCGCCGAACACGGAGCCCAAACGTCGGACTCGATCCCAGGACCCTGGGATCATGACCCGAGCTGAAGGCAGACGCTTAACCAACTGAGCCACCCAGGCGCCCCACATGAACATATATTTAATGTTACATATTTTGGATTAGAGCAAGCTTCCTCCCCTACCCTGGCCCGACCTGGCAGTAGTACTGTTATTGTTCTTACCAGGTTAAATAAAACATATATTTTATTTAAATCTGATACTAGTTTTTCTCTGATTATTAAGTGGCATAAGCAATCATTGTAAGAAGTGCAGGTATAAAGAAAGAAGTAAAAATCATTTGAACCTTTACCCCATATATAGGTAACCACTGTTGATATGGGCCTTATATCATTTTAGACTCTCAGCCATTTATATCTGCATTTTCTAAAGTTTGCAAAAGGGTAATATACTGTAGTTTGTGACAGATATGTTTTGGCTTTATCCTCTAAATACTTGCTAGTGGTTTTCTTTCAAAAACCCCACAGGCTTATCAAAAGTCTGGAGTCCCATGACGTTAAGCTTCAGGCAAGTGGTAGTACAGAAAAGCTTTGGGTTAGAGATCATCATTTTCATCATTCTGTCGCTTAAGCACAGACCAAGTCTCCAGGCATCATCCTTGCTTTTCAGGAGGGTGCAAGTATCCCCAGAAGAATTCATTTCCCCTTTCAAAATGGAATAGCCACACCAAGATCCCAACACAGGCATGGTACGGGGAAAACAGCTTATGAATAGTTTCCTTGGAGCTTACAAAGCATCGCTGCTATAAAAATTCATATAATAACTTAAATCAGTTGTTTTCAAAAAGTTACATATGCTCATCGTTTAAAAAAAAAATCCCCTTTGAAATCAGGACTTCGCATATCACTGACTATGACTTAGGAATGTTTTGGGCCAGGTTCTGATTTGGAGATGGTGGTAGGGGGAGGTGATTCCTTTTTCCCACGCTAGTGGAATTTGACAAGTCACAGATCTGTTGGGTGCCTACGATAGGCCAGGCATTGGTCTTTGTGCTGAGGTGTATGAATTCAATATTTTGCTGTGTTTAGTTTCAGCAAGAGACAGGATCTCCATTGTCAGAGCACTGACAGGATCTCCATTGTCAGAGCACTCGTCTATTTAGATTTTTATGCCAAAGACACTTTAGTAATATGTTCTCAGAAATAGTCACGTATTTCTTGATTGAAGTTTGAGTCATACAGATACATGTATTTGTCAAAACTTACTGAATGGTATACTTCAGATTTGGACATTTCATGCATGTAAATTTTCTCTCTCCCCAAGAAGGAACTATAAACAAATATCAAATTTGAGTTACTGATATGTGTGCTGAAGAGTTTAAGGGTAACAGTACTGAAGTCTGCCACTTTGAAATGCAGGAGAGAAGTAAGGTGAACTCTGACAATGGAGATAGTGAGAAAGCAAATGCAGTGAGATGTGAACAGTTGTCGAATCTAAGTGGTGAGGATGTGGGTGTTTACTTGTTGGTGTTAAACTTCTTTATGTGATTGGAAATCGTCGTAATAAATGTTGGGAGACAAACCGAGTTACAAGACTCTGTGTGAATGGGTTAAGGCACAGTCTCTGGAATTATCTTTCTGGCTTAAAAATTCTGACTCTGCTTCTTGCTAGCTGTGTGACTCCATATAACTCAACTTCAGCTGGGTTATTTGTTAAATATAGATAATGAATACACTTAGTACAAATTTCATTCCAGAGTGAACTCCTCACAAACACAGTGATTATGATTTCACAGAGCAACGGAAGTGATGATTATAAATCATTGACCATATGCTGGGGGCCCATGAGCTTGGCACTCTCATTTGGTCATTTTCAGGGGAATGAGGCGATCTCATTCTGCATCGTGCTGTGTGTGCTCTTCAGTGGAAACCTCCACACAAGAGAAGGTGTGAGGAGTGTGATTAGCAAAACTGAGAGTGGCTTCATTAAATTTGACAGAACCCCTCCCTGGCACTGTTGATCCTCCTTGGCCCGGCATCTCCTTTGAACTAGAAGGCCCTCCAGAGAAGTGGCATCTGCTTCGTTAGACTTTGTAGCATTCCTGAGTCGATGTTGATTTTTCTCATTGTAAAAGTTACTCCCTTTGTGTAAGGCTAGGCTGTCCCCTATTTGGGGCTTATCCTGTTCTTGCTTTATGGATCTGTGTCCTGGGAAATTCTTCTAAGGTAGTAGGCTCTCCCTCCCTCCCCACAAATTGAATCATGTTTATGCATTATGACAGCCTGTTCCAACCTTGTGCTGGGAGGCCAAGAGAAAGAGTTCAGGAACCTGGGAAAGGCTGCAGCTGGGTCTAAGGACACCAGCAGTGGGGGATGGAAGGAGAATATTTCAGGTAATTCTGTGGGTGTGCTGTTTACTTCTGGATGTTGGATATCATGCTGCTGGAAACTAAGGTGGAAAACAGAGTAAAAAACTATGGTGTTGAGTGTAAGTGTGGGATATAGAACAAATTTTGGCTGTATTTTGAAAGGAGAATGAGCTATCAGTAGGTAGGAAGAGTAGACTTAGATGCTAGCTTTCCAGCTGCAATAATGAAATGTGAATGAATCTTCAGAGTAAACGATTGGTATTTCAAAGGGCATCCTCATATTGGACTGCTTGGTTGGCCAAGTGTGAAATAGGACTCAATTCCTCTGCCACACCAATACCATTGGAGAACTACTTAAAAGCTGCCAGAATTTCCTTTGAGTTTTACCAGATGTGGATGCTAGCTCTTGGGTATTTTTCTGTGTTGTCGTGGGTGTTGCAATTCCAAAGTCAACTCAAAAAAATAATTATTATTTTTCCCCAGGAAGTAAAATGCATAGCAGCTTATGATTTCCTTAATTTCCTATTTGTAACACTTGGCCTGCCTCCTTCTAGTATGAATTCTTGCTCAAACGAGGCATTTCTTTTTAAATGCTGAAAGTCCTAGCAAAAAAGACTTCAAGCTTGAATGCTTCAGAGATAATCAGAAAAATTGTTGTGAAGACAGTCACAAGAAAATAGCTCCAGGTTTTGTGGTTTGTGAGGTTAGGTAGAGTGCAGGTTGATATATCAAGCACTCCAATTTTCAGGGATATAAGCACAGAAGTCCTTATTTGAGAGTAGTTCTAAGGAGGAGGTGATAGGAAGTAGAATTTGAAGTCAGTGGTGATCTCTGTGGCTGTTGAATGGACCTGTTGAAAATGAAGACAGTGATCTCAGATATAGTTGAACATGCACTTGAGTATCTTGGATGTATTTACAAAGAGTAGAAGGATAAGAGGAAGGAGGAAGGAAGGGAGGAAGGGAAGGAAGAAAGAAGGAAGGAAGCAAGGAAGGAAGGAGGAAAGAAGAAAGGAAGGAAACCAAAGAAAGCTGTCATAGAGAGAAAATGAAAATGTAAGTATTTATCCAGCCTTCACAACCCTTGAAAGTCAGCCAAATATAAACTCTTCCCAGTTCATGGAAATTGCACGGTTTCACCCTCCAGGATGCAATCTCAAGTCTTCTTTGTGTTTAACATTTGAGCAATAGACTTAGATTTCAGACACAAGGAATGGGTTAGGACAGGCAGTAAAAGAGCAAGACACTGCAATTTAAAACTCAGTGTAATTTGAAAGTGACATAACAAATGATGCTGGACCTCTGGAGATGTGTGCGTCATGGGCAAGGGGTTCTGAGATCTTCCATCTCTCTTGGCGTAGGTCATTCCTGGCATCTGTTGAACTCCAGTGTGTCGTACACCAGTTTACCACTTTAACATGGAAGATAAAAACCTTCTGGGTTCCTTTTTTATGGCAACACCACCAAGCCGTTGTTTGGAATACTGTGTCTCCAGCGTTTGGAATTGTAGCACATTTTAAGTCTGGAAGCTGTGTTTATTTGCAGGTTGGGAGGGTTGGCCATATCCTTTGTTATTGCTGGTGTTAAACGGTGGCATGGTTTGAATCTCACTGACCCCTTGGGAGCTTTCATGGGAGCCCTGTTTGAGAGTTAGCTTACCTGCTTCGGGTTTTTTTTTTTTTTTTTTTTAAGACCACCGTGATAAAATTATGGAAGATCTTAAAAGCACTTAGGGAAAAATAACTAAATTTAACAAAGGCTGTACATGTGTTTTTCTATTTATTTTCTGTTCTTGAATAGAGGGAAATAAACTTTAATATGGGAGGTTTTCTGAAGATCTGAAATAACAAACGTGAATGATTTGCAGTGCTGAATCTTGGCATGCTTTACTGGTTTATCTGAGATGGTTCTCTCATGATTTCTAATTTAAATAGATAACTAAGAAGCCAAGCAAATACAGATGCAAAAGCCTTTCTCAGTTGGTGACCCCTTCATGTCTTCACTTCCCAGCCCTGCCTAACTGGAAAACCCATCTCTTCCTTGTGATGTCAGTCAACCCTCCTTCTTTATGGCTCTTCTGCTCTCCCCTGCCTAGCTTGACTCGGCACTCAAGTCCCCTTCTTGCTGCACTGTGTTTTAACATTTATTACAGTCTTAATATTTTTCAGTAATTATTTGTTTGTATCTCTTTTCTTTGAGAGGTTTTAAGTTTCTGAAAGGCAGGGACCCTGACTTTTTTTAATCTTTGAATTCCCACAGAGTAGGTGCTCAGTAGATGTTTGAAAAGGGTAGCACATTTCCTGCCATGCTCAGTTTTCTTACATGACACTTGAGGAGGTCATGTTGTTAGACGTGGAACTATGTTTCCTGAAGATGTCTTCTCGGGGCTTCTGCAAATATAGGCATCCCTGACCCATATGATAAAGTTATAAAGACTGATACAGCAGGGAACATTGAAATAATCAAGACATACTACTATGGATAACTTCCTGTGTTTGTCTCACATTTTAAACTCTTATTTTTTATTTGTTTTTAGGACAACATGTGATAATTGGGAAAAAAATGTAAATCACTACTGACAGGATGTAATGCTCCACCCATAATACCATTCCTTAGCCCCTTAAGATAACCTCAGTTAATAGTTTAGTGTTCATTTAGATTTCATTATGACTATATAACTAGTCACAAATGTATTTGTTTTTTGAAATATTGATCATTAAGGTCTATTTGGAGCATATAGTATATGGGACATATTCCCATGTTCACACATAAAGATTTATTTAATCATTGTTAATGGACATACAGTATTGTATTATTTCCTTATGTGGCTATAAAAAATTTATTTTTCCAACCCCAAATGTCCACATGCTGATGGATATTTTGGCTGTTTTCAAGTGTTTCACTATTATAATCACATTGTAGTAAAAAATCCTTATTTCTCTAGTTGATTTTCACAGAAGTGGGACTGTTCTACCAATAGGTTTTCTGTGAGCACTGGGTAGGTGGACCTCCTAATTGAGAACATTCTAGGTGGTGACATTTTAACTGTGGTGACTTTTTCAGTAGCACGGAACAAGTACTCAGTACTATTTCTTGATTTGCACTGGGCTCAGAGGCCTGTGAGAAGGATTTTGAGTGCACTGCCCAAGACTGGGAAATCAGACACATGGGCCTGTCTGGAGAAAGGCTCTCCAAGGAGCAGAGCTGCTTAGAGAGTAGAGGGGCTCTGTGAGATGATCTCTGTGAGTAAGGAAAGGAGGTGAGCCCACAGCTTTGAGGGCACAGAGGTCTCAGGGTTAGGGTGTGGCAGTGCCTGACTGTGCCATTGTCCCCTGGAGAGTGGGTGCATCTGGAATAGAGACTGCCCTGCAAAGGCAAAAGCTGTGTCACTGGGGGCTCAGCTACTCTCCTTGAGCACTCGTGGGAAGTTGTTGAAAGATCTTCCTTGATTGTGGCAAGGGAGAAGCCTAGAGGAAACTGGTGGTACTGTGACCATCGGTGGCAGAATGGTAGCCGATGCAGAGTCCAGAAAGTAGCATATGGCACCTCTCACCAAATGGAGGGCCACGTAGAGGAATGGACATACCAAGACAAAGTAGGGAAAAGACAAGATTTCCAATCAAGAACGTGGGAGGTCTCAGAATCCTAGTAATATTTCTGTGAAAGAGAAACATCTTTAAATATGGGTGCGGCCGATGGTCAGATGAACACTTTCTGAGCAGGAGCCCAGCAGGCAGCAGAACCGCAGTGAGACCCCCCTCCCTGCCCTGGGAGGAGCTGCACGGGTGCACACAGCAGGAGTCTATAAAGTTTAGAGACTCGAAGCAGGGTTGTACCCCTGAGATAAAACCGCTCAGTCACAGGCTGGGTGAGCACAGAGTACAGATGGAAACCAGGGAGAGAGAGTGATTGACTGCTTTTCCCTGAGGCCACACTGAAGAGTGGGGGGTGCAAGCTTTCAGCTCGGGGGCTGGAGATGGGGTCACCACCATTTTCATCCCCCCCCACGGGCTCCAGAGCCACTTACACTGAACCCAGCCTCGGGCAAGGGGGCTGCAATTCTGCCTGGGCAAAGACACTTGAGAATCAGTGCAACAGGCCCCTCCCCCAGAAGACCAGCAGGAACATCCAGCTGAAACTGAGTTTACTAATTACACAGAACTGCAAAAGTCCAGTGCTGGGGGAAAATAGTATATAGAATTCATAAACAATTAAAAATGTTTTTTCCTTTTCAGCTAATTTCTTATTTTAAAAACTCTTTTTAAAGTCTTTCTTAATTTTCATTTTTGCATTTACATTTTATATATATATATATTTTTTCATTTTTGGCTTCTTTTCATTGTATTTGATTTTATTTTTGTATATATATAAGTTTTTCTATCTTTACAATTTTGGGATCTAGTTTCTTCTAACAAACAGACCAAAATACACCCAGGGTCTACTGTATTGCTCTGTTCTGTTCACTTGTTTGATTATATTCTCTTTTTTTTCTTTTTTCCAGTTTCTGATCTCTTCTGATTTGTTTAGTATAAATTTTTCTGGGGTCATTGTTGCTATTTTTGTGTTTTGTCCTCTTGTTCATTTATTCTTCTCTGGACAGAATGACAAGACGGACAAACTCACCCCAAAAAAGAGAACAAGAGGCAGACCTCACTGCCAGGGACCTAATCAGTATGAATATAAATAATATGTCGGGACTTGAATTGAGAATAATGATTATAAAGATACTAGCTGAGCTTGAAAAAAGCATGAAGACACTAGAGAATCCCTTTCTGAAGAAACAAAAGAACTAAAATCTAACCAGGTCGAAATCAAAAAGGCTATTAATGAGATGCAATAAAAATGGAGGCTCTAACTGCTAGGATAAATGAGGCAGAAGAGAGAATCAGTGATATAGAAGACAAAATGATGGAGAATAAATAAACTAAGAAACAGAGATAAACAACTACTGGATCACAGGGGAGAATTTGAGAGATAAGTGATACCATAAAGCGGGAAAAGAAAAGTTGGGGTCCCAGAGGAAGAGGAAAGAGAGGTGCAGAAGGTATATTTGAGCAAATTATAGCTGAGAACTCCCCTAATCCTGGGAAGGAAATAGGCATTCAAGTCTAGGAGACATAGAAAACCCCCACTCAAAATCAATAAAAATAGGTCAACAGCTAGACATATAATAGTGAGGCTTGCAAATTTCAAAGACGAGAAAATCCTGAAAGCAGCTCAGAACAAGAGGTCTTTAACCTACAGATGTAGAAACATAAGGCTGGCATCAGACCTATCCACTGAGACCTGGCAGGCCAGAAGGAACTGGCATGGTATATTCAGGGTGCTAAATGAGAAAAATATGCAGCCAAGAATACTTTATCCAGCAAGCTGTCATTCAGAATAGGAGAGATAAAGAGCTTCCAGGACAACCAGAAACTAAAAGAATTTGTGATCACTAAACCATCCCTGCAAGAAATATTAAAGGGGATCCTTTAAGTGAGGACAGAGCCCAAAAGTAATAGACCAGAAAGGAACAGAGACAATATATAGAAACAGTGACTTTACAGGTTAATACAATGGCACTAAATTCATATCTTTCAATAGTTACTCTGAGTGTAAATGGGCTAAATGCTCCAATCAAAAGACACAGGTTATCAGATTGGATAAAAAAACAAGACCCATTGATATGATGTCTACAAGAGACTCATTTTATTTTTTTAAAGATTTTTATTTATTTATTTGAGACAGAGAGACAGACTGCACAGAGGGAGAGGGAGAAGCAGACTCCGCACTGAGCAGAGAGCCCGATGCAAGGTTTAATCCCAGGCCGAGATCATGACCTGAGCTGAAGGCAGATGCTTAACCGACTGAGCCACCCAGGCACCCCCTCTAAAATAAATTTAAAAAATCTTAAAAAAAGAAATATATCTTTTAATAGACAAAATGTAAGATTGTTTTATTAGTCTTAAACTATAGAAAAAGTAAGGTATTATAAGTGAATTGAGCCTTTCTGAGGTAGTTTTTGTCTAGCTTTAAATATTTTATCACCAATGAAATCTGTATTAATGGTTATGAAAGCAGTAACATCAGTGACATAATCAGATAAGTAGGCTAATTTATCATTACAGATTTTAATGAGAGCTATAATTTGGTAATACATATACAATATTTTTTTAAGTATGGCAATATGGAAAAACAATGATTTATCAAACTTTAGGAATTTTTATAGGAACTAAAATTAAAATTATTCCCTTGAAAGCAAAAAGTGTGTTGTCTTATGATGATATTATTACTTACTTTATAATCAATAAACTGTTCCAAGTGGCATTATTGTGCCCCTACACTCTCCAGATGAAGGAATTACTTTAGATAATGTAGAATTAATTGACTACTATATTCAATAGGAACTTTAAGATTTAAAACTTATATAAAAGCGGGGAGCCTGGGTGGCTCAGTCGTTAAGCATCTGCCTTTGGCTCAGGTCATGATCCCATTGTCCTGGGATCGAGACCCGCATTGGGCTCCCTGCTTGGCGGGAAGCCTGCTTCTCCCTCTCCCTCTGCCCCTGCTTGTGTTCCCTCTCTCGCTGTGTCTCTCTCTGTCAAATAAATAAATAAAATCTTAAAAAAAAAAAAAAAAACTTATATAAAAGCTTTATTAGTGAAGGATTTCTTAATGTAAAATAATGTCTCCCTGGGGCGCCTGGGTGGCTCAGTTGGTTAAGCATCTGACTCTTGGCTTCAGCTCAGGTCATGATCTCAGGGTTGTGAGATCGAGCTCCGCATGGGGTCCCGTGATGGGCGCGGAGCCTGTTTAAGATCACTCTCTCCTCCCTCTTCCTCTGCCACTCCCCCCACCCCACTTTCTCTCTCTTTCTCAAAAAAAAAAAAAACAAAAAACAAAAACAAAACAACAATAACAACAAAAACACTAAAATAATGTCTCCCTGAGCAACTTCCTATTTGTATCACAAAACCCTTGTTCTAGTAGAGATGGTCCTAGTTCCATCTTTTATTTTAAAAATGACTGTTTCAGATACGTGTGATTTAAATCTTTGATAGGTAGCAGTCTGGTGGGAAGCCAAGTATCTCTAATCCTAATTCAATCAAAGGGTGTGGCCAATGGTGAAATAGTTTATTCTGATGTCTTGTGTGTTTGAAATTCTCTGTTCCAATGTTGGGCGAGCCTACGTCAGACATGTTGAAAGTTAAAATAATTGTTTTAGTCTCAGGGATGCCACTGAGCATATGGAAAGAGTCATTGCAATATTATCTAATTCCCAGTGACCTCGTTACAAGAGGAAATAGGACTCCATCTACAGGAGATATTACAATAATCAAAGATAGGTAATTCTCCAATTTTAAGTTTGGGTTCTTGGATCATCATGAAATCACAGATGTTAACTCATTTTCTTTGGGAAATTAGCACTTAGGCCTCTAACTTATCACCCTATAATTCCTCTTTTTGTAATATCTTTGACTCTTCTTGCCTCACCCCCCCCTTGCCTTCCAGTAATAGGTCAATCTGAAATACATTGTCACTTTCTCAATTAAGAATCCCATCAAGAGTATTAAGGAGGGCACGTTCTGCATGGAGCACTGGGTGTTATATGCAAACAATGAATCATGGAACACTACATCAAAAACTAATGATGTAATGTATGGTGATCAACATAACATAATTAAAAAAGAAAAAGAATCCCATCAAACCTCCTGAAAGGTGATCACCATGCTGGAAATTATGCCATGCAATTGTGCTGAAAACTGGATATTCCAGTTTGCTCTGGCGGTGAACCGTGGAATCCATAGTTCCCCAACAACTCCAGTGTTATTGACTCAAAATAGATGATCACCTTTGTAGCCTCCATCTCTACAGCGCTGCATTTGCATTTAGGAAACTATTATATTTTTGAAGAGAGCAATATTCAATTCACTAAACTGTTTTAAAAAGATAGTTACAAATAACATTCTTATCGATACACCTGATAAACATTTTCAGACATTTGCTAGGTCCTTTTGCATTATGGTTCTGAACTGTTTCATGTAAACATTATTTTGCATAAATATATTTTCAGGATGCCGTGAACTAGTTTTACAAAACTTGTCTGATTAAAAACATTTCTTATTTATTCTTTTTAGGTTATGCTTTCCTTAATGAATTTATTTATTTTTTCCTTTTAGATTTAATAATGCTTCCAAGAATGTTTATTATCCAGCCTGGGACTATTGGGGAACTATAAAAATTGGTATAAAACTGTGTTATTGTAATTAGAATGACACTTGTGGTAAGGAATGAGAGGAGAACATTTGAGAAAGCATTATTTTAATATGGCTAATAGAGTCAAACAAGAAGACCACAGCGTGGGTTTTTTTAGGCTTCCTAAATGGCTACAAATATTATTCTAATAAGTGATATGGTAGTTGAGAATCTTATGTACTGATAAACTTATCAAATATGTTGCTTACAATACTTCTTCTCCTAAAATATATATAAATTACAGTATAACTGGTTCCCATCTAACTGAGTGGAATCCTAGTCATGAGCACTGTTCATTATCAGAAACTCACCAGAAAAGGAACAAAATAAAGTAAATGCACTGCATATTAAGGCTGCTGCATATAAGAGTAGTAGTTAAGGGCAAGGAATTTAGAGTTATATATACCTAGGTTTTACTAACTTGGAGTCCGGTAATATGGTTATCAGTATGTAAGTGCAGTGTATTTCTATACAAAATCTATTACAGCAGGTGTTTTTTTCTCCCCTCTATCTCTTTTTTTAGCTTGTTATCCTAAAGTATGGTTAAATCATCTTATGTTAGACAAAAATTGGATTTTGTGTCTGGGATATTCTTTTGTAATTTTGTTTGGAAATAGGGAGGTAATGTGAAAAACAAAAAACAACCCAGAAATTTGTGTATTTGGAGAAATCAGATCTTTAAAGTGGAAACAGGGACATTGTGTGGAATCAACTTGATTAATACTGAATGAAAAGACTAGATACTGTTCAGTAGGATTTGGCCACTTAATTTTCAGCCCTTTGAGTAAATAATTGAATTAAATTACTTCATGTGAGTTTCAGGCAAGATGAGAAAAACTTGCTTTTCTTTGGGCTATTGACATACTACACTGATTTAGCACTTGAGATCTAACAAGAAGAGATGATTTTAGTGAACTTATTTTTGGCCTGGGGTGTAAGTTGCAGGAGATGTACCTAGATTGGATACAGTCTTTTCCTTTGTCTTTGCCACTTGTCCCAATATGGATGCACAGTCCCCAAGTGGCTGTTCAGTCTACCAGTTTGGTGGCATGGTGTCCTTTGACGCGTGGTCAAATGGTGACACATGTAATCGACAACACTTCATTGAGGCTACAACTGTTTCTCTGTCTTGAGAGTTCATGCCTAAGGCTGATTCAATTAAGCCTGTGTAGTGCCAATTAACAATGGCCAATTAGGTATTCTGTCTTGCTTTCAAGTTTTGCTGCTGGAAAGCTCGTTGAGAAACACATCTCTTTTGGATGACAAGCTTATGAAAATTGATAATGGCAATGGAATGCTGGTTATCCTTTTTAAAGAATTTGAAGTGATCACAATTAAAAATTTGAGTAGACAGCAAAAAGTATTTTTTCTACTTGATGTCTTCAAAAGAGAAATAAGAAATGTCTTCCTATATGCCATTTTTTTGGTTAATTGCTGAAAATAATTAGTGATGATAGCTATCATGTTTTGACTCCTTTTAAATGTGCCAGGCATTGAGATAAGCACTTTACCTACTGTTTTTCATTTATTCCTCACATCATCCTGACACTGTAGATTACTTCATTATAACCATGTTACAGACAGGCTTTTACTTTTACCTTTCTGAGCCTCATTCTCTTCTTGTCTACGAAGAAAGTGATGGACGAGGTTGGAGATCTTATGTCTGTTTAACTCCACAGTCCTTGCTCTTAACTCCACACGTCCTTACATGCAGTGGCCTAACTACGAAATAAATTTGTTCTACTTGGTTTCTTTCCTCGTGTGTTTCTGATAATGAGTTGTCATCATAGCTTGTTCTTTACCCAGTTAGACTTGAGCCAGTTTATCATAAGACATGGGTTTGACTGATGTTATGATGGTTCACATATATGGCAGCAGCAGGAGTTGAAGGGTATGAAGGGCAGCAAAGAAGGAGCTCTGTTTGCTTCTGAGAGAAGGTGAACCCTAGTTTCCTGAGTGTAAGCAAATAGGAGAAAAGAAGACCAACCAGTAAAGACAGTGAACCCTAATAATCTGACTATATCAGCTGGAGTGACTGTCTTACCCAATGCTGTCATAATGTTGAATCTTTCTGTAGCTGCCTGTTGCCTTCATGATAAAACCCTCGGTGGCTCCTTCTCTTGGAAGCTTTGCATGCTTGCCTTGAGTAACAAGAACAGTGATAGAGATAGCTGAAATAGCCAACACTTATGGAGCCCTCACCGTACAGGAATGGTGGCAGACACCAGCAAACTTGTTATTATTAATATTATTATTTACCCATATCTGCCCAAGTGGCAATAATCCTTTTGATTCTTTATAATATGGAAAAGTAATAAAATGAATTAATTGATTGTGGCAGTAGTCTTTCATTAATCATAGGAGTTTTCAGGCTCTTGAGATAAAGTATTCACATGTATGTATGATTTAATTCTCAAAATCCCATCATTTTTTCACAATTGAGTAAATTGAGTCTCAGAGACATTAAGTAACCAGCCAGGTGTCGACAGCGGGGTAAAGGATGGAGGCCTGATTGAAACCTGGTCTGCAGATTCTGAACCTGGTGTTAAACCAGAAAACTCTTAGGGCCTCATAGAAGATTGACTTAGTTTTTTGAATTTAGACAAAGATGAACGACCAAGAGAGGATGCCAGTTGTGACCAGAAGAAATGTACTATTTGGTTTATGAAACCTGTTTGAGGGCTGCACGTTTTTTCTCTTATTTTTCTTTTGGTGGTTGGGGGTGGGGGGCAGCGCTCCTGTTTGCTGAAGACCTCATTTCTGTCACTGGGCTGCTTCACACATGTAGCTTTTGAGCTAGGCCCACGAAGATACTTGAGTTTATGAGTCAGGTCTCAAAGGTCAAAAGCAGACACTTCCCCCATTCCTTGAGTGTGTTGAGAAATGAAAATTCCACCACCACTTTCCCCTAGGATGTTCTGTTACCCTGCCAACATTTCAGAAATATTGCTTGCTTTCAATTTTAATCCATTTCCTCCTCCCTTATCCAGTCCCACCAATATCTAGAACATCCACTCAGAAATCTGTTGGTTTCCAAGAATACAGTTATTAACCACTCCTTTTGCATCTCCCCCATGTACTCCAGCCTTCCCTTTGACATCTCAGCTGGTAGTTAGCTCTTCTGATGGCAGATTGGTGCCTCTGCCACATGGGAGTGTCATTACACAGTAAAATTAATACCTCCGGCCTGGATTTATTTAGCATCTTCTGACACTCAAAAGAACAAGGGAACACATGCCTTGCTTTCTCTTGGGATGGTTGAGTATTAGGTTAAACTGGTAGGAAATATTTTAATGTCCTTGATAAAGACTTTGTATTTAGATGCACTGATTTTTTTTGAAGTTCTTTATGCCTTTATTTTCAAAATTAGTTTAAGAGAGCTTTTACTCCTTTTGGGAGGTATATGCTTTTCCACATTGCTTGTTGCTAAAAAAAAAAAAAAAAAAAAATTAAAATCCACTACCAATTCTGAATTTTCTTTTTCAGATGCAAAAGAATTTGTTTTAAAAGCCCAGATCTTAGCTGGAGGAAGAGGAAAAGGTGTCTTCAGTAGCGGTTTGAAGGGAGGTGTACATTTAACAAAAGAGTAAGTCTGGAGATCTTAATTCTGTGTCTTTGGGCTAAGCAGTTATGGAAGATCTTGCTCATGATTGCAGGAAGCACTGAGAAAGATGATCAGAATGGGGTGGAAGCAGGAGGTAGCAAATAAAGGAAATGAGTTATAGGCAGAGAGCTCTACAGTGCCCCAATGTTCTTTATCTCATAAGAGGATTTTTTCTTCACTAATTGGTGAAAACCCGACACTCCTTCTGTCCTAGACAATCAGTGATTCATCATAAATGTTGAAAATGATAACATAAATGCTGCCTCCATATTGTCACTTCCCTATTTCAGAACCTGCAGTGGCTCCCAGTACCAGTGGCTTGAGTTGTCCCTCCTGTCTGATAGTATGAGCCTTCGGGTATCAGGGCCCAGCACTGCCCGTTTTCTTCTTCTCTTCTGTCACATACCTTTTCATTATGTACTTTGAATCTTACCCTCTCCCTTGTGCCCCTCAGTGGACAATACTTCTCACATTGCCCAAGTCAGGTCTTTGTTATTCAGCTCATATCTAAATCTGTTACGCATTTCAGCAGTGTCTTTCTACTATGACGGTAACTTATTTTGGGGAGAGAGAATAGCAGAGGGAAGCAAGAATCTCCCTTCCTTTCCCTCCCCTCTCTTCCCTTCCCCTTTCCCCCTCCCTTCCCCTCCCTTCTTCTCTTCACATCCCCTTGCCTAACTCTCGCCTCCCGCCTCTCCTCTCCTCTCCTCTTCTTTCCTCCCCTCCCCTCCCCTTCCCTTCCCTTCTCCCTTCCTCCTCCCTCCCTCCCTCCCTCATATATATTTTGTTCTCAGTGAGCCTCTGGTACAGGGCTAGGCACCTAGTAACAGCAAAAAACCCTGTGGACTTGCTGAGGGTGGAGCTGGACTTGTGCAGTGCGGACATGAGGACGTAGCATGCACTCTACTTTAAAATAATTTTCAGCATAGACATTGATTTTTTTTTTTTCCTTCTCTCTCTCTCTCTCTCAGCCCTCAAGTCGTGGGACAGCTGGCTAAACAGATGATTGGGTATAATCTAGCCACAAAACAAACTCCAAAAGAAGGTGTGAAAGTTAACAAGGTAATACAAATGCTTCGGGTCATTTTCTGTGTATGTGTTAGAAAGAAGAAGAGAAAATCCTGTTTTAGTTTTGACAGTCTGATGAAGCAATACACTTTGGTGATACGCCATTTTGTTTTTTAAACCTCATATGATCTGTTTAGGTTGTGGTGTGACTTTGCGGAGAAATCAAAAGTGTTCTGTAATAGTACAAGTGTTTATTATCATTAGCATTTAGTAAAAGTAGGTGTGGGTGAGTGATCGAATCAACGGGTTTCCCTTTCAGAACACAGGCACATGCTGTTTGAAGCTGGAAAGGGCTTCGTATAACAGCTCTTATTCCTCTGTGTGGGACATTCTCTGCTCCTCCACAACGCCACCCTCATCCTGTGAATCAGAATTACCCACCATGATTGTTTTTCTAAGTGTCCCTATACCTTACTTGGAGGTTAATACCATTTAAAGCCACTTATCACTGCATGTATTGTGTATGAGTGTTCTCTTGGGGTTCCCAAGTTCTCTAAGGTGCACGTCATGCACACACGCAGAACAGAAAGCCGCAAGTAAAGTGGCCTGCCTCAGTCATAAAATTGTGGGTGGTGGAGCCAAGGCCAGAACCTAACCCTGCTCCTGTCAGTCTGTCCACCTTATATGCCCTCCTCCTGCGCAGAGGTCGCCACAGCTGGCTACCTGATTTGCAGGACCCAGTACAAAAACAAATTCAGGGGACTTTGTTCAAATTTCAAGTCAGCTCCAGCAAAACATTACACCAAAAGACCAAGATGGGGACCCTTCTGAACATTGGCCCCTGTGCGATGACAAGGTCCTACACCCCAGCCCTGGCAGGCACAGATGGTTAGAGGACCCCGTCGTAACAGTGAATGGGGGCCCAGCCTTTTGGGAAGCAGCTATCTGCTTGGTTGACACAGCATCACGGATGATGGTCTCCACCAGGATGCCATGTGTGGGGGAACCTGATGCAGTATATTCTGTTTTTCATTTTTCAGAGTGAGTTGTGTGGAAAATTTTTGACATGACCAAAAAAAAAAAAAATTGCCAGTTGGTTCTTAGTGTACATGACAGGGGCTCTCTTGGGCCTCTCTTGGTCTGGAAGAAGGAGATGGAATTACTGGTGGTCATTAGCTCCTTCATTCTGAGAACACAGAGCTTTTCTAAATGTCAAGATAGCACACCGACGAAACTGGTTATGCTGATTTCCCTTTCCCACCTCTTCTCAGATGTAAGAACTACTAAAAACTCAAAAGTGTTTTGTTTTGACTTTTGTTTGTCCCAACACAGTACTTTTATTTGCCTTTTAAATCTGGTTATGAACCTTTTCCTGTGTTAAGTTCCTCAAAATTGGTCCACAGAGGACATGATTAGTATTTTTGTTTGTAGGAATTCGTGTTTTATATGGCTATGTGAGTTTTTAGATTAGAGTTTGTGATGCTTTTTAAAAGCATATAAAAATACCTAAAGCAGATTTGCGCTGTATGGTAATGCATAAAATTATTTTGTAGATAGGTTTCTGAAAGGCTGGAGATAAGTGCATGCTTGTACATTGAGTCATTGCCAGGAAATGACTAGAATGATTTACTTTTAAGTAATGTGTTGGTTTTTTTTCTTTTGATTGTAAAAGTGATTCACACGTGTAAAAAATTCCAATCCTACAGAAATATAAAAATTTGAAAGTAAAAATTCCTTGGCTTCTCACCCCCCCTAAAATAATGCCATATATTGTTTCTGTCCTTTCTCTGTGTAAAATTTGTTACCACATTCCTTTTTTTTTTTAAGATTTTATTTATTTACTTGTCAGAGAGAGAGAGAGAGAGAGCAAGCACAAGCAGGGGCAGCGGCAGGCAGAGGGAGAAGCAGGCTCCCTGCTGAGCGGGGAGCCCAATGCAGGGCTCAATCCCAGGACCCTGGGATCCTGACCTGAGCCGAAAGCAGACAACTTAACTGACTGAGCCACCCAGGCGCCCTATGTATGTCACCACATTCCTATAACAATAACATTGTATGAGACTTTAAGGAACATGCATTTTTTTTTTTCTTTTACTTATGAAATCTTGGATAGCAGTCAGAAGTTCCCCCCCATCCCCGTTATAGAAACTTTATAAGATTATTTGAGAAGTTGTTTAAACACCTACGTACATTGTACACATTGGATTTTTTTTTTTCTAAGTCTGTGCCAAGGCACTTCCAATGTTCCCTAGGATAATAATAATAGGGAGGTGAGATTGTGCTACTCATCATGTTCTTCATGATTCAGTACCAGTGAAGGTTATTACTCTACAACGAGAGAAGTTGAGGAACCCAGTATACTTTTAAAGATTTTATTTATTTATTTGACAGAGAGAGAAGGAGACAGTGAGAAAGGGAACACAAGCAGGGGGAGTGGGAGAGGGAGAAGTAGGCTTCCCGTGGAGCGGGGAACCTGATTCGGGACTCAATCCCAGGACCCTGAGATCATGACCTGAGCCGAAGGCAGATGCTTAATGACTGAGCCACCCAGGCGCCCCCTGAGTATACTTTTAATGTTTCCTAATCATGGTCCTGTTAACAAATAGTTTGTATGCTGGTACTCGTCCACAGATCACAGTTTCAATAGCATGATATTAAAAACAAAAACAAACCGGGCGCCTGGGTGGCTCAGTTGGTTAAGCGACTGCCTTCGGCTCAGGTCGTGATCCTGGAGTCCTGGGATCGAGTCCCACATCGGGCTCCCTGCTCAGCGGGGGCTCTGCTTCTCCCTCTGACCCTCTTCCCTCTCGTGCTCTCTGTCTCTCATTCTCTCTCTCTCAAATAAATAAATAAAATCTTTAAAAAAAAAAACAAAAAAAACCAACCCACCCAGTTCAGTGGTCCAGTAGTTCCCAAAAGCTTCCCATCCTGGAGGACTCCACAGAAAGTTGTGTTGATGATACCGTTTGTGTCAGTCACAGATGAAGTCATATTTTTGAAATATATCAACTGAGGTCCTTGTAGGGTGAGTGTGCATGCAATCCATTTAGACTCTGTAACAATGCCTAAAATATTCTGATTTCCTGGGCCATATGGAGTGCATGGTAATGTCAAAAAACTGATCTTGAAATAAAATATCTTGAGTTATCCATTGACAATCATCATTTTCCCAGGAGTGTTTTCTTAGAGGGTGGTACATTATTTCTACGAAGCAGGAGCCTTTGGGGACAGCAGCTGGTCTTTACAAATAGAGATTTGATGGAATGCAGAGCACATCTGTCAACATTTTAGAAGATTAAGAATAGGACTCTTGAATGACATCCTAAAAAGTTATAATGTTGTGTTGCTTCTCAGAATAACTACTGGAAATTGTTAAATCTCCTTCTCTAGACTAGCTCTTATTAGAAAGTGAACTAGAAAACAGCATGCTTCTATGAAAATCCTAACACCATGTGCCAAGAAATATTTCTTACATAGTCATGAGTTACCATTTATGATAAAAGAATCAATATGAAGCCTCTTATAAGATATTTTAAACTGGTGATGTGTTTGAAAAGAAGTTCTGTATTCATTACTTCATAGCTTTTTAAATCATCATATATTTATCACATTTTATGTGACTTAAAAATTAGTAGTTTGATGGCACCTGTATGGTTAAGATGTAATGCTGTTTAATCTGTGACTTTTTTGGTGAAATCTTTTACTGAACTACTTTTAGGAAAAGCAATGTTAGTGCTTTTATTATTTTACTTCTAGTACTTATTAGTTATGAATATTCTTTTCTTTTTAAATCATCGAAGATATCTTTTACAACATTTTTGTTGTGTCAGTTGGTACTGCCTCTCTCTAGGGTACTTTGGTAGTACTTAACAAATTTTAAATATGAAGAGTCTAAAACCTAGTCATTTTACTTCTAGGTACCTTATCTACAGGGATACTAAAACAAATGAGTACAACAAATGTACCACCCTCTAAGAGCACGTACAAAAATAAGCACTGTAGTAGCATTTTAGAAAAATTGAAGTCCACATGAATGTCTGTCAGTAGGGACATGATTAAATAAATACTGACATGTAAGTGCCATCTAGTCACAAAGAAGACAGAGGACCTTGGAGAGATCTCCAAGTTGTAGTATTAAGATTAAGAACAAGAAGAGGGAGAGGCATTCAAGTATGTATAATATGCTTTCATCTGCAGGAAGTCTCCACTACTATAATGCTTGTAGATACATAGGAAAGAGATAGAAAGTTAATAGTGGTTTCTCCTGGTAGGCTTGCGCACACAGTTGCTGAGGCTGTGCTGAGCAAAAGGACAGCTGGCTGGGACGATGAGCACAAAGTGAAATCCTTCCATCCCACTTGTCTTTTGCCCAGGCATGGTCCTGGCATGCACACGATTGCATCCTCCTGGAGGAAGATGCTACTCTTTCTGATGATCACATAGGTTCCCAATGGGCTCCTGATCACCCTCACTCCTGAGGCCCAAGGATTGTGTATGTGCAGCAGGGGGCTGCTATCTCACTGTCTCATTTATATACTTTTGGTGCCTTTTGCATTATTTTTGGACAAGCAAATAGTATATGTGTAATTTAAAAGATAGTAGAAATTGAACTAAAAATACAGTGGTCCACAAGATAGAGGTATACAAGCATAGGAAGCATCAGACATGCTGTAGAAAGAATCCTTTCTTTGGCAACAAACTTGGTTTTCCACCAGAGCAATCTGAGAAAAATCAGCGTAGCAAGATGTACGTACGGTTAAGGTCTCAAATTAAAATAACAAATGCTTTCCTGGAGTTTTTCTTAAGTGTCAGTGTTTCTCAAGGAAGAAAAAAAGAAGATTAAAGTAGGAAGGTTCCTTGAGGCAAACCAAATACCTGTCACTTGAGCAAGTTAGCAGGATCAATTAAGGAGGTGAAAATGGGCATTCTGTACCATGAGAGCAGAACTCTCAAATCTCTGGAAGCTAGCTCACTGGGTTTAAAGAGCCTTTAAATGAAGCTGTTTGATTGGTGTAGCAAGTTTATATAGATTTCCAGGTGGAACTCAGCTCAATGCTGAATTAATTTGACTTTCTCACTAATGTGATAGGTGATGGTTGCTGAAGCCTTGGACATTTCCAGAGAAACCTACCTGGCCATTCTGATGGACCGGTCCTGCAATGGCCCCGTACTGGTGGGCAGCCCTCAGGGGGGCGTTGACATTGAAGAGGTGGCAGCTTCGAATCCAGAACTTATTTTTAAGGTATGTTTAGATTCCTGGCTATGTTGTGTTCATTGATTACTGTTGCACAAGCTGTTAAAGATTTAATGTGCAGTCTGAGGCTGGTAGTAGTACATTCACTTCTGGGATTTATGGCACAAAGACACTGAGTCCTTTTTCTTAACTGAGCAAGCACTCAATTGAAGTTGGCTAGAATGAAGGTATTCCCTATCCAAGGTCTTTTTCTTTGCTCTTTCCCTCCCTTCCTTTATTCATCCTTCCTGCTTTTTCTTCCTTCCTCATTTCTTCCATGCACCCTGCCCCAAGAATTAACCAGTGTGGTGAGGACTGTGAGTTTTCTATTTCCTCCGGGTTAACTCTACCCCACTTCATAGTATGTAGGATCCAGAAATTCTCTCCTATGAGACCGAATGTGAGCTGGAGACTGCCTCCATGTCTCCCAGTACTGCTGATATAAAACAGAGTCCTTCAAAGGTCCAGATTCTATCAGTTTGTTTCAGTCCTTTAAATCTTGCCCTTAGTTTCTAGCCACAGATCTGGCTGAAGTCAAATCCTAACTAGCTAGCAAGTGTCTCAGCGTTTCTAAGCCTCATTTTGTGAATCACTAAAGTGGAAGTGGGGGTAATTTCCACCATACAATTGTGAGGAAGAATGAGGTGATGTGTATAAAGTGCTTCTCAACCTACCTCAGTTGTAAGAAGAAAAGTCTACGGTCTTTAGAACTGTAATTCTGTTTTGTTTTGTTTTGTTTTTAATTCTGGGGTCTTAGTATCAAAAATCACATTAGAAATTTTTACCAGGAAAAAAAGAAAAATAAAATTTTAGCAGAAGGATTTATTATTTCTTTTACAAAGTGATTTTGTTTCCCTTCAAAAAGCGAGAATTTTATTTCTTGAACCTCTTTGTTTAGATCAGGTACTGATACTTTGGTGATTAGTTTTAGAATGTTTTCACCGATATCATCATATTTAGGTTAACTACCTTGGAAGTTAAATTGAGATTTTACGTGCTGTCTTACCAATAATGCCTAGCCATTTTCAAAATTAATGTGATTTAAACAAGTCACTCCATTTGTGAAGAGAATACATGAAATAATGTATATGAACAGCACCCAGTATCTTGGAGAGAATGGCGCTTTGTAGAGCTAAGGTATTATTAATAATTATCATCATCAATAGACTGTTTAAATCATATGGTAATATTTAACCTACGTATGACAGGCTCTAAACTTAACAGCAATATTAGGCAGGAGAACCTTACTTTGGAAGCCTTCCAAAAGATGTCATAAAAATTAACTGACTACATATTCGTCAGTGCCATTTGTATAGTAATTAAAAGTGAAAACTGGCATCCGATATTCTTGTCAGCATGCCACCCTGAAGAATTATATAGTTTTTGGAAAGGCTGCTTTTTAGGTGGTCTGCTAATTAAAACATACCCTATAGGCAGCTACAGTAGCCCTGCTCAGAGATCTTTGGAAAAGCGCCACACTTTAATTACTCATTTGCAAATAAATACTAAGCATTTTCTTTCAAGGTTGTGAGTCTTTTCATTTGCCTGTCTGAATTTTCCTTATTTGATTCATTTTTACTAGGAGCAAATCGACATTATGGAAGGGATAAAGGACAGCCAAGCTCAGCGGATGGCAGAAAATCTCGGCTTCCTTGGGCCTTTGAAAAACCAGGTACCTGAGCATGCGGAGGCCACTGTGAATGACTTGTTTCAGAAAACATTTGCTACCTTGCTTACTTTCCTCTAATATTTGTGATTTCCAGGACACGGGATTATTTATCATTTAACAGTTTTGCCCCCAGTTGTTTATGATGAAGAACACTATTTCCCTTGTATTCCAGAACAGGATGTTGATGAGGTGTGTTCCTATATATGTAGGCATGTGGCCACGTGTGAGTGTTGCATGCAGACATGTGCATTTTGCTACATATGTTAGTCTCTTTGTTTTTTTCTGTAGTGCCGCAGTGCCAGCCCCTGAATTAGACTAGGCCATGGAGTGCTTAGAGGCCCGGGCTGTAGAGTCGGGCAGACCTGAATCGAGCACTGCCTCCCAGCGTGTGTGATTCTGCCCATCTGAACGTCAGTGTCAGCATCTGTGAAACGGGGCGTATTGTCAGGATTGAGTACGCTGATGTGGGGAAGTGCTTATTCAGTACTCCAGAAAGGTCAGCTGTTATTGTTATTAATAATACACATTACTTAACTAATTGCTATTCTTTCATAGCTAATGGGATTTGAGATGAATATTAATGGCCTGAAAGTGATATTTCACTGAAAACAGCTTAAATTATGCCAATTTAGTCATTATACCCCTTAGCTTCAAAGACAGAAAAATTGTCCTCTGAGCTGTTGAGGGAGAGAATCTGTCTTGAACATCACAGTCCTGCATTGCCCTTGGTCCAGCCCACAGAGACTGATTGTATGTTTACATAAGCAAGCTTCTTTGTCTCACAGTTAAATCAGAAGAACTTACTGGCTGTTTTTAACTCCTCCACGACTAAGAGAAACCACCTTAATAACCCTAGGTCCTGTGTGTATGTATGTGAGAGAGAGAGAGTGTGTGTGTGTGTGTGTGGGTGGGTGGGTGGGTGAGTGTGTATGTACATGTGAGTGTGTGTGTGAGTGTGTATATGTGTGTGTGTGAGTGTGTATGTGTTCCCCTTGGACTCTAGATGGTTATAGAGCATTTCCTTTAATTTATTTTGGGCAACATTCCTCTAAAAGAACAGATTTCACACTCTTTTCTTTCTGCTTTTACTTTTGATTGATTTTATCTCTAGAAATTTAAGGGTGGCATTAAGGCAAGTCATAGAAGGGTAAAGCAGGGTAAGACTTTAACAAACATGTGTTTACATTAAGAGAGGACAGCACTTATTTGAACCTTGGAGGAAAGGCTCCCTTGGAAAGCAGAAGGTTCAAGATGGTAGAAGGGGCAGGAACATCTAGAACTAAACCTTAGTAGGAGAGAGAGCCAAGACTCGGTGGACAGGTAGAGGAACTAATTGTCATTCCGAGACTGTCAAAGAGATGCCAAATTAGTGACCTGCTGGTAGATTCTTCAGTAGGGGTTGCGGGGTTGGATTCACCCCCTGAGAGTGAGGTCACTAACTAGCTTAGCCGCCCATTTGACATTTATTGTGGGGCATCTTGTGTAGGGGTGGTGGTCACTGAGACCACTCTTTCATATGGTCACCGTGTTCTAGCCACACTGTCCTGCAGTCACCTCCAGAATGTGCTCCATAACCCCATTCACCTCCTCCATATGCCTCTGCACATCTCTGTTTCTCTTACTTATTTGCATTCACCTTTGCAGATCCTAATCTAAACCGTGGAAGGGACTTTGTCAGCCTTGCTCACTGCTGCATTGGCCGCAAAGTGCTTGGCAGATGTATTAGGTGCCCTAGAAACATTTGTCATACGCATGAATAAGTGCAGCGGCACATCCTGGATGTCCACCTTGAACAGATTCCTAGGGAGTTGGTGATAGGTAGCTGTAAGGGCAGTGGAAAAAATCTGGAGTGGGCGAATCTGCCTACACCATGGCTTGACAGCTCAGGAGGTGAACATAACAGAGAGTTCTAGAGAAGACATTAATAGTATTATGTACGCCAGAAGATAGTTTCCTCCCCCTTCCCTATTATAAGAGAACTTGAAGAGTCATAGCTCTTAAATGATTGAATCATGTTTTCTCAGTAGCCCAAACACTCTAGGTTTTAAATGAATTACCTGTGGAAGGAAGATGAACATGCAAGTTCTCAGGGGTCCTTAGTAGCTATAACATCATTATATTTTTAACAACGTATCGAGGAAAGACGTTTTTTAACTTTTTTTTTTTTTCTTGTTTCTCTGTCACCCACTAAATGGTAGGCTTTAAATCTTCATTTGCTTAGCAGAGTTGGAGTGAGCGCTTGCCTGGGTGCTGCTGACTCTGCTGGACCCTGGGAAACAGAGATGATGAGAAATAGCCAGTGTTCTCCAGGGGCTCACAGAACAGTGGTCAGCGGCTGATGGTGATTCCAGGGAGAGGGAGTGCGAAGGACAGCGAGGGTGATCTGTTGTAGGTGGGTTGGAATTTGTTCGCCTAGGGACACCTGATTATATTTGCACAGTAGGAAGGAGACTGTATTTGTGCTGGAGTGGTAGATTTGGGAACCTCTGCTTTAGGATGTTTCCTCAAGCCACAGGGGTCAGTGACACGTTCCAGAAAGCCAGGGTCCAGTAAACACAGGAGGCTCCCCAGAAGAGAAAATATTTAAATGAACATCAGTCAGTGATCCTTTGATCAAGAAGTGGTATCTTCAGGGCCCCTCAGATTCAGTGTGACCTTGAAAGTCACTTAATTCTCATCTAGAATGTGGTTTAGGCATCTGGAGGCAGAGCTCTTATGGATGAACAACTTATAACATGATTATCTTATGAAGTTATTAATATCTTTCCTGTAACTCATGGCTTTTGTCTCTGAATGTGAGGTGTACACATTAGACTTAACAAAAAAATAAGTATCATCTTGCACAAAAACTACCAAGTGTGTGTTCCCGACAAAATTCATTTCAGCAAGAATTGGTTGAAAAGACTAAAGCCACAGGAAAGCTGAAAATGACTAAAAATTCACAGATTTCTCAAGTGTGTCTTAGTTGTCCTCTATACTATTAATTTCCGAAAACATGGGCACCATAAATTGCCAACATGCATCTTTATTTAGTATTTAAGCTAATGAAAAGATTTGATGGGTGCAGTTAATAAATGATCGCTAATGTCTCTGAGAATGGTTTCTCCCTCTGGCTGGCTTTAAAAACCGTATGTGAATGTTGATGATATTAGTTCCTGGAATAAAATGAAAATATTTCAAAAATTTTTAACATGCTAAAACATTTTTGAAGGTACTTGTGAATTTGTCAGGGTTTTGTGCATATGGCTCAAAGGATATGTGATTTTAGGCATCTTAATTTTTTTAAATTGCTTAACAAACAACCTTAAAATAACATTAATTGTGGCAAAAGAAGAGAAAACAAATTTTCTGTGTAGTGTGGTTTTGAACTGAGGAAGTAGGTGGCAGTAGGAAGCTGGCTGACTGTAAGGTAAACAGCAGAATGTTTTCTTTGACTTGTGTTTAATTTATTTTTTAAATTTGAACATGTTTAGAAAGCTGGGGAGCTAACCTCAGCTTGCCCCAGGGCCTGCCATTTTCTATTATTATACCTGCTCAACTGACACATTTTCCCTGCCTAGCCTTTATAGCCATTTACTGGATGGCCTCTGGAATAAGGCACGTTCTGTCTCCAAGCTGGGCTGGTTCTCCCTTTTAGATCTTACAGCACAGATTTTATAACACATTTCCCTTAGAGATCTTACAACACAAATCTAATCATGCTTCAATCCTGCTCAAAAAAGGGTTTATAGTCTGTCTTTGTACAGTAATAAAGGGTGAATACAAGCCAAATGCTGTGTTAGTGTATAATTAAAATGGCATTAATGTTTAGAAAATTCAGGCCTCAAGCTAAGCTAGGTTGATAGAGGCTTAAGAAGTTTTGAAGCGACCCAGCTATCCACTGACGAATGGATAAATAAAGTGTGGTATATACATGCAGTGGAAGGTTGGTCAGCCTTGAAAAAGAGGGAGGTTCTGAGAAGGCATGGATGAGCCTTGAGGGCATTGTGCTAAGTGAAATTAGCCAGTCAAAAAAGATAAATAGGTGTGTGATTCCATTTGTATGAGGCACTTAAACTCATCGGATTCACAATGACAGAAAGAAGAATGGCAGTTGTCAGATGAGGGGAGGGGAGAATGGAGAGTTGTTATTTAATGGGTGTGGAGTTTCAGCTTTGCAGGATGAAAACGTTCTGGAACTTGGTCGCATGACACTGTGAATATACTGGAGACTGCCAAACTGTACACTTAAAAAAATGATTGAGATCGTGCATTTTATTGTACATGTATTTTAAAAAAGAAGAAAGTTATAAAGTAGCTAGTATAAGATCTTATATATGCATGTGCCCAGAAATTTTTTCCATTATGTGGTTTCTCCTTATTATGAAATTAATCATTAATTGAACCAGTATTTATTGAGTGTTGACTCTGTGCAGAGGCTATATAGGTCCAGTGGATGCCACAGTGCCCAGGACAGACACCATGCCTCTTTCATGCGGCTTACATTGCAAGCTCCCACAGATGACCTAGAAAACCCCTAAAAATACAAATCTGTTTGGCAGTGAGTGACTTATCAGCTTTGCACCATAGCTCAAATAAAATCCATTTGGATAAAAAAAAAAAAAAACATGATATAAGAGAAATCTTAGAGTATTTGAAAAAATTGGAGAATTGTTTTAACACTCTCAGAGTGGGACCAGCCTTCTTAACGTCTGACCCAAAGCTAGAAACCGTGAAAGAAAAGAGTGACATTATTATTACCAGATTCCATGTGGCAGAAGTAACAGACACATGGGTGAAAGGCAAATGTTAAAGGAGAAAAATATTTGCAATTTATATGAGATGAAGAGCTAACTTCCGACATGTAAAAACGCTTCTTATAACTCAGTGAGAAAGAAGACACACATCGCAACAGAAAAATGGGCAAAATTCAGAGAAAAGGAAATACAAGTATCTCTTAAGCTTATAGAATAATGCTCAAATTCATTAATAGTAAGAGCAGTTCCAATTAAAGATCTATATGAGATACCCACTCTTACCTGGCGTACTGGCAAAGATCGATAGCTGATGGTTGTGCATGGAAAAACAATTTCTGATACTGGGACGTGGGCTGGGGAACTAGTGATAGCTTCTCCTGAGAATAATATAGAATGATCTTTTATTATTTAAAATCCCCACACCCCTTTTTTGCTCCACTTTGGGGAATTTATCCTACAGATGATCAGTCACATGTATGATACACATACAGAGGTAGGTAAGGCAGCATTTTAAGTAATGTCAAACGATTGGAAACCAAATGGCTATTGTTTAAGAGACAGGCTAAATGAATTCTGATACATTCGAGTAAGGTATTATGTGGCCACTTACAAGAATAAGATCACTCTATTTGTGTTGCCAGTGAAGGCTTTATAAAATCATTTAAGTAAAGAAACAAGGTATGGAACCAAGTTTGGTTTTCTAAAAAAGACGAATGGAGAATATGCATACTTGCACATACCTAGAGTATCTGTCATTGAATCACCAGCCCGTGAGTCAGTGGCTGCGGCAGGATGAGCCACGGGAGCAGTGTGGCCGGGGAGTCCGGGGAAGGTTCAGAGGGAGACTCTTGCATACCTTGGGAATTTTGTATCATGTATATATATTATCTAGCCAGAAAAAAAATCAGTATTAAAAAATATTCAGTCTTATCCATTATGTATGTTTGTTTATCTGTAGCGACCTGGTTTCAAATTAGGATTTAAGAAAGTTTATAAATATAAAATAAATGAAGACAACATGAATTTCATTTCCAGGAGTTCTTCAGTCAATATTGGAACAAAGAAAGCACTCTCCGTGTTCACCACAGTGGAACTTTGTTCCAGGGAATTGGTTACATGGTACTCCAAGAGTTGAGAAATTTCAGGGTGGACCGAGAGGCAAGGTAGAGCTAAAGCCTAGCAGGAAATTGTTGCTCCCTGCATGCTGACAGAGCCAAGTGAGGCAGTGGTATTTCTGCACCGTGGGATACAGAGGGTAGAACCCTGGTGGGTCTCTGGTGGTTGCTAAAGCCAGAGGAAAACATGCTTCTGCAAGGCAGAAAGAGAGGGGTGGAAGTACCCCAGCTTTTCCCTTTCTTCTATCTCTTGTCTCCTACCACTGCTTCCCGTTGGCTCAACTGAGCTGGAAGCCATCCAGCCCAGAAGCCTTGGAAACTCAAACCTACAAGTGTCAGCTCCCCTGATACCCAGAGTAGGGATGGGGAAAAGCTGGAACTGGATCGGAGGGCAAAAATGCAGGGCTGGAACAATGAGTGAAAATATTGCCAAGAGAGAATTATGGCTAGGCAAGAAGGTGGAGCCAAGAGACTGATACCCAGCGTTGAGCCATGGATGCACAATCGTGCTAAGTTTCATCACAGGCCTTGCTCCCTCTAGGTGTGGGCTTTCCAGGGCTCTGTCAAGGCCCCATTCATGATGTCTTTCCCTTGCCCCACTTCACACAATGCCAGCATGCTGTGACTAGGCCATTCATAAAAGTTGGTTGAAAAGAATGAATGAATGAGTGAATTTCAAGCAGCAGGAAAAAAATGAAGTCAGGGCATAACATTGGGGAGACTCTGGATATTGTGGCTCTTTATGGTTTATGCCTTCAGGACAAACTGTTTAGTTTGAACTGTGTTGTTCCCTAACTCTACTGTGTAGGACATTCATCTTCCTGCCTTGCCACAGTTTCCATTAGACACTCAGTAATTGTTGTTTCCCAGATTATAGGTTTGAACTGATGAATGTAATAACTGTTTTATTCCAGTTTAATAAGGAAAACCTGGTCATTATAAACTCTCAAAATCATGTTTACCTTTTACTTAAATGGAGCTTGTTTGTATTAATGATTGTGGCTCATACTGCAGCGTAGCTCAGCTAATAGAGACATGATAATTTACAAAAAGATTAACAATGTTTTTAGACCAGACTGAAAATATTTTTGTTTTCCTGATAATGGTCTTTCCTGGTGTCTGGAGGAAAGTTGAGCAATTCCTTCTAATGAATAGCAGTGGAAATTAAAATAATTATACTTTTCTCTTTTTCCCTTCAGAAAACCTAACTGAACGTAAAGACATAACTTGTTACTTTTAAGGTTTCATTAATCCAGCAAAATAAATGTTCTTTTACTGCTTTGGTGTAATTTCGTTGTACTTGATCCCGTTTAGGCTGCAGATCAAATTAAGAAGCTGTACAATCTCTTCCTGAAAATTGATGCTACTCAGGTGGAAGTGAATCCCTTTGGTGAAACCCCAGAAGGACAAGGTAACCAAAAAAAAGAAAACAGCAACAACAACAAATGAATGTAATAATTTATGCAAACTATAAATTAAATTGTACAAAAGACTGTAGCAGCAGCTTTGCATTCATTTCATTCAGCAATTTAATTTCTGCCGTGGTTTCAAATACTCCCATGATACAGTTGAACACTTGAGCACTGGAGTTTGCTTGCAGCCAAATGCCAGGCCTCAGGGGAAGCTCCTTCTTGTTTTATTTAGAAATATCTATCCACCAGCACCCCCTTGTTTTACCAGGGCCTTTCTTGCTTATACTGAGGTAAAATCTTGGGTAGGAACAGGAGCCTCTGCATTAGAGTATAATGAATGCACCTGCTTTTATGGAGCTGGAAATGCTTGAAGATTTTTAGTTTGCATAAATGTGTACAAATGCACTTTGTGCCCCCCTGCTGGATTTATATTGTCACGGCAAAGCCCTAGTGCCCTCTCATCCAACTCTTTCACCTTACTTAGTTACCAGCTTCTGATTCAGGTGGGAGAAGGAGGCATTTTTGTAGAGAAGATTTTTCTATCCATCAGGTATTTGTAAAGTATAAAGAACTGTTTTCTATCTCAGTACCCACCCCACTGCACTGTGTCTTACATACAGCTGGTATTCTGTAAGTTCCTATTAATTCGATAGTAAAAGCTTGTGAATGTATGTGTGTTTGGAGGTAGAAGGTAGGATTTCAGGTGGATAGGACAGGGATACAGGAATGTAAGTTCCACGAACCTTGTCTTTTTTAGCACATTTCACCCCCAGTGTCTTGTATGCTGTCTAGCATGTTGTGGGCAGTCAATAAATAGGGATTTGCCATTGCATAAATTAGGTGATCTGCTATGTGCAAATACAACCAAGTTGTAGACCAAGGTGGACACAGTATAGTGTTGTACAAAGGGGACTGGATTCAAATTCTGGACCTGCCATGTTCTGGCCACAGACCTGGGCTAAGCCTTAGAGTTTGGTTTTTGGTTTTTGGTTTTTGTTTTGTTTTTTAATCCAAAAGAGTGGTAAAAATGATAGCTGTCTTGTATAGTGAAGTGACTGGTGTTTGTGTAAACATCCGTTATCAGACACAAAATAGACCAGTCCCTGACATTCATAAGATGTAGGTCCTCTTCTCAGGTAGTCCAGGAAAAACATCCAGCAAACAAAAGTCTAGCACCAGATAGCTTCACAGGTGAATTCTACCAAACCTTTAAACAAGAGTTAATGCCTTTTTTCCTCAAACTATTCCAAAAGATAGAAAGGGAAGAAAATCTTCCAAATTTATTCTATGAAGCTTACATTACCTTGATACAAAAACCAGATGAAGACACCACAAAAAAAGCAAATTATAGGGCAATATCTCTGATGAACATAGATGTAAAAATCCTCAGTAAAATACTAGAAAACCAAATTCAACAATACATTAAAAAAATCATTCACCACGATCAAGTGGGATTTATTCCTGGGATGCAAGTGTGGTTCATTATTTACAAATCAATTAATATGATACATTACATCAACAAGAGAAAGGATAAAAACCATATGATCATTTCAAGAGATGTAGAAAAAGTATTTGACAAAGTACAACACGCATTCATGATAAAACCCTCAACAAACTAGGTTTAGAGGGAACATATCTCAACACAATGCAGGTCATCTCTGAAAACTCATAGCTAATAGCATACTCAATGGTGAAAGGTTGAGAGCTTTACCTCTAAGATCAGGAACAAGACAAGGATGTCAGCTCTCACCAGTTTTATTCAACATAGTACTGGAAGTCCTAGCCACAGCAATCAGACATACATACATACATACATACATACATACATAAGTAAATTAAAAAAATCCAAATTGGAAAGGAAAAAGCAAAACTTTCACTATTTGCAGATGACATGACACTATATATAGAAAACCCAAAAACAACTTCACCAAAAAACTACTAGAACTGATAAAGGAATTCAGTAAAGTTGCAGGACATGAAATCAATATATAGAAATCCATTGCATTTCTATACACTAATAATGAAATAGCAGAAAGAGAAATCAAGAAAACAATCTCATTTATAATTGCACCAAAAATAGTAAAATACCTAGGAATGAATTTAACCAACAAGGTGAAAGGTCCTGTACTCAAAAAAAAACCTATAAGACATTGTTGAAAGTAGTTGAAGATGACACAAACAAATGGAAAGATATTCATTCCATGCTCACGAATTGGGACAACAGATATTGTTAAAATGTCCATATACCCAAAGCAATCTACAGATTTAATGCAATCCCTATTAAAATACCAACAGCATTTTTCACAGAACTATAACAATAATCCTAAAATTTGTATGGAACCACAAAAGACCTTGAATAGCCAAAGCAATCTTGAAAAAGAGCAAAACTGGAGGTATCACAACCCCAGATTTCAAGATATACCACAAAGCTATAGTGAACAAAACAGTATGGTACTGGCACAAAAATAGACACACAGATCAATGGAACAGAAATAAACCCATGATTATACAGTCAATTAATTTACGACAAAGGAGGCAAAAATATGCAATGGGAAAAGACAGTTTCTTCAACAAATGGTGTTGGGAAAACCAGACAACTTCATGCAAATGAATGAAACTGGACCACATTCTTACACCATACACCAAAATAAGCTTGAAATGGATTAAAAATCTAAATGTGATACCTGAAATTATAAAAATCCTAGAAGAGAGCCCATGCAGTAATTTCTCTGACATTGGCTATAGCAACATTTTTCTAGATATGTCTCTTGAGGCAAGGGAAACAAAAGCCAAAATAAACTATTGGGAGTACATCAAAATAAAAAGCTTTTACACAGGAAGGGAAGCCATCAACAAAACAAAAAGACAGCCTATTGAATGGGAGAAGATATTTGTAAATGATATATCTGATGAGGGGTTAATATCCAATATATATAAGGTACGTATACAGCTTAACACCAATTAAAAATGGGCAGAAGACATGAACAGACATTTTTCCAAAGAAGGCATACAGATGGCCAACAGACACATGAAAAGAAGTTAAACATACTTATCATCAGGAAAACAAATCAAAACTACAATGAGATATCATTTCACACTTGTCAGAATGGCTAAAATAGAAAACACGAGAAGCAAGTGTTTGTAAGGCTGTGGAAAAAAAGGAACCCTTGTGCACTGTTGGTGGGAGTGCAAGCTGGTGCAGTCACCACGGAAAAAGTGTGGAGGTTATTAAAAAAATTAAAAATTGAATTACCATATGACCCAGGAATTCCATTACTGGATATTTATTTACCCAAAGAAAATAAAAACACTAATTCAAAAATATATATGCACCCTTATATTTATTGCAATATTATTTACGATAATCAAGATACATGGAAGCAACTCAAGTGCCCATCCATAGAAGAGCGGATAAAGAAGTGGTGTGTACACACATACACACACACATACACACACACACACAGTGTGAAATATGACTCAGTCATAAAAATGAATGAAATCTTGCCATTTGTAACAACATGGATGGATCTAGAGAGTATAATGCTACGTGAAATAAGTCAGACTGAGAAAGACAAATATCATGATTTCACTCATGTGGAATTTAAGAAAGAAAACAAACAACAACAAAAAGGAGACAAACAAAACAGACTCTTAAATACAGAGAACAAACTGGTGGTTGCCAGAGGGGAGGTAGGTGTATGTGTGTGTGTGGGGGGGTGGTATATGAAATAGGTGAAGGGCATTGAGAGTCCGCTCATTGTGATGAGCACTGAGTAATGTATACAACTGTTGAGTCACTGTATTGTACACCTGAAACTAACACTGTATGTTAACTATACTGGAATTTTTTTTTTTAAGTACAAAATGGATGTAACACTACATCAAAGTGGGGACAATAATAATAGTACCTACCTTAGAAGGTTGTTATGAGGATAATTAATGTTCCTAGAACAAGGCTTGGCATATGGTAAGAGGTACAAAAGCATTAGCTATTATTATTTTATTATTTTTTATCCTTCTGAAAATCAAACAAGATAATGGATATTGAAAGTAAAACATAAAAAATAACAGAAAGTAAAACTTCGTACAAAAATTAAGGCTTTGTTTAAAATTATAATTGTCACCAACTGCACTTGAACTAATGAAAGACAGTCCTGATCTCCTTCCATGAGTCTTGTGGCATTTCTGGTGGAGGCCCCTGTATTCTAATAAATTCTCCATTTTCATTTAAAAAAAGTTAAATTAGGGGCACCTGGGTGGCTCAGTCGGTTAAGGGTCTGCCTTTAGCTCAGGTCTTGATCTCAGGGGCCTGGGATGGAGCCGCACATCAGGCTCCTTACTCAGCGGGGAGTCTGCTTCCCCTCTCACTTCTGGTGCTCTCACTCGCTCTTGTGCTCTCTCTCTCTCAAATGAATAAATAAATATTAATTTTTTTTAAAAAGTTAAATGATAGCTAGAAAAAAGAGAATAGTCAGTAAAGGTATGGATTTCATCTTTTTGTCCATTTTTTTCTTTTTTGTTTTTTTAAAATTTCAGGTTAGGATAGACAAATAGTAATGTTTAGGAAGCCATTGAAAATAATATATTTCATGGTTTGCACAAGTGACCACCAGATAAAGATCTGTGATAGGTTATTTGTAAGCAAACTACCTTTTATTCATAAATATTTAAAAACTTCTGTTTGACTATGAAATCATTAGTATTTTATATAGAGAAGAAGTGAAGTGGAAGAAAACAAACAGTTTTGAACTCATATGACACATACTGTGATAAGCCTTTACATATATTCCTTTTTATTACTTATAGCAATCCTGAAAAGTACAGAGTTATTATCCCTATTTTATAGAGGATTGAAAATTAATGTGACTCCTCCATAAGCAGCCCGTTACTGGAGCTGAGATTTGAACCTGTGTCTTTCTTAGTATGGCATGTGTGTTGATTTTGGTATGCCAGACTGCTTTCTTTTTTACCTTTTTTCTCTTAAACTATTAATTTACTTTTATCAGAGTGATCTATACATAGTCTCCGGCTTAGTGGAAATTAGTCAAAATTCATGCTGCATTGCGTTGCTGTTAATTAAATCCAAGAAACAAAAGAGAGGGAAGTTGAGTATAAGTTCTTCAAGGTGATGGCTTGCTTTTCAAATTAGTATGCATAAGCAACCTGGTTATTTCATATTTAAAAAAAAATGGAAATTCAGCCAAGGAATTGGATAAAAGTCAGGCTGTAATACTACTTTCATTCAAACCTTTGGTAAGTTGTCAGTCACAGATTGCAGTCTGATGCAGGGAGTAAGGGTGCAAGAAACTTTTCCTAGAATGTATTTGTAAAACCTCATGAAATCAGAAGTTTTCTTTTTAATTATCAAGAGAAAAGAAAATTCTTGAGCTTTTTTGAAGGAATCATCATAAAATACATTCCGTGTATATAGTTGATTAAGGCATAAGTCTTAAATGTGATATTTTTAAAAGCAAAATTATCTTTAGCTATTAATTTGTTCATCGTACCATAAAAGTTCAGCTATTGAATTATAATCACAATTAAATGAGCGTGTTGGTTTATAACTCTAATGAGCAGTAGTCAAATTAAACCCAATTAGGAAACGGTGATTAATGACCAAATGTATAAATTGATCTTCATCATTGTCACAATCCCCTAAAGCAATCTTTTATTTAGGAGCTGTAAAAAAAGTCATTTATATCCTAGCAATATTAATAATCTTAATATTTATAATGTGAATATATAATTTTTTCCATTTAGATCAGTAATAGCAGAGCATATAACGTTTCACATTAAAATTGTGATTTAATGACTCTTAATTTAGAAGTTTAAGGAGCTTGGCATCACACCAAACATTTTTACTTTAAACTTATCTATTGCAAAGCTTCTTTGTAAGAGAGTTTCTTCTATCTTCCATTGGTTATGAGGAACACTTTTTTAAAATCCAGGTGATTGGTCATATATTTGCACAACAGATGATACCTGGTTGAATAAAGAGCAATGATCTTGATAATATCTATGCTGTTAGATCACCTATGGGAAATTTTTAATGTGGCAAAAGAACTGGAATCCAAGAATTATTTTTTCCAATGTGATTAGTAATTTGATTCTATGGTGAGCGCTGTGAATTGTGTAAGACTGTTGAATCACAGACCTGTACCTCTGAAACAAGTAATACATTATATGTTAAAAAAAAAAAAAGAAGAAGAAGAAGAAGATAGCAGGAAGGGAAAATGAAGGGGGGAAATCGGAGGGGGAGACGAACCATGAGAGACTGTGGACTCTGAGAAACAAACTGAGGGTTCTAGAGGGGAGGGGGGTGGGAGGATGGGTTAGCCTGGTGATGGGTATTAAAGAGGGCACGTACTGCATGGAGCACTGGGTGTTATATGCAAACAATGAATCATGGAACACTACATCAAAAACTAATGATGTAATGTATGGTGATTAACATAACATAATTTAAAAAAATGGAAAAACAATAGAGAAAATCAATGAAAAGAAAAGTTAATTCAATAAAATTGGTACATGTGTAGCAGATCTGACCGAAAAAAAAAAAATTGATTCAAAGAATATAATTTGGCACTATTGACTGTAATGTAGTTTAGTGACTGTTAGAATTATAATGGTTGTAAGGGACAGAAACCTACATCAGTCTAGTTTTTGTTAAGAAGCTTCCAGGTCAGGGAAGGATACTTATTTTCCTCATATAACAGGGAGTGGTCTGGTTTAGGGCATGAAGGGAACAAGGGATTCTCTGATCTTCCAGCCCAGTTGCCTCCAAATTGGCTCCTTTGTCGGCCAGGCTCTCTGGAGGGGCAACCAACATGGCTCCCACTTTTCATCATTCTCCTTCAGCAACCACAGCAATCTTTTCAAATGATTCTGATTGGCCCTACTTGGGTCCCATATCCATATCTAGACCAGTCACTGAGCTGGAACCACATGTGTAGGAGAAAGGCATTTTCTCAATGGAAAATGGATGGAGTCACATGTCTACTAGAATGGCCTAAATTTTATTGAAATGAAAGTAAGCTGTTAATTAAATAGTCGAGGAGAAATTAACTCTTTTCCTTGCTTGTCCAGTTGTAGTGCCAGGATTAATTCATTAAGCATGTGGTCAAGTTCTCCCTGCTCAGCGGGGAGCCTGCTTCTCCCTGTCCTGCTGCTTGTGCTCTCTCTCTTTCTCTCTGTCAAATAAATAAATAAAATCTTAAAAAAAAATATGTGGCCAAGTTAGAAGCAAGGTTTTCCTGGGGTGCTGGCTAGCTCAGCCAGAAGAGCATGCAACTCTTGATCTCAGTCAGGGTCATGAGTTTGAGTCCCACACAGGGTGCAGAGATTACTTATATAAATAAAAAAACTTTAATTAAAAAACAGGGTTTTCTTTATCATTATTTATTTATCTACCTATCCATTCATTCATCTGTTTTACAAGCCGCTGTGAGGTTTTATGTTCTATTTCATTTCTTCCCACTTTTAGCCAGATCTACCTGAACACAGACTCCTTTCTTTGGTGTCTCTAATGTTTCTCAATGAGGAGGGTAGGCATATTGTCCCCCGGGGGATGTTTGTCAATGTCTAGAGACATATTTTAATTGAGATATAAATGACATACAACATTATATTAGTGTTAGGTATGTAACACAATGATTGTATGTGATCACTACAATGAGTCTCATTAACATCCATTTTTGTTTATCACAACTGGGAGTTCAGGGTGCCGCTTGCCTCTTGTGGGTGGAGGCTGGGGATGTTGTTAAACATCCTGTAGTACACAGTACACCCCCCACCCCCAATAGGTAATGATCTCACCTAACTTACCAGTAGTCCCAAGATGAAGAATTCCTGCTCTAAGGCATTTTCGACAGTTGGAGCCCAAATCCATTCACCAAGCTATCGGAGTGAAACCCAATTTAAAACTAAGTCACTACCTGGCCAAGATTCCATGAGAACTAAGGCTGAGTGATCCAAAGTTAACTCGCACATCAGATCCCTTTCTTGCTTCAGATTAATTTCCCTAAATAGCCACCCTGTTGCTTCGAGTTAGCAAGTGCCCATGTTGTTGGTGGGTGTTTCTCTCTGTTTCTCTCTTTATACACAAGACTCTATTTTCAAGAACATTTTCAGTTCTCTACCTTCACCCGAATCCCCCTCCTGCCTCGTATCTATTTTCTCTTTTCGCAGCAACTCAAGAAAAGTTCTAAAAAGTATACAACTCTTGGAACATCAATATTTAATGGAAAGTGGGACTAATTTGAAAGTATCAGCATTTTAAGGCCATCTCAGCAAGGTGCATTTCAGTAGCGTATTATGGTTGTTTATCACAAATCAAATGCAGTACGTTGCTTGAAGACAGATTATTTTTCAAACTAATTATGACAATCTTATTTCCTGCTGTTTTTATGTTTCTTTTATGTGTGAGTCTCCCCTCTGAAATGTGTTGTTCTTTTGTTTAATCTGTAGCACATTCTTCTGTTAAAACTCTAAGGTCAGAGGCTGCTAACTGCCAGTCAGGCTCTTCATCTAAGTTGGTGAATTAGCAGCTCACAGAATCTCACACCACTAAACAAAAAAACAAAACTCCCTATGAATATAAGTACTGCAGCTTTCTTTGATATTTGTTCAGAAGGAAAATTCATTTGTATAATCTATCAAGCATGTAACAATGTGCTTTTGATGGTGAAAATTGTTTTATAAATATTAATAGGTATGTTTTTCGCCCACTTTGTACACAGAATGGCCTTTGTACAAGACGAATTTTCTATAGAGTTGAGGTTTCATTAATGTGACACTGAATATCTTATGTCTGAACCAAGTTCAGTACCTCGAAAAATACATTTTAGAGTAGTTTGTTGTTTTAATAAATGAAAAAGCTAAGGTTTGAGCAAGCAAGTTTATTTTATTGCCCCACTGTTGACATAGCCATCAATCCATTTTTAACACACTCATTCTATAATTGTACTTGGATAGGTCTTACAGGGGGAAATAAGCATATGAGAGTCCATTGATATTCAAGGATTAATCCAGGTTTTGTTTATTTTGTCCCTTATGCCTTTTTGTTTTCATGCCATTAGATGCACTTTCCTAAGTTTCTCTTTCACGGTAAATAAGTATGATACCTGTGGCTATTGCAACATGAGAAGTGTGACTTAGTAGGGATAGGCAGCCTTTTTCTATGAAGGACCGTATAGTCTCTATTATAAGGAGTCATCTCTGCTATTGTCCTGGGACCCAGCTGTAGAAATATGTAAATGAATGGGTGTGGTTGTATTCCAGTCCAACCGTACTTACAGAAACAGGCAGCAAGCTGTCCCAAGGGCTATCCTTTGCCACCGTCTGACTGAGATTCTCATTTGGGGCTGTTTTATATCAATCTTTAGCCACCCTGGCCTTATGGAAAGGTATGGTGTGATTTGAGGGTCATCAAAGGCATCTCTTCCACTCTCAACCTTTAGGCTAAAATCTCCTTCTCCATCAGTCACACAGCCTGAAATGCCAACCACTAAAATCCTTCCTGTGGGAAATTCTTAAGTATTCTGAATATGGCGTTTCACTGAAAATCGTAGGTAACCTGTACGTCTGTAAACTCCAGTAGGCATTAGTTTAGATTCACTGTAAACAGAAGGCTAGGATTATAAGGGAACGGGGCCAAGGACAGGTCATTTTTAGAATAGGAGAATCCTATAGCCTGGGCTGACATTGGGAAGGTGAGTGTAAGAAAGAACTGGGCAGGTGGAGTGTGGCGGTGGTATAATAGCCAGTGAGTGTGGGCTGTCTGTGTTACTGAGTGCTTGGCATGCAGTCCCTGCTTGCACCAACGCCATGCAGTAGAAAATACTCTGGTTTCCATTTTATAAACAAGGCCACTGGGCTTAAGAGAGGTAATGATGGCTACCTGGCTCTGAAGTGTCCAAGCTGTAATTCATACCCAGGTGTGGTGAAGTTGAAGGAAAAACATCCAGGCAATACAGCATTATAAACTGAGATAGTGGGGCAAGAAAGCACTTTGTATGTTTGGGACTCCCTTTAAAATATTAAGCAGGCATAACAAATATGTGTCTAAAAGAGCCCCTGTACTTGCTTCAAGTGTTTTATTCTCCCTGTGCTCCGTACCCCTTTTATCCCACAGTCACCGTCTTCAAGCTCTGGTTTAACTCTTAGTTTTCTCAGGGTGGTCCCCAAATAGTGAACTCATTTCTGTCCTTGGCATATACATCATACTGCAGTAAAAAGCATCTTTTGAAAATCTGGCTTTGCGGAGGGGAGGTGGAGCTGCCTTCTGAACTTTGCATCCATATACATTAATTATGTTCTCTCAAGTAGCTTGGAACTGTAGTCGTTGTAAGGGGCAAAGATCAGCCTGGACCTATTTTGATTTACTAGTTTATTGATCTTGACCAAGAATTCTTTTATTTGAAACTCTTCAGTCAGGAAGTCAGTTTGATAGCCTTTGCCCATTCATTTTGAAGGTGTCGGTTACACGCAGTCTTGTCAATGAGTAATGGAGGAGCTAAAATTACTAATAAATTAATTAAAATTTATTTATAAGCCTAGTGGAAAGCCAAGAATGAAGTTGCTTTCCTATTGATTATTATACCAGTCATTAACTGCTGACAAAATGCCATTGTAGCAAGCAGAGAACGTTGGCCAATTCCTTTGGTAATTGTAGGATTCCATCATTAAGATTGCAGTATTCTGGACAGTAATTACTCATTTGCTCCATGTATTCACAGTGTGTGGGTAAAGTGGTTGGACATTTTGTGGCAAGACTAAGGACTCTGGCAGACATTAACTTCTATATAAGATTCTCTCTTGTCAGTCAGTGCTACTTTAAATAATTTGCGGTTTAGGCTTTTATGTATGCCAAGTATTCTTAGATGTTAAAATGCCAGTTCTGCATAGATTTGTATCAAAGTGCTTGATTTTTGTGGTAGAGAGACCCTTGTGTAAAGCCTCTATGTAGGGTCTGTAACTCTAGGATGTTGTAATGTAACAATATTTTGTCATTGTAAGAAAATGGGATGAGCAGATCATGGTCATTACTTTTGAATGAATTATTCCAGGTTGTTTCCCTTTGAAGAAGTAGCTCCTCCTCAGCAATGCTGGAGGAGAATGGGTAATTTCTCTAAAGTCGAAGTCAAAGATCCCTGCCTGTCAATATCTGAAGTAAAGTAAAAGAAGGTTAGAATGGAATGTCATCATAGACAACTAATTTCTACCCAAAGGGATATAATAAAATGGGTCAGATCTCAGAAACCTGCATGTCACCCCTCCTCACTGCAGGCTCTCCCTGAGAATTCATATAGAAGATATCCTGTAAATCAAGGAAAATGCTCTTTCCATGGTCCATCCATATCACCCAGTGGGTTTCAACTGTGTCCAGGGCTTTTGGTCATTGAAAGAGTTGGAGATTTCTACCTGTACCAGAGAGTAGAGACAGTAGTGCTGGTAATGCCTGGCTACCTCCCATCATATCTGATTTGTCTCGGTCTCTTAGTGTTTTATAACCTGAATCAAAAGAGTCATATCGTGCACACATCAGGATGATGGTCCTAGTTTGAGCAGACCCCAAAGTAAGTATATGAGCAGTTTAGGGATTGTTATTTCCATTTTCCAAATAAGAAAACTGAGGCCCTAGGAGGAAGTAGGTTAATTTTTTTTATCAAGTTACAGAGTTAGTTAAGGATCAAATAAAAAACTAATGATTCTAACCCAGTGTTCTTTGCACTAAATCTTTCAGAAATATTAGCAAGGATACTGATTAAATAAAAATTTCACTTTGCAGCATCAGAAGGACAAAGGAGGACAGTGGGATTAAACATTATAATCTAGTTTCTCTTTGCATCAAAGGTAAAGGTGATGATCAGTGGTTATATACTAAAAATAAGAAATGTAATAAAAATGGCAAATCAAAGCTGTATGTAGATGTGGCAGTCTATAACTTTTAATGGGTGACCACAGTTTATATTGTTATTTTATTAAACAGAGACCAACAGGTGTAAATTTCTGTGCTCTTTATTAGGATGTAAGTCCCTTGAGAACAGGGACTATGCCACCATATTTGTCTTTGTACCCCTCAAGTTTAAGATCAAGAAAGCCGTAACAGTTTCTCCTGCCCCTATCATGAGAAAAAAAAATGACAGTATTTTATTTTTCTTTCTTCTGTGCCTGCCACCCTGGGGAACTAATTTATAGATCCTTAAGAGATATTCATGTGTGTGCCTTTTTTTCTTTATTTAGTTGTCTGTTTTGATGCAAAGATAAACTTTGATGACAATGCAGAATTCCGACAAAAGGACATATTTGCTATGGACGACAAATCAGAGAATGAGCCCATTGAAAACGAAGCTGCCAAATATGATCTAAAATATATAGGACTGGATGGGAACATTGCCTGCTTTGGTAAGAACATAGTTTTATCAAAAGCATGATTTGTGGGTTTTTGCAGAATTTAGGAACTACTGATTTCTGAACCTTTCTGAATGGTATTTCCTGGTAGCCAGTAAAAATAGGAGTTTTTGTAGCCCAAAAGTCTTGGGAAACAATTCCAAGTTTCTTCCCAAAGTTGATTTTGCTCAGTGGTCACTGGCTTAAAGCAGGGTTTCTGAAGTCTGTCATTATTAACATTTTGGGTGGAATAATTCTTTGCTCTGGGGGGCTGTCCTATACATTGTCAGATATTTAGCATTGTCCCTGGTCTTCAGGTGCCACTGGGGACCCCCCCCATTTTGATAACCAAAGATGTTGCCAAACACTGGCAAGTATCTTCTGGTAGCCAAAATCACCCCAGCTGAAAAATACTATTTTAAAGCATCTTGGTTAAATTTTGCTTAATAAAAATCAAAATCTTTGCTACTCCAGTCTGTGTTAATATGCTAGGAACTATTCTGAAATTTGGTTTTAAGATAAAATTTCTCAGAGGAAGTAGAAGAGAACATACACTTGAATCATTATACTCCAGTTTCAGCTTTTATGATAACCAAATGATAAAATGTTTAATCCATTATCCAGTTTATTAATAAAACAATTGATTTTATCATACTCATCTAAATTTGTGAAAATGGCTTATTCAGCTGAGATAAGAATGGGTCTGTAGAGGTAATACAATTTCTGTTACTGTCCGCAGCTTATAGAGCTGAGATTTATACGCATCTGTGTTTCTGGTGGAGCCAATTCATTGCACTAGAAACTGAGGTCTTAATCTTAATGGAATTAAAATAAAAAAGATTTGTAGCTCATTAAACCAACAGGATTATTATATTCAGAACTGAACAGACCTCATCCAGTAGTCTGCTGAGCCATACAATAGAAAATGACATCTAATTACAAGGGATACCAAAAGCTCTTGCTTTGTATCAGAGTAATAACTGTAATGTACTAGACCACTCACATTGTTCTGATCTTGATAAGCTAATGCGCTCTCAATATTTGTAGGCATTTAGAAAGGAGAATGATATAATGGTGTGTTTAGAACAAATTAAATACAGATTCTTTGTAGCCTCTATGGGAGTATGCATGATTTGACCAAGTTAGCAGCCTCAAAAGCAACAATTAACACATTTCAAATTATTTTAAGATTGTATATAAACCATTTTTATTGTAGTTGCCCCAGACTTAATTAAATTAGTCACAGTTCATAGGCTTGTCTGGGGAATTCAAGGGTCAGAAAAAGTGAAGTATATTTTACCTTGAGAGTTTCTGCTGTGTTTAGGAGGTCTGCTTTTTTTTTTTCTTTCTTTCTATCTAACCTGAGGAAAGTAATTTCATATTAATTAAGTATAAGAAGCCAAAAAAGTACAATTGGTCAATAAAACTCAGCTCTGGAAAATAAGAATTGCAGTGCTAAAACTCTTTATTTATTTTCTTAAAAACAAAACAAAACAAAACAAAAAAAACCACCCTAAGACGTTAGCACATTTTGGTTCTAGTTTTAATGATCAGGTTGCTAGTGAACATTTCTTATAATAATTTGAAGAAGGAACAGAAGGATAAGAATATTATTTGGATGCTATCATTTATTCATTTGTTTTCTGAGTTTATCCACATAACCTATAAACATGCATGGTTGCACTGAGTGTAAAAAAGTATGGAGCCCTACTGAAGTTGGGACCCTTGTGGCTCAACCCCAGAGGGATGCTACATTCAAAGGAGCATATTCTCAGCAAGCAAAAAATTAAACAAATTCCATTTTTTACTCAGATCTTTTAAAGGATATTAAAAAGAATGTAATTCATAGACCCAGATAACTTCTTGTAGCCTTCTCTCTTTCCCGGTTCTCTTGAGTTCTGTATTTTTCCAGAACCCAAAACTCCATCTTCTCCTACTAGCCCAGATTAATTAATTATGGAAACCTTTCCCTTTTATTTGTTTCCCAGATTGACGTAACTTCTCAACAAACCTGTCTTCCTATTCCCAGGTCTTTTTGTTTATTCTTTTGCACATTTCCTGATTTATCCTAAAGTCTATGAATTTACCTGGTGGAACACAGTTCCAGGCAGGACATTGACTTGGTAGTGACAGGGTTCTCTTTGGCATTATGGGGGAGGGAAATGGTTCATTCACCCTTTCGTGTTGCTAAATTTATCCTGTCTTGTGTGCCATTTACATTTCCCAGTGAATGGTGCTGGACTTGCCATGGCTACTTGTGACATCATCTTCCTGAATGGTGGGAAGCCAGCCAACTTTTTGGATCTTGGTGGTGGTGTAAAGGAAGCTCAAGTATATCAAGCTTTCAAACTGCTCACAGCCGATCCTAAGGTAACCTCTGTCTTTGTAGGGAGATTGCATAATGTTCTGATTTTTCACCCTCAAGAGCTGCCTTTTTCCTGCTGCTAAGGGGGTAATAAGCCAACACCTTTACTTTGCAGTCGCAGATGCAAATCCTGCTTTTATATCTGCTTGGAGTACACAATGAGTTATTCATTTCAGATGAAAGGCTGATAAGTGCCTCCAGGATCTTATTACAGGTGCTGTGCTTCTGAAGTTCTGAGAGATAGGAGGAAATAAAAAGGGGGGAGTGCACCAGACGGTGAAACATTGGTTGGCATGAAACATTATTTGAGTAATGTACACTAAAGCTCTTATGTGACTTAGAGGACTCAATCTCTGATTCCTTCCATGCTGCAAGTATTATACAATTGGAGACAGAAGAAAATTAAAGGATTATAAAACTGTGTATCACTAGAAAGTAATGACCCCACATTCTTTTGTATGCTTTTTAATTGTCATAGTTTATAACGTGTGCTAGCTAGCATAGAATGTTGCTTTATGAACCTCTTTTCTCCTTGCCTACCGCATAGCTGCCACACCCATGCTAGTGCATAGTAGGGATCCAGTAAATACTTTTCAAGTTCAATACCCGTATGCTCTGTTTCGACCGCAGGTACTCACTTGTCTATGACAACATGGTTTAGGTGGACGTTTATGACATGGAGAAGACTCACATGTTTTGAACTGATGATATATATCATTTATTTCTCTTTACAATTCTGTGAGGTAGTGTGTGCACCACCACCATTGGACTTTAAACTTTGAGAATCATTATCTTGATACTGTTAGAGTATCTGAGACATGCTCTTGGTTCTTAATGTATCTGAAGACATGGGAAATGTGAACCATCACTAGGAAAATCATAAAATGGTATCAGATTTTTTTTTAAAGAAATGTGGTCTGAACTTAATATGGAAGCTTCTCATTAATAAGCGTACCAACAATAGTCTTTTGGTTCGCGTATATAAAATTTTGTTTTATATTAGTAGTATGCTTGTCTGTTTTCATTATGACTCAGATGGTTGCTCACCTTACATTTTTGCTAACTCTTGTCCTTCTGATTCACAAAATAAATGGTAGGGTGTAATCAGCTGCTAATCTTTAGTTCTCCAGTGCTATCCAGGAAGAGCACTGTCACCAAAATCCAGTCACCCAGCCATGAAGAAAGTGTTTGCAGTTGGTTTTTCTGTTTATATAAGTACCTTGTTTTCATTGGTTAAGTAGGAATATTATCAGTGTCTTCCTAGTTATTAATTTATTTATCCCTTCTTCTTACTATTACTTTCTTTTTTTAAGATTTTATTTATTTTTTTGATATAGATATAGAGAGAGAACAGGAGCTGGGGGAGAGGGGCAGAGGCAGAGGCAGAGGTTCCCACTGAGCAGGGAGCCTGATGTGGGCTCAATCCCAGGACCCTGGGGCCATGACCTGGTCCGAAGGCAGATGCTTAACTGACTGAGCCACCTAGGTGCCCCTTCTTATTTACTAAGGGAAGGATCATTTTCCTCTCAGAGAGTTTCCTATCAATTGAAATCTCTAAATACCATGAATATAACTAACACACAGCTCTTGAAATGCTTGAACCACAAAGTATTCAGAGAACAGGGCAACTGTGATAAAATACTGAACTTTTAGTGTCTACTGAAATGCAGTGCTAAGAATAATAGAGAGCTATCGAGGGAGTAAGTCTACCAGGACAATCATTGCATTTTCTTTGGAATATCTTTTCTTAGCGGCTGATCTGGAATTTTAATTTTGTAAAAATACAGGAAGGGAAGGAAAAATCACTTGCAGAGCCATTTTTTTAAAAAGAGTCTCTTAAAAAATTTTGACTTTACCCTATGGAATATTTTCAAATGCTTAGAGTATTTAAACTTTTTTGAGATTGCCTGTCATCTTGGGTAGAGAAAGATATGTGGGAGTTATTTTATTTTTCTCATGCTATATCAGGAAAATGAATGCATAGCTCATCTCACTGTAAATTTTCCAAATCTTGAAATTTCAAAGACAGATAAAAAGCATAGAAATGTAATGGGTATTTTCAATCCTGGCATTGTTTAACAGATTTCAGAGAACAGAGGCTTAAAAATAGTATAGATGAATTGATTTGATTTTGCAAGAAAACCGGTTGTAGTTCTAGCAGTAATTATTTCAAGTAGCACCCCATTCAGCTGCCCAGAAGTAGAGAATCCCAAAAACCCAAAGCTAATTATTACAAAGGTATTTTCTTGTTAGATATAAGGATTAGTCAGTTGAAAACACTGAAACTCAAAATTGCAAAAGGCCTCTTGTTGAACTTGAATCAACTGATAGTAACAACTACTTGTTCATCGTGTGTGTGAGCTAATTCTATTGATCAAGTAATAAATGTTATAAATGTCATCATTCAAGAACAATATTATGGGTTAACCTATATTTCTACCATTTCAGCCATAGAGCTGAAACTTAAATATTTTGCTTGACTATTAGCCCAAATGCTGATACTCACTGGGACCTAACGCAAATGCCTTTATCACTAATAGGTTCCTTATTTGTTTGTAATATATATGAAACAGAGCTCCTCTGCCAAACTGTCTAAAACAAGAATCTTTTCAAGATAGCTCACTTACAAAACTGAATTCACATTAAATGTTTTATAATTCTCTTATTTTCAAGTTGGGCTGGAGATGAGAGAAAGACAGTAGAGTTTGTTCTGCTGGTGGTATGATAGATCTGATCTTCGTCGTTTTTAACATACAGAATTCTAAGCACTAGTGTTCTTTAAATCAAAAGGAGTAAAAATCACATAAAATAGGAAGTAGAAGTAGGGTTTTTGTGGTAATCTGTAAAGAATTTGAACACACTTAAAGGAAAAGCCCTCCAAAGAGTGTTATCCTTAAGTTTTTGTTTTCCTGAATCATGCTTTGGCTTTTATTTCTAATTCTAAACTTAGAATTCCAAAGGTGTAGAAAATGAGTACAAATGACATCTGGAGTGTGTAAAACATCTTACACAAATGAAGAAAAGGAAAAGATAGTTGACAGGAATCTCAATAGTCACCCCCACCCTGTTGGCCAAAGTTAAGCACATCTGTTGCCCTCTGAAGGCCTGATTTCAAAAACCGGTAGTGTGTGATTGACATTTGTGAAATCACCGCACCTGATCTGTTCGTGCTTCCTGGTTTAGATCCAATTTACAGTCATGTTTCAAAACTCTTTATTTTTAAATTTTTGTTTCTTTAAATATTATTATTTTTTGCTGCAGGTATAATTAATGTAAAGTATTTTTCAAAGCTCTTTAAATATCCAGAAACAAATGTGCTGCATAAGCACCAAGTACTAGTTCAAAAAAGAAGGGGTTCTTCGTGGGGCTCGGGCGCCAGACTGCCCAGGTTCCAGTCATATCTTTACCACTTACTGGTTGTGGGAGCTTGAGCACGTAATTTTACTTCTATATATCTCAGTTTCTTCTTTTATAAAATGAAATAATAACATTACTTATTACCTCGGAGTGTTGCTTCATTTATTTTTTTTAGTATTTGGAGGTTAGCTTTATTAAAATTTTTTAATTGAGATGTAATTGACATATAACATCATGTAAGTTTGAGGTATATAATGTGTTTATTTGATACATCTGTATGTTGCAGTATAGCATTAGCTTCCATCCTGTTCTGTAATTATAATTTCTTTTTTGTGGTGAGAACATTTAATCAGAGACTTGTTCATTCCATTAATTGAGATACACATATACATTTCCCATTTAAAGGAGGAATAATTTTATATGACTGTCATTTAAAATTCTTTATAAATTTTTATTGAAGTATGACCTACATACAGGACAGTATGCAAATCGAAAGTATATAGCTTGATGAGTTATCACAAAGTGAACATAGCCATGTAACTGGCAGCCAGGTCACAAAATAGAACATGACCAGTGTTATGGACTAAATGTTTACGTCCCCCCCTAAATTCATATGTTGAAATCCTAACCCCCAATGTAATGGTATTAGGAAGTAGGGCCTTTGAAAGGTAATTATGTCATGAAAGTGGAGCCTCATGAGTGGGATTAATACCCTTATAAAGGAGACCCCAGAGAACTCCTTCACCCCTTCCTCCATGTGAGGATGTATCTAGACGATGGCCATTCCTCTACCAGGAAATGGGCTCTCATGAGACACTGAATCTGTCAGTGCCTTCATCTTGGACTTCCGACCTCTAAAATTGTGAAAAATAAATGTTTGTTGTCTTACCACTCAGTCTATGGTACTTTGTTACAGCAGCCTGAACAGACTTAGACAACCAGCATCCCAGAAGCCAGTAATGAGCTCCTGCCCCATGCTTCTCCTTCCCTGCTCTCTCCCCAAAGGTAACACAGCTATCCCAACTTCTACTGTCATCCATTTATTTTGCCTTAATATAAATTTCAGCTTAATATAAATAGGATCATACAGTGTACACTCTTTTGTGTTTGCCATCTTCCGTTTAACTTTCATTTGTAAGATTCATCCACATTTTATGTAACAGTGGTTCACTCATTCTTACTGCTGTATGGTATTCTATTGTGTGACTCTGCCAGAACCCTTTATCCTTTTCTGTTGATGGACATTTGTGTTACTCAGTTTTGACTATTATGTTGCTATGAACATGTTCTCATACAAGTCCTTTGGAGCACATTTCCGTGGGATATATTCTTGGAACTAGGATTTTTGGGTCATAACATACACTCATATTCAGCTTGAATGGATACTGCCAAGCAGGTCTCCAGATGTGCCCATTTACACTCTGGTAACCGTGTATGGGAGTTCCAGTTTCTCCACATCCTTACCAACACTCAGTACAGTCAAGCCTTTCCAGTTTCAGTCATTCTGATCAATGTATGGTGGTTTCCAATGAGACTGAGTGCTTTCTCTCATGACCAATGAGGTTGAACACCTTTTCATATATTTATTAGCTATTAGGGTATACTCTTTAAACTTCTGTTACCTTGTCTGTAGAGTGGACATGAAAATAATCCCTGGAAGCATTGCTTTGACTATCAACAGAGACCCTATATGTGTAGGTGGTTGGCAGACATTTCTAAAGCACAATGAAAACTTTAATGTGTGCTGTTGTTGTTTTTTTGAATGTTCAATTTCATTATCATTTCTAAGGCTTAGATTTATAATTATTGAAAGGGAAGGGACTAAGCGGTCATGGACAGGATGGGAGGTGTCTGAAACAGGTTTATTGACATCAGTGTTATTGCATGTATTGTTTTGAAGTTGATGAAATGTGTAAGCAATTCAGTAGCTTGCAGTGATTCTCTGTTCAGACAACCCAGAAAACACAACTTAATCAAGGGAGGATTAAATTCATGTCTGCAAGAACCACAGAATATCATTTGGTATAAATTTGAGAGGAGTCTAGCTATTTTGGCTCTGTGGTGTGTGCTTCAAAAGTCTTTAGAATTTGAGGCTGGAGAAGGAAAACTGCATGCCATATTTTCAGCATGCAAATGCCTTCAGGTTTTTTTTAATTTTATTTTATTATGTTAATCACCATACATCATTAGTTTTTGATGTAGTGTTCCATGATTCATTGTTTGCGTATAACACCCAGTGCTCCATTCAATACGTGCCCTCTTTAATACCCATCACCAGGCTAACCCCTCCCCCACCCCCTCCCCTCTAGAACCCTCAGTTTGTTTCTCAGAGTCCGTAGTCTCTCATGGTTCATCTCCCCCTCCAATTCCCCCCCTTCATTTTTCTCTTCTTACTATCTTCTTTTTTTTTTTTTTTTTTTTTAACATATAATGTATTATTTGTTTCAGAGGTACAGGTCTGTGATTCAACAGTCTTACACAATTCACAGCGCTCACCATAGCACATACCCTCCCCAATGTCTATCACACAGCCACCCCATCCCTCCTACCCCCCACCACTCCAGCAACCCTCAGTTTGTTTCCTAAGATTAAGAATTCTTCATATCAGTGAGATCATATGATACATGTCTTTCCCTGATTGACTTACTTCACTTAGCATAATACCCTCTAGTTCCATCCACATCATTGCAAATGGCAAGATTTCATTTTTTTTGATGGCTGCATAATATTCCATTATATATATATACACCACATCTTCTTTATCCATTCATCTGTTGATGGACATCTTGGCTCTTTCCATAGTTTGGCTTTTGTGGACATTGCTGCTATAAACATTGGGGTGTATATACCCCTTCAGATCACTACATTTGTATCTTTGGGGTAAATACCCAGTAGTGCAATTGCTGGGTCGTAGGGTAGCTCCATTTTCAACTTTTTGAGGAACCTCCATAAATATGTTTTGGGATTAATATGTGCTAAATGCCTCACACACATATTGTTGATTATCATACATTTAGAATATATTTAAGTATAAGACACAGGAACCTCTTTTTCACTTATTTACATGTTTATGTCAGAGGCTCGCAACAAGACTCATTTTATTACAAGACCACGTGTATTTGCTGAAATACCATATCTGCAAGGGAACATTTATTTCGAGGGGGGGCAGCAATAGAACTTTTGTAGGGATTGATTTTTGAATATAATGCCCAATCCTTTAAATATCATGAGCATTATTTTTGAAATAACTCTCCCATCCCTGTTCTTACAGGCCTCTTTGAAAATAAATTTTACTTTCATATGAGTTGGAAGGAGTAAAAGTCCAGGCAGCCGTTCTTTGTGTTGATAGGCTACCTGATAGTCTAGTCTGAGAAGAATACAAACGACTCTGTACTTATGAACTGGTAACCTGTCCTCTGGTTTCACCCATATGTAGGGTAACACTGTGCGTGAGCTAGTGAATGGAAAGCCAGTTGCCCCACACTCATTGTTCTTCCTTTCCTCAAAGTACTTTTCCTCTTGTCTTGCATTTTTTTCTCTGATGTCCAGTTGATCCAAATTTCCAACTACGTCTGGCTGTCCTTGCCCAGCATATGCTCATTCCATGTTACCTAACAGCACTTCCCAGTAAGAGCTGGGTCCTGGGAAGGCGGGTGGTTCTGTATCTTACACAAGATCCGTGTGTCTAATAGTGACCGCATTTTTCATGCATCCCTAATGGAACACTCTACAACTATTTTCATGCTTCTTGCTGACATAGTTTCAGAAATAAATCAAAAATAAGATTTTTACTCTTTGCTCTGCTTCTCAGAATTCAAATTTGAATGTGCTTTGTTTGTTTCATGGTAAGTAATTTGAAGAATTTTAACAGACTTGGGGATATTTCAGTAAATTTCATCATTTGTCCCAACATGCGCAGTAATTGATTATGAATCCTGTATGGAGAAGCCTTTGTAGACTGTTAAAGAGAAATGAACCACTGATAAAAGTATAGTGTCATATATATTGGAAATAATATATAATGATTAGAAGAGTTAGGTTTTTTTTATCTCTCTTAATGTTATTGCACAGAGAAAAGACGTGGTTAAATTCAACAATGAAAAAATAGTGCGTTTTCTAACAAGGTAACCAAATAATAGCCAGGATTAATGTCAGGTATCTCTAAGTCTTAAGAATTATCTTATAATGGTAGAGTGATCAGGCATCTGAAAGTTTTGCTATTATTATTTTTGAGGTATTGTTTTTGAATCCAAATAATGTCTGGTAGGGGAATCACCAGATGTGTAGAGTAAACTTTGGAAGACAATGCAGGAGAACAAGGTGAAGTGCCTTTGAGATGAGAGGGGTTCTGGTTCCTCTACCTCTACAGGGGTGAGCTGTAGTCTGGTGGGATGAGCCCCACTGCATTCCGGAGATGGAAGACACTGTGAATTCTCTTTCTTCCTCCCTCTACACTGCCCTCCACCCACTGCCAGAGAATTAGGAACTAGGGATGATTATGTTGTTCCTAAATGAACAACATGTCCATGTGGGCTTGCTGAAGAAATCGGCTTGACTCATCGTGGCTTGCAAAATATATAGCATTTTGTCTTTTTTTAGGGTGTTTTATTAAACAGCATCCCCTTTTTTCCTAATTATTAAATTAGGGAAACATAAAATATAGGAAAGTACCAAAATAAGTCAAGTTACATTAACATATACTATTTTACATGACTATGTAGTGTAGTATTTTTGACAAAACTAGTGTCAATATAATTGACACTATTATTTAGTCTAATTTTTCCCACTTTTTACATACCTTTTCCCTGTCCTTGTACACTCCTCTCCAACATCTTCAGGAGCTGAATAGTATTCAGTTGTATGAATATATAAATTTACTTAAGCAGTCCTCTGTTATTTGGTATTCAGGGTGTTTCTAGCTTAAAATAATGCTGCCGTGAACCTCTTTGTACTCTTAACTTTACATACAGTTCAGGTTATTCATATAAGATGAATTCCTAGAAGTATGAGGGTGAATATGTATGCAGATTTTAAGGTTTTCACACTTCCTGCCAACTTATCACCACACTAGGTAGAGGTGGAAGGAATGTAGAAGGCTGTCATCAATGAGAAGAGTGCCTATTTTGCTATTTAAAATGTGCCACAGTGCTGTATGGTTTTCCCAAGTCATGTTTCATGTGATGCACCTCACAGAGAAAATATATATGAGATAAGCTTTGTTCAAGTGTGAGTTAGAGTGCTATTGGCCTTAAATTCGAGAGCAATGAATTAACAATATATATTAAGTAAGGTGTCCTTAAGCAGAAACACACAGAAAACAAGGTTATGTATTGCTCTTTTGAGGAAAATGTTGTGACCAGAGGCTTGCAGGAACCTAACCCTGCATTTCCTTGGGAGCATTGGTTCGGTATTTGCTGACTCAGTGTTCACTGTAAGGTTATGGAGCATGACTACTGTGGATGAGGAGAATTGCCTGATTAACGTTTTGGATAATTATGGATAGCTCTTCAGAGATTATATGAAAGAGCTACTCCATTTTATCTTTCTAAGAAAAGACACTCAGGAACCCCTAGCCTGAATGTAAAGTAAAAAAATCTTTCTTTTCATAATTTCCTTTTACATGCTTCCTAAAGGGAAGGATTTTGGTTCTTGAGAACCTTCAAAATGTGTTAGTAATGGCTTTTTGGACATATTGCCTTTAAGGATTAGATGAATAAATCTTGAGAAAATTTTAACTTAATTTTTCCACTTCTCAGGTAAGAATGATTTCCTTACACCTTTAGGTCCCTTCACTTTGTACTTTTTGAAAGTTTCCTTTATTTTTAAAAAATTGATTGTTTTTTCCACTTTTAGAAATTTAAATTTCCTACTAAAAGTATGAGATTAAAAAAAATCGTCCCTAACTTTATTACCGTAACACAACCACTATTATAATTTTGTTTAATTTCCTTCTAAAAATTATCTATACTTATCTTCTTTATAAGGTTATTATTAGAATGCCCTTCCTTTTGATGGCCTTTTTTAAAAAATCCGGTGTTACATGATACACATCTTCCAGTGTTGTTAGCTGATCTCCCTGAGAGAGACCATCAGTTTTACTAGCGTGTTAGTAATGGGCAGTGTTTTAAAGGTATCTTGTTATTTAGAAAGTTATTTAAAGAAACTCAGCATTTGAAATCTCTTTCAGAAAATGTGTGAACTTTGTAAGTCTGGTTTGCTGAAGCAGAGTACAGTATAGTTAACAAATAAATGTAATAGTAACAAGTATGAAAAACTTTGTGGTACAGAACAGATTTTTATAACAATGAAAAAAAGAAAATCACCATACTCCAGGGCCAACCTAGACCCCCCTTTAGTGACTTATGCATTTACTACCTCAATGGGTTGCTGATCTGACTTTGTTTTAATTATCTCAGGATTAATGAGTCATTCTTTAATATCTGATACAGTCATTCTGAATTGCCCAGATTCTGAAATACCTAACAATTCCAAATGTGGCCTGATGTCCCTTCCTGACAGCTCAGTTCAAGGTCTCCCTGCTATCCTCCTGATATTTGCGGTTCAATGAGGTGACACTGAGTCCAGAACAAGACTTGCCAGAAGTACAAGAAAAAACTTATCTTTATTTTTCCTTGTTCTTTCTTGCCAGCATTCTTCCTAAGAATCCATTGATTTCTCTATGCATCTTCTGTCTTTGTAAAAAGCAGGATGCTCCAGGTAAACTTGTAAAGTAGGTGTCTTGTTAACCTCTAGCCCCGCATCAGATGCCACCTTGGTGATAATTTGTCCCCATCTCCATCTTCTTTACTATGGGATATTTGCAATTTATAGTCCTCACCACTTAATCATCTCTTTTGTTCATACATTTCTCTTTTTAAATCCTGTAAAATTGCCTAGAGATATGATTTCTTCTTTCCCCTCCCACTTCTTGCTGCTTTTTCATTAAACTTTCCATTTACTCCATATTCTTTAAAAATAGCCTACAGTTTTTCCTTGAGTTTTTTTTTTCCAGCCCCTGGTTTTATTTTGTTCAACTATTATTATATAGTTCATTTTTTCTACCCACTCTAATGGTTCAAGGAACATAGTGGGTTCTCCAGAAATGTCTTTTCAGAGCAAATTCATATTGACAGTCTCTTTATTTCCATGTAAATCATATAGCTGAATGTTCTCAGCCAGGAAGGAATGCATAATAAGTTAATGAGCTGTCCTTGCGAAACAATTTCCTGAGCGAGATGCCGGCACCGTGTGGCATGGGGCAGCCGGGGAGGGACCCTTGTCCCCCAGGGTCAGGGAAGCAGTGGAGGGAAGGTCCTCTCTGCAGATGCTGGGGGGAGGTCCTGTCCAGCAGCCAGACACAGCAGCTGCGGGTAATAGCTCTCCAGGAAGAATTGTGAGTGGGCAGGGGTCTTACCTGAAAGCAGCATGTGAGTAGAAGATAACGAGAGTACAAACACAGGGAGGCAATTCTTAAGTAGTATTTAGGGAATTCTATTAACAGGTAGCCAGTACCACAGTCTCCAGGCTGTAGTGCAGAGGCCACGCTGCACTCACATAAAGCATCCCACGAGCAGAAGCTTGGTTCTGGGGAGACTGGAGTACCAGGCAGAAAACTAAGGCAGGAACTCAGCCATAGGTACATGTCAGCGTGTCAGCCAGGAGGTTGACAAGGCTCATCCCACAGCAAGAATTGACTTTATGGAGGAGGTGGTTCCCTTTAGCTTATTGGGGTCAACTCCTCAAAGACCCCTTTATGAGGTCAGGACTAGTTCTCCAGATCACAGAATGACGAAGCTGGCCAGAAACCCATTCAATAACATCAGCCAGATGATAATCTGTTGTTTTATATATGCCAGGCATTCTTCTAGACACTGAGTTGTAGAGCAGTGAGCGAAACAGAGTCTTGTTCTCTTGGAGCTGCTCTTTCAGAGGAAGAAAACAGACAATTAAATCAATGAGTAAATAAATACATAATATCAAAGAAATAACTAATATACTGGGTGGTGATACTTACGAGGTTAAAAAATAAAATCGAAAGGGGGACCTCAGAATGCCAGAAATTTGTTATTTTGGATAGGTTTGTCCAAGAAGACCTCTCAGAAATGTTTGCCTTCGAGAAAGATGCATCATGACTGTTATATGTGGAGTTTGGGTTTGTAGGTGATGACGTGAATCCTCCCAGGGAGGGGAATCTGTCTCACATCTGCACCCACTGGACCTGCCCTTCTTTCCTTTGTGTTTACTCACTACTTCTTTACCAAAGTGTTCTAAGCCATGTCGTTTGTTTTCTTATAGACTTAAAAAAAAGAGGTTTTGTCCACTTGAATAGTTTATGCTGCAACTTTACTCTAATTTGGGTGGTACCTGTCTTGCAGTTAGAGGTCCTTTGTGAGTATCAATGGATATTTTATCTCCATCTCCAGGACGCTCTCCTGGGGATGCTCTGTTTCCACCTTGAGGTCTTATGAAATGGAGCACTCTGAACACACATATTAGTTAGCATTCCCAAGGGGCAGCTGCACAAATCCAAGTTAATTATTTTTCTTCCAGCTTATCTGTGAGTTCTTTCATTAATCGTTATCTGTAAGCATTCTGGACACATCCCTTTTTCTCAATTAGAACTCCAGTAGAATATTTTTGAGCAAACATTTAAGTGTCTGCTCTAATACTCAGAGGCCTTAGGATCATATATAGTGAACAGAAAATCCTTTTGGAGCTTTAACCCTTGACCTTCTAGATTTCACTTGCTTGTTAACCCCAAGTAGTACATTTCTCTGAGTTAGAGATATAAATGATGTAGAATCTTCATTCAGTGTGTCATTTTAATACAAGAATGTGGTCATTTGGGTAGCAGGTATGAGGGGAAATGCCTAAATTTAGACATTTTCTGATATTTTTCCGTGTGTTAATGACCTGTGATTAGTGATTATATTTTATGAGTGGATCTCCCTGTCCATTAAACTGAACTACCAAATAGTTAATCCAGATACGGACTCTGCTGACCAAATTCCCAAACAGGAGTTTGATAATCAAATGAGAAGAGTGAAAGCAGCAAAAGTAAAAAATACAAAAGAAATGTGTAAAGAGAACCTTTCCTGAAAGAATAAATTCTGTGATTCTGTTTTTCTATACAAATATACCTTTAAAAGCACTACCTATTGTAAGTTGCGCCAATGTATTGAGCAATGCAGAATGTCTTAGGTAAGACAACTGGACCAAAATTAGAGCCTCACCATCATCTTAGCTTCCTCCCCCTAGTAGACACAGCTTGATATTCCTGCAGTCAGTAAGCGAGCAGTCATTTGACTGTTCCTTGATCACCTACTACGCGTCAGGTCGTGAGCTGATTGGGAGAATGGAAAACCATCCAACATTTGATGTCATTGGTTCCAGCGAGGCTGTCCTTATCAAGTCCTCCTGATTGTCATCATCCCTTCAAAGCAGAGGAAGACTTGTGCCTGACTGACACACACAGTCCTTTCTAAGCTCAAAGAAGACCCGCTGTAAAGCACCTATTAATATTGACGTCACATCCTAGTCTCTGGGTTCACAGAGAAGAGTCTGTGGAGCCTTACTCCTCAAAATGTGGGCCATGGACTATCAATGCTGACATCAACTTGAAGGCTGTTAGAAATGCAGGATTTCAGCCCTACCTCAGATCCAAAGGGTCAGAATTTGTGTTTTCACAGGACCCCCAGATAATTCTATGTGCATTAGAGTTTGAGAAGCACTGGTCTGTAGCAGGGGTAGGCATACTGGATTTTACAGCCAAATTCTGCCTCATGCCTGTTTTTATAAATAAAGTTTTATAGGAACACAGCTCTGCTCATTCATGTCCTTAATTAGCTGAGTAGTTGTGACAGAGACCTGGTCTGCTGTGGTCTACAGTAGGAATGCTCAGAGTGCGGTATTGGTCCAGTGCCAGTTTATGTAGAAACACCAGCCTGTGGGCTGTTTTAGGTCTGTAATAAGTACAGAAACAGAATCATCATCTAGAAACTTGTATTGCAAGTTGCCATTGCCATGACATAAATGGAAGATCAATTTTCTAGCAATTCAGATGATTGTATTTTACAAAAACATCAGTCAGTGACTGTCAGGGCATTTAAGAAAAAATTGTCCTTCACCACAGATTATGTGAGAAGCACTGCTCTGTGAGTTTAGATGGGTGATATGTGTGTAACAGTGTCATGAGGGAATCTGATTGTACATGGTACATCTGGATGCTAAAGTGGACTTTATTATGGGCTGTGATAACCACATTGTCATACTGTTCTTTGCTCACCATGCTTTCCCATGACTCTCTTATTTCTTTGGTGATACTTCTTGTGATCCCCTGTGGTCCTGGTGATGCCTTCTTTTGCTCTCTGTATCCCCACTTGGATTCTCTCTTCCCCGCTCCTGCCCACAGAGAACTGTTATACCTGGCCCAGGTGTTTTACCAGCAACCCAGGTGTTGCTCTGCTACATCCCTGGCATAAAGGTTGCTTTTGGGGTGGTGTCCTGACAGAGCCCCTCAATCCAGTCAGAGGCCTCCCTGCTGTTCTCCTCCTGACACTCATGACAAAGATCACCTGCCTATGGGATCATGAACTAAAACCAGGTGGCCCAAGAGGCTATAAGTATTCCTTCCCACCTGGTGACAGCCGGAGTAAGATCCCCGAGCAAAGCTGCATGAGAGAGACTCCCCAGGCCATAGGGCCTCTTTCCTAGAGTCCAGCTGTCTAACTCAGAGCTCTTCAAAGTGCTTGGACCAGTACAAATGGCATCACCTGGAACCTTTTTAGAAATGCAAATTCTTCATCTGCCTGAAACTACTGAATCAAAAACTCTGGGGTGGGGCCCAGCAAGCCCTTGGGGTGATTCTCATGTTTGAGAATGTCTGTTGGAGCGTTGGAGCGTCTTCAGCTTCCATCCCAGTGAAGAGAGATTTCAGTTTTTGTTACCCCAACTTAGAATTTATTTTCTGTCGCTGACAACCCAGCAAGTCCTGTGTTATATGCCACGTGTGTTGTTTTCACAGAACTGAGAATTTGCCCCAGCTTACCTTTGTTGTGCCATATAGTCGCCTGGGGCTCAACTCTTTTTACTCTGATTTTAATTTCTTTCTCCATACACTTGCCATCCCTGTTTTAAGATTTTTTCCCCCCCCTTATTTCTGTGTCAAAATCTTTCCCTGAAACTCAGAGGGACTTTCTCAGTTCTAAAGTGATTTTTCTACCCAAATGAGAATTAAGGAGAATCTTCTAGTTAATAGGTAACATTCATCAACTGGATTTGTAAATGCTTTTTTCTGAAGATCAGTTCCCTCATGGAGAACTTTTATTTCCCTTCCCTCTAAAAGTAGAGAAGAAAAACAAGTTGTATAATTTTCAAGTGACTTTCTATAAACTTTATGAAATTACCTCATCTTGAGCTCAGACACTGAAGTAGATCTAATTCATTTTTGTCCCGATTAAGTTACCATCAGCTGCTTCTTTTCACAAGAGATTTCCTTCCTATTATTGTTCTTTGTGCATTTAATCTCTCTTGGTACTTTTCTTCCCCTCTCTTGATTTGTAAATGTTTTGCTGTGATTCAATCTCCTGTCTATTCTTGTTACAAAGTACAACCTGCATTTGTTATCTGGGTTCCTTGTGCTATTTGGGGAAAAGGGAAGTGGTCAGATGTTTCAGTATTTGACAAATGTCATGATAATAGAGTGTTTCAAGGTGGAGATGTTGAATCAACTTTTCTGTTTGGTCAAGAAAATTGATTCATAATGATATGTGACATAAGGTCTTCACTGAATTTCTCTTCAGTATACATGAGGAATGAAAAATCACTTCTTTTAAAAAATAAAATTTAATGTTTCTTTATCTTGATAGCTCTTTGTACAAGCTCTCTTAACAGATTACTCTGTGGTCAGAGAATCAGCATATATCTTTCTCCAACTATTAGATCATCTTTATGTCAACCACCACTGAAAACTTGAGATTTGCATGCTTTTCTTTCATATTTTCAGTATCAAACGGAGACCTCATTGCTGTCTCTTCCACTGTGGGGGTCGTATCATGTTCTTGAGTGTTCATGGCTTCCTTGGCGGGTGGACCAGACAAGACCCAGGATGCAAGCTCATTTTCATCCCTACTTGTAGGTCTTGAATGTCTCTCGCTTGCTGCAGCTGCTGCACAATGGTAGCACATCCCATATATGGGCGAGCCTCTAAAAAGATAATTCAGAAGGCAAAAAGTGTTTATAATCAAAATTAACTTTGGCAATCCTTTTAAGTCACCCATCCATTTTAGTATCTTTAAGCACCAAAGTCCCAGGAGTGTGGTGAGATGCCCATCCTTCTCCATGGCATTCCTCACCACCGTGGTCTATAATTAGAAAATTGGTGAAACATTTTATTGAATCTGTCTGGCCCATGACACTGTAAGCTCCTATAAGGAGGATGGTCTCTGTTGTGTTCACTATATCCCCACTCCTCACAGAGTGGCAGATACACGGTGCGCAGTGAATCATTTTGTTGCATTAAAAAAAAAATGAGCTGTACCACAGTTAAAGAATAAAATAAATATTAATAACAGCAGCTAACACTTATATAGGCATTAAGTATATTCCAGGAGCTGGTTTAAGGGCTTTACAAATGTGAACTCATTTATCCCTCAGCACAAACCTAAGATAGGTACTAACTCATGTCCATTTTACAGATGAGGAAACTGAGGCACAAACAGATTAAGTTGCCACAGGCCACACTTGAGTGGTAGAGCGAGGATTCATACCCAGGCAGTCTGGCTCTCATCCCTCTTAGCAACTAGATTATCCAGTGCCCTCTGCACAGAAGGAGCTCATTCCCTCTCATCTCCCTCAGGAACTCGTGTTCTTTGAATGGACCAGCACTGGGGTCACCCACTAGATTTTACTCATTAATTTTGGCTCTTTCTTCCTCATTTGCTTGTTCTGTCCCTGTGCCCTTATAGCTGGATTTATATAAATTAAATGTGTGTATGATGTGACTTCGGTGTGTAAGATGAGACTAAATAAAACTCTAGTGAAGTATAAAGAAGGCAGTGAAAACCAGGGGCTTAGAAATTGTTGTGGAATATTTTTGTCGCACGTGTTGGATTTTTTTTTTAATTTAAATATTTAAATATGCAACTTTCCAACCAAAATGGTCATTATACGGTGGTTGAGAGAGGAAGAGATACAAAGAATGCCTGTTCAAATTCTGTGATTCTACGAGATTTTTCTGTATCATGCCCCAGGAAGTTATCCTTCCAGACTGCATTTCTAGATTTATGATTGTATGGACCTTCAAAAGAAAGACAAAGTTATCAGAGGACACATGGAGGAAATGCATGTGCAAAGTATGTCCTGGGTGGTGGGAGAACTTGAATGCTTCATGCTCAGCAAATCACTTAATGGAAAGGGACTACGAGGCCTGTCCTTTCATTGAGGACACATCATAGGACAGATTGCAGAGATTGCAAGTTCCAAGACCTCCTCCAAATGGTTTAGTTCCTGCCGCTCCCTGGAGGCCTTCCTCTTGGACTGCTCTTTGGGGCTGTACTTTCTGAATTATGTATCCACCTCTAATCAGTTTCCAAACTACACAGCTTTTGTTAAATGGAGGGGAAACTGGAAATTTCTCTTGCGATTGTTACCATGATGAGAAAGAAGTCAGTTTTTTTACAAGTGAAAGAAAATGTTCATTGTGGAGGTCTTTATGTCTTGATGAAGTCAGCTAGGGTGTATATCATGTTTCTTTCTATTTTGCTAATATGAAGTAGTCTTAACTAAATGCCCATGCCATGTCAGGGGTTGCCAGGCGTGACTTGGGAGCTCTGAGTAATGTGCTCAGTGACATTTTGTCGATTACATTTGCTTATTTAGCACTAATGCAAGAGGCATGACTATTAAGTCTTCAATACTTGTTTTTTGTTGTTGTTGTTATTATTCATTCTTTGGTAGCATACTTTCTCACTTTCCTTCTCTTCATCTTTTCAGACTGGGAAAGGAAGTTGGCCCTTGCAGCTAGATGTTGTCATGAGTGAGCAGTTCTGAGGATGGGGAAGGTGGAGACTGATTATGTGTGGGTTGTGGGGACCACACCGTCAGTAGCTAGAAAGGGATGAAGTCCCAATCCACACCCTTGCATCTCTTCCCCTTCCTAAGCCTGGAGTGGGGCTTTCCTGAGGGAGAGATGTCTGTGGTGGAGAAAGACCCAATATAAGCCTGTAAGAATTGTCAGTGACCTGGATGCTTGTATAGGGCATTAACAACAACAACAACAACAACAACAAAAACAGTAAAAATAAATTAAAGAAGGCCTATATCAAGCCAGTGAAGTATGTGTTTAAATCTGATTTTAAGTGAAGCTTCTTTAAAAAACAGTTTTAAAACTTCATATGCAACAGTTTCTTAGAATTGGGTGAGACCTTCTAAATATGAAAGAAAGCTATATCATAAGACGAGTTAAGTCTGAGCAAATGTAGCAAGATTTGGCATGTTCTTCTGAAAGGGGGCCAAACCCTTTATAGTCACCAAGTAGATCAAGTCTTGTCTCCTCTCTGTCAGCTACTTGATATATCCATGGAAATCCATAGAGTGAGACCAGCAAGAACACAGCAAATGAGCTTCTTTCACGGGTGTTATTTTGAGGCATTTGAACACAGCAGTATTCCTCTCTTCAATGTGCACAACATATAAATTTTAGAAAATTTGAGTATATTAGTACTTTCCCTGAGTTTGTCATCATTTCTGCTGGGCTCAGTATATTCTTAAAACATAATGGACACAGGAAGAGGGCACTGACTTTCCACCTTTTCCCATCACTAAGGACATGACCAGTACCCCACCTTAGAGAAGAGCAGAGCAGGCTTCATAAGTCTGGAGGTGCTTGTCAGTATGAACTCTTAATTCTGTTTACTTTAAGGAAATGGTTTAAATTAAACAACATTCACAGCTTTATTGCTGTGCTTGGTGAGCCTTAAGGAGTTCAGGGCTGGTAGTGCTGATACTCAGAATATCTCAAGAAAACAGCCTTATGTCCTTCCCAAACAAAATGTCCTTTTATTATTTTCTTTCTTTCTCTCTCTCTCTCTCTCTCTCTCAATACAGGGCTCGAACTCATGACCCTGAGGTCAAGACCTGAGCTGAGATCAAGAGTCAGACACTTAACTGACTGAGCCACCCAGGGCCCCCCTGCAAACAAAATGTCTTTTTAAAATGAAGTTGGGTCAAAACAAAACTCACCCCAAAATAAAGTGTGCAATGTCTCTTCTTATATGCTTTGCACTTTGTAGTCAAGGGTCTTAATGATTACCTGGGAACTTGGTACAGAAAGCTTTTTTTTTTTTTTTTTTTTTTTTTTTACAGTGTCTAAAACATATTCTTTTTTTTTCATTTTTTTATTATGTTCAGTTAGCCACTGTATAGTACATCATTAGTTTTTGATATAGTGTCCAGTGATTCATTAGTTACATATAACACCCATTGCTCATCACAACACGTGCCCTCCTTAATACCCATCGCCCTGTTGCCCCCTCCCCTCTGAAACTCTCAGTTTGTTTCCCCGGGGTCCATAGTCTTTCATGGTTCATCTCTCTCTCTGATTTCTCCCCCTTCAGATTTCCTTCCCTTCCCCTATGGTCCTCCGTGCTATTGCTTATGTTCCACATATGAGTGAAACCATATGATAATTGTCTTTCTCTGCTTGACTTACTTCACTTAGCATAATCCCCTCCAGTTCCATCCATGTCGATGCAAATGTTGGATATTCATCCTTTCTGATGGTTGAGTAATATTCCATTGTATATATGTACCACATCTTTATCCATTCATCTGTTGAAGGGCATATTGGCTCCTTCCACAGTTTGGCTGTTGCGGACATTGCTGCTATGAACACTGGGGTGCATATGGCCCTTCTTTTCATTACATCTGTGTCTGTGGGGTAAATACCCAGTAGTGCAATTGCTGGGTCTTAGGGTAGCTCTATTTTTAACTTTTTGAGGAACCTCCATATTGTTTTCCAAAGTGGCTATACCAGCTAGCATTCCCACCAACAGTGTAAGAGGGTTCCCCTTTCTCCACATCCTCGCCAACATTTGTTGTTTCCTGCAAAACATATTCTTTAATGCTCATGCTTTTTGGAATTATAAATTAACTTCTATATTACTGATTTTTTAAATTTTAGATTTAAGTGTCTATGGGATTTATTTTGTTTCCTAAATAATTCAGTTCCATAATTTAATACATGGTTGTTACAGAGGATTTGGAATATAGAAAAAAAGCACACAGAATGAAGTGAAGTCACCTATAATTTTTTAGCTCAGAGATAACTATTATTAAAATTCGGACTGTGTGCTTTCACTTTTTTTTTTCCTCTATAAATACACCTATGTTTTAAATTGAAATTGGGATTTTACTATTTTTTTCCACTTAGCAATATCCTGAAATCATTTTACCACATCACTAAATATTTTTCTGCAACAAGATTTTTAGTGGCCATGTTTGTGTTCCATTCCGTGAATGAATACACCCTTTTATTTTGAGATATTTTCTTATTGTTAAGACATTTAGTTGGCTTCCTTTTGTTATTGTTGCCACCATAATGTGATCATTTTTTATACTTTTGTGGTATACATTTATAAGTAGAATTGGAACTTGGGTGGCTTTTTCCCCCTTGGAGACATGGGACTATATTAATTTTTTTAACTGTACACCTATGCATGGAAGCATTTTATTTTTTGCTGTCCTTCCCTAAAATGGTCTCTGGTGACCATTTAGTTAATTGAGCTTGGTTGGCTTCCATCATTCCCTGAACAAAGCATTTTGCTAAATGATCCCAAATGTTAAATAAAACCAATTAACAAATAGATGCTCAAACATTAACAGATGTCTTCAGAGGGTCTGTATATAATTAAACTAAATAAATCTTACTGTAATAATGACAGTTGGGTAAAAACAAATTATTATCATCAAGGATGTTTCATTATAAGACAACCCAGTAAACAGAGTCTGTGATAAAGTATAAAAGTCATATAACAATCTAGTATATTTTGTAATAAATGTGTGGTTATTAGATTTTGGATCTGGTACTAAGTACATGACACTTTGTGGTTGCTATAAACTTTGCATGCAGCAATGAAGGAAACATGGTCTTTTTAAAAAAATTCTTTTTTTAATATATGTCAAAAGTAAAGTATGAATATGTGAATTTTCTAGACTTAGCTTTTTCCATATATTGAAGAGACAAATATTACTGTGTTAAAATTGCCTCAAGAGGCCAAGAAAGAACTTACTTGCTATGTTCTTGTTGGGGTCACTTTATGGATTTTCATGGACAAAGGTGGTTGAGATAAAACTAGATGAGTTTTTCAGTGATAGTATAAGTCTATAATACGACATTAAGTTATTTTCACTCATTTTATATGTCTTAAACCATGACCTTCAGGCATTCCAAACACATAGAAGGTTTTTTAAATACTTTCTTGGTAGTAATTTGTACCATTGTGTGTGTGTGTGTGTGTGTGTGTGTGTATGTGATATGTTTTCTAAATCACATTATAGACTCTGGGGGAACAAGGTCTGTGCATCTTTTTCCTCACAATTGCTATCAGGAGGAAGAAGTCCATGGATCTGATTTGTTTCATTAAAACATATTTTGTTGGCCAGTGTCCTGGTGGGTAGAGTCCATTTAAAAGATCTGGAAGGCAGATGTGTTATAGTCCCTTTCAGAGGTCCTTCCCTGACGGTGACACAGACCAAGGCTCTCCCCTAAAGCTGGCGACATCAGTTTCCTTCTTCTCCTCTATCTCCTCCTCCTCATTTCTCCTCCACTCTACCTTTTGTATCTATTCCAGAGAAGGGAGGACCAATATATTCCAGACCAGTCAGAGCCGTTTATGGAGTAAATACCGTATGTTCTCTGTCTTTCAGTCTGGCTACTTTTCCTGTAACTCCAGAAGACTGAGGTTTTCTGGTTTCACTAGAGTGGTACCTTAAGGAACTTGGATTGAGAGGAGGCAGAGTTGAAGCCTGGGAGAAGGAGGAGCAATTATGATGTTCCAAGGTCTTGAACTTAACGTGGCTAAAGAAGCCCTCAACCCTGTCATTCAGCCTGAATAAGACCTCATTATAGAGGTCACATTGGCTTGCCTTGCTTTGATGGCACATCATTTCTCTCACTGGCCTTGTGTGACCACCTCAGCATCTAAGGTGAGGAACTTCAGACTTGCCTGGGTGCTCTGGCCTAGTGTCATTTTAATATCATTGTAATAGCACACTGGTACTATGATTTTTTTATTAGATTTTATTTTATTTGAGAGAAAGAGAGTGAGAGAGAGAGAGAGAGCATGGGGGAAGGGGCAGAGGGAGAGGGAGAAGCAGGCCCCCCCCACTGAACAGGCAGCCCGACACAGGGCTCGATTCCAGGACCCTGAGATCATGACCTGAGCCAAAGGCAGACACTTAACCGACTGAGCCACCCAGGCACCCCTGGTGGTATGATTCTCAATCATTACTTCTTGAACAATTCTTGTCTTAGGAAATAACACAAAAGCAAGCAAGCAAAGCAGGTGAAGACCAGTCACATCCCAACACTGTAAGCAACATTCCATTCTCCCAGTTTTTCTTGTCATGGTATTTTAAGTTCCTGTAGTTCCTGGCCTCCGCTAACGAAGTGCTGGTCTCCCTTTGAGCGCAGCCTGTCACCTGTCAGGAGGCCTCCTCCAGATGGAGTCTTCCAGATGTGCAGCAGCTGTGCTTGGAGAGCAGCTCTCCCGCCTTACGTGTTTGGTGTGTAGGGCGAGGATGGTGCGTAGGGCAGTGATGGCAGTATCTGTCCGTCCATCTAAAGGGTGGTCAATGAAAACATGGGCATTTTCAAGAAAAGCATATAAATGAAATAAGAAAATACAATTATAGACTGGGCAGAAGCAGAAAGCTGGAGCAGAAGCTGAAGTATAAGAAGCTCATTATGTGCTCATTTTTGGCTAACTTGGACCTGAAGAAACCACATGAAATGTGAAAAATTCATTTAAGTTTCTTATTCAAACCATGCCATTCCTTCTCTTTTATTTTCTTTAGTTTATTAAATTTAGCCACATTTCGCTCCCTGAATTAGGTCAGATTTATGTGTGGACTATACACTTAAACTCATTTTGTGAATTGCAGAGTTTGAATTGAGAAAGCAAATTCCCTAAATTTCCTGGACACTGTACTCATTTTTAAAAATTTATCATTTTATTTTATTTTATTTTATTTTATTTTATTTTATTTAGCTAAAAACCTTATAGCAACATGACGCCTAAGGTAAAGGCTGAGTTTCCCTTTAGGACATCCTGCTCTTGAATCTCGAAGACCTCATGTCCAGTCATTCTCCCTGTTGACTTCCCTGAGACCCTGCAATGCCAACCACAGCGACCACAAATCTTCGTCATTCCTCTTCCTTGGCTCCCACTGCTCCCAGGACACAGTGGCCACCAGCCACCATGGCTTACAAGGCTCCACATGAGCCAGTACCTGCCAGCTCTCCAGCCTACCTTGTGTGCCTTTTTTTATCCATTTGGCTCAGTTGGTTACTGATATTCTCTCCCTTCCTGGATTGTATGAGCATATCCCCATCCTCTTCTTTCTGCCCAAATTCTTTCTCTTTCATGTTTTTCTTTCTTGTCCTCATTCTGCAGGACTCACCCTGACTGTAGTTATGCAGAGAGCTTTCCACAAACCCCTCAGAAGGTGAGGGTATGTTCATTGTTAGGACTTCTCAAATTGTACTCTTCTTCTAGTTTAATTATGCAGTCATATGGATAATTTTGTATTCAGTTCTGTTCCTGTTATCCATTGCTTCCCAACAAACCACCCTCGAGCCTACATAGTGGGTTAAAATAGCAGTTCCTTCTTCTCTCTTGTGGTTCTTTGGGTTCCCTGGATTCTGCTTCATGGTTCTTGCATGGAGTCTGCCATGTGGCTGCAACCATTGGTCACTGGACATCCAAGGTAGCTTCCTTCCATGTCTGGCACTTTATTCCTCCTGAGCTGTCTCTGTCTCTTTCTCCCAGTTTCTCTTCTCATTTCTCCACACAGCTTGGTCTTTCCACAGTATGGTGGTCTCAGAATGATCCTGTATAGGGACTGGCTTCCAGAAGTCTGGGAATGGAAGCTGCTAGGTCAGGACCAGCACTGTGTCACTTCTCCCATAGTCAGTTAGAGCTATCAGAGGCCCTACCCAGATTCTGGGGGCGAGAGGAGTGGGTGGAGAAACAGACCCCATCTCTTAACATGGGAGTGGCAGAATCACAGTGCAGAAGAGTATGTGTGGTGGGAGACACTGTGTGACCGTCTTTGAAAACTGCCTAACCTCCCCTGCTAGACTATGAAGTCAGGGTCCACATTTTCCACTGTGTCAGCACATGGTAGGTGCTGAAAAAATATTTTTACACAAATAAATGAATAACTCCAGGGCAAAGTCTTGGACAAATATCAGATCAGGCCAGGAAACAAATACAAGTGAGCTTGATATCTTGCTTTTCCTTAAATTAAACTCCCATTTCCTACCTACTCCACCCTATATCTCCTAGAATTTGTTACCATCTGACACGCTTTTATCCCACACATTTGCTCCTCATGTAGCCCTCGGCAGAGCAACTGCCGTGTAGTTATCTCCCCTCCCATCTGTTTTCCCCAGTAAAGTTTCTCAAGAGCATGTATTATATAGTTCAGGATATTTAGCCCAATATTAGACAATAGAGTGTGGTACTGAACCCCGGGGCCGCCTACTAGTCAACCTCAAATGGAATTCCAGCTCTCTCCCTCTTAGCTGTGTGACCTTGGCAAGTGACTTAACTCCTCCAAGACTCATTTATTTTTTTTTCCTGCCAGTAAAATGGGTGTATTAATAGAAACAGTTCCACATGGTTGTTATAAGTATTAAATAGCCTGATAAGACACCAGGCTTTTAGCACATGTTGTTAGTTATTCTTCACTTCCAAAAACTCTTGGCTTTTATGCTGTGCTAATAAAGTCGTCACTCAATAGATAGTTGTTGAGTGAATAAACATTTTACAATTTCCAAATGCTCCCTTTCAAAGACATTCTACCCTATACTTGTTCGAGGTAAAATTACAGTATAAGTTCCCAAAGACATAATCCTTTTACTAAAACTCTATTTGAAAAATCTGTCATCCTGGGCTTTTCCATTTCCTCTTTTTTTCCGTGTTTATAGGAAGGCAGTGGAGCTGTTTTGTTTTTTTTTTTCTTCACCTCACCTGTCAGAGTTGTTCTCTCTAGACCTTAACCAGGTATGATACGTGCTTTGACCAAACCCTTTGCCCTTGGTAAGAAAAGTATGAGAAACTGAAAAACTTCGTATTCCTCAGTTTTTGAGATTAGAAAAATACATCAGAGCTCTTATTTTGATTGGCAGACTTTAAGAGATTCTGGCGAGTGTAGTCAGATTTCAGAGGGTAGTTATGCAGTGAAGCGTATTTACACCATCTACCTCCTCAACCAGGAGGTAGGAGAAAAACAAAGTTGTGGAGAACATTTTGAAATTCTACAGATGGCCTTGCAGGCCAGAGATCATTAAATAGGAGGGAAAGTCCTTGTCTCTGAATTCATTTCATTGTGGAAGTCCCCTTTCTCAGTTCTTAAAAATACATTGAGTATTCCTCCTTTTCAGAATTCTGACTTGTATCTAAAGTTATAATGGACTTGATTTAATATACCTTTCCCCCGGGGAAAAGATACTTACAGATTTATGTTGGAAAGGAAACTTCCTGCTGCCTCCCCTTCATAAGCAGTAAAGCAGGTTATATCCTTTTATCTTGGGTGTTCGGCCAGATAGTATTTCATACCCTACCGTCCATAAGTTTCCTGACTGTAATCAGTCCACTCTCTTGCTATCATACTTGCTTGCATGGTACCTGAGCCATGGCCATCACTGTGCGCCAAAACCTTAGCATTTCTTCCTAGAGATCATAACATTTGATCTAAAAGGAGAAAGCGAACGAGACACGGGTTTTACCACATAGAAATCGATAGCGACAGACTTCAGGACCATTTCGTCTTGCCAGATGCCATCTTGATAGCGCTGCCGCTTTCCCACGTTAGTAATGGCAGAACATCAGAGTAAGCTTTCCTCACAGGGGAGCGGTATAAATTGAGAAGTTTATTTTTACTGCCTAAAAGCTACAAAGCCAGTTAGCTACATGGAGTCATTCAGCCACGATCAGATCAGTGTTCTGGAAATTCCGTCAGCTTACCTAGTAAGTTAATGTCCGTTTGTTAAGTCTGTATTTTTAGGGGCACCTGGGTGGCTCAGTTGTTAAGCGTCTGCCTTCAGCTCAGGTCATGATCCCAGGGTCCTGGGATCGAGCCCCGCATCGGGCTCCCTGCTCCACGGGAAGCCTGCTTCTCCCTTCCCCACTCCCCCTGCTTGTGTTCCCTCTCTCGCTGTTGTCTCTCTCTGTCAAATAAATAAATAAAATCTTAAAAAAAAAAAAAAGGCTGTATTTTTAAAAACTAGATGTAAGAAGCTGACAAGGATTTGAATTCATTTGTTAAAGCAAAGTACTTATGCAAAGCTATAGTCTAAGGATTGTGTTATTAAGGCTACTGGTTGCTGAGAAATAAACTGGTAAATCGTAAGGCTGAGTCCTGCTTCTTACTCTGATTATCATTAGGTGTATGACAGTAGGTCATTGTATCTCCAGCTTGAGCATGTCCCAGAACCACCTGGAGGGCTTGGTAAATACAGATTGCTGCCTCTCCTTCTAGGTCATTTTTTTAGTGGTAAGTGCTAAGCAGAAGACAATAAAACAGGATGAGGTGATAGTAGGTTGGTCAGGGTCTTAGACACCACCAAGGCAGGATTAATGTACAAGACTTTTCTCCAGGGAGGTGCCTTTGAGAGGGAATGGCAAAGGACTGAGAGAGGCTGGAGAGCCATCGGACTGGATCCAGGTCTGACCCTGCATGAGGAAGAGAGGGACGAAAGGTTGGGTGGGCACATGTCCTATGCTGATGTGCAGAATAAGGAAGGTTTGCAAGGCTGTCAGGTAGTCCTGGAACCGGAGTCAGTGATAGAGAAGGCTCAGGTCTCCCGGGAATGGACCTGCCTCAGTGTCTTAGTGTCCCTCTACACCTCGTCACTGGGGTGACTCCTGGGAGCAGACCAGGAGCGGTGTGACCTTGGCACCAATGCAGCTAGTCGGGCTCCGGCAAGGAAGCAGTGACTTCAGATGGAGTGACTACGGAGGGCCTCTCCGAGGAGGTGACATTGAAGCTGAGACCCGAATGATTTAAAGGAATTCACCTGTGGTGATCCGAGGCTAAGTGGAAGGAGGGAAAGCAAGTGCAAAAGGCAAAGGCAGGAAACGACTGAGTGTTTGAGGAGCAGCGCAGTGAGGAGAACTGAGTGAGAGGTAAAGGTGGGCTGGGGCTGGGGAGGGAAGGACTTGTAGGCCAAATTAGGAAGTTTGAATTTCATTCTGATGAAATGGGAAGCCTCTGAATGACTTTAAGCACCAGGATGATGAAATTGGAGATAAAGCCGGGAGTACGCATTGTGGAAAAGGGAAGAAAGAAAACAGAGAGACCAGTTAGGACTCTAGTTAGTATGACTCTAGGCAACACAGAACTGTCTGCTTTTGAATCACCTCCTTTTTCTCCAAACCTTGGGGATCCTGAAAATATGTTGGGTAGTCTACTTATATTTAGGGAATTAACTACGGGTGCCCTGCTTTCTTCCCCCCTACCCCATAATGTATTTCAGGCAGTCATTTTGCAAAGTCCGTCTTCGGGTTTATCCCGGTGGCTCTCACTCGTCATATAACCTGTTTGCCTCCTCTGTGTCCCCTCGGTTTTGAACACCATGCTGTGCATGCAGCCTCCTATTCTAAGGCAGCTTTCACAGACCTTAACCATCACATTCAAACCAGCTGAAATACACTGATCCACCAATCTCATTTCTCGTTGTGCATCTTGGGTCACAAGTTACATTCCCAAGGGCAAAACTGAAGCAGAACACTGGTTAATATGTGGAGGCAACTTTTCGAGGAAAACAAACGAGTGGAATTTGGCTAAACTTAATTAAAAATAATTTCCCCTCTAGTGACAATTCCTGTGCCACCCTCCACTCCAGAAGCCCAGTATGTAAGAAAGGTAGAAATATAAGTTTTGACTGGGAGTTGGAAGGCAGTGTGGTCTAGACGCCTGCTGCGCCCCTGAGCATTCTGGTCTGCCCGGAGCTGGACAGGTCTTTGATTATGTTCTGGTTTTTTGGTTTGTTTGTTTTCCTGAGCCTTTTGATTGCATTTGCAGCAGCTACGGTGAATGCAGAGTAAATCCTAGCCCTGATGGTTGAGATTTGGAAATATGCCCCTTGGAATTGGGGATGTCCCCATTTCAAAGAGATGCCAGCTAGAAGAGAGCTACTCCCACACGTGTAAAATTTCACTCCTGTGACAGCTTCTCCCCTTCGTCCAGTTGTGGATTTTTCTGTTCTGTCGGCAGGTAGGGAGCTCTTGCAGGCCAGGAGAAGTCAGTGCTTATGCTTTAAGTAAAGCACTGATTGCCCTGTCAGTCAGAGCGCTGAGGAACTGGGGACTTCTGAGATTGATGCTTGACAGAGTAATTAGAAAAGTGTCACTTTCAGTAACCATTCGAGCACACTCCAAAGGAATGGGCCTAGGCCAGGTCTCTGCTGTCCGAATCGGAGGTTAAATGTTCAGGAAAACAAAACGTAGTGTGTCATGGGAGAAAATTGCCTCAAATGCGCAGGAACGGATGGCCCTCCAACTCCTAAGCAATGACACCAAATTGTTTGGGCATTTGCAGATGTGTTTTCCTGGCCGCCTGCCAACACTGATGGCTATTTTAATACCTACTTGAGATTATCTCACGGTGTCAGGTGTTTGCCTTGGAGTGATGTGTGCAGACAGCTGGTGAAGCAGCTTTCTCCTTGACCTTTTCATAGGGATGACAATTCTTTCTCCTCATTTCAAGATGGCCCCCACTCCTCGCCTAACCTTGGGGTCCCAGAGCCAGGTCTTTTCCAAACAGTCCCCATCAGCTTGAGCAGGTCAGTATTTTCCAGACCGATAATATTTCAAGTGTAGTGGGACACTGACATGAGCTCATGAAGAAAGGACAGGAAAAAAGTGGCCTCATAGGCAAATGAATTGCTTTAAGAAAAGATAAAAAAAAAAAAAAATCATTTATGTGTTCTCTGTATTTTATAGGAAAATACAAGTTAGGGAAATTAAGCATTTATAACAAAATATACGGAGATAAGAATTTCTCCTATTTTATACATCCTTTGTCTTACATGGTTTCCTAAAAAAAAATAAATAAATTTTGGAAAGAAAATAACTCTCTCTGTGTGCATATCTGCATACGTATACAGATACTTTTAATACTTCCGGATACCAGAGTTTCCTGGGACACATCTGAGAAATGCTGACTTTGGCCATCATGACCCTGTCTTCTTCTAATGAGCATAGCAACAACGGTGGTTGCAATGAAGAATTAACATTGATGGAGTGCTGTGTGTGAGGCAATGTACAAAATACTTTCTATCAGTTAAAATATCTCTGTTTTAAAAATCAGTAAATTGGGACGCCTGGGTGGCTCAGTTGGTGAAGCGTCTGCCTTCAGTTCAGGTCATGATCCCAGGGTCCTCGGATCGAGTCCCTTATTGGGCTCCTTGCTCAGCGGGGAGCCTGCTTCTCCCTCTGCTTCTGCCTCTCCCCCTGCTTTTGCTCACTCTTTCTCTGACAAATAAATAAAATCTTTAAAAAGAAAATCAGAAATTTTTCAGGCTGCTCAGCCACTTTAAGTAGACCGTTTTAGAGAGGGATTGTGATTACATCATCCCCTACTTGTGTATAACTAAAGCAATAAAAGGGCAGAAGCCACAGCGGCACACCTTCAGGCTCACGTCTTAGGACTCGCCTTTTGTGCATCTTATCTCAGTTTTTGCTCATCAACTTGAGCTGATCCCCATTTGCTGCAGACTACATTCGAAACTCCTAAGTCAGAGATTCAAAAGCGTGTGTCATCTAGCCCCAGAAAAACCTTACCTTCTCCTGCTGCTGGCAGCAATGTTACCATCTGTACCAAGTACCCTGTCCCGGAAGGTGCTCCCCTCCTTCCTGACTTCGCTTGACCTGCTTGGAGATCTTCCCAGATGGTGTGAACCAGAGGGTATCTACCAAATCAGTGCTTTTCAACTGGAGATCATGTTGGCCCCCAGGGGATATTTGGCAACATCCGGACACATCATGGTTGGTTATCAATTTGGTGCACTGCTGGTATTTAGTGGGTAGAGGCCAGGGATGCTGCTGAACATCCTTCAGTGCACAGGACAGGCCCCCATAACAGGGGTTCTCTGGCCTCAAAATGATGACAGTGCCAAGACTGAGAAATGTTTTCCTGGAAGGTCTTCTTTTTTTAACCTGACTTCTCCATGCCTGAGACATAGTATATGATGAAAAATATATTGAAATGTGTACACAAACCCCTTCTTCCTCAGAATGCTATCTTTCTTTGTGCTGCTTCTGTTATAGTTATGTGGAAACCTAATTGCATTTCATGTTTTTACTGACCAGAATACCGGAGTCACTTAAATGTATAATCTCCACTTCAAATTTCAAGCAGATTTTTGGAGTTGGCAAAAGAAAATGAGAAATGAGGTCGCTTCCGGTGCATTGTTAGTGTTCAGAAACCCCGAGTCTTGTTTCATGTCAGACTCATGCACAGCATGGGCAATTTGTTAATCATTGCATTTAGTTGTCTTCATCTTGGTTCTTAGAAGAGAAACATAAAAAGGAATTTTCATAAAAGTCCATTGAAACAGGGCAGTCTCTTTGTCATTGAATTTTTTAGGCATGTGCGTGTAAGGAACATCTTTCAGCAGGAAAGGTAAGACTCATGACTGGCCTGGGTCAGAGACTTGGGCAGAATGAATCTGAGTCCAGGTTCCTAGCTCAGAGACTTTAGGCAAATTACTGAGCCCTCCCCTCCCACCCCCACCCATGAATCTGGATGAGGAAAAACCCCAGAGAATGCTCTCCAAAATGTTCACATTGGTTGCATTTTCTCAGATTGGTGGTATATTGGGGGTGATTTTTACTTTCTTCTTTTCTGTATTGTTTGCATTTTTCCTTTTCAGGGGACATGTCTTACTTTTGCAATCAAACCAGCCTCACTTAACCTACAGAGCCAGAATGAGAAGCTAGATTTTCTAACTCCTTCTCTGGGCCTCGTAAGAACAGTGGGTAAAAAAAAAAAATCATTTTTACAAATAAAATCCTATACCATAGGTTCAAAATTATCGTACTTTAGTTAATAATAACTATAGTTATTATAATTATAATAAACTAAAGCACTCCAGTATTTCAACTTTCATTTCCTCAACTGTAGAATGGGAGTATTAATGACCCCAGCAGGGTCATGGTTATTACCAATGTGATTGAGAGGGCTGTGGTGGTATTACACTTCTCTTTCCAGGGAACTAGAACTTTAGAAAAATCACTTCCCATCTCTGAAGTGAGTAGCTTCTCTGTGAAATGGAGTTCATTAAACCCTCACAAAGTTGATATAAAGATTGGTTAAAATAAACTATTAGAGTACATGATAAAGAACCTGGTGTTCAATGCATGATAGATACTGCTACTAATTTCTGATACCAGTATTAATTATCATTGTCACTTTTGTTGTTACTCTCATGCAGTTATTCTGTGGACCAGATAATACCTTTTACATGGAAGTTCTTCAGGTTTAAGATAATATTACCACTGTCATTGTTTTTTTTTTTTTAAAAGATTTTATTTATTTATTTGACAGAGAGAGACATAGCGAGAGCAGGAACACAAGCAGGGGGAGTGGGAAAGGGAGAAGCAGGCTTCCTGTTGAGCAGGGAGCCCGATGTGGGACTCGATCCCAGGACCCTGGGATCATGACCTGAGCCAAAGGCAGACGCTTAGTGACTGAGCCACCCAAGCGCCCCACTATCATTGTTTTTAGCTGTACTTGTAATGCTGGAAATTATAAGACCTCGATTAGGGAATGATTTACTCCCAAGATGTTAGTTGATACATTAACTGATACTGGGATAGCCAGGATAAAATCTGTATTTCTTCTCTAATAGCAGAATCTCAACAGAATGCCAATTCTGTGATATTTCTCAACGTCCCTTTCAGCTAGGTGGGGTCATGTGACTGCCTTCTGGCCAGCGAGGGCGTACTCCAATGTAAGACAGGGACTTCTGGCCGGGCTGTTTTTAAAAACTTGAAGCAGCTGGGGAAGGATCCTTTTCCTTTCTCCCTGTTCTTTCCTGCTGCCTTTGTAATGGTAGGAGCTCTACCACCTCTGGGACTAAAAGGTAACCTCAGTCTGTAGCATTGCGCGGTAGAGGAAAAAGGTCGAAGGGTCTGAGTCCCTGACTGACACTGACATATAATCCTGCCCTACGTCGTCGACTTTTATACAAGAGAAAAAACACTTGTATGTTCATGTCCCTCTATTTCTTAGCTCTTGCTTAATCCAGTCTTACCACTTAGGGCTTTGCATACTTTTCATTTATCATGGAATACTTCCAATATTTTTGTCCCTTTATGGTAAATTCTCTTCTAGTATAAAGGATAAATAAGTTGACTCAAATTTAAACTGGACCCGGGGCACCTGGATGGCTCAGTGGTTAGGCATCTGCCTTCGGCTCAGGTCATGATCCCAGGGTCCTGGGATCAAGCCCCACATCGGGCTCCCTGCTCGGCGGGAAGCCTGCTTCTCCCTCTCCCACTCCCCTTGCTTGTGTTCCCTCTCTCGCTGTCTCTCTCTGTCAAATAAATAAATAAATAAAAATCTTTAAAAAAAAAAAAAAACTGGACCCTTGAGCAAATCAACGAACGAAAGCCTTCATAGTAAGTGCAAAGATAAATGTATGTTGTTCCTCAACATGCATTTTAGGCTTATTTTGAAGATGAAATTGTTTTAAAGAAAGGAATGATTGGCATGTGAGGTAGGTCTGCTACCTGCATTCCATCAGCGTAGGGGCTCCCAGTCCAGTTGCTCATCTTGTGGTTGATGTTACTTTAGTGCCAATAGAAGTCTGTGGTATGTGCTCTGCTGTTCAATATGAGGTTTTTCTAAAGGTGACACCAATATTACCTTAAAGCAGTTGTGATGTTTTCCTTCAAACAGATGGTTGTACAGTGAATCTGGTGGGTTTTTCATGTGTATTGACTAGAGAGAGGCCATAGTGAATATGTTTTCAAAGAATGCTTAGTGCTTTTCCCCTCTACTTAAATGGACTCTGTCAAGTAGACCATGAGAGCTTAAATAGTAGAAACAGAGAAAAAGGTTAAAATGTGCTAATTCATATTAACGCCCCCACCCCCCAGCACACAAACACAAAACAGCTACCCTTTGAATGGCTCACTGGCCACCAAGATCAGGTGCAGGCTGTATTAAGAGTTTTGGGATAATTGACCTTCCATATGAATAAATTAGAATAGATTAGATTTGATTGACCACATAACAATTTAAATCATAAAAAAAGCCTCTTTCTCTTTCTAGGCTATTTTGTGTTGGGTCTCAAAGGTGATTAACCATGTGTTTTTCATGTTGGAAGGCCTTCCTAAACACAAATTAGCAGACTAGGAAGGAGAAGGTAATATTTACATGTGCAGTTTTTTTTAAATTATAGGACTTGAAGGACTGTATGAGCTTAAAGACATTCTAGAAAGGCAGTGTGTTCCAGATGTTTTAATATGCATTGACCCTTCTCTTCCAGCCCTCAGTGGGGCTGTTCCTATAATTCTGGTTGCCTGGGCAGTTGGGATGTGATGTTCTCAGGATGCTTTCTGCACTTCCGACCTTTGTTCAACTAAGGACACATGCGCATGTGTGCAGGATGCTGCGATGAAGACCATGGTCTTCATCAATACAGAACTACTACTTTAGGTGGAGCCATGAAATTTCAGATCTGAAAAGGACCTCAGACACCCAGTGAGTTTGTTCACTTTACAGGTGCCAGTCAGAGTCTGACCGTAGTCCGTCCTCAGATCAGAAACTGTGCTGCTGGTGTCGCATAATCCATAGACCTGTTCTTACACACGGAAGCCCTAGCCCTATCTCTGCACTTACTGATGAAATGTTTTATTCATGTTAGATAAACAGGAGGGTAGTGATATACCTAATTTGTAGGATCATTTTGATTGAAATGAAACGAATGTCTATAAACCACTGTTCAGTTATTATTGCTGTATAACAAACCATCCTATTACTTGGTGGTTTAAAACAATAGCTATTTTTATTTTCTCATAATTCATCAATTTGAGCTGTGGTCAAATGACGCTTTCTTCCTCTCTTCTTGGTGTTCACTCCGTGACTGCGTCCAGCTGCCAGGTTGACAGGCGGCTCGGTTCAGCTGTGATGGCTGGGCCACCGGGCTCTCGCTCACACCACGTTGTTTGAGGGCCTCCCTTTCTTCACATGGGCTCTCCACATGGGCCCTTCTTATGGCCTTTCCAACAGAGCAACCCTGACTTATCTCATGGCACCTCAAGGCTTCCAAGAAGGGAAAATCAGAGACTGCCAGGACCTTTTTGCAGCATCTCTTCTACCACATTCTCATGCCGAAAGCAGGCCACAGGCTCAACCAGAATTCAAGAGGGACTATAGTGGGGGATTAAGAAATGGTGATGTGGTTCAAGGTGGGACATCAGTGCAGCAGAGTAAAATACACATCTACCGGCGTGCCTGGTGCACCATAGAGGCTCAACAAATGTTAGCTGCTCTCTTCTGTTATAGTAGTAGTTCTAAGAATTGCTTTTATTGTTTTATTGTTACTGTTGTAAGTAGCATCGATGGAAAATGTTTCATAAAGAAGTTATGAATGATAAAATAATTTTATTTCTAAATATCTTGGTTTATTTTTTTTTAAAGATTTTTTTTATTTATATGACAGAGAGAGACACAGCGAGACAGGGAACACAAGCAGGCGGAGCTGGAGAGGGAGAAGCAGGCTTCCCGCCGAGCAGGGAGCCTGATGCGGGGCTCGATCCCAGGACCCTGAGATCCTGACCTGAGCTGAAGGCAGACGCTTAACGACTGAGCCACCCAGGCGCCCCTCTAAATATCTTAGTTTAAATCGAAGACATCACTATCCACAACTTCTGGGATATCTGCTGTAAAACTACAGTTGGAAACATAATTTTTTCAGTAGGGCATAGAAGAAATGCCCTAATTCAGCAATGCCCCAGGAAATTCCCCAATCCTCTCATTCAGGCAGGCCTGGGTTAGGGCCAGAGATTCTACATTTCTAATCATTGTGACACTGAGAATTATAAAATTGAAATTGTTTAAGTTAGAAGGTTATTTCTGTATATTCTCCCCACTAAAAGTACTTTATGGTTCCCGCATATATCACTTTAGAACATTACATTTTTAGGAGAAGCAAGAAATTAAAAATCTCCTCTTTTCTCCCATTGTGAGTCTTCACCTGTATTTAGGTGATTTTCATGCTGCTGATCTAGAGACCTACACTTTGAGAAGCCAGGCAAGACTCTACAACTCAGAGGTCTCAACCAATAGCAGCATCCAAAAATAAATGTCTTTAGGAGACACCATTCTATTAAGAGCAAGTTACTGGATGGTTTTGTGGAGGATATTTGGGAAATGTTTGAATTTGATGAGCCTTCCCTGTCTATTGTTCATAGTGTTATTGTATGACTGCTTAAACATTTTTCTTTTTGCAAAGGCTCTTTGTCTTTCTAATTCTAAAAGTTAGATATTCACAATTTTAAATTTTCAAACAATACATAAAGGCATAAAGAAGTAAGAAAAAATCACCTGTAGCCATTCATGTCAGCGTTAATATTTGGGTGTGTATCATCCCAGATTTTTCGTTTTAATATATTCTCCCGAAACACTTTCTCCTCCCTGGCAAATATGTGCATTTGCTTTTAAATATTCACAATTGAAAGTCTTCAAGCAACTTTTAAGTTTAGCTGTTTTGCTTGAGAGAGAAAGATACCGTGATCTATTTTTGCTAATATGTTTTAAATGTTGCATTATTTATAGTCTCTCCTTAGAAGCTTGAAATTAAATTTTCTTTCCTTACTGATTTTGATTCTTTCCTGTCTGGCTTACACTGGTTTCACTTCCCTGTGCTTCTAATGAAGCCTGAAATTACCATACTCTTGTTTGAGTTGAGTATGTTTTTCCTGCACTCTCACTTACCATGGACAGCATAGCAACCCTGTTCCTATGATCAGCTACATCTCCCCATACTATCCATATGCAATCCAGTGTTTCAGGAAAAAACTGAACGAGGGTTTGTGCTGAGACTGAATAGGCAAACATCTAGTTCAGTAACATTTGAAGAGCATCGATTTCCTCTATTGGGGAACCTATTTTCCTGTGGTTTCTCTGTTATCCCCTCTTTAAGATCTGCCTGTATTATGACACTTGCATATAATGGGCCATACATGTTTGACCCAGTGAACTGTTGGTTGATTGGTAACAGGGCATGAGTTTTATGCTCAGATACTGGGGAGGAGTGACGCTGTGGCCAAATGGATAGCAGAAGTCTTCCAACATACGTACCATACTTCTGTTCACATCTAACTGGCCAGAAAGCAGTCATATGAATCCAAGTTGAAAAGGTGGCTGAAAAACATCATAGAATTGACATCCTGTTGAAATTCTGCTATCAAGGAAGAAACAGGGAATTACTACTTGGTATTCTAGTAGCTCTGCCATATACCAGTGGATGTCTTGGCAGTAAATCATCCCTGATTGAAGTCTTATTACTTTCAATAATAGAAGTATAGCTAAAACTAGTAACAGTGGTAATAACCCCTTAAATTTGAAGAGCACTGAACAGAACAGTGCTGTGTACCCCATATATGCCCAGGGCAGAGAGAGAGATGTATGGTAGGTCCTAGAATATTGTGATGTTCCAGTGGGATGAGATCACAAGGTAGTGGAACAGAAATAGAAAGGTCCACCCTTTCAGGTACCCATATTTGAAATCTTTAGTCCTCATCCTCTGCACTTTTCTGCCACATTCCCTAACAAGATCTCTACCCCATCCGTGTTTTCCTTCATCCCGTACCTGGAACACATTCTAGTGTATTTTGATTACAGTGATTATCCTAACATTGGGAATCATAACATTGAAATTGTTCAAGTTGGAAAGTTAATTTCTTCATATTCTCCCCACCAAAGTATTTTACATTTTTAATATACATCACCTTAGAGCATTCCATTTTTAGGAGCAGGAAGAAATGAAAAATGTTCTCTTTTCCTCCAGTCTGATTCTGGAAAGTAAGTTCTCTTTTTAGTCAGTGGATTTAAACCAGGTTGATTAGGCAGACATGCAAGATGCTTGTAATGATTTATGCCCCAAATCCTAAGTGTATATCAAGAACAAAATAGTGCCTGACTGGCAGAAGAATGGACCAAATGACCTCTACTTACTCGAAGGATGAGCCAGAGATTTCTTTAGTGTCCTTTTTCTCATAATCCACAAAACTCGGTTTCAAGTTATCTGCTGTATGTGCCAGGTACCATTCCAAGTGCTAAAGATATGTAAGTGAGTAAGATATTATCTCCTTACTTCACGAGCTCATAATTTGGTATGTTTCTTTTGCTATTTTTATTCAGTTCTAAGCCAAATTCTTATAAAATCTTGCAAATGAAAATAAAAATTTGCATCTGCTTAAGCCTAAGGTTTTTGTTTAAGCAATGTATATCAAGTCTAAGGCTATTGTCAGTCAGCCCTGTAAGATCTAATTTTTTTTAATAAGTTTTGTGTAAGAACAATAGGCAGTAATGGGCATGCTTACCATATTTGAACATAAAAGTGTAACCATGACAACCTTGGTAGTTTGCCCAAGTGCATTACAGCATTCTGGGTGTGTCTAGATATATTTCTACCATTTGCAGTTAGAATTGTGTGTGAACTGGATACTGCCATATGTAACTGATGTACATGTAACCAGTGAACACACACATTTTTGAGAGGCAGAGCCTTTTGATGGGGCCAGTAGTTGATATGAATCTTCTATCAAAGAATATCAGGAGTTTGCCACTACCTGAGGATAACAATGTTAAAAAGTTTTTTTTTTTTTCCCCCTGCTTTCTAATTTGTAGCCAGGTTACCAGAAGGAAAAAAAAAAAAAAGCATTGTCACACTCAACATTTTCTTTGCATCATTCCTTTGAAGAAGAAAATGCTCACATAACTCAAGCATTGTAACATTTGAAATCCAGTCTTGCAGTCCTTGCTGATAAGGGAGAAGTAACTAAAGAAACATAGTGAGGATGAAGGGAAATGCAGAAGAAATAAATGATGGATTTCTAGGTTGTCATAAGTTTAAGGGACTTAAAGGAAAGGGAATAAGAAGGGCTACTGTAGACCTTGATCTCTGCTTCCATTTGAAAAGGAAATAATACCAGCTGCTTCCTTTAAAACACGTAAGATTACACAGTTGTAAGCTGCCACTGATTTGGCTAAGAGACTCTGAAACATATCCACGAGATCTGCAAAATTAAAATGGTGTTCATGACTTGTAAACAAAGCTACTAATTGAACTATAATTTAAAAATGCATACCAGAATAGAATTTCAGCTACTGAATGACAATTAGATGAATTTATTAGATGTTATGTCTGATACACAGGAGTCTTGGGTGGGATGTAGTAGTCTGTACTTGGTAGACACTCAATGAGTATTTGAACGCAGGGCGGGAAGAGAAGAAAAGAGGAAGGGAGGGGGAATTTAGTAAACTCGGTAAGGGACTTGTGATAATTAATTTAGATGACTAATTGAAGATTACCTCTTTTCTACATGTAAGAAAGAGTTTCACAAACCAATAGAAGAAAAAGTATTTTTTATCTGTTAAGAGAACTAATTCTTGGCAACACGTTTATCAACACAGAAGCACTTATTTACATAAAATCAATGTACTAATTACAGATCAGTCTCATCTATGTAAAAGCAGGCCGAAAGATTTAGAAAATATTCAAACAGGTATAATTCATGGTCATACATGGAGTATGTTTGAAACTTACAGCATTTAAAAATATTATGTTAAGAAATATTTAAAAAATAAAAATATTATGATAATTTGTGCTGTTTATCAATGTATACTTTGTTCACTCCCCAAGTTCATAGGAAGGAATGGAGATCTCCTACTAGGCAACATAAAGTAGGGGCGTGAACTCTAGGGGTTCTTGAACTTGGTTATATCAGAAGTACCTGGGAAGTTTTTGTTTTTTATGGAGGAGGATGGTCTCTAGAGATTCTTTTTTTATTGTTCTGGAGTAAGATGGAGCAAACTATCTTTCCAAAGTTCCAGAATAATTCTAATGAGTTGAGAATAACTGAGCTAGACTAGAGTCAATTAATCTGGGTTCTAAATCAGAAAACTGACTTTTTTTTTTTCCCTGTGACCTTGAAGAACTCATTTAATTATCCTCTTTATCCGTCGGATTCCTCACCCTTTCAGTAAGGGTGGAGAATAACAGTAATGTTAAGTATTTAGGAGTTTTGTGAGCAGATTGTTAAACTGTTGGTATCCTGAAATTGGCCATGGCGGGCTTATTTATACCATGGAAATTGGCAAACACTACAAGTCAGGGCTTACCACCACCACCACCACCCCTCCAGAGAGCTGCATTTACGAGCACACCACAAACTACACTATCTTTAAAGTTTTTTCAGAATCTGTGATCCGTTACTTAAAAAGTCTTCTTACATCGTAGACATTCTGAGAGATTTAACCATCATTTTAATTTAATTCCATGATATAATTGTCCCCAGAAATAAAAAGTATAAGAAAAAAAATGAAAATTTGTATCTATTAGAGTAGTCATTTTAATAGAGTATCTTTGTGTTGATTGTGTCAAGAACCTGCAGAATTCAAGGATGCCAGAAAGGGGATGCCCACTAGGGAAACATAATATGAAGGTCCTAATACCTAGCTTAACATTTTTGAAGGTACTCCTGTATAGATTATTTCGAATCTGCTGGATTTTTGTTTTATCATTCCTTTCGAAGACTAGATATTAGAAATATTTTTATCTTAGCAGTTTAAAGACTTGCTTACCAAAAGATTTAGTATTTCACTTAGTTTATCAAATAGAAATTTTGACCTTGTAAGTATTGACTCATTTATTTAACTCACTTATTAAAATATTTGAGCACTTGTCGCTAAGGAGGTGACATTTGAGTTGTGTTTCAACAAATGAGTAAGGCTTGGATAAAAGAGGTATAGGGAATGTATTAAAACAGCAGAAACCACAGATTGCAAAGCATTCAATCATGAAAGGTGTTGGAAGAAACATACACATGCCCCATCAAGGCTAATGGTACACTTGAGACAGTGAGTAGAATGGTTCAGTGATACAAGGTGAGAAATTTCTCTCTGCCTCCATTTGCTTACCTATAAACTGAGAGTAATTTGAAGGCCATCCTCCTAGAGCTGTTTTGGGGAAATAGGAGATAAGGGAAATTCCTAGGACAGTGCCTAGCATATAGTTAGCACTCAATAAAGAGCAGCTGCTAGAGTTACCATGAGGCCAAATGGGTGCATCAGGGCCAGGCTGCCCTTGGCCTTGTATCATGCTGGTCGGCAGTCACTTTTTCTCCATTGAATTTTCTTTTCTTAATAGAATTTGGAAAATATTGTAAAGTACATCACTTCTACAAAGTAAATATACAATAATGTGTTTCTGTAAAAACAAAAAGCAGGAGATATTCACCAAGTTAGGCAATGTTTTTATATTACTTCCATCTGTCTATTGGAGGATTTTATGTTCATTATGATCTCAGTGGAATTTGAGATTTTCTTCACCACCAGAATCAACAGAAACAAAGATAAGCAGTCAGAATGACTGGAGCTTACCCACTAAAAGAGGAAACTTTTTTTACACATATGCAGGAATATGGTACTCTCATGTGCTATTTAAGCAATTTAAAAGTAGATTGTTTCCCAGAACCAATTATAGGTAGAATTTAGGTGTACATCTTCTCAATCCACGCACTGATGTGTTTACCTGTGCATCCATATATATGTGTGTGTGTGTCCCTCTTAATTGTTCTTTAAGTGAATGGCCCATCCTGTATGTGTTCTTCGGTGACTTACATTTTCACCTAATAATAGATCTTAGAGATAGTTTTTGTTAATATACGTGAAACGACTTCATTTTTTTTTCAAGACTGCATTTTTTTATTCCATAAAATGAATATGTGATAATTTATTACAAAGCCCTAACTTGATGGATATTAAGTTTTTCATAGTTTCTTTTTCCAGCGAATATCACTAACTTTATGTGTCTTCATGACATTATATATTTCTAATAAGTTGTTAGAAGTAAAATTGCTAAAAGAATGTATGACTATTTTCAGCTCCTTTTTAAAACAGATTGTCTCAAGTTTTTATGAACTTTATTCTGTATTGGCAAATATGTTGACTTATAATATAGTTTATTAGTGGCCTAGTATTCCAGTAGTGGGAGTTCAGGTTTCCTCTTCAACTATCTTGCTTATATTTGCTTTGTCTATACCTTGTGTTATAGTCTGTGTTCCTTCCCAGCCCACACACATTCCTTCCCACTACCCTCACTGCCCCTACATTCAAACCAGAGGTTTATTGATTTTTATAGCTAACTCTATCTGTCCCAATGCCTGTTATGTGATAATTGCTCAATGAATATTGGAAAGATTGTGGGAAAAACCCCAGTCATACACACTTATAAAATCATACTATTTTTTAAAGATTTATGTATTTGAGAGAGAGAGAGAGTGTGTGCCTGGGCCAACATGACCGGGGGAGGGACAGAGAGAGCGGGACGGAGAATCCTCAAGCAGACTCCCCGCTAAGCACTGTGCCAGATGCAGGGCTCAATCCCAGTATCCTGCGACCCATGACCTGCGCGGAAATCAAGAGTCAGACGCTTAACTGACTAAGCCATGCAGGCACCCCAAAATCATACTATTTTTTATATTCAAACAATTGTTTTTCTGGAATGATGATAGTATTTCTCCTCGTTGCTGGTGTTCAACTTTCTGGTGAATCTTGTATTTAATTGCAGTATCTATGGTACTTCTAGTATTATTGTACTTGGGAAATGAGGTAGAAATCCTTAGAAGGGAGTAAGTAAAACAATTTTTTAAAAATTAACTCAGTTTTAATAGACCTTGAATTTTAGCATGCTATGCAGTTGAGAGTGATTCTTGTTAACATATGCATCTTGAGAATACACATTAAATAAAGCTAGTGAACCAAAGTACAATGTATTTTCAATAGCTAATTGCTAGTGATGATTTTTAAAACTTGTTTGAAGAACTGACATTAATTTTTAGATTTTAACCAAACATAGGTGATTATTTAAAATTTTGTATCTTATTAAAAAACCACTAATGGAAGTCTGTAATTAATAGATAATCTGGGTTTTTAAAATTTGCAATTGAAGGGGCACCTAGATGGCTCAGTCATTTAAGCGTCTGCCTTCAGCTCCAGTTGGGTCTTGATCCCAGGGCTCTGGGAACAAGCTCCTCATCGGTCTCCCTGCTCAGCAAGGGAGTCTGCTTCTCCCTTTCCCTCTGCCCCTCCACCCAGCTCATGGGCTGGCGTGTGCACGCACACTCTCTCTCTCTCAAATAAATAAAATCTTAAAAAAAAAAACAAAACCTTACAACTGAAAATACTTAAAATGAACAGAGATTTTCTTAGCTACATATATTTTTTTAAAAAGCGAAATATCCTTTTCATGACCAACATGCTTTCAATATCTGGCATTGTTTTGCCTAAAAAGACCTGCACATATGTATATACCAAATAGATCTAATTATTATTTATGTATGTGACTCTTCTATTGAGAAGGGGATACATGTTTTGGATTTGTATTTTTATTTAGTCTGAATTAGGACTGGGAAATGATTAATTACAGGGCAATATTTCTTGTCAAGTTGTGAATAAATATGTTTAGCATTAGTATAGCTGTTTACAAACAAGAAAACCCATACTGCTTGCCAAGCACTTGATTAAAAAATGTATTCATCACACAGTCTCCATAGGAAAGATCTTTACATTTGTATGGGTTGGCATTTAGTAATTAAATCTCTTTAAACATTTTAATTAGGCTGAAGGCCACCAAAGCCTTTGCTCCCGTCTTGAAAACGCTTTGAGCTGTAATAGGCATAAAGCTATTAGCAGCCATTGCCATTTTCACAAGTCTTAAATCCACAGTGGTGCTTCTCAAACTCCTGTGTGCCTAAAACTCACCTGAAAAACCTGTTTAGAACTCAGATTCTTGAGCCCATCCTCAGGAGATTGCAATTCAGTAGCCTGCTCCGGGCCTGGCCGATAATCAGGCTGCAGGTCCAAGGATCATACTTTGGGAACCACTGGACTAGGAAATTCTGTTGCGATTTGAAAGAAGGCAACCCAATTTGTCTTCTCTAATGTGTTTTTTTTTTTAATTATGTTATGTTAGTCACCATACAATACATCATTGGTTTTTGATGTGGTGATCCACGATCCATTGTTTTCGTATAACACCCAGTGCTCCATGCAGTACGTGCCCTCCTTAATACCCATCACTGGGCTAACCGATTCCCCTGCCCCCTCCCCTCTAAAACCCTGTTTGTTTCTCAGAGTCCATAGTCTTTCATGGTTCATCTCTCCCTCTGATTTCCCTCCCTTCATTTTTCCCTTCCTTCTGCTAATGTCCTCCATGTTATTCCTTATGTTCCACAAATAAGTGAAACCATATGATAATTGACTTTCTCTGCTTGACTTATTTCACTTAGCATAATCTCCTCCAGTCCCATCCATGTTGATATAAAAGTTGGGTATTCATCCTTTCTGATGGTTGAGTAATATTTCATTGTATATATGGACCACATCTTCTTTATCCATTCATCTGTTGAAGGGCATCGCGGCTCTTTCCACAGTTTGGCTATTGCAGACATTGCTGCTATAGAGAACCCAGATATGGACCCTCAACTCTATGGTCAAATAGTCTTTGACAAAGCAGGAAAAAACATGCAATGGAAAAAAGACAGTCTCTTCAATAAATGGTGCTGGGAAAATTGGACAGCCACATGCAGAAGAATGAAACTCGACCATTCTCTAACACCATTTACAAAGATAAACTCAAAATGGATGAAAGACCTCCATGTGAGACAGGAATCCATCCAAATCCTAGAGGAGAACATAGGCAGTAACCTCTTTGACATCGGCCACAGCAACTTCTTTCAAGATACATCTCCAAAAGCTAGTGAAACAAAAGCAAAAATGAACTTTTGGGACTTCATCAAGATAAAAAGCTTCTGCACAGCAAAGGAAACAGTCAACAAAACAAAGAGGCAACCCACAGAATGGGAGAAGATATTTGCAAATGACACTACAGATAAAGGGCTGGTATCCAAGATCTATAAAGAACTTCTCAAACTCAACACCCAAAAAACAAATAATCAAGTCAAAAAGTAGGCAGAAGATATGAAAAGAAGACCTACAAATGGCTAACAGACACATGAAAAAATGTTCATCATCATTAGCCATCAGGGAAATCCAAATCAAAACCACACTGAGATACCACCTTACACCAGTTAGAATGGCCAAAATGGACAGGGAAAGAAACAACAAATGTTGGAGAGGTTGTGGAGAAAGGGGAACCCTCTTACACTGTTGGTGGGAATGCAAGTTGGTACAGCCACTTTGGAAAACAGTGTGGAGGTTCCTCAAAAATTTAAAAATAATGTGTTTTGTTTTTTTTTAACCAAACCTTTAAAAAGACACTTCCATCTGACAAGTATTTCAGATATTTCAGACCAAGATACAATTAAGTAATAAAATGTCAAAAAGGATTTTTTTATAAGCTTTGGGAGTGGGAAGAGAAGCAAACCAGAATGGCTGCCCATCTCTTTCTCTTCTTTTCATTCAGAGCAGGGGGAAACCTTCCAGAAGTTATTCTTAGTTCCTTTCACACCCTGTCCCAGCTTCCCTCACCCCAAGCATTTCAAAGTGATTTAGAGTTTGAACCCTGTTCAGCTGTGTCACATTGGGCAAATCCCTTTATGTGTTGTTACTTCTTACTGCTTTGTGACAAAATTCAAATTTAGCCGCTTAAAATAACACTTATTATGACTTAATTTTCCACAGGCTGGGAAGTTGGAGCAAATTAGCTAGGTGGTTCAGACTCAGGGTCTCTTATGAGGTTGCAGGCTCTGAAGAATTCAGAACATACGCTTTCAAGCTCACTGTGGGGATATTTGTAGGAGGCTTCAACTCTTTGCTTTGTGGGTCTCTCCATAGGGCTGCTTGTGACATTGCAAGAGAGCACACACAGGATAGAGGCCACAGTCTTTTTTTTTTTTAAGATTTTATTCATTTATTTGCCAGAGAGAGAGCAAGCACAAGCAGGGGGAGCAGCAGGCAGAGGGAGAAGCAGACTTCCCCTGCTTCCCCAGACTTCCCCCAATGTGGGACTCAATCCCAGGACCCTGGGCTCATGACCTGAGCCGAAGGCAGACATTAACCAACTGAGCCACCCAGGAGCCTGAGGCCACAGTCTTTTTATAACCTAATCTCAGAGGGACGTTTATGTTCACTAGAAGAGAGTCACAAAGTCCAGCCCATACTTAAGTTTCTTCTCCTCGAGGGAGTATCAGAGAAGTTTGGGACATATCCTTAAAACCATCATACTAGGGGCACCTGGGTGGCTCAGTCGTTAAGTGTCTGCCTTTTGCTCAGGTCATGATCCCAGCATCCTGGGATTGAGCCCCGTGTCAGGCTCCCTGCTTAGCAGGGAGCCTGCTTCTCCCTCTCCAGCTCCCCCATGCTTGTGTTCCTTCTCTTGTTCTATCACATAAATAAATAAAATCTTAAAAAAAAAAATCATACTATACTAACATCATTTCATCATCCATAAAATGAGAAAGTGAGATTTCATGGGAGTTCAATAATGGTAGCAATTAAGTTATGATGATCATCATAATTGAATTCCATTATCATCATGCCTTAAGAACTTTATACCCAACCAAAGTGTCTAATGTGTGAAATTCTCCTTACCCAAATCTATATTTTATAAACAGTCACCTTTTGTAAAAGCTCCCTCCTTTTTTGGAATGAAGGAACTACACCTGTTAAAAAACCAGACTTCATACAATCAAAGAAATTGTAGACTGATATTATGATTATGGATAAGAACATCTATAATAATTTATTATTGAACATGATTGTTTTGATTTTAACAACAGTTCCTCAGCAAAGAATAAATTGCATTACCAGGTAGGGTGTATCCCTCTAACATAGAAGGATGTTGACTCCATTAGGTACCTTAAAAATTATCATACCGTTTGGCCCTGTAACCCATTCTGCAATTTTGTCTTAAGAAAATAATGCCCTTGGGGCACCTGGGTGGCTCAGTCAGTTAAGCCTCTGCCTTTGGTTCTGCTCCTGGGATCAAGCCTCCACATTGGGCTCCCTGCTCAGTGGGGAGCCTGCTTCTTCTCCCTCTGCCTCTTCCCCCGGCGTGTGCTCACTCTTTCTCTCTCTCTCTCACTCATTCTCTCTCTCTCTCAAATAAAATCTTTAGAAGAATAAATAAATAAAAATATAAAAAGAAAGAATGCCCAAATTTTTGATGCAAAAAGATGTTGGGGTACCTGGGTGGTTCAGTCAGTTGAGCATCCAAATTTTGGTTTCAGCTCAGGTTGTGATCTCATGGGTCATGAGATCTAGCCCCATGTCTGGCTCTGTGCTCAGCAGGGAGTGTGCTTGAAGATTCTCTCCCTCTTCTCCCTCTGCCCCTCCCCCTACTCGCACGCACTCACGCACTCTCTCTTTAAAATTAATTAATTAATTTAAAAAAAAGATGTTTAGCACAGAATAATGTTGCTTTTGATAGCCTCCAAGATGGCCTCTAATGATTGATCCTGTCTTCTGATATTCATGCCCTTGTGTACTTCCCTCCCGCTGCAGGGGGGGCTGAACCTGGTAATTCACTTCTACCCAAGAGAAATGAAAGATTAGGTTATGAAAAGGCTGTGGCTTCTGTCTTGTTGACTGCCATTCTCTCTCTCTCTTTTTTTAACGCACAGTAGGTATGATTTTAACTACACCTGACATCAGTCTTCTTTTTACCCCAGAAATATACCAAAAGGAAATATTCAAAGTAATGACACTCTTTGTCTTTGAGTGTTAGGAGTACATGTGATTTGGTCTATTTTTCTTTGTTTTTCTGTTTCCTGTCAATATCATGTATTTTTTTTTACAATGGAGAAACGTAGAAAGAGCAAGAGAAACAAAAGAAAAAACAAAGGAAAAGGACAAAGTACATGTGGGTGTTTAAACACATGTAGCATTTGAGAAGTGTTTGATTATTTAGGGAGAAACACTTGTGAATTTGTGTGTGTATAATTAAATACTTCCAAGGAAAATACATAATTTGATTTAAGATTATGTAATATTTAGAATTTGTGTAGTGATCATATATCATTATAATAAAACAAAAGCTGGTGAGTTTTTAACCTGGTACTTGCAGAGGCAAAGTACCTTGTAAATCTGTAGTAATGTTATTGATGACAATTTAGTAACAATTTAGTATGAGTCCTATAACTTAGGCAACAGACTTTATTAGCATATATCTGCTAGTTCATTTCCCCCAGATCTGAACTTCAACCAGTGAAGACTTTGAGTTGTTCTTATCTGGTGATAGGAATTTTGTAAATGGCAGTCAGTGATGCTTTGCTGTCTTGTCTTCTCATTGTTTACCTTCTCTCTTCCAGTCATTTCTGTAGTATATTGATGCTTTTCATGATGGTCAATACCATCGCTTGTGGGGCTCTCCTTTGGATTCTGCTACTGGTCACTGCAAAATGGGTGTCTGATAAGCAGTGAAATTAAATTGCTTCAGGTTGGTTACACCCGGACACCTTTTCTCCTATAAGAACTAAAACAAAGCAAGATTTTGAGTTTGGTTTTGTTTTGTTTTTTCTTGTTCATTTGTTATTAGCAGTGGCATTGTGTTTGGAAAAATAGGGTTTTTTTCCTTCCCATTTTTGAGCCTTTTGTTCTTGAAACTGAGTAAACAATTGAGCCATTTTTCTTAAAATGAAGCACTTTGCTAAGAGATGAGTTCACTACATGCATTTCTGTGATGCTCACAACTAACCTTCACTCTTCACATTTTATTTTCTGAATTGGTCAAACCAAATGGAATAGTCTTCAGAGTACCAAATTTACTAGAATTCCAAGTTTTCAAAAATATATCTATACTAGAACATATGCATCTTTCTGACAGCAAATACAATTTCAGAGGCCACTTCTGGGAGATACCATTTTTCATACACATGTTTCAGACAATATTAGTAGAGCTTTGCTTCTAAAATTCAAGAGGAGGAGAACATTAAACTATATTAAATGGTCAGTGTAAATGCCCTTTGGCTGTGTCCATATTTGTTTCTAAGTGAGGTTATTTAATTGAAAAGAGCATATAATGTTCTCTTGTCTGTATTTAGTTTAAAGAAAACTGATTGATTGCTTTTAGAATCCATTTTCCTTTTAAAAAAATCACATCATAAAAGAATGTTTCCTTTATTTTGACTAGCCTTTCTATTCCCATAGCCTTAGAGCCCTTATGTGTGGATGTTATAATGGGTTAAAATACCATGTATTCTTTTTAATCTATATGATGATGCATATGCATTTTCCCTACTGAGTCTTAAGAGCTGCTTCAATTTGAGCTGTGTAGTAAGTTTGCATTTTCATTTTCTCTGATTTAACTGATGTCTATAAATAAAGGCCGAAACTTACTTTAATAATAAAAACCCCATTATCACTGTGTGGTGGAGATAACATATTATCATTACTGCCATTAACAACTGCTGATTAATAGTATGTATTTTCTCCTTCATCCCAGTGCAACCTGCATTTAAAGCAAAGGACTGAAGTGTATATATATATGTATATATATATATATATATACACACACACGCACACAGTCTTTTAAGCTTATTCTCTCAATGTTTTGTTCAAAAGGAAAATAATTGTTAAAAGATCCTGAAAGCACATTGTTTGGGTCAAAGTCAGTATTACAAGGTAGCAAACTGTGCTCCTTGAAGTACACTTGTGATTTGCTGAGAATTTTAGAGAAGCTGGTCCTTCAGCCTGCATCAGCTGTAGGTACACTACCCAGTGGAGGAGAGAGGTTACTGTAGCTAGCTCCCCACTCAAGCAAATTTATAGATACGCACGTAAGTGACAGAAAAACCATTATAGGGTTGACCTTGAATCTTTTGTACTTCATTTGGAAACAAAGGTGAGGCAATCATAGGTTTATATATTTAACTACTATCATTTAGTTATGATGGACCCACAACGGATGGGACACAGGAAGAATGCATATTTGAGAAAAGTATGACATATGTATGACCTTGGACTTGACCCCACCCTTCCTGGATATAGTTCTCTGCCCCATTTATTTGGAATCGAAAAAGGAAAAAAAGGAAACCTGTGCATCTCAACTTGACACATGGCATATATGTGCCCATATATGTAAAAATTAAATAAGTAAAGAAGGAAATGCACTTTTAAAATGAAGCATTTGCTTTGTATTCACATTTCACCACCATCACCCATCTCCCCAACCAGTATAAAATTTCACTGCTGGCTTTCTCCTCCCCACCCAAGTGTTCAAAAATAATTTGGATATCTCCTTGTTTGGCACCCTGTACTCAGTTTTGAATTTACTTTAGTTTCATGATTCTGTAATTCAGTAGTTATGATCGTCATCCTTTGTGTGTGGGTGTGTGTGTTTATACTTTGTTGCCTTTCAAAGAGATTTTTAACTGATTATTTCATGTGATTAATTTGCATATGTAGCAGTTACTTGCACCTTAATGATTTGAAGATGTGAAATCAGCACTCATGAGACCCGTGTCTTCCCATGTACTTTGTCAACCTCTGGATCTGTAGTGGCATTTGTGGATTTGTTCTTATTGCTCAGTTAGACAGACTTCCCACAGGTGTAGAAAGCTTTCTTCTTTGTTCTTTTAAGATTTGTTTATTTATTTCAGAGAGAGACTGAGAGAGCATACGCACGCAGAGAGGGAGAGGGAGAGTCTCAGGCAGACTCCTCACTGAGCAGGGAGCCCATTGTGGGGCTCAATCCCACGACCCAGAGATCATGACCTGAGCCAAAACCAAGAGTTGGATGCTTAACTGATTGAGCCACCCAGGCACCCCTAGAAAGCTTTCTTCATGACAGTTTTCTTTTATGAACAAAAATTAAACTAATTATGAAACCAGCAAGTGGACAGTTAAAAAGGTGTGTGTTATAGATGTTTTTATAGAGCTAGACTTAACTGAGCATCTCACTGCAAATTAGTTCCCTTTTAGATCCTGCACCTCACAATCCCTGGCTAATATGACCCTAGTTTAGTCTTTAGACCTTAAATTTAGTTTATCCAATCTCTGCATTTATTATTAATTCCCCAGGGAACTGTCTGTCCCTCTGGGTGTTCGAGCAGTTGGCTTAATCAGTTTATATGTTAAGTTCACTTCACCTCACTACTTAGGAACTATTTAGTTTCTACCTCACTTCTCAGTTCTTCAGGAAGAAATAGCCTTTTTTCCCTACACGGTAGCCGAACACAGAATGGTCACTTGATAACTTCATCTCAGGTCATTCTCTCCTCCCTTCTACACTTAGAAAATATTTTTGCCTTGGCACCTGTCCTCTACCTCCCCAACATTTCATTGTTGAACATCACACCTCCCATCTGGAATTTCTTTTAACTGAAAGAAATTTGTCATTTTTCATCTAACTTCATCTGCAGATTAGGTCATAAATGGTCAGTGGAATGAGAGAATAAACTTAAAGTAACCTTTCAGCTAAATATTTTTATGAACTCATCAAGCAAGGGTTTGGGGAAGCCGTATAAAGTGGTTTTTCTTGGAGGTCAACTTTAGGATTTTTAATATGGTTATAAAGCAGTGTTTTATAAAGTGGTTGGCTTTTGTAGAAATGCTGTTTTGAACTTTTACTTGAGGAAATGGCTAGCAGCATTTTCCCCCCAGAAGTACAGTGAAATGGACGGACAGTACACAGACTGCCCTCTTCCTCAGAGTAGAACTGCCCAACATGACAAGGGACCACCTTAATTTTATTTCTTACCCATTTGAAGATTTAGGAAGCAAACTCAGGAGACATTAGACATCCCTTATAATTTAATTCAACTCAATAAATGTGTATCGAGCTACCATTTCTTTTCAAACTCTGACTTTGGTGTTATGGGAAGGAGCTTCATGGTAGAAGGGTTACAAAAATAACCAAGGTTCCATTTCTGCCCTCAGACAAATTTGGAATAGATAAATCATTTGTGTAGCTGAACATTCACAGCTGACCATTGAGTTTGCTTCACAGCTGTTTGCCCATAGTTTTACCACTGTGCATAAGTTTGTCTCTAAAGGTAGGCTTTGGTGGTCATAAAATGAGCATTATAACCTATAGCGCTGACCTAAGCACCTGGGATTTGGCACTTATTAAGATCATTTGTTGTCCATAAAGAATTCTCAGCCTCCTCTACTATGGAGCCAGTTACTTGCTGCTGGTTTACTGAAACAAGTTTAATAAATCAACAGAACAATGACTAACAACCCAGTACTGCCAGATGTAAAAATAAAGATGCTGTTGTCATCTGCAAAGGGTATAGTTGAATAGGTAGTTAGCTCCCCGGGTGGTCTCCCATGGTTAAATCTGGTCCCTGCTAGAGCAGTTTTTGATAGCTGAAAAATGCTGTTGGGACAAAGGGAGTCTGAGCTGACCATCCATCATCCCGTCTGCTATTCCTAAGGTCAGTTGCCCTCAACGGACCACCCAGGGAGAGCAAACTTGGTCTCCAGTGCCCACCCAAGCCACCAGTTGCTGACCCCTAAGTGATTATTACTTGTTTATGTTTAATTTCAGTCTGAAGGTTGAACTGACTGCATTAGTGTCGGGGATATAATTTTCCCAAAGAAACAGTTCTGTCCAATGGCTTCCTGGATAACAGCAGTCCTGAAACCAAGCATTTATGTCCGTGAACAATAAAGAAAGTCTAGGTCTTGAGTTGGTGACCTCGTTTCTATTGTTAACTCTCCTGTCAAGGGCCTATCCTCCTTGAAGTTATTTTAAAACCTGATCTCACAGCAATAGATTCGGTTTCACATATGAACTGGTGGGCTACTTCTAAAGGAAAATAATTTTTGCTAGCAAGAGAAAAGCACTAAAAACAAAAAACACATATCTATGATTTAGGTGGCTCCATCCATTACTAGTCATCAAAGTCTTGTTTAGGTAATAATCCTGTCTTCTCTGATAAAAGACAAAACCTTTTTGTTCAGTCTTAGTATAAGGCAGCCAATAAGCAGGAAGAGGTCCTATTGTGAATTACAGTCCTTATGTCATTCTATTATTTTTGATTATTTAAAGTGACCAAATGATCCTTGGTCAAGTAGATATCTTTTGCTACCAATTTTGTTTTTATTTATTTATGTATTTTTATATAATTTCCCTCCCCCATTTGTTACCAAGCTCAGATAATACCTTCTTTCACCAGCCCAGTCTAAACAAATTACCACCCCTGTGAACACTTTTAGTGCCCTGTCCTTTGTCTTAATAACACAGTTTTTGTATTAATGTATTTATTCTTTCAATGTCTGATCCCTACTGCTAGATTATAAGCTCCAAGAAGACAAGGATCCTGGTATATACACCAGCACCAGTCATTTAGTATATATTCAATTTCTGTTGTTCGAATGAGTGATTGCAGCAACCCAAGAGGTCTGGGTGTTGACTTACTATAGAGAGGAGATTTTATTTTATTTATTTACATATATATTTTTACTCTTTGACTCACTTCACACATTTCTCCACCCCCCCCCCACCCAATTAACTCAAATGGATTAAAGACTTGAACATAAGACATGAAACCATAAACTTCCTAGAAGAAAACATAGGTGGTAAGCTCCTTAATTTAGGTCTTGGTGATGATTTTTTTAATCTCACACCAAAAGCAAAAATAAGTGGGGCTATATCAAAATAAAAAGCTTCTGTACAACAAAGGAAACCATCAAAAAAAAGAAAAGAAAAGGTAACCTACTGAATGGGAGAAAATGTTTGCAAATCATATATCTGATAAGGGGTTAATATTGAGAATATATAAAGTACTTCTACAACTCAATAGCAAAAGCACCCCCAAACAATACAATTAGAAAACTGGCAGAGGACCAGAATACACATTTTTCCAAAGAAGATATGCACATGGCCAACAGGTACATGAAAAGATGCTCAACATTACTAATCATGAGGGAAATGCAGATGATACCCATCATGAGATACCGCCTCACCCCTGTTAGAATAGCTATTATCAACGAGACAAAAAATAAGTGCTGGCAAGGTTGTGGAGAATAGGGAACTTTTGTGCACTGTGGGTGACAATGTAAATTGGTGGAGCCACTACAAAAAACAGTATGAAGATTCCCCCCCAAAACTAAAAGTAGAACTACCCTAAGATCCATAATTCCACTTCTGGATATTTATCTGAAGAAAACAAAAACACCAATTCAAAAAAATACATGCACTCTTGTGTTCTTTAAAGCATTTTTACAGTAACCAAAATATAGAAATAACCTAAGTGTCCATCGATAGATGAATGGGTAAAGAAACTGTGAGATATATATATATATATATATATATACACACACATACACACAATGGAATATTACTCAGCCATAAAAATGAATGAAATCTTGCCATTCGTGACAGCATGGATGGACCTTAAGAGCATTATGCTAAGAGCATTATGCTAAGTGTCTGTCAGACAGAGAAAGACAAATACCATATGACCTTGCTTATGTGTAGAATCTAAAAACAAAAACAAATACAACCCCCCCCCCCCCAAAATTCTAAGCACATAGATACAGAGAACAGAATTGGTAATTGCCAGAGGTTGGGGCTGGGTGGGTGGGGGTGGGTAAAATTGGGTGAGGGTGGTCACAAGGTACAGATTTCTAGTTATAAATAAGTCATGAGGATATAACATACAGCATGATGACTATAGTAATAACAATGTATTGCATGTTCAAAAGTTGCTAAGAAAGTAGATCTTAAATGTTCTCATCACAAGAAAAAAATTGGGGGACTATGTATGGTGACAATGTTAACAAGACTTCTTTTGGTGATTATTTTGTAATAGATAAAAATAGTGAATTATTATATGTACACCTGAAACTAATATAATGTTATATGTCAATTATACTTTAATAAAATAAGTTCTAATTATAAAGCATTTACTATGACAATGTTTCTCAATAATGTCAGATTTAATAACCCTTTTTATTACAAATAATCTCTAATGCTCCCTTTAATAGCCTATTTTGTTTATCTATTGCAGTGAAATAAAGCATCCCAAACAGCAGTCAACCAATCAGTCAATCAATAAAATTAACAGTAAGGAATGTCTTATTATTAAGGAGTCAAGGATTTATAAATGAGATGTTTTGATGCTAGAGAAAAGTTTGTTTCCTTAAGTATGTTAAGTATGTTCTGTGTAATCTTACTTCAGTATTTTTTTACTCAGCAAATTCTTTTTCTTCGATAATGCAAAAGTAAATTTTAGATAAGCCCACATCTATGTTCTGTACAAATGGTGTTTGACATGACTTTTAGCTGTTTGTGCACAGAGACTTTATTAGCATTGTGAATAATAATCAGAGCAGTCTTTCAACCAACAAGTCCTTCCTTGTGTGTGTATTTGCTGGCAACATTTTTTTAAGATTTTATTTTATTTATTTTAGAGAGAGAGTGTGTTTGAGCTTGGGGGGAGGGGCAGAGGGAGAGGAAGAGGGGAAGCAGACTCCCCGCTGAACAGGAAGGCTGGTTGCAGTGGGGAGGCTGGTTGCAGGGCTCTTCTCAGGACCCAGAGATCATGACCTGAGTGGAAACCAAGAGTCAAGAGTCAGACACGTAGACTGAGCCACACAGGCGCCCCACTCAACTTTTTTTTTTTCTTTAATTGTATAAACCAACCTTAGTGATCATAGGTGCTAACATGGTACTGGGTTTTGTAATGATGAAGTAACAGTGATGATGGGGTTTTGTTGTTTGTTTCCTTGCTTGTTTTGCTTATTCATTTTTTTAGCTCACGGGAAAATGTACTCTTAAATACTAATTTGGCAGTCCTCCATTCCTGTCCAACCCCCTGCAGTCGACCTCCTTAACATTCTCTACTACCCTGTAGTACAGAATCATTCACGTAGCAGCTATGTGTTGCTTATTTTAAATGAGTCAGTTAGTAAATGTGTTGTGTTCTGGAGTACAGGAAGGCAGGATCTTCCCGAACTAGAATTCCTCTCTGACTATACATCAGACTCCTTTTGAGCTTACGGTAATGTTTTGCAGGTTTTACTTTGAGACTAAATTTCTTTTATTTTAGACTGTATGAAACCGTAGTAGCCCTAATGTTAAGCAGTACCCTGCTGTCTGGTGAGGATTTACTTCATTTTCAAGGTTCCTGATAGTAATTCTAGGGATAATTAATACACTTAAAAAATAAGTGTGTGTCAATCCAGCGACAGTCCCTATATCTTACTCTGGGTTCCCAGAATGTTGCTCAGTACAAGGAGGCAAAATCAAATAAGAGTAGGAAACTCTTTACCTGGTAATTAGAAAGACAAGTTAAATTCATGAGTCAATTAGGAAGCCATAGATCATAGTAATCTCATATGGCATTGAATTTAAAACTAACAGAGTACTTAATCAGATGTGAAATGATTACCTGACTGAAATTGAGGAGGAAAGAGAGGTGATTGGGTGGGCACAATGAGCATATTCTTGGAGACAGGGGAAGTATTGGAAGGGTAGAAGAGAAAGAATAAGGCATTTTAGATGGAATGATCAAGATGGTAAAGAGATTGTTCAACGTGGAAAACAGGAGAGTGATAAGTAAAATCATCTAGATAAGAAGAGGCCAAGGAAAACTGCTGTCACTTTCTTTTCTGCTATTGCACTGAAGTGATGTTTATTTGGAATTTTTCTATCAAGCAACAAGAGCAGTGATAGAGCTGAGGTGGTGATGGTGATATTAGGAATGCCGAACAGTTATTGAGCTTTTAGTATATGCCAGCCTCTTGCATTTTTGGTGGGGTATTTTACCTGCAGGCATTGTTATTATCATCTACTTCACAACCAAGGAAAGGAGGCTTAGAAGAGGTTCGTAATTTACTCAAGACCACAGAGCTAGTATGTTATAAAGCCAGAATTTGAACCCAGGCAGTTTTACAGCATAGTCCACATTCTTAAATACTTCCCTGTTGTATCCCTCTGGCCAATAAATATCTGCAGAGTGGCAGTTCAGAGGCACCATCCTATGTTTTTAGTAAGGACATTGATAACTGGAGTCCATCCAAAGGATAATTGGGATGATAAAGAATCCTTGAATCCCTGTGAAGAGAAAACAGCCATCAAGAAGATAATCAAGTTTGTGCGAAAAAGTGATAAATTTGGCCTTCTATCCAGTTTTGTTTGCTTCTTCTTTGGTCCCAGTGGGCTGAGTTCCCTCACCATTATATATTATAAAGATTGGGGAATTATGTAGAAATATTTCGGCAGATTGCACGATTATCCCAAATGGGTGGGACTGTGTTTACCAGTGACAAAAGAGTTCCTAAGAGATGTCATTCAGTGGTCTTTTTTGAATGAGATAACATTTGCTTTTATATTCCACTCAAGCAATTCTTGAAGATTGAGTACAGAGGAAACAAAATCATGGTATCTATCCATTTCTGTAGTTGATTGTGAGCCAAACACCTGAGATCCTTTAGAGCCTTCAAGAAGTGAGAGAAGAGGAGGAGGGGCTGGTATATGGTTAGAATTAGTTTTAGTCTGCTATTGACCAAGACCTAAACGATAGAAATGCAGCATTTCATCTGTTCTAGAATCTCAACTATTACAAGATATACCACTGTTTTAATAGCAGTGTTTCAGGGGCAAAACACCTTCAGTACAGGAGGATATCCATTCTAAGATGGATTCTGATGTCAGAAATGTTAAAACATCTAAAGGATTCTATCTTAGAATAGAGGGAATAAGAAGGAAGTTCCACCTCAGTCTTTACAAAATCTTGTGGTGCATGAGGGACATTTTAGCAAAGGCAATTTATTTTGTGGGTATTTGGACTTCAAGAGGTGAAGAGGAGATGTGGAAGGCAATCAAAGGGTGGGCGTAGAAAAGGACAAGATGAAGTTAGTGGATATAAGGAAGAGGGAATTCTAGTATGTGGAGTTGGGTATTCTACCAATTCAGCCTAACCTTTGAAGGAGCCTGTGTGAAATCCTTCCTCAGGCTACACCTGTTAACCATCCTCAAATAAGACCCAGTCAGCCTTGGCAGCCCAGCCCAAGGAAACCTACCTTCTTCAGCCTAATCAATCTGTCTTCATAGACAGTGGCCACATCACCCTCCCTCCCATTTTCAGTTCCAAAGGCTTCAGCCTGATGTCATGGGTGTCCTCATGAACTTCTGACTTTTGACCATCCCTCTTGTTACAGATAAAGAAGCTTATTCAGTGTAAACACTACAGATGCTTTATGTTTTAGCTACCCTCCCTTTAATAAGATGTGCAGACAATAAAAAGTACATGGATATCCTTAGATATCATTCTAAGTAAGTGAGGAAGTAGCTGTTAAATGGGGGTTTTAGCATTTATAAGGAGATATTCTTAGTTGAGCTATACCTTTGAAATCTTTTTCTCATTCTCTAGATCAAGGTCACCCTGGATTACAAAATGAGTAGAGACTAACTATGACCTTTTGGCCACCAGTTTGCTCTATCCCCACATGTCAACCCAATGCTAGACACATTGTAGGAGTTTAGTAAATTTCTGTTGAATGCTCTTTCCTCAAATATCCCTGGAATACTTCATTGTTCTTAAGGCTATTTTAAATTAAAAAAAAATAAGTTTTGAAGCTTAGTCTCTGAGAGTCAGGTGGAGATGACAGACACTCCTGTTTTGCATGTACTTGCCTCATTTGAGTAAACTTCTCCCTACCTCGGAGAAATGTACATACATTTAAGCTGATTAATGTGCAAATCTTCATTGCTTTAATTCTAAGAATTGGAAATGCTTCTTATTGAAATATTCAGCTCCTAAACATAACCCAGAAGAGGCTTTTTTTAAAAGCCCATTTTAATTATTCTTCAGTCCTACTTGTGCCAAAAGATGCAATTCCGTTCTGACAGTGTCTCTGTACCCTAATTAAACTCTTACAATTGGCAACTCTTTTTCTCAATCTTCATTTATCCATGAAAGCCAAATTTGACATAGATATGTGGTGGTGGGTGACCAAACATTGACTTTCTGATCCCCATTATTTTCCATGTTGCTTTATCATCTGTTTTAGCACCATAGAGTTTACAGAAACGTGTCACAGTGGAATGAGAGCCTGGTGTTGGTGGTGGCCACCACGACTGGCACACGTTACTCGAGTATACATTGAGTGCGTTTGTGCAGGAACACTTCTCTGGGGTCTGGGGTTTCCAAAACAGACCATGCAGTTGAGGCCATGACAGAAGAAGAGACGTTTCCAAGGGCCCATACCTATATTGGGGCAGAGTAAAGACCCAGATCTGCCTCCAGACTACTGGTGAAATGTTTTATGTGCTTTTTTCTTTGGGAGGATTGTTTGGGAAAATATAAAAAGACCTCCTTTAAGCATGAGCTTGGGGTCACGTTGTACTATAGTAGTGAAGTCTGAGGTACCCTCAAGGTAGAGCATAGTGGGTCTCTGAGTGTAGGCCGTGTTGGGGCTTTATGATCAAGTAGAGCTGGGTTGAAACTCTAGCTCAGACGTCAAGCAACCACAGGACCTTGGGCAAGGTAGTGACCTCCAGGTCCACCAACGTCAACACCTTCTGAACTGTGCCCAGGATGAAAAGACCTGATACCTATGAGGTGTAATACCCCACACAGTGTCGTGCCTTTAACAGAAAGTTAACTTACGTGTTTATCGCAGTTATGGTTATTGACAAACCCATAGGTGTCTGAAGATAAAACCAGGCTTACTGCAGTGGATCAAAAGCAGTAAGAAGCCTTGTTTCTTATTAATCTCCAGCTGGAACACACAACAGGCCTGTGTATGTGTATGTGTGGCTATTTCTGTGATTGTTTGGTTTTTACTCTGTCATCCTGCCTACAGGAGGGTTGTTTTTGGAAATATAAAAAGAGCCTTTTATGTATCTAGGTCATGTTGTAACACAGTAGCAGACTGGGTGATACCTCTGTGGCTTCCCCCATGGAACAGTTGAAGGCACAGTGGTGCCCTGCCTCCACAGAGGTGGCAATTAACCAGGAATGGGGACTCCAGGCAGAGAGGTGTGAGAGCAGGAGAGATAATTCCCTGGAAGCAGGGTTTGGGGGCTTCACGGTTCAAAGTCTGCCACCATCTCGACCTCCAGGGCTCCTTGCTATACTGTGGATAGGAATGGAGGGCTCTTGTGGTTCACTGTTGGCACTAACCGTATTTAGATCAGAGTATCAGAGGAGAGTAACGTTGACTGTCACATGGAAGAGGAATTTGCCTCACTTTTCATCAAAGCAGCTCAGTTTAAAAGCTTTTGTAGCAGAATAAAGCTTTTTTAGTGGGACAGACCTGTGTTGAAACCCAGTATGACCATTGACTAGCTGCTGATTCTTGCAAGTCGCTTCAAGAATCAGTTCTCCTGTCTGTAAAAATAGTGTAATAAATAATAAATAAATCATATCTCATAGGAGTTTGGTAAAGATCAAAGAATTTCTTTATTAAGTAAACAGTGTCTAGCAATAATGCTAACAATTACTGAGTACTTACCTTACCAGGTATGAGACTTAGTGTTTTACCTGAATTATCACGTTTAATCCTGACCCCAACCCTGTGAGATAGGTACTATTATTATCCCCATTTTACAGACGAAGAAAGTGAGGCCCACAGAAGTTACCTAATTCACATAACTACTAACTGATGGGACCAGTACTTGTGGGTCAGGGGTCCAAATCAGATTCTCATGAGTGGAATTTTTATCTCCTCCAAGTCAGGATTATGTGTTATGTATCTTTGTATCTTGCCTCCTCTTTTTGACCTCAGGAACCAAAACAGCATTTTGTTGTATATTGAATGAGGCCCCTCAATAAAAGGATCAAAGAATAATTTTGAAACAGGGGCGCCTGGGTGGCTCAGTCGTTAAGCGTCTGCCTTCAGCTCAGGTCATGATCCCAGGGTCCTGGGATCGAGCCCCACGTCGGGCTCCCTGCTCCGCGGGAAGCCTGCTTCTCCCTCCCCCACTCCCCCTGCTTGTGTTCCCTCTCTCGCTGTGTCTCTCTCTGTCAAATAAATAAATAAATAAAATAAAATCTTTAAAAAAAAAAAAAAAAAAAGAATAATTTTGAAACAATTATAGCCTTGACAATGTAATGGGCCACCATGCAAAGGAGGAAATTCCTTGTCTTGGAAAAGGTCCAGGCTATAGCTGGCTGACCTCTCAGGTCCTGTCCAGCTCTAATGGTTCATTTATGATTCATTCATCTCCTCAGCATGTCCACGTTACATAAGGCACCTCCCTCTGCTGGAGGAGGGGAAAGAGAACATGTCTGTGGGTTATGTGTTAAATTGTTCAGTCTTAAAGTTCAATCTCCTACACGGGATCCTACCAGCTATTATTGTCTAAGCTTTGCTAAAGAAGCAAATTTTCATTTCTACTCCCATTTTTAGCTTTGAGAAGCTAGTTCAGTTCCTTGTTAAAAAGTATTATAAGCATGATGTAGCATCATTATTAAGAAATGTATTATGCAGTATGAATGTAGTGCTAGATGAATTTATGTGAATTATTCCATGTTTGAGGAGGAACCATTTGGTATTTGTTCTGAATAAAATTGTTTAAGGGAAGGAAATTGCAAATGTACAGTTCTTCCACCCCTTTTCAAAACTTTTGGCATTGTCTGGGCAGCTAGCAAGGGTGATTGCCCTGAAAATAAGATGACTGTAGCACTTTCTAGGTATTCTAGATCTTTAATTATTTCTAAAATCATTGCCAAATGAAACATTTATGGAAAAGCTTACAATTAAACCAGGTATGTTGAAAATTTATGCTTACATTGGTGAAACATCAAAATTTTATGGTAGTACTATTTTTTTTTCTGGAGACAAGAATTCTCTTTTCCCCAATTTTTCATGACTCATCCTTTCTCAACTCATCTTTCTTACCCTTTGAAACTTCCTCTTCAGAGAATCAAAAAAGCTTTCTTCATCATTTTTTTCCTTCCAATTCACAAGATCTCCACTTTTAAGTGGAAGAAATAATGTTAGTTTTTCCACAGGAATTGATTATAAATTCCTTCTCTGTGCTGAATTACACTGGCCTCTAGTGGATACCTGTCACAATTATGTTTCATATTGATCTTGCCTTAACTCACTTACTGTAACACTGTACTGTATATTTTAATCATTTTTGAGAATCTATATTAAGCAGCACAATCAGAATTATCAGTTTTGGAGTAGATTTCATCATGCGATTGATTAAACTTTATGTCGATAGTCCCATACTTGTCAATGTTCTTGACAAATCTGGATGATTTGCTGGAATTTTGTAAGACGGAATTGTGATGTTAATGTCATAGTACTTGTCATTTAACACACACTGTACGTAAGACATTTGTAACAGCTGTTTAGAAAACAACCCAAGTACTCTTTTCAGATAAATAAGCTATTAATGGTATATCAAATTATCTTATATCCATAAAACAAAAAGTAGCTGACACGTTCCAAAACAACATCATCACGGTGGAGTTTTTCCTCATATAAAATTTAAGAAAATCATCCTCTTACTAAATATAAAGCCATGTCATTTCCTTGGACTTGCAGATCAGTAAGTATATTTCAATATGACACAGGATGACAGTTTTCATTCTAAGATGCAGTCAGTAAATGGTAAAATTATATCCGTATTTATTTGGTGATCTGCCATTAATTCAAGTGTTAAATATTTTCTATTGAAAACAACTCAGTTTCACCATATTTTTAATAAAGCTGCTTAAACCATTACTGAAGTCTACTCTTGACTACCAGTGAGCCAACAATCAAACCACTAATTATTTGATAAATGATGCTGGATCTTACTTGTAGGGTGGTTCTGCCTCAGGATCTCTCATGAGGTTGCAATAAAAAAAGTAAGCTGAGTTTACTGTCATCTGAAGACTTGATTGATTTAGGCAGGGGGATCCCCTTCCAACGTGGCTCACTTACATGGCCATTGGCAGGAGTCCTGATTTCCTTGCTATATAGAACCCTCCATCCGGCTGCTTGAGTGTCCTTATGGCAATGCCAGAAACCCCAGTGCTTTTTATAACCTGGTCTCAAAAGTTGCCTACTTCCACCATATTCTCTCATTTGAAGTGAATCACTCAGTCTAGCCTGCACTCAAGAGGAGGTAAAGCTCTACATGTTGAAGGAAGAATATTAAGGAATTTGTGGACAGATTTTATTTTTTTATTATGTTAATCACCATACATTACATCATTAGTTTTTGATGTAGTGTTCCATGATTCATTATTTGCATATAACACCCAGTGCTCCATGCAGAACATGCCCTCTTTAATACCCATCACCAGGCTAACCCATCCTCCCACCCCCCTCCCCTCTAGAACCCTCAGTTTGTTTTTCAGAGTCCATCGTCTCTCATGGTTCATCTCCCCCTCCGATTACCCCCCTTCATTCTTCCCCTCCTGCTATCTTCTTCTTCTTCTTTTTTTTTTAACATATGATGTATTATTTGTTTCAGAGGTACAGATCTGTGATTCAACAGTCTTGCACAATTCACAGTGCTCACCATAGTACATACCCTCCCCAATGTCTATCACCCAGCCATCCCATCCCTCCCACCCCCTACCACTCCAGCAACCCTCAGTTTGTTTCCTGAGATTAAGAATTCCTCATATCAGTGAGGTCATATGACACATGTCTTTCTCTGATTGACTTATTTCGCTCAGTATAACACTCTCCAGTTCTATCCACGCCGTTGCAAATGGCAAGATCTCATTCCTTTTGATGGCTGCATAATATTCCATTATATATATATATATATATATCACATCTTCTTTATCCATTCTTCTGTCGATGGACATCTTGGCTCTTTCCACAGTTTGGCTATTGTGGACATTGCTGCTATAAACATCGGGGTGCACGTACCCCTTCGGGTCCCTACATTTGTATCTTTGGGGTAAATACCCAGCAGTGCAATTGCTGGATTGTATGATAGCCCTATTTTCAACTTTTTGAGGAACCTCCATACTGTTTTCCAGAGTGGCTGCACCAGCTTGCATTCCCCCCAACAGTGTAGGAGGGTTCCCCTTTCTCTGCATCCCTGCCAACATCTATTGTTTCCTGACTTGTTAATTTTAGCCATTCTGACTGGTGTGAGGTGATATCTCATTGAGGTTTTGATTTGGATTTCCCTGATGCTGAGCAATGTTGAGCACTTTTTCATGTGTCTGTTGGCCATTTGGATGACTTCTTTGGAAAAATGTCTGTTCATGTCTTCTGCCCATTTCTTGATTGGATCATTTGTTCTTTGGGTGTTGAGTTTAAGAAGTTCTTTATAGATTTTGGATGCTAGCCCTTTATCTGATATGTCATTTGCAAATATCTTCTCCCATTCTGTCAGTTGTCTTTTGGTCTTGTTGACTGTTTCCTTTGCTGTGCAAAAGCTTTTTATCTTGATGAGGTCCCAATAGTTCATTTTTGCCCTTGCTTCCCTTGCCTTTGGCGATGTTTCTAGGAAGAAGTTGCTGCGGCTGAGGTCGAAGAGGTTGCTGCCTGTGTTCTCCTTTAGGATTTTGATGGATTCCTGTCTCACATTTAGGTCTTTCAACCATTTTGAGTCTATTTTTGTGTGTGGTGTAAGGAAATGTGTGGACAGATTTTAAAGCCACCACAGAAGATAATCTTCATGGAAGGATTTGGCCCTTCAGGTTGGATTGGTTTATGTAGAATAGGTGTTTCAGGCTATAGCCAAGGACTTGAGCCAAGATGTCACGTCACATTGGGGTGACAGAGGTCCTGTGGGGAAGGAATGTAGGGCAGGGAGTATGACATAGTAGCTTTGGAGCCCTGGGATCTGCCACTCTCCAGATGTATGATCTTGGGGACACCTCCTAACATCCCTGTGCTGAGTACCACCGTAAAAGAGGGAAAACCATCACTTTCCTCATAGGATCATAGTGAGATAGAAGTAAGTTAGCCCATCTAAAACACTTAGAAAACCACTTGGCATCTTAAAAAGTGATCAATAAGTATTGACCACTACTTCTGGCATTAGCAGTATTGTCACCATATGTGGATTCACACTCTAACTCTTCATTCTGCTCTCCTTAGCCTACGAAATCCTGCTGGGATATCCTCTTCAAACTTGCTTAGTTTTTTCTCCCTCTAGAGCTTTATTCTACATCCCTCCATTCGCACATGCAACAGTTGTCCCCCAGAGTATTCCTGAACATGCAGAGATGTTAAAATCCCTTGGGAGAGAGGGAGCATCAGAAAGCTGCCGAGAGGGTGCCCACCCCAGCAGGAAGGAAGCGTGAGGGTTTGGGGGGGCCCTCCCAGCACGCTGGCATGCCTGGCTGCTGAGCCGGTTCCAGTGGCGAAGCACTGGGGACAGATGCAGTTCTCACAGACGTTTTGTCTAGGAAGTTCAGTGTCTTCAGAAATCCAGACTCGTGGCCGTGGAAAATGCAAAGGTCTGAGCACACTAGGCCTGCACTCCCATGGCAACCGTCCGCTGGGTTATGTAGCAGCAAAGGCTTGTCTTCTCCAGGAAGTCAAAATCTCTGGTCTTAATCCAGGCCCTCCTGACTCATTTCTTCACCTCCGTGGCCCTGGAGGGCGTTGAGTTTGCAACCCCTCTCTCCAGTTAGAGGCTGGCACTCTGAAGTTTAGTCTCGCGGTATAAGCTTCCTTAGGAAGGACCGCCACCTTCATGATACGCCATGCCTCTGTCACAACAGCCACTGAGAACTGCAGCATGAAACCGCACAGGAATTCCTGTTCACAGACCCGACTGGGCAGAGATTCTTGTCTTACCAGCTAGCTGATGAGAACTTTGGAGGGCAGCTAGATGACATGGTGTGGAAGGAAACTTGACAGGTCACATGTGTGGCGGGAGTGGACATTATGAGAGGTGTTACCTAGTCAAGGCATACAGGTAATGGGAGTTGACCTGAGCTAGTCCTGAGCAACTCAGAAGACTATTCCAAGGTTTCTAGAGTGAAAACTTGGACATGATGTTCAGGATGATCTTAAGAAGAAGCAAAAAGCGATCACTTCAAGGCTTTTACAAAAATGCATCTGTGACTCCCAGGAGCTTCTACTTTGGTAGGATATGAACAGGCTTTAAATAGATACAAGAGTACCTTTTAGATTTAGCACATAGGAAAATGCACATTCATGAAATAAATCCAAACTGAGGGATATGGGGGGACGGATGGGCTTCTGCAAACAAAGGGATTTTTATTTTTATCCAGGTGTTTCAGAGTATAAAGGGCAGGTATGTGTTTAGGGAAAAGAGGAGGAGGCTCTAACATGCCAGGAAAGCAAATACTTCTCTGAATTATATGGATTCCAGAAGTAGGTGTGCATGTGGGGCCCTACCAGGTGATGCTCACTTCCCAGCAAAGCTATAGAGATCTTATGTAGTTCAAGAGCTTCTCTTCCCTTGCCTACATTTTTTTCTTGGTTGTTAAGCCACCCTGTACATATTCCCTTGGGGTACATTTTATTGTTGACTATTAACAGCTCAATGACACCGTTTATTTACTTGATAAAGCAGAATAAATGTAACTTTTGAGATAAATGTGAGGTCACTGCTTACAACTGGGTCAGTATAGTATCATGGAAGTTAAACATCATCTTTTGCTAGGACTATAGACCTACATTTTTACTTATTAACCATCTTTTCAGGTTTGTCTTCATGTTACTTGTATTCTGCTTTTAGACAGACTGGGAGGCCACATGGGGATTTAGACTTATTGAGCCTATCTTTCATTATGCTGAAAATAAGATTTGCAAGTCACCTTCTAGATGGTCCTTCCTTAGTTTTCGTTTGCAGCTAATAAACCAAATGGAGCCATTTCAGTGCTGAGAAGCTCGTTTTCACCTAACAAACTATCATTTGTCATTTATAATGGACAGGACCCAAGGTAATAAAGCATTTGGCTTGTTTTCCTCTTTCTGCCTTTACCTAGGGTGTAGATCCAGACAGTTAATGAGCAATAATTTCAGATTCTTAGGTGTTAGCCATCTCCCAAAAAGAACCAGAGAAAGAAGTATTTGATAATACTCATTAAAATGGCTTGAGCTGACAGTGTTCACAATTTTTTTTTACTTTTATTTCATTATTTAACTCAGGACTGCTGGTATGTTATAGAGAAAGGAGAACTAAACAAACAATTAACCTTCCAGTTCTAGAAGGTTCAGATGAATGGACTTTCTCAAATTCAAGCTGGGCTGGTCAAAATAGGATGTTGTTATCAGTCTCATTAGGAAATGATGATTCACTCAACTCATGGTATATGGAGGAGAATTTATTTGCAAAGAAATGCATAGTGAAGGTGTGGGTAGGGAGTATAGGAACCATAAGAGAAAGTGCAGGAATTGGGAGCTAGCAGCCTGGGACCACTTAGATCCCTAAACCAAAAGGAAGAGAGAACGGGGTGGTCACTTAACTAGAATAAAATGTCTGTAATGAAGGCCTTCTTAAGATGATTGCATCTTAAGACCTTTTGTGGAAGGACACACTCACTCAAGACAGCCTCACTGGGAGGAACCTGGAGGAATGTGAACACCCGGACTGCAGGTCCATCTGCACCTGCAGAGGCTTCCCAGGTGCGAGACAGAGAAAGGAGCCCCTTCCTCTGGTCCCTAGAGTCAGCCTTCTAGGTTCCAGAGGAGCAAGGTGGAAAAGGGTGGGATGGGTCAGGAGAGGCACAGAGATCTGTAACACAGGTCCCAAATAACATCTTTTTGATAGTTGGTTGAACATGTGCCTCAAGGGATAGAATATTTGGGAATCCTTTTGTAAATAAAGTCTAACAACTTGAGAACTCCACTGAAGTCCACAAAAGGTTACCATGGGTGGGAGAGGGTGTGACCAGCCAGTGATTTAGACCACTTTGAGGTGAAAAGAGTTTTGTTACATTTCATTCCTAGTAGGCTGTGGGGAGTAATCTGCTCCAGACATGGTATTCTGACATTTGCTGAACCGCTAAATAAATGAATCAGACTTCCACACAACAGATTACAGCAAGGTCAGACAGTGATACCACAGTAATTTTAGAATATTGTGTATAGCTCAGGATATTTTTTGGTGACAGTGATATCGGATGCTGTTAGGAGTTGAAAAATGAATTCCGTAGATTCCTCTCCTCCTGATATTAAATACTACCGGGCATCAGTTCTGTCCAGGCAATTTAGAGGAACCCTAATTCAAATGGGATGTTGATCTTAAAATTACAGAGGTTTTAATGGGTAACTTTCTTGGAGGTTTTTTGTTTCGTTTTGTTTTGCTTGAGTTACCTGAATTTAAACTTTTGATGCTAAGAAATATTATCTTCAATGACTGTTTTGTATTTAAGATTCTGGGTGTGAAGTTTGAGGTTGAGGTCCTTTTACTGGGATGAAAAAAGAGTGGGAATTTAGAAAATAAACTGGAAGCAAATACAGAGAAAATTTTTGGCAGTAAACTGATTTTCACAAATATATTGGAAAGATCTGTTATGAGAAGAAACATATGTATGTGTTTTTAAAATGTGCTTTATTTTACGTAAAAATGGTAACAATTTTTATATAAAAATTTTAATATAAATTTTAGTACATAATAAATAGCTTGTAACTATTAAGATCTTAGTTGGAAGCTTATATTTTGACTTTTCCCAGTTACCTATTTATCTATTAGTGGTTTTGATATAAATTTTTGTCAATCCTTTGTAACTTCAGAAAACTAAATAATCAAATGGGTTTATCTGAACAGATGTATGAAGCGTCACAGAATCATTATATGCCACCTTCATCTTACACTAGACTTGTTATTTACAGAAGCAGTGGGTTTTGCTATTAACTAAATTTATCTTCATTTCTCTATGGCGTGAAGTGTGAATCTCTGTGGTCCTAAGTTTTGGCTCTGTCTGCTTAGCTAATTTTGTTTAATTGATGTCAGTCATGAATACAGGCAAAGAAATCACCCATGGAAGCATTTTCCCCCCTTTCTTGTAGGAACAGTTATCCTGTGAAGACTATTATGTTGCAACAATAGATAGATAGACATCTTGTTTATAGATTAATAAATGGCTCTTCTACCAAGTTGCCAATTTTATGGGTATTCTCTATATTAACTCTCTAACAAATGATGATGGAATATACATATTCACATTCATCAAGATGACATAAGTCTGAAATGATGGGACAAAATACTACTCAGAAAGAATGTGCCAATAAATATTCTTAATCTGCACCAATGTAGCTCCCATTACAAATAATATATAGATATTACATTATGAGCAATGAGTATCCTCCCTTGAAAGCAGTTATCTGTTAAGCTGGGAAAGCAGTTTTGTAACCAAAATGATTCTTAACAGTCAATTCTGATAGCTGATTTCTTAAGTGAGAATTGTATGCCTCTTTTTTTTTTTTTTTTAAGCCTTTTGATGCTTCCTGGTGAATGGGTAAGACCAAAATCTCCTTGCTCGTTTTCTTTTTTTTCTTTTAGTTTCAGATAGCTCTGTGGCCAAATTACACATCATAGAAGTTTTTGCAAGAGCTATTATGAACACATGACACTCAAAAAGAACCTTATATTTGCCATTCTAGGTATCCAAGTGGTTTTTGTAATCTTAACAATGGTTCTGATTCTCAGTTCAAAAGGATGTGAGAGATGTCTCTGCAAAGGATAAAAAACACGTCTGTGCTGTTCCCTCAAATATCTGTGTCCTTCAGTCCTTTTAACTTCTTGTCTCCTGTGCCTGCTTATAATGCCAGCCAATATTTCCATCTTTAGATTTTTTTTTTTCCTTTTCCTGTTTCCTGTTAATAGCTGACTTAACCCCAGCCACAGTGTTTACTAGCGAGTAGGGAACCATTTGTATTGACAAGGATCCTTGGACTGGCCTTGGCATTCATGGTTGGTGTTCTCAGTTACAAAAGCCTTCCAGTTTTGCAGACACTTACTTATAAAAATGATTCAAATAGTGACATGATTGGTATCTTTGGGGAGAAGGACCCTAGGTCCATGTGCCATTCAAACACTCAATACACCAACTCCTGAACTCACTGGCGATCAAACTTCCATCCTTTTGACTCTTGTAGAAAATGACTAAAATAGGATGTTGCAAATTAGGACACAGATTGTTTGCTAAAGCTCTCATAAGCTAGAATCCATACTGTTTCATCAGATGACTTTTTTCATAAAACATTACATAGGCCTAGAGCTTCCCAGGACACACACTGGAAAGCTTTCACTTTCTAACAGGCATTCATCTGGGGAGGAAGTATGGCCTTATAATTTCTATGGTGCAGTATTCATAGTATTTTTTCAACCTGTTAAAATAACCAAGGCACCTGGGTGGCTCAGTCAGTTAAGCATCTGACTCTTGATTTCAGCTCAGGTCATGATCTCAGGGTTTTGAGATGGAGCCCCACATCAGGCTCTGCACTGGGTGTGGAGCCTGCTTAAGATTCTCTCTCTCTCCCTCTCTTTCTGCCTGCCCCCCTCTCCCTCTCTCTCAAATAAATAAAATAAAATAAAATAAAATAACCAATTTTTATAATGGAAGATGCCTTTATCCTATCTAGTGCTGGATACTCTTTTTTTTTTTTTTTTTGGTTTTTATACACTTAAACATACATAATTATTGAAATTGTAATGATTATGCTAGATGTGAATTAGGTTTCCTTACTGTCTAATTTTTCTTTGTAAAGGAATGGCAATGTTGACATGCAGTTCTGATTATCAAAATTTGTGTTATATGACTCGAAGATTAGGGAGACAAACATAAAACACAACTGATGTGACTCTTTTCCCCCACTGCCATGACAGGCATTGTTTATAGGTGGCAGATCCCTCCCACTGAACCAGGTCATGGCCCTAATCTTATTCTCAACACAGTACTCCAAATAGCCCCACAGACTTACTGTACTTTCCAGTGACCATTCCATCACCTAATACTTAAAATCTGTATCAACAATTATGTCTCAAATGATATAATTCTCCATTAGAATTTTACTGATCATCGTTAGAAATAATTAATATTTCTATATTCTAATAATAATAACAGTGGCAAAGGGATAAATTTCAGCATGACGGAAATGATCAAGAGGACTTTTCAGTCTGCAGAGAGGGGTCTTGCAGAGACATCTATTCTATTTCAGGACAGACTCTAGGTTTTGAGGGCCAGGATCCACTCTTATAGCATCATCATCACTCTATAATCCCATCTAAGTAGGGATTGCAAACCACAAGCTCTGGACAATGCTTTTATCAGTAAACAGAAAACATTGGGTGGTGCAGAACCAAAACCCATTGGTCCACAAAACTCTAAAAGATATCTGACCTCTGATCCATTTTAATGGGGCACTGAGATTTGAAAGCAAGAAATATGTGGGCACTAGAATATAAGACTCAGAAATGTGCCCTTGAAATTTAGAATAGAAGCAAAGTAGAGTTGGGCTTTTGACTAATCATGGAAGTCACTGGTTATAGGGAGATAGCTAGTGGAAGGAGAAAGACCATGGACTTTGAAGTCAGACTAGCTTGGTCCAGTTTATAGCTCCATTGCTTCCCAGCTCTATGCCCTTTAACAAGTTATTTGAAGCTCTTTGAGCCTCAGCTTACTTCCTAGGGGAATTACTAGCACCTAGGAAAATGAACATGCAATGCATGTTATTCCTCCATACCATTTTACTTACTTTAGTGAGGAGAAGATTTCAGGATATAACTCGAGAAGGAATTCAGGAAGAAGAGAATAGATCAAGGACAAATTAGACACATTTCTCTCAGTTCATTCTGGCTGTTCTCAGACATCACGCCTAATGGAAACTTGGCTCTCCATCCAAATATTTTTCACCCACATGTGCTATTTCCATGCTATCAGTTTTGGAATAACTGACTGCAGAGTAGGAATAAAATGGTTAGGTTTATCTCAATTAATTAAAAATGCCAAAATGTTTGATAGGGAGGGTGATGTTTAAAATACTTCCTTTTGATTCTGAGATGATTCAAGCTGGATTGTGTGAACTCACAAAGAAATTAAGAGGGCAGAGTGAGAGGGTGAGTTCTTCAAGAAATACTCTTGTTCTCCTATCATTCCTAGAGATTTAGAGGGTGTGTCATTTGCTTCAACCCAGCGATCGTAGTGCTTAAATTCACACAAAAGAAAATAATTTCAAATTTCAAGAACAAACCAAAAGTAGAAAAGCAAGCCAGAGCAGCTCATCCCAGTTGAACTGAGCTGTCAGCTTATTTGTAAGTTTACAACAAAACCCAAGATTGAATTCCTCACCTGAGTCACTTCCTTATTGACTGAATCCATTTAGACTCCCCTCTCATTTAGCAGAGTATTTTTATTAAAGCCAGGCATACAAACATCAATTATCCAAGCTGCATCTAATTTCCTTCACCATTTATTTTCCTTCGTTGGCTGCCAATGGATTAGAAGACATGATTAGAATTCAACAGGAAAATAAAAATAACAAAAAAGAGAAAAGCAGTTTAACAAAAACAGATGCTTAACCAAGAACAACATTCAGAATTAAAATAACTTGTGATTTAAAAAATGCCCTTATCTCGCCTAGTATAAACATGCTTGCTTGATTTTTCTCAGCATTCCTACTGTAATGGGACCAAGTTAGCATGCTGAATTAGAACAAGCAGAGGCAAAACCCAGTAGTTGCACTGACTGTGCTTAATGTATATACTACAATATGTTTTAAACGCAGTACAGTACTTAACCATTTGCAATAACAGTCACAGAACGGCTTGCTTATTGGTGAAGTTTTATTTGTTTGCTTCCAGCCAACATTAGGGAGAGAAAGAGAATAATGAAGAGGCATTCAAGACAGTTTATGAATTTGTGAAAGGTACAGACTTTGTTTCAGAGAAATGATATTAAAGTTGGCATGGACACATTCATTTAATCAGCCGCTACTACAGTGATGGCAAGAACATGGTGCAACAAAGGAAGAGAACTTAAGATGTGAAAAGTTCTACCAGAGAGATTTCAAATGATGCAAAGGCGGCAGGGTGGTGGTTGCAGTGAACTTGAGGCTAACCATGAATCAAATCATGTCTATGTCAGGAGGTGGCAAACTATGGCTTATGGGCCAAATCTGGCCCACTTGCTTTTTTGTAAATAAAGTTTTATTGGAACACAGCCACACCTATTCATTTACATAATGTCTGTGACAGCTTTCATGCCGCAATGGCAGAATTGAGTAGTTGGGACACAGCCTAGTCCACAAAGCCTATAATATTTACTGACGATCCCTTAAGAGAATGTTTGCCAGCCCCCATATGTATGGTATGTGTCAGTGGCACCCCTAAGATTGCCCACGTATTATGGTAAGGTGAAACGGACCTTGGTTTGAACTGTGACTTCTTAACAGCTAGGAGACCCTAAATTCTGTGAGCCTCAGGCAGTTCATAAAATGGAGGTCATTAAACCCATCTTATAAACTTAATGTAAATATACTGTGGAGGCTGAATGAATGATAGTTCCCTTCCCAGCATCCCTGAAGGCTGTGCAGTTGTCTTGAAACCAGAAGCTTCTCAAACTCCTTCTCATGGTGTTTATTCTGTGAAGACTCTACGTCATTTGGCCCCAGCCAGGGTGGTCCATCTCATTTCCCACCACTCCACTTCTCAAGCTCCAGGTACATGGTACTCTGGGTTCTGTTCAGTTTCTCAAATCCACCACGTTATTTTTTGCTCCTCTATCTTTGCCTGTGATATCCTCTTGTCTCGAGGAACTTACTCTTCATCGTTCTCTTAATTTCCATAGTCTATTCCTGACTGTCCTCCTGATTCCAGATTAAATGTCACTGCCTATGAGAGGCCCTCCCTGACTACTCAGTGTAACATGGGTGCTGTTCTGTGATCTCAGAGTACCCCCTATTTTCTCCCCTGATAACTGTTATTACAGTTTGCAACTTTAGATACAAATATAGAACATTTTTGTCTGTTTTTTTTCTTTAAGTATCTTTTGACAGCTTAGCTACTAGATACACTCAATGGTTAGAAGAGTGCCCAGAAAAGAGTAGGCCCTCAAAAGTTTATTTTGAAAAAATGACTCACTTTTCATTGAGCAATCTGGCATTTCATTAAAAGTAGTCAGGATAGGGTCACCTGGGTGGCTCAGTCGGTTAAGTGTCTGCCTTCAGCTCAGGTCATGATCCCAGGGTCCTGGGATCGAGCACTGCATCGGGCTCCCTGCTCCGCGGGAAGCCTGCTTCTCTCTCTCCCTCTGCTGCTCCCCCTGCTTGTGCTCTCTCACTCTCTCTGTCAAATAAATAAATAAAGTCTTTAAAAAAAAAGTAGGATAATGTTGAAGAAAACTGAATTTTTGATCCTGATGACATGCTGGCTACATCATTAGTACAGGATTGTTTGTATCTCTCTGAACTTGCCTTTCCTCATCTGAGGATGGGGTAAGCAGCCCCTGCTTCCCATGCTTGCGGTGGAGTCAGCTGGGGTAATGAATGGGGAAAATAGTAAGCATGGTACATATTGTAGGTCCTCGTTTACTGGCTCTGAAAGATATTTGACAGTAGATGAAGTGATGGACCCAGTGATTCTCCAGGACTTTAGTACCTTCTGTGTTCTTATCTGTAAAGTGGAAAAATAATTATGCCCACCTCATATACTACTCATTTGTTAAACACATCAGTACATGTAGAATAATTAGAATCCTGTCTACCATCTGCTAAATGCCCGGTAAACATTAGCTATTGTTGTTTGTAACTATTATTACTCTTGCTTTCTTATGGACACTTTTCCCAGAAAAGTACACATTCAAACAGCATTTTATAAATAGTTGCAGAGAACTCACAATTCCCCTGAAACTCCTACTCTTACCGTACGCACAGACGCTATGTGTTATCCTTTACCGTTATCTGCCTTTGAGGCCAAATCCTAAAGGAGCGTTTGGTCGTAGGATTTAATCTAAAATTATCCAAAAATATTATTGTGTGTGTGAGTTTAATCTGTCTGGGGTTCCCTAACGTTCATCAGATACTCAAAAAGATGATGTTGCCAAAAAGGGTTTTAGTAGTGATTCTGTTGGTTGGTTTGTTTATTCGGGGTTGAAAGGAGCTTGATAAAGCTTTTTGCTTTTGAAGTTCATTCTTTACTTTTAATTGTGGACTCAAATCTGCAGCCAGAGTATATTTTGCAAAGTCAAACACACACAGACATTTGAAAAACCTGCATTTGGCTTGTCCGATCACCTGCACAACTGCCAACAAGCCACCGCAGACCTCGGCGTGGGAGTCGCCGTCGGGGGCCGGGGGCCTTCGCGGTGTTTCTGGCACCGGATCTGCCTCACTAGATGATCTTCAACTTTTCTGAAACTGTAAATAGCAACCCTTGTAATTCTCACCTGAGAATGGGGAGAAGCCTGTTCGTAAAAGCACTTAGGAATCTTCCAGGAAAGTCTCTTGGTACCTAAATATACCTAACCACTGACTTTTTTTTTTTTTTAAACATTCTCTTTGCCAGGAAAACAAAACAAAACAAAAAGACTACTTAAAGTTGCTATTGGTATTGTCATGGAACAACAGTTAGTGATTGTAATAATGAATGGACACGTGAGGCACACATCGAAAATTGGACATGCTTTATAAATGCTAAATAATAATAATGATGTCATGAGGCTTTCATTTTCAAACCGTCTTAATTTCATTCTCAGTTTGAGACTGTAGATTACAGTCGTTAATTATAGAAATTGGCCCAGAGTGAAACCTTAAATCAGATTTCCGCTGAAGTGCGTGACCGCAGCAAATTACTTTACAGTGGGAGAGAATGGCATCATCTCTGGTGGAGTGGGGTCTTCCCTCCACCCTGGGTGCTGATTTTCGTCCCCGGGCTCTGTGGTGCAGCAAGTGTTCTAAACAATCCCCTTTCCCTGAGTTAAGCAGCTTGTGAGTACTGCTGTGTCTTCCTGTTCTTGTAGAAGTCCTAACTGCGTTGTTAGTATTGGTTAAACTCTCTCCTTCGTTCTTCCACACCAACTTTCCCTCTCTCTCCCTTTTGCATTCTCAGCCTCTCTCTCTCTCTCTCTCTCTTTTTCTCTCTCTCCCCCTCCCTCTCTCCCTTCCTCCCTCCTTCTCTTATGCTCTCCCATGGACTGTATTTCTCAGCTCATGTTTGCTCATGTGCTTGTTCTTTCTCTGTCCCTCCCTGCCTCTCCTACGACTGCCCCTCTAGCCCCCTCCAAGGGAGGCTACCTTCAACACGTGCCTTCACCCAGCTCTGGAAAGGGAAGGAATAAGCAAGAAGAGCCAAGTTCTCATCCCTGGCTTCTGGCACCTGCAACTCTGTAACCATACCATCTTGGGCTACTTCCCCATTTAGTCTGTAGATCCTGAACTAACTAAGTTGGGTAACCCCTCTCTGCCTTCATCCTGGCTGCTCTCTGCTACCTGACTTCCTCCTCTTTCCCTTTCTTTGTTGACCAGAACATCACCTCTTCCATGGTAGCTGTCTGCATCGCTGTCCCACCCTGGGCTTAGTTCTGTGAATCATCTGTAGACTTTGGGTTGTAACTGCCATTTTACTGGTCTGGCTCTCAAACTCGTCTTTGAATTCTTTGAGGACAGTGATGATATCTTATTCATCTCCATATCCTAAGCCCTTCACTCTGTACCCGGTACAAGGAGGATGGTCATTAAGCATCTACTGAAATTAATTTAATTAATTCACTCTTGAAACCACCATTTATTAGATGACTATGCCATGTTGTGGATTGCGCTAGCTGTCGCTGGACAAACTACATGGTCTTGTTGTGGAGGAGCACAAAGGCGATCCCCACAAGGGAGTTGCACACTGGGGATGGGGATGCAGGGTGAGAGGTGAATAAACTCCACGGGAGAACAACAGTCCATTTCTCAGTGAGTCTAACAAAGGCAACTAATCATTCCTCCACTGTTGGAAAAAAGGGCTTTTCCTTGGGTTCAGTGCCAGTGCACGTGGTTGGCTTACTTTCAGGTACAAGTTGCTGAATGAAGGGTATCTATTTTTATTGCCCGATGCTATGAGATACTGACATATGAGAGCCTCATGGAAGCTGAGCACCACCAAATCCAGAGCTCAGATTTGACACTCACTGCAGGGCAGGCACCCACGGAAGAGCATTGAGTCGTGGGGTCCTGGGCCTCTTCCCTTCTTCTCACTCCCCTACTCCTTCCTATTTAGGTGAATTCACATGCGTTTGTTGTGTGAGCTATAACTACCCTATAAAGATGGATGAAACCGAGCCGTTCACCCTAACTTGATGAGGCGGGAAAAGCTCACCAAGAAATTGTTGACCTCTGAATTCATCTTTAAAGAATGTACAGGTTGAAACATGGCAGAGATGTACATGTGGCTGTGTGTACTTTACTAGAAAAGCACTAGTCCTTGTGCACAAACCTGCGTAAGCCTCAGCGGTTCCCGAGTTTCTCTCTCGGGCCCCGTGGAGTCATTATTGCTCTTGAGTGTTTTTTATTCCATTGTTTTGGCAAGTTCCTCTCCATCCCACAGCTATTTGGAGACTACTGCTGTGCCAAGCCCCGGTGCTAACAGCATTTAATAGCTGTCATTAGAAAGCAAGCTTCTGCTTACCAATCAGCCTGCTGTGAATGGTAATGGGAGGTGTCTGTTTGGGGAGTGGCCCCAATCTCTAATTGGTTTGAAAAATATTGCTCATTTATTTTATTCTTAAGACGTTACCTTTTTATTGAGCTTCACTAAGTGTGTGCCTCTGTTCTGTTCTAATTCAGCATAGCTGTAGTGTACTGAGAGAGGTTTTCTTCTTTCTTACATGTTGTCTAGGTAACTTGTCCATGCTCGTTGTTGCTTGCTGAAATAAATGCATGTATAAATGTCCGTTAAGTTCCTTACAGGCATGTACTAAGCACTTCATGTGTATTATCTCATTTAGGCCTCTCAACAGCCTTAGAGACTAGGGACTGTTACTCCCTCCTTTTAGATAAAGAAACCATGTTCAGGACAGGGTATGTCGCTTGCCCAGGCTTCCAGTGCTAGTAGCTGGCATGCATGAAGAATGAGAGCTGACTTTGAGCCTCACCACTGCAACATGTTAGCTGTGTAACCTCGGAGCACATCATGTGAATTCTCTGTGTAGCTTTATTAGCTACAGAGGGCTAAGCTTCACTGGGCTGACTGAATAGGGTTCAGGCAAGAATCAAAATTTAAAATAAGGGTTCATGTTGGGTACTTTCTGAAACAGTTAAGTGCAGAACACATGTAAGACATCCTTTTCTTGTATGTTTTTTTTTAAAGATTTATTTAATTGAGAGAGAGAGTAGGGGAAGGAGCAGAGGGAGAGAATGTCCAAACAGACTCCCCGTGGAGCGTGGAGCTCCTCGCAGGCCTTGATTTCACGACCCTGAGATCGTGACCTGAGCTGAAAAAAACAAAAGTCGGATGCTTACTCAGCTGACCACCCAGGTGTCCCTCCTCATATATTTTGTGAAGTTAATTTAGCATATTGAAATAATAGGATTTTAAAATGGCATGCAGCACACATATATATGCTTTGGTGTACCCTAATTTAATTGTGATGCCATCATTGGAATTTTGATGCCTCCAGCTTGATGAATAGCCATTTTCTGTGGGTGTTATCAATTAATCTAGGTAATGAATTCTCTTCATTATCTTGTTCTTCTGTTAATTATACAGGATTTTCTTATACCTATTTATCAAGCCAGTACGAGTCTATTTTTTTTTTTTTTTTTTGCCCACATGCCTTTGAATATGGAGTACGTACAAACGGGTTAACATGATGGGTTTAAATTTACATTTCTGAAAAATTTCCAGTCACTGACTTAACTTTCCTCAGATCCTTACTTGTGGTATGAGCTTGTATCTCATTCTTTTGGGGCTCATTTTTTTAATCAAAAATGTTGTTATCTAAGATAATTAAACTATTTCTGGCTTTTGAGAATATACCTCTAGCATATCAAAGAGGTAATAAGGAAGCATGGAAAAGCTTGAATCTTTACCTACTAAAACAAAACAACAAATAATCACTACGTTCCTACTTTTGAAATACTCCCTAAAGCTCGTGACAGATAAAAATTTAAGTATAAAACATGGGGGAGGGAAAGAAGTACATAAAATTTTAAATGACACTACTCATAAAGGAACAGTTCTAGACAACAATATAAGAAAAAGCAGAACAGAGTATGTAATAAATGAGTGGTGATTGATTTCATGTTGAGTTCAGAGAATTGAGTGATCAGAGAATATGAGTTAATAGGGTAATGATATATATTGCTATTTACTGATTCAGTACTAAATTTTAACTTTTTTAACATTTTGTGGGCCTTTTGTCCTATATTTTATATTCTGTGGTTAAAAAAAACAGCAATAACAACAAGTCTTATTCTAATTGTCTCTATTGCTCAGGCAGTTAATTTTGAGAATGCCGGCCAACAGCGTTTTGACGGGCACCTTCCTATTTTGGATTTCAGGTGGAAGCCATCCTTGTCAATATTTTTGGTGGAATTGTCAACTGTGCCATCATTGCCAATGGGATCACCAAAGCCTGTCGAGAGCTGGAACTCAAGGTGCCCCTGGTGGTCCGGCTGGAAGGTGAGTCAGTAGATTTCCACAGTGCCCAGGATCAGGTGCCCAGCATGTTTTGCACATGCAGACTTCCTGAGACAACATAAAGAAACACTGGGCTAAGTAGGAGGAAACAGATGTTCTACAGAAATACTTCTCTGAGTCTCTAACAGGCTGGTAAGGACTGCCTCTCTCCAAGAATGGCATAGGTTATGATTCTCCAGATTTTCTAAACTCATTTCAGGTATGGATCACTTCATGAGGTTAGTGCTTTGAAACACTCTGAGAAATGCTACTCCAAGATTTATTCATCATGGGAGAGCAATGGTTGTTGAAACTTTTGGTCTTAGAACTCCTTTACTTGTTAAAATTGAAGACCCTAAAGAGCTCAGGTTTATTTTGGGTTATAACTGTTGGTATTAATTGATTACATAATTAATTAAATTATTGAATTAATAAATTGATTTGGTAACAGGTATAACTACTTGGAACTTTTAAAATACTTTTTCAACAATAATTTTATATTGTATATTTTATTTATAAATATATATGCTATACATTTTATGAAAAATATCTTTTAAAAATTTTAGTGAGGATAGCAGCACTGTTTTACATTTTTGCAAATCCCTTTATTTACTGTCTAGCTTAATATTTGCTTCTGCATTATATCTGTTGCAATATGTTGTTTTGGTTGAAGTGTGTGAGGAAAATATGGCCTCATGGAGATATCTATTTGAAAAATGGAGGGGTTTTTAATAACCATTTCATATAGTTGTGAATTTTCTTTATTGGTACTACACTAAAGTTAATAAGTTATAGTTTCTTTTTAAAGATTAGTATTATGTGAAATCTGAAAGTATTTCAGTGGACTTCATACTCTGTTATATAAAAATCAATTGATCTGTCTTGCACATTAAATGGATCTTATACATGTATGGTTTGCAGTACCATGCAAATGGAAAAATACTGAATTATGCAGATCTTCCAAAGGTTGGCACATTTCAACACACAATATCAAAAAATTCATATTTGTTCCTATCACACCATTCTCATTGGCAAAAACGTCTAAATATTGGGATGCTATCAAGGTGGTAGATGCAGCTTTTCCAGAAATCTAATTTTCACTTTAAATAAGGTATAAATTTTATCATCGGCTGCACAACAGTCAGCTGTTTTCCTCAAAGTGACAGCCTCGCTTCACTCGTTTTGGAGAAAATGGGTGCCACATTCCTAAGTCAGGATAACCACAGTGTGTCCGTCATTCTTCCAAGAAAATATAATGTTCCATAGAGAAGTGGGTGGTTTAGCTTGCTACTCAGACAGTTGCACAAACGCATTTTTTTAGAACAACCATCGTAGTTCAGGATACACCAGACTTGTTTTATGTGTACTTGCCACTCAGTCACTCAGAGTATTCAAAAGTCCTATGCTCAGGAGTTGAGAGTTAATAAAATTAATATTCATTTACTGTCCATCAAGGACATTCTTACTTGCAAGTGGCAACTTCTTATTCCAAGTGCGTGGTGGTGAAAATACAGTGGCCATTCCTACAGCTTGGTGCCACACCTTTGATTCCATGGTAACATGCCAGTTATTTTACCTGCCCCTGTGCTGACAGAGAGTATTGTTATTATTATGATAAAAGTAGTTTTTACGTCAGGGACTTCCCCTCGGGTTCTGTGGACCACACTTTGAAAACCACTGTAGTAGAGATGCAAAAACAGGCACTCCGGTATGAGAACCTGTGCCGAAGGCCTGTCCACCTGCTCAACAAGTTCAGATTACAGTGACCAAGCAGCCCCAGGAGTAGAATTCTGCAGTGCTGTTCTTGGGACAGCTCAGTTTCCCCAGCTTCTGTGCCAGTGCCATAATTCCCTAGACACCTTCCCCTCCAGATCAAGTCCAGGGATATTTTGACCCTGCTGTGTATCCCTGTCCTTTGAGGTCAAGATTCCAGAATAGTTGCAGCCTGTTTTGTTTTGTTTTGTTTTCTGTTTGCCTCTTTCTTTCTATTTCTTTTTTCTCTCACTCTCTGCCATTCACCTTTCTCCCTGAGGCTCTCTGCCTTACAAATGTAGGTCTGCACCATATGGACATATGAATGAATTAAATCTTCTTAAAAATGTAAATGCGACATAATTGATCCCTATAAAAATAATTTCAATAAAAGGGAAATTACTGGAAAGGCTGCAATGAAAAAATTGATCAAGAAGTTAGTGGGTTCATCAATGGATGTCACAGTGTTTTCAGGGTCCAAGTGACCAATAACCCTCAGGTTCTAAAAGTCATCTCTGCTTGTGTTCTTCAAGGGGAGCAAGTCTCTTTAAGCAGATTAGACTCGTGTCTGTTGCTTAGAAATGACTAGAAATGAGTGTATACTTTTGTGGGCTCCTTTCTTGTGATCCCGTGTGCCTGAGTGGCTTAGTAGAGGCCCATAATTATTAATTTTAAGTATATTCATAGAAAAGAAAGTTACCCCAGTTTACTTTTCTACTTCACTATTTTTTCTTAAAAAGGAACACTTCTCTTATTTTCACGCTGCACTTAGTGTTCCAGAAGTATTAAATGAGCCCTCTCATTTATCCGTATTGTGTGTATCTGGATAATACACATGCTGAACTATGCAAAATACCACGTCCAACGTTTTCTCCCCTGATAACTCTGTTGCCTGCCTCGGAGGTCTATCTGAGCCACTAGGAAGAAGCTTTGAAATTTCTCAGTTTGTTAGACAATCAGATTTGTATCTTTTAAGTTAGTGTACTTCCAAAATAGATGCTTGTGTTTTTTTTAATTCATTAATTAACATAATAAATACTGTGTGTGGGTCATTGAGCTTTAGATATTAAGTAGGATGTGTAGAAATAGAAAAAGCCATGTTAGTTACTAGATAAATGGGGAAATAAAACAAAAAGAAAAAAGAAAAATGAACAATACAAGATAATAGATTCAAAATGTTGGGCGCCTGGGTGGCTCAGTTGGTTAAGCCACTGCCTTCGGCTCAGGTCATGATCCTGGAGTCTCGGGATCGAGTCCCGCATCGGACTCCCTGCTCGGCGGGGAGTCTGCTTCTCCCTCTGACCCTCCCCCTTCTCATGCTCTCTCTCAAATAAATAAATAAAATCTTTAAAAAAAAAAAAAATGTTAACGGGTGTTGGCCTTAATAGACTGCTTCTGTCTTAGTAGCGGTAGCCGTCGGGGCATCCCAGAGAGCTACCAGCAGAGCTTGTGGAATCTTTGCAAATATCCATACCTTGCAATGTCCACCATGCAATGTACCATGGAGAATTGAATGTGATGATTTGAGAAGAACTCAAAAAGGATACTGTCCCCCCAAATTTATGTAGACTAAAAATATCCATGGTGACCTCGTTGCCACTCCTCTCCTTCCCTGGAATGGCCCCTATCCCATAAGAAGCATCGAGAGCCTTTTATCAAGAAACGAAAAGCAGGAATGCTTTCGACATTTCTGGAGTTCTACTGGTGTTCTTTTCTTCCTCTTGTAGGAATTAGTCTCTTGTGTGAAAAATGTCTCTTGCACTCAACATGGTTTGTATGAAGGTCACTAATATCCATATGTGATTTCTGGGAAACCAACAGCCCACACCAAATCAGACCCGCCCCCACGTTGTGTTGGTACAAGAGAAAAGTGAAGAATTCTACTTTAACTCTGCTCTTGGCACTAATCAGAGATAACAAAATGAAGAAAATCAGTGATGGTATTACCCATAAAGGCCCTGTAAAAGGAACTAAAGAAAAAATAAGCCAGTGCTCTTTATGTTAAGGGAATGCAGACTCCTGTAAAATGTGTCCCTTAAGCTGAGTGCCTGTGTAGCTCAGCCCACTTTCTTTGGCATAGTCTCCTTTTTAAGCTTACTCAACATTGACTACTATAATTATAGTACATTTAGAGATGTGAGTTAGCAGAGAGATATTATAAAAGGAGAGTTTCCAAGATGAGCATGGAAATAAGAAGATTTGAATCATTGGAAAGGAAAGGGGAGGGAATTTGGTAAAGGATCAGAAGCAAGGCATCAGATCTGTTCCATACTTCGCAGTTGGTACCAGGACCATAATAGTGGTAAAACCTGAAACCCAGGACCCGGGTAGATCAGAAGGCTGTCCTGGAGAGAGTAATGTGGCTTTGCAGCAACATATTATGGCTGGGAAATGAAGTGGGAAAATCATGTCAGTAGCCAGAGTCTACAACATTAGCTAGAATCTAAAAACCCAGGCAGGATTGCCATGTAGACTAAAAGTAGAGTAGACAACAGCAGAGATAGGAGAGGAAATGAGAGAAAAAAGAGGGGCATTGGGTTTTAAATCTAATGACCAGGAGAAGGAAGGATGGTTGACGGACTGGGGAAAGTCAGAAGTGGGAACTAGCTAGAGCGAATGGAAGAGTATAACGTTGGGGTACAGTCATCCTTAGTTGAGATGAACCTGTAACATCAGATGGAACACGTGTGGAGGTAGAGATGGAGGAATTTAGCAAGGAGAAATGTGATAGAAAAATGGGTAAGTCAACCCATTTTGAAGTCCCCCAGTAAACCACACTCAGGTCTTGCTGCCGTGGAAACTGTTGTCCTGCAGTGCAGCTTAGTTAAAAGGAAAAACCAACCCAAACCAAAAATCTCCTGTCACAGAAAGTCTGGTTCTCAGTGCTTCCAGTGGGGAACAGTTGCTAACTACCAGGACCTTTTGAGGAATTTCTCTTAGACTCAATATAAATTTTTCATTAGCTTTCTCTGGGTTGGAACACAAATTCTCCCACATATGTCTGTGCATTCAGCCATATTTTACCCAACCTTAGAGCATGATATGGATCTTTTTTTTCTGAACAAACAACTCTTCATCATCTGTGCTGACAGAGGAAAACAAAGTGGTATAAAGAGGCAGGAACATTTTGGACAATTCTACTGGTAGTTGCTATTTAATTTGATTTAACACTGTACTTTCTGTTTTAACTGATGAGTTTTTCAATTATATGTATTCATATTGTTAAAATTGGTTCACATTCCCAGAATGTGCACCATCATCCAGCTAGTGAAAGGGAGATGGGAAAAGGTGGCCGTCATCCCAGCATCTGTGATAAAGCTTAGTGACACATAAGAGCTAGTGTGGTAGAAGAATTCAGACTGGGGTCTGAATTACAATAATAAATAATTATTATTGCTAACATTTGTTAGCTTGCTAAGTTTCAGAATCTCTGACACATGGCTGTATAGTCTAAACAAATGTCAGATTTTTAATGACCAAGATAACAGGCATTTCAAAAGCCAGTAACAGGTTTTGTTAGTAGTAACTACTTCCTATAAATAAAGAAGTTAGTTTTGCTTGTTAAGTGGCCATTTAGAAGATCCAAGATCCTTGCCATAATTCTCATTAATCTGTGACCCATATTTTCAAGACTCCGTTGCCACACACGGTGTATTAGAAATGTTTTGATGAGGAAAGTTTTAATCAATCAAATCAGGCTTGATTTAGTGGGATTTTATGGACAAATCTTTCTTCTCAGCTGTATAAGTACAAGCTGTTTTACCAGTGGGTAAGGAAAGGATTACTCTCCTCTTTGAAGATGGTAATTTTGTAATTACATGTATTTACTTGCCTTATCACAACAGAACTCACCAGCTGAGACCCAGGATTATTTTTTATTTAAAAGACTCCTAGGTAAATCGAGCAATTGCATTTTGGGGGGAAGTTTAGTTTTTGTACACGGTTGTTTCTGGCATGAATAAAGAACAAATAATTTGAGATTTTTTTTTTTTCCTCTTTGACGTGTATATATACTTGGCACAAAAGTTACGTAGATGGTTAATTTATCCCAACCCATGATATTGTTGAAAAATGTACAAACATTTATTAACACCTTCGTGTACTCAGGGTGCAAAGATGTTTTAGCCAAAGCTTTGGGTTTTGTATGGGCAGTTTTACTGTTCTAGATCAGGGCCTGCCAATATCTTTAGAGAACTTAAAAAAAAAAAAAAATCATTTTTCCTTATTGTCCCATTTAAATCTGCAGCAAACTTCTTAAAAAAAAAAAAAAAAAAGTATTTCATTCATTTATTTGACAGAAAGAGAGAGCACAAGCAGAGGGGGAGGGAGAAGCAGGCTCTCCACCGAGTAGGGAGCCCAATGCGGGGCTCCATCCCAGGACCCTGGGATCATAACTTGAGCCGAAGGCAGACGCTTAACCGACTGAGCCCCCCAGGCATCCCTGCAGCGAACTTCTATATCTCAAATAAGTCTGAAGAGGAATTTGCTTTTCTCTCAGGTGTTCATTATGATTCCAAGTTAAGCTATAAATAACAATGAGCCTGGATGATTGGTAGATTGGATCCTTTATCTCTTAGCCAAATCTTTTCAGTTTGATTCTTCCATACAGTACCAGAAGGTTTGTTTCAGCAACATAAACATTTTGCTTCTCTTTTGACAAATATCTTTCGAAACAAGAGTTCCTTGTGGGTTCCCTTCCTTATCCTTGTCAATCCCTCTAAATGTGCCCTTAACTCCCTTTACAGTTGTTGAGAACGTAAATGTCTCTAAGTCAGAAACTTTGTATCCAGTTTCTTTTACTTTCTCCACCAAGGCACAGGCACCTCTGTGTGGACCAGACCTCATTGCTGCTCTCTGCAATAGGGAGGAAGTTGAGCCCCAGCCAGAGCAATGCGCATCAAGTATCTTTCTTAGCGCAGACACAGTAAAGTTGCTACATGATGCTTTGGTTGGCTCAAGGGGAAAAGAAAGCTCCAAGTGTTCAGAGAGTTTTCAGCTGTGTCTCCACACACGTGGTGGCTGTGCATTCTGCAAGTCCTCTCTTACGGGAGAGTGTGAGACCAAGAGGAGGGCAGCAATTATTCCTCTCATTCCCGTCAAAAAGGCAGCCTTGGACGCCTAGGTGGCTCAGTTCGTTAAGCGACTGCCTTCGGCTCAGGTCATGATCCTGGAGTCCCGGGATCGAGTCCCGCATCGGGCTCCCTGCTCGGCAGGGAGTCTGCTTCTCCCTCTGACCCTCCCCCGTCTCATGCTCTATCTCATTCTCTCTCTCAAATAAATAAATAAAATCTTTTAAAAAAAAGAGCAGCCTTGGCAGACTGCTGTGGCTGACTAGCTGGAAAAAAGTTTTCATTCAGGATATCTGAGCCCTAGGTTGGAGGCTTCCCCTCAGAGTCCACAGAGAATTAGGGGCCACTGGCTGAGTGGCGGCATGATCCTGGGCGGAGTGAGTGTGGATGCCCAGCAGCGCCTGGGGGCTGGCTCTCTGTCCCTTAACACCCCCCGGCCTCTTTGCACATTTCCCAACGTTTGGTCTGTACTGAGTTTTTCATCTTCTCTTCCTTGCTTAATCCTGGTGGACCTGTCCCCCCACCCCTACCCCCAGCCTCTCCGAGCACGCCTTTCCCTGCTCTCCACTCCTGCGGTCTGGAAATGTGGCTTTGGGAGGAGGGGCCAGATCTTCTCAGCCAGTGCATCTCTTTTCTTCTTTGTGTTTGGTCCTCATTGTCCTTGCTGTCCCCATTTTCTGCACACCCTATTCCTCACCTTGCTTTCTCCTCTCCTCATCTCCTTCCTCCTTCATGGTCCCCTGTGGATGCACCTTTTCTGGGACTGATTTCACTTCCTGTTGATGTCTGTCACCTCTCCTCCCTCCAGTCACTGGCATCTTCTCCCTAGTGTTTAATTCATCATCAGCAGGTTAAACCAGAGGACACGTTGGAGACAATCCTGCTCTGTCATAGAGCCTTAAATCCTCTCATTGTCTAAATCGATAAACACTTCTGAATGTTTAAACTTTGCTGCACTTAAACATTACACCAAGTCTCACAGGACCTAACCTAAGGCATTAGGGTAGTGAAAGCTTTTTTAGATCAAATATTTAAGTTTCCAGACAAACCCACTAGATTTGGCACTTTGAGTTTTCATTTTACTTCTAGATGGTTCATCTAAGTAACTAAAATGTTTGCCCTGTTGGGCATCCGCTGCCTTACACAAGAAAAAGCTACTCAGCACCCCTTCAGAAGGTAGTCATCCAACCGGTCCACGTTGTTGGGGTCTTTTAGAGGACCCAATGGATCCTTCCCCATGTGGGGAATCTGGTAAGAAATATGACAAAGGTCTAAGAGACCAAAATATCACTTTCGTTACCGATGAAGGTGAAGGATGCACCTTACTGTATACCGACAGTGATCTTTCTTACTCTGAACCCCAAACACACCCAGTCACGGACACCATGGACCCAGAGTGGCAGGATGGGCTCCCTGTGAGAGCGCAGTCCAAAGGAAAGGCAGCAGAAGCTTCTGGGCTACACATGCCATCTTTCTCCTTTCAAACATTCCAGTCAGAGAAGCGTCTCCACTGCCAGTGCAGAGCCAGTGGTAGTCAGAAATGAGACCGGGGTTGTTATGCTCTGCCTGGAAGGAAACACCTCTTGAATGCCATCCATGTGATTAGTCTGCCCTGGGCATGGGCTGCCTTTTGGTCAGGTGGCTGCCTCAGTCTAGCCAGTGGTCCTTCCCTCAAAAACAGGAACCTGAAGTTGTTTCCATGAGGCACTTCTAATAAGGAGTGGTTTTAGAGCCTGGCCAGTCTGGGGGCTGGCACATTCTAAGTCCTGCATCACGACACCACTGTCTGCTTCGTGGGCATTTTCTGAGTAGTCAGTCGGTTCATCTCTTCATGCCTCAGTTTCCTTGTATAACACTTGAGAGTCGTATTTGGTCAACCACCTGAGAGAGAGAACACATTGCCATCAGGAAAGGGACACCCTGGTAGATCCTATCTGTCCTATTTTAGAGGTGGCAGGTGGGTCCTGTTAATAAGACTCTCCCAGAGAGTCCCAACTTGAGGCTGCCCAAAGGCAGAGCTATCTAGGAGGAAAGACTCCACGAGAATGTTTGAGAACAGGCAGGACAAATAGCTTTCATCTCCTGCCCCCTTCTCTTTATTGGCAGCGGCTGCCTGCAGTGCTGTGCCAAGAAAGATGTTGGGACTATAGCCCAGCTCAGTGGCGAAGAGCTCTGTGGTCATTGTCTTCCACAGAGGTGGGAGCAGAGAGCGAGCACTTGAGCCAAGCGCTGTCCACTGGAACCCAGCTGTCTGCAGCATCAGAAGCAGGAAGCGGGGGCTGCCAGCTGAAAAGGCATGAGATGAGACTGGTTCTTACCCCACAGCCACAGGGCCAAACATGTGGATTGTAGAGACCAAGGGTCTGCAGATTTTTTCTGTAAATGGCCAAATTTTAGGCTTTGTGGGCCATGGATCCACTGTTGCAGTCACTCACCTCTGCCATTGTAGCATATAAGCAGTGTGGACAATATAGAAAGGAATGGGCATGGCTCTGCCATGATAAATCTTCATTCCAAAGACAGACAGTGGGACGTAAGCTGCAGCCTGGTGTGGGTAGAGAAGAGGCCAGCAGCGAGACCTAGAATTCTAGAAAGTCCCCACAGTCTCTGAGTCTAAAGCCCCCTCAATCCTCAGCTCTGAATGGTTTTGTAAAAGTCAAGAAAGATTTGGGTGATATTAAGCTCTGAGAGTCTAACTTCTCAAGGAACTCCGGTTTAGCAGTGAGATCTCTCAGGCATTCCCCCACACAGGGACGGAATCACGGGCAGCAAATGCACTGATGCTCCTTCGCGGGCAGCCGTGGAGGTCCGGAGTCGGGATTCCAGACAAAAGTCTCACACCGCCAAAATTACCTTTGAGAATTCCTGAAATCACCCATGTGTTAGAATATACATGAATTGAAAGCCATGAGGTAGACTGAAGGAAGACATGAAAGGAAAGTCCATGCAGATGTTTAGGTGTATAGAACATCCTTTCTTTACAGGAATGGCCCTATTCCTAGTAGGTACAGAATTGTAGGGCATTCTTGCTTGCCAGAGGATTCATTCCATTCCAGTTTAATAGTAAGCCTCACATACCAACATATATATATGTTGCTTTTTTTGAGGATTAACATAGTTGAAAGCAAAAGCATCAGCTGCTCGCATACGCCCTCAATGGATATATGTTAGACTTGGTCCTCAACCTTGCTTGCACGATCCTAAGTCCAGGCACACCATTCCTTAACAACCCGGCCATCAGCTTCCTGCCACTAGGGGCGCGCTCCAGCGGGCATCTTGAGAATACCTGCCACACTCCCACTCTCAGAAGTGGTTTCTTCTTACCATGGCAGAAGAAATTATCGAGGAATATAGGGGTACACAGGATATAGTCCCATAGGATATCTTGAGTCATTTTTTATTTTTCTAAAATGTGAGGGATACAAGGCATTTCTGAAAGATACTCATCCAACTACAGTAACTTCCCAAGGTCACTCAACTTCTCAGTGACCAAACCAGGTATAAAGTCTCAGTTTTCTCATCTGTGAAATGGGAATGTACGTATGGCAGTCTCATGGGGTTATTGTAAGAAGCAGATGAGTTTTAAAATAAACTAGACAGGCCCTGGCTCAGTAAATGTTAGCTGCCACCCAAGCTCTTGTTCCTAACTCGACCAAGGCAGGGACTCTGGGGGCTGGAGGCAGTGTGCCGAGCGAGGTGTGAGATACTGGGTGTCCGTCGTCTCAACAAGGGAGGACTGCTGATGCAGCGGGACTTTACCCCGGATTCTCAATGAATTATTCCATTTTTAACAGTACAATAACAAGACAAAAGAGATGTGATAAGTTATCTAAATTTACATGTCACCAAGAAAATGGACCTCTTCTATCTGCTTGTCACTTAAACTGAGAATAATGAAAGAGGATCAAGGGCAAAAGGACAGAGAACGTTTTAGGAGAGATCTGCTGCTTTGTAGAATTTGGTTCGTTTCCACTGACCTCCTTTCTCCCTGGAGTGGAGGGGGGAAAGATTCCGTTGCTTAGAGCTAGGGTCGAAGTATTTATCGATTTATGGGCCCTACTGACTCTGTCACAACAGTTCTGCCATCGACAATCTGTAAATGAATCACTTTGGCTGTATGCCATTGAAACTTTATTTATGGACACGGAAATTTGAATTTCATGTAATTTTCATGTATCACAAAATATTATTCTTCTGAATTTTCCCCAACTATTTAAAAATGTAAAACCTATTCTTAGCTGATTTAGAACAGCCTTGACTTAGAACACCAGACCGAGAATCAGACCTGTCATGGTTCACTGGTTATTTGACCTGAGCAAATCATCTAACATTTCTGGGCCTCAGTTTCCTCTAGTGAAAACAAGAGACTGATCCTAAAGGTTCTCTAGGATTCCTTCTAAAAGGCCAGGTTGTGTGGTTGTCATGTGGCTTTGCAGTCAGATAAACCTGGGTTCTTAATCCTGGCTTAGCCTTTAACTTGCTGGGGTCATTGGGCAAGTTCCTAAGCTTCCCAGTTCAATTATTTCATGTGTAAAATGGGGATAAAAATGAGGTCTTCTTTAGGGTTGCTATGAAGGTTGTGAACCCCTTAACTCATGTACCCAACAGACATTAATTGCACCTAGTGTATATTCAATAAGTGCCAACTATTGCATTCTTAAAAAAAAAAAAAAACTGATTTCCTATTAAAATAATCCTTTAAAAAAAAAAAAAGCCCAGCTCCCATTTACATCCAGACTGGAGAGTAGTTTTGTTCACAGCCCTGTGATAAAAGGCTGGCCTGATTGGGTGGGGTGGGGGGGGTTGTACCTTTTGAACAAAACTCAGTAATTTCTGTCCACTGCTGTTACCTTCTCTTGCAGGTACTGAAAGCAGAGAACAGATTTTGATGAATTAACCTTGCATCTCTGTTTGCAGCTCTCTCACTCCACCTGGTGGCAGGAAGTCAGTGGTAAAACATGCACCAGCGGAGAGTTAAAAAATTTAATAATTATTCTTTTTATAATATCCTCTACCACTAGAGCAAGATTTCATTATCAAACCATTCCCTTTGATTCTCTATACATTGCCATTTTTAAGGCATGCATCAGGCAGATAACCACTTAGCTTAGCATCTTTTCAGCAAGCAGATGTTAAGAAGTGCTTGAAGTTGAACCAGTGTGAGTCAATCAGTTATCTGTACAGGTGGTTATTAAAACTGTTGTCCTGGGGCGCCTGGGTGGCTCAGTGGTTAAGCGTCTGCCTTCGGCTCAGGTCATGATTCCAGGGTCCTGCGATCAAGCCCCGCATCGGGCTCCCTGCTCCGGGGGAAGCCTGTTTCTCCCTCTCCCACTCCCCCTGCTTGTGTTCCCTCTCTCGCTGTGTCTCTCTCTGTCAAATAAATAAATAAAATCTTCAAAAACAAAAAAAAAAACTGTTGTCCTGCAGCCTCATTAAAAAGCAATGCAGCATTTAATAAATATTAGAACATGTCAGCTGCACTATCTAAATGTGAGGAAGAGATCAATTTCCTTTGTGATTGGGTACACAGGCCTAGACACTGTCTTTGGAACTCTTAATTCCGTGTCGGAGTTTAAAACAGCCATGATGGTTTCTATTTAGAAATAAAGGCAAGGAAGGGGATGGGGAGCTTGATTCAGCCACCTGCTGAATCAAGAAGAAACAGACCTTGAATATTCAAAGAGCAGCCTTAATGAAAGGAATCCACACACCAGCAAGCATCTGCCCAAGGCTTCCTGTTTCTTTTCCAGTGACCTCCTTTGGAGGCTGCTGGTTTTCTTTTTCACCCTCTTCTCTGTGTCTTCGGACTTCCCCTTGGAGCTGCTCTCTCACGGGAACGAGGAAGCAGGGTGTGTGGGCAGCAAGACCGAAGAACAGTCCAGGGAGAAACCAGCCTGGATGCCGGGACAGAGTGCTGGCAGGGTCAGGACGCGGGCTGATGCACTGGGGACTTGATGGGCTCACTTTTTGCCCTTGCTCTCTCTATTTGACTCTTGTCTATACTTCTTTCTTTTCATGTGTCTGTCCGTCTGGGTTATTCCTCATGACTCTCTCATTCTTCCCCCCCCAACTCCTTTCCTTTCCCCCTCCTCCCCTTCCCTCTCCTCTCTCCTTTTTCTCCTTCTCTTCTTCCTTCCTTTACCTCTCCCTCCCTCTCTCATGCTGGGGTTCTGAGTATGCCTAGCCTGTGCTTAATAATTAAGACTATAATTAAAGTGTAACTGCAAGCATAATTAAAATTCACTTTAATGGATCCTGGAATTGTGAAGCCATTAGGCATTTTGATATGGCCCTGCAGGAACAGCTGGAAAGAGAGAGGGTCCGTTTTCCTGAGGGCTGTCGCAGCTCCTGTCTTCTGGCCCCGCCCCCTAGTTGTTAACCTTGAGCAAGGCCTCCGGGCAGGTGTGAGGGAGGGGGGAGGGCGGGGCGGCAAGAAGAGCTGCTGGGCCAAAGGAGCGGCAGCAGCTTGGAGTCCTCCAGGGCACTGCAGACAGCCCCCTGCTGCTCGGCCCTTCTTAGAGAAGGAAGCCACTAGAGAAGCCCTGCAGGAGAACCCGAGAAAACTCAGGAACAGTCGCTGTTTATTGTCAGGTTGTTTGGGGCTTCTATTTCAATGCTATTAAAAAAGGGGTTATGGGACGCCTGGGTGGCTCAGTCTGTTAAGCAGCTGCCTTCTGCCCAGGTCATGATCCCAGGGTCCTGGGATCGAGTCCCACATCGGGCTCCTTGCTCAGCAGGGAGCCTGCTTGTCCCTCTGCTTGTGCTCTCTCTGTCAAATAAAATCTTAAAAAGAAAAAAAAATAATAAAAATAAAATAAAAAAATTAAAAAGGGGTTATTTGGGGGATGTCAGGCCAGCAAAGTGATCAGAAGAGCACCCTCCCACACCTCACCGCCTCAGGCACACTTGCTGTGTATGAGTCCACTATTGTCTTTCAGTCCATCAAGTGCGCACTATGTAATAGCTACTGCGCTAAGCGCAGAGAGATCCTGGTGGGCCGGCCGGACACAGTGTCGGCCCTCGGAAACTTACGTTTGGTGGGGAAAGAGAAACGTCAGTGAGCAATCCCAATAGTGCTATGATTCTGGAAGTACAAGGTACTCTAGAAGCTCTTTCACAAGCCACTGCTCTAGTTTGGGGGTTGGGGGAGTAATGACAAGGAAGACACCCCCAAAGAAATGCCATGTAAACAGGCATCTCTTGAATGTTTGGGTGTCAGCCGAGCAGAGAGAAGGCAGGAGTTGTGGGTGGAGGACTCAAGGCCAACGGCCCAGCATTTCTGCAGTTCAGGGATTTCTAAATCAGTCATGTTTCCCCCTTGAGAATACCTGGTGCTAAGTTGTGTCCTGAAGAAGGTGTTAATTAAGGAACTTCCTTGGTTGCAAGGAAGAGTGACTGGTTCAAGTAGTCTCAAAAACCTAAAACAGTCAAGAGCTGATTTCATCCATACCCATGGAAAGGATTGCAAGTAAAACTGCATAAACAGTGCTCAGAATGGACAGGAGCCAGGACGCAGCTGGCCCCCAGGGAGAGGAAGCTGGGGCGTGGAAGCTGTCCTCCGGAGCATCGCCCAGCAGCCTGTGCACCTGACAGCACTCCTCTCGGCATGTTTGTGCTGCCTTCCTCTCGCCTGCTTACTTAGAGCTGTCTGTGTCCTCTTTGTGCTGCCCCATTCTATTTCATATATACTACCCATTCAGATTCTCAGCAGAGCAAACCTAATTGGACAAGCTAATGAACATCGGCTGTATTTGGACCACCCTCGGATCAGGTACAGTCATGCGTGGGACTGTCTCCATATCTGTCTCCAGACAAAGATCACCATGTGGTCCCTCCTCTAGCAGGGGACAGTGGCTAGTGTAGGTATAGCCAGATGGGGAGGCTGGAAAAAGCAGACACCCTAGTACCTGATCCTTGCTCTTAAATAATTTATAGCATCATTGAAGTTTAGATGATCTCATGCGTGGGAAAGTGCTACAGATTTTAAATGTCAAACGGGAGTCACCAGGAAATCAAAACAGAGTGGGATGAACAAAGGATTTTGAGACTGAATCCTGCCAATCACTAAGCCTCAGTGCTCTTGGCCAAAAAAGTAAATAAATGAATAAAAAGAACTCATTTATAAATATCTGACTCACAAGGCCTTTTAGAAACACCAAACTCACAAGTTCAAAGTCTCAAAGTATTGTGGGAAGACTGAAAAACAGTTTTTTTTTTATTATTGTCAGTGTGATTATGATGATGATGATGTCATGTATTTATAAAAATTGTAAGAAGGGGTCATCCAAGGTTCAGCATGGATGTTTCAAGCATTAGGTCCAGAAATCATTCAAACACTGAGAGATCAAGTTCAATGTCTATTCCACTATTTCCTAGCTATTACTAGCCATGCTAGCTAGGTTTTGACCTTTAACTTAATTGTGCCTCAGTCCTCCCTTCTGTAAAAGGAAAATAGTAATAGTAGCTATCTCAGGGTTGCCATTGAGGAGCAAATGAACTAATATACTTAGGCCCCTGGAACAGTGCATGACACCTGCTAAGTGAGAGCTGCTATTGTTGCTTTTGTTAATGTTATCAGTCCTACTGGCACTACTAATTCTTGTACCAGTCCAGTTACACAGAGAGAGAGCTTGACAGGCATGGGTAAGACCTGTGTCCACAGGAGGACTCTCACCAAAGAAAGGTAGAGTCAGAGATGAGGAATGTTCAGGCAGCTGAATCTGCTTCTTGATGTATGGGGTTCTTGGGGGCTCTCTGTTGAGATTGGAGATGCTCTGAAGAGAAAGGAAAGAGGGAGAAGAGCCTTCTTTATCCTAACTTAGATTTCTTCCCTGGAAGAGAACTCTAGTCCACGTCTCTGTTGGAGGAGATAGAAATTTACATATTTAACTTTCATTGACCTTCTGATCCGAAGACCAGTTCCATTCTGTGTCATTCAGGACTTTGCTTCACATTGCGTCATGATTCCATGAAAGCCCTACGTACAGATTAATGTCAGAATTCCTTAGCCTTGTATTTAACACCTGCCACAGTCTGATCCTCTGTCCTACTTTTCAACCTCTGAGACCTTGTCTGAAACCTTACCAAATGAATCAGAATGAACACTGAGGTTGTATTAATGAAATAATAAATCTTAATATCTGCATTAGTTAAGTAACCAACATGTAACAAATTGCCCTGAAATTTAACAGTTTAACACCAGGAACATTGTTGATCTCACAGTTTCTGTGGTAGCGAATCTGGGTGTGGCTTAGCTGGGTCCTTTGGCTCAAGGTCTCAAAGCTGCAAAGTGTCAGCCAGGGCTAGGGTCATGTCAAGACTCAACTAGGGAAGGGGTCGCTTCCGAACACACTCACATTGTTGTTGTCAGGATGCAGTTTCTCGTGGGTTGTCAGACTGAAGGCCTCAGTTACTCCTTGGCTTTTGGCGGGAGGCAGCCCTGAGTTCCTTGCCTTGCCGACTTCTCTGTAGGGCAGTCCACAGTATGGCAGTTTGCTTCATCAGAGTGAACAGAGAGTCAGAGGGAGCAAGAAAGAAGTCTTGGGCTTTTGTAACTTAGTCCTAGAGGTGACATTACATCACTTTTGCTCTATTCTTATTCATTAGAAGCAAGTTGCTGGCTCCACCCACAGCCAAAGGGATTACACAGGAGCATGAACACCCAGAAGTAGGGATTGATCATATGAGAGCCATTTTTGGAAGCTGCCTACCACACTTACAAAGTAACATGCCAGTTAAAGTAATGCTAGCTGCTAAAACAACAGATAAACACTGAAATGTAAATCTTAACGTACTAGAAGGTTCTTCCTCACTCATATAAAGTCTAAGAGGGTGGGTGAGTGGGGTGCTCTGCTCTACAGAATTATGCTAGTATCCATGCTGAAGGAGTCATTGCCATCATCAAAAGGTGACTTACAGGGTTGTCTTGGCTGGCAATGTTCCAGAAGGCAGACAGGGAGAACTGGGTGACTACAGAGGCTCACACTGGCGATTTTTGTGGGGGGGTGTTTCATGTCCACTCACACACCCTTGGCCAGAACTCAGTCATGTGATAGCACATAGAAGCAAGAGGCCCTGGGAAATGTAGTTCCTGGTTGGGCAGCCACCTCCTGGCAGCAGCTGTCCCCTGTAGAAGAGAAGCATGAATCTTTGGTGGACAGCCAGCCAAGTCTGCCACAGATGCGCAGACATTTATGAAATCACATGTATTATTTCATTTGCTTCTCATCACAGCCTATGCTGTCAGCATTATTATTCCCATTTTATTTTATTTATTATTTTTTTTTAAAGATTTTATTTATTTATTTGACAGAGAGAGACACAACGAGAGAGGGAACACAAGCAGGGGGAGAGGGAGAGGGAGAAGCAGGCTTCCCGCTGAGCAGGGAGACCGATGCGGGGCTCGATCCCAGGACCCTGGGATCATGACCTGAGCCGAAGGCAGTCGCTTAACGACTGAGCCACCCAGGCGCCCCTATTCCCATTTTAAAGAGAAGGAGAGGTGGGGCAGGGGGGCAGAGGGAGAGGGAGAGAGAGAATCTTAAGTTGGCTCCATGCCCAGCACAAAGCCTGATGCAGGGCTGGATCTCACCACCCTGAGATATGACCTGAGCCGAAATCAAGAGTTGGGACGCTGAACTGACTGAGCCACCCAGGCGCTCCATTATTCTCATTTTATAGACAGGGAGACAAATTGGCATATCTTTAGAACATTTAGGCTTGTATAATTAGAACAGAGTTCAAGTTCCCTTCTCTGTCACTTATAATCTGTGACTATGGAAAAGTGATTTAAGCTCTCCATGCCTCTGTTGTCTCATCTGTGAAATAGGGACAGTAAGATCTAGGCATCGTCGTCACAGAGATTTCGTCTGCTGCTTTTGAGTCACTTAGCATTATATCTGGCATATGGAAGTGCTTAGTGAGTATTGGTTATGGGGCAGATGATCATAGTGTTATGTCTGGAGATAAAGAAGTTGAGGCTCGAAGGAGTTACATGATTTACTTAAAACAACTAATACACAGCAGAGCCAGGATGAGAAGCTGGGGGTTTTAGGTAACAACTTCCCTACCTTTTGAGTTGTTGCTTTCCACAGAGGCCATTCGGCGCATTGCTGTGGAAAACAGCAGTGAGTAAGCCTTGAACTAAAAACCCAGGGCCAAGTGTCCCCTTCCCCACCGCTGTGGTGGCCCCAGGGTCCCACGAGAATCAACACTACATCACCTTGTTAGCACAACCATTCCTCTTTAACTCCGCCTTTGCCTGTTTGTATGAAACATGCTGACCGAAGGCCTCCTTTTTATTTGTATGCGTTTAAGTCCTCCAAGGTCTATATGTCAAGGTCTTTGTTTATAAATAGGCTCTGTCTTACTAACTAGATAGAAGCGCAGGAAATGATGTAAGATGAGGTATTTCATTAGACTCTTAAATTTTATCACATTTCTCCTACAGGCTTGTTTGCTCTGAAAGAACAGAAAAGCAGTTTGCATGCTAAACAGTCAGTTGCAGAAGCACATCTTTGGGTGGGGTAGCTTGGCCTGCAGATGCTACAAACCTGGCAGGAATGGGACACCGAGACACCCCCTCAGAGGCTGCAGTGCTCTTTTCGGGTCCTCTGCCCTTCCTGACATACACAGTGGGGAGGAAGCAAGAACAGGTGTGTGGAATACTGTCAGTGTTCCCAAAGCAGTGGATTGGTGGCCATCGGTGGGCAGGTTCTTAGAACTTTAGATGAGATACCAACTCAGACCCTTCGTTTCAAGAGGTCTTTAAGACCAATGACTTCTGCCATGGGCCAGAACCACTTGACTGTGGATTATCAGCAGAAATTTCAGCTTTGATCAGTAAAAAAAAAAAAAAAAATGTCCATTAGTCTCATGCAGTTTCTAGCTTTCATCTTGTTTTCTAGCCAAACCACCACTTGGTAGAGATCTTGCCACATCATCTTCCCTGTCAATGACATTGATTAAAACCTATAATTAATTTCCTGGTGAAAAGCTAGAGATTGGTTAGTCCTTTTGTCTTTGTTTTCAATATTCTATACCAACACATCACACCCATTTGCCATTCTCTGGCTCATGTTTCACACATGGCTTTTTCTTTAGATTCCATATTCAGATTATTCAAGCAAGGGATGAATCTGTTTCAGAGGATTTTCCTCTTTCAAACAAGTTGGCCAAGTAGTCGTTAGTTTTTCTTTGTTCGCGGTCTCATAAGAACATCATTATTTGCATTTTTTTAAATGCCAGAAAAAATAGAGGTAGCATCTTTATAATGCCAGACATTTGAGGTGAAAAGAGCAAAAACAAAACAAAACAAAAGGTAAATTTGTCATCTGGATATATCTAAATAGCCAAATCTGGATCTTAAAAAGCTGAAACTGAATTGTAAATAAATTGTGTTCGTGAGACCTGGGCATTGCACGATGTCTGGTCCTAGGAAACTTCCCGGGGCACCACCTCCAGGCTCATTTCAGTGACTGTCCGTCCCCTCCCCCCTCCACCCCCCACCTTCTAGGAACCAATGTCCACGAGGCCCAGAACATTCTCAGTAACAGCGGACTCCCCATTACTTCGGCCGTCGACCTGGAGGACGCAGCCAAGAAGTCGGTGGCCAGCGTGGCTAAGAAGTGATAGCTTTGTCCTGATCCCTTGGAGGAAGAAGTCCATTTTGCCATAAAAAGTAACGTTTCTCTCATCACTGTGAAGGAAATGATTATCCCATTGGGAAAAAAGAGAGAAGGGATGAGCCAGGGGATGAATCACTGTACCTAAGATCTTAAATCTGCATTTTCTTGAATAAGACAGCTAGACAGCCTAAATAATCTGATTTCACTTAGAATCTTTATTAATGTCCTGTTCTCACACTTTTCCATCATGGTAAGCCTGCTCAGTAGGCATTGTTTTGCCAACTTTGGAGGAGCAGTCTATTTGGCCAAACAGTGTGTATATATACACAGAATTTGAGATCAGAGCCTGGTTCATTTACAATAATTTTACAACTTCTAATTAAAAAAAAAAAATTACATGCTGTAAAAAACTCAAACAAGGTTCCATTTGACAGATTGTCAAAAAGGTCCAGCTAAGACATTCAGAACTGTTGCACATTGCAACAGCTTCTACAAGTTTCTGATTCCAACAGGCTTAGGAAATCCCTGGATGTTCCAAAACATGGATCCACATTAATATCCCACACTTGTATTCTACCGTTTGCCTTAATATTGAATATACTGTTTACCTCACACTAAAAATAAAGCCGGAAGCCTTATTTGTGATTTTGGCATAGAAGGTTCTGTTTCAATGTCAAAACCGAAGAATGCTGATTCTTATGGAAATCTCCATAATTAAGTCATTTCAAGACGAGACAGTGCTGAAGATCAAATTATGTTGTGTCGGTATTTTTTCTCCCCATCCTTTTCCCTCCAGAATCTACCTGCTGGGGAGAACGTAATTGAGAGAATGTGGCTTTTTCTCATAATGTCCATTTTTGTGGTGGGAAGGAATTTGAATTAGGTCTTTGTTTAAATTTTGGTAAATTTTTATCTGTACACAAATTTAAATAAAATTATGTTTTGTAAGCTCTAAGGTCTGTGTATTTCTCATTTAGGCGATTTCATTCCTCAAACAGTTTTTCTTTTACAACTTAGGCATGACTCCAAAATTAGAGAATTTGGGTTGTTCTGGGATTATTTCAGTTCCATTCAACTTTATCAACAACCATTTCTGTTAGGAGATTATGCAATGAAAGAATAAAAATTTTATATAAAACAGAAGCCCAGGTAAGTGTCACAGATGTCTTAACAGGTTAAAATATGACTTCCGTCTGCACAATGCTGAAGGATATATATACATGTAAACTTGTCCTATTTAGTGAGACTCAGTTGCCAGCATTAAAGGTTTTTCTCTTAGTGTACAAATGTTTAGCAGACCAAATTTTTCTGTTTGTTTTCTTTTATCAGTTTACACTGTTCTCATAAATTTCATATATAGACAACAGTTAAAAAGTCATATTTTTCTAGCTCTGTATTTTCTATGGAGAGAAAAACCATTTGATAGATCAGTCTTACATCCTTTTTTAATCGATGAATGAAGATGAATGAAGAATATTAACAATGTCTTTTTAGATGAGCTTTGGTTCTTGATTGCTTGATAACCAGTTAGTATGGTACAGGAAATAACATATACATTGTCAATTAGACAAAATTCAGTATATTTGTATTTTTTTTTTTTTTTTTGCCCTTTGTAAAAACCTGTGTTCACGTAACTGTGTATACTGCTGTTTCTAATGAATCTAGTTTGGAGGAGGAGATAAAGGAATTAAGTCATTTGTGTGATTATTTTCTAAAAGGGTTAATAACAAGCAAATAGTTCTTTATTTTCAAATAAGTGGTTATTTGGTGGTTTTTTTTCTCTCTTGGAAGGTCCAAGTGTCTGAGTTTATATTGCTCACATGGTATCTTGGTGCTGAGCACAGCATAGTTTGTGTAAGTATTTGTAGAATGAATCACTGGTATGTGTATGTTGATCCAGCTATTGTGACTGGTGATATAGGGTAGAATCGGGACAGTTGGTGATGTTGGTGGATCTGAAGTCCTCCATATGTTACCTCCGCCACAATTCCCTACATTTCTGACCTTCCAGCATCCTCTTCAAGTCTGTCTCCTGTACTGTATATAAGAGTGAACAATAATTTCCTTTAAATCAGAGCAGTATTTTTTAAACTTGGCCCTGTTCTAAGCAAGAGTATCCATGAAAGGAGGTGACAGTCTAAACACAGTACTCAGTATGCAAGATGCTTACAGAGTAGTATACACTTTTTACTTCACCTGCTTTGCACAGGAGATTTTAATGGATTTGCTAGTCTACGCATCATTCTCCTGGAACAAGCAACAGGTTTAGAGGAGGCGAAAGTCCTGACCCTCCCACTTATCAGCATTCACTTCTGTTGAGTTGATTATCCTATGGTATTTGTCCAGACTCTTGTAATGACAAAAACCTAATTCAAGTTTAAGAAAAATGGGGGAGAACTGTTTTGCTCTTGTGATTATAAAAGACAGAGGTTCTGCTTACAGTTAAGGCTGGATTCAGAGACTCAAAACCTCAGAACTTGGACTCTGCATCTCAGAACAGCTTGTGTCGTGTTGGCTTCATTCTCATCCCATTTCCACAAGCTAGCAAAATGGCTACTGTTCATGCCAGGTATATATTCTTAAGTTGAGCATCCCTGAAAGAGAAAGAGAGAGGGAGTGGGTGAGAAAGAGAGAATGAAAGGAAGGGAGAGAGGAGGGAAGGGAGGGGGAAAGAAAGAAAGAAAGAGAGAGAGAGAGAGAGAGAGAGAGAGAAAGAAAAGAAAAAGAAAGAAAAGAAAGGAAGGAAGGAAGGGAAAAAGGAAGGAAGGGGAGGGAAGGGAAGGAAGGAAGGAAGGAAAGAAAAAAAAGAAAGAAAAGGAAGGAAGGAAAAGAAAGAAAAGGAAGGAAGGAAAGAAAGAAAGGAAGAAAAGGAAGGAAGAAAGAAGGAAGGAAGAGGGAGGGAGGAAAGAAGGAAGGAAATATAGAAAGAAAAAAGGAAGGAAAGAAGGAAGGAAAGAAAGAAAAGGAAGGAAGGAAAGAAAGAAAAGGAAGGAAGGAAAGAAAGAAAAGGAAGGAAGGAAGAAAGAAAGAAAAAGGAAAGAAAGAAAAAGGAAGGAAGAAGGAAGAGGGAGGGAGGGAGGAAGGAAGGAAGGAAATATAGAAAGAAAAAAGGAAGGAAGGAAAGAAAGAAAAAAGAAAAAGGAAAGAAAGGGAAGAAAAAAAAAGGAAAGAAAAGAAAGAAAAAGACTGAAGGAAGAGGAAGGAAGGGAGGAGGGAAGCTACTCTCTTCCAGGAATTATAATAAACATCTCAGAATTAGGATGACCAACTATTTTTGCCAGGAAACAATCCCTGAACCAGTCCTTCTGGCCAGGAGTTTATAGGGCTGCGATGAGTCTGTGTTAAATACTCACCTTGTTGGCCTGAGCCTGAGACCACCCTGACCCAAACTCCCAGAGCTGAGAGTAAGGAAAGGAGGGGTAGGTAGTTCCATAAGGAAAACTGGAGATCTACTAAGAACAGTGTATGCAGGGAAGGGAAAATAAGAGATGACAACCACACTCATCAACCATGAAGCAATGAGGCTAAACAAATTATTCCATAAGGATGCTTCCAGCTCTAGAATTTCATGGTTCTATTAATTTCTTACCAGTTCTTTGAAGTACATTTTTATCCAGGCACACAAGTTACTAGGTTTTTTTGTATAGGTGTTACTTGAGTCATCTAAATATTTGACCTTAATTGGTTAGTCTTGAACAGTAATGTCCGTCTAAGAAATAACGACATTATGGCACTTAGCTCAATTTTGGTTTTGTATTTAAGTTTTAATTCAATTCATAAATTAGTAAAATAGCCAGGAAATTTTAAAGGATCTGACTAGATCTGTGAATCATTTTTAATTAGCTCTTTTCTGATTTATATGCTGTATACATCCCTCTCAACTTGCTGTCTGAGGGGGGAAAATCATCCTAAAGAATTATATTGTTTTTTTATTCAAGGTCTTAATAAAACTGAGAAGAAAAATTATGTTTTGACATTTCTAAATTAAACATTTAAAAGCCTATGATCATTTGCAGGATGCAATCTATGTTCAAAAAATTAAAATAAATGAAAAACATAGTAGTGGTTTAAAAAAAACAACAGTGTGGGGAAGAGCAAGGAAGAATATGTTCTTACACATCCTTCTAGATCTGGAATTGGCAAATTAAGACGTGAGGAGTTGGGGCGCCTGGGTGGCTCAGTTGGTTAGGCGACTGCCTTCGGCTCAGGTCATGATCCTGGAGTCCCGGGATCGAGTCCCACATCGGGCTCCCGGCTCGGCAGGAAGCCTGCTTCTCCCTTTCCCACTCCCCCTGCTTGTGTTCCCTCTCTCGCTGTCTCTCTCTCTGTCAAATAAATAAATAAAATCTTTAAAAAAAAAAAAAAAAAAAAAAAAAAAAAGACGTGAGGAGTTGTTTTAGTAAATAAAGTTGTATTGGCACACAGCCATGCCTATTTATGCTCATGTCGTCAATGGCTGTTTTCATGCTGCAACAGCAGAAGTTAGCTAGTTGTGATAGAGACTTCATGACCCTAAAATATTTCTTACTTGGTTTTTTTTTAGAAAAAAATAGGTAAATTCTATTCATCTAGATAAAATAAAAAATACAGTATTACTACAAAAGTGACAGCAACAGATTATTGTTTCCAAACCAGGAAAAGGCAGACTTAAGACATTAAAGTGGAACCAATGAGTAAGTAGGAAATGGGATCTCTGATCTTTCCATTTTAAACCTTGAGAGAATTTAGTAGTCTACAAAAGGCCGTTTGCCAGTGAAAACTTATTCCGTTATGTTAATTTGTGTCTTTTCGTTGCCACCAAAATTGCCTGCAGGTAGCTTGGTGTGCTATTGAACATATGCTACTCTTAACTACTTACAGGTGTGTTGGAATAATATCAAATCATGGCTATGAATATTGAACTCCCAAAGAGCTTAAACTATTGAGTCATCCTCAAAGTCGTCCTTGCTAGAGACTGTTGTGCATAATTTAATCTTGGGGTCTTGGATGATAAGAAAGCAAGAAAAGAGTGATTTCAGTGCACCTGATGCCCACAACTGCTGCAGAGGCATTAATTCCATTTTACCATGGAGGAAATAGTAACATAATGAGATAAAAGTTGTTCTGCTAAAGTTGTATACTTAGTGGCAAAAATTTAGCCTTCTGGACTTCTTGTAATCCTGTCATTTCCATGGCATCAGTGCCCAATAGAACTTTCTTCATTGATGGCAGTGGTAAGTATTGGTGCTGTCTAGTATGTAGCTGTAGCCACATGTGACTTTTGAGCCCTGAATTTTGAAGCCTATTTAATTTCAGTTAATTCATGCCCACGTGTTGCCAGTAGCAACCATATTGGCCAGCAGGGCTTTACAGTCTAAATCTAATGGGTTTTAGAATGCATCACTTTCACATCAGAGGACCTCACATTGATTCAGTGCTTACTGTCTGCCAAGAACTTTACATATGTTGCCTTCATTAATCCCCTTAGCAACTCTGTGCATCTGTCATTCTTATTTTACAGATGAGAACATTGTATCTCAGAGAAGGTAAGAACATGACCAAGAACACACAACTGGTATGTGGCTGGTCAAGACTGAAATTCTGATCTTCTGAATCCAAAGCCACTGCTCTTGGTTTTAAACCTGTCAGGACCCCAGTTCAGCATAGTTGTGCTGCATATAGTCATAGATAATTTGAAAGAATGTTTGAGACAAAGACATTTAGCAAGCTGGGTTCTTGAATCGGTTTCCTTTTTAGTGTACCCCATACCTTGAAAAACAAAATTTAAAAGCTCAAAGATCATCTTATGCAATTGGACAAGTTGTATGGACTACAATGGGACTAGCACCTTCCTGGTTTTGCATGGTGCATAAGGCAAGAGCCCTTTTCCAGAGGCCTAATTCTGAGTGCCTTTTCATTAATTCATTGCCTTCCCCAATATACAAAACCATGATCACCCAATAAGACAAAAGACAGGAGAGGTGAAGGCTGGAGACCGTATTATCACCGCGATAGGAAGAAATTTAGTTAGGGACATCACCCTTCCTCTGGAGAACATTAGGTCCAGAAATCTTGTCTCATATTTTGACATTTGAAACAGGCCAGTTGCAATTCTTAGGCACCTTATGCCAAACTTAACAAATCCAAAATTCATTAGATTTTATATGCCAACTATAACATACTTTTTTTCTTATTCCTCCCTTATGTATGCAGAGGCAGTTAAAAAATGGGAGCTTGTTTATCTCTTTTCCTAGCTAGGGGAGAAAGAAATGAAGTCAAGTCATTAATGTCACAATCCAGAGATCTGTTCTGAGGTCAGACAGAGCCCAGGACAAACTGGACGTTTTGAAGATTCTTATTTGGAGTTTGTTTTCAATTTTCTTTTAATGTTGAATATTCATGTGCTCTAAATCCTTATGATTATTTGCCCTGAACAAAGAACAAAGGGGGGGGGGATCAGTTTTTTAAGACCCTGTATTAAAAGCATTTATTACAAACACTGACTAAACTGTACTTCGTTAAAATTTAAAAAAAAATTGCAGAAAATTTTTCCAGAAAGTGGAAATAATCCAGATGTCTACAACTGATAAGTGGATAAATAAAATAGGGTATATCATGCAAGGGAATATTATTCATCCATTAAAAGGAATGAAGCACAGAAATGGTATGGTATGGGTGAACCTTGAAAGTATTCCTAAATGAAAGAATCCTGTCACCAAGGCTACATATCATATGATTTCATTTATAGGAAATGTCTAGAATAAATAAATCTATAGAGACAGCATGTAGATTGTGGTTTCCAGGACCGGAGGGGAGAGGAGACTGAGTAGTGACTGCTAAGGAGTATAGGGTTCTCATTTGGGTTGAAATTATTAAATGGTGGTGATGGTTGCAAAACCCTTCGAATATACTAAAAACCACTGAACTATATGCTTTTAAAGGGTGAATTTTATAGTGTATGAACTATGTCTCAAATCATTTTAGGTAGATGATGGATGGGTAGATAGATGGGTAGATGGAAGACCTTGCATTAGGATTTCATGTGTTAATAAAAACATAGGTTCAGTTTTATTTCCAGCTCTTGGTATATATTATCTCATGGATACAGTCAGGTGACCCTACCAGTTGGTGCTCCTTTTTGTGTGTGTGTTCATGGAAAGAATAGTAGTAACCTTGCTTTCTGGATTTCAGTGAAAAAAATCTATTACTTTTTGAAAAATTTCTGAACCTCTGTCTATAAACAATAAAGTCATTGTTTCCCACCTAAAATACTATGTCTTGGAACATTTAAGTTTATTGTTCTTTTTTAAATAACCCTTAGTTTTATATATTTGCTTTAAAGATTGCCTTTGAAAGATGCCTTTCATAGGGACTTTATACACATGAACTAAGATCCCTCTCACTTTCTGTTGTTTAGAATGTTACAGTTTGTGTGAACACATTTATATTTGTAAGCTCTCAGAATATTGCATGTGGATTTCAAAAATATTTTTAAAATATATGAATGCATTGAAATGCATTAAACCATATTTTTCCATAGTTTTATTTTTAATTTTTACAAAAACCCAGTTGTGTTAACAATAAGAATTCTAATAAGCAAGATTGGCAAGAATATAGGGAAATAGATATTCCTCTTTAGTTTGGCAATTGCTATGTAATCAGTAAAACCTTTTGGGAGGACAATTTTTGGGTACAGATTAACAGGCTTAAAAATGTTCATCGTTGTAACTCTGCTGGATGGCGTCAGGTCAAACAGGAAGAGCGAACACCTGGGCTGATCTGTCTGACTGAAGCAAAAGCTAGAAGCTCTGTGCTGAAAGCAGGAATGATCCTACACCAGAGGGTATCTCTCCTCACCAGCACTGTGAATGGTGACAGCATTTACTCCTAACTAGCTCAAGGTCACCCTGTCCTGGGATGCGTAACAAAGTCATGGAGGAGACAGCATGCCATAATTCTAACCAAGACTGCAGATAGGCCCAGTTTCCATGCCCGCCCCCCAGCATTCCCACTGCTGGACAGAGGCTCAGGAAAGGAATTGGAATATCACTTCCCAGCCCTCAGAGTGGTAAACAACTGTTCTCTGATAAGGTGGGCAGAGAATCAAAGAGAATTTGCACATACAACTTCAGAACAAAAAGTAGAAAGATGGAGTGAGTTGTGTTAATCATGAGCAAGAAAAAAAGACATGCCTTTGCCACATAGTAAAGGAGACAGAGAGGGAGAGAGAGAGAGAAAGAGAGAGGAGCACCACACATACAAATAATCTTTTTTGGAAAAGCGTATATTCAAGAAATAGAAAAAAAATTCCCTGGAAAACCTTCATGGTATAGAAGAACTTGAGAAGAATATTAATTCAGTTAATAAACAAAAACATGCTCAGACTGACTTAGAAACAGAGGAAGAAAAGACAGCTGAGAAAACCAATTGAGGACCAGAACAATATTCAGGAACTAATAAATAACTCACAAGGGTCAGTGTATTTTAAATATCTTGCAATGCACAGGAGACCCTTACCCTGCAGTGAAAAATTTTCCAGCCCCAAATGTCAATAGTGTCAAGGCTGAGAAACCTGATTTAATTGCATTCATTAACTTACATAGTAAGTGTGGGTTTTGGTGTAATTAAAATGAAAATACCAAAAAGAAAAAAAAAAATGAAGCTACCAAATTGAAAAACAGACAAACTGAAACACTAACATAGAATGAAAGATTGTATGATTTACAATGAATGCAAGGGGGGAAATGGAGAAATAAAAGCTATTAGGAGAAACTAGTCGGGATAATCCAACATAAGTTTAATCTGTGTCTTTGACATAGGGAAACCCACAACTGAAAATGAGTTATGTTAAGGATACAATAGGAGAAAATCTTATTGAAAAGATTGTGGAATTGTGCCTAAATACTGAAAAAGAGCACTGTATTCCACCAAGCATCAGTAACAAAAATTGATATTTTACAGACAGAAATTCTCAACTTCAGGATAAAAAGAGAATCCTTCCCATTTCCTGACTGCACATGCAAATGAGAAAATATGAAAGGAAAGCATAGTGGACTTTTATTTCTCTCCAGCCTCTTTTAACATCAGAAGACAATGAAACACAAAAATCTTTAAAATTCTTAGGGAAAGGAATGTTGCCCAAGAATATCTTAACTAACGAAATGAGCACTTTCATCATATTATTGTCTGTGAGAGAGAAGGACTGGGAATAACTTCAATATCTGAAAATAATAAATTGAACAAATAAACTATATTCTATCTAAGCAATGGAATGCTAGGTAGCCATTAAGAATGATGAAGTAGACAGGCTTATTTGTGGAAAAGTGTTCATATTATATGCTGCAGAGGAGCAGTAACAAAACAATATATATGATCATTTTTTTAAAATTTATCCATTATCCATCCATGTGTTTATATATGTATATATAGAAATTCGATCATAAGGATATAAACTAAGTTTGCTAGAAAAATAGGTGTCTTGTTTTCTTTTCATTTAATTTAATGGTTCTCAGCTGGGGGCAGTTTTACACACACACACACACACACACACACACCCACCCACCCACCCACCCCGGACATCTGGCAATACCTGAAGACATTTTTGTCTGTTACAACTGGGAGGATGCCAGTCACTTCTAATAGCTCCAAGGATGCAACAAAACAGCCTCACATACGGGACAGCCCTCCACAACAAAAACGTATTCAGCTCAAAATCAATAATGCTGAGATTGAAAGACACTGATTTAATTGTATTTGTGAATTTACTGTAGTAAATATGGGTTACTGGTATAATAAAAATGAAGTTGCCAAGAGAAAATTACTACATAAAGTGAAATTAAAGAAGAGTTTGCTTAGTAGATGAATGTATTCAACTGAAAAGGATATAAATTAATTTATTCTCTTGTTAGGGATCTTGGATTAATTTGCAATGCAAATCTCCTATAAGAGTGCAGACTTAATGTAAGTTATACTGTTATTTTAAATAACTTTCTGTTCGGGGAGAATATATGTTACGTTATGAAGGAAAAGAAAATATGGTCAAGAAAGACCTTAAGTAAAATTTGGTTTCTAAAATGGTCTATTTAAATAACATTTAAAAATCTCTTCTTTCATTTTATGTTGTAGTGTCTCAGAATAAATGCTGATTTTAGTCATAGGCCTGGGATTGGAATAATTAGTGATTGCCAACGAGTATATATTTCATAATATGCTCCCCAATTTTGTTCAATATGTAGAAATTATTTTTTGCTACAATATGAGTCATGATGTATTAATGGTATGTTTCATGTTGTTTGAAGTCCCTTAAATCTTTGAAGTGGGTGTCTAAAATTCTAATACGAGAAATCATGGCACATCCTGTTCCAGCAATGAATGCCAAACAGTATGTGGGTCTATGCTGAGGCATTTAGTGGAGGTAAAACTTGCTGTTTAGGAAGAAGTGTAATAAAACGACCAGCCAGAACCTCAGAAATATGACTGGGTAGGGGAACATGGCAGAGCTTTGCCTCCTGCAGCTATAAAAAAGCATGTTCTAGGCAATCAACAGTTCTTCCCAAACTGCGGAAGAGTGCTGGACGGGACCAACTGCTGGCTGACGTTATCATCACTGGTGCTCACGTTGTAAATATGGCTGGTGGGTTTCTGGTTCCTCTGCATCTTTTGGTCCCGAATCTAAAATTCTAGTGCTTGAAAGTGCGCCATAAACACAAAACCTCTTGAGGATCACGGTCCCATCCCAGCATACGCCATGTTAAAATAGAGCTTGAGAAATGTAGCTAATTAAGTTTAATTCAAACAAATGTTTATCTAACATCTGCTCCTCCCTGGCATGATGGCAGCTGTTGGGAGAAGACAGATTTAATAAAGACAGACCCTCTACTGAAGGAGTGGATAACCCAGATGTCCTTAGAACTACTCCCTGGAACTTGACAGGGTTTGTAGACATGATGGAAAATGAAACACTAGAGAAACCTGGCAAGAATTTCCCATCAATGATAATCATACCACGTGTTCTTGTAATGTTTATGTCAATGTGAGGGATTTTACGTCTTTAAGGGCAGATTTCATGCATTCAAAAGATTTTGTAAAGATTTAAATTGGTATGAAAATTAATGATTGAGTTATAAATTTTAAAGCCTACTTCCTAAAGTTATAGATCTTCTTATTCTATTTATAAATCCATCCAGTTTAACAAATCACTTTTTTTCACTTTTTTTTAAAGATTTTATTTATTTATTTGACAGAGAGAGAGAGTACAAGCAGGGGGAGCAGCAGAGGGAGAGGGAGAAACAGGCTCTCTGCTGAGCAGGGAGCCCGACACAGGGCTCGATCCCAGGACCCTGGTATCATGACCTGAGCAGAAGGCAGACGCTTAACCCACTGAGCCACCCAGGCGCCCCTAACAAATCACTTTTAATGGGCCTTTGATTCATGCTTCAGTCTGTTTTTAAACTTAGTGAGATTCTTTTAAACATTCAGACTGTACAAATTTAATAAGTTCCATTTTATTTTTGAGCATTCTCAATTTTATGACAGGCCATCCCAAGCACTTAAGTAATTCCCATAAATCTAATAAAGTTAAAAGTAGTCATTCTTAAATTATCTTAAATGTGTTCAATTGTTTGCATCCTTAGTTAAGATTCCAATTTAAAATCTTGTCTTTATCAAGCATTCACTCATACCTGTTAGATTGGAAACATGATGTTGACCTGTTAACCTAAACATTTCTTACACATGATAAGTGCACAACACGCCATATTTTACACAAAAGTATTGATCATTTGAGTGCCTTAAACATTTCTCTGCCTAACGCTGAGTCTTCCTGGGCTAGCTGCAGTTGTAAAAGCTAGCTTTGGCCTGGACACAGGAGGGTGAGACACTTCTTACAGCCTGGTGAAGGTGGAATTAATTGTAGGCTCCCTGCTCACATTTGCTGACTTGGCTAAGGGTGGGTCACAGGTTATTTCTGCGGTGTCTGGCCCAGGTAGAGAAGTGGTGGTCTGAGTGGTTTCTGTCTTGGTAGGCTGCTCTTTTTCTTGTCTTTGTCTAGGGAGAACAGGCTCTTGTTGGGGCTTTTCTTGTCTGTACCCATTGGCATTTCCAGGTTGCAAGCTTTGCCAAGTCTGGAATATGCAGGGCAAAAAACAAAAACAAAAACAAAACAATGAATCATGGAACACTACATCAAAAACTAATGATGTAATGTATGGTGATTAACATAACATAATAAAAAAAAAAACAACAGGAAACTCATTACCTTTTTGTTCTCTGTTTCCTGAGATCTCTAGGAATTTCCTTTTCTTCACCTGTAAGAGTCATTTTATGTTTGTTTAATACATAATGTTCAAGATTTATAGTTGTAATTACTGGGAGAAAAGTGCATCTATTCCATTTTCCAACAAATGGAAGACCCCCTTCTTAGATATTTCAACTGAGTTCATTCAGGGGAAGAAAAAATGACGTTCTCTATGATTTTTTTGCTAAGTTACTCATTTTTTTAACCATTAAAATAATCACGCTTTGTGTTAAAAATTAGAAATTAAAAAAAAAATGTAAAAAAGTTAAAAACTTTCAGGGGCGCCTGGGTGGCTCAGTCAGTTAGGCATCTGACTCTTGGTTTTGGCTCAGGTCATGATGTCAGGGTCATGAGATGGAGCCCTGTGTTGGGGCTCCGCGTTCAGCAGGGAGTCTGCCTGAAGATTCTCTCCCTCTACCCCCTCCCCCCACAAGATAAATAAATCAATCTTTAAAAAATTAAAATATTTCATAACTCTACTGCTAATATTCAAATCTTGGTATGCTTCTTTCCTTCATTTTTCAATGCCTAGAGAGAGAGACAGATTTGTTGTACTGTTAAGGATTTTACTATGCATAGTTTTGTATTATTTTTCTTTTAACATTGTATTATGGGCATTTTTGTAGCCACCATTACCTCTCCTTTAATTATCTTCTGAAAGCAGCGACTCACATATAGAAGTGAGAGAATAAAAAACCTGTTAGATATCAAGCATGCTCTCTACCTGGACAGTTCTGTTGAGAAATGTATTATTATATAGTGGTTCAGTAATGGGAATACACATTTTCAGGAAGGAGTAAATCTTTATATATGCTCCTACATTTAATTACTCAATAAAATCTTATATTTGAAGGAGTTAACATTAATGACCATGGAGACTCTGATGAACACTGACATTAATTAGACTTCTGTGAATTTCTGGACCCTTTGAGAAAAATGAGCTCTTACTTGGCTCTATCCAAAGATTTATCCCAGTGGATAATATTTCAGAGTTCTAACTTAGTTTTCCTTCTTGGATGAGCAAGAAATGTGCAATTTGAACTTGTGTCTTTGGTTGGGTTTCACTGGAAACAGAACCCGAAACAAAAATTCTTTTGCAAATGCTTTGCTGAGGTCAGTTCTCCAGAGAAGCATAAGGGCCTGAGAGGAATGACATGGTGCAAAGAAAGGGACTACACAGTCAAGATATGATTCCAGGGGAAGTCTAGTTTGGCGTGGTCCCAATGGGAGCTCTAGAGCATAAATTGCACCACAGCGGTTGTCTCATCCAGAAGGGAACAGGCTGGTCTGTTCTACACCTGCATTGGTCAGTCATTGGTTACTGGCTTCCCTGGGGCAGAGGGCAGGTTTGGGTAATTTCTAAAGTATCTCTGAATGAACCAAATGTTACATAAGGCTACACCTCTAGAGAAGGACATAGATGTAAGTTGTTAACTGTCAGCACCCACAGAAGGTGAGGATAGATGCATCTGCTACAACTCTTTCTCTATTCAGTAAAAACTAGTGCAAGTCACTGTATTTGATATTGTCCACTGCATTAGTGCACATTGGAGAACCAAGACACAGTTGTGTCCTCTAAACTTCTGGACTTTGCAATCTAGTGTAGGGGACAGACTTATCAATATCACAAAAAAATTAGAATGTAGAGCGCTCCGATATAAGGTAACATAAATCTGTCGTGAAGAAACTTTACTTACTCCAGAATGGAAGGAAAGTCTTTGAGCTGAGAACTGATAAATAAATATGCTCAACTAAGCAACTGACAGGAGAAGCACAGGAGACAGTTCCAGGTAGAGAGGGAGCAGTGTATGCAGGGATCCCATGCTGGCACATTCTCTTAAACAGTTATGTCTAACGTTGCTGAAGTACAGAGAGAAGCGGGGAGTGTTGCTGACTGTACCCAATCAGTTGCCACGAGAATGCTCTATAACAAATCGTCTCAAAATTCAGTGGCTTAAAATAATAGGCATTTATTTTGCTCCTGAGCCGAGTCAGTGATTTACATTGTACTCTTGCTGGTTTGGCTCATTCCTGTGTCTGGAAATGAGCTGGCTGATGGTTGATTTAGGCTGACTTTGGCTCGGACACCTGGGCACATCGGCTCTGTCCCACGTGTCTCATCCTTCTTCAGCATCCTCTCTGGGGCATGTCCTCCTCACAATCACAGAAGAGCAAGAGCAAAACCAAAAACAAGCAAGCACTTTTTAGGCATCTGTTTGCATCACCACTGCTAACATCCCATTAGCCAAAGCAAGTCACATGACTCTGGATACCGTAAATAAACTCCACTTCCTGGTGGGAGTTGCTTAAAACCCCATGGGCAAAAGACATAGATAGAGAAAAGCATGAAGAATTGGGTCATTAGTAGAACAATCTAGTAACAGGTAAGTGGGCAGCGGCCAGACAATTGTGGACCTTACGGTCTGTATCAGAGTTGCTGGGGCCCACACAACTGCCCTTTTGCAAATCTGGGGCAGAAATCTGACATCTCTGTCTCCTCAGTTCTGCCTTAGGAATTAACCCATGCCATCAGTTGCATCATTTTCCTTTTCCAACTATAGACCTCAGTTGTATTTATCCCACATAACCCCTATCCTAAGGCATCTGTTCATGCCTTGTTCATGATTCACAGTTCCTTTTTCCCTTCCTGTACCACTTGATTTGGAATTTAATGTACATTTTGCATTCCTGTTGGAAGCTCAAAGTGATTTATACTCCATGCATTAACTAAGCTGTCAGCTACTCCTTTGAGATAGTTATGTATCACAATAGATGTTCGAGAGCTCTATAATAGAAAAGCATAATTACCATTTATAGGTGCAGCCCAGAGAGGTGCCAGGAGGTTCTTGAGTGAATTTTCCCCCAGTATCTCAGAAGTCTATGATGGAACAATTGGCCTCAAGAGTCCTGAATTCTAGTCTAGACTCTATTATAGTCACTCTGTTCTGTTTTTTAAAGAAAATCTTATATGTAGTTTCTATTTCTGTCTGGAGATAAGAAAATTCATCTGTTTCATGCTGCCTTATCCAAATGTCAGCAATCTGAGGGGACCATGGAGTCGTTTTCCTAGCAAATGAGGGAAAAACAGGGGGAAAAAATGTGGTCTTTGGTCTTTGTAGCATGCTCCTCCAGTAAGAGAAGAACCAGCAAAACATTACGTCCCATCAATGAATAGGAGTAACAGGGCATTATAGATCCCATAATCTTGTGTGTCTAAATATACTGCAAGAAAAAAATCATAAGAATCTATGACTCCAATTTCAAGTACTGTTATGAAAAACAAGGAAGTTGTATGTACTTAAAGCAAGAAACAGAAAACCCAAATGAGAATATAACTACTTTCCATGTCACTCACCAAAATCTGAATAAGCATGCCATTGACATCTTTTTATGTTAAAAGTTAATTTTACAAGGAAACCTTTGTAAAAGTGTTTCATAAAGTAATGGCTGTTGTCAAAATTTTTTTTTAACACTGAAGTTCAGCTACCCAGTAAAGTCATTGAAAAATTGAAGAGCATGGATTTACCTCTTCAATCTCCCAAGAATATTTTAGGATGTGTCTAGGTAGGAAATTTGTGGAAGAAATGTACTTCTTTGATTTAGGCATTTGAAGAACCATGGGAAAGAAGGGAATGTGTAATCAAGGACTGTGATCCAGCATTCCTGCAGTTTCAGCTCCACTTATTACTTTGTATTTCTGTTCTCTTCTTGGTTCAAGACACACTTATCTCATTTTCAAGCCACAGCATATTTTATTGCTTTTCTCTCTTTGTATTCTGCCTGTTGTTGTTAATTTCTTGGAGCTGGGAAAGTATACTAATGCTTAAATCTAAGGCACCGTCTTGCCCAGTGAGCCCTTGAGCATTTTCTGTGCGTTATCTCATTTAATCCTCACTGATATGCTTTGTCGGAGGTATTACTATGACCATTTTACCTATGAAGAAACTGAGACTCAATGATGTGAAGCAGTTTACTGAAGATCACACAAGTAGTACAATGGAGAGCCAAAAAATGAACCTGAATTTTTGATTCTGGAGCATGAGATCTGAACTTCTGAATCTTAACAAAATGGAGCTATTGAAAGTGTAAATAAGATGGAAGTGAATAATTGATGGAAGAATACCATTGAGCCAATGAGATGAATCGCCCATGGGAGGGTTGGGTCATGGCCTAAAGGAAGTATGTGTTTTCCTTGGAGGCAGAAGATGTGGGAAAAAAAGGAAAGGTAATATTCCAGAGAGATTCTGAAGAAGCTAAGATGTAGGCTGAGAAGCCTAGGTTGATATGTAAATTGTTATTAAATCTACTTAGAGAAGTCAGGGCCCGCAACGCATGTAAGAAGGGCAAAGGTATAAAACAGTCAATGTGAGAGATTTGATAAAGAATCTGAGTAGAGAATTTTTTATCTAATTAAAGGAACTCAGGACAACAAATGTGAAAATTTGGATCCAGGAAGTTCTTTTTCAACTGTTTCTTCTCTCTAATGGCTCAGGCAAGTGGGTGGAGACACTTTTTGCCAAATTAGACACTTCTGTGGCCTTATTTGTACCCATTGCAAGTGTTTTCAAAGAAGACTTATCATTACATATTCTCCCCTACTCTTAACCTCCTATACTGCTTAATAATAGCAAGAGATAGGGTGACTACCTACCTTGGTTTGATTTGGAAAGTTTTAGTTTATACCTTTTGTCCCTATGTAATTATTAATTGCACCCCTATCACTCTCAAAAGCATCCAGAGGAGTATGATGAATTCTATGTTTACCCTAATAAGAAGGAATTATTAATGTTTATATTCTAGATCTGTGGTCAACATTTACATGCTGAATCCTATGTCACCCTCACATCTACACCATGAGATAAAGTACATAACTATCCCCATTATTAAATTTATTATTTCAATCACTGAATATTTAATAAGTGCCTACCATGTACTAGGTAATGTATTAAATGTGGGAGATAAAATTATGAGGTTAGTAGATAAGGTCCTTACCCTTATGCAGCTTGAATTGAGATTTAGAAAAGTTGAGTTACTTGATCAAGATTTGCAAAATCCCAGGATTTTAATCCAGTTCAATCCTACATCAAAGCCTAAGTTTTACCACTACATATTGTATTTTTAGTAATAATAAGTATTTTTATTTTTTTGAGAGACAGAGCCGGGGGGGGGGAGCTCTTGTACAGTGCAGAGCCCAGTGTGGGGCTCGATCTCATGACCCGGAGATCATGATCTGAGCAGAAATCAAGAGTTGGCTGCTTAACCGACTGAGTCACCCAGGCACCCCAATAATGATAAGTATTTTAAATGACACATTTTGAATGAACCAGGTAGCTATATAGATACTAAAATTATCCACATGTGTCAAATTTCAGTCATAGATGAAAATATCTCACACAACAGTATTTTAGGGTCAAATATCTGATGGTAAATTTTTATTTTAATATACATTGCCACTTGGCCTAATCATCATTCTATTAAACATTGCAGAGCATTAAATCTCTGTTAGAAAGAATGCATCAGGTATGATGACCACCTGTCACAGGCATTGGAGATCTTTGATGGGATTTTTGTCAACATTGTTTTTCTTTTCCTTTAAAAACAGGTACATCTGGATTTCTATAGCATAGAATATGCAAAGGCAGCCCCTTCTAAGTCTTTCACTTTACAAAATTACCTCTTTATAGATGAAGAAAATGACAGCATTCAGAATATCCACCAATAACTTTTTAAATATATTGATTGTAAGACATTGGACAGATAAACCACCAAAGTACAAAAGTAAAAGCTGGCCCTTGTGATAGGGAAAAATTGATCTTTTAGTATTTGTCAGTTTTTCAAACGAGAAGAATGATAACAACAAAGTGTAATATTAGCATCAGGCTGTGTGAAAGTGCTTTGTGTGACTTTCTAAGGGAAAGCTCTGAAATAGGAAAACAGGAAAGTAGATGAGAACACTAGTCAACAGCCCCGCTATTCAGGGATCTACCAGTGGTGATTTTTCATTTAATGCCCTCATGAAAGCATTTTTAAAAATGCTTTTCCAAGTGGATAACAGAGTTCATTTCATTTCAGCTAAAGTAATTTTATGACTTGGGTGCTATTGTTTGTGATTATGAAGTGTGCATTTTTCCTGCTATTTTGTTGCATTATTCCACCAATTGGCTAAAATGAGTAAATGACTAGAAGTAGTTCAAGCTTAAAAATAGTGATAGGAAAAGTCAAATTATTTGCTTTTTCATTATTTACCGCAGCTTAAGATGAGGCTGTAAGCTTAAGGACTGAACACAGAATCCGAATCTGTGTTTGCCGGCACAAGGAAACTTACAGGTGTGAGATTGCTCAGACAGCCAAAACAGCAAAATATGTCTATGAAGTACAACTGCACACATCTGAAAGTTGGAATTTATTGGAGCAGTAGACAGCCCAGTGCTCACTGTGTTATCAGTTTCTCATCATGATGCCATAATGTATTTTAGGCTTTTTATCTTTTCAAATACTATGCTGGTAAACTAGTAGTATTTTCTCAGAAAAAGAAATGCAAAGTAAAGTCACCATTATGGAAATTGATCAATTGTGTGGATAAGGGAGAGAAGGGAACGAAACTACAGAGGCATCACGCAGAGTTGCATCCTCATGGCAAAAAGCAACTGAGTCAGTGACATACATACTTGGAGAGTGGCGTGAACTTCCAGCACAATCCCTTCACCAGGTGACACTGACAGCCATTATATAAAGCAAATGGTGTACATTGGGGAATATAAAGCACCATTTGTGTGAGATGGCAGGTGCTCTGATCACAACTGGATAATAGGCTAAAGTTTCTCAGTATATGCATAGTAAATGTAAGAGAGAAGTGCTTAATGATTTTCTGTTATGTTTACCAATGAGCATTCATTCTAGAGAAGAGATACTTCTTTATTTGGTTCAAAAGCCATGAGGTAAAATAGAAAATGTATGTTCTAATCAGTACTGTAAGAGCACCAACTACATAGGAGGCAGTGAAGGTCTTTGAATTAAAAGGGTTGTGCCTGATTAGCAATCCAACATCGCTTTATTTACAGAAAATAGCTGGTAGTCAATCCTATGTCTCTGCATTTTGATTTAAAAATTGAAGAAGTGAAATTAAAAAAGGAATACTATTAAATCATGGCAATTGATTTTAACTCTTTACAAGAGTCCTGTACATTATGTGGCAATTTCAAAATGTTACTTTTCTGCACTGCTGTTGAGGAGTAAGATGCTTACATGATTTAAAATGAAAGGTGAGATTTTTAAATTCATTTTTTAATTACACTGATGGTTCCAGTCAAGACTACTTCTATGATTTCAGATGGTTGCCCAAGTGACATATTTTAGTCACTTATTCAGGATCTTGAATCCATGCATCCATGCCTTCAAGGAAACATTATCATTATTTTCTGTGTTAAAGATATGACATCAGAATTTCTTAAAAACAATAAATTGTGGAGCTAACATCGCAGTCTTTGCAAATTTAATTATTTTCAAATGCTTGATGTGCCCCCCCCAATCAGTGAAGGAAATCAATTACGTTATTGGACATCCTTAAAAACCCATCCAAAAACTACGACAAGAAAGGACCAATACTTTCTAGAGTGGATTGGGACTCCATTTGCTATGATCCTTCAAGTTAAACATTGAGCATTTAAGTGGGATATATGATATGGTTATTATCTCTAGTACCAGACTGAGTTGTCACAGTCTCCAATGAGAAATTTCCCTGTAAAGGATCTGCATTTGGTCCACATATCATTTCCAGAAATGATCACATATCAATTACCAAAAATAAAAGATTTAAAAGTAGATGGAGTGGGTGAGGTACCTCTCCTACAGGTAATGTTACTTATTATAGAAGTGGAGAGCCCAGAGATGGACCCTCAACTCTATGGTCAAATAATCTTCAACAAAGCAGGAAAAAATATGCAATGGAAAAAAGACAGTCTCTTCAATAAATGGTGCTGGGAAAATTGGATAGCCACATGCAAAAGAATGAAACTGGACCATTTTCTAACACCATACACAAAGATAAACTCAAAATGGATGAAAGACCTCCATGTGAGACAGGAATCCATCCAAATCCTAGAAGAGAACATAGGCAGTAACCTCTTCGACATCGGCCACAGCAACTTCCTTCAAGATACAGCTCCAAAGGCTAGTGAAACAAAAGCAAAAATGAACTTTTGGGACTTCATCAAGATAAAAAGCTTCTGCACAGCAAAGAAAACAGTCAACAAAACAAAGAGGCAACCTACAGAATGGGAGAAGATATTTGCAAATGACACTACAGACAAAGCACTGATTTCCAAGATCTATAAAGAATTTCTCAAACTCAACACCCAAAAAACAAATAATCAGGTCAAAAAGTGGGCAGAAGACATGAATAGACACTTCTCAAAAGAAGACATACAAATGGCTAACAGACATGAAAAAATGTTCATCATCATTAGCCATCAGGGAAATTCAAATCAAAACCACATTGAGATACTACCTTACACTGGTTAGAATAGCAAAAATTGACAAGGCAAGAAACAACAAATGTTGGAGAGGTTGTGGAGAAAGGGGAACCCTCTTACGCTGTTGGTGGGAGTGCAAGTTGGTACAGCCACTTTGGAAAACAGTGTGGAGGTTCCTCAAAAAATTAAAAATAGAGCTACCCTATGACCCAGCAATTGCACTACTGGCCATTTACCCCAAAGACACATATGTAGTGAAAAGAAGGGCCATATGCACACCAATGTTCATAGCAGCAATGTCTGCAATAGCCAAACTGTGGAAAGAGCCGAGATGCCCTTCAACAGACGAATGGATAAAGATATGGTCCATATATACAATGGAATATTACTCAGCCATGACAAAGGATGAATACCCAACTTTTACATCAACACGGATGGGACTGGAGGAGATTATGCTAAGTGAAATAAGTCAAGCAGAGAAAATCAATTATATGGTTTCACTTATTTGTGGAGCATAAGGAATAGCATGGAGGACATTAGGAGAATGAAGGGGAAAGCGAAGTGGGGGAAATTGGAGGGGGAGACGAACCATGAGAGACTATGGACTCTGAGAAACAAATTGAGAGTTTTAGAGGGGAAGGAAGGGGGGTGAAGGGATGAGTTAGCCCGGTGATGGGTATTAAAGAGGGCACGTACTGCATGCAGCACTGGTTGTTATACGAAAACAATGAATCATGGAACACTACATCAAAAACTAATGATGTATTATATGGTGACTAACATAACATAATAAAATAAAAAAAAAGAAGTGGATATGTATACCTTACTTAGCTTATGATACTAGCTTGGATTGCCATGATTATTACAAAAACATCTCTCTCGTTGTTTAACTTTTAATTATCATTAAATAGTAAATTCTATTGCAGTCTGAGATATTTTAAGTCACTGAATGTGGTGATGTTCTTGTCTCAATGTCTATTCATCTATGAATGCCATAATTTGAGGAACACTGATCTAAATCTTAAGGGATAGATGGAGTCTGTCTGTCCAGCGAAAAACGAAGCACAAATAAAATAAAATAAAATAAAATATGACAAAAATAAAAGTGAAGCATAAATCTATAGGAAATCCAGGGAAACACATACTGTATCAAGTGAGCTAAACTAATACTTTAAAGAATCAGGTCCCCAAATGGTCATTCCGTGAAGTGACTTTTAAATTTTTTGATCGTCCACCTCAGAAATACATTTTATCTCATCAGTCCCATACACATTTGCATCTTTATTGGTCATCTTTGGTCAAATTATGCTGTGGTAAAAAACAGCTCAAAATCTCTGTGGCTTCAAAACAAAGGTTTTTTTCTTTGTCATTACGTTGCATGAAGGCTGTTGCATTCTCAGTGCCTCTGCTCTGGGTTGTGGCTCTCTCTTCCGGGCTATAGGGAGGCTGCAATTCTGCTCCAAGTAGCTTGCTATTCCAGGGTTCAGGTGAAAGGGACAGCCTCAGCGTGGTATGTGCTAATGGCAGAGGGAAAGAGGCAAACTGCATAATTGCTCTGAAGGCTATTGCTCGGGTTTGGCATACACCACATGCTGGTTGACTAGTAGGTTTCACCCTCCCAAACATCCATGCGGTGTGGAAGCATTCCCCTCTGCGAGGAGCCCTGCATGTCAACAGGGAAGTGGCAGGAGGAATAGCCCTTCAAAAGGGAGGTGGGAGAGGGAGATATACAGTCCACCGCACGTGTACACGTATATGAGCACATGTGTGAGTGAACCAGAATTTCACAAGTTAATAATTACCCTTACTATGTTTGATGTATTCTGATATTTTCTATTCTATTGTGTCTTTTTAAATTTTGTTTGAAACTCACCAAATGGGGCACCTGGGTGGCTCAGTTGGTTAAGCGTCTGCTTTTGGCTCAGGACATGATCCCAGGGTCCTGGGATCGAGTCCTGCACTGGGGCTCCCTGCTCAGCGGGGAGCCTGCTTCTCCCTCCGCCTCTGCCCCCCATTCATGCTTACTCGCTCTCTCTCTGTCTCTAGTGCGTCCTCTCTAAAATAAATAAAATCTTTAAAAAGAGAGAGAGAAATTTACCAAATGAAGTGTTAACCCACTAATGGGGTTACTACTAGCATTTTGAAAAGCACTGTTCTAATAAATAGCCTAAACAATTTCTTACAGTTTGTAGAATGTCATAGAAAGTGAACAGGTCTTTGGTAATTGCTTTCCTTAGAGTTGAGCAAGTCATTTTTCTTGATTCTAAATTTAAAGATGTATTATAGAAAGGGTAGAAAATTAGAATAAGGAGTTGGAGAGTTTAGTTCTAGTTCAGTCACTGACTGGCTGTGTGACCCATTCACTTTTTCTAAGCCACATTTTCCCCAGCTGTGCCCTGGGGATAATGACCCCTGCCTAGCCTACCTGAAGTAAATGACACTTCATATAGTGCCTGGTGCTGTTCTAACCACTTTACATTTACTAACTCATTTAACCCACGCAACAACCCTCTAGATAAGTACTACTACTATTCTCATTTTATAGAGGAAGAAACTGAGGCACGGAGAGGTTGATAATTTATAGGTGGTAGATCCAGACTGCAAACCCCTATGGTCTGGCTTCCCCACCATTATGCTAGCTGGCCTCTATCATGGCAATTAACATTTTCCTGATGTGAAACTACCACCTTTAAAATTGTGCTGTATTAATCTTGTGGTTCAGTCTCTGGGAAACTAATGGGTCTGTTTTTGACTTTTCAAAGTGTCCAAGACGAAAATTGCACATCCGCTCACGGTGAAATTGGCAACCATTCTGATGAGCAGATGTCTTGGTCCCAAGTCAGAGACACGAAGCCAGATATGCAGCTTCCTATTTAGTTCTGGCATATCCGTTGGTCTGTTGAGTGTCTCCTGAGGCAGAGCGAGAACCAGTAAGTTAGGCTCAGAGAGCATGACTGTACATTTGCCTGGTAACTGTAACTGCCATGGCTGCACATGGACCCCAGACGTGAGGTTATTAAAATTCCACCCCATTCAGCTTTGGTATATTAATTTTGCTAGAGCATACAAGTAAATGAGAGTCATCATTTGTCGCATGGGTTTATATTCCTGATCTCCGCAATGTAATCACTTTCTGGATTGTTTTATAAGAGGCTTGTTTACAGTGACAGCCAATCTTGCTACAGTGAGGTCATTTCTCCAGGAAAAATGAAAAAACATGAAATCTGTGTGAAATTTCTTTTTCTTCTCTTTTTTTTAAAGAACCAGTTTTGTCAGGTCCAAATGAGAGCCTTTGAGAAAGCACCCTATACACGTTCTGCTTGGAGCACTGGGTGTTATGCACAAACAATGAATCATGGACACTACATCTAAAACTAATGATGTAATGTATGGTGATTAAAATAACAATAAAAAATAAATAAAAAGAGAAAGCACCCTATAATAAGAGAACATATAAAGACCTGAATAAAGGAAACTTCCTGTTTCTGAGGAACCATTCTAGGGAATGAACCCCTTTGTATCCAGATATAATTTCCACTATACAGATTCTATCAGCTAACTAAGGGTCTTCATCCAAAAAACAAATATATACATATACATACATATATATACATATATATATATATATTCTAACATATATAATATATATATTTTAGGGTCTATTTATGACCCAATGTGTCAATGTCTGTTTGCCTGCCTGATGGAGGAATGCTTTGCAATGATATGTGAAATCTGCTTTTTTAAATTTCATTTTAATTCCAGTATAGTTAACATACAGTGTTTTATTAGTTTCAGGTGTACAATATAGTGATTCAACAATTCTATACATTACTCGGTGCTCATCAAGATAAGTGTACTCTTAATCCTCATCACCTATATCCCCATCCCCCCACCTACCTCCCCTCCAGTAACCATCAGTTTGTTCTCTATAAGAGTCTGTTTTTTGGTTTGTCTCTTCTTTCTTTGTTAATTTATTTTGTTTGTTAAATCCCACATATGAGTGAGATCATAGGGTATTTGTCTTTCTCTGACTTATTTCACTTAGCATTATGCCTTCCAGATTCATCCATGTTGTTGCAAATAGCTAGATTTTGTTCTTTTATAAAATCTGCTTTTTTTTTTTTTTTAAAGATTTTATTTATTTATTTGAGAGAGAGAGAACGAGAGACAGAGAGCATGAGAGGGAGGAGGGTCAGAGGGAGAAGCAGACTCCCCGCTGAGCAGGGAGCCTGATGCGGGACTCGATCCCGGGACTCCAGGACCATGACCTGAGCCGAAGGCAGTCGCTTAACCAACTGAGCCACCCAGGCGCCCTAAAATCTGCTTTTTAAAAGAAACAGATATTTAGTGTTTAGCAAGGCTATCAAAATGTTTGTGCCATCACTTTGCATTGGTATTTTATGTAGGAGAATTAGGGCCTAGAAAAAAAATTGCTTGGTGTTTCTTTTTTTAACATATCTTTTGAAAGTCGCTTTGCAGTATAATTTACATATGTTAAAAGTCTTCCATTTTTAAAAGTACAAATGATGAGTTTTAACAAATGTATGCAATAATGTAGCCACCACACAACCATGATATCGAACATTTCCATCACCTCAAACATTCCCCTTGGCCCCTTTGCAACCTCTCTCCCCACTCCTGGTCCCTGATGGTAACTGATCTTATTGTCATTACAATTTTGCCTTTTCCAGAATTTCATATAAATGGAAATATACACTTTAAAAGATTTTAACAACTTCATTGAGCTATAATTTACATATCATAGAATTCACTCATATAAAGTATACAGTGTTGTTGTGTGGTTGGTTTTTTTTTTTTTTTTAGTATGCTCAATAGTTGAAACAATCCCCATAGTCAATTTTAGCAACTTCTTACCACCTCAAAAAGAAAACCCGTACCTGTTAGATATCACTCTTCTGCCTCTCTGTTTCCGGAGTGCCAACCAACTGCTAATCTATTTTCTGCCTACATAGATTTTCCTGTTCTGGACATGTCACGGGAATGGAATCATGTAAGATGTGATCTTTTGAGGGGCGCTTGGGTGGCTCAGTCTGTTAAGCGCTGCCTTCAGCTCAGGCCATGATCCCAGGGTCCTGGGATCAAGCCCTGCATCAGGCTCCCTGCTCAGTGGGGAGCCTGCTTCTCCCTCTCCCTCTGCCTTCCGCTCTGCCTACCTGTGCTCTCTCTCTGTCTCTGTCAAATAAATAAATAAAATCTTAAAAAAAAAAAAAAAGATGTGATCTTTTGTGACTGGCTTCTTTCACTTAGCATGTTTTCAAGAATCATGCATGCTGTAGAAGTTGTCAGTACTCCATTCCATAGCAGTCTATGACTGAATAATGTCCCATTGTATTGATATACCACATTTTGTCTATCCATTCGCCAGCTAGTTGATGGACATTTGGGTTATGTTCTCCTTTTGGCTATTATGAATATACTCCTAAAAACATTCATGTACAAGTTTTTGTGTGAACACATGTTTTCATTTCTCCTAGGTGGAGTGGAATTGCTGGGTCATATGGTAGCCATGTTTAACCATTTGAGGAAAAAAACAGACTGGTTTCCAGTGCATCTGTACCATTTTACATTCTAGCCTGCACTATATGAGGATTCTAATTTCTTCACATTCTTTCCAACACCTGTTACTATCTGACTTTTTTATTTTAGCTATTCGAATGGATGTGAAGTTTTGATTTGCATTTCTCTGATAACTAATGATGTTAAGCAACTGTTCATGTGCTTATTGGTTATTTGTATATTTTCCTTGGAGAAATGTCTATTTAAATCCTTCGCCCATCTTTAAATTGGGTTGTCTTTTTATTATTGAGCAGTAAGAGTTCTTTATGTATACTAGATTTGGTTGTGGTATATTCTTTTAGGTGTTGCTGGATTCAGTTTGTTAGTATTTTGTTTAAGATTTTTACATTCATATGTATAAAAGATATTGGACTGTAGTTTTCGTGTGATGTCTTCATCTGGTTTTGGTATCAGGATAATAGTAGCCTCATACAATGAGTTGAGATGTGTTCCCTCCTCTTCAGTTTTTTGGAATAGTTAGTGAAGAATTGATCTTCATTAAATGTTTGGTAGAATTCACCAGTGAAATCATCCAGGCCTACTTCTTTGTGGATAGTCTTTGGTTACTTGAATTCAGTCTTCTCACTTGCTATATATAGGTCCATTAAAATGGTTATTTCACCTTGAGTCAGTTTCAATAGTTTGTATCTTTCTAGGAATGTATCCACTTCACCTAAATTATCTATAATTTGTTGATGTGTAATTATTTGTAGCATTCCTTTGTACAGTCATTTTTACTTCTATAAGGTCGGGGGTAATATCCCCTCTTATTTTCTGACTCTACTAATTCGGGACTTCTTCCTTTTTCTCTTGGTTAAGCTAATTAAAGGTTTGTAAATTTTGTTTATCTTTTCATAGAACTGGATTTCAGTTTTATTGGTTTTCTCTATTATTTTACTATTCTCTATTTTATCAATTTCTGCTCTGCTCTTTACTGTGTCCTTCCTTCTGCCTGCTTTAGATGTAGTTTGCTCTTCTTTTTCATGTTCTTTGAGGTAGTAGGTTAGGTTATTGATGTGAGATCATTTTTCTTTCTTAATATAGGAATTTTCAGCTAATAATTTTTTCTCTAAGCACTGCTTTAGCAGCATCACATAAGTTTTGGTAAGTTGTGCCTTTATTTTCACTCATCTCAAAATATTTTTTGTTTCTCTTTTAATTTCTTCTTTGATCCACTGGGTATTTAGGAGTGTGTTGTTTAATTTCCACATATTTAGAAAATTTTCCTGTTATTGATTTCTAATTTCATTTCATTATGGTCAGAGAACATACTGTATATTATTTCTATCCTTTTGAGTTTGTTGAGGTTTGTTATGGACCTAGCATATGGTCTATATTGGAAGTAAGTACTGTTTGTTTCTGGCTTTTTTAGCACAGTGCTTTGGGATTCATTCATGTGTTGCATTTGTCAGTAAATCAGTTTTTAATACTAAATAATACTCCATTGCATAGGTAAGCTGCAATTTGTTTACCTGTTGATGGAGATTTGATTTATATCTAGTTATTGAATATTATGAATAAATGTGATAAGAGCATTTGCATACAAGACTTTGTGTGGAAATATATTTTCATTTCTCTTGGGAAAATGCCCAAAAGAGGGATTCCTGGATCATAGGATAAGTGTATATTTAACTTTATGAGATACTGTCAAACTTTTTCCGAAGTGTCTGTATCATTTGCATTCCCACTAGTAAATCAATAGGATTCCATCTGCTCAACATCCTTGCCAACACTTGGTGTTGTTAATCATTTTAATTTAACTTTCTAGTGAATGTAATGGTATCTAATTGTGGTTTTAATTTGCATCCCTCAAATGAATAATGATGTTGATTATTATTTCATGTACTTATTTGCCTTAGTGTTTCTTCTTTGGTTAAGTGTTACAATATTTTCCCATTTTTTAAAATCATATTTTTCATAATGTTATTAAAGTTATTAATATTTTTGTGCATCCTAGATAAAATTATTTTTTTGCCAGATGCACTTTTTTGCAAGTATTTTTTTCCAGTCTGTGGTTTTCTTTTCACCTTCATAAACTGCCCGTTAATATTTTAATTTTGATGCTATCCAGTTTATCAAAATTCTCTTTTATTGTTTATGCTTTTTGTGTCCTAGGAAATCTTGGCCTAACCCAAATTTACAAAGATTTTTCTCTTATTTTTTTTCTAGAAGTTTCTCATTTGTTCTTGTAACATTTTTGTAGATCCTTTAGGCTTTTCTATGAAGACAGTCATGTCATCTGCAAATAAAGAGTTTACTTTTCCTTTTCTAATCTGTATGCTTTTATTATCTTTTTTCCCTTATCCTATTAGCTACAATGAATTATGATATAATGTTAGATAAAAGTGTTGAGGGGACATCCCAGAATTGTTCTCAATTTCAGGGGAAACAAAATATATACAAATATTAGCCAAAGACTATTTTGTAGATGCCCTTTATAAAGTTGAGGAAGATCCTTCTTTACTCTTCTTGATTTATAGAGTGTTTTTATCCTTATTGGATGGTGAATTTTGTCTAATGCTTTCTCTGCATCTATCGAGATGACCATATGACTTGTTTTTAGTCTATAAATGTGATAAATTACACTGATTTTTTTAAAGTTAAACCATTCTTGCCTAACTAAGATGAATTTCACTAGGGCACAATGTATTATTATTTTTATAAATAGCTAGATTCAATTCACTGATGTTTTGTTAAGGAATTTTGTATCTGTGCTCATAAGGTATGTTCGTCTGGATTTATCTTTTCTTGTCATGTCTTTGCTTTTAATATCAGGGGTATGATGCCTTGTGAAATGAATTCAAATGTGTTTGCTTCTTATCTATTTCCTGCCTGAGCTTATCTGGATTAGTATTATTATTTCCTTTAAATGTTTGGTAGAATTCACTAGTGAAGACTAGGTTTTTTTTGTGGGAAGGTTTTTAACTACAAATTAAAATAGTCAATTTTTTTTGTTTTGAAATTGAAAATAAAATTACTGCTTTTATACTGAAGAATAAATGTAGCTATGTTTCTCAAAAAAATGCTTGCTTTGTTTCTAAATTAAAGTTTAAAAGCTGCATTTGAATATCAGTAGATTATAGGACATTACTTTTTTCCCTATACCTTTCATTCTCTATAAATATAAAGATTCATGTTTTCTTCTAGGAATGCTATTTTAAATCACTCTTTGTATATGAGTAATTATTCCTATAACTGTGTGGATTACCTATTACTGAAATGCGAGTTCTAGTTTCCATTTACTTGTAATATAGTTTAATTTTCTATTCAGCTAATTTAGGAAATGTGTTTAGTTTAGTTGGAACGGAGTATATGGTTGAAGGCCTCTTTCAATTTGTATATTGAGTCCTGCTAAATACTTGGTGTGTTATCTTGAGGATTGTTTTATCAATCACATTTTTTTTCTCTCTGGAATAAGTTCTGGGCTTATCATTATGCCTTTTCTACTTTATAAAGAGTCTTTTAGTACTGCTGTTTCTAAAGAACAAACTGATAACGGAATGGTATCTTCCGCATATGCGAACAGACACACACAAACACACGTTCTGTTTATATTCCTATTTATCTATCTCAAGCAAATACTTGTTTCTTGGAAACTAGTATCCTGACCATTGTGGCTTAAAGACCTTGGCCAAAACAGCCTCTCTGAGAACCGTGAAGCTGAAGGTGTTGCAGGTGCATCCAAATGATGCCTACTCATAAGCACATTGATGCTAAGACTAGTCTAGCATTTTCTTAGGTTTTTTTCCCCAAGCTTTATGGAGATACAACTGACATAGCATTGTGCATGTTTAAAGTATCCATTGTGTTGATTTGACACACTTCTATATGTAATACGTCAGTTCGCACCTGTTAGAATGACAGTCACCAAAAAGACAAGAGATACCTGTTGGTAAGGATGTGGAAAAAAGTGAACCTTTGTGCACTGCTGGGAAGAATGAAAACTGGTACAACTGCTGGCGTAAACAGTGTGGAGGTGGTTCTGAGGCTTTAGAAGCTACAGCTAGAAAGGGAGAAATACATGGCATACAATGGTTTTGTCTAAGCAGATAATCAGAAGAACTGGAATTGAGTGTTTCTAGCTTGTATGTATTTGTTTCTGCCTGTAACTGTTGCTAATATTTCTGGATTCTTCATGCTACACCTTTTTTAAGGCCTCTATTCATTCTAACTTAGGTTGTTTCCCCCTTTTTTCATCATTTCTGTATATTGTTCCCATTTATAAGTTGACTTCTTCTCCTAACAATACCTAGTAAGCAAGAAAATCAAGGCAATTTGCTATTAACTTTCTCAACTTCATGTATTCATACCTCATATTCACTTCTTTTTTTCTTCCTATTCAACGAGAATGATATTTATTGCTCTCCACTGGGTGTGTTCATTGGTGTAACTAAACTCTATATGAATAATACTAGAAGAAAGTAAACTTCTAAACTATATTTGCCTAAAAAGAACGAACTATATCTGTGGAGCTCAGATAAAAGTGAAAATAGAAGAAACTCTCAAGAATGTTTTCGGTGCTTGCTACCTCACCTCTTTATTTAAGTCTGGCTTATTGAAGCGTAATTTATTATAGAATGAAATGGAATCACTTTTATTGTAAATTTCAGTGGGTTTTGACAAATACAGTGCTGTTGCCCCCGTTTGTAATCAAGACATAGAACAGTTATAGCATTCCCCAGTTCCCCATTCCCCTTTGTCATCAATGCTTCCCCCATCCCCCGCCACAGAAGATCACTAATCTGGTTTCTGTCTCTATTGTTTGCCTTTGTAATAATGTCATATAAGTGGAATAATATGTACATAGCCTTTTGAGTCCGGCTAATTTTGCTTGGCGTAATTCATCTGATAGTCATCTATGTTGTATGTATCAGCAGTTCATTCTTTTTTTACCACTGAATGATATTTAATTGTATGGATGTGCCACAATTTTTTAATTCATTCATCAACCGAAAGGTATTTGGGTCAAGTGGACTGTTGGGTTATATGGTAAATGTATGTTAAACTTTATAAGAAACTGCCAGGCTGCTTTCTAAAGCAGCTGTACCATTTTGCATTCCCAGCCGTAACATTGCAATTGATGTGCCTCCTCACTAACACTTGGTATTCTCAGAATTCTTTTTATTATTTTAGCCATTCTACTAGATGCCTAGTGAAATTCAATAGATTTGAATTTCCCTAATGACTTATGATGTTGAACATGTTTTTATCTGCCTATTTGCCAACTCAGGAGTGGTGCACAGGACCATGCTGAATAATAAATAAAAACAAAATTAGAACTACTTTCTGAGGAGGCTGGAGCTGGACTCGTAGATCTAGGTTTTTGTGGCCATGGCACCTGTTACATATGTATGTGTTTAATTTTAGCCAGGGAAAAGTGGAGATGGACCCAGTCTCAGCTAACTTTTGTCTAAATGATACTTTAGTTAGATAGCCCCCCCCCCCAAAAAAAAAAAACAGTATTTGAGAAGGGCTTACATTCAGCCATTAATTTCTGGAAATTATCCCAAAGGAGAGGGTTATAGATGGGGGAAGATAAAACAAAGATCCAACAGTTTTATTGAGCTCACTACTTCTGGGACAGCTGTAGCCCGGTTCTGAATCAAGATTTGGCTTCATTTAAGCAGCCGTGATGAGATTTGCTTTTCGTCGCTCTCTTCTTCCTTCCTCCCTCCATCCTTCCTAAATTCCTTTCCATTCTCCCACTGTAACTAACTGTCATGAGAAATGTACAATCTCTTTTCAGAAAAGACAAACCCACTTCTCTTAACATCATGATTCTCAAGTCTGTGAACATTTTGAGGGTAAAAAATTATGCCTTATTCTTTTAATTAATTAATTTTAATTAAGTAATTAATTTAGTATTGAGCCTATGCACAGAACCCAGAATATAGTAGATGCTTGGAAATTTGTATTTTTAATGAATTAATGAATGATTGAGGATATGGGCCATTCCCAGATCAGAAAATTCTGGGTTTGGTTTTTTGTTGTTTTTTTTTTGGTTTTGGGGGGGTTTTTTGGTCTAGATATAGACAAAACTATGGAGTTAACATATGCTTAAAATTTTTAAGCACTCCCCAGGGTTCCTGAAAAGTCATCTTTGTGATTTTCTCATTCTTGGTATCATATGAAGGGCAGACCTTACAACTTCATGCACTGCCTTCTCTAGGGCTCTCAAAAAATATCTCTTTTTATATCAGAACAGAAGCTGTGGAGATTTCTGTGTTCCATTTGCATTTGAAGTTTGCTTAGAAACCAGTGTACCTCTCCCTATAATTCAGGCTCTAAGACACTGGTTTTCCTCACCCAGGCCTGTAAACAATGATCTATCCACCCAAGTTAGTAACATTAACTTAAATTTATGAGGGCAGGATTTCAGCATATTTCCTCTTTGGAGCTGCCTCCTTCTTCCACAGCCTGCATGAACACCAGCTTTCATTATAAATGTTTCCCAGTGAACCAGCACTCCAGATGACAGAAATGAAACTTATTCTATTTCTTACAAAACTGACATGAATCCCACCAATCACCATGGCACACGGCTGAGAAAGGCACTTGGTTTGCGACTAGTGTTTTATCACTCTACAGTGAACTTGAAGGGCTTGAAAGTCCTCTGATCAGGTAAATTTTCTTAAGAGAATGGGTAGAATATTGTCAAGTGTACATATTCTTGACTGGCGGGGAGCATGGGGACCAGTTTACTCAACAGAATGTAGAAACAATGACACGCTACCTTGAACAATAATGGTAATTACAAATACTGTTTTTAGAAAGGAAAAAGGGGGCAGCAGAGAGCACGTTCTGTATTGTATTTTATTTTTTAAAAGTTTTTATTTAGGTTTTTCGGGAAAGATGGCGGAGGAGTAGGGGACCCTATTTCAACTGGTCCCCGGAATTGAGCTGGATATCTACCAGACCACTCTGAGCACCCACGAAACCAGCCTAAGATGTAAGAAGATCTGGATCTCTACAAACAGAATATCGCAGGCGGTTGGTTTTGAGGTACGAAGCGGGGAGCCCTGATTCCGTGGGCAGATATCGGAGGATAAACGGCAGCGGGAGGGAGCCTGGCCGTGGGGATCCTACACCGCCGGTGAGTGACAGCCTCCCGCGCTGCGGACGGGCACAGACTCGCAGACCGGTAGCTGCGGGGAAAGGACTTTAGGGCAGCCCCCAGGGTGGAAAACCAGAGCGGTGGAGTCGTGCGCAGGCGAACTGCAGTCCCCGGGATGGAAGCCCAAGCAGCGGAGTCATGCGCGCGAACTGGGAGCGGCTGGCGGTTTTAGAAGCACAAAGGGCAGAGACGTGCCCCGACCTGGAGGCAGGACTGGGAGCGCTGCGGAGGGGCGCACAACCAGGACGCTGCAGTTTATAGCAGCACGGACAGAAACAGAGACAGTGTGGCCTGGAGAAGAACAGACTGTGGTCTCTCTGCTCTGAGGCAGAGGGTTGGAAACGGTCTCTTCTGCTCTGACTCACGGAAGAGACGCGGAAAGCCACCAGGGAAAGCCGCCAGAGAACAAAAGCCCCAAAAACTGATTCCCGCTGAGCCCATCCCCTGCCACAGGGGCTCAGGGCAACTCCGCCCAAACAGGGTTGCCTGAGTAACAGCGCAGCAGGCCGCTCCCGCAGAAGACAGGCTGGGAAAACAAGAGGCCAGCAACCCTAAGGTTCCAAGAAAACAGGTGCATCTTGCTTGGGTTCTGGTCAATAATTTGGACTCTATACATGCCCTCAAACACCCATCAACAGAATGACTAGGAGGAGGAGCCCCCAAAATAGAAAAGACTCAGAGATTATGACTTACGCTGCAGATTTACAAATGGATGCAGTTATAACCAAGATGTCGGAGATGGAATTCAGGCTAGCAATTGTGAAGACAATGGCTAGAACGGAGAAATCAATTAATGGCAACATAGAGTCTCTAAGGGCAGAAATGAAAGCTGAATTGGCAGAACTTAAAAATGCTATCAATGAGATCCAATCCAATCTAGATAATCTAACAGCTAGGGTAACTGAGGCAGAAGAGCGAATAAGCGACCTGGAAGACAATATAATAGGTAAAAAGGGAAAACAACTCAGAATCCATGAAAATAGAATCAGAGAAATAAGTGACACCATGAAGTGTTCCAATATCAGAATAATTGGAATCCCAGAGGGAGTGGAGAGAGAGAGAGGACTAGAAGGTGTATTTGAGCAAATTGTAGCTGAGAACTTCCCTAATCTGGGGAATGAAACAAACATTCGAGTCCTAGAGGCAGAGAGGACCCCTCCCAAGATCAAGGAAAACAGGCCAACACCCCGGCATGTAATAGTAAAACTTGCAAATCTTAGAACCAAGGAAACCATCTTAAGGGCAGTTAGGGGGAAGAAATTCCTTACGTACAGAGGGAGGAACATCAGAATAACGTCAGACCTATCCACAGAGACCTGGCAAGCCAGAAAGGCCTGGCAAGACATATTCAGGGTACTAAATGAGAAGAACATGCAGCCAAGAATACTTTATCCGGCAAGGCTTTCATTTAGAATGGATGGAGAGATGCAGAGCTTCCAAGACCGGCAGAAGCTGAAAGAATATGTGACCACTAAGCCGGCCCTGCAAGAAATATTAAGGGGGGTTCTATAAAGGAGAAAGACCCCAAGAGTGATATACAACAGAAATTTACAGGGACGATCTATAAAAACAATATCTTCACAGGCAACATGATGACAATTAATTCATATCTTTCAATAATCACTCTCAACGTGAATGGCCTAAATGCTCCCATAAAACGGCACAGGGTTGCAGATTGGATAAAAAGACAGGACCCATCCATATGCTGTCTACGAGAGACTCATTTTGAACCTAAAGATACATCCAGACTGAAAGTGAAGGGATGGAGATCCATCTTCCATGCCAGCGGACCTCAAAAGAAAGCTGAGGTAGCAATTCTTATATCAGACAAATTAGATTTTAAACTAAAGTCTGTAATTAGAGACACAGAAGAACACTATATCATTCTTAAAGGGTCTATCCAACAAGAAGATCTAACAATTGTAAATATCTATGCCCCCAACATGGGAGCAGCCATCTACATAAGCCAACTGTTAACCAAAATAAAGAGTCCTATTGATAACAATACGTTAATTGTAGGAGACCTCAATACTCCACTCTCAGCAATGGACAGATCATCTAAGCAGAAAATCAACAAGGAAACAAGAGCTTTGAATGGTACATTGGACCAGATGGACCTCATAGATATTTACAGAACATTCCACCCTAAAACAACAGAATACTCATTCTTCTCGAGTGCACATGGAACTTTCTCCAGAATAGACCATATACTGGGTCACAAATCAGGTCTCAACCAATACCAAAAGATTGAGATTATTCCCTGCATATTCTCAGACCACAATGCTCTAAAACTGGAACTCAATCACAAGAAAAAATTTGTCAGAAATTCAAACACTTGGAAGCTAAAGACCACTTTGCTCAAGAATGTTTGGGTCAACCAGGAAATCAAAGAAGAACTTAAACAATTCATGGAAATCAATGAGAATGAAAACACATCGGTCCAAAACCTATGGGTTGCTGCAATTATTAGAAATTATTATCAACAACTATATGCCAATAATCTGAGCAATCTGGATGAAATGGAGGCCTTCCTGGAAACCTATAAGCTGCCAAGACTGAAACAGGAAGAAATTGAAAACCTGAATAGGCCAATAACCAGTAACGAGATTGAAGCAGTGATCAAAAACCTCCCCAAAAACAAGAGTCCAGGGCCTGATGGATTCCCTGGGGAATTCTACCAAACATTCAAAGAAGAAATAATACTTATTCTACTGAAGCTGTTTCAAAAAATAGAAACAGAAGGAAAACTTCCAAACTCATTCTATGAGGCCAGCATTACCTTAATCCCCAAACCAGGCAAAGACCCCATCAAAAAGGAGAATTTCAGACCAATATCCCTGATGAATATGGATTCCAAAATCCTCAACAAAATCCTAGCTAATAGGATCCAACAATACATTAAAAGGATCATCCACCACGACCAAGTGGGATTTATCCCCGGGATGCAAGGGTGGTTCAACATTCGCAAATCAATCAATGTGATAGAACACATTAATAAGAGGAGGGAGAAGAACCATGTGGTCCTCTCAATTGATGCAGAAAAAGCATTTGACAAAATACAACATCCTTTCCTGATTAAAACTCTCCAGAGTATAGGGATAGAGGGATCATTCCTCAAGTTCATAAAATCCATCTATGAAAAACCCACAGTGAATATCATCCTCAATGGGGAAAAGCTGAGAGCCTTTCCCTTAAGATCAGGAACACGTCAAGGGTGCCCACTCTCACCACTGTTGTTCAACATGGTACTAGAAGTCCTAGCAACAGCAATCAGACAACAAAAAGAAATCAAAGGTATTCAAATTGGCAAAGAAGTCAAACTCTCTTTTCTCAGACGACATGATACTTTATGTGGAAAACCCAAAGACTCCACCCCCAAATTACTAGAACTCATACAGCAATTCAGTAATGCGGCAGGATACAAAATCAATGCACAGAAATCAGTTGCTTTCTTATACACTAACAACGCAACTGTAGAAAGAGAAATTAGAGAAACGATTCCATTTACAATAGCACCAAAAACCATAAGATATCTTGGAATAAACCTAACCAAAGAGGTAAAGGATCTATACTCTAGGAACTACAAAACACTCATGAAAGAAATTGAAGAAGACACAAAAAGATGGGAAAATATTCCATGCTCATGGATTGGAAGAATAAACATTGTTAAAATGTCTATGCTACCCAGAGCAATCTATACCTTCAATGCCATCCCGATCAAAGTTCCAATGACATTTTTCAAAGTGCTGGAACAAACAACCCTAAAATTTGTATGGAATCAGAAAAAACCCCAAATCGCCAAGGAAATGTTGAAAAAGAAAAACAAAGCTGGGGGCATCACGTTGCCTGATTTCAAGCTATATTACAAAGCTGTGATCACCAAGACAGCATGGTACTGGCATAAAAACAGACATATAGACCAATGGAACAGAATAGAGAACCCAGGTATGGACCCTCAACTCTATGGTCAAATAATCTTTGACAAAGCAGGAAAAAACATGCAATGGAAAAAAGACAGTCTCTTCAATAAATGGTGCTGGGAAAATTGGACAGCCACATGCAGAAGAATGAAACTCGACCATTCTCTAACACCATTCACAAAGATAAACTCAAAGTGGATGAAAGACCTCCATGTGAGACAGGAATCCATCCAAATCCTAGAGGAGAACATAGGCAGTAACCTCTGACATTGGCCACAGCAACTTCTTTCAAGATCCATCTCCAAAAGCTAGGGAAACAAAAGCAAAAATGAACTTTTGGGACTTCATCAAGATAAAAAACTTCTGCACAGCAAAGAAAACAATCAACAAAACAAAGAGGCAACCCACAGAATGGGAGAAGATATTTGCAAATGACACTACAGATAAAGGGCTGGTACCCAAGATCTATAAAGAACTTCTCAAACTCAACACCCAAAAAACAAATAATCAAGTCAAAAAGTGGGCAGAAGATATGAACAGACACTTCTCTGAAGAAGACATACAAATGGCTAACAGACACATGAAAAAATGTTCATCATCATTAGCCATCAGGGAAATCCAAATCAAAACCACACTGAGATACCACCTTACACCAGTTAGAATGGCCAAAATGGACAGGGAAAGAAACAACAAATGTTGGAGAGGTTGTGGAGAAAGGGGAACCCTCTTACACTGTTGGTGGGAATGCAAGTTGGTACAGCCACTTTGGAAAACAGTGCGGAGGTGCCTCAAAAATTTAAAAATAGAGCTACCCTATGACCCAGCAATTGCACTACTGGGTATTTACCCCAAAGACACAGATGTAGTGAAAAGAAGGGCCATATGACCCCAATGTTCATAGCAGCAATGTCCGCAATAGCCAAACTGTGGAAAGAGCTGAGATGCCCTTCAACAGATGAATGGATAAAGAAGATGTGGTCCATATATACAATGGAATATTACTCAGCCATCAGAAAAGATGAATACCCAACTTTTACATCAACATGGATGGGACTGGAGGAGATTATGCTAAGTGAAATATGTCAAGCAGAGAAAGTCAATTATCATATGGTTTCACTTATTTGTGGAACATAAGGAATAGCATGGAAGACATTAGGAGAAGGAAGGGAAAAATGGGGAGGGGGAATTGGAGGGAGAGATGAACCATGAGAGACTATGGACTTGAGAAACAAACAGGGTTTTAGAGGGGAGGGGGGAGGGGGGATTGGTTAGCCCGGTGATGGGTATTAAAGAGGGCACGTACTGCATGGAGCACTGGGTGTTATACAAAAACAATGGATCGTGGATCACATCAAAAGCAATGATGTATTGTATGGTGACTAACATAACATAATAAAATTTTTAAAAAAAGTTTTTATTTAAATTTCAGTTAACATAAAGAGTAATATTAGTGTCAGGAGCACAATTTAGCAACTCAGCACTTCCATACAACATACCTGGTGCTCATCACAAGTGCCCTCCTTCATACCCATCATCTATTTCCCTCATCCCCCACCCCCCTCCCCTCTGGTAACCGTCAGTGTGTTCTCTATAGTTAAGAGTCTGTTGGGAGCACCTGGGTGGCTCAGTTGGTTGAGCATCTGCTTCTGGCTCGGGTCATGATCTCAGGGTCCTGGGATCAGGCCCCATGGGGGGCTCCCTCTTCCTCTCCCTCTACTCCTCCTCCCTACTCGGGCGCTCTCTCTCTGTCTCAAATAAATAAATAAAATCTTTTTAAAAAAAAAAAGAGTCTGTTTCTTGGTTTGTCTCTCTCTCTTTTTTTCCCCTAAGCCTGTTTGTTTTGTTTCTTAGATCCCACATATGGGTGAAATCATATGGTGTTTGTCTTTCTCTGACTGACCTGTTTCACTTAGCATAACTCTGTCTTCTCTCTGATGCCCCACTTTTTTCTTTCTAATGGCATATGATCATCTTGTTCATGTCAAATGAATTATTTGAAATAGAAAATGTGATTCCTGTGTCCCTGTTGCTCATGGATAAAACGAAGGTGCCAGTTTGCTAATCTGCTGAATACCAATTCTCTCTCCCTTTCTCCAACATACACACACTTCCTCACTCATTCACACCCACATAAAATACACCAATTATCATTTGTAATGTTTGCATGACAACTTACCTTGGAAAGCATTTCTCTAACCCTATTGTATCTCCTTTAGTCCCCACCACACATCTGTAGGCAGCTGTCATGCCCATTTTCAGCTGTGGAAGCTGCTGCCCAGGTTGGGTCAGTGACTGGAACCCACAATGACATACTTTTGGCTCGGTGCTCCTCTGTGCTCCTCTGCTACACTTGTAGGGATAATAAAATCATCTACCACAAATGATTATTTTAAGAGTTAATATGACAATGCACATGGGGCATTTAGCACAATGCCTGGTATGGAGCAAGAGCTGAACTTACAAATATCCTGGGGAAATACATACCATACCAGATACCTTTGTCTGCCCCTTTCTACAGCCTATTGAGGGAGATAGAGTTCCATGAAGCACATTTCTCAAGAAGTCATTTATCTTAATCAGCCTTAAAATCATACTACTTTCTGAAACCATATGCATGTTGTTCTTCTAACATAGGATTTGTGTGTCAGTAACCTCATAAAAAGACAAGTGGCTACCTCTAATTCCTAGCATAGAAATCCATTTTAAAACTATCACCATTGTGTGAATGCTTATACAACTCACTGTATTTTTTGATTATAATACCTCAACTTACAATTCTGACATTTGAAGTTTTTACATCTGTGTAAGAAAATGATTCATAATACCTGTCTTAGGTCAGGTTGCTATGCAAGCAGTCTGTGAAACAGAGATGAGCATGTAGAAAATTTACTGGGGAGTGCCTCTGGGATCAACATCTGCGAGGGGCTGGAAAGCAGGATTGGGTGGAGAGAGGGTGTCTTGACTGCAATGGACTGCTAGCCCGAAGCTGGACTGCCCGTTCAGAGTTGACTTCCCTGAACCTTTCCAGGCCATCAGTCAGTCATTGTATGCAGGCTTTCTTTGAGGAAAGGCGTGGCCTGGAGTGCAACTCAGCTGAGAGCCATCAGCCCAGACACTGGCAGCAACTGAGGAGGAGGAAGGAGGCGCAGGCCTGAAGAGGGTACCTGTGCCACACACCACGGCCTCTGCCACAAAACGGCATCTGCTACAATTCCCTTTCCACATGTCTCCTCTGTGCTTATGTGTTCTCGGCACTTTCTTGACCTCATTACAGGAGAGAGGGCAGGCAGAATGATGCATCTTAAATGCTTTTCTTTTGGATTTGTCATTGCGATTTTATTATCGTTTCTTTTGTCTCTTTACCTTTAAAGATATTAGGATTAGGAGGGTTTTGTTTTGTTTTGTTTTTGTTTTTAAAGATTTTATTTATTCATTTGACAGAGAGAGAGCATAAGGAGGGGGAGCTGCAGAGGAAAGGGAGAAGCAGGCTCCCCACTGAACAGGGAGCCTGATGTGGGGCTCGATCCCAGGACTCTGGGATCATGACCTGAGCCGAAGGCAGCCGCTTAACTGACCGAGCCACCCAGGCACCCCATAGGATTAAGAGTTTTAAAAAACACCAAGCTGGACCAGTTTCCAACTAATGCTCATAATTTGGGTTAAGGCCAAAGATCCTGGCAGGAAACAAATGGCACATTCAGATGGGGATAACCAAGGAGAGTTTAAATGAAGGGACTGATGGGGTGCCGGGGTAGCTCAATTGGTTAAGCAGTTAAGCATCTGACTCTGGGTTTCTGCTTGGGGCGTGATCTCAGGGTCCTGGGATCAAGCCCCATGTTGAGTTACATGCTCAGCAGCGAGCCTGCTTGGAATTTCTCTCCTCTTCCCCTCCCACCACATTCATGCACAACCTCCCCTCTTTCTCTAAAATAAGTAAAATAAATCTTTAAATGAAGGGACTATTTAGAAATGTGTGGGCCGAAATTAAAGGAAACTAACAATGAGTGATGGAATCCTTGTTTGGGCAACAACAGGGGAAAGTCATCACCACCCCTAAGCTTGAAGGGCAAGGGGAGAGAGTAAGGAAAGCAGAAAGAGTACACAGTCCGACAAGAGCCAGGCCCTTTGGAAGAAGAACACAACAACTAACAATCCAGCAGAGAAGGAGCTGGGTAAATACATGCCCTGACCTCTCTCATGCTACCCTCTGATCTCCTGCTGGTGGTACCCATCTTCTGAATATAACCAGAATGTAGCAGGTGAGGGATCCTGCGGATGAAGTCCATGTGGGTCAGCCTCCTGGGTGCACAGCAGGGGAAAGTAGATCTGGAGCAGCACATCAAAGGTCTCTCTTTATGGTCCTGTGCCATTTCCAGTGTCGTGCAGGTTTTTAACATCCAGGTCAGTCTGTGAAGTCTTTTCTATAAGGTCAACTCTAGTGTATATCATCCTCAGTTGCTTCCATACTTGCCCTCTACTAACCCTTTTCCACCCAGTAATCAGAATATTATTTTTAAAACAGTGCTGCTGCTACATACTTGCTGAAAAAGTCCTCAGTGTCCACCCACTGCTCTTAAAGACAAAAGCCAATGATATTAACATGACCCCCAAGATTCTTGGTCTGATCCTGTGGTGCACCTGCTTCATTCTTCCTGTGCCAAGTAATTCCCTCTTACGTAGGTCATGGAACAGTCTGCCCTCTCTTCACCTCCCCTCCTCCTGTTCCCTCTCCTTAGAACACACTGGTCCTAGTTAACCCCTCCTGGTGTTCCACATCTCAGCTTGGAGATCCGCTTCTTCAGGAACTGCTAATCCTTTTTCCTGTACCCCCAGAACCTTTCAGGACCCTCTGGCAAATGGTCATAGCACCCTCTACATTTTAACTCAGCATTCTTTTAAATTTGTAATTTTATGGAACAGTTCACTATCCATTTCCCCTTAGACTGTACATTCTAAGAGCACAGAATCCAGCAAAATGTCTTCTGGCACATGATAGATCCTAAGGAAATATTTACTGATGAATGACTATTTGAATGAATGAGTGAACTGGGCTGGGTAGGAAACTTTACAAATTAGAGAGCTCACACCTGCTTAAAGGGGCAGTTATGACAAGTCCCTGCAGATCACAGGCTCAGTATTGCCAAGAGGTGACATGAGAGTAATGTTGCAGGAACTTTCCGTGTTTTACCGTAAATCAGTGATGGCCTTGATCTAATGTAAAATCTCTTGCTTTTCAGATGTTAGTCACTAATTCCAATTTGTTTAAAAATGCTATACAATCCAAAGAAAACACTTGGATAGGCTGAATTCAACCCAGGAGCTACCTCATTTAATTCCTGGTGTACTTGGCTTCAAAGAAGGTAAAATTTCATATCAGAGGTTCTCTGTTTATCATGTAGACCCAAGACTTTTTTTTTCTACTGTTGTTATTAATATCTGGGTTTACTCAAACTTATTTGTAATCAGTTAATGGTCCACCCTAGCTTTCACTTAATCATAATAAATCAAAATATTGTAAAGGACCAATTAGGCAGTGGGCAAGATCTATGGAGTAGTCAAACACCCTTACTATAAATATGAATTTATAAACACTGGATCATCTGGCCTTTTTAATGATTACTTAGAGAAAATGCGTCAATTAAAATGAGTAGTGTTGTTTTCTTAATGGCATTTTTTTTTCATGGACATAAAGCTTTGCTTGAAGACAAGTTGCACCGAGAGAAAATGTGTCTCTGTTTCCGTGGAATTCATCAGTCTTTTGGCTCTTCCTATTAGGACTGGGCCATGTGCAGTTACTGAAGAGCCAGGTAGGACAAGTGCTGAAGATAAGGAATGGCAGGGAATTTGGGGGTGATTATGTCATGGGACAAATAGGGCTACCCTGGAAGCTCTCTGAACAGTGGGTAGCATACTTTCAGAAGCATTGCATAGATTTTTGTTTTTGTTTGTTTGTTTTTAAGATTTCATTTATTTATTTTTGCAAGGGGGTGGGCAGAGGGAGAAGCAAGCTCCCTGCTGAGCAGGGAGCCCCACACGGGACTCAATCCCAGGACCCTGAGATCATGACCTGAGCTGATGCTAAGCAGATGCTTAACCGACTGAGCCCCCCAGACACCCTTCATAGATTTTTGAATACCATCATGAAAAAGGATAGATCTGATCTCTTTGCCTTTAATCCAGTGAGTGTTTTCTTGGGAAGGAAAATATCCTTACCATTCCAAACCGGTTTTCCGAAGAGAGGTATAGATCTTAGGCCTCTTTTGGCTTTACATTTTCAAAAGCTATATATTCTACCCACCCCCATTCTGCCATTGCTTAGAATGAAAAAAATATATATATCTATACTACTGATGTCAAATACCATCAACATCAAGTGTCTTTCATCCAGGGTTAGGTTTCTTGGTGACTTTCAAGCTCCTTCCCTTGGAAAGCCTGTGGAGCTTGTCACAAGTGATATTTTCCAGGTGAAGAGGTATGCAGCATATCAAGATCCTATATCAGGAGGCATATTTTTCAGTCATCTTTGTGAGGATCTAAGCATCTTTGCCAGGCTCCAGGCATGAAGCTGCACAGGAATTAGATCGTCACAAAATTAACACCATCCTGACTATGCTGGTCACACTAAGGAATCATTTCCAAACCCTCATTGCATTCTCCCAGATGGGAAGTTTCACCCTGAAGCTGAAAGTGGACTCTGTCTTTTCAATCTTAAAAGCAGATTTTGAGGGGAAAATATATTTTTCACAGATTGCGAAGAAATCTATCAACTGACCTGATTTCATAGTGTCATGGCCAAGCTTCATATACATCACCGTTTGTGTATCTTTTTTTGATATAATAGTCTATAATGGGGACCAGTGCTTTCTAAGTATTTTCATGTCAGGACATACGTAGACTATGTGTACAAGATACGAGAGGCTGTTCATGGTCTGGGGCCTCCCAACCCACAGCCCTGGAGTTTGTAAGGATTCATATCCCTGCATACCTTCAATGCATCCAGGGCACACTGGTTGGGAAGTTCTGACTAGAACCACCTACCTCTATTAACATTGTATTTACACGTCAATTTCACATAGCAGAGCGCGATGATGAAAATATTTTTTTAATATTTTTAGTTTATTTCCAGAAGCATCTTTTCTGTTAGCTCACCAAACATAATCTGCGATACTAAAAGATTATTCTCATTATCGTCCATGACACTGATATTTACTGTGTGGGTAGAAATTTTTTAAGTAAATATTTATTTTTCATGTTGAGCATAGCAGTCTTAGAGACCCCTTCAAAATGCAGAGTGCAGTCCCAAACCATTTGGTGTTTGTCACTTCATATAGATTTCCATTTGGTAAGTGGATAAGGTTTTCTTTTTTTAGATAAATAGGTCTGTGACATTTTGGGTAAAGTAAATAACAGATGCTTGTGAGTCAGTATTTTTTAATTTTATTTTAATAATTCATAGAGTATTCACTGACAATGGGTGAGGGCAGTGAAAAGAAAAAGAAGATCCTGCATACAACTCTTGTATTGGCTCTATTATTCATGTTTCAGTGTTAAGGGAAGCCCCTAATTAGTTTCTTTGATGGTTTACCTGAATCTTCTATAGCCACTTGTTAGAGGAACTGCAAACTCATGGGAAACCATAAAACCTTCAAGAATGTCCTCTGCTATGTCTCATTAAAAATATATATTTTTCACTATAAAAACATGTAATAGTGTCCTTTATCCACCAATAAAGAGACAAATTAGACCTATACCAGAAATTAGAATAATTGAACTTATGAGTGAAGTACCATCTATCTTTTCTTACTTAAGACAATTTTTCTAGTGAGAAGAATCTAACATTACAAATGAAATAATTTCACCAGAGTTAATTACTGACAAAGTTGATTTGGTATGCTACACAGTATGGTCTCATATCTACTAAAAATGTCAGCAGTTTCTTTATCCTCCTCAGTAAAGTACAAAATTGTCTCACAATCAGTACTTTTTGGTAGCTAACTACATTTTCTCAATAGGTGGCTTAATACTCTTCTGAAAGATCGCTCCGTTTCTCTGCTTCCTCTCCATTGTCACCATGCTGACAGCTGGTACTGAATGGCATCCTCCTGACACTCTGTTCTCTGGAAGTTCTGTTTCCTCTAATGTCAGTGCCCTGGGCTGTTGTTTCTCCCCATTGCCCTCCCCCCTTTCCCCTCTGGAACACATTATCTCATGAAGTATGTTGACTTTGGTGCATCCTCTAAGAAAATGGAGGTTCTATAGTCTATTGCCTTTCTTTGTAATCACCAATCCATCTTCGTTTCCCATTTCCTGTTTTCTCAGTGTCCTTCTAGTCCATGGGAAGATATTGGCCTTAATATCAGTCATGGACCCTGGGGTTTGAGATGCTTCCTGTATCTTATAGCTTGTGGTAATTGTGTTAGTATCTGAAAAAATTGTATTGAATACTAAAGATGCAGTTGTCCTGCTTTTATTTTTTTAATTTTATCTTTTGAGAGAGAGAGAGCATAAATGGCAGGGGAAGGGGGGAAGAGGGAGAGAGAATCTTAAGCAGGCTCCACACCCAGTGCAGAGCCCGATATGGGGCTCGACCTTACGACCCTGGGATCAAAATCAAGAGTTGAAATCAAGAGTCAGGCGCTTTAACCATCTGAGTCACCCAGGAGCCCCTAGTCATTCTGCTTTTAAAGGAGATTCCAGGGGCACCTGGGTGGCTCAGTTGTTAAGCGTCTGCCTTCGGCTCGGGTCATGGTCCCAGGGTCCTGGGATCAAGCCCCACATCGGGCTCCCTGCTCGGCGGGAGGCCTACTTCTCCCTCTCCCACTCCCCCTGCTTGTATTCCCTCTCTCGCTGTGTCTCTCTCTGTCAAATAAATAAATAAATAAAATCTTTAAAATAAATAAATAAATAAAAATAAAGGAGATTCCATACTTCTAGGAGCTCAAGGAAGCTGAAAATAAAAAGAGTTTCCCAATGTGCACTCTATTAGGGGATTAAAAATATTATTCTGTTAATACTGGAGAATGCATATACTCAGTTACTCAGCTGAAACTGGTGAGAAAGTAGGAATACAAAAGCAGTCACATGCTACCTTCTTCACCCTTTTTTTCCAGCCTCTTCTATATTATGAATGAATATGAGATAGGCATTAGGTGCCAGAAAGCATGGCAGAAGCTGGGGATGAGAAACTGGAAGATAGTAAAAGCTATTCAGTAGTTTCTGACAATTATCATCACCTTCTCAAGTAAATTTATCTGAGATTAATCTAAAACCTTGAGCCTTGGTTACCTCATATACTTTCATTATAGGGACGCTAGATAAAAGCTATCATCAGTATTTCATATGCATTAATTTTTGTACAAATTATGATTTTCTAAGTATTTAAATTGGGAATACTGGCCTGAGTATTTTATAAGATTCAAGAATTGATTCTCCAATATTGTCTCAGCATCCTGACTAACCAATCTGCTCTTATTTCTGCCTGGATACTAATAAACAAACCACCTAGACTGAATACCTTCCTTCGCCCTTCCAGATCCCTATGTACCTTTTTTTTACCTGGCTTTCTGTCCCAACAGAATGATGTCAGCTTCCTTTCCCTCTGGCTTCCTTTTGAGTTCAACCATTGGGAACCCTGAGAGGAGCTTGGAAGAAAAAGAGAGATCTGGATAATTATTCCTCCTCCCTCTGAGGTTGCCTTGGCCTGCATTTTCTCTAACCTGCTCTCAAAGCAGATTTCTCTGCATGACTTTCCCCTCCCAGGTGGTGGTAACTATTCTCTCTGTCCTTGCAGGCCTAGGTATGGTGACAGTTGTGCTGCCATTAACACTTTATTCTTGCAATATCATTTTTGTAAGTAGTTTTCTGCAAATAGTTATTTTTGGAAATAGTTTCTATAACTTTCCTCTAATTATCTTAATTTGAGTATTCTTTCTCTTTTGTGTGATAACCTATGGATATACCAACTCACCAATCATAGACTTGCACTTATTATGTTGTATATGGCTTATATTTAATATTATTAAATAGGGTTATTTTAGCAATGTAAATTTTATATGAGACTAGCATAGTTTTGCTTCTCTGAAAATATTAAATAACAGACCAACCACAAAATACTCAAGACTAAACTTAACTGAGAGATAAGCAAAAGCTTGAAGGAATTTGAGAACAAAAAATGAGACTTTTGAAAAGTTTGTAATTGGCTCCTAATTTTGGCAAGAATCACTAGGCAAAGGCTGGTTGGATCTCTATAAAAGAGATGAACATTTATTACTATGAGATATTATAGTAAAATGACTGTAACCATGGCAGAAGAGGAATTTAGAGCAAGGGAAGTGGGCTCTCTAATAAGATCATAGAAAAATCGTAAGTCCCACTCAAATCTGGCCAGTGTGGATTTGAATAACAGGGTTTTAAAAACTTTTCTGCATGAGAACTCCTGCTTCCAGAGAGATTATATATATATTATATAATATATATATATATATTTTCTGTTCTCACCAGTAACTGGACATTATAGGTTAGACAAATATAAGAAAACTCTGAAAGTTGGAGAAAAGAAAGAAAACCAGCTAGGGACCTTGGAACTCAGGAATGATGTGGTGATGATTTCCCAGAGTTTTCTTTTGGCTTCATTTTGAAGATGAAGAATCCAGCAACCCAGATATGCTGGCAGGTAAAACAAAACAAGCCCCAACAAAAGTCTGCTTTCTCTAGATGAAGGACCAGGAAAAGGGAATCCATACAAGACCATACAAGCTTTTAGAAAATAACTGCTCTACTTTAGCCACACACCATAAAAAAACCTGCATCCTCCCCCTCACTTTATGATAAGGAAATGACTCTCCCTTTCCCCACTGAGTTGGTGAGGAACACGCCAGAAGGCTATTCAAGAGCCTGAACTTCTACCCTTACCTGGCAACAATGAGGTTGTATCTCATTCCCCTGCCAGAACAGTATCATAGAAGGCCTACCAAAACAGAACAGTTAAGATGCAGATCTTACAATGTAATATTCAAAAATGTCAAGATTTCCATTAAAAAAATCATATCATACCAAGAACCAGAAAGATTATAACTTCAACGAGAAAAGATAATAGAAACTGGTGCCAAGATGACAAAGATTTGAGAATTATGACAAAGATTTTCAAGCAGTTATTATAAAAATGCTTCACTGAGCACATATAAATTCACTTGAAATACATGAAAAAAATAAAAAGTCTTAGTAAAGCAATAGAACAAAATAGAGATTCTAGAACAGAAATGAAAAACAAAATGAATGGGCTCAACAAAAGAATGGAGAGGACAGTGGAAGGAATCAGTGAACTTGAAAATAGAATAATAGAAATATCCAATTTGAACGACACAGATATATAGATTTAGATATAGGTAGATAGATATAGATATAGATATGAAACTCAGGGATCTGAGGAACTATAAAGAAAGATCTAACACCTATGTCCTTGGAGTCCAGATGAGAGGTGAAAGAGGATGATGGCAGAGGTTGAGGAGGCAGGTATTCAGAGAAAAAAATACCTGAAATTTTCCAAAATTTGGCAAAAAAATATATACCTACAGATTCAAGAAGCTGAACAAATCCCAAACATGATAAACCCAAACATATCCAAGCCAAAATACATCATCATCAAAACCTCTGGAAAATAAAAACAAAGAAAAATTTTTGAAAGCAGTGAGAAAAAAGTGATGTATTAACTATAGAAAAAAATCAAATGACAGAAGATTTTTCATCAGAAATCATGGAAGCCAAAAGGAAGTGGCACACACTTTTAAGGTGCTGAAATATCAATCCAGAATCCTATATCCAATGAAAATATCCTTCAACATGAAGAGAAAATCAAAACATTATCAAATAAAGAGAAACTAAGGGAATTTGTTGCCAGTAGACCAGAATGGCTAAAGGAAATTTTATAAAGATATAAGGAAGGATAAAAGAAGGAATCTTGAAACACCAGAAAGGAAGAAAGAACAACGAAAAGGGCAAAGCATAATAGACTTTCCTTCCCATCTTCCCTTCCCTTTTTAAAATTATGCTTGACAATTGAAGCAAAAATTATGACAACATCGCATGTGGATCTCAGTGTATGTAGAACTCAGATATATTGAAGATGGTTATATTTTAAATGGGAGAGAGTGATGCAATGTAAAGGGAGGTAAGATTTCGTTTCTTTTTTTTTTTTGCATTTTAATTAATTGATTATTTTTTTAATTTTTTTATTGTTATGTTAATCCCCATACATTACATCATTAGTTTTAGATATAGTGTTCCATGATTCATTGTTTGTGCATAACACCCAGTGCTCCATTCAATACGTGCCCTCTTTAATACCCATCACCAGGCTAACCCATCCGCCTACCTCCCTCCCCTCTAGAACCCTCAGTTTGTTTCTCAGAGTCCACAGTCTCTCATGGTTCATCTCCCCCTCTGATTTCCCCCCCTTCATTTTTCCCTTCAATCATATTGATAAAATGATGACACCAGTAGACTGTGATAAGTTATGCAGTAACTTACATATAATTCCTAGAACAACCACTAAAAGAACTGTACATATAAAGAGGTATGCTAAAAACAGGGTAGATAAATCAGAACGGAATTCTAAAAAAATGTTCATGTAGCCCATAGGAATATGGGGACAAAACAACAACAACAACAACAACAACAAACAGATAAAAAAAAAAAAAAAAGAAAAAACCCAGGAAACAAAACAAGAAATGGCAGGCTTAACCAGTAATATATCAATAATTGTATTAAATACAAATGGTTTAAAGTGCACCAATTACAAGAGAGATTGACTATATTCCCAAGAGAAATGAAAACATATGTCTACACAAAACATATACATTAATAGTCACAGTAGTATTATTCATAATAACCAAAGGGGCAAACAATCCAAATGTCCAAAAACTGATGAATGGAAAATAAATTGTGGTATATCCATATAACAGAGTATTATTCAGCCATAGAAAGGAATGAAGTTCTGATGCATGCTACAACACAGAGGAATTTTGAACACATCATGCTAAGTGAAAAAAAGTCAGTTACAAAAGGCTATATGTTATATGATTCCATTTATATGAAATGTCCAGAAGAGGAAAATCCATAGAGACAGAAAGTAAGTTAGTGTTGCCAGGGGCTGGGTGGAGGAAGGAATGCTTATGGGACTTCTTTCTGGTTGTAAAAATGTACGAAAATTAGATAGTCATGATGGTTGTTCAACTCTGCGATTGCACTGCAAACCACTGAATTGTACACTTTATTTTTTTAAGATTTTATTTTTATTTATTTGTCAGAGAGAGAGAGAGAGAATGAGCACAAGCAGGGGTAGCGGCAGGCAGAGGGAGAAGCAGGCTCTCCGCTGAGCAAAGAGCCCGATGCAGGACTTGATCCCAGGACCCTGGGATTATGACCTGAGCTGAAGGCAGACTCTTAACCGAGGGAGCCACCCAAGAGTCCCTGAATTGTACACTTTAAAAGCGTGAATTTTATGATATCTCAATTAAATACCAATAAAGCTATTATTTATAAAATTAGAAGAAGAAAAAAAGAAAACAAAATAAACCACGACTGTTTATATTAATAGTAGATAAAGTAGAGTTTTGATCAAATAAAATGACCAGGGACAGAGAAGGACAGTATGTATGATAGAAGTCAACCCACCAAGAATACATAATTACCTTAAACGTGTATGCACCAAACACTACAGTTGTAAAATATGTAAAGCCAAAACTGATGGAACTGAAAGGAGAAGTAGGCAAACTCACAATTATAGCTGGAGACTTCAATATCTGCTTCTCAACAATTGATAAAACAGCTGAACAAAGAAAATCAGCAAGGATATATCATCGACACCATCCACCAACAGGATCTAGTCAATACACATAAAATACTCCTCCCAGCTACAGTAGTATACACATTCTGTTCAAGCATTCACAGGACTGCACTGACATAGACTATAATCTGGGCCATAAAACAAACCTCAACAAATTTAAAAGAATTAAAACCATTCAGAGTGTGTTCTTCATGCTAGAAATGAAAAACAGAAAGATAATAGGAAAATCTCCAAACACGTGGAAACTCAACAACATACTTCTAAATAACCCATGGGATTAGAAAAGATGAAAAGCCTCAAATCAATAGTCTTACACCATAGGAAATTAGAAAAATAAGAGCAAATTAAACCCAAAGTGGGTATAAGGAAATAAATGACAAATATAAGCACAGAAATTAATAAAATTGAAAACAATAGATAAAATTAATGAAACAACTAAAATATCCTTTAGTAGGTGATCGGTTAAACAAAATGTTGTATGTCTACATCGTGGAATACCACTCAGGAATAAAATGGAATGAACTAGTGATAAATGTATCACCATGGATAGAACTCAAGGACATTATGCCAAGCGATGAAAGCCCATCTCAGTAGGTCATATAGTGTATGATTCCATTTATGTAAGTTTCTCAAAATGACAAAATTATAGAGACAGAAAAAAAGATTCATATTTGCTAGATGTTCAGGTTGGTGGAAAGTGTTTCTTGATTGTGGCAGTGGTTACTTTAATCTACAGATGTGATAAGATGAGATGGAACTAGAACGTACACATTTTAACCATTTCCTTATTTTGCTTTATACTATATTATGTAAAATGTAACCACTGGGGAAGCAAGATGGAGGGGACATCTCTGTACTGTCATTACAACTTCCTGTGAATCCATTGTTATTTCCAAATTTATAATTTTAAAGAAAATGTACTAGATGAATTTCTTTTTTATGTTTCTAGGCCATGCATGTTTATTATTTATAAATGCCCCCTTAGGAACACTTTGGTTTGAATACTTATTCAAATACAAAGGAAGCATCAGAAAACCTGTTTTTAAGCTCTGACTTATACACATTTCAACTTTGTGACTTTGGGAAAGCAAATTAACCTCTATGAAGTCTCTCAATGATATTTAATTGACTACTTGGTTGACTTTGTGTTCTCTAATGTGTTATGCATGCAGCTAAGGAGTCCTAGCCCGCTTATGCCACAGAGTGCTTGAGAAGACCAGGGGTTATGTTGTCATGATTTGCACATAGTAAGTGCTCAGTAACTGCTTGCTAGATTTAATTAGACTGGATCACAGAAAAAGGCTATATATATATATACACACACACACACACACACACATATGTATATATATAATAAAAATGCATAATGTTAGATATTATTTTTATTGTAAGTATTTTATAATCCTTAGGTATTAGTATTGCTGTGTTTGTGATGAGTAGTGCATCCAAACAGAATAAGTCTTGCAAAGGCAGAATTCAGTAAATGATGCTGTCTTTTTAGAACATCAGAATCATGAGTCAATTTTGAATATGGAAAGATGGTCCATGTAGTCCAACTGGCTAACTATAAGTAGGATATCTAGACTTGATGCCAAGATCCTCTTTATCAGGACGGTTCCCTCATCTCCTGCCGGCTATGAGTGTTGTTGCTGATGGCTGACGTTTACCTTCCTCACCAGAAAATTCTCAGTGAAGCAGGTTAGTCTCGCCTGGAAGGTCATTCCCAGCTCTGGGAGCTGCCTACAGTAAATGCCTGACACAGGTTACAAAAGTCCACACTCCCTTGCTTCCAAGTGGCACCAACTATGTGGTCCAGTTTGTGCTTCAGAGTTTTCCTTGGGATTAGGCTAAGGCTAAGGTCCAGCTGAGAACATGGCCTTGCTTAGTTAGCTCTCTCCCCTGCTCTATTCTGCCCCTCTCCCTGGCTCCCTTTCTCTGTGAGCCTTCTCAATCATGTGCTCCCGAATCCCTGTCTTAGGATCTGCTGAATTTAAATTCCTACAGGAGCCAGCAAAGTGGACTGGAATTTAGATATGGAGGTAGAAATGCCAGAGAAAATACAGGATGCCCAGTTAAATTTAAATTCCAGACGAAGAGTTGTTTTTGATATAAGTATATCCCCATTATTGCAGGGGACATACTTACACTTAAAAAAAAAAAGGTTTCATATCCCTGAAATTCAAATTTAACTGGGTGGCCTGTGTTTTCTTTGCTACCCCTGGCAAACCTGTCTGGGGTGGGACTGGGGTTGAGTAGAACCTCTGCATGTTGTCCTTAGAAAAGCAGCAGCTGCAGTGTTTGAAAGTTTCTTAGAAATGCAGAATATCGGGCCTCACCTTGGACCTTCTGGATCAGGATGTACATTTTCACAAGATTCTCCAGGTGATGCACACGTACTTTAACATTTGAAAAGCAACAGACTAGAGGAGGTGGACGCGCGGCACACCTTGAGAGCACAGGTGCAGACTGAAGGGGCCGCTGGGCCAGCCCTGGCCAGTTGTCATTACAGGACTGTGGGCCCCGTGCTGCCAGACTGCTTCCGTTTTCAAAAGAATAAGATAGTCCGGACTTTTATAGAAAACTTCTTGATTTACAAATGTTGGCAACCAACTCAGTGTGTCTTAATGACTTTGTGAACCAAATAAAACAAGTCTATGGAGTGAACTCAATTTGTGGACCATCTATTTTGTTACCTCAGATCTACAACAATTCTTACAGAGGTTCTTGAATGTAAAATTTTATAGAGGCAACGAGATGAATGAAAATGCCTGAACCCTCACCGCAATAATGAGCAGTATTAGTTAAGAGTAAATATGAGTGCGAACGAGCATATGCTGCATGCGCACTTGAGTGCATACATCCAGGCATGTGTGCATATGCGTGTTGTGAATGTGTGAAGTATCTGTGTGTGTGCATGCATGCCTCTGTGTTTGTATGTGTGTATGTGTGTGCGTTTTGTGGGTATGTGCAGGGGTGTAGACATGTGTTTATGCATGTGCTTTGCACAAGTACGTATACATATGTGGTTACAATGAGGCTCTAGTATTTCATTTTTCCTCTTTTTTCTTAGCAGCTGCTAAAGATCTTTGGTCAGTAGTTCTAATCTTCTCCTTTAAGTGTCTGTCATTCTTGTCCCATCTTGGGATGTGCAAGAGTAGCCAATTCCTCATAACAGTAATCTTGTTAACTGGGTGGCTCAGTTGGTTAAGCATCTGACTCTTGATTTGCACTCAGGTCATGATCTCAGGGTCTTGGGATGGAACCCTGAGTTGGGCTACCTGCTCAGCGGGGAGTCTGCTTGAGATTCCCCCTCTGGCCCTCCCCCTTCTTGCTCATGTGCTCGCTCTCTCTCTGAAATAAATAAATCTTTAAAAAAAGAAGAAAAAAAGAAGAGCTCTAGATTCAGATGCAGATTAGCTTTTAAGAAGGGGGGGTTTCCCCCTAACATTTGAAGGAAGGTTCCTTTGTGACTCTGCAGAAGGACATCTCTTTCTGACTGCATAGTCCTATAGCTTTCTGTCTCTCTCCCACAGATCTTTTCATCTGTTCTGCCTGAGCTGCAGATGCAGGATGACTTTCAAACCCCTTTCTTTGTTGGGGGACAAGCTGGTTAAGTCCAACCAGTAAGGATCTTTTTGATTCCAGAAAGAGACTTGGTGCTACTCTACCCCTATGTGTTATTAAAGCCCTGAATTTTGCAATATTACTTTGTTCCTCCCTCGGATGCCTTGGTTACAGCGAAATGTGTGCACATGCATGTATGGACCCACAAATTCACAGGTTCATGTGTGTGCCTAAATAACCATGTCAAAGCCAGGGAAGCACCAGTAGAAGAACCTGGAGGTCCTATCAATACCTCTGTGGCCCTCTGTGCTCCACTGCATCTGGTGGGTCAGAATCCCTTCGTGTGCGGTGAGCAATTTTGGGGGGAGGGATGTTCCTTTCTACCTGATGAGTTTGGACTGTCCCTAGTGCCTTAATCTTGACTGGATAGACTATTATATTTGACTGGATAAAATTATATTTGACAGTATCTGTCTCTGGTTTATAGGAAAGAACATTCCACTCACTGTTATTTGAGCCATGCTTATGAAAATTGCTATTAAATTATCCTTAATTGCAGAAAAGAATGTACTTACAACAATTGGTGTTAGACCTATTTCTTCAAAATCAACCATTTTGTATTTAAAATTTCCATGAAGTTTCCATTCTGTCCCTTAATATGTCATGTTTGCAAAGTTTTTAAGTTTTGAATTATATCAAATAAAATTTATATCTTTAGCAATTCTGCCAGGTTAATAAGTATAGTGGTAGTTTGTTCATTAACTATTTTTTACTTGTTTTCCAATTTTCCTTTGAGCAATGAATACTAGTAAGAAAATAGTACTCAAGTTAAAATAGGACAATGTAAAATATTTTCTCCCCTTCAAACATTTGCCCACAAAATACTTTTTCCTTATTCATTGTTATAAAATGCTTTTTTCAGCTCTCTTGCCGTAGCTTGACATGTAAGAGATTTCAGTAATGTCAAGCAAGAACTTTTTCACAAGCCTGTTATAGTTGTTTTTTACAGTGAATACACACAAGTGGGTATAATCAGCTTACATATTCTTTGGCAATAAATGTGGCACTCTGGGACCGTTAACAACTCTAATATCTTCCTGTTACTTAAGTGCCCCAAAAGAGACAGAAAACTTACAAAAGGGGTTAGGTCACTTCCAGAGAAAAATCTGGCTCACCACTCATGAATAAAAAAAAATATATAGACACTTTGAGTTAGCTTTATGACTGTGATGTGTGAGAATATCGACTCCTTTTACTTTCCCCTTGTGAAAATTAGGTAGAATTGAACATTTATGTTACGGTAGGGAAACAGGAAAACCTGTGCTCCCTGAACATGAACCAAATAAAGGACGGTTTTTCCCCTGGAATTTATCTATGTCTCTGCATTTTTGCAGCCTCTATCTACAAAAGCAGATTTGTAATAAGTTCATATATATTTTTTAAATTTTTTATTATGTTCAGTTAGCCAACATACAGTAAATCATCAGTTTTTGATGTAGTGTTTAACGATTCATTAGTTGCATATAAACCCAGTGCATTCAACAAATGCTGAGGGAGGGCTTAGTATGTAAATACAAGAGTAACCAAGAGAGACATTGTCCCTACCTTCACAACACTGACATTTCGTGGGGAGATGGACAAAGAAAAAAAGTCAACAAACCAAATCATTGCAAATTTTGAAAAGTACAACAAAAGAAACTGCTGAACGGGACAAGATTTACTCCAGATATAGCAATGAAGAAAGGTCTCTCCAAGGAGAGGCTATTTGAGCTGAGGTATGAGGAAATGAGGAGGATGCAGTGTAATCCAAGCAGAAAGAATGGCAGGCCTTGAAATAGGAAAGAATTTAAGGATATGGCTGAGACGTATGGGTACACTGTCATTGGCTCCGTGGAAACAAGGTTAGACAGAGAAGAAGAGACTCTGAATTTAGTACATTTGGATTTATTCTAAAGACATTCAAGATTTTAAGCCAGGTCAACTTAATCTGATTCTTCTCTCTACTTTGTGAAAGATGGCTGTTAAAGAGGGCCAGGGATAGAGAGACAACTTTGAAACAAAACAAAACAGAACAAAGACTTTTTTTTAAGAGTCCAAGTAACCAGGGGTGATGGTCTGGGCCAGGATGGAGCTAGAAGGATTGACCACATCATGATACAGGTTGGAATGGAGAATTGACAGAACTTGTTGATGGCTTGGAAGTGGAAGAAGAGGTAAAAGGAGGAAGCAAAGAACACTCCTCTGTTTCTGGCTTGAGCATTTGAGGGGAACTTGGTGTCTCTTACTAATGGAGGGAGGCCAGACTACTTTCATATTTCAAAACTGCAGGAGGAGTATAACAGTTACTCTTACTTGTTAGTGTTTCAAATGATGTTAACCACAAAACATGATACATTTGCTTTTTATCTGCTTAGCCCTTTCCGTTGCATCCTAAGTGTAGATTTCTGCAGTTACCTAATATATTACATGGATAATGTTGATATTGGTGATTTTTAAAAACAAGGACAAGACTTCTACCCTTAAAAGCAATTTCTTGCATATATCCAGTGGATGTGACACTAACCCTTATCATGAAAAAATAAGCACAAGACTTGATGTAAAGCTTTCTTTCAAGTACCCATTGTGTGGTCTATAATTCACCCTGAAAAGCTGGTAGTACAATAGCAGGAGACCTCTCAAATATATTCATAACAATATACAACCACAGATTTCTGTTTTATACAGGTCAATGGAGAACCATCACTGCTGAATCAATGTATCTAACTTCTTGAATGTCTAAATTTAAAAAGAATACATTCCTGCTAAGATTCCTATCAACTCTTGCTGATTATGTTTCATAAAAGCAAATTCTCGTACAGTGGGCTTTTAAAAGGACCAATTTTCTGCTTCTCTTGACTCTATGAGACATTCAGGAATTAATGAAAAAAGCAATGCCTGTCTGGCTTGTAAGCATCACAGTCTTATTTCTGCATAAATTCTCACAGGTCAACTCAAAAAGCAGTTCAGGGTCAAAATCTCATCTGGTCACCTAGATTAAAAACTAATTTCTCTAAAGTATATCCTATATTGAAGCTTTTTCATGCAAATAAATAGCAAGGGCCTTATCCTCCCTTCCTTTATTAGTTGGGCATGTCATGAATTTGAACAGAACATTTTGTTCTGTACTCTAATTACATGCGTTATCAGGAAAAATCTATTCCTTGCATACATATCATTAGAGAAGCAGCTCTAAGAGTGTGGTTCTATCATAGGGCTCGTCACGGCAGTTCATCATAATATTGACAGTTTAATCTTTTTGTTTCATACAAGATTAAAAGTGGCTTGATAGCCATCTCTTCATAGCTCGGACTGTGAATCCAATTGGACTCAATCCGTATCTAAGTACCGTCTCTATCATGAAGATGGACTCATTTTCCCAATATACTGGGTAATTATCTACTGTTATGGGGAAAATACTTCGCTGATGAGAAAACCCCAGAAAACTGATTTTCCAAAAAATGATGTTTACTCACAACTACGTGGCTGAACAAAAGGAATCAATGCTCTGCTTTCCCTTTAGATGAGGTGACAAACCAGAATTGTCATTCACTCACTGCCTCTTTCCTCTTAGGCAGTTTGAAGACATCATTCTGTTTGGCCATTTGTTTTATTGGCTGTTGAAACATGATGGCCAACATTGAAATGAAATGACTTTTCAAAGCCCTTTATTGGATCTCAGGATGTGTCAGTAAAAAGAAAGAAAGAAAAAAACGGAATTTGAACACAAAGAAAAACGACCTTCACTCAGAAACTATTTATTAAAATGATAGTACAATGCACTTCGTCTGTGAGGTGGCAAGTCACAAATAAGAAATATGGGAACCCGTAGAGCTGTTGAAATTTAAATTATGTGGCAGGTTTCCATCAGAAATGCAACAGTAATTTAGAGTTAGGCTTTCCTGGCAGATTTATGTTTCAGTAAACAAACAAAAGGACTTTCTTGCCTACAGTGCCAGGTGCAGGAAAAGATCCATGAGAATTGGAAAGAATATGGGGGGAATTGATGTGGTTTTTCCCTCTCATTCAATATACTTCCGTATTTCACCCATATTTATATTCATATTGAGGGCCAAACTTCTCTGAAGGAGATTCAGCACATCCTGTTAGAATCCGCTGAAACATTAAACCTTCGACTAGCTGGAAAGTGGGGCCTTGGCAAGAGGACGCCCTCTTCAGTTCTTTGTAGTCCTGCGAAATTTCAAGTTTAATCTCTGAAACACGTCATGGGTGTTATTTCATGACTGAAACGATTTTGGAACAAAGGCCTGCTTCTGTGCAAAGGAGGACATGTTTTGTATCTCAGTAAAAAGGAGTAGAGTGGGTTTAAACAGAAATGAGAGCTTTGAAGAGTGCCTTTGAATATTCGGCAAAGTGTCCTGTGTACTTTGAAAGGAACAGCAGACAGCTTCTCTGTCTGATAGGGGGGCTTCCCTCCCCTTGTCTCCCCTGAGATGAGCGTGGACATTGTGGCTTCCATGTTTTTATCAACACCACAGCAGTCACTTTGGAAAGCATGAGGTGCTGGGGAGCTTTTCTGGCATCCCAGACAGACCTTTTTACCCACAAGTCTTAGAGGCAGATAATGAGGTTATAGTATCAGGCTATGGAAGGATTGGTCGTCCTGTTCTCCTCGGCCAGGTAATCCTGAAGAATGGATGGTAGGCAATGAGGCCGCTAGCCCTTACCCATGGAGGTGATCTAACAGAGCTGCTGGATGACATTGCATGTCTAAAGAGTGATTTTTCAGGTCTCTTTTGTTTCTGATTTTGTTACCCTAAACCTGCACACGATTCTAGGGTGTATGGCCAAGCAGTGAAACCCAGAGGTTTTCTAAGAGGTTCTTAAAGATCCTGTCTCATCAGCTTTTCTTTATTCTATGAAGGGTAAGTCCAGTCCATTCTAATAGAGGCGCTCTGGGAAAGCATCCTTAGGTTTTGTAGCGCCATGACTGTTTCACGTAGTAAGCTCAAAGTCCAACTTGTTGGAAGCCTTTGTTTGAATTCCAAAGAGTTGCTCTGGGAAGAAATGTGTTAATCAATGACCACTTTCATCTCTTCTCTCCTGTGTGATGTCAGGCAGAAGCTGCCACAGGGCCATTATGAACACGGAAATGCTCTGTCCTATGTAGTCCTCAAATTTAAGGCATAGGGCAAATGAGTTGTGATGGAATCATTATCAGATGGTAAGCTTACTTTTCAGGAAAGAATATTTCTTGATCCTTTCAAAAGAGCAAGCTCTCGTTCAACCTTAGAGTGAGAGGTATGGTTTGCTTTATAAAGTGTGAAAAGTATCTGAGGACATTATGAAGAACTCAGACACACTGTAGAGGGAATATGAGAATAGATTAAGATTCCAATTCGAATTGTCCCTTAAAGGATGAAGACTTTCTTTCCTTACGAGTTATAAAAAGTCCATTCAATTTAAGCTTGGCAGCTACCTTCGAGATAACAAAGAGGAATATTTGTAATGTAGTGACTGTGTAATTTATGAAAAATGATGTCTGGTTATACATGAACAGTTGCTATGTTGGGTTTTTTGCACTTAATCAGGCAAATTGTTTTTTGTATGTTTTATAGATACGTTTTTATGTAAATATAAATAAATACATATATTAACTTTGGATAAATATATACATCTATATGTAAATATAAATGTATCTTTTGTATATGAATACATACTTACATTTATATATACACATACTTAATGAAATCATATTGTTGGTTTTTTTCTTGCCTTTTGTGGGTGCTATTATTTTAGAAAATATTGTTAAATGGCAGTTTCTAGACTGTGAATAATATACGTGGCCAATTGCCTCTTTCCATAAATGTAATTAAGCAGGAGAGTGAGTCAGAGATAAGCTCCAGCTTCTAGTTCATTTTTATAGACATTTGGTAATGATGAACTGAGCAATCAAGTGTCTGTGTAAACTGATGTAACTTTTCATACCATGAGCCTAATTATAGCTCTGCTTAAACACAAGCTAAATTGATAGTGAGTATACTTCTAACCTGAAACCTAGTCCCAATAGTGCTTATAATTGCAGGGTGTTTTTTGGAGGGAGGGGTCTACAGAGGGCATGTGAATTATTGCAAATGTTCTTCTCTTCAATAACATCAGAGAGAAGCCTCATCTTTGTAATCTATGCCACTGAAGCCCAGGAAAGCATATTTCCATCGTTCGATTCCCCGGGAGGTCTGGGAGTAATAGCCCAAACACAAGACAAGGAAATATTTTGCAAATTCAGTGCAAACTAGATAACCAAACTACTTCCCATGGAGCTTATTTTCAAGCCAGAGAAAATATAAGCAAATAAGCAAAATAGTTAGTTTTTTACAATTTACATTTTTTATTTTATTTTATTTTATTTTATTTTTTTTAAAGATTTTATTTATTTATTTGAGAGAGAGAGAATGAGAGAGAACACATGAGAGGGGGGAGGGTCAGAGGGAGAAGCAGACTCCCTGCCGAGCAGGGAGCCCGATGTGGGACTCGATCCAGGGACTCCAGGATCATGACCTGAGCCGAAGGCAGTCGCTTAACCAACTGAGCCACCCAGGCGCCCCTACAATTTACATTTTTTAAATCACACAATTAAATAATTGTGCTAAGTACCAGGAAGGAAACCAATAGATAAAAGATAACTGGCCACCTATGGTAGGCATCAGGTTAGGCTCCGCAGAGGAACTGACCTTCCAACACAGACTGGAAGGGAGATAAGAAGCCAGCCTTGCTGAGAGCCCTAGAAGAAGGGACAGCAAGTGCAATGTTCCTGAGGCAGGACACAGTGTAGCTGCAGTAGGTATTCTTAGAAGGCTTGTGAGCTTACAGCTTAGTGAGTGAGGAGAGCAGGATGAACAGACACTTTGGATTTGGGTGCAGCAGAAAGAGAGGGGGAAAAGAAATGGAAAGAGAGGGGTCTCCTTCATTAGCTGATCTTATCCAATTTATGCTGTTAATCTGATTGCTCTCTAACCTAGCACTTCTGTTGCCTACAAGTTAAGTATATATATATATACTTATATATATATACACATAAAAGTATATATATATATATATACACATAAAAGTAAAAGGAAGTTTAGTATGTTTCATACTCAGAGACCCAGAGACTATCAACCCTAATATACGAATCATCCCACCACCATTGACATAGACTCCCTCAGAGAATAAAGGTCTTATCATAGGGGAAAAAAAATCCAAATTGTCTAAACACTGTGCTTATAGAAAGGCTGCTGGCAGTGTCTTATATAATGGGCAAATAATCTAAAACACATGCTGGCATCCTCAGTAACCTTGGATCACATAAAACTGATAAATTACAAACTGGTTCACAACTATTTGGCACCATGAAAATAACCCTTCACTGAGATGTGCTTAATATAATTCCTTGTCTCTTACAAGGAAATTATAAAACACAGCTAATCCCAGTGCAAATGGCCAATAAGCATATGATAAATCACCCACCTAACACGAATGGAAGAAATACAAATTGCAGGAATTAATAAACAATATAAAAAGATATCCAACCCAGCTCATAATTAAAACCTAACTTACAACATTAATTTTTTTTCCCTTCTACCTGTCAGATTAATAGGAATTTAAGATTTGTTATTATCCAATGCTGGTAAAAAAGTGAAGAGTATTGCTTTCAAATACTGTTGGAAGGAATGTATGTTGTTATGACATTTTAAAAATAGAGATGTAATTGATATATAACATTATATTAATTTCAGATGTACAACATACTGATTCGATTGATACATGTACATATTGCAAAATGATCTCCACAATGACTTTGGTTAACATCCATCACCACACACAGTTACAAATTTTTTTTCTTGTCATGAGAACTTTTAAGATCTACTCTCTTAACAACTTTCAAGTTACAATACAGAATTATTAACTACAGTCACCAGTTCCCCAGGATTTATGTATAACTAGAAGTTTGTACTTTTTTACCCCCTTTACCCATTTCCTCCCATTCCCACCTCTGGCAGCCACCAATCTGTTCTCTGTATCCAGGAGTTGTGTTTTTTGTTTTTTGTTTTTTTTTTTTAATTCCGTATGTAAGTGAGATCATATGATACTTGTCTTTCTCTGCCTGACATTTCACTTAGCACAGTGCCCTCAAGGTCCACCCATGTTGTCACAATCTCAGGATTTCATTCTTTTTATGGATGAGCAATATTTAATTGCATATAGTATGCTACATTTTCTTTATCCATTTATCCATTCATGGATAAAGTTGCTTGCATGTCTTGGCTATTGTAAATAATGCTGCAATAAACACGAAGGTGCAGATATCTTTTCAAGTTAGTGGTTTTGTTTCCTTCTGATAAATACCTAGAAGTGGAATTGCTGGATCACATGGTAATTTTATTTTAATATTTTGAGGACCCTCCATATTGTTTTCCATTATGGCTGCACTAATTTGCGTTCCCACCAACAATGCATAAGTATTCTCTCTTCTCCACATTGCCTTTAGCTAATACCCAGTCTAACAGATGTGGGGTGATATCTTATTGTGGTTTTGGCTTGCATTTCCCTAATGATTAGTGATATTGAGCACTTTTTCAGCACCTTTTGGCCATCTTTATGTCTTCTTTGGAAATATGTTTGTCTATTCAGATCTTCTGCTCATTTTTTAATTGACTATTTGGTTCTTTTGCTATTGAGTTGTATGAGTTTTTTATATATTTTGCATATTAACCCCTTATCAGATACGTGATTTGCAAATACTTTCTCCCATTACATAACATAGGCTGCCTTTTCATTTTGTTGATGGTTTCCCATGCAGTGCATAAGCTTTTTGGTTTGATGTAGTCCTACTCGTTTACTTTTGTTTTTGTTGTCTTTGCTTTTGGTGTCAAATAAAAAAAAAAAAAAATCATCACCAACACCAATGTCTAGGATCTTACCATCTGTGTTCTTTTAGGAATAATAGTCCTATGTTCAAGTCTTTAACCCATTTTGAGTTGATGGCAGTCCAGTTTCATTCTTTTGCATGTGGCTCTCCAGTTTTATCAACACCATTTACTGCACTTTCCCCATTGCATATTCCTGGCTTCTGTGTTGTAAATTAATTGAGCATATATGCATGGGTTTGTTTCTGGACTCTTTATTCTGCTCCATTTATGTATGCATCTGTTTTTGTGCCAATACTGTACTGTTTTGATTACTATAGCCTGGTAATGTAGTTTGAAATCTGAAAGTGTGTGCCTCCAGCTTTGTTCTTTCTCAAAATTGCTTTGGCTATTTGACATCTTCAGTGTTTCCAATACAAATTTTAGGATTGTTTAATTTCTGTGAAAAATGCCATTGGAATTTTCATAAGGATTGCATCTGTAGATTGCTTTGAGTAGTATGGTAATTTTAATAATATTAATTCTTTCAATCCATTAGCATGGAATGTCTTCCCATTTATTAGTATTTTCAGTTTCTTTCATCAATGCCTTATAGTTTTTCAGGTACAGGTCTTTCACCTCCCTGGTTAAATTTATTGCTAGGTATCTTGTTCTTTTTGATGTAGTTGTACATGGGATTGTTCTTGACTTCTCTTTCTGATAGTTTATCATTAGTGTATAAAAATGCAACTGATTATTGTATATTGAGTTTGTATCCTGCAACTTTACTGAATTTGTTTTTAGTTCTAACAGTTTTTTTGGTGGAGTCTTCAGAATTTTCTGTATATAAACTATCATGTCATCTGCAAGTAGAGACCATTTTACTTTTTCCTTTCTATTCTGAATACCTTTTATTTATTTTTCTTGTCAGGGTTGTGAGGGGTGGCTGATCATATACTTGGGAGTTGGGGGAGGTAAGGAAAAGGGAGGTTTCAAAAGGATTTTTGTATGTTAAAGAAGACTCAGGATACCAGAGGGCTTGCCATTGTCAAGTTAAGGTTGTTTTTCCTTCTAGTAAGGCATTAACAGTAAGATAGTTGGGAGCTTCCTGGAGAAACATTACACTTTGCCCACTTCAAGTATCTGTGGATGGACTGCAGATTATAAGGACATTTAATTGCATCTACATTCTCTTCTGGAAGCTAGGCCATTGATAGAAACGCTTTGTCCTCATAAGTTGCTGACTTTTGTAAACTGAGGGAGATTCCTGTCCTGCAATGCTGCGATCTCTATGAGTTAGCCATTTGTTTTTCCTTTAGAGCAGCCAGGAATGCCTGAGGAATGTCACACATACCACATGGAGGGGGAGGGGGCCAGCTTCCGCTTTGTCCTCAGCGAGCCTTCTGCTCCCTCATCATAGGCATAAAATTGTTCATAGTAGTTTCTTATGATCCATATATTTCTGTATCATTGGTTATAAAGTCTTCTCTTTCATTTCTGATTTTATTTATTTCAGTCATCTCACTTTTCTTTTTAGCCTAACTAAAGGTTTGTCAATTTTGTTTATCTTTTACAAAAAAAAAAAAAATCAACTCTTAGTTTCACTGATCTTTTTTATTGTGTTTTCAGTCTCTATGTCATTAATTTCTGCTCTGATCCTTATTTTCTTCTTTCTATTGACTTTGGGATAGGTTTTTTTACTTCTAGTTCTTTGAATTGTAAAGTTAGGCTGCTTATCACTATAAACTTCCTCTTACAACTGCTTTTGCGGCATCTCATAGTTTTGGTGTGGTGTGTTTCCATTTTTATTTGTCCGAAGATGTTTTTTGATTTCCCTTTTGACTTTTTTGTTTGACCTATTGGTTACTCAGGAACATGTTATTTAATCTCCACAAAATTTGAGTTTTCCAGTTTTCTTCTTATAGTTAATTTCTGCTTTCATACCATTGTGGTTAGAAAAGATGCTTGATGTGATTTCAATACTCTTAAAGTTATTAAGACTTGTGTTGTTGTCTAACATAGGATCTGTCCTGGAGAATGTGTATGCTGCTGCCTTTGGGTGTAATGTTCTATTTATGTCTTTTAAGTCCATCTGGTCTAATGTGTAGTTTAAGTCCATTGTTTTCTTATTGATTTTCTGTCTGGATGATCTATCCCTTGTTGAAAGGGGGTACTGAGGTCCCCTATTATCATATTGCTGTCTATATCTCCTTTCAGATTTCAAATAAGCAAATATTTCAAATAAGTTCATATTTGTTTTATATATTTAGGTGCTCCAATATTGGGTGCATAAATATTTATAGTTGCTATATCCTCTTGATGAATTTCCCCCTTTTATATAATATAATGAACTTTGTGTCTTATTATTGTTTTTTGTCTTAAAATCTATTTTTTATGATATAAGTATAGGTATCCCTGCTGTCCTTTGGCTTCCATTTGCATGGAATATCTATTTCCATTCCTTCCCTTTGAGCCTGCATATATCTTTAAAGCTGAAACGAGTTTCTTCTAGTTAGCATATTCTGTTCTTACTCTTTTTAATTCTTTTGGCCACTCTGTGTCTTTTGATTTGGAGATTTTAATCCATTTACATGTAAAGTAATTATTAATAAGTATGGACTTACTACTGCCATTTTGCTAATTGTTTTCTGACTGTTTTGTAGTTTCTTTGTTCCTTTTGTCCTCTATTGCCCTCTTCCTTTGTGATTTGATGATTTTCTGCAGTGTTTTGCTTTGAATCTCTTTATCTTTTGTGTATCTACCATAGATTTTTGCTTTGTGATTACCATGAAGCTTACACAAAACATCTTATAGTCACAACAGTCTGTTTTCAGCTAACAACAACTTAACCTCAAATGCATACAAAAGTTCTACATTTTATACCCCCAAACACATTTTATATTTTTGATACCATAATTCACATCTTTTTACTTTGTCTATTTATTAACAAATTACTATAGTTATATTTTTAAAGCTTTTTCCTTTTAACATTTATACTAGAGTTATAAATGATTTACCACCCCATTACAATATTAGAGTATTCTGAACTTGAGTGAGTTTTGGGGGGAACCCCACCCAACATCACCTGCATATATCTTATTTGTCTGGGTTACTTGGCTATCTCTAGTTGCATAGGAGTCAGAGGATTTAAGTAATTTTAGCTTAGAACATAACATTGTTGTCTGCACAAAATCAGGATATTGTTAGTAAGGACAGAATAGAGAGTGGATATTGGATAGGCAATGAACAATGTCTGCCATACTATAAATGGAACTCTTATCATTTAAATGGTTCAGTTTGGAAGAAAACCAGGTTGATGCTCCTGGACACATCTTTGTAGTTCTTTACTTTTCCTTCTCTGTTTTATTTTATTAAAGATTTTATTTATTTATTTGAGAGAGCAAGAGAGAGAGAACACAAGCAGGGGGCAGGAACAGAAGGAGAGAGAGAAGCAGAGTCCCTGCTCAGCAGGGAGCCTGATGTGGGGCTCGATCCCAGGACCCTGGGATCATGACCTGAGCCGAAGGCAGACACTTAACTGACTGAGCCACCCAGGCACCCTCCTTCTCTATTTTAAGCAAAGCCAAAAGGAGAATAGATATTTCATACAGGTTTCCATGGCTGCCTTCATCTGGTCCCTGCCCTGTTTCCCTCATAAAACTGATGCAATTGTTTAGTGTGAGAAGGTCTTCCCAGCACATCTTACTGGAAGATAGCATTGCCAGTCTACCACCTGGTAGAGTTGTATTGCGATTTCTATCTTCCAGAGATGGAAGTGCATCACCTTCCCCCTTTTATAGGATAAAACTCTAATTCCTTAGCATGACATTTAATGGCCTTTGTAATTTGACTTCTTCCTACTTCATCACCAACTAGTCCTAAGCCTTGACTTTCAGCCTCAAGTAACATAAAATTGCTTGCCCTTCCTTGTACCCATCACGCTGTTTATCCCTACTCTGCCTTTGTTCTTGCTGTGACCTCTTTCAGGAGGGCCCTCCCCCAGTTTCCCACCTTGGTACCTCTTATTCTTTAAGTCATTAGTTCTCACCTGAGGTGATCCCCTTCATCCCCAGCCAAGGGACATTAGAGAATGTCTGAAGACATTTATAGTTATCCCAATTGAAGAGAGGATGCTATTGCATCTAGTGGGTAGATGTCATGGATGTTGCTAAACATCCTGTAATTCACAGAACAGCACCCCACAACAAAGAATTATCCAGTCCAAAACGTAAGTAGTGGCAAGTTTGAGACATACTGCTTTAGATATTGTCTCCTCTAGAAAAAAACTTACTGAACTTACCAAGACTGTCTCTGTTACCTCACTTAATATTGCCTTAATATTAATGAGACTTCTTAAGAACCTTATATTTTGGTGATTAAGAGCTTGGAGTTTAGAGTCAGAATTTCTGATTTCAAATTCAATTCTACTACTATGTGTCCTTTGGTAAGTTACAGAGCCTCAGTTCCCTCATCTGCAAAATCAGTATCTAATTCATGGGATTGTGATGAGTATTAAATGAGACAGTGCATGTAAAGTGCTTAGCACAGTGCTAGGTACTGAGTATACAATAGTTGCTACTGTTGCTGTTATTGTTGTTACTGTGTTTGTCATTATTTATTACTCTACTTCTAGGGTCAGAGGTGGATTTGCCAAGAAACCAGTGAAGCTTAAACTTCAGTGCTCTTATTTTTGCTTGGGGTTCTTCCAATGCCCTGCACTTACATCTTAAAAACTCCCCCAACTCTGCTTCCTGTTCCTATCTTATAAGCTCCAGACACTACACAACATAGACCCACTTCTGTCAGGATCTAGTATAAAGCCTTGCTATTCACCAGTGGCAATAAGCTATCAAGGACCATAGCCTCTTCAGCAAGTCACCAGCCAGCCTGAAGATAAATGTACTTTTCCATTATTGTCTGGTTTTTAAAAAACCCTTCAGCCTTAAACTCACATTTCTTCCTCTCTTCCTTGTTGGTGGGGTCTTCTAGAAGGCATTTCACCCATCATTCAGGAATCAATAGCATCCCTCTCCTTTTGTTCTCTCTTTCCATTTGACAATTCAACATAGTTACAAGGACAATGAGGAAAAGAAAATATGTGTTATCGCTGATTATTTACTGAAGAGAATTCTGATATAACTGCAACAGCAGAGCCCTGTTTCCATGGGGACTGTCTGGGTCTCAGAAATTTGTTAGCACAAACTTCCAGTTATGGTATTTGCTATGTAGTTATCTGACTCATGGAGCTCCTCCCAACCTCAGCTGACTCCAACATCCCTCCCTGTATTTCCAGTAATAAATACTTGTGTGTGTGCCTGTGACTGGCTTCTAGCCTTCCAATGTCAAGGTTGACATGGCAGGACCAAAAGGGCTGGACAGGTCAATAAGAAAAAAAAAAAAAAAAAAAACCCTTGGCAGTAGAGTAATTCCAAAGTCCAAGCTGACATTGAAACTCATATGAAGCATTGAAATTCCCACCACAGAGAAGCCCAGTGACAGACACCTAATAAAAATGGAAAGATAATAATAGAAAAAGGATTGCAAGAAAATTAAACTCTTGGGCTAGCAAGACTCAAATAAAAATGAGAAATAATAATATAAATATCAAACTTTTCCCACTGTATAGCTGATTGTTCAAGGAAGATGACTTGTAGTTTTTCTTCCCTTAATTTTGATCTCTCATCATTATCTGATAGCACCCATCCTCCAAAATAGAAATGACAGGCAAAATCTCCTTCTTGATTTTCAGCAGTGACTGCTATTTTATCCATGTTTCTTTTGATTAGAATGTAGGCTGGGGAGGGAACAGGCACATTTAATCATTTTGACCTAAGGAAAAAGTAGAGGATAAAGGAAAAAAAGGAATGTTTCATCAAGGGAGAAGCTCTTGGCTGCTTGTTTTTGAGCCTCAGTTTCCTTATCTGTAAATCAGGTTAATTGTACTCACACGTGGGGTTTTGGCAGGGTATAAATAACTTGAGACATGGGAGAGGTCTCTATCATGGTACTTTCTCCACCGAGACGCTTCCATGGATGCACTGTTTTAATTAACCAGAAGGACATGCCAGTGACTTCCACCTTGATGTTTCTTTACAGACCTTTTAGTAAGCTTTCAACTTATATATTCTGTACTCCTAAAATATCTCCATTTGGCCTTCTCCAGGGCATCTTAAAGTCACACAAACCTGCTGACCTCATTATCTTTTCCCGAAAATCTGGTCCTTTCCTAATATTCTCCAGCTTATGAATGGCATCACCATTTATCTGGAAAAAAAAACAAAAACAAAAACAGAAGGCTAAATGTCAGTTTTCCAATCTTTCATGACTTCATTCTTCTTAGTACAGGGTTAAAGCAATCTGAACGTAGTCCCAGGTTTCCTCACGTCTATGAAGACAGGAATGTAGAAGAAAAGCAGAGATTATTTTTATGGAATGTAGAATCTCTAATAAAGTATTTTGTATCTGAACCTGTGAAGCACATGGAGTTAACAAACAAGTATACTCCTCCCTGAACTGCTAATCTGCCAGGATGGATCCAGTACATAGGCAAAGAGTTCTGTGAGAAGGAGATGCTGTGTGTAGGTTAGACATGATTTTGTTCATTTTAACTTCTCTAAAAAGGCAACGGAAATTCAATAGGCTTTAGAAGAAAAAGGGAAGAAAAAAAGCAGTTGAAATGCCATTTTCTTGCCTCCAAATACACATTACATTTATCAAAGGAAATAATATATGACTTGTAAAAATGTTTGTTATTGCCTTTTAATTTCTATTCAATAGTATCACTCAAATAATACCATGTAGGCTGTTGGGGAATTTTAAACTAGCTTGGGAGAATATTCAATATTGTTTGAAACTTGATTTTAGTTCTCATTTGAATATATTTCAATCTCCACAATTGCTGCTGATACCTGATTTAGAATTTCTGTTGGAATTCTAATGCATTAACTTTTTTTAAAAAAGTCATGTACTGAATCACACAGTTGCAGGCTCAAAGGAATATTTGGAATTATCTAGTTTGTCACCTTTATTTGCAGAAGAAACTGGGATGGAGCAAGTTTAAGACTTGTTGAGAGCTAGGTAGATAGTGTCAGCCCTGAGTCTGGAACCCGGACTTCATGAATCTCTATGTAGTTCTTTTTGTCTGGTACAGGCATTCTCTACCTAGTCTATTTTAAACATTTTTGTCTTAACAAAAAGTTCTCTCATAAAATCCATTAAGAAATTTGTTTTATTAAATTCTTCGCACATGCTTCATGACAGTCTAATCATAATAAAGATAGAATAAAACTTGGACGCAAAACCAAGGGAAATAAATGTTGTATCTTGACCATTTCCTTCCCACGTTATTCTCTTCCCATTTTCCCTCAGTACTCCCGGCATCTACCATTCTGAATCTGCCCTTGACCTTGACTATTTTACCAGTTGCTGCAAATTTATTATTAACGATCTTTTGAATTCATTACCAAAATAATCTAAACCTATTATTAAAACATTTATATCCTCACTTGTCTACATTTAAACATTAAACTTTCATTTAAAGTTGAATCCAATAAAATAACTATTTTTTAAACCTCTTGGTAACTGGCTTCTTACCCATCATTTTTAAAAAGTTGAATTAATTATTAAAATAACAGATTATTTGCCTTGAGATTAACTGCTTGGTTTTTAAAGCCAATTTGTATGGGTAGACAGCCTGCTGTTCCCGGCATATTAAAATTCAGAATACACAAAGTAGATTTCAGCTTTGTTTAGCTTCTTTGCAGATCCCACATGATATTACAGTACCCTCAAATGCAGTGTACTCATATGAAAAATCCTTAGCATTCACTTGTGAGATATATTTCTCTACATGTATCACAGAGCAACATAAGATCTCACAAATTAGAGATGCTCTCTCCATCAGGAAACATCACTGATCAAACAGTGATGAATATAGTAAGGACAAAGGCACATTTTTTTTCAGGTTAAGCAGCATTTTTACCTCCTCCTACCTCCCAAATATAAGCATTATACAAAAAATAGGGGAAAAAATAGGCATGTAGGCAGGCATATCTCAGAGCAAGCCTGGGAATGCTAGTATAATGTCACACTGATATTGTTTCTGACTTGACTGAAGTTTCTCTAAGTGGCCGGGAACTTAAAGGTCTCCACTTGCAAAAGGGGCACTTAGCCCCTGACCACTATAGTTGGTTCAGAAGTAGACATTTATCCCAAGCAGAGCTCCTGAGGATCAGTATTCTTGTCAATACTGTTGGGAAGGGAGGTGCTTTCTCGGTGTGATAAGAATATAATTTTTCTTTAGTATGCAAGTATACAATTTGCACTCTTCTTAATTTATAATTATACAATTCTTACAAAGAACTTTAAATGAAATATCCATTCTGTGATTGATCAGATATGGAACTGATAAAATATTGTGTTGGTTAAGATGTACCAGTGCTGTCATAAGTTCTAAGTCTCTCTCCTTATTTTTATTTCCTTAGAGACATCATGTCTGTAATTGCTTTGGCCTTTCTATTGCAAAATATAGAGTAGAAAGTCTTACATATGGACCACTGTAAGCTGCCCATTGACTAATGCAATCATTTCCTGAAACCGCTCTGCTCTTCTCTGTTTTGAAAGAACAATAGGCTGGAGTTTGCCTCTGTGATTTATTTCTTGACCCCTTGTACCTGAGTTTCTTTACTGCAGGGTCTTTCAATCTATGCAGTCAAACCCTAGGGCGAAAAGAAATTATGTCAAGTGAAGGGTTAGATAAAATCATGACACCCACCTTTGGCATTTTAGAGATTCAGATAGCCACGTGTTCCTAGTGAGTTCACACTCATGGCTACATGGCAATGAGAAGGCTGTATTTGTATTTCGGTATTTATAACATCACTGTATCACTTTTCTTGGATATATTTTTTCTGCCTTTTATCCATTCTTCCCTACTTGTGATACACCACTACCAGAGTTTCTTAGAGGAATCACTCTTCCCTACTTTTCTTATTTCTACAATTTATTAGACTGGTGTCACATAGCCCAAGCTTGACCAACTACAACATGGCATTTGAACCTACCGGAGGCTACAAATGTTTTGTTTCAGGATTTATGTTGGAATTATTAAATTTATTAAAAAGGGAGGGTCTTCTTTCATCCATTAGACTTGAAGGTAAGCTGATGTCAGCCTGGAGCAGCTGGTTCCTAAAGCGAATGTTGTTGACCCACCCATAGGCCCTGAGCTCTCAGCATTTCCATGTGAGCAGACCCAACAGCTTCCAACTGTAAGCTACTATGTCTCTGCCCAAGAGCTTTCCCTGGCCATAGCAGTCAGCCCATTCAGCTGGCATATTCATAGGACAGGCTGTAAGTCCCAGAGAATTCAAACTCCCAGAGCAGCTTTCCACCAGTGACTAGTGGGAGTTGGTGGATCAAAACCCCAGTCCCCCTCTCCCCTTAGATGACAAATCTCTGAAGAGTGGACCTGAACTTTCAATGTCAAGCTATTATTTTTTATTTACCTTTGGTTGGATATATATGTGTGTGTATACATATATGAATACATATATGTGTTTTATGAATATATATACAGGTAAATATATACATAAATATTCATACAGATGTAGAATTCATATTATTTATATATTACTCATAATATTTTTATATGGTTTTATATTGTTATATATCTCTGACTTAGGTAGGGGCAGTATCATGTAAATACCTTTCTTGGCTCAATCATAGAACACTGTTCTAATTAGTTCATTAAAATCACTTAATATTTATTCAGTCTCAGAGCTAATATTCAGCCATATTTACCAGTATGGCCATATCATTTCTATGGCTAGCCCTTATTTTATGGGTGTCCAGTCTGGTTGGTCAGTGTTCATGCCATAATCAATCTGTTAAAGCTGGAATCAGCATCATGGTTGTCTGTTCACACTCACAATCAAAACCATGGCCTCATCTCCCCGTGGCTCAGAATTTAGATATATAAGCTCATAGAACTTTCTTGAATCCACAGGCCAACACCCAAGATAACCAAAATTGAGAAGAAAACATCCAGGAAAGGAAAGGTGAAGAATGGGATTCTCACCTCCTTCCATCTATAACAGACTGAAGGCAGGATAAGGTTTTAGAGATATTTGCATATTTGGGTTCTCTTGTCTTTTCCTCCATTCCAAACAGAGAGCCAGACCCTTGGATTTTTGCAGGACTCAAAACAAAATCTTCTTGGGATCTCTGCTCCTATTACCTTGAGTAAATACCTGAATTTATTGAATCTGTTTCTGCTCAGAAGGACCAGGGAACAAGGAAATAGATCTCAGAAGGGAATGGGTGCATATCAGCATGTCTCTTAGCAGAGAAGTAGAAGGATGCTTAACTTCACAACCCTATAGTCATTGATGTCAGCAAGCCCCGGCCCTATTTTCTATCAGATAAAGCTCCCAGATTCCACATTACACACTAGTTTCTTTCAGCTGGAGGAATGAAGTTTTGGGTACATTAACCTGATTTAGGGAAATGTATATTTTTATTTAAAAAATACTTTTTTTTTTCAAATAAGGAGCTATCCTGAGTTGGGATATCAATAAATAGGGAAAGGTAGGAAATGGATATTTCTTACGCACGTGAATTTTGTGATCGAAGAACTATACCCTTAATAGCCACATAGAACAGGCATATGAGAAACAGAAGCTGTTCTCTTGTAGTGAGAACATGGGCCCTGGACCAAGGGCTTGTCATCTTACGAGGAATCCTATAGCAACTGTATGTGGCAAGTGTTACCTTGTATTTCCCCTATGAACAGAGTAAGGAAACTGTTCAGGGCTCTATAGAATGCTCAGGTCAAGGTCTGCTGGCTCAAGGTAGCATAGTGTCTTTCCTAAGTGTTTGATACGAGGGGGAACCAGGCACAGCTTTCTATGCCCTGGGATTGAGCACTTTTTGTTGTGTTTGCAAATGCCTCAACCAAGATTGTAATCTTTTTGAGAATTTTTGCACCATATGAATAACGCCCCAAAGGCTTTAAAAGAGAAAAATATGCACACTCCGACGTAAAGATTTATGGGTTTCAGTGCAAAGCATTTCAGTGGGGAGACTTAAAAATTAATTTGTATTCGAGACAGCACAACATGGAGTATTTGAGGCATTTAAGAATTTTAAATATGAAGGAGTGTGCAGAATAGGGAGGCGACTCATTTGAAATAGTGTATCAGAATTTAGAACAGGTGGGGAAACTCAACTTTTTTTTTAATGGAAGAAAATGTTGCAAAATTGAGCTTTGTTTTGGCCACACAGGAGTACTCAGAAACCAAAGCACCAGGCTTCATCTCTGCTACAGAGCTCTGGATACGGAATTACTTCCCTACCTTCAGCACAAGCTACCATGTGTGTTTGTAAACAACTAAAAGACCCAGCTAATCTTGAGCAATACACAAATGAGCCATCTTTGAGAATGCCAGTCGCCTGCTAATAACTTTCTAAAACTGCTCTCCAGCACTAATTGAAGCCATAAATCCTCATCACATTCAAAGCCTAACCACTGTATACCATTAGCTCACTTCAGTTCTTAATCTGCTTCTGGGTACTTTTCGTGCTGTATTCTTCTTCCCCTAGGAGCAGCCACATTTATTATTACAGGTCAAATACCCCGAGATATCCCTGTTGGAGAGCTATAGCCTGTCAGTACTAGGGTGTGTTTAATAGGAATACCTCCCTACCCCATTCCCATTAAAACAAGGTCAAAAAATGCCGGGGAAATATACTTTCACTCACTTTTTCCTAGATGCCTGTAGATAACAAAGATCGAAAGAATATTTAAATTCTGTTTTGCTAAGACAGGCTACTTCTGTTATATAGTGGAGCAGGTAGGAGGTTATGGTTGCCTCTAGAGAATTTGCCAGACAAGAAAAATGGCTTCACAGACCATCTGACAGCTTTATTCTTGTGGCTCTGGCAGAAAAATAGGCAAAAAAGATTGCAGAGGCGGGCCGAGTAGAATATAACACAAAAGTTCAGAAAAATATTAACTGGTTATAAAATGAGTGGGAGGATGTAGTAAAGGAACTGGCATTTCAGTTATATAAAATCACTTATTACAACATTTTTATAGCCAAATTATGCTCCCTTTCTGTGCTGTATCTTTGGGTCTGTTGCCCGGAATAGGTGGTAAAGAATCCTTCCACAAGGCCCGGAATGTTTATATGGAAGAAGAGAGAAGCGGCGGCCATAAATCACATTATGGCTGAATCATGCTCCTGATCCCAGTGAAGACCAACACCCCCCACCCCCACACCCCAGCAGTTTGGGTCTGATTTATATTAGGCCTATGCTTTTACAGATCTGTCCTGGCCCCGTTTATTTACAGACACAGCCACTCCTGGCTGGGCCTACCGATGGACCCTTGTAATTAATGTGGAATGCCTGGATGCTTGTATCGAGACAAGTCCACTTGGGGCCCTCAAATAGCTGAGACAATAGTGAATACTGCCAATTTTCTGTTCCTTGAAGCAGAAAAGACTGACCAATAAAGTATTTTCTTCTATGACAGCCCACACAGTAGAGTCATCCTGGATTTCATCCCTTTTAGACAAACTGGCTCATGAAACATAGGAGAGAAATGGGGCTCTCAACCCTTCCATAAGGGGTTGTAAGGATGTGGATATTCCCTTATGAAAGCTCTTCTTTAGCATAAAAATGGAAAAATACAGACCACGCATCCCTTGCAATGATACATCTGATAGTTGCAAGAAATATTAATATATATTTTTTCAAAGAAAAAAAAATCAGTAATGAGATACTTGGGAAAACACTGGGAGAAACAGTTAAATAGGTTTTCCTACTGCAGGACATCCCAGTGCCTCTCCTAGCTTCACAGGCACTTCAGATCTCCACGAGAGGAATATATGCATTTCTGATATGTGTTTCACCACAGAACTCTATTTTATGGAAACTTGCATGTGGTCAGTATTCCTTAGACTCAGATAAAACAATGCCCTTCTTTATCTAGGACTCTGTTATATAAGGAGAAATGATGTTTCTTTAAATGTCTGGCAAATTTAAATACTTGCTTTTTCAAAAAAATTTTTTAGAATTCCCCATTCTATAGAATAATGATCAAGTATTTTTATTTTATTTTATTTTATTTTATTTTATTTTTGTCATTTAAATTCCTAGTTGATCTGGCCCCAGCTTTTTTCCCCCCATTATGACCTGTTACATCGCTTGCCTTGCCCCTCACACTCTAGTCTAATTTATTTCTTGCTGCTCTGTGTATACTCTTTGTATCTCTCATCTCTATATCCTTGAACATAATGCTTCCTCTTTCTGAAACAACCTTTCTCCCTACCTCTACTTATTTGGGACTTAACTATTTTTCTAGAGTCATTTTCCCTGCTTTAGTGTTCCTCTTGCATTCGTTGTGGACCTCTGTTCAAGCTTACATCAACCTTCCCATGTTCTGGTTTTTTGCTGATTTCTGTGAGTTCTTGCTCAAATATGAGTTCCTTAAAGGCAGGCTCCTGTGTCTTGTTCACCTTTGGGCACATAGCCTGCTACATTTTCAGAACAAACAGAATCTAAGTCAAGGCAAATTGAGACATGTGGTCCCTGGACCCAGGTTCTACCTGACTCTCTCCACCTTCAACTTTCCTAAATGTTTCTGAAATGGCCAGGCCATAGGATGCTGGCAGGTTCCCCCTGAGATCTGGTCTAAAGCCACCCTAGCAAGTCCAAGTGCACTGCAATGTGCCTTAGTGTTACACTGTTTGTAATACCATGACTGACAGAGTGCCCCTGGCTGAGAGACAGGTTTCCACAGGCATGTCTACTTTACCTGCAGAGTTGCTCCAGATTTGCACCCACAAGGCTTAGTCTGCCAGGTTGGAGGAGCTGGCTGAGCTTACAAAAAGGTCTAACACAACTCTTTCTCTCAGATCTGGAAACTACAAATGTGCACATCCCTGCTGAGGATGCTACCACAAGCTTTTTCCCTCACTCACAGCCATCGAGGTCACCTGCCCAGAGCCCTCGGGATGACACTCTGCTCAGACTCAATGGCTTCTTCACTGAGTACTGTCTTAGCTCTATGCTCTGCAACCTGATTGACAGTTTTCACCCTTATGTTTAGTCTCTTGGCCCAGCTTCAGCTCTGGGAACCCCAGCTCAGGTCAGAGGTCTGAGCCTTTCCCTTTTGTGAGGACACACCTGCAGTTACTTTGCATCATTCCAGGAAGCAATATAATTCACATTTAAGAGTAAGTATGAGCTCTGGAGTCAAGCTGTCTGGGTTCATATCTTGGTTCCAACACTAAGTAGCTGTAAGTTTGGGCAAATTAACCTCTGTGACCTCAGTTCACTTAGCTATAAAGTAATAGTAGTACCTATTGCATATGGGTTTGTTTTTTTTTTTTTTTTTTTGAGAATTAAAGGGAATGATACACATGAAATACGTGGCACAATGCCTGGCATGTGCTCAAGTACTCAAAAATGGCTTTGTTTTAGAATAGAAAGGAGGGCCAGCTTAAAGCCTCAGGAACCCCTGTGTAGTGTGTTTAACATTCCGACTGTCCTCACCTGTCAAAGAGATGTGCTCATCATCTCTTGTTGCATAACAGAGTATCACAAACTTAGCGGCTTCAAACAACACACATTTATGATCTCACAGTTTCTAGGGGTCCGGAGTCTGGGCACAGCTTAGCTGGGTCCCCTGTAAGGCTGCAGTGAAGAAGTCAGCCATGCTGGGTTCTCATCCAGAGGCTCGACTGGAGAGAGTTTACTCCCAGGCTTCCTCAGGTTGTTGGCAGAGTTCATTTCCTGTGGCTGTGGGACTCGGGGCAGCTCACTTCTTCACAGCCAACAGTGGAGAAACTCCAGCAAGATGGCCCTATGGTGTGATCAACACATCCCATCCCTGTGTCGTGTAACACTAGTCAGTGATCCCACCCACACTCAAGGGGAAGGGATCACACAAAGTCATGAATATGGGGGTCATCTTAGTGCCTGTCCTCCACAAATAGTAATGATCTCATTGGTTGTTGACAAGATTAAATGGATTAACGTATATAAAGCTTTTGGAATAGTGCGTGGCGCATAGTTAGTGCTCAGTAAGGGCATCCATTTATAATCAGTCCTGTGAGTGGAGGAGGAGGCTGGGTTGGAATAATGAATGAGTCTACATTTGGGATTCATAACTGGGTAGATTCTTCCCAACCAGGCTTTGTGCAGGGTGGATGTCCCCAGTGGTTTTAGATTAGCGGCTGTGAGCTCTGCTGTGGGTGGTATTGAATGTCAGCTGTAGGTGGGTATTACTTGCCTTACTCATGTGTAACTAATTTAGAGTACACTGTGTATTCAGGCAAGTGTCTGCGATGGCCATTTTTGCTAATGGTGAGAATGACTCGTTTGCCGTCTTCCCTTACAACTCTAAGAACGTGAGTTAGGAGTTGAGTAGTAGGCCTGAATGTATTGGCTTCCTCCTGTGTGTGGTACCTAGGTGTTAGTTTGGGGCAACAGAGTGGCCTGCAGGCAAAGTTCAGATAATCATAGAACCAGGAATCGACTCAGAAAAACTGTGACCATGCACAGGCTTCCTGGCACACAAAGAGCGGAAAGGATGACATTTCCTCATTCAAGCCCATGACTCTTCTGTGCCAGGATTTGTGCTGGATGTTCAGGGGACAAAGGAAAAGAAACTTAGACAAAAAATCATGCTTCTGGAACTTTTAATGTGTGGCCCCCAAATTTTTTGCTCTTCCCATTGAGGGGGAGGGGAAATGTATGTCTCCTTTCCTTGAATCTGGGCTCTGTGACCGTTCCCCAGCAGAATGTAGCAGAAATGTAGCAGAAATGATGCTGGGCCACCTTCTAGTCTCAAACCTTAAGAAACCTGCAACCTCCACTGCCTGTCTCTTGGGAGGCTAACTCTTGAAACCCAGTCACCATGCCATATGAAGAGGCCCAGTGCAGATGGAATGAGATAGCCAGTGTCACCTGCCAGCCATGTGAGTGAGCCATCCCAGAAATGTATCCTTCAGTGCCAGTAGAGCTGATGGCATGTAGAACAGAGAGATGAGCTGCCCTCGTCAGCTCCCATCGATTTGCAGATTCACGCACAAAACCATGGCAGTTGTTGTTTTAAGCTGCTAAATTTTGTTATGCAGTAATAACTGTCTGGAAGAGGAGACAGACAGTAATCAAAGACTAACACTGGCAACGGTATATCTGTATGCTACATTCACTGCCCTGCACAGTAAGAACATGGTTCTACGAGGCCATCGAACAAGGAACCTCACTCTCAGGTTATGCAACCAGGGAGGGCTTCCCTGAAGAAGAGAAGCTTGAGCTGAGATTGAAAGAAGTTAGCTTGGTGAAAGAGGTAAGAAATAGCTGTGCAGAGGCTCCGGGGGTGCAAGAACAAGAGCTATTTGAAGACGGGGCAGCAGAAGAAGATTGGGGTGATGTAACGAGCACTCAGGTAGGCAGCGTTCAGATTTAGAGTGGGCCTGTCCCCTTGCAGGACACTGTCCTAAGTTCTCCTGGAAGAATCCTATGAGACTGTGGGGCACACACACGTGTGTCCAATGTGTAGGAGTGGAAGGGCTAAAGCTTGACAGGAGATTTGGTGTAACCCACTCATCTTACCCGTAAATGCAACCTATAGTGAGAGACCACATTGCTAGCACGGGGCGGGGGGGGGGGGGGCTCTTGATTCAGTAAGGAATTAATTGCTTCCTGGCAGAAGAAAGGTTGGAAGACTTTTTCTTAACAGTTTTCATTCCCTTTTCCAAACTGCATTTCTCAGCTGACCTAATTCAGTAGCGATGTCTATAGGAGTTTTTAATAGATTCACAGGGGCTAGTGTTTCACAGACTGCTCTCTATTTTTACATCTTTACAGTGAAGAAATATTCCTTATAGTGAAGCATACTTGCTGGAATTTTGGCCTGCTTTCTCTCCCCTTGCCTCTGTGTAGATGGGAAAGCAGAGAGCAGAAGCCTTTATGTGCATTCCGTTCACGTGTGTGAGAATATCTGCTTCCACCCTCCTCCATACCCCCAACTTTTCTGATTGTCCCTTATTTTCTGGGCAGCATCTTCTGCTCTAAACTCTCAGATTAACCCCTTCCTTCTTTCCACACCCTTCATCACTTCAAACCTGAGTCTTGGCTTCATGTAAGCGACAAGTTTTTTTCTTTAATACCTATCGTGTACTAGGTTCTCGGCCCTGGGAATTTAGGAGTGAAGGTGACCGTCATCTGACCAGAGCAGTGGTTCCCACCCCTAGCAGCAGCATGTTAGATCACTGGAGAGCTGGAGGCAGTGGATGTGGGAGCTTTACAATGTATCAGTGCCTTGGATCACTTCCCGGAGTGTCGGATTTTATTGGTTTTTCACTATTGGAGTGAGAGGTTACAAATAAACCAGAGGAGAAAACTAGAATGATCCATGTGGTAATTGATCAGACTCTGAAACATCACTATGAACTCATGTTCTGCTTAGTAGAGTTACAAATGGTTACATGTAGAAATATTTACAGAAATATATATGTATGTAGATAAATATGGATTAGTATGTTCACATGTATCTTCTTGCTCAGTCAGCTGAGAGGACTTAGAAGCAGTGATATGCCAGGAGCAAGGGGCACACCAGAGCCCAGATCTTGGTTTCTAATACCATTCTCCAATAAAAGAAACCAGAAATCCTTACAGAAATGTCTGATTTTAGGACTGGGGCAGGAAATATGCCAGATGAGCCTGGAGCATCTCGTAGTGCCAGAAAGTATGGAAGTGCACAAAAAATGAAATACAGGAAACCCCTTCACAGTAATGACGGCATGGCAAAGTGGCACTTGGAGCTCCCAGGGGCCAAAGCTATAAAAATGTGAGCAAGAGGAAAAATAAAGCAGTACTGGATGATAACCCAAAGTATAAAATAAATATCCATGAGCCCATACTGGCATACAGAAATGATTGAATCAACAAATTAACGGGGCATGGAGAGAAATGAGAGAGCTCTCTCATGCAGAAGGATTCCAAATAATTCATGTATTATGTATGGAGGTGGAGCGTAACTCCCCACTCCTTAAACGCGGGCTGTGCATAGGGACTTCTTTCCAAAGAGTGTTTACAACATGGACAGGAGAGAGAAGAGTAACTTTGCTCTAAAGAAACCTGGCAAACAGTACCTCAGCCAGCCAGGTGATCAAAGGTAACGTTAAAAATAAGTCTTATTGATGGTATATACGCCTGACAGTATATAATGCAAATAGCACTTTACTTTTGTGATCTTCTTCCTTAAAAAACTGGAGCTCCAGACCAATCACAAGAAAAACTTTAGACAAATCCCAGTTGAGGGCCATTGTATGAAATACCTCACCAGTACTTCTTGACACTGCCAAGGTCATCAAAAACAAGGGAAGTCTGAGCAACTTTCTCAGTCCAAAGGAGCCTAAGGAGACATGACAGTAATGTGGTCTCCTGGGTGAGATCCTGGAACAGAAAAATGATGATGGTTTAAAAATAAGGAAATCTGGGGGCACCTGGGTAACTCAGTCGATTAAGCGTCTGACTCTTGATTTTGGCTCAGGTCATGATCTCAGGGTTGTGGGATGGAGCCTTGCGTCAGGCTCCACACTCAGCTCGGAGTCTGCATGAGATTCTCTCCCTCTCTCTCTGCCCCTCTCCCGACTTGCACACTTGCATTCTCTCTCTCTCTCTCTCTTTCTCTCTGTCAATAAATAAAATCTTTTAAAAAATAAAAATTAAAAAAATAAATAGAAGTTAGGAGATCTGAATAAAGTATGAGATTCATTTAATAGTAATGTATTGATACCAGTTCATCTGTTGTGACAAGTGTAACATAATAAGATATTAATAGGGGAAACGGGATGTGAAATATAGGGGACATCTCTGTACTCTGCTCAGTTTTTCTAAAAATCTAAAAATCTTCTAAGATAAAAAGTTTGTTTAAAAAATAAAAGTCGTGGGGAACCTGGGTGGCTCAGTTAGTTGAGTGCCCAACTCTTGATTTCAACTCAGGTCATGATCTCAGGGTCCTGGGATCAAGCCCCACATTGGCTCCTCACTCAGCAGAGAGTCTGCTTGTCCCTCTCCCTCTGCTTCTCCCCCCATTCACTCTCTCTCTCTCTCTAAAATAAATTAAAAAAAAATAAAAGTCATTTTCATAGTATTTTGGTCACCTCCATATTGTTTGTCTTCAAGCCAACTAACTGGACTATAAGTTCTTTGCAGATGAAGAAACTCCTTTCCTTTTATACTGTTTTATCATGTACTAGAAGGTCCCACCCACAATAGGTAGGCAACTATGTTTGTTTAAATTTATTGCAATGGCCTGATGATGTGTAACTTTTAAGTAACATACATTTTTTTTTATAAAATTAAGAAAAAAGTGTATTAAAAGCACTCATGGTTTCATGATGTCTCAGAAGATCACTGTTAATGTTTTGGTATTCTTCTAGATATTTTTTATTTTCCACTATAAAATTAGGATCATGTACTACCTACGGTTTTGAAAACGATTTTCACTTATGCTCTACTATGAATTGTTTCCCATCCCATAAATAATCTTTGTAAAGCAAAAAATGTGCATTTTAATAGCTAGATAATGTTGACTTGCTAAGTTACTCAAGAACATGGGGAAGGAAGGAAAGAGGTGGATAAAGGATAGAGAAAAATAGGAGCAGCTGTAGGCGATGATAAGCAGTTCTGTGTCAGGAGTGGTTGACCTGCTGGTGTGGTGGGAACTTGGCAGGCAAAGGGAAAACTAGTCCTCCTTGCTTCTCTAAATCTACTTTTCTGTAGACAAAAGAGCCTAGAGAGATAATTTCAATGTTTTTCCTTTTCCACTGCAAAGGACATTCACCAGCAAATTGAGTAGCATCTTTAGTGTATTCATAGTATTTCTTCATCTCATTAGATGGATCTTCCAAGGCTCAGAAGTTATTTAGGAGACATTGAATAGCTCTGTTGTGTCTTTGTAGAGCCCCAGTCTTTTCAGCTCAAAGCCACTTTCTGGCCCATTTGTACAATGATGGAGTGTTTCTAGGAAAGAACCAATTGAGGGGACACTGGTTTCCCCTCTTGTCTTCAGTGTATAGAAAAACCTAGAGCACCCAGCAGGATCTGGGAATTGATCCTATGTTGCAGTCCTCCATCTATTTCCTAACTACCCTCACCACCACCACCACTAAGATCTAGTTCCACAGTGCCCAAGCAGATTCCTTCTCTGTAGAACAAACTGTACTTGAGATATATTGAGTCATCTTGCCCACATTTTTAGTTAGGGCAATGCTTATATCTCTTCCTTAACCAATTATCTGGAAGCAGAAAAAGAAATCAGGTAGGCTTTATAAAAAACAGTTGCTGGGTACCAAATTCTGTGATATCCATTCCTCTTTTGGACATTTGAAAGCAAAGTTGAAGGGAAACTTTTTCTGAGTGGGTTGCTGTGAGTGGAGACTTATTTTTGGCTGGCATAATGAAGACATTTAGAAGACAATGAGTGTTTACATGAGGAGTGATGGAGGCAGTCACGAAAGTGTGGGACCAGTGTGGATTTGGGGTTTTGAATAGCATGTGGGTGACTGCTGACATTTGAGAACTTTTATCTGGGGTGGATTACAGAGGTAGGAATTCAACGTGTAGGCATTTAATTGCCCATTTAGTAATCCTAAATCGACATCTGATTCAATTTGATGGGACAAAAAAATCCGTATATTGATTAATCCTTTTAAGAAAGATACTGGAGGGTCATGTTGGAAAGTATTTCTGGGTATTAAGGAGTGTATACGGCCAATAAAAACCAACCTTTCTGAAAGAGTAGGAATTCAAAATATGAAGGTTTTTTTGCTGCAGAGGAAGTTTTGGATCATATGAGTCCATCTTAAATGCCATCCCAGGAAGGTTAGTTAGAGAAATAATTTAAGGCCCTTCTTAAAAGTTGTTTTAACTGTGAGAGATTGGATGTCACTAGGACATGCACTGGGAAAGAGGAATCAAAGGTTTGGGTTCAAATCCCTGCTTTGTTACTACCTTGCTATGCAATGACAGCAAAATACAGAATCATGGGCAATTGTATGTCACTGTTGGTAAATGCTGGTGATGTGGGGTCAGAAAGTTTGGGTCCAGATCTTTAATACATATATATATTATATATCAAGCCCCTGAACATCAGACCCATATACCCAACCACTCACTCAGTATCTAATAGGCATCTGAACGTGACCGAAACCAAGCTCCTGATATTCCCCCTAAGTGTGCTCCTTTTCCAGTTACTCTTTGGTACTTTTTAATACTATTCTTTCAATTGCCAAGGGCAGAAAACCTTGGAGTCATTCTCAAATGACCTCTTAGTCTGACCTCCCACATTCAATCCACAAAAAAATAATTTCAGTACTTCCTACGGCCCCTCTCTTCTGGGCTTCTACTGTTATCCGCTACTCCAGGGCATCACCTCTCACCTGGATTATTGCAAGAGCCTCCTGACTGATCTCCCTACTTATGACCTTGCCCCGTGATGGTCTTTTCTCAACATAGCAGCCAGGGAAATGCCGTTGGAAGGTTAGGGTAGATGATGTGTCCCTCTGCTCTACACTTGTTGATGGCTGCCCATTTTTTCAGAGGGAAATCCAAGTCCTCACATGGTCTATGAGGACTGGTATGATCTGCTGCCGCCTCATGGCCCCTCTGACCTCATCTCCTACCAACCTTGCCCTCCTTGATCGTCCTCTAGCCTCCTTACAGCCTGGCTGATTCTCCAACATACCAGTACATATGCTTCTCATAACCTCTGTGCTTGCTGCTCTCTCTGGCTGGAATTTTCTGCTCTCACGTATCCACATGACTCCTTCCCTCGCTTCCTTCAGGCTTGTCTCAAACATTCTCTGTGAGGCCTCTCCTGTCTCCTCTTTCTAGAGAACCAACCCTAAAACACCCTACTCCATCACTTCCAAACCCTTCCCTCCTTAGCACACAGCATTGCCTAAAACATTACATATTTCCTTTGTCTACAGTCTGTCTTTCCCTCTAGAAGGAGAATGCCACAAGGGCGAACACGTCCTTTTTGCTCATGGCTATGTCCCCAGTGTCCAGAGCAGTGCCTAATACTTAGTAGGTGCCCAATACATATTTCTGGAATCAATGAATAAAGGAAACCAAACCTCCTGGAGATTAAGAAATTGCTTGTGCTCCAAGAGGTTGAAACAGGTAGTAGTGTTTGCAGGCTGAGACTGAAGGTCTCTCTGAGATGGTGACAGGCGGGATTCAGGCCCTTCTGGCTTGGGTCCATGTATTCCTGAAAGCCACGGAAGTGCTGTTCTTGCCAAAAAGCGTTTTTTAGAACTCTCTGCAAGGGTGCTTCAGTGAGTAAGACCTGCCAGGGTGCCTGGCACATAATAAGCTGACACTGCTAACTCCTGGGGTTCTGTGTATAACCCAAATTCATAGCCCTTGACATGGCCTGTCAGCTTCCCCTGCCTTCAGTTCTAAATTTGTATGATCTTAGCATAATTAGCCCAGTTTTTGTCATTCCACAACTGCTAAGTATGCAGTGGCTGTGGCGTGTTATGGCTCCTCTTGGAAGCAGATGACACATCATGAAATATTTATTTAAAAAACAAGTGCAGGCTTTCTTAATTATTACCACTGACTGCTTTTCTCTCAAAGTCCAGGAGAGTCGAGTCTGTACAGCAGAGCTGCTTGAATATGATAATTTCCTTTTGATCTTTAATTGTCCTCCTATGCATTTGGGTACATTTTATGGTTTCTTTGAAAAGCTCCACTCAGCCTCACTGGCTGCTTGTTTATTGCCCCCAATCTGCAATGTCTTTTGTTTCATCATTTACATTTCTTAGGCTGTTTCAGATGAATAAATACTGCCCAACTGCTCTAGCTTAATAAAACTATTACTGCTTATTAACTCTCTGTGTTAGAATTAGCTGGAAAATATGCACTGGGATTGTTTCCTATTTTTGTGTGTTAATATTAAAAAAAAAATCATTTTGGGGCACCTAGGTGGCTCAGTCGGTTGAGTGGCTGCCTTCAGCTCAGGTCATGATCCCAGGGTCCTGGGATCGAGTCCCGCATCAGGCTCCCTGCTCTGCGGGGAGCCTGCTTCTCCCTCTCTCTCTGCCTACTTGTGTTCTCTATCTCTCTGTCAAATAAATAAATAAAATCTTTAAAAAAAAAAAATCATTTCATTCTCTGGAGTCTCTGAAGTTTATTCTTGGCAGTAGAGAGACAGATCTCTGGACACAAGTTAGTGAGTCCAGGTCATTGCTACAGAGGATGTGCTTGTTACTTAAAGGAATCACCAGTTCTTGGCTGGACAAGTAGAATTAGAAGGTGAGTGAATGTGTGTTTCAGCTTCTCAAGACATCCTGGAGCCCACAGGAGGAAAACGGAGCCATTAAAGCCATTTGGTCTTGCTTTTCTTCTCTTCCTGGTCCTGGATTGCCCTTCTATCTTCTTCCTATTTCTTTCCTTCTTCTTCTCTTGCCCCACAGCTCCCTTCTCCTGTGAATACTAGAAACTTCTTTAATGAATTTTCATCTGTGACTAAGCCCAGGGGCTGCCCACCTTTGCAAAATGGGACCGGAGTGTGGAAATCCTATGCTGTGTGAGGATCATAAGATCATTAAGCATGCGACTACATTAAAACAGGAACACACCATCTCTCAGTTTTCTTTTGACCTTTTTCAACTGTCCTAAGCCTGACTCTTTTGGGAGAAGACAAGAAAATTGGAATAGAGAGAAACTTTTGCACTAAGTCCTCAAAATATTCATTTATTCTTATACTCTCCAGTGAAGGAGGTAGAAGCTATTTTCTAATTCCCATGTCATAAATGGGAAAGCTGAGGAATGAGATGCTAAGGTCTAAAAAATTCAAGTGGAAACTGAGGGTAATTAGAGGGAGTATTTAATACATACAAAATAATATATATGTAATACAATAAGACATAAAATACAATAACAAAATGATACTGAGAATGCACTATCCAACTCAAGCACCAGAATAGTACTAATACCATGAAATTCACATGTAGATAGCCCCAGAGCTAACTACTATCCTAAATTTTGTGATTCTTATTCCTCTGCTTTTTACAAATAGTATTACTACATTTGTTTACATTTCTAAACAATTTGGTATTTCATTTTAGTTATCTTTACACCCTATAAAATGGTAACATACTGCAAGTACTTTTGTGACTTACTTTTTTCCAATAATACAGCACAACCCCGTCATAACCAATACATGTGATCCAAAAAATTCAAGCACATGAAGTGTGGGATCACATTGCTTCCAGATTAATGAAATGATGAGAGCAAGCCCCAAAAACTAGTTGTCTAGAATTCTGAAAGTCCAGATGCACAGTTCACATCCATTCTAGTCCTGACTGCTCCTGGTGGCATTTGCCTGCTCCTACTGATTATCAGTGGGGTCAGTTATGCAATCTTTGTCACCATTTGGAGGGGAGCCACCAAGGAAAGCCAACTGACCCACACTGGTCTCTGACTAGAATGTTTTTAGGTCACTGAGATTTTAGTTATTTTTTAGAGTTTTTGCCCCCTTGGTTTTAGCCCCTCTCCATTCCAAATGACTTTTTTCAGATTTGTGCCTCCTCTGTCTCTCATTCAGCCTTAGTAGTGATTTGTTGACTTTACTAGTGTTTTCAAATAACTGACTTTGGCTTAATGGATTATCTCTAATTGAGCGTTGTGTTTTTATTTCACTCAAAGAATTCTTTTCCTTCCACTTCCCTTGAGTCTGTGTGGTCATTCTTTTTCTAATTCCTTTAACGTGTTGCTTAGCCCATTAATTTTCAGCCTTTCTTCTTTTCCTTTGTAAGCATCTAGAGCCAAACATTTTCTTTAAGCATGGGTTTTGATCCATGCCTCAAGTCTTGATTTATAGTTTTACAGGTCAGGATAGCCTAGATACGCTTCAGTAATAAACAGCTCCAAATTCTCATTTTGTTAAAACAACAAAGGTTGTTTCTAACAAGTTCCCAGTTGATGCTGATGATGCTGGTTCGTGGACCACACTTTGAGTAGCACTGCTTTAAATTCATACTTTTCTCCTTACTCAGTGGTACTTAAGCTAGTGACCACTATGAAATAAACTATGTGCCTTAAGCTATGAAATAGATAAGTATCCTCTACCCCTGAAGTCACTACTCCTTTTGTATTATCTCTTCAGACATACTCTAGGGACTTATCTTGATGGTATTAATTTTCCTTTCCAGGTAGAGAAGTTAAGGGACAGGAAAAGGTTTCCTCCTAAGGCAGGTATTTAGTTCTGGATGCTGACCTCACATGATCTTATTCAACTCTCTGGACCACACAGGAAGGCAATTCAGAGACCTTATGTGGTATATCATTCTAAAATGCCCCCATCACTTTTCCCTGAATTCCCTACTTTGAAAGACACCCAACAGATTGAGGTTTTTGTTTTTGTTTTTGTATAAGCTAAATCTTTTAATACCTACCATGCCTACACCCCAATTGAATGAGGTTCCTTCCACCTAAATCAATGTTAGGGCATCTTATAACCCTACCCCACCACTGACTGGGCCAGAGGTGGCACCTGACTCAAAGGCAACCCAGTGGGAAAGCTCCAGGCAACAAGAATAATGAGGATTAACTGGATTACTCAGATCCTCATTCCCATGAGCCTAGGCAAATTATAGTTCTTGTTCTTCCCATATACCAGGTTATAAGGCTCTTTGTGTTCAAAAGGTTGAAATGTCTGTTGTGGTAGGAGACAAGTAAGAGGGCTTTTTTTTCCAAACATAGGCTCGCTGGGACATAACACTTGCTTGTTCAAGAACAGTGGCCTTTCAAGGATGAGAATTATGGTGGTCTGCCTTTTGGCACAGATGAGTGTTTTTAAATTGCCTGCTATGAGACAATAAAAAAGCAAACTTGTGTGTTTTATTATTGTTTTCACATTTTTTATAGACAAGGCATCTTGTTACCTGTCCTGGGACTGAGTATACTCCTCAGCTACATTTGGTATGCCACTGTCGAAAGGACAGGCTTTCAGGGGTTGAACGCTGAAGTCAATGAACACGAGTTGCACTCCTCTTCTTTGGGCTGATAGGGGAGGGAGCATCCCCTCCCACATAGCCTCTATGAGAAGCACACTTGTGATAATGGTGGCATTTTGCATGTCTGGAGAGGGGGCACTATATGCTGTGAACTTGAGAGCTAAAATATTAAAGAGAGTGGATGCAGGAGCAACTCTGAATGAATTATAAGAACTTTGTCAATGAAAATCCTAACTGGCTACCCACAATGGACTATGAATATTAGAGGCTCTTTCCCAAGCTTACTGAACTTCCATAGATTCCAGAGTTCTTATTCATCCATTTCTCCAAAAGAATTAAGATTATCCACCCACATGCTGGTGGGGCATGGAGAAGGTGGTACTAGATGTGTGCTGATTTAGAAAAATTAAGGAATGTGATGTTTCATGTATCTTTGTGTCAAGAAGCAAACAAAGTCTTATATATTAAACTGTCTTGCTTATTTTCATATTTATTCTTATAATAACCCCCATGTCTTGAGGAAAGCTAAATGACCCTTATTTCCTTGCAGATAAAAAGGGCCAAGCTCTTTTTCATGTGTCTGTTGGCCATTTAGATGTCTTCTTTGGAAAAATGTCTGTTCATGTCTTCTGCCCATTTCTTGATTGGATTCTTTGTTCTTTGGGTGTTGAGTTTGATAAGTTCTTTATAGATTTTGGATACTAGCCCTTTATCTGATATGTCATTTGCAAATATCTTCTCCCATTCTGTCGGTTGTCTATTGGTTTTGTTGACTGTTTCCTTTGCTTTGCAAAAGCTTTTTATCTTGATGAAGTCCCAATAGTTCATTTTTGCCCTTGCTTCTCTTGCCTTTGGTAATATATGTCAAGGAAAAAAAAAAAGAAGAAGAAGATAGCAGGAGGGGAAGAATGAGGGGGGGAAATTGGAGGGGTAGACGAACCATGAGGGATGATGGACTCTGAAAAACAAACTGAGGGTTCTGGGGGGGGGATGGGTTAGCCTGGTGATGGGTATTGAGGAGGGCATGTTCTGCATGGAGCACTGGGTGTTACACACAAACAATGAATCATGGAACACTACATCTAAAACTAATGATGTAATGTATGGGGATTAACATAACAATAAAAAATCTTCAAAAAAAAAAAAAGAAGAAGATAGCAGGAGGGGAAGAATGAAGGGGGGGAAATCGGAGGGGGAAACGAACCATGAGAGACTATGGACTCTGAGAAACAAACTGAGAGTTCTAGAGGGGAGGGGGGTGGGGGGGATGGGTTAGCCTGCTGATGGGTATTAAGGAGGGCACATACTGCATGGAGCACTGGTTGTTATATGCAAACAATGAATCATGGAACACTACACCAAAAACTAATGTTGTAATATATGGTGATTAACATAACAATAAAAATTAAAAAAAAAAAAGGGCCAAGCTGACTCAGAAACATATTTCAAAATGAATCTTTCCCAAACAGCTGTTTGCTGTTTTGGGTCAAAGGAGGGAAATAAATGGCTTATTTGGAAAATCATGCATTTTCCCTAGCCTGTCTGAGCCTTCTGGACAGCATATTATATGCCTACTTCACTAATACATCTCTCGATGGTTGTCAGCCCAGCCTGTGTTCCCCCAAAGACACATCAGTGCCTCTCTGACCTTGAAGTCACCACCAGGTTATTGCAAGGCTCCTAGAATTCTTTAACACTAGGCTTTCAGAAGCCCCTTTTGCCCATACCTGGTGGATGGATTTTTCTTCCAGCACAGGAAAGAAGTCACAGAGGATGGATAGTATGATCCCTGGGTGATACAGGGTTTATTTAAGTCTCCAGTGAGAAAGATTTCAATTCTTACCCCCATCATCAAATGTTCTTCTTCATCCAGAGAATTAGGATTCAGCCACAGCAATTATTTCAATTCAGGCACTCTCTTAGACAAGGCTGAGAAACAGTCTATTTTCTAAATGTACTCATCTTCTTGCAGCACTTTTCTCTGATCCTAGTATACCCTGTTTCCTTGGGGCAATAAGAAACCCCCCCCCCCCCCCGCCATTCTGGCCTTAATTTTTAAAAAAATTCTTCCTTCCCTGAAAGCTACATTAAAATTAGCCTGGATTGACTTACTCAATGCTGGGACAAATTTAAAATTAGGCAGTAAAGGTTGTGTTACTTATTTATTGCTGCATAAAATCAACCCAAAATCTAGTGACTTAATCAGCAATATTGATGTATTATCTCTCCCAATTTCTGTTGGTCAGATATTTGGAAAGGGAGCAGAGGGATGGTTCTCCATCGAGTTTCTCATGTAGTTGCATTCTTACATTGGCCAGGTCTACAGTCATGTGTAGGCTTGACTGCGGCTGAAGGACTCAGTTCCAAGATGCCTCATTCACATGCATGGCAATTTGGTGCTGGCTGTAGGCCAGGGGCTCCAGTTTCTCTCTGCAGGGCTGCTTCAATATTCTCAATCCATGGCAGCTAGCTTTCCCAGTGTGAGTGATCCAAGAGAAAGGTGGAAATTGCAATGCCTTTTATGTTCTAGCCTTGGATGTCACTGACACTTTCACCATAATCTGTTGGTTGAGGCACTTTAAAAAGTCTGTGCTGGTTCTAGGGGAGAGAACATCAACCCTACCTCCTAATGGAAGAATATCAAAGTCACATTGTAAGACAAGCACATGGAGTGGGATATATATTATTGCAGCCAGGTTTAGAAAATATTATCTGCTATAATGGCTGATTAAAAATTTAATGCATGTCCCAGAGTTGTAATTGTTGGAAACAAGAGTTTCCTAAATTTCTGTGGGTACAAAGCCTTACCACAAAAGTCTGAATACATAATGTTAGAAGTGAGATTGTCCCTTGCATTATAATCTAGGATAGCAACCAGAAACTGCCTGAGAGATTTAGAAATGAGTGGGATATAGGACCTGACTTGGGAGGTCTCACAAGTGTGAAGAAAGGCAAAATATTAGCATTTACAGTTTGAGAATTGTTCCACTCTTTTCTCCTCCCCACGTTTGTTTAAATTAAAGGGTTCTAAGGTGGGTTTTGCTTAGGGAAGATCTGACTTCACAGACAGGTTCCATGAGCTTTAAGAATACAGAGTTGGGAGAACAGGGCTGAATGGGTGGGTTTGGAGTAGAGAGGGAAATGGGAAGAAGGAAAGAAAGCATAAAGGTTTCAGCTTGCAGAGGTGAGCTGACCTACTTAACCAAAGTGAGTGAGGAGAATAAAATGAAGCACTTTGGCCTGGGATGAAGGAGTAATTGGGAGTATAGTTTGACGGGTCCCTGCAGGACAGTTGTTAGCAGTGAGTGTAGGAGAGGAAGGAGGTTTTGGGACTATGTGATAGATTTAAGCAAAGAATGGGATTCTCTTTAAATTAATTTTGCCCACTGAATTGTGCTTTTGGAATGGGATTCATCCCAAAGACTGAACCACTGGGTGTTGGGCTCAAGAACCCAGAAATTAAAATGTGTAGTGAAAGGTGTGATCTCTGAAATCACACAGACCTGGGTATAAATCTTGGCTTATCAAATACTAACTGTGGGCTTGGAGTGAACTATGCACCAACTCTGGGCCTCAGTTTTATCCCTAGTCAAATGAGGTAATGCGTTTCTAGGTCTTCTCTATTAAAATGCTAAGTCTTCTCTGGCATTTTAAATATTAGACCTGATGTAGCCCCAAATCATATGACTTCCTGCAGTTTGGCATCCAGGCAAAATCGGGGCTTTGAAAAAGAGTCCCTGAAACAGAATAATAAGAGGAGTCGCTTAAAATAGAGGTTCTCCAGCAAATCCAGGGCACAGGACTCTTCATTTAAGACAATTAAAGCTTTCAGCCCTTGCTGTGGAAACTGGGACATTCTACCTGGCTCCTCGGCTCCTATTTGGTATATCATTCGGATCAAGGAGGAAAGTAAGTTGTAGAAGAATCAAGTAGAATTCTTAAAAAGACAAAAAACAAACAAACCAAAAACCATGTAAACTCTGATATGTCCTCATTAGATTTTAACTCTTCTTCAGGGCTATTGTAAGTGAATGTAAAGGTGGAAACTGAGGCAAAATATCAACTTTCCCCTAAAACTTATTTCATCTGGGAAAATACTCAGAGTTTTATCTTTCTTTTTACCTAAGGCTTAGTTAAGTGGATTTTTCCCTCTCTGCTATGCAAGGGAGGAATTTCAATATGGTTCATACACAATTTGAAATGATTTTTATAGATTCTACATTTTTCCTATCATTTTCTTCACCCATAGGGTTATATTTGAATTGAGAGTCTTCGGTTGCTGACGGTGGTAATGATCGTAATTAAATATAAAAAACCTACAATATTCCGAAGCTCTCTTTTACCCTCAAGTCAGTTATTTCTTCCTTCTCTTCTTCCTATCCTTCTTTCTCTAGGCACCATCTTCATGACCATTATCTCTGCCACTTTTTAAGCCAGTCACAATGCTTAAAACTTTTCATATATTCTCTCATCTGATTTTCATGGCAACTCTCTGAGTCTTCTGTTATTAGCTCCAATTTAGAGACAGGAAATATAAACCCAGCATGATTAATTAACCTGCCCAAGGTCCCACAGCCAGCAAGATGGCAGAGCCAGGAATTCCTGATGCCAGCATGGCTCTCTCATAACATGCAAAATACTTCATTTCAACTCCACCACTAGCACTATTTGCTGACTTTTTCCTCCCCAAACATACCAAGTAACACTTTTCAAGAACTCCTATATAAAATAATGACAAGTTGATTATCATTGCCTTATTGTTTTTTAAAAAAATTATACTTTATTCTTTAGGGAAGTTTTAAGTTTACAGAAAATTGTCCAGAATGTACAGAGAATTCTCATATACCTTTCCTGCCCAGTTTCCATATTATTAACATCCTGCATCAGTGTGCTACATCTGTTACAATTGATGAACCAAAATTGACACATTATTACTAATTAGAAACCATAGTTTCCATTAGAGTTCTGGGTTGTACGGTTCTATACATTCTGACAAATACATTGCCCTGTATCCTCCATTACAGTATCATACAGAATAGTTTCACTGACCAAAAAATCTCCTTACTCCACTTATTTATTCCTGTCCCCCAATCCTTGAGCCCCTGACAACCACTGATATTTTCACTGTCTCTATAGTTTTGCTTTTTCAAAATGTCATATAACTGGAATCAAATAGTATGTAGCCATTTCAGATTAGTTTCTTTCCACTGAGCAAATCACATTAGGAAGTTTCTAAGTTTTGTGAGAAGGAAGAGAAGCATCCTATTCAGCACTTGGTTATATCTCAAACAATCAGACTCACAGCTTACACTTGTTCTCAATGTGAGGGAAAGGGCATTACTGGAGAATAAAGTTAGACAGTTAGTAGAGGTAGTCTGTCTGTAAGATAGAGCTGATCTATGCCCATGGGCCACCAGAACTGAGGTGTAGAGAAAAGATGAAAATGGGGTGTTCAGATTTAGTGGAGACTACCTACATATAGGGTAAACCAGCTGTGTCAAAGGGATGTAACTTGATGGCACCAGCAAGGAAATATGGGCAAATATGGTGAGAAATAATCAATAGCAAGGAAGGGGGTATTGGGATTGAGTGTCTCACCTAGCTGGCCTTTTGGAGTCTGCACAGCATACAGTGACTCTTCAGACCATGCACTATCACCTTTCATGAGACAGAGAAAGGAAAGAGTAATCTAGTCAACGTGGCAAAGGGACACTAACATTCAGAAGCAGTCATTACTACCCATAAAGAGAACAGCCAATTCATCATGGTGCTGCGATAGAAGGACATACACAAACATTAGTTTATCTCCTATCCTGCCCCAGAGCAGATGAGCAAAGGCAGGGTTTGGGATGGGATGCAAGGTGTGGGAGCACATACCCGCTTCACTCCAAATTTCTAGTCCCCAAGTCTAAGCCTGTGGTGGGGGAGAAGAAAACCCTTCGAGCTGAATAGAATATTGGGTTGAAGATAGGAAAGACTGAATCTCAAATTATGTAAGACTGGTTCAATAATTAAAAATGACTGAAGGGTCATGGGATTGAAATGAGAGATATTAAAAGAGCTTCTCTATAGTGAGAAAGGTGAGATTTGACAAAGCACAGTTAGTAACAAATAAAGAAAAAATGAAACTCTCTCATGTTTATAACTCAGGAAATTGAGAAAAAAATGAAACTCTTTCATGTTTATAACTCAGGAAATTGAGTTTAACAAACTGGCTCCATATAATAACTCACATTGGTATAGTGCCTTCTAGTTTAAAAAATGCTCTCATATCTTTTTCTCCATTGCTCCTTTTAGCAGCCCTGACAGATAAATAGGACGAGTATTATTTCTGATTTCTAAGATCAGGAAACTAAGGTTTCAAGTGAGGAAGTGACTTGACCAAAGCTACATGGTCATTAAGCAGCTTACCCATTATTAATGTCCAGGCTGTCTGAATTCTGTTCTGTTTTCCTGACTACCATGATATATTAAGAAAACAACTTTAGAATTCAGATAAATCACTAATGTAAAGAAAATGGTGGATTCAAAGGAAATGTTGCAAATGGGTAGAGAATGAAGGAAAAATGAGAGTGTTTCTCATAGTGAGATCTGTGGTCCATAAGCATTCAAATCTCCTGGGTTATGAATCTACTAAAATTTCATATTTTTAGAGTTCACCTTCAGACCTTTTGAATCAGAATTTTGGGGGTCAGGGCCCAACATTCTACCTTTTTAACAAACTCTCTCAATGATTCTTACTCATTCCAAGGGTTAGGAATCACTGACACTAAACCTTCCTGTTTCTCCAGCTCTTTTTCCTTAGATCTTGCTGAGAATCAGACATGGTATTTTGATAATACTTTAGGGCATTTATCTCATTTAAGCTGCACAACTGTTCAGTGAGATAGGTGCTATAATCCCCATTTCACAGTTAAGAAAACGGAGTCACAGACATTCAAGTAACTTGCCCAAGGTCATACCATTAGTAAGCAGAAGAGCTAAGATCCAAACCCAAGCTCATCCAAACTCATGAGCTTGTAAGTTTAAATTTTAGGCGCCATTGTCTCTTTGTTCATGTTCTGCTTTCACATTGCCTAGATGTTATAAGCCCTCTGATTGCCTAGATGTTATAACCCAACAAAACATGTTGCTCTCTCCTGTCTGGGGGGAAAAAAAGTCAAACATATCCAGAGTCACGCAACTTAACTGAGGTTAGATAAGCTCATTTTTCAGTCCTACAAAAGTCGTCAGAAGATTGCTTTTAAGGGATGCTGTTTACACACTGATTTAGCTCTCAATAATTTATTAATCTATTAATATCTCTCCTTTTTTCAAGTTTATTCTCAGAGGAAGCAGCCAAGTTTTCTCTTAGGGTGTGTTTTAGTATGAGGATGTGGAATATAGGATTGTTAATGGGTTTTCCATTATTGCTCAAGATTTTGCACCCTGAGAATATCAAAAGCTGGAGGAGCCTGGGGCAGGAAGTGGAAAAAGAGCCCATCCAGGGCCTTTTCTCATCTTTCTTCTGAAGTATCCATTCAACAAGAGATCGTCTGAAGTTCAGTCTTTCCCAGCACAGCCTAACTCAGATTCATGTCCTTTTATGCCTGTGTCAATGACTTAGCCTTCTAACTCTAGATGTCCATTGGAAGCTCTCGTGCATGCTGTGGTCCATATTCATGGACCATGCAGAGAACTCTCGTGCATGCTGTGGTCCATGTTCATGGACCATGTAGAGAACTCTCGTGCATGCTGTGGTCCATGTTCATGGGCCATGTAGAGAACCCTTGCCAGGTACTCAATAGAAGGGGTTGAAGATAGGGATCTAGGGTTAATGAACTCTGTTGTGGGAATCTTTCCACATAGCCACACTGCACACTTTAAATACATTACATATATTTAATATATTTACATATATTATAATTTGAATACATGACAATTTCATTTGTCAGTTACATGTCAGTATAGCTGATCTAGTTATGGAGGTGTTGGAAGAACTGAGAGTGAACAGGGAAAGGTGGGCTAGCCCAGAATTTAACAGTTGCAGGAAGGTGCTGCTATGGTTAGATCAGGAGAGAGTAGGAGAGGGGATGGTGTTAGAATTCAGGAGTGGGGATGCCTGGGTGGAGCTGGAAGCTGGAGAAGGAGCTAGCCCAAGGGACTCTGTGGCTGGGACTGTCAGGTGAAATGTGGAGTCTGGAGAAGGAGCTACTCCCTGTGAGCTAGGGCTAACACAGAGTTTTCTCAAAGGGAGGGAGGAGCACAGAGGGAATATGTATCTAGCAAGAACTTGGAACATGCCAGACATACAGCCACTGACAAGATGCTGCCTGAAACAAAGAGCAAGAGGGGGAAATATCCTGGCTGCTCCTTTCTTCCTGCCCTCCTGTCTGTCAACATTGCCTCCCATTGGATGAACTTGGCCAGAAACCAGTTAGCAAAGGAGCCTGGGAATTGTAGTTTTCAGCCACCCACTTCCTGTGGTACAAAGCAGGACAGAGAAAGTGTAGGAATGGATCTGAGAGCAACCAGACAAATGATCAGCACAGGCACCAAAGGGAAATGACATGTGAGTGATATCACCAATATAGCTCACGAACAGAGGGCCACGAAGTCTGGAAACACTAAAGAATATATGCAATACATGGTTTATTGACATTACATTATAATACATGTGTTCAGTGACATTAAACAACATGTTCAATGTTTTGACCCTCATTAGTAGTACATAGTTCAGTGAACTATGGAAATTGCCACAATAATGGTACATTAATGCATTTCCATCCGTTCCTGTATAGGCATCTGAGATCAGTTGCTTCCCACGAATTGTGCCTCTGATTTCCATTGCGTAAGCCTGCATCGTTAGCATATCCCAAAAGAACTGTGTTCAGTCTGTTTTATTTTAATCATCTATGTTTCCATCTGCCTCCTATACTTTAACTTGTTTAATTAGCTACCGTTAAACATTAAACTTCATCTCCACTTTATTCCGGAGAGAAATATGAGCTAAGCTGCCACAAAGTAAACTTTTTCCATTCTCACATGCCCGATTTCCTGACAAGCAACTGAGGCCCTAGTGGTCAGGATGCACTGAAGAAATAAATCAATGGGTTTGTGGCTCTGCGCCACAATTCATTTCAAATGGTGGATTGCCATGTAGAAATCTAGAAATGCTATCCGCCGACACGTAAGAAATCAAGAAACATGAGAAGCACCCCTGGAGTATCACAGTTTGAATGGTAAGAAAGGATTTGAAGTTTACTCCTTACAGACCTAGAAATGAAAGTTCAAGGAAAGAGGAATGTAGTCAGGTTATTAGGTCGGAAGTTAATCTTAGAATCTTCAGAGACCATGTATGATGGACAGGGCCTGTGAACTATTTTCTCTTCTATCCTCCTATCTAAATTAATTAGTCTTAACACTCACTTATTTGTCCAAGGTTTCCCCACTCGTTACTGCTTCCCACTTTCCTTGACAACAAGTCTTATAAACCCTTCTTATGCTTTTGTTTCGGTCTAGGTGTCTTGCTCATTCGCCTGCATGCAGCTTAATTTCAGATCCACATTTACTCCTGCCTTGTTCACTGCAGTAGGTTCCCAACTGGGCCTCCGTTCTGACTCATTAATTTACTTAATAAATCTTTCCATTTTTATTTCCATGTGGTGGCTAGAATGATATTTCTAAAATCCTGGTCTAATCCTCTAACTCCTTGGTTAAAACCAATAGTTGTCCATTTTCCTATTAACTGAAATCCAGTAAGACTTGCCATTGAACACAGAAAAAAAGAAACTATTAACTTTTTAGCATGGCGTACAAGACCCTTCCTGATCTGACTCCTACCTGACTTTATAGCTCCTCTCCTGCACTTTCTCTGTATTCAAGGATCTTGTCATTCTAAGGAACAGAACCTGACTGAAAATAGTTCAGGTGTGGACACAACAATTTTCAACATCTGTTTTAGTCTTCAGCGCTGCTTATCAAATATTTTCAGTCCTCTACCTTCATAGTACATGGTGGCATTGTATTTCCCCTGGTGTCGAAATGGGTCTGTCTGAGTAGTTCTGGCCAATGTGTTTTGCACGGTTGTGATGCGGGCCCCTTCCGGACTGGAACATTTAATCATTGTTGCAAGACTTTCCACAGGGTTTGAGGGTGCTCAGCATGGTGGCTGTTCTATCAGTCTTCTTCCCTGAGTAAGGAGACTTGGAGCAAAACTCCAAGGTGATGGGCAACATCTTGTTATAAGCATCTAAGTTTTGGTGATAGTTATAACTATATGCAGGATTGGCAGACTTTTTCTGTAAAAGCTTTGCAGACCACGTAGATAGCTGATTCTTCTCCTTTTCCTTCTCTATGATCCTTAAAATTGTAAAAACAATTCTTAATTCAGGCTATCCAAAAACAGACCCTAGGCGAGATTGTCCCAAAGGCTGTAGTCTGCCATCCCCTGCTATAAAGTAACCTGGTGTGTTTTGACTAATACAAAAGACAGGAAACAAAATACATGTGGTTCTTTCATCACTGCCTTTTTGCATGAGTCTGTTCAATTCTTGCTTATCTCTGGACCAGCTTCCTCTCCTTTCTTGCCTTGCACATGACCTCATGTAGTCACCACAGATGGCTCAATATGGCTGCCCTTGTCTGAACTTTTCAGCTTAATTATCTCTGGTCCGTTAGTTCAAGTTCTCTGAAGACCATCTGACTGGTTACTTAGCAACCATGTATTGGGTAAGGTATCCATCTTTGATCCAATCAGAATGAGCTGAGCCATTTGCAGGCATACACAACCACCCTTTCCAGGAGCTGAGGTGGGGACAGACTCATTAGAAGAGACCATGAACTGGGGATGTTTATAGATGTTTCTAATAGAGTACTCTAACATTTGTATAGACCCTGTCCCCTCCCCTTGTTTGGTATAGGTGGTACATGTTTCTTTTCCTTGCTCTTCACCTGGCAATCTTCAACCATTTCTCATGATTCAGCCTTAGTATCACCTCCTCTCTGAGGTCTTTCATTAACCATTAACATCACCTCATGTCTGCATTCAGCTCACTAGACAAAGTTAGTTGCTTCTCACCTGTAATCCTATAGTACTTATATAAACATACCAAATCAAGATAATGGAATGATTACATGTATTTGTTAAATTAAAAGGGGCTTGACTGGGGTGCCTGGGTGGCTCAGTCGGTTGAGTGTCCTACTCTTGGTTTCGGCTCAGGTCATGATCTCAGGGTCCCAGAATCAAGCCCCACATCAGGATCCATGTTCAGTGGGGATTCTGCTTGAGGATTTCTCTCCCTCTCCCTCTGCCCTTTCCCCCCACTCATGCTCGCTCTCCTCTCAAATAAACAAATCTTTAAAAAGGGGAGAGGCTCGATTTAATGGAAGAGAGCATAGTTTATTCACTATCATAACAGCTTTTATTTTACTGAGAAGATGTTACCTCCTCAGTCCTTGAGGGACACTGTCCAGTCATAATTGCTATCATTCCATATTTAGATTTATCTTTGGTAACTATAGCTGAGGTCTTTAGTAACAATAATTACTACAAAATAGAGAGGCAGTGAATTTACACTTTTCTTTAGCTGAACATAATCTTATGTTTATTAAAAATTAGTTTTCAGAAGTGCAGAAATTGCAAAATCTATAGGCAGTGCTGTGTGAAACTTAGCCCCCAAATAAAATTCTAGCCTGAAGTTTAACAAGAATTAGGTAACTGCTGCCTGTAGCGTAAATCCACATGATGGGTTTTTGTTTGTTTGTTTGTTTGTTTGTTTTGCCTCCAGTGCAGTGCAATGTAACAGCCTTTTTAGGGAGTTGGGATATAACTTCAGTTACCAAACTGCCACCAGCTGGCTTAACGTTAATAAAACATCAAGCTGCTAAATATGTCATGCGTTTTTGGTTCCAGCAGTTAATATGTATACTGAGTGCTTACTGTTTCTGGAATGCAGGCCAAAAGTAAATAGAACAATATGCATAAAATATTTATTCATTTTAAATTATTATTTGGCAACATATGGATCCCATAATTTCACCTTTTAAACATTTAGAAACTTTTTTTAATATGTAATGCCATTTAAAAGCAAGAGTTGCCTTCTTCAAAGGTCACTGAAAGTGAAAATGCCAAAGTTTACGACCTGGGAACCCTTTTTAGGAATTTTAGGCATCAAAATGGTCAGTATCAGTCAGAAGATAATCAGTTGTTGGCTGATGATGAACTCATTTTACTCATAGATTAGCACATCCATTTTTCTTTAATAGGCAGTAAAATGTTCTGTTTGAGTATTCCCTGATATTACTTAGGAGGAAAGAAACTTGTGGGACCATTAGCAATGAAGTACAGGCTGGAAGTCAAGGGGTGATAAAGAGGAAATAATGTGGAGTAAGCAGTAGCTTTTTGGGGAAAAAGTAGTAGATAAGTTGCTGAGGGAATAAGTAGAGAGAAGGGAAAGGCACAGGATGGGGGAAAAGATCCCTAGAGAAAGAATACAGATTGAGAAAAACAGTCCATCTTTTCAAAGAAATTGACCTTCTACCCATATACTGACCCTCAGTCAGTGGCTGTTGGACTTTGGGATGGTCTGAAGTGCTACATGTCGTTCCTGTGGCCAGGGACCCAAGAAACATACAAATTCTGCCTTGGGCCAGCCAGCCATTCTCCCCACGAGGTCCTCCAGAGAGATACATGCCTAGGAACAGTTACCAGTGACAGGGTAACTAGGTATTATTGTATTTGAACCTAAATGCCAAGGCAGAGTGTTAGTAACACAGTTTGACCAAATAGAAGTCTCCTTTCTCCAAAGCGGGTTAGGCCCAATCAGCCTCAGATAAAGCAGGTTGTGAGGATGGCTCTGACCCTCTGTACCATGTCCCCAAATGCTCAAAGACTCTGGTTCACTCACCATGAGATAAGTGATGTCCAATGACTACCAGCAATGGGCAGTGTTGCCAGATCAAGCTGGACTAGGTTCCCTTCCAAAGCCACTGAACAGGAAGGAAAGAGAGCATCTAAGGAGGGACCAAGAAAGGGCAGGCCCTGCAGGAAGAGCTCTAGGCTCTTACCATCCCTCTGGGGGAGCAAGGAAGAAAGAGAAGAGAGACCAGGCCCACATAGGACATGACCTTTATCCCCTCTGAAAGTAGGCCCATCAACATCTTTAAATTTCAGCAATTCTTCCCTTCTTGGGTGGCCCTAAGTTTCTTGCTACTGATCCTAGAAAGGTAGGAATCAGATCAGGTAGGGATGAGAAAGGAAGGAAACAGTCTTGACTCCCCCTACAGACCAATCGTGCCTCACTTTATTGGTCATACAAACATACCATGGACAGAATAGAATAGTGTCTACCAAGTGCAATATTCAGGTCATCCCTCACCTTTATTAATTTCCATTAAACAAAACTTGTCAATTGCTTATAAACCACTGGCCCTTGGATCCTAAATAGTACCAATATTTCAGACTTTTACCAAATTTCTGGCCCTGATACTACCATTCTTTTTAGATCCTACCCCCTTTGTCTTACTGGTCTTCTTGCTGCTTGTCACCTGCCTGCCTGCCTGACCATGCAGAGATCCCTGACTCCTGTTTGAATGACCTCACATCTTTCACTCAAGATTCTGATCCTTGAGTTTTAAAAGATTAGACATCTGAGCAGGCCACATTTTCCCAGAGGAAAGATTTTTGTTTCTTTTTAAACAACAACAGAAGAACTATTTACAAGGAGCCAATTTAGCAACATTCATTTCCAAAGTCATTTTCGTTTTATAGGCTGTAAATAAATTTGCAAAATCATGTAACTTCATGGTAATAACATGACCTGGAAATTACAAGGTAATTAAACTCAAAGCATCTAAGAATAGTACTCCAAGAATAATTTACTTCTCCGTGCCGGGAGTCAAGATTTTTTGCTGCTAAGCTCTAATGCAGAATGAATTAGTATTGAAAGTTCCAAGCTGCCACACTCCAGGAATTATGGTGGGCCGCCTCTGTAGTTGCTGGGTATAATTGATGACCACATGGAGAGGAAGTAGTGGCATCATAAGAATGTTTGGAGATGACTTGTTACCAAAGTTTACTGTGATTTTAAAGCAAGTGTGTGTTGCTGAAGAAAGTGAATATGGGCATTGAGGTGGCCTATATAAAGAACTACTGCCCTCAAAGTCAGCATTCAGTCAAAACTGGATCAATCTAAAAGTTTGAAACTGGAGGTGATGGTTTGATGGTATAGGTTGAATTTAGTGATACCGTAAGAAAGTCCTAGAAGAGATTTTTCTAGGGTAAAAGTGGCAAGTTTTCAGATCGCGGTTTGGACTGTCCAGTCTCAGTGGAAAAGAATCCAAAGCCAAGCATTTTTTCCTAAAACCTGAGGCCAACTGCCTGCCCCAAAGGCAGCTGGTGAACAAACATGGTGGCCATCTTGATATAGACACTGTTCTCTTGGACCTTCCTTATCTGCCTCACTAGAAGGCTGGCACTGAAGGGGCCTCTCTTTCTGCTGAAAAGAAAGAGATAAAATACTTGAGGTCACCTCCATATTATCTCCTTGGACCTCCTGAGAAATGATAGAGAGACCTACTGACTTTCCAGCCTACTGAAGAGCTGGCATTGTCTATGGTGTGTTGTGGCTCAGTTGAAGTGACTGCAAATGCACGAGGAATAGAGTCAATGTTGCTGTCTCTTTAGGGCCTCGGGTTGGCTATACCCCCAACCTCACATCACTTCTCAAGGTTGCCCTCTCACATGATTTTTTCTTCTAAGTTCTGATTATCTTTCCTGAATCTTGCCTCTTCAGACCTAAGGAAAGTAACCATTCCACTCTTACTAACCCTGGGGTACTGCACTATTCCTTGTGGTTTCCCTACATCTGTTCACAACTTTCAAATATCCCCTTCGTTAAGCCCCCTAATTTGAATGAACCATCTGTTTCCTGTTGGAATGATAACTGATATTCTTACTGATTTTGGGGGAGGGGGGCGGGTGTTAGTTAAATGTTTGTCATTGAGATCTATTTTAATTGTTAACAGTAGGTGATCTGTGGAATACAAATTTCAGTTCTTTATGGTTATCTTTATTTTTGTTTTAGTGATTTGTGAGCTAGAGTGTGGTCCATTTTTGTAAATGATCCATGAATGTTTAAAAAGTCATATTCTTTATGTGGAAGACAAGGTTCTAAATAGATTCTTTATACTAAACTTAAAAATGAAATCAGACTCACCAACAGTCACAAGAGAAAACTTCAGACATGAATTTTCTCCCATAAAATGTAGTAACATGTGATTGAAAATGTAAGTCAACCCCCAGCATATGTAAAGAAAGAGCGATTACAAGCTATCATGAGTAGAAAACCAGGCCAGTGGACAAGTCGGGGCTGGCCATCTGCTAAGTTCACTTACAACCTCCATTTACCTGAGTCAGACCCTCAGAACTTCAGGCTTTAGGATAATCATAAATAGCTCTATTCCAAAGACCTTTGGAGCACTCGTGTAATTAGACCTGCAAGTGCCAAATCCATGAATACCAAATGACCTGTGTCCTGAAAATCCAGTCACCTGTGTCACTGGCCAAGGTGCCCATCAGCTATGATGCAGGCATGGTCTGAGCTGCCCAAGGACAGAGAGTGCTACAGCACGTATGGGTCGTAGACATGAAGACAGTGTCTGGTGTGTGGAGTGCAAGGCACATGTGTACTATGGCCGCATGAAGCCTGTGAGGACAAGACAGATGTGTTAACAGAAACCACAGAGAAAGCAGAAAGATGAGCAATTCAGAGATTTCTACATTTTTCTCTTGGCCTTTGTTTTTGAAGCTGTTTCTCTGAGGCTAATTCTAATAAGGGACATCAACACAGATTAAACTTTTAATTAATGACGGTTAACTTTTAATGCTCGGTATTTTATATATCTTTAATCATTTTGTATAGTTGATTCACTAGTGACTGAAAGAGATGTGATAAAATTTCTCATCATGATTGTGTTTGTCAATTTCTGCCTAGAACATCTTTTCTTCATCGCTATAACTTACCTAATCTCATGGATCCCATTTCCTGATCTTGGTTGTCCAAGGTGACAGTTATCTTTCAGTTAATTTACTCTAAATCATTATTGATTGGTAGTAAATTAATATGTTGTTTGAATCCATAGTCTATATCTAGAAAGCCCCTCTACTTACAAATAGGTTCAGTTCTGAAAGATTCTACTCATAAGTCAAAGAGACCACTAATGCCTTTTGTGGCCATATTTAATGGGCTTTTTGATCTAGTGTTAGTCTCATATTTATAGCAGCTTGCATCAATGAGAGTCCCAATGTTGAGAGTGCATAATTAGAGGTTCTCCTGTATTAACTTAAATCGTATATCTGCTCACAATGAGGAAGAGATGAAATGCATGTTGGGAGTTGTAGCAGACATATGTAATTCAAATCCCTCTTCAAGAAAGAACTCCTTGCTCAACTGCAAGATGTGTGGTTAGCTGACAGCCTCTAGCAGTTCCTCCTTTGGTGGACCCTAGCTTTTGAGCCAAGGCCATGGTCTTTCCAGGGAAGCCCCAGCTCATGACTGAGGAACACAACAGTACAGAGTTTACCTTTTCTATCCAATGAAAGCCTCCTTCAAAGGGCAATCTGCGCTCTGCAGAGTCCTGTTGGGTTGCCAGATCTATAGACCCTCCCTGCCCAATTCAGCTTCCTCCCTTTTCCTTTCATAGATGTTACTTTTCAATAAGCTTCATGCACTCCTAATTCATTCTTAGCATCAACTTCCCAGAGGCCCCAACTGACTGACACCAGAGTTAACCAAAAATGTTCATTCCAATCCAGTTCTCTTATTTTCTCTCCATGCTGCTTTTATAATCCTCCTAGAAAGATTAAAGATTTTATTTCAATGGTGGAATCAGTTTTTATTTCAGCCAGTGAAGTAATGTGCACAACAGATTCATCAATAGGTTTAGGAAACCATTAGTTCATAGTACTCTTAAAACTCCTGCTCAGGTCTTAAAGTATTTTGCCTGAGCAAACTCAATAACATTGAGGCACAAATGTTGGGCTACAGATGCCATTGATCTCTTCCAAGGTACTGCAAGGAACTGATGTATTGATTCCATCCAGGGATGCCAATCTGCATCCATGTGAGGAGAGACCATGCAGGGAGATGCGGTGTTTTAGGCAGTTTCAGTTCTCATTAGGAAGCGTTTGTTTTGAGAGTTTGGTCTTCATCTATACCTTTACTGTTCTCTAAAAAATAAATAAATAAAGGGTTAGAATATGAGAGGGAATTTAGTAAACCATGCTCGGGCAGGGAGGGTGTCAGAGGGTAAAGTGAAGTGAATTCCAAGCAAGAGATACCTGCATTGCTAAGAAGCCTGGAGGAAGGAATGAAATTAATAACAGTAAAGTCTGTCCTTTAATTACTTGAATCATCCTGAGGAGTGGCGTCATGTGGCCAAAGTGCAGATAAGTATGTTCTCACCATCCATTTCATATGAACTTCCAGACTTTGAAATTCTAGACGCACCCCAGTAGTAGTGTCCTAACATAGCTGTGGATTTACCATGAATGTACAGGGTGGGCACATAAAATGGAATGAGGTTGAGTGATGGTATAGAGCCTAGTGCTCATGTCCTGGTGGACTACATCCAATGTGGTTTATAAGGCTGCATGGGGTTCTAAAAAGTGGGTCAAATGTTTGTTCATGACAACCATTTACAACTCAGTGAGATTGAACAGATCTATACATTTTTAAGCTCTTTTATTTTAGTCTCTGTGTTAAGCTAGTAATAGCTATACTGTAATTCCTTCCTCATTGAGGGCAGGGGGGTGGGGAAGGGGTAATGATAAGTTGGTATTTGTAACAGAAAGTGAAGAATTCCATAGGCAAAAATTCATTTACCTTGAGGAAGTGGGGAAGTCCCTAGGAAGGTGATCATACACTTAAAGTGACTTGAAAGCAGTCTCATTCTCCTCTCTCTCCATATGTCCTAAAGGTAATTCCAGATGCCCAGGTAGAGAAGTGCCTGGGAGGGGTGAATGGGTCATCTTGCTGTCATTAATCGCTTGCAGACTGGTTCCTAAGCCTCCCTCAGTCCTGCCCTGGTGTGATCTACAGTATCTCCTGGCAGCAAAGTGTATGAAAGCTCAGGTCCTTCTTGGGCATCTTTCTTCTGTAAATGTCAGACTCAGAGAATTATCCTAGGGAAGACAAAAAAAATATATCTCCTGCAGCTTCTTTAGAACAAATGCATCCTTTACACATGCATTTTTAAAAGAGGATTGCAATGCTTACTTTTTTTTTTATTTTGGACAACACACTTAATGTGTTAGGTAGTATATAAAATGGAGATTGTGTATAAGTGGAATTGAGGTATACTTGTCTCCTCTTCCTCAAAGGATTGTTTTACAAGCCCTCCAGTGGTATGTCATTGCTACTTATTTACCATACCTCATACATCAGCATTTGTCAAAATGTGTTCCGTGGAACATTGGTCCTTTGAAATGCTCATGAAGAAATAGATTTGGTTCAATTGGTCTTAGGAAGTGCTGCCCACCATACCTCAATCTCTGAGATTCACCATGCATGTTAAGGGATGTGAAGAGTCATACAGTCAAGAAACCTGTTCAACTTTTTGTTTGAACAAATATTTCCTAAAGTCTTTTGATGATGGAATCCTTTTTGTATGTGTGTAACATTTGTTAACATCCCCATAGCAATGTGCTGAGGACATAGAGTCAAATGATTAAGAGCCTATGCACTGTAATGCTTGGGTTTGAATCCCAGCAATGACATTTACTGTGTGACCTTGGACAAGGTTATTATGCGCTTTGTACCTCATGTTCCTCATCTGAAAAATGGGAATAGTGATAACACTGTGTTAGGTTGCTGTGAGGTTTAAATAAGTTCATATATTTAAAGTGCTCAGTAGAGGGGCGCCTGGGTGGCTCAGATGGTTAAGTGTCTGCCTTCAGCTCAGGTCATGATCCCAGGGTCCTGGGATCGAGCCCCGCATCGGGCTCCTGGCTCGGCGAAGAACCTGCTTCTCCCTCTCCCTCTGCCTCTCTCCCTGCTCATGCTTTCTCTCTCTCTCTCTGTATCTCTGTGTCTCAAATGAATAAATAAAATCTTTAAAAAAAAAAAAAAAAAAAAATAAAGTGCTCAGTAGAATCCATGACCCGTAGTAAGCATTTCATGGTGTTTCCTGTTATCATTGCGACTTTTCTGTCTTTATCTTTAAAAAACAGCTTTGGTCTAATAATAACAATAAATATGAAGTGAATATAATCTTATGGTTGACAAACTTTTCATATATGCATATCTAATCTTCAAATCAATCTTAATAGATAGGCATTATCGTGGTTATACCGATTTTACTGATTAGGAAAGGAAGGCTAAGAAATGTGACTATATTTCATGAATGGGCAGTAAAGGGGAGAGCCAGAATCAAATATGGGTCTTCCGACATCAGATCTTGTGCCTTTTCCACTTAATATATTTGGTTTTCCTGTGATTTCAAATTAAAATATGAAAACTCTCTACTTGAAATAGCTAAGAATGTTCACCTTTCAAAAGACATATAGTTTAAACTCCAAAGATTAAAAATAGAAGTTAGAAATTAAAGGCATTACAATGGATGAAATTTAGGTAAAGTAAGCAAGACAGGGCCTTGTAAGTTATAAAGTCCCCAGACTAATATTGTAGAAAAGTGAAGAACATGTACATGGGATATAAATACATTCTCCAGGTTACAAACTAAAAATCAGTACATATAATCTGAACAAGGATCATTATGCTTTTTGGTCACATGCAAGAGGAAATTCTAGATGCTGAAATACTAAATTTCTATGATAGTTTAAGAGTTATGAGGAAAATCAAACTCAGTATTTGAGATCTGGATTTGAGTTGAAGAAAATTGATTAGCCCTTATTTTAGCACAATGTATGATCTGCTTCAACCATGCATAATCTGAAATTGAGAAAAATCATGCTTCAGCACTTAACATTTCCTAGAAAATGCAGTTGATGCATTAGATGTGTTGCTCATGGTACTATCATTCTTGACTCATCTTTGGGTCTCTGAGTAATGTTGAAATAATTAGGTGATCTTTGAAGAATTTTTAGGGGATGGTGTCAAGGCCCTATTATCAAAATGTTTTCTTTTTTTAAAAAAGTGGAAATAACAGAGGGTGGGGTAGGACTATAATCCTGCTGATTTGCCACTGATTACCTTTATAAACAAAGACAATCTCATCATAAGTTCAATTTCTGGTCAAAAGAGTTAAGAGAACCAAGTAAAACACCTGTGAGGAGGAATGGATAGGAAGAGAGGAAAACATTTCATTCTGTCCAAATCACAGTGGTCCAGTGATATGACCAGATTGATCCATTTTGATAAATGGAAAGTCACAAAAACCCTTCCTTTGGGTCACTATCACTAGATTTTAGTACCCTGTATTTTCCCCAAAAGTTTATCTTGCCTCATGAACTACTTTGCTCCTTTTAATTAGAAGATGGTATCTATTTCTCATTTTGCTTTGTCTACCAAGGAGCTCAGAGCTAAACTTAGTGCTGAATCCTGGTCATGATTTCATGTATCTGCAACCTGACGCAGTCTCACCTCCTTTGTAGCCATGATTGCTGATAATAATTTCTCTATATATAAATTTTGGGATTCATGTCCTGATACGTCCTTTTTTGCATGTGTCTTAGAAATGAGAGTGGGGGCGCCTGGGTGGCTCAGTTGGTTAGACGTCTGCCTTTGGCTCAGGTCATGATCCCAGGGTCCTGGGATCGAGCCCCACATTGGGCTCCCTGCTCAGCGGGAAGCCTGCTTCTTCCTCTCCCACTCCCTCTGCTTGTGTTCCCTCTCTCTCGCTGTGTCTCTCTGTGTCAAATAAATAAATAAAATCTTAAAAAAAAAAAAAGAAATGAGAGCAAAATGAAGGTGGAAGGAAGACATTTAAGAGCAATATTTTCAACAATGAGCATTAGAAAATTGAAAAGTTTTCTTCATTAGCACTCCATTAACCAGAGTTCCCCCAACCCAGGCATTTTACTTAATGATACTATTAGTACAATAATTAAAGATAAGCACTGTGAAAATGAAAAATATGTTCAGGTGGGGGACAAAGAGCGTGATGGAAAAGGGAAGGTAGAAAGACTGAACCCAATCATGGAGCCTGGGTGGCTCAGTCGGATGGGTGTCTGACTCTTGGTTTTGGTTCAGGTCTTGATCTCAGGGCTGTGGGATCAGGCCCCACGTCGGGCTCCGCACTCAGCATGGAGTCTGCTTGAGATTCTCTCTCTCTGCCTCTGCCCCACCCCCTGCTCACTCGCTCTCTCTCTCAAAATAAATAAATAAATAAAACTTTTAAAAAAATGACTGAACCCAATCAATACCTGTGACTTTTATTAAAGGTTCAAAGGAAACTGTTGTCAATATTAAGATAAAAAATTTTGCGAAGTAGGGAAAGCCTATTACATCCATCTGAGAGCAGCCAAAAAGGCAAAGAAAATTGACAAGTGAATTTTGGGGAAAGGAATCTGCATTGCACAAGTTCACACAAGGGCTACGCTCCTAAAGTTTTTTGAGACATTTTACCTGACAGTAAGATCTTTGCATTTCCAGGTCCTTTAAAAATGTTTCTGTTTTCTCCAAGGCATCAGAAAGGAAATCCCTGAGACGTTTCACATTTCACGGGAGAAAGAGAATCCATGTCCACTGCCATTTGCAATGAAAGCCAGTCTGGCCTCATTCTTTATCTGGGGACCCTCCAAAACCCTCCTGTCCAGCAACTCCAGGATTTGATGGCAAGGAGACCGTAAGCAACAGGAAGAGGTGAGAAGAGAAAATGAACAGCTTAACTGGTGCTCCCCCTCTCCCCAGGAAGGGCTGACACAGTTGCTCCAGGTACTTCTTCGGGCATCTCTTAATGCCTGTGGCCTTGTGGTACTACTATTTTGTTGTTTTACCTCGGATCTCAGTTTGCAGACTTGCATCTTTCTGAAGACCAGTAACTATTTATTTATAAGCCTCAAACAGCTATTAAGTGCATATGTGGAGGCAAGTGGAATTGCTGCTGGATGCATAAAGTAAATTGATTCGTACCTACAATTTACATTTATTCTCGGGTATATTTGACACTAATGTTGTAACAGAACTGCCATGATGAAGATTAATTACATAAACATTTTTTGCTGACTTTGTGAGCAGCCGAGTTGATTGTTTTACTTGATTTTCTAAGCTTGGCGCCTAATAGCAAGATGGGAGACATTTCTTGGTTTTGCTCTGCACCTTCATAGATTACGTGTCCCAGACCAGTCTTCCTGAATAAGCATTTGAGGAGGGCTTTTGCTAGCTACAGTGTTCCAGCCTCCTTGATTGTGAAGGAAGAAATAGAACACCGTTTAGCTCTTGGAAGTTTGCAAACATCTGATTCCAGCAGAATTCCCCAGAATAAAATAAGAATTGTGCTTCCACCATGGGTATAAATGTGCTACACACACAAGAAAGGGCAATTTGTTTAGTTTTTCTTGCTCAACCAATATTAACCTAGACCCCAAGCACCTTGAACTGGAGAAGGTTACACCCTCCGAGGCTCTATTTTTCTCCTTTGTCAGATGGGGATAATTATAGTACCTTCCAGTGCTCCTTGGACTACTTGCATTGGCCTCCATGGGGTACATGTTAAGATGCAGTTAAGGGGCCCAACTCAAGTCACATAAAATCAGAAGCATTGAGGTACTGCCTGAGGATATCCAGTTATGCTTTAGAAAGCACATGCCTTGAGATTACAGAGAAATCCTGAGGGGTTTGCACGGATCCAGCAACAAACTAGAAAGGCCTCTAAGGGTGGGCATATCACGGTCACGGCTGTAGGACTCATTGTCTAGCCCCACGTATGCGTTCAGGGAGGGCAGATACTTTTGTGACAGGCTTGGTATGGGCGCTTTTTGCCGAAGTTCCAAAATCCACAGCTGCTCCACCAGAGGTCTTGTTCTTGGGAGTGAAGGTGAGCCCCCACCCCATCTCTCTCGAAACTCCCCATCACTCACTACTGTGTGCAGGCCAGGGGGCTCACGCCCCTTGAGCATCCAGGCCCACAGGAAGCCCTGCATCTAGGTTGGCCCATAATTGCTGTTTTCACTGCTGAAAAACTGATTCAGGCTTAATCAGCTCCTGAAGCAAGAAAGCCCAGATTTGACGAACAAAGCCTTATTATAACTTTTTTATGCCAGGCCTAGAGGAAAAACTACCCCTTGTTTTTCCAAGTCCCATAGTTGAGACAGAAGAAGGCACCGTAGACCATTTTCAGAAATTTTCCTGCCTTGCTCCTATTTGAACTCACTTTCCTGATGTGTGGTTGATGCACTCGTTGGAGTCCTGGAAACCGAGGACAAAGATGTGTGCACAGTGTGGGGGAAACCACAGGAATACTCCAGTACCCATAGTTCTTATCAGCAGGGAGCAGTTCCCACCCACGGTCCTGAGGAAGCAGGGGGAGGATCATTTACAGGGACTTGAAGACAAAGCAGCTGTGTGGAAAGGGATGCTTTACCTCCATTTCGTTGAAGAATGCCCCATGGAGGAACCAGGGGAAATAAATGCCCTCATCTGGCTCTCTCTCAGGCCTCAATTGCTCACCCCAGAAGCTGGGCTTAAAGGCAAAGGAGCCATCTGACGGGGCCCACACCGGCTAAACTCAGGCCAGGGAGCAGGGAAGGATGGAGAATGCGTGAGGGAGCAGATGCAAGGGACCCAGCACGCCTTCTTTCCATTAGGGTCTTTTTTCTTATTACCTGACATTCGCTGGGTACTAATCATGGATATTGACTGATATCAGAACTGTTTGAGGCATTTTCTATACATTAGCTGGTTTAATCCTCACAACAGAGCCGTGGAATAGACACGATTATTTCAGGGATAAAAAATCAGAGGCTCAGAGAGGTTCCACAGTCTCCCTTTGGTTTCCAAGCTCATTTCATAAACGGGATGCTAACTTGACCTGTGGAGGTGACAGGCCAAATAGCTGAATTTTCACCTGTGTTTGCGAGGAGGTGACGAAGCTGATCCTCTAGGTGTACGCTCAGAATTTGTTGAGAGATACTTTGTTCGTCAGCTGTCATTAGGGAAGATCAAATTAAGCAGGCGCTGATGCTTTGCTTTCTCTCTTTAGCCCTTACTTATTTTATTCACATGTTTATTTCTTAGTTTATAGACTTTTTCAGAATATAATATGGGCAGAAAAGTACTCAAATTTAAGTGCGTGGCCTGATAGATTTTCACAAAGTAATTCACTCTGTATCCAGCACCCAGACCAAGAAACAGAACATTCTCCACCCTAGGAGCCCCTGGCCCCCCTTCTTGTACCTATACCCCCATCCCCACCACCCTGCTTTCAAATCCTCATACATCATTCTTGTCTCTGGGTGATGGGACACAAGAAGAACGTGAAAATGCTTATTTTATACTTAAAGTAGATTTATTAATGATTTATTACCCTAGATCAGGTGGCAGCAAACGGCCCATAGACCAAATACAGCCCACCATCTATTTTTATAAATAAATTTGTATTGGAACATGGCTGTGCCCATTCATTTACTTATTATCTCTGGCTATTTTCAAGCTATAGCGGCAGAGTTGAATAATCCCCAAAGAGGCCTTACGGTCTCCAAAGCCAAAAATATTTGCTATATGGCCCTTTTAAGAAAAAGCTTCTTGCCCCTGCCAGAGGATAGGAACAGTACGGGATCAAACAAAAACTAAGAACAAAAAAACACCTGACCTGGTCTGTCTCATGAAAATCCTACAGTCTGGTGGGGGAGACGGACAGTAAACAAGTAGCTGTACAAAGAAATAATAAATGATATACCATGAAAGGTGCTTAGAAAAGAGCCCAGAGTGCCATGTCGGGCACAGGAGGCCATCATCTTGTGCCGTCACGTTCTTCGGAAAGCCTCCCTACCTTGGCATACCCCAGGTTTTGTTTACCTGGACAGGGACAGGGGATCCTCTGGAACTGTAACAGAATGTACGGGTCCGCAGCTGGGTGTGGATCGTTTTCAAACACCCAGCATCCGAGGGGCGAAGAGAGCTCATCAGGAAGAGTGTATTTGAGCCACTCTGCAGAGCCTCGTGCCCCGCCCCCACCATTATTGCTCGTGTCTGCTTAATAACGGGATGTCACCTTGCCTGTTCACCTTTAACCCAGAGCCCCAGACAACGCTTCCTCTATTTCATTATCCAGTGACCTCTCCTATCAGCAGCCTGTGGCTGTGAATTCTTTATCCCCGTGAACTTGGCTGCCATGTGTAATGCTGCCGAACATGGAGAGAGGCCCTGGGCGGGGGGCAGCAGGTGCACGCTTCCAGGGAGTACGGTGGGTTTACATTTAATATTGTTGGGAAAGGTTTTATTTCATTTTTGCCCCGGAGGAGTGTGCAAAGAGTGAACCTTTGGATTTGTCTGTGAGGGAGGAAACTTGCGATGACTTGCCACCTCTGCCTGGTCCGGAATTGCGAGAGCACAAACTTACAGGGGAATCAAGCCCGAAACCTCAGCGAGGGCGCGGGCACCACCACAGAGCACTGCAGCCTCTAGACCTGCCAGGGGCTAACTCTGGGGGTTTGTGGTATGATTCGTATTAGAATGCTCTTTTCTTTCTTTCCTTCTTTCCTTTTAAATATTTTATTGAAGAGAAATTTATCCTTACTGAGCAGGCATTTTGGTTCCCCTGAGTTGGGTTTGTAGCTCTGAGAGGGTCGTCTTTACAGGCGGTTATTAGAACAGACATCTTCAAACCCTCCCTAATCACAAGCTAGTAGCCCTTCGAGCTTTGCATGTTCTCAGCACATCTGCAGCGGTAGAGCATGGCCTTGTTCTTCTGAGCTGCCTGCTAAAAAGAAAAAAAACTTGGAGATGATGACTTTGTCTCTCCCTGAACAAGTAGTCTCAGAAAGACAGTCTGTGTGGACAAGAGAGGCAGACAGACATTTACAGTTGCATAAATTTAATTTAGAGAAATTACGGATTCTTTAAACCAGGATTGCAAAACATCAAAATAAATTTCTGCACACATAACTCAAGCCCGCGTCGACATCAATAATCAATCCCTGCATTTCTTTCTGCTGAGTCTGGACAAGGCCTCAGACTCATTCTTAACACTGTATTTCTAGCAGCTACTATCAGGAAATAAAATACAAGGGGCGCCTGGGTGGCTCAGTCGTTAAGCGGCTGCCTTCGGCTCAGGTCATGATCCCAGGGTCCTGGGATGGAGTCCCACATCGGGCTCCCTGCTCAGCGGGAAGCCTGCTTCTCCCTCTCCCACTCCCCCTGCTTGTGTTCCTGCTCTCGCTGTCTCTGTCAAATAAATAAATAAAATCTTTAAAAAAAAAAAAAAAAAAAGAAAGAAAAGGAAATAAAATACAAGCTTAAACAGCTTTAGCATTTCTGATTTATGTAACTACTTTTTTTTAAGATTTTATTTATTTATTTGAGAGAGAGAGAGGGAGAGCATAGAGGGAGAAGCAGACTCCCCGCTGAGCAAGGAGCCCGACTTGGGGCTCAATCCCAGGACCCTGAGATCATGACCTGAGCCAAAGGCAGATGCTTAACCGACTGAGCCACCCAGGCGTCCCAAGTAGCTACTTTTGAGTAGACAGCATACTGTGAATAAACTGATAATAAGTGAGCATTTATTATGTGCTGGAGATTGTTCTAAGTGCTTAACATGAATTCACTCATTTAATAGAGGCCACATGAGTACAGACTTTGTTTAGATGAGTGTTGGATCACCAGTGCCCAGAATCGTCTCTGGTACACAGTGGGTGCTTAGTAAATCCCTGTTATTGAAAGGAATTCTGAAAACTCCTATTGTTATTCTCATGTGCCAGTTAAGGAAACTGAAGCCCAGACAGCTTAAGTAACTTTCCTAAACTATCAAGGGCTGGAGCCATGATTTAATATTGCTTTCACATTTTGTTCATACTTTTAACCACGTTGCTCTACTGTTTCTCATAAATAACATTTGATAATCTCTGTTCTTATTTATTAGTGTCCAATAAGCTGGTTATTTGGTCTCATTGCTTTTCTTTATTCTTCTTGCTCCTATCTTTTTTGATATTTTAGATAGTTATTTGTCTGTGAAACGAAAAAAGGGAAGAGCAGGCGTCGACATCCAGATGCCTATGGGGTTTCGACAGAAGACAGAAGTGAGGGAGGCCAGGTGGGGACCGCGGGGCAGTGGGGAGTCCACGCCCTCCGGCAGCCGCTGCTCAGCTCTGGTGGGGGCAGCTGTGGGGGATCCGAGCCCACACTGCCAAATCTTCCCAGTCTTCAATAGAAGTAGGAAATCCGAGCCCTGCCGATGAAAACGCCAAATGAAAATATCAGTCTGAAACATCCCATATGGAAAATGTTGACAAGCAAGGCAATTTGGAGAAAGAAAAAAAGAACAGAAATAAACGAAACACTGCGAGTCAAATAAAATTTCTCTTCAGGCTCAATCTATCCCTGGATCTGTAGTTCACAACCTGTGGCAGAAACAGAAGTCACAGTGGCTTCGGATAACTGATCCCGTAGTTCTGGTCGAAACAAGCAAACAAACAACCCATGACAGGACATCGTTGTAACTGTTAAGATTTTAGAACAGGTGTCTCTGGGAAATAGAATTGCAATAATGATAGTATCTCAATACCTCAGCAGAGTGTTTCATATTTTTTAATTCGCTTCTACAGATGCATTTGAATCACCCTGAAAATCATTCTGGTGGTTCAATGACTTGGTCTTTGAACAGTGGGATTCAGGATCAGACCCTGATCTCCAATCTCAAGCTGGTTTTCCTGAAGCAGCACAAACGCCGAGGGGGTTGGCTGACCCCCAACATTCACAGCTCATACAGGCCTCGGCTTTTACATCTCATAGATAGTGAAAGGTAAAGGGACGCCTGGGGGGCTCAGTCGGTTAGGTGTCCAACTCTTGATTTCAGCTCAGGTTAGGATATCAGGGTGGTGAGATGGAGCCCCACGTTGGGTTCTGCGCTGGGCGGGAGCCTGCTTGGGATTCTGTCTCTCTCTCTCCTTCTGCCCCTTCTCCTGCCCTCGTGTGTGCTTGTGCTCTCTCTCTCTCTTTCTCAAAAAAAAAAAAAAAAAGAGGTAAACTTATCCAGAGCTCATGCCCAATTTCTGATGAATGTTTAGAGAGGAGAGAAACAGGACAATCATTTGAGGATACTTAAATGATTGCTCGAGCATGTTATTCTTGGCAGATTGAGGTTGTTCATTTCCACGTGGTCCTCCCCAAATCATCTCTAATTACAAAAATACGTGCCTACCGAAGCCTGGATAAATAATGTAATTGTGGCCTAATCATTGTGTACATTCCTAAGCACTCAGCTAATGACTAGTAAGTTTGGGGTTTTGATCCTCCAAGTGTAGCTTCCCGCCAGCCGGAGCTGAAATGTAGCACGTTTTGCATGCTCCACGGAAACCGTTTTAAATTAGGCAGATTTGAAAATCATCACACGGAGGGAGATTTTTCTGATCGCTAGGTCTGTGTGGGCCTCTCGAATGTCAGCTCTATGCAGGAAGGGCTCTTGGCATTTGATGTCTTTCTGCCGGGTGGTGTATTTGACACCTGTTCTGGGGTGTCTTTTCCCAGCCACTGGCCTGGCTGCTGTCATAAAGCCAGTGAGAGTCACAGGCAATTAATGTTATTTTCCTCAAGTGCTCCTGGAAATGCTTATGTCATGTGGCACTTCTGCCTGAGATCTGTGACCTTTGGAACTACAAGCACAAGAAAGCAAATAAGCTTGGCCGTGCATGGACCCTGTTCCATTAAGTCATGAAAAATATGAAAACAGATTGTAGTTGTTGCGTGCAGAGATGATCGTGGAGCACTTTATGTCTCAGGATTCTTAGAAATGAAGATGTGTGCCCACACCAAAACCCAGCTAAACCATAAAAGGGTGGTAAGTACATTGAACTGCAATGCATTAACGTATGTGCAGCAAAGTAAGAAAATTTGTGAGTTGTAACACGTTCAAAACGGGGCCCCATAACTAGTACTTTATACTAGTTTTACCACATTTTAAGAAGGATATTAACAAACTGGAAATGAAAGGAGAAACCCTGACATTTTAGGAAGGGTTGGAGAAAATGGGCTGTTTGATCTAGGAAGAGAAGCTTTTGGGGTAAAGATGGGGGAGATTATCCTCCAAAAGACACAGTCAACTCTCCACGAGAAAGCTTGTCTTAGTCCCTGGGTTTTCTGCAGGGATTCTTGGTTGAGAAGACCCAGAGCACAGTAAATACTTAATAAAATTTTTTTGAATGAGTGAAAAAAAAATGAATGGGACCAATGGAACAAGAAATTTGTCAAGAAATGAGTCCATGAAAGGAGCTATTATGTGTGATGAGTTGCTTTAGGAGCTGTGTTTCCTGTTATCTGTCGAAGCCAGGGCTATAAACTGGTGGCTGATGAAGTGTCACTTGCATTTGGAAGGATGTCGTTTGCCCACTTGATGTTTTCTTTAAGTCTGATGTTTAACAAAATGTAATTGAAATGATAGCGCCCTCTCCCTCTCTTTCTTTTTGCGGCGCATGTGCGCGCGCGCACACACACACACACACACGCACAGTACTCTCCATTCTGCATTTTAACGAATGGAGATCAGAAGCTGCTCCCATTCGATGAAGCATGTGTTTCTGGTTGTCCTCAATCCCTTGTTGTTTTATTTTTTTTAATTTTTTTAATTTAAAATCAGTTAGCCAAGGTAGAGTACATCACTGGTTTTTGATATAATGTTCAACGATTCATCAGTTCAGTATAACACCCAGTGCTCATCACATTCATGTGCCCTCCTTAATGCCCATATCCCAGTTTGGACTCAGCTCCATTTCACTCACTGTTCTTAGCTTCCTTGCCCCTGAAGTTGACCAAGCCTCCACCCTTGGCGTAAGCAGAGGCAGTAGCTAACCACCTGTTAGGGGTGTGGTGGAGGGAGCTCCTGTGTTGAGGAGAATGGACCAGGCTCGTAATTCTGAGAGGCCTTGGTTCAGGGATGAATAACCATACCTCATTCATCAGAGTGAAAAACAGCACTGATCTGGTTTCAGCCCACTCACAAGTACTTCCTTTGAACCCAACCAATCCGTCAGAAGGAGCACTGCCTCAATCACAAAATTCCCAGGCCTGTGTGGGTCCAGGCTGCCCTAAGTGTCCTCATAATTCCACCTAATACCCGCCAGGGTGATGAGCTAAACTGCATCTTCATTCCACTTTTGCCTCTCTTCTTTCTTGCTTACATTGGTTTCTGTCCAGCTGCACACACGTGCGCAAACACACACACACACACACACACACACACACCCCTCCAGTGTCAAATCACAGGGTTGTAGGGAGTGGGGGTGGGGGAACTGAGGAAAATGAGTTGTGTCACCAATTAGTGACATCAGTATTACCAAGAGCCGGGATTGAGCGGATTCACAGGGAGCTGGGAGCAGGGGCTTGTCTGAATTTGAAGGTTGCCATGGTTGTGCTAAATGCTAATCACTTTTCATCACACTGACTAATGGGTGTGGAATTTTCGGCTCAGGTCCTTTGCAGCTACTCCAGGCCAGCTCCTGGGAGAGAGGCAGAGTCCTGGATCCCCTGCTGTGCCCCTTCCTCTTTGCTCCCTTCAAAGAACGTGAATTATTCTTAGATGCAGTCCCCTAAAACTTAGACAGTGATTCACAGAAGAGATAGAGGCAGCAAAAGTGAAAAACAAACCACCTGCTTGGGAGCCAAGGTCCAGTTGTTGACATCACACCTAATCAGGTCAAACTGGTACTAAAACACTCTATTTAAGTGCCTTTGATGTCTTACAGATGCTGCAGAACCATATTGGAAAAGGCCAAATTGTCCTATTACTCATTGAAAAATGGGACGTAGTGCAGTTTTTAGGGTGAATCTAATCTACATTCACCTAGCAAGGGCTGACTAAATGCCGGCAAAGCTGGAGGGGCCATTTGCCTGGAGTCATGTGTTTGGTTCAGCTGAGTTGAAACGCTTGTGTTTCCACCATCTCTCAGGTGCCATAAGCCGGTGGCAGGATGGCGTCCTTGGGCCACACATGTCTTTGTCCCAGAGTCAGTGTCCAATATGTCAGGCCATCAAGGCAGATGGCGAGCAGGACAGTGTTTCTGAACTCCTGGAAAATATACCACTCGAGAGTCCAGCTAGGGAAATGCCTGAAATTGGAAAATAATGTAATAGAATATTTGATTTGCCACCAAAGACCTTAGCTGGGAAGATTGCCACGTTGAAACGAGAGGACAGCTTGGCTGCCTTGGATCTTTCAGCTCTACTTAATAACTGCCTGTCCGTGGGCTGGGCCCTGGACTCCCGGTGGAGCCCCAAAGTGCCCATCTATGCCTCCCTCCCCAAACACTACCCATCCGCAAGCACACACCCCAGAGAAGGTTGGGAGCTGTTCCTACACAGTTGTAATATTAGCCTAAGAACAGAGGTCAGGGCCAATAGTCACTGGGTATTTCCTCAGAGGGCCTGTAGGTGGCCATCAGTCTGGATGGCAAGGTAAATGAAATGTCATTTCTGTTTAACTCAATTTGCCTTTTCTCCATGCTACAGCTACTGACTTGGCCTCTGAGACAAGGTTTTGTTTTGTTTGGTTTTGTTTTTTTCCGTGTTTCACCAGAACCTTTCTGAACCAGAATACCTCAGTCCTTCAAGGTTCGTCTCACTGAGCCACTAACTTGAAAGTTGGATGTTTTTTTGTCTGTTCATATTCTAGTACCCAGGGCAAAGTATCTGTCACCCCCCCCACCCCAAATATTCTCTAAGCATCTCATGCCCATTTCCTTGGCATGCATTCTGCCTATGGAAAGCTGCTTATTTTAAATACCTGCAGATCTCTGTTTTCTTCCTCTCTGGCTGAGGGAACATCCTTGGCAAACCTGAAGCTATGGAGACTTAATGGTCCCAGAAGCAACCTTCAACCAGTAACAGATAGGAAGTTAGTGGAAAATACTTCAGCTTCTTTGCCTCTCAGTTGGGACAATTCATTAGTCTTCCCATAGTTCCCCACTGGGGTTGAGGTCCACTTGTCCACAGTGCTATCTGACTTGAAACACATTGTTTTATGTGCTTCTTTCCTTTCCTATCTCACTTACTCCTCCCTTGATATTTCCTGGTACCTCCAAAATACATTATTTACACTAGAATCATCCTCTCAGCATCTGCTTTAAGAGAATCCAAGCTAAGAGAGTGAGTTTCTATGCAGGAAGGAGGGTGTGCACATTAGATTGTGATAGTGTGCATTTGAGAGCTCACATTTGGCCCTGAGTCTTGGTTTACCAGGAAGCATATAAAAAGCAAAGAAAGCTACACAAAACTAGGTGACTGAAATAGGAAAGAAGGTTAGCCTTTGTTAACATTCAGAAAATGGCCAACATCTTTCTGCCTGGTTAAGGTCGATTTCTCACAGTGAAGTGTAACTCCCAAAGAGGACAAGGGGCCATAATTGTTTTTTGTTCACCAGTGTGTCCCCATAAGGTAGACACATAATAATATTATGCAGACCTCTCATAATACTAGAATACTTTCTGTGTATTAACTGGTCAGTTTGTGCAGAGAAGCTCCAACCCTTTTGATGGCATACCTCCGTTGGTTAATGTTGCCCTTTCAATGGGGTTGGGGGTAGGATGAGTGCTCTGACTGCTGTCCTAATGGGTGAACAGAGGACCAGTGGGATCACGGAGGAAACTGACTCTTCCTGGACATCTAGTCTTTCATCTAGGTCTTGAATATTAGTAGGAGTCCAATAGTTAGAAAAGGGGAATGAGGTAGAGGCTGATAATTATTTACTCATTCCACAAATGTCTAATTTAGTATCAGCTATGTGGTTGGAATTCTGCTTGTAATGGAGAAGTAGCAGTGAGCAAGACAGATAGGGATCCTGCTTTCTCAGAATTTTAATTGAAGCTCTATCCACACTGCATTCAGTGTGGACTTGTACCAACTGTCCTGGTGGTAGACAGCAAAGAAATAAAGAAATATATAAAACAAATAATTAAAGAACATGATAAATGCATTGTAACAGAGTAGTGATTCTCAGATTTTGATGGGCATCTACATCATGTGGGGATCTTACTTAAATGCAGATACTGGATCAGGTCTGGAGTGGGACCTGCGATTCCACATTTCTAACCAACATCCAGATGATACTGATGCTGCTGATCTTCAGACTACACTTTGAGTAGCATGGTGATAGCCCACAGCCTGCTGGTTCTCAACCCTATCCTCACATTGGAGTTCCTTGAGGAAGTTTAAAAAATGCCTAATCTCACTCTAGCAATTTTCATTTTATTTTACTGAGAGGGTCTGGATATTGAGAATTTTTAAAAGACAGCTTTATCAAGGGATAATTTATATACATTAAATTCATCCATTTTATTCTACATTTTAAGTACAATTAAATGATTTTTAGTATATCCACACTTTTGCCACCATCACCACAATCCAGTTTTAGAACACTTTCCATCATCCCAAAACATCCGTTGTATTCATTGGCAGTCAATTCTTGTTCCCACCCTCTGCCCCTAAGCAACCACTGTTCTACTTTCTTTCTCTATAGATTTCTCTTTTCTGGACATTTCATATAAATGAAATCATTCAATATATAGTCTTTCGTGCCTGGCCTTTTTCAGTTAGCATAATGTTTTTGAGGCTCATCTATGTTGTACATGCATCAGTACTTCATTCTTTTTTATTGTTTAATTGGTTCTATTGTATGGATATATTATATGTTGTCTATCCATTTACCAGTTGACTGACATTAGAAGTGTCTCCAATTTTTAGTAAATGTGTTTTTTTTTTAAATGTTCACTTACAAGTCTCTACATGGACATATATTTTCATATCTTCAGGCACATCTAAGAGTTCATTTGCTCTATGTTTAGCTTTTTAAAGAACTATCAAACTTTAGAGGAGGAAAATTTTTTCTTTACCCTTTTAGGTTCTTTTGGCAGGTCTATTAATTAGACATAAGACAGATTAACAGGAGGAAAACAAATTAAATTACATGCATATGGGAGCCCCATAAGAGTATAAGGCCCACAGACAGGTAACTGGGGCTTTATAAGCATCCTGAGCTAAGGAGAAGGGGGTGGGGGCCTGGAACTTCAAAGGGGAAGAAGACAGTTTACAGGAAGATAGGAAGAGCAGATGTTTGATAAAAGAATGTTTATCATGCCATGCAGAGACAGTGGGACGCAGAGAGGAATTTGATCTCCAGGCTCTGCTGAGCTTCCCCCAGTTTACCACACCCGGCCCATCCTCTTTGTAGTTATCTCTGGTGATAGCTATTTTCCTGGACCAGACCCTTTATTGAAATTCTCTTAGGCAGTGAAGGGGGAGGTAAAATACTCTTCCTGAGTCTTTTGGGCCTTGATTGATTTCAGCTCAAAGTAATCCACATGCCACATTTTGAGGAAGCTCATTCTGAACCCCTTAAAAATTGTTTTCCAAAGTGGCTGTACTATTTTACATTCCCACCAGCAATCTATGAGGATTCTGGTTTCTCTACATCTCCACCAACACTTGTTATTGTCTCTGTGATTATGGCCATTATGTGGGTGTGAAGTGGTATCACACTGTGGTTTTGATTTGTATTTTCCCAATGCCTAATGATGTTGAACATCTTTTCAAAGTGCCTGTTAGACATTTATGTATCTTATTTGGTGAAATGTCTATTCCTATCTTTTGCCCATTTTTAACTTGGGTTGTTTCTCTTGTTGCAAGAAGTCTTTATGTATTCTAGATATAAGTTCTGTATCAGATATATACTTCTGGAAATACTTCTTCCCAGTCTGTGGCTTGTCTTTTCATTTTTCTTAACAATATCTTTTGAAGTACAAAAATTTTTAATTTTAATGAAGTTCAGTTTGGCATTTTTTTTAATAAATTGTGCTTTTGGTGTCATATCTAAAAACTCTTTGCCTAACCCAAGATCACAAAAATTTTCTTCTAAAAGTTCTATAGTCCTCTTGCATTTAAGTTTATGATCCATTTGAGTTAATTTTTGTGTATGGTGTGAGATAAGGCTCTAAATTCATCTTTTTTGTATATAGATATCCAATTATCCCAGTAAGATTTGTTGAAAAAAATATTCTTTCCCCATTGGCTTATCTTTCTACATTTGTCTAAAATCAATTGAGCATACATGTCACAGTTTACCTCTGCACTGTCAATTCTGTTCTCTACCTCTCTCTCAGTCTCTCTCTCTCTCTCTCTCTATATATATATATATATACTCAGAGACACACTGTTACACTGTCTTGAGATTTTATTGTAATTTGGATTTTTAAAAGGTCCCCAGGTAACTAATGGGCAGCAAAGTTTAGGAATCATTCTGATAATAATTTGAGGGATGGGGTGAGGAGGCCACTTTTGATAAGGTGGTCAGGGAAAGGCCTTTTATTCAATGATGAGGGGAAAAAAAAAAAAAAACAGCTATGAGAAGGGTTGGGGAAGAGTACCCATGAGCCATGATCCAGGAGGTGCTTTGCCAGGACAAGCCAGTTATGTTTGCAGTCTGGCTAAGGGAAGTTGGGCAGCCATTCCCAAGCAGGAAGCCCTGGCCTGTAGAGCCTTAAGTGTCCCATTCTACACAATCAGCCAACACTTCATTCCTCCATTGATTTTCAAATTGGGGTGGGTGTAGCCTTTAGTTGCTCAAGGGTACAGCACAGGATGTACCACAGGATAAGCCAGGCATTCATTCACTCATTCATTCATTTAATAAATATTTGTGGAGTGTCTTCTGTATACAGAGTAGTATACTAAGACCTAGGGATATAATGATGAATGAAACAGTCTTTGCTTCATAGAATTGACAGGGCACCTCCCTAGTGCATCAGTTACACACACACACACACACACACACACACACACAGCTGTAAGATTTAAATGCAGTGGTGCCAGAGGAAGAAATTAGCACATGCCCTCTATATAACTGTTGGGCTCCTTTATTACCTTTAAAGAGACTGAACTAGATATTGATGCTCTCAAAAGGATAAATATAATGGCATGCTAGCACCAACATCCATCTTCTGACTGCTTCATAAACACCCACATCCTAGTTATCAATTTATTTTCTCTCAGCTCCAAATCCTCCTTTTTTTTTTTTGCACTGTTTTGACTTACCAGTGCTGGACCCTTTGCTGGCCGGCAGAATGTTAGTTTTTGCCTAGAGGGCCGTGGAATGATACTGCAAGGCTCTGGGAGCAGGAAGATGCTTCCTTTCAGGGTTCAGTCTCCTCTTTAGTATTCAGTGTGGAGGCTGAGTCATCTGTAGGCCAGCTCCAGTGGTGCCCTCGGGCCATGCTCTCACCACTGCTGGCTGGAATGAGACAATAGCAGGCCACTCCTAGAGCCCAGGGCAAGTCTGTTTGCCAGAAGTTAGCTCTGCGCTCTGTGGTAGCTGTGCCTCTTCAGAGGTCTGAACCCTGGCTTGTAGGAAGAGACTTGGGTCCTTTGCTCCTCATGCTCACTGTTTTCCAGCCTAGAGGGAGGAGCTGTTCTTTCACTGGTGGTTTCTGGTCCCCTTAGAATCTCTTTTACCCTTTTTCATAGTCAACCACCTTCTTCTAGTTTGCAATTCTTTATATAAAAATATCCCTGTTCAATTAGCCAGTGACATTTCTGTCTTCCCACTGGTCCCTGACTGAGCTGGCCCAGAGTTATGAAAACAGATCAGTCTCATTTGGGCTCAAGCAGCAAGATGTATTGCATGGCTCCTTCCAAATGGAAAAAAAAAATAAGTGGGGAGGGGGGAGAGGGGTGGATTGGTTCACTTTCTGAAACCCCGGACTAATCTCACAGCCCCATGTCATACAAAGAGTCCATGACTGATCAACATTTCCCCAGGCTTTGCACCGCTAACACCCAGTGGCAGTCGTGGTTAAAAATTGATGCTCCTGTTCCAGAGAGCTGATTTCATTTTTCTCCCAGCTCAGGTTTGCTTCAACATTGAGAAAATTGTTGGGATGGTTAAGAAGAGATCCAAAGTGGCATCTTAGCCCCTGGGGTTGGTACACAGAAAAGTGTTCATGACAAAATTAGTAACGTGGGGCTGTTCCTCAGAGCTGGTGTGATGGAGAGGGACAGTCTGCAGGTATCCAGCCTTTTAAGTGTGTAGATCCTTCCTTCTTGCCTATTTGTGAAGGAAGCAATACTCCACAGTGGTTAAACACGCAGTCGCAAGAGTCTGGGCTCCCTGTGTGATCTTGGCCAAATCACTTAACAAGCCTCAGTTTCCTCATCTGTAAAATGGGGACAAAGTAGTACCTGTAGTATAAAAGTTTGTTGTGAGGATTGAATGAGTTAATACATATGAAGCACTTAGATGAGTACCTGGCACATTGTCTGGGCTTTTTAACTGCCATGACAACAATGATGATGGTGGTGAATGGGTAAGTGCTAGAAGAGAGAAGGGGGAATACAACAAGAAGAAGAAATGCCATGAACACTTACTAAATGTCGTGTTCCGTGTATTTACACACCAGAGCTCATTTAATCCTCTCATATAAGACTCTTCCCATTTTACAGATGAGGAAGCTGAAGTTTCGACAGATAAGCCCCACATCATAGTTAGCCACTGGCAGAACCCAGTTTTTTCCACATGTCTGTTACTACTAGGTACTTGTCATGCTTCCGCGTCACAAATCTTCTTCTCTTCCCTGCCTTTCTTTCCAGCCTTAGGTCACACCAAGCTCTTGCAAGTTCTCTGCACCCAAGCTATAGTGGGCCCCTGTCAGTCCCTAATCGTATTCAGTCCTACCTCAGGACCTTGGTCCATGCTGATTCCTTTGCCTGGGAAGTCCCACTTTTCCACCTCTTTACCTAAGTAACTTCTCATCAAATCCTTCCTCAGACAGGCTGCTCATGATGATGTAGTTAGTTCACAATGCTAGAGTGCCTGCTTCCCAATCCAAGTGCCCTTGTGTGGGCTGGTGTGCCCTACTTCTTACAAGTTTACCTGTGAAGCTCTGAATCCACGGAGCTAATACTCTGGAGCCAGAGCCTTTTACTTATTCACAAGGTTCTAAATGGCCTGAGAGTGATCACACTCCCTGTTATGAGGTATTGTAATATCATGGACTTTGTCTTTAGAGTATTTACCACTGTTCTAATTTTTCCAACTTTTTATTATTAAAAAAATTCAAGCACATAGAAAAATTGAGAGAATAGTACAAGATGCACAGTGACAATAACTACCTAGATTCAGTGATCGTTAACATTTATAATCTGCTCTACTATCTATATACCTATTTATCTTCCATTAAAATTTTATCAAAGTATAACATATACAGAAAAATTCGTGAATTGTAAGTGTACAGCCTGGTAGAGTTTCACAGAGTGAGTGCAGCTGACCCTCCTCTGCATGTATCCTCTGCGCAAGAAGGGAATCTACAGGGTGAAGGGATGTGCACATTGGGTGTTCATGTCACTTCTGAGTACCTGGAATCGCAGGTTTTCTCCCCAAATGGCCACAAGACCACTGCCCGGCCCCTGCTTGGTGCTCTTCTCCACGTCTCTTTCCCAAGCCCACAGCCCCTAAGCCTCACTGGTGCTCTAGTGGTCGCTCTTGCCTGCAGAGGAGAGCCGAGCTTGCACATACGGGCTGGGTGTCCACACACGTTGATGCAAGATTCCCTTACGGTCTGGGGATGGAGCCACACTGGGGGCTTCACTAGTTCTCCTGTCCCAGGCCCCACAGACATTACAGGTAGGCCTGTTCCTTGAACTCTCAACATTTAGGGGACATGTATTTATTCTCTTCTTCATTCTTTCATCCATTCAGCAAGTATTTGTTGCGCACTGTGTCAGACGCTGGGGCCCAGGTAGGTGACACAGCAGACAACTGTCAGCATTATGGGCAGAGCTGAGGTGCGAATCCAGGCAGGCTGGCTTCAGATCCATGTTTGCCCATCATGTTATTATTATAGACTATTGAACCATGGACAGTGAGAAATATGGATAAAAACAACGCATTGTTTATTCTCTTTTATCTTTGTTTATCTCCATCCCTTCCCCAAACTAATTGTGAACTAGTAGAGGGACTAGGCATGTACATAAGGAAACCCCCATACAGAACAACATTCAGGTCAGATGCTGGTGGGCACCCACATGAAAAGAATCACCAGAAGCCAGAAGTTGGGGTGGGGAGGCTAGAGGATCCAGATGGAGGGGGCTTAGGGAGTTTGAAAGGAGGTAGGGATATAAGGAGCAGCAGGGAAAAGCAAGGAGAAGCTGCTTAGCAGAGAGGCTGCATCAGCACTTCCAAGTGGCCCGGTGCCCACTGAATGATGCCTATTTTGAATTCTGACCCAAGCTCCACACAGCAGATAGAAGTCACGTCGGCCTGCACTCCTATTCTCTGGGATGGTTGCAGAGCCCTGCATGCCCCCCTCTCCCCTGCTTGTTTAGCCTCTGTAAGTTCCAAGTAAGGGATTGTCTCCAGGTTTCCTTAAGGGGGCAGTTAGGAAAGAAAATTTGCCGTTCCTTGGGATTTCAATCATTGGCTTCTCCCACAGACCTCATATACCCCCGACAGCTCAGCATATACCCAAAGCCTATCAAGAGTTGCAGCCTGGTCTGTGGCCCTTTTGAATAAATATTTCACCACTCTGTGAGTGGGTGATTCTTCAGCTGGTCCCCTTTATTCCAGCTCTGCAGCCCGAAAGAGGAGGGGCAATACAGGCCCTTTTTTGGAAGTTCGCAGTCTACCATTTCACTTTACAAAAGCCCTACATCAGTACTTGTTTTGGCTAACTGAAAGCAGTCCAAAGAGGATTCGGGCTTTTAGGAAAAATGGTGAAAAGCAGAAATAGCGCTCAGCATTTGTTTGCGCTCACCCCATACGCAGAGTGGCCCCGCCAAGCTCCTTTCCCCAGGAACTACCCTCAGCACCTCAGCGTCAAGCTGCCAAGCTTTGAACTGTGTCTGTGAGCATCTGTGCTTTACCTGGAGTTATTTTGTGCATCCGTTAGCAAGATATGTCCTCAGGTAGCAAAAGAGCCTAAGAGAGGTTATTGTTTGAGTCTGGGAATGCTCAGAAATGTTTCCATATAAATTAATGGTAATTGCTTCTTTGCTTTATCCCCTTTCTGCTTATGGAAGTTTTCATAAGAACATCCTACTTCCAGAGAGCAGGGGAACCCTGTCCATAGAATTATTTCCTCCAGTTCTAGCTGTGAGTCAAAAATATTTTTATCTGGGTCCATTTGATTGATCCAGAAGACCCCACAGCCTACATCTCTTGCCCAGTCCCATGCGTTAATAGAAAAAGACTCTCAGAACAAAAATTAGAGAGGAACAAAATGCTGAAAAGTGTACTAAATTTTAACCATCCCTAATCACTTCCTTCCAGTAGATAGAACAAACTTCTCATTGAGTATATGCTTTCGAGTCTTTCCTATCTGTTTAGTTTTTCTACATGAGCCAGCAGCAGAAGTTGTGGGTGTCCCACACCTATCCACATGCTTTTAACACTTCGCCATGTACCTCCAGGCCTTCCAACTCCCTGTACTTGCATTGCTTCCCCTGAGGGATTTCTCTGGTCACTACACAGCAGGCTGGAAAAGCGCCCTCCCTCCCAGTAACCCTCAACTAGCTTCTGGTGGGAGCTGGTGATGAATACCCTGGCTCCGCGCCCTCACAGGGGGATGGTTCTGAGACACATGGTCTAAGCTAACTCCCAGAGTTGCTCAGCGGGATCAAGCCTCACTTCCCTATGGTAGTCACAGGTTGATAGCATATCCTTCCTTCCCTCCTCTACTATTGGTGCTTCCTGAACTCACCTCCCAAGGGAATTGCTCCCACTCAGAGCCTTGTCTCAGAGTCTAGTTCTGGGGACCCCAAACCTGGAACCTTGATTCAACATTTTATGCTAAAGAGCAAGGTATTGCAACCTCAAGAAGATCCTTTTAAATAGGAAAACAGGAAATGAAACTGTTTTCCCTTCCAGCAACCATTAGGGAATTCTGCTTGCTTGAATTCAGAGCTAATGGCCCATAAATTTGTTTAAACTGTCACCGAGTCAAGGACCTTTCAGTTTTAAGTAATATAAACCCACGTAAGCTAGACTTTTTGAAAGGAGGGTTGAGGGCCTTTAGCATGAGGACACTGAAGTGTCTCTCAAGGCCAGGAATGCACTTTAGGCAGAGAAAGGAGCTGGAATCAAGAAGTGGACAGCCATCTTGCTGTTCTTCTGGAGCCCCTAGTTTTCTTTTCTTTTTACTTCATTTTGTCCATCTGCTTCTTCTCTCTCTGTTGAGTGGCTTTTCCCACCACTCTGTATGAATGGATAACATGGTCACATGATAACCTTTGAGTTTTTCAATTTTCTGTTCTGCCACAGAGCCAATTCATAACTTCAGGGAGAGAGCCCTGTTTGGCCTGGGGACACACCCAAAGAGTTGGGAGTTACATAAGTTTGGAAGCAGAGAAGAGTAAGAAATCTTTTTTGTTTTTTTCCTTTTTATTATAAAACTGTTAGTTCTCTTCATTTGGGCATGGCCTATTTGGACATTTCACAAATGCTACCTAATTCCAAGAGGGCAAGTTTCTGTATATACTATGCGGTGCAAAAATGCCCCTGCTCATTAATACTGAGCCAGTGCTCGCAGAGCTAACCAATGTTCTTTATCGCCATTGAGCTGGAAAAAAACAAAAATGTTTTCTAAAGTGCTTTTATCTAGGGAAAGAAGCAAAAATGTGGGGTTTATATGTGGCCTATCATTGAACCCCCAAACATTCTATTTCTAATGGGGTCCAGCATCTGTAGAGAAGGTAGGAAGGTAGGAAGGTCGGAATGCGGCTCCACTTTGGATGACCATGGGAGTTAAAGTAAGAGAATATATTATTTTTTTACTTGAACCAGACCCGGGGTGAGTGCTGACTCTGCTACTTTCTAGCTATTTAACCTCTGAAAACCTTAGATGCCTCATTGTAAAATATAGACATAAATTGATACTGATTGAAAAAGGCCTGGCACATTGAGAGGGAGGATATAAAATGGGCACAGTGTGTGTTAACTACCAACGTTGTTGTTGTTGTTGTTGTTATTAATTCATGATCACGGGCCCTTTCTCATTAAGATATAATCAGTGCAAACACAGATGGAAGTCAGGGAAGGGGATAAAATCTTGAATTCTAGAGTTTCAGCATCTAGATGAGATTCTAGTTCTACCATTTATTAGCTGTGTGTCAGCCTCTCTCTGCCTCAGTTTTCTAATCTGTAAAATGGGAATCAGTCATCACGGTAACTATCTCTTACAGTTAGGATTAGATGAGAAGAGTTCAAGATAGTGGGGATGGCTGGGTGGCTCAGTTGGTTAAGCGGCTGCCTTTGGCCCGGGTCATGATCCCAGGGTCCTGGGATCGAGTCCCACATCGGGCTCCTTGCTCAGCAGGGAGCCTGCTTCTTTCTCTCTCTCCCTCTGCTTGTGCTCTCTCTGTCAAATAAATAAAATCTTAAAAAAAAAAAAAAGAGTTCAAGACAATGCCTGACACGAAGGAAGTAGGACTTGATACACGAGAGCCAACATTAACGTGAGTATGATCGGTATTCAGAGCTGTGGGCCGTCTGCTTGTTGGAAGTCTGTTCTCTGGGCTGCAGGTGAGATGGTGGTCTTTATAGAAATGCATATAGTTGCTCTTGATTCACATGTGAAGTGTCACTAGCCCTCTCTCGATTAAAAGGATATCCCAGTAGAATTAGATAAATATCCCAGTTATTAGTAGTGAAGCTTAGTGTCAAAAATCATATTTCTTCCTCAAGGCAAAAATAAGCCTGCTTGGAATATGAGGCCACTGGGCATAGGCCAAATTTGCTACTTCAGTATGAAATATTTGGGTGAACAGATTCATGAATATATATCTCAGCCCAGGTTTACTGGTAAGATGTAGTATGAGAATCACTCATCTAGAGACATCTGTGTTCATGCATTAGGCAACATGTAACTTTAATTACTAGCCCGTCCGCCTTTCGAATTGAATTCATGTTTTTGTGATTCTGATAAACCTCTGTCCTTCGTGGCAAACTCTTCACTTCATTGCAGTCATCATACTTGCAGTCCTGACCGTGGGGGCAGAGCCCTGGGTAGGGCAACGTGCAGTTTCCGGGACATCGGCAGTCTCAGTGATTCTGATGCTCATTCAGGTTGGAGAACCCCAGTGTTAATGGACAATGGGGTCCACTAGGTTTTGAATCCCATCGCTATCATTCTTTAACTCTGTGAACACCAAGACTTTGTCCCTTCATTTATAAAACGGGAGCACGAATAGTTCCTATTCATCAGATTGTTGTGACATTTATTTTTATTTTTTTTAATTTCTTTATTAATTTTAGAGAGATTGAGAGAGAGAAAGAGAGAGCCTGCAAGTGGGGGGAGGGGCAAAGGGAGAGAATCTTCAAGCAGACTCCCCCCTGAGCACAGAGCCAGATGCGGGGCTCGATCCCATGACCCATGAGATCATGACCTGAGCCGAAACCAAGAGTCAGACGTCCAACCAACTGAGCCACCCAGGCGCCCCAAGATTGTTGTGACATTTAAATGCGGGGGAGGGGATCTCTCAGACCTGTGTTCAAGTCCTTTCTGCAACTTACTAGCTGTGAGCCCTGCAGCATGACGCTTGACCTCCCCCCTCTTAATTTTCTTGTCGGAAAAATGAAGATCTTGATAAGGATCCCTACATTGGGGTTGTCAGAAATAATAGAATGAGAAATAAGAGACTTCTCACAGCACCTGCCTCCCTGTAACACTGTAAAAGACAACCATCGTTACTATTTTAATTGGTATTGCTGTTTCTGCTTCTGCTACTGTTAAGATTTAGATTTTCTTACAGATGAGGAAATGGGTAAATTGGGGATAAGAAAATCCACCATGGACAGTTACTGTGAGGAATAATGATAGATGGGCACTGTATTGAGCTCCTTAAATGAACATTGATCATAAACAATGTTGGTACCGGTTGCTTTTTATGCATTTGACCAGCAAATGAGGACGGTGTCTAGGTTGAAATACAAAGATCAGGTGGAAAACTCCCACTGTCAGGGCACCCATGAGTAGTAATGACTGTTGGCTGAGCCAAAGCATAAACTTTTTCAGGGCATGAAGGTATCTTTGTCTTCTAGCTTAGTTTGACGGATTGTTTTAAAGGGGCTGGTATTGTCGTACTGGAAAAAAAAAAGTCATCAAAGTGTGCTAAGAAAAGGATATTTGGGGCAGGTTCGAGCACGAGGATGCCTCCCCCAAATAACCCCTATTGTGCAGCTACTCCTTATCAGTCCTGCCAAGAGCACCATAAATCACCTCTAAATTGACTATTATGTCATTATCAGGCATCAGATGACAAATAATCTCGGCAACCTCATGGATTCCAGAGAGATAGTTTTCTGGCTCATGTCAGCTCAAACCAAAGTACTTAGGAAAAGTGCTGAATTGATGCCCACCTTTTGAATCTCCTCTCTCATCTTTCTTTCTTTCTTTTTTTTTTAATGCAATAAACAGAGTCAGGGATAGTTCCTGTGTCCTGGCATAATGGTGGTGGATGAAAATGTGCCCAGTTCAGAGATGCTGTCATTGTTTTAGACTCTTTTAAACTACATGCAGGGAGGTAAGAACTTTCCCTGCCCAGGAATGCATACTTTTGCAGGTATCTGATGGGGACAACCAAGGAGTAAGGAAAAGGCAGAGCCCAATAGCCAGGGGCCCATCCGGGCCATAAAGTGTGGTTGTGGCAGATTTCAAGAGTGACCTCTCTTGAGAGGCAGTCAGTCTATCTAATCCTGAGCTGGTGGGGAGTAAACAGTTATTCAGGAGTGGTGCTATGTACCCTTTATGAATTATGCATCTTAAACAAACTTACATGAACCCAAGCACTCAAGTGGAAGCCTTTTAGCCAGGAGGCCCCGAGAGAGCCCTGTTATGGATCTCTGCAATGTTTCTTTTTTTAAGATTTTATTTATTTATTTGACACAGAGAGAGAGAAAGAGAGCACACAAGCAGGGGGAGTGGAAGGCAGAGGGAGAGGGAGAAGCAGGCTCCCTGCTGAGCAAGGAGCCCAACATGGGGCTTGATTCTAGGACCCTAGGATCATGACCTGAGCTGAAGGCAGATGCTTAACCAACTGAGCCACCCAGGCGCCCCATAACCACTGTTCTTTATAGCCATCGGTTTTTAAATGTTGTATTTCATCTCACATCAGGCGGAGTGCTGGCTGTGACTCAGGTCTTGGTTGCAATCCACTCCCATTCTTACATGGATGACCATTTTACAGCTTTTTTCATCATGGAGCTTTCAAATCACTGCTGCCCTTGAGATGAAAATTACGAGGTTCACCCCTTTCTTGTTGTAGGGGCTACGAGCAGGGCTTGGCCATGCCCCATGGGCTCCTGAGTGCCAATGGTGCTCTGAGACAAAGACTCTAAAGACAACAGGACGGGGAAAGGATGGGAAATTCCATATTGTTCCAGAAGAAGACTGTGGTAGAAAAAAAGCGATAGGAAGGAAGAAATGTATTTGGAGAACAGTAAATTCCCCCCCAGACATACATAACTTGTTCATGTCAAGAGCTGCTCACCTCAACACAAGACAAGATGGAGTTTCAGTGATGGAGAAACCTGAGTGTGCTGAGGAACTAGGACTAGGAATCAAGATACATGGACCTAGAACACTGTCACTGCTGGATACCCAATAATCAGAAGCTGAAGTATATTTGATTAGATGATGCTGAACTGAAATAACTTATTTGACTCTACACTTATTTATTCACTAATTATTTGGGGGCAGTACTACTCTCTAGCCTTTACTGAGCAGTCAGCATGTAGCAAGTGTTTTTGGTTTGCACATACATTGTCACTTTTAATCTTCTTAGCCACTCTGTGAGATAGGCACTGCAGTATTTCCATTTTGTAAATAAGGAAACCGAGGCTCAGAAGAGGCTAAGCAGAGGGCCCCTGGGTGGCTCAGTTGGTTACATGTCCAGCTCTTGGTTTCAAGTCAAGTCCTGATCTCAGAGTCGTGAGATCAAGTCCCACAGTGGGCTCCACGCTCAGTACAGAGTCTGCTTGAGATTCTCTCCCTCCCCCTCTGCCCCTTGCCCTGCTCATGCTCTCTCTCTCACATAAATAAATAAATAAATAAATAAATAAATAAATAAATAAAATCTTAAAAAAAAAAAAGAGGATAAGCAGTTTTTTTCACAGTCATATCACCAGGAAGTAACACAACTGTGATTCGAACCCAATTTTTTTGTTAGCCCTCTTCAAGAGCATGACGTATTGTCTACCACAGGTCCCTTAACTTGTTAAAGGGTGACCATAATCCATGCCTTACCCACCTAACAAGGGTACTTCTGGTTTCAGCAGGGGGAGTGAGACTCAAAGCAAGTAGTCAAGTGCTGTCAAGGTGAAGGACATCATTATTATTTCCTAAATCCAGTATATAATCATGGTTAATGAGGGTAGGCTTCTGGGGCAGATATCTGGGCTTGGATTCAATTGTTAGTTCTGCTACTTCCTAGCTGTGTGATCTTGGGTGAATTACTTAACTTCCCCCAGCCTCAGTTGCCCTATATGTCACCTGGGGATGATAATGGTCCCCACCTCCTAGGGAGTTTTTTGAGACTTAGATGAGATAATGCCTGTAAAATGGTAAGCACAGCGCCTTGGACATGATCTGCATTAAGGAATGAGTAACTTCTATTAGTGTTAATTTCCTGTCCCTTTAAGTTTGTTCTCTCCAAGCACTGGCTGGGCTCTGGTTTGAAAAACAAGGAGCTAGAGCTTCCCACACCTGTCTCTAAACATCTGATGAGCCACAGGCCCTCTGATTACACCTCTGGAGCACAAAGGGTACCTAGCCTGGAAACTGACAGTGCATGAGACCCTGTAGGCCGTCTTGATGGCCACAGTGACAGGAGCAATGACTGTTCTGCTGCGATCATCATGAGAGCAAAACCTCCCCTGCACCCATTCCCCTGGAGTCACCCAGTTGACCATGATCATTGTCTAAGTATTTGGGTAATTTAAGTCTTTGTGAGACTGTCCTTCCTGACTGAGTAAAACCAGTTAGTTGCCCCTTTCCTCACTGGAAGAAATTTGTCACCTCCTCTCGTGCACCATATTTAAGGGACTGTTGCTAACAGTTATGCTTCATTAGAAGAATAAACCCAGGTGTGCCTGGGTGGCTCAGTCGGTTCAGTGTCTGACTCTTGGTTTCAGCGCAGATCGTGATCTCATGGTCCTGAGATTGACCCCCAGGTTGGGCTCCGTGCTCAGTGGGGAGTCTGCTAGGGATTCTTTCTCTCTCTCTTCCTCTACCCCTCCCCCCGTTTGCATGCTTGCTCTCTCTCTCTAAAATAAATAAATATATCTTTAAAAAAACAATAATAAATCCACTTTTTGTTTTCATTTTGGCCCTGTTTTTTTTTTTCCTTTATAACAATTAAAAGTCTAATTTATAATTCAAAAGAAGGAACTAAAATTTTCAGCCTGTGTGACCTCATTAAGGAATATATTCCTTCTGGAGAGTCACCCAAAATGCAGTTCTGTGCTCATTCCTTTAATAAAACATTTAATGACCACCTACTGTATGCCAGCTGTTTGGTACATTAAGTTGAGCATGACATAGCCCTGGCATCAGGGTGCTTCTGATCTTGTTGGAGAAGCATATTTTGGTGAAATACTTGGTCTGATTTTTTTTATCTAGTTGTTCTAACTTCCGAGCAGTCGCCAGAATGAGCTCTCTAGGACCATGCTACTGCATTCAGTAGCTTTATGGTGACTGTTAAAGGGAAGAAGTCTAATTTCTTGGCGTGCTATATGAGATCCTGCACCATCTGGCCCCTTCTACTATACCAACCCTAATCCCTGCTCCTGTCCTCAATCCTCTTCAAGCCAGTGTGAGCAGGGTGCAGTCCCCCTGCAGGATGGGATGTATGTGTTACGTTCATCGTGTCTACCTGGTGGGGTTGCTCTTAGACTCCATACCCTACATGTGCCCGATTATCCTTATTGTCAGCCATATCTGCTGTCTGGTTACCTTCCCATGAATTGTTCATACTGGCCCTTTGGGACACTACCTCCCTGAAACTCTCACTGGACTGTAAAGTCTTCTCTCACTTGGTTATAATTTTTTATTACATATTTGTTTTATATCTGCCTCTCTTACTACATCTAGTTTAGATATACAAGAGAAGGTGAATGAAAGAATGAATGAATGAATGAATGGATGAATAAAATACAAAACTCATCCTCTAAAACCACAAATTAATAACCCTGGCACTCAGATAGTGACACTGATGATAAGAATCCTTTTCCATTACTTAAAAGTGCTGATGAAGTAATTCAGGTCAGATCAGGCATTTAGAGTGACCAAGTCTGGACGGGAGACTCAAAAGTCCACATGCGAAGCTGAAGAATTTTTGGCCTTCACCATCTAACCTTGATTTTGGAGAGTTAGGATGTGTCATGAAACTGAAACCCAGCTGACCAGAAATAAAGGAAATCACTTATTTGAGAGTGTGGGCATTTTAGAAGAGTTAACATATAGGCATTTGGTACAGAAATCCTCCTCACTGTGAAGTACGAAGTAGTAAAAGAGCACTAATCTTGATGGTAGAAAACCTGACTTCAAATTTTCCCTTTCCTTCTATCCGTGTTTGATAATTGCACAAGTTTTCATGAGTGTGTTCTTCAGCTTCTCTGGCCCTCAGTTTTGCAAACTGTGGGGAATTAGACCAAATTATTTTTATCTAATATTGCTTCCAGGTTTAAAGCTTCTTTATGAATGTATCTCATGAATATGTACAGAAATAGATGGATGTGTCTATTCAACGTGAGGACATATTCTATACCAAGCCCTGTACCAGCTCTGGGAGAGGGCATGATGATGTGGGCAGACTCATCCATGACACTTCTGTGGAACTTACACTTACAAATTATTAGTGACATCCAATGATTTAAACCTTCCAGAAAGCCAAGTTTCAAAGGTTAAGAGAGAATTATAGTTTCCGTTCAGCTGGGCAAATACATATTTAATTGTTAACATATACTCCAACAAAAATGTCCCAATTGGTGATTTTTTTTTAAAGTACAAAGAATAAAGGATTTCAGTTGACCCTTGGCAACCCCCCTCAATCATTCCTTTGATCAGAATTTTCCCAGAGGGAGTCTGTCAACTTCCCAGAATGTCTTCCTTGGCTCGAACCTGCCTCCATGACGATGAAGCGCGGGCCTCCTGTCAGTCACTCAGCTTTGGAGAGCACGTTTAAATTATTAAATTATTAATTATCGCTGTGCCAGCCTGCCGGTTCCCAACCACGTTATCCTTTTCAGTGTTTTAACTGTCTTCTCTTTTGGTTCTTTGGGGGAAAGGACATTAAGATGGAGAAATATGTGCCAAAGCAGAGCTCGCCCACTGCTGGCAAATTAAACAAAGGACGGTTGTTTCTGACCCACCCTGTACTTCCACTCATTGAGGAAGGATAAAATTGTTAAGAAACTCTGCCTTTCTCTTGATGGAGAACGGCCTGTGGACTCAAACATGTATTTCCCACCCCAGTCTGTGGTCTCTCTGCGGGATTCTAATTTTGATTTTTTTTTTCAGAAACAAGGACATATGTCTGGTCTATTCGTCATATGGCCTCCGAATAGCAAAACAGGTGTCTCCAATTTAAGGTGATCTCAACTGCCTTACCTGTAAGATTGCCAACCTCACATTTGTATTCATGTTGTAATTCCTTGCTTTTATTTTTATGTGTGTGTTCATGCAGCACAGGAGAACTCTCTACTAAAATAAGTAGTTGAGCAAATGTGGTGGGTTTACAGCCGTACGAAACATCTGAGGCATAAGTTAGACCATAATGTGATTGTGTAGTTCTTTGAAAGGCTTCCGTGAAAAGCAAAATCCATGCATGGCAAGTTATTTTGGTGTGGGATAAAACTTGTTTCCAGTTCTCTAATCCATTTTGATAAGGAACAAAAATGGAAACATGCTCAAAAACTCTCTGGTCAATTGTAAAATTAAATAAAAATGTAGGAACCGAATTAATGTCTTCTGGTTAAAAAATAAATCCTTTTGGAAAAGGAAAATCCTCTACCACAATATGGTGTTCCTAAGTACAGTTTTTTCCCCCACCAAATTCATGCAGTTGACAATTTTGGACTATTGGTGAGGTGAAAATAAAGTAGAAGGCAGTGTGATCCTTGTTCAGTGTGAACCATTGGTCACAGAGGACTTCGCTGTCCTTGTCCCCGACATTCCTCCCCTCACTGCCCATAATTCCTCCTTGACAGCAGCTTTTCTTGCCTAAGTTACATGGACAGCTGCTTACCTCCTCTAGTTGATTTTCATTCACAGATTTAAACTTTTTAAACAAATTTTAATGATTATTCTCGCCAAACTTTGTGGAGTGTAATTTCATTATCTTTAATGATTTTCCATTGGAAATGTTCTAGTGTTCTATAAAATTAAAGTGTTAGGGGAATTAGCATTTTTAAAATTCTTGTTCTGTAATATTAGTTTTTTTGGAGCAAATTATCTAAATGTTGGGATTTTCATTTGGAATTCTCCTTTCATTAACATGCCTCATATATGTCTTAAACTCCTTTTTAGAATTTAAAATCATAACATGACACTATCATTTAATAAACCTAAAACTCAACTAAATCACTGTTAGTTAGGGTTCTCTAGAGGACCAAACAAATAAGATATATATATATAGATATATAGATATATAGATTTATTACAAAACATGACTCACGTGGTTATGGAGGCTGAGAAATCCCAGTCTGTCCTCTGTAAGCTGGAGATCTGGGAATACTGGTGGTATAATTCAGTCCAAGTCTACAGACCTGAGAATCAAGGGAGCTGATGGTATAACTGTCAGTATGAGTCTGAAAGCCTAAGAACCAAGGAGTAGCTAATGTAAGTCTCAGACTCTGAAAGCCCAAGAACCAAAAATTCTGATGTCTGAGGGCAGTTGCCAATAGAGAAGATGGAGATTCCAAGCTCACGGAGAGAAGGAATTTGCCATTTTTTCACCTTTTTGTTCCATTCAGGCCCTCAACAGATTGGATGATGCATGCCTAAATTGGAGAGGGCAGATCTCTTTCCTCAGTCTACTGAATCAAATGCTAATCTCTTCCAGAAACACTCACGGACACACCCAGAAATAATGTTTTATCAGCTATCTGGGCACCCCTTAGCCCAGTCAAGCTGATGCATAAATTCAACCACCAAAATCACTATATATTTATTTCCAATCATGGTCTTCACAATCTTGTTAGTTTGAATGTCCCATTCATCCACCCAGATGTCTTTCCAAAAGATAATTATTGAGGAAATGACCATAAGATACAGGCAATATGCTAGATGCTAAGAATGCTACTCTAAAAGTGATTGTTGCTACCTTCTAAGAGCATTAAAACCATGTCATTAAAAACCATGTTCATTGGAGGATTATTCACAATAGCCAAAATATGGAAACAACTCAAATATTCATGGGCACATAATGGGTGAGGAAAATGTGGTGCATTATTCAACCTTAATAGAAGAGGAAATTCTACCATTTGCAACAACATGGATGGATCTAGAGGACATTATGCCAAGTGAAAAAAATCTAGTCTCAAAAGGACAAATACTGTATGATTCCATTTATATGTGGTATCTAAAATAGTCAAACTCATAGAAGCAGAGAATGGAATGGTGGTTGCAGGGACTGCAGAGAGGGGGAAATGGGGAGTTGTTATTCAAAAGGTGTAATGTTTCAGTTGGGCACCATGAATAATTCCTAGAGATCTGCTGTCCAGCATTGTGCCTACAGCCAACAACATGGTACTGTGCACTTTAAATTTTGCTAAGAGGGTTAACACGTTAAGTGTTCTTAACACACATGCACACACAAAGACACAAGGACACTTTTAGAGGTGATGGATATGTTTATTACCTTGATGGTACTGATAGTGTTTCCACAATGATGCTATCATTGCATAGGACCCAAATACTATGCATATGTCCAGACGCATCAATTGTATGCATTAAAAATGTACAGATTATTTTTCATTAAAAAAACCTCAAAACCCAAAGGTAGTACTTGTTAAGTGACAAATGACCCATGGCAAGAGTACATGAATATTTCTTAGGGAGAGAGTCTGCATTGGATTGAAGGATCCTTAGGTTTTGATAAGCAAAGAAGAGGAAGAAGGGCAAAGAGTTCGGGCAGGATGGTGTGTCTGAACAGTGATGGGCTGTATCACCGAACTTGCTTTAAGGGGGTGGTTAGAGTGTTGAAAGTTTCCTGTCTAGTTGTACAGGGCTTGAACAGTAGGATGGGTGGTTAGGCTTCATACTACAACCAAATGAATGTTGAGCTCCTTTAAAATTAAATGATATGAACAATTTCATTCATATTAATGAAATAGAATCAGTACTACAGCTCAGTTTTTCTGTTACTGTACACATTGGTGAATGTGAAATGATTATTTCATTTTCTCAACCAAGTGTGTCAATAGTTTTATCACACAAACACATAAATCAAGTGGTGATCTGAGGAACAGCAATGGTAGAGACAGAGGGAATTCCAACCTAAAGCTATGTGTTTAAAAACTGTGAGTCTGTACTTGAGGGTTTTTTTTTTTTTTTAAGATTCTTTATTTTAATGGGAGAGAGAGCAAGAGAGAGGGAGAGCGAGTAGGGGAACGGGCAGAGGGAGGAGGAGAGAGGGACTGTCAAGCAGACTCCCTGCTGAGTGCAAAGCCCTACATGGGGCTCGAGCTCATGACCCTGAGTTCGTGACCTGGGCTGAAATCAAGAGTCAGATGCTTAATCCACTAAACCACCCAGGTGCCACTGTACTTGAGGTTTTATAAGGTTGAAATCTTAAACTCGTTGAAACTAAAAAAGTAAGTGATTCAACATTTTTGACTAATTTGACTAAATAACCAATATTCAATCAATTCAGTTTAACATTTAAAATATTGGTACATGTCAACGCAGGCTAAGGAACTTCCCCAAAACTCTGTACATTTTTTCCTCAAGAAGCCTATTTCTTTTAATTGATCGAGACAATTTTTATGTATCTTTCCCTTCACAAGAGATAAGTAATGATGTTAAAAAATAACACACTTAGAGCTGTCCTCCTCCAAATTACTAGTGTGCATTATCAAACGTTCCTAAATTTAATCAGAAAAACAACCTTAATTTGGTTTCATTAGGTCTAAATTAGAGCACATGTCCCCTTGTTTCTCATCACCATTTGGAGTTTTTTTTTCCCTCCTCATTTTCTTCTTCTTATGGAGGGGATGGCAGAACAGATGCACATTTATTCCACAGTAAATGAAGTAGACTTGATTAAGGAATCTCTCTCTATGGAAACATAAACAGTACACAGATCCCATGCATCTTGTGTCAAAAACAACTTATTGGTGTCTCCTCCCAATGGATTATATGGACTTGGCAAACTAGCCCATGGGCCAAATCTGGCCCACCGACTGTTTTTGTAAATAAAGCACAGCCTATGTAAAAGACAGCCAAGCAGCCTACTGTCCAGGTCCTCTGTACAAATCCTTCTATGTTAGGGGGAAGAGGTAGGTAGTTGAGACTGAGACTGCATGCCTATGGAGCCTAAACTATTAATGATCTGGCTCTTTTCAGGAAAAAAAAATGTTCTGACCCCTAGGTTAGATGATAATGTATTGTTTGTGCTGTCACTGATATTAAACATTAATTTTACCTCATGTCTTATATTTCAGACTTCCAAAGCACTTTTTTTTGTTTGTTTCTCCAAGCTTTTATTTAAATTCCAGTTAGTTAATGTACAGAGCAGTATTACTTTCAGATATAGAATTTAGTGATTCAGCACTTCCATGCAACACCTGGTGCTCATCACAACAAGTGCACTCCTTCATCCCTATGACCTATGTCACCCATCCCCCCACCCACCTCCCCTCTGGGAACCATCAGTGTGTTCTCTATAGCTAAGAGTCTGTTTCTTGATTTGCTTCCCTCTCTCTTCCCCCCCCGCCCCATGCTCATTTGCCTTCTCTCCCAAATTCCACACATGAGTGAAACCACATGGCATCCGTCCTTCTCTCACCGGCCCACCTCGCCTACCACACGAGGTTCCTCAGAAAGTTAAAAATAGAACTACCTACAATTCAGCAAGTGCACTACTAGATATTTACCCAAAGGATACAAAAATATTCATTTGAAGGGATACGTGCACCCCGATGTTTATAGCAGATTATCAACAACAGCCAAATTATGGAAAGAGCCCAAGTGTCCATTGACTGATGAATGGATAAAGAAGACGTGGTATCTATAGACAATGGAATATAGCTCCACCGTAAAAGGTAGTGAAGTCTTGCCATTGGCAATGGCATGGATGGAGCTAGAGAGTGTTGTGCCAAAGCACTTTTAAAAACATTTCGTTTGAGGGGCGCCTGGGTGGCTCAGTCAGTTAAGCATCTGCCTTCAGCTCAGGTCACGATCCCAGGGTCCTGGGATCCAGCCCCACATCTGGCTCCTGGCTCAGCAGGGAGCCTGCTTCCCCCTCTCCCTCTGCCTCTCCCCCTGCTCATGCTCTCTCTCTCTCTGTATCTCTCTGTCTCAAATGAATAAATAAAATCTTGAAGGAAAAAAAAAAATTTCATTTGAAATATCTCCTAAGATAACATGGGCAAAAAAAAGTCGCTTCAAAAATTGAAAGTCCTCACACAAATGGAAGTGATCTGCTTCTCACTCATATATAAAGGCAGGGTTATATTGCTCTGATTTTACAGATGAAGAAGCTGAAGTTATAAGAAGTGGCTGCTTCACGGGACTAGATGAGTTCATCTCATACCCTCTGCCCCAGTGTTTCCACTGTTGGGATTTCCGAACTGTGTAACAATCAGTTATTAATGTGTGTAAGAGAGAAAAAGCTTCCATGACCAAAAAGTATTTCTTTCTCTTGAAACTGGCTATAAGTATAAACATTAATATATTCAATGCTCTGAAAAATTCTGCGATGAAGAAACCCATTTAAATGTATTTCCCTCAGCTTTTTCTAATATTATTTTACAACAAACAAACCCCTTTCCTCCTTTCCAAAAAAAAAAAAAAATCTTAATACCCATGGAACCAGTTTGGGAAACCTTGCTATATATACCCATTACCTCAAAAAAAAAAAAAAAAAAAAAAAAAGAATTGGCTTTACCACCCACTTTTTCCTTTACTTCCCAAAGCATGGCTTTTCTGTTGTCCCTCTGATGTACTATTTCTTTTGTAAATGTGTAGATTTGCCACACATAGGCAATTGTACACATTTTCTAAAGTAAAAGGAAATACATTTTAGAAAAGTAGAAAATTGAATAAGCAAAGGAGAAGATAGAACACGAGAAACACTATCCCCTGGCAACACCTATTGCCTTTTAGTATAAATTCTTTCAGAATGTTCCATGTGAAAATATGGCATTTTATCTAAAAATAGGATTTTAGCATGCATACTGCTGGTTAACCTGCTTTTTTCATGTACATATATAATGGACAACATTTAAAGTCAGTAAATATAGTTCTGTATTCTCTCTTTTTTTAATTATTTAAATTCAATTAGCCAACATATAGTATATTAGTTTTTGGTGTAGTGTTCAATGATTCATTAGTTGCATATAACACCCAGTGCACATCACATCACGTGCTCTCCTTAATGCCCATCACCCAGTTACCCCACCCCCCCAACCACCTCCCTTTCCACAACCCTCGGTTTGTTTCCCGGAGTCAAGAGTCTTTCATGGTTTGTCTCCCTCTCTGATTTCTTCCCATTCAGTTTTTCCTCCCTTCCCCTATGGTCCTCTGTGCTATTTCTTATATTCCACATATGAGTGAAACCATATAATTGTCTTTCTCTGATTGATTTATTTCACTTATGATAATACTCTCCAGTTCCATCCATATCAATGTAAAAGGTAGGTATTCATCCTTTCTGATGGCTGAGTAATATTCCATTGTATATTTGAACCACATCTTCTTTATCCATTCATCTGTTGAAGGGCGTATTGGCTCCTTCCACAGTTTGGCTATTGTGGACATTGCTGCTATGAATGTTGGGGGGCAGGTGTCATTATATCTGTATTTTGGGGGTAAATACCCAGTAGCACAATTCCTGGATCAGAGGGTAGCTCTATTTTTAACTTCCTGAGGAACCTCCATACTGTTTTCCAGAGTGGCTGCACCAGCTTGCATTCCCACCGGCAGTGTAAGATATTTCCCCTTTCTCCACATCCTCACCAACATTTGTTGTTCCCTGTCTTGTTAATTTTAGCCATTCTAACTGGTGTAAGGTGGTATCTCATTGTGGTTTTGATTTGTATTTTCCTGAGGACAAGTGATGTGGAACATTTTTTCATGTGTCTGTTACCATTTATATATCTTCTTTGGAGAAGTGTCTATTCATGTCTTCTGCCCATTTCTTGACTGGATTATTTGTTTTTTGGGTGTTGAGTTTGAGAAGTTCTTTATAGATCTTGGATACCAGCCCTTTATCTGTATGTCATTTGCAAATATCTTCTCCCATTCCGTAGGTTGCCTTTTAGTTTTGTTGACTGTTTCCCTTGCCATGCAGAAGCGTTTTATCTTGACGAAGTCCCAGTAGTTCATTTTTGCTTTTGTTTCCCTTGCCTTTAGAGATGTGTCTTGCAAGAAGTTGTTGCAGCCAAGGTCAAAGACGTTACTCCTTGTGTTCCCGTCTAGGATTTTGATGGATTTCTATCTCACATTTAGGTCTTTAATCCATTTTCAGTTTATCTTTGTGTATGGTGTAAGAGAATGGTCCAGTCTCATTATTCTGCATGTGGCTGTCTGATTTTCCCAGCACCATTTGTTGAAAAGACTGTCTTTTCCATTGGATATTCTTTCCTGCTTTGTCAAAGACTAGTTGACCATAAAGTTAAAGGTCCATTTCTGGATTCTGTATGTTGTTCCATTGATCTATGTGTCTGTTTTTGTGCCAGTACAATGCTGTCTTGATGATCACAGCTTTGTAATATAGCTTGAAGTCAGGCATGTGATGCCCCCAGCTTTGGTTTTCTTTTTCAACATTCTCCTGGCTATTCGGGGTCTTTTCTGGTTCCATACAAATTTTAGGATTATTTGTTCCAGCTCTGTGAAAACTGTCAATGGTATTTTGATAGGGATTGCATTAAATGGGTAGATTGCTGTGAGCAGCATAGACATTTTAACAATGTTTATTCTTCCAATCCATGAGCATGGAGTGTTTTTCCATCTCTTTGTGTCTTCCTCAATTTCTTTCATAAGTTTTCTGTAGTTTCTAGAGTATGTATCTTCTTTTTTAATGGTTGCAATGTGATCCATTATATGGATCTAAAGTCATTTTGAAGCAAATCCCCTGTGATTGAATATTGGGATGTTTCCACCTTTATTCAACCAGAATGAATTTCTAAGGGATGGCATTGCTAGGTGGGAGTGTTTGTAGTCAGTATCATTAAATGGAAATGTTAGTCTTTCATCTTCAAAATCTACAAGGCTCAGATAATCATTCTGTCCCCACTTCCTGGGGATGAGCAATTGCCTCATGTCACCTTGTATACCTGCCTCTCTCAAGGCCTCAGACCACCTTCTTTTCACAGAGTTTCTGCAACCTGACCCTTGTTCGTCTAGTAGTTTTATCTAGTACCTTTCATTTTGTAGTTTTGTTTAAGGATGATTGTTGGTTGCATCAGTTATTTCATATTTTTCTAATTCTACCACTTTGTCTTTAACTGGTTTTTAAAAACACAGCACTAGACAAGGAGAGAGACCTTTCCCAGAATCAACAGTTCAATAAAGTAAAAATATCAAGCCCGACCTCTGAGAGAGTGGCCAAATTTGCTTTCATGAAATGAGCCTGACAGAAGTCAAGATCTCTCTAGGAAAGAGAGCAGTGCCTTTCAGTCTGTCTGGCCATGGCGCTTGAGTTTGTTTCACAATGTGGTTACCATTAAATAAGGATTTGGCCAAATTAGGCAGAAAGTACTCAGTGAATTCCCCATTGAGTGAAGTGGACCAAGGACAAACCCAGAATATTAAATATTAATTTAAGTCAAATAACAACGTCTTAAGAAAATGTTGAAGCTTTGTGTAAGAGGCATAGATACATATGCACATCCATGCACTGAAGCAGCTTTACTCCTATGTGTTCTAAGGAGAATGCCCTGGTAGGTAAAGCAGGGATGAGTAGGGTTGTTGAGGTATATGACTGACTTTTCTCACATCCAATAATTTGAGAAAACAATCACTGCAGTTATTACAAATCAAGGACTCTTAGCACCAACAATTTTTATCAAAAAGTCCAAATATGCATAATGTTTGAATTCCAGGTATGACAAGCTGATAGGGGAAGATTTCTTTAAGCAGAGTATAACCTGAACAATGTTAGGTGTCCTGAGTGTAGAAGCCCTTTTCCTATTAAATTTTGTTGTCAAATTAATGTGGTCTTCAAAAAGAACACATTCTACTTTCTTACATTTTTTAAAAATTGTGTGTGGACGTGCATAAAACTTAACCACCATTGCATCATTTAACAAAATCTTCACTGAGGACCTACTATGTGCTGCTCCTCCCAGGAAATGTTACTGTTGACTTATTTAAATCTGTAGACAAACAAGTTCTGCCAATCACCTTGTGCTGTTATATTTCTTAGGTTTGTTGAGTACTCTCTTTTTTTATTTATTTTTCCATGCTATTGACTTTTTGAAGTCAATTGTCCTATAGAATATCCTAGAAACAACATGGTTTTCTATATTTGCCTGTTAGCTTTCACATGGTGGTATTTAGCTTCTTCCGCTACCTTCTGTATTCTGTCAACTGTAAGTTAACTCTTAAAGTTTGAATAATTTCTAATTCAATATTTTGGCAAAAACACTTCTTTTGTAGTCTCTAGGTACTTCATACTATCTCAGATCATTACTGATAAGGTTGATTCATATTTCAGGAAGTGGCTGCCTTATTATCCCTGCCTGGGAAAGGTCCCACACAACCTTTTTTCTGGTAGTTTTGTCCCTTGATTATTGTTATCTGAATGAGTTCTTTTTTTTTTTTTTTAAGATTTTGTTTATATATTTATCAGAGAGAGAGAGAGAACACAAGCAGGGGGAGTAGCAGAGGGAGAAGCAGACTCCCCGCCGAGCAGGGAGCCCGACGTGGGGCTCAATCCCAGGACCCTGAGGCCATGATCTGAGCCGAAGGCAGATGTTTAACTGACTGAGCCACCCAGGGGCTCCATCTGAATGAGTTATTTCATGCAGGGATTGTAAAATGGTGCTTTTGATAATTCTCCCACTCATCTTCATTTTGCAAATTCTTCTGTAAAGAACCTTTTTTTTCCCCCCCAAAACTAGGGGTATTTGGTTACTCTGAAATATAGTTTGTGCAGGAAAAGCGAGCTAAATGCCTGAATATTTTCCCCTAATTGCTGATTTTCAGAGTCAGGTGTTAGCCTGATCTTTTTTTTAAAAGTTAAATTGGATCATGACTATCCTATCCTTGTGTAAAACACTTCAAAGATCTCCATTGTCCTGCAAATCAAATTCAAGATGAATAGCCCATGTCTATCTATCTTGCCTCATCAGACCCTCCCCTTTTCCTGCACAATAGCCACACTGGATTCCTTTCAGTTCTCCAAACTCCTCAAGCTCTTCCCTTCCCTCACATCTGCACATGAACTGTTCCTTCTGTGTGGATGCTTCTTTCTGCCCAAAACATGGTTGGTTCCTTCTCAACTACAGGTCCTAGCTTAAACGACACCTTCACAGAGAGGTCTTTGCTGGTGGTCCAGCTAAAGTAGGTATCCTTCCTCCAATGTTGTCTAATCCAGACACTGGTCATTATCATCCTAGCATTTGTCAGTTAAAAAAAAATTGGAGGGAGGGGTCAACTTTCTGTTGTCTGTCTCCCCTCTAGGTGACAGGCTCCATGAAGGCATGGATCATATTGGTTTTGTTCACAACTCACGTTCCAATGACTGGTCAATGACTGACCATTATTGGCCATCAGAAGGCTTATGTGACAGAGGTGAAATAGACACAGTTTATATCTTATCCCTGGGCTTTCAGGCTAATGGGGGACTCTGACAAGCAGGTAATTTTCATATATTATGATAAGTGCAGTGATAGGGGAGGTATAGGATGATAAATGGGAGGACACTGGAGGCATACCTGATGTGGGTTTGGGGTTATAAAAAAAGGCTTCCTGTAGACAGTGGAATATAAGCTGAGCCCTGTGGGGTGAGTAGGAGTTGGCTAGGAAAAGATCCCAAGAAATGTTAAATGCAAAGATAAGTGAGAGAATGGATGGGACTTTGCCTTTGATTAGATGTGGGCATCTAATCAAAGGAAATCCAGCTTGGTAGGGGATGGTGTCATTCAACAAAATAAGGATCCTTGGAGGGGAAATGGGGATGAGAGGAGAATATGGAATCCAGTTTGGAACATTGCAAATTTGAGGTGCCCCTGAGACATCCAAGTAGAGGCAATTGAATGTATGGATCTGGAAGAGGCACGTAAGCTGAAATCTAGATTAAGGAGACAGAAGTACCCATAGATTGTAATAAAAGCAACGGAAGTGGATGAAGAAGCTCCGAGTTTTATTTTTTTATTTTTTTAAAGATTTATTTATTTATTTTAGTGGGGAGGGGCCGAGGGAGAGGGAGAGAGAGAATCTCAAGCAGACTCCCCGATGAGCATGGAGCCTAACTCAAGTCTATGATCTCAAGACCCTGGGATCAGGACCTGAGCCAAAATCAAGAAAAGCAGCTCACCCGACTGAGTCACCCAGGTGCCCCTGAGAGAATTTTAAAGTTTACAGAGCATTTCCAGCCATTTGGATCCTCATGACAGCCTATGAGGGGACAAAGACAGATATCATTAACCTCTTTTGAAGATGAGAAAGTCGAACCTCAATAACATCAAAAGATAATATCATATAAATCATAGCTAATAAGTGGTAGAACTATTACCCTTTGTCTCTTTATTCTTGTATTATATTGCATTCACCTTGCCAGAGACTAACAAGAACTATTTTCAGATTTTCTAGCCAGCATTTTTCATTCTTACGCTCCTTACTCTTTTTTGTGTGTGTGATTTAAAAAAAAAATCATACATGACATGAAATCATCATAAAATACCATCTTAATCATTTTTAAGTGCACAGTCTCTCTGAGACCATGCTTTCAATTCTGTTGGATATATACCCAGAAATGGGATTGCTGGATCATATCGTCATTCTCTTTTTAATTTTTTGAAGAACCACCACATTGTCTCCCAGAGTGGCTGCCCCATTTCACATCCGCCCAATGGAGCACAGGTGTTCCCTTTGCTCCACATCCTTGCCAACTCTTGCTGTTTTCTGCTCTCTCGACAAGCCATCCTAACGGATATGAGGTGGTATCTCATTGTGGTTGCTTGTTACTCTTTTCTTACCTTGTTTGAGTATCTTTTCTTGCACAGAGAAATACGATAACAGAAATTGTGGACAAAGTGTTAGATCACTCAGATGGAGAACAATTGACCATATAACTTCACAAGCAAAATTTAATTTACTGAAAATGGTACCATATGCTGCATAGGAATATTATCTTTGGGAACAGCCTTATCACTTGTGGACTAGTTACTTTTCTTCTTATACCAACTGTCAGTAATGATACTTTCTCATACGTTTCTAATGATTAAATAAGATGTCTGTAAAGTGCTCTCCACAGTTTGCAGCACATGAGAAGTACTTAGTGAAGAATGGTTATCATTGGGGCACCTGGCTGGCTCAGTCGTTAACCGTCTGCCTTTGGCTCAGGTCCTGATCCCAGGGTCCTGGGATCGAGCCCTGCATCGGGCTCCCTGCTCAGCAGGAAGCCTGCTTCTCCCTCTCCCACTCCCCCTGCTTGTGCTCCCTCTCTCGCCGTATCTCTCTCTCTGTCAAATAAATAAAATCTTTAAAAAAAGAAAAAAAGAATGGTTATCATTATTCGTTGAAATTTATAGCAACTGTGCATTTCCTTTTACCATACTGGTAACTGTCACGATCAGGAATGTGGCTGGTTTGGAATAACCTTGTTCTTGGCGAATCCCTCCTGGTCCCTGTGATCATCACATCAATTTGTCAGACGGCTTATTGAATAATGTATACTAGCATTTTGTTTTACCTTTCCAAAATGAGACTTTTGCAACATCTTTCATCTTCAGACACATGTTTTCTGGTTGACACTGGCAAGGTACGTTAGTCAAATATTTACATTCCTGATACGATCTTACCAAGACGTCCTCAGAACTTTTGGCTGCTTCGTACGTAGATAAATAAATAATGCTGTTAGGTCACTTTGGGTTTTTTTTGTTCGTTTTTTTGTTGGGTTTTTTGTTGTTGTTGTTGTTGTTTTGTTTTGTTTCTGAAGCCACGCCAGTAACCCCTTGTCAGTTGAGATATAACATTGCAGTTTTCAAAATGCTTAAGATCTCAAATTCTAACTGAAGTGAACGCTTTCCTTCATATGCAAACAATAGTGAACTTGTTGGTTCAAAAAATGTAAAAATCAATGAGAAAGATTTAAGGGAGCAATTAATGAGATAATGTCTAGAATGCAGTTTGAGCTCCTGGGAAAAATGTTTTTATATCCACAAAGCAGTTCTACCATTATGTTTTGTTCATGAGCCATAAATACAATTGAATTCTTCTGTGAAATCAGTGCCTGGAGGTAGGGAAAAGGAAAAGTCAATATTTGGTCTCTATGTGTCATAGAGAGGTTTGTTCATATATATTTGAATATTTATTTGCAATTACCAATCGAGTACAAAATCTTCTTTTGAAGGCATTTGACTAATCTCAGGTTAAAGAAAAAATGACTTCTGGCAATCATCTTCATTGTTACCCTTGAAACTCAGGACTTTTCTATTGTTTTAAAATTGGACTGTCATATTTAGGTTGGCTTTAAGTCATTTCGGGAAGATTCTGAAGAGTTTTATTTCTACCTTCATCTATTTCGTTATTGACTTTGTGATTTATTTAAAGAACAGTGGATTTCTTTACACAATCCATCCCCCTATCTAGGACACTGTCTCCAAGTTATAGTTAAATCCAGAAAAGCTAAACTAGATGCACTTCCTGAATTCAAAATGACTGTGCCTGGTTGTCCTTACATTTGCTTAAAAACAAAGCAAAGACCATAAAGAATTTTACAATAGCACTGGTTCTAAAATACGGAAAATTTGAATACTTTCATCTCTTCAGATGAATAGAAAAGCTGGAAAGGATGAACAAGTCATGTAATCTTGAGAGGCCATATTCTAGAATAGTGCTTCTCAAATTTTAATGAGCGTAGCAATCACCTAGAGATCTCCTTAAAAAGCAAATCATGATTCAGTAGGGTCAGGGTAGGGCCTGAAATTCTGCATTTCTCACAAACTCCCAGGTGATGACAAAGCTTTTGATTCAAGAACCAAACTTTGAAGTGCAAGGATTTAGAATATTTTGAAATACTGATATGAGAGGTAGCATTGCTGGAACTGAGCTTGGAAATTATGAAGGTGGACATATTAAATGAAGCTTTATGTCAGAAGTTAGAATATATTCAAAAGTGAGTTTTCAACATATGGAAATTAGAGCAGATTATTTGCCAAATTATCCCTTTGAGAGTGCATCTATTAAGTGTTAATGTAGACATTGAAAAGAGAATTTGTTACTCCTGAAACTCAATACAATGATTTTAATGGACCACACAGATGCCTAGTTTTGGAAGCATAACATGTGCTTATTTGGGAGTAGAAATAACGGCTGGTTATGTTAATATTTTATAGAGAATCTCTACCAACTGATATATTTGTTGTCATTTTTGTTGTTTTTGCAACATACCAATTTCCCCTTTGAGCAGACTTTTTTTTCTCACATAATTAATTTTTCTGTTTGTTTAAGATTCTCACCCCCCCCCACATTATTGAAATATAATTGACATCAAGCTTTGTGTAAGTTTGAGGTGCACACTGTGTTGATTTGATAGACATATTGTAAAATGGCATCATGTCACATAATTACTTTCTTATTTTGTGTGGTGAGAATATTTAAGATCTATTCTCTTAGCAAATTTTAAGTTTATAATACAGTATTATTAACTATAATCATTATTACCAGTTTATTAAAGGATATGCTAAAGGATACAGATGAATTGCCAGATGAAGATATACGTAGGGTGAGATCTGGGACAGTCCCAAATGCAGGAGCTTCTGTCCCCCATAGATTTGGGGTGCATCACCCTCCCAGTGTGGATATATTTGTCCACCTGGAAGCTCTCTGAACCTGGAAGCTGTCTGAGCTACTGAGATTTTATGGAGGCTTCCTCACATGGGCATGATGGACCACTAACTCCATTTTCAGCCCCTTGCCCCTCTTTGGAGGATGGGGAGGGGAGAGGCTGAATGTTCCAAGCTTCTGATCATGGCTTGGTCTTTCTGGTGACCATCTCCCATCCAGGAGCCACCAGGAACCCACCTCAAGTCGCCTCAATAGAACAAAATATGTTCCTGGCACTCTAATCAGCAATTTATGAGAGTTGAGGAGCCCTGTGTCAGGAATGCAGTCAAAGACATTCCAGTGCTCTTATCACTTAGGAAATGATGAGGATTTTGGAAGCTCTGTGCCAGGAACCGGACCAGAGACCAATATGTATATGTTCTGTTATCTCAGAATAATATATAATTTTTTATACTATATCTTAAGCATTCTCCACACTTCAGTAGATACATCAGGATTTATCCAACTATTTCCTTTTGTTGACAATTCAGTAGCTTATAGTTTTACAAAATATTACAGACTTTTTGCAGTATTGAGATATTTTATGGTGTTTTGGAAATTTCCTTGGCATACTGTTTCAGTAGTGGCATTGATAGGGCATATTTTCAGAGATGTCTTATATTTGCTAAATGATTGGCTAAAATGAACACTGTTATCACCCTGACGTATATTGACAATTGGTTTCCTAAAAGACTGCACCAATTTTCATGTCACCCGCAGAATGAGACAGCCCCCGTTTTAGGCTCAGATGTCACTTCTACTATGTCCTCCTCTGATGCCCTAAACTAGTCCACGGCCACCCCAGATGCTCCACCCCATGCCACCTTCTTTTCTTTTCTTTTCTGACACTGAAGACTATCTAAAATTATCTCACTTGATGTGTAATCTTGCATGTTGTTTGTCTCTCCCCTTCAGAGGATAGGCCCCATTACAGTAACCATCTTGTGTATGTTGCTTCCTGGCTGGCACATTGTAGACACTCAGGAGACATTTAATGTGGGAATCCGTTCTGCCCGATTGGTAGAGAAAGAACAATATTCTTGGCACTTCTAATTTGCCTTTCAAAAAATGGCTAACTTCATTATTAATTTATTGTTAGTTGTTCAAGTCCCTTTCGTGAACTGTTTCTTTAAGTCAATCCAAATGCAAATCTGGCCACGAACATGCAACATAAGATATACAAGCTAGCTGGACTGGAGCTCAGAATGTAGACTTACTATCTTCCTGAAACACATGTGCCTGTGTATATGGAAGATATACATATTAATCAAAGTGACAGGGTTTGTAAGGCCATGGATGGATGCAATGGACATCAAGGAAGAAAAGGTTGGACATCCAAATGAGCTTGAAAACATGAGATGTTTTCAAATCACTACCACCAGGGGGAGGAAGGGAAGAAGATTTTGTCTCCTAGGATATGTTTGGCAATGTCTGGAGACATTTTTGTTTGGGAGGGGAGGTGCTAGGCCATCTATTGGGTAGGGGCCAGGGACTCCTCCCCTGCCAACACAGAAACCCTGGTCTAGAGTGAGACACAGGCATCAATATTATTTAAAAGCTTCTCAAATAATGTAGGTAATGTGCAACCATGATTGAAAACCATTGAAATTTTGGAGAACTGGTTCTCAAATATACATTAGCTGAAGGGTCTTATTAAAATCCCTTGAGAGCATTTAAAAATATGGATTCTCATTCCCTAATTACCACCCTGTCCCTAACGTCTTCACCAGCAGGTCTGAAGTGGGACGGGAGAATCTACAGTTTCCAAAATCCCTGCAGCTGTGACCACAGAAACTGTGAAACCACAGGTGAGTGAAGTGATTACTGGCTTAGGTGGGAGGGGTTATCAATTGCCCTCAGGTGCATGCTTTTAGGAGCATCCCTACTTGATTTGGCCAGAGAGTTAAAGACTCAGTGCCTTCTGATGTAACCATGGACACACCCCAAGCTGTTGGAAGGTGGAGGAACCGCTCTGGCCTGTGTGTTTTCAGGACTGCAAGCCTGCTGGCCTGGGTGGCATGGGAATCTAGAGACAGGAGGAATGGAGACTATATTTGTGTTGTTCAAATAACATGTCTGCAAGGCCCAATCAGCTCTGCCACTAAGCAGGGAGCCTCTGGCTCCCTTTCTTTGTCTGCATTGGACACACTGGAACCAGAAGCTTCTGAAAGCAGATGAAAGGTAAGACCACTTGGGAAGTGGCCTGTTCCAATTTACCCCCAGCGCTCAAACTAGGATTCCAACAAACGAGCTAATCCTTTGCATGACCCCTGCCCCTAGCTACCTTTTCCGCATATTCTGTCCCTAGTGTGGAGTGTATTGAAAGATACTTTCAAATAGGACTTTAGGCTTCCAGGCTCCCCACAGAGTTCTCAGTTGTGCTGTATTTGGTATGTTATCTGGGTCATCCAAGTGCTTGAGCTCACTTATAATTTATAAGCAGAGGTGCCTTCTTACCCCCTTCAAAATCACTGGAGCTGGGCGGATTTCAGCAGAGTCTGGCTGCCCGCAGCACCTCCTTCCCAAGTTTAGGAGTGAAGAAATGGCACTTTGATGCATGCTCGTCGTGGTTTATTGATCCTATTAACATTATCTTGGGAAAATCGATGCTTCAGTCTTGCAGGAGACATGTAAATAAAGTGATAAAAAAATAAACCAAGGCCAATTGTTTCCTGATGGAAAAATGAGAGGTGAATTAAAACAATTTATGTCAGTAGCAGAGGGATAATTTTGAGCTCCCAAGGATTCAGAAGGGAGGAAAAGTGAAGCTCTTTTTGGTAACAGCGGAGACAGCTGTGCAGCTTGGGGGTCATCCCCATCCCACCCGTGGGGTCTACTGGTTGGTAGTGCTGTTGCTTGGTCTTTGTGCTTTGGTCTAATTGAAACCAACTTCTTTATTCAGTTTTCCTATCAGTTTTATCTTAAAAAAGGATAAAGCTTTGTCCCAACAGACTTACCTAACTGATAAAAGGAGACATAAGTAATGATAAGAAGGTTCATAACAGTCGGTTCTGGGAATCTTCTGCATATTTATTCATTTATTCCACAATATTTTGTTAAACACTCTGTATCAGGTATGGTTTCTAGGTCTTGGGTTTCAGTGTAACCAAGACAGACCATTCCATGCCCTCTTAGAATGTAACAGTTAGGTTGGAGGACAGAAGGTAAACAAATGGTGTCAAATAACGATTAATACAATGAGGAAAGAAGCAGAATAAAAGGATAGCAAGTGAAAGGTGTACAGTTTATACGGGGAGGTCAGGGAAAGTCTCTCTGAGACGGTGTCTAAGCAGAGACCTGGATCAAGAGCCATTTTTATGGCAAAACATACTATATTCCCAGTAATGATCTCATTCGGGAGGCCACTAAGTATGTTGGAAAAAGCCTGACCTTTGAAAGGAATCCTGGGATTACGGTCGTGGCTGCACTTCTAATTAACTCTATGACGTTGGGAAGCTAAGTAGTCTGTGTACTCTGACTTCCCCAGGTGGAAATGGACATATTACGGTGTACCTGAGAGGATGGTTTAGAGTCTAACATTTGAGACACAGTAGACTTGAACGTTGGAGGCCCTTGGCAAATGTTAGTTCCCTTCTACAATGCTGGGGATGCTGGGTGCTAGATAGGCATTCATTCAGTCAGTCATGCATGTGTTTGAGCACCTACTGCATACTGGGCACCCTGAGGAGTACTGCAGAGAAGAAAGCAAGCACACTATCTGATCCTAAGTGTGTCTTTAGTAGAATATGTTCTGCAATAGCTTAGTGTTTTAGGACTACACATCCTGGAACCGAGCATGTGGGTGCAGATCTCAGGTCCTTCCACTCGGTAGCACCATGAGCTTGGCAAGTACTTTAACTTCTCCGTGCTTCCGTTTTCCTCATCTGGAAAAGAGGATAATAATAATGCCTACCACATAAGGTGGTTAGGATAATAAAACGTGACTATGTGAAAAACATTTAGAATGGAGTCTCACACATGATAAGTACTGGACGAGTGTTCCAAAATTAAAAATAGAATGCCCCGTGAATGGTGCTGTCCTGTGGAGGAGGCATGCTAACCTTCCACCTTGTTCCACATGCTGTTGGGTACTCTTCCTGTGTCCCCTCACTGAACCTTCTCAGCAGCTCATTTGATAGATGAGGAAAGGGGGACTTAAAAGCAGTTTAAGACTTTGCCCCAAAGTAGCATGCCTGGTAAGTGGAGGAACTGGAGGTTTAAACTAAGTTTAACTGTGAAACCTCCTCCTAATCCATATTAAGCCCAGGAATTGTTATTCAACCTGCAGAGATGAGTGGAGTTGGATCCTGTCCTGAGAGGATTTAAAAGGAGAGATTGAGCTACCAACGGGTTTTATGACAGGGACAGGATCTCCCCTCTCACAATGAACCCAAATGCAGGATCCCCAGAGCTAAGTATAGAACAGCTCTGCTATGCTGTTGGTAGAATTTAATGCAGGAAACGGTTGTTAAATGATTCTACACCCAAAAAGAGCAAAATCATTCCTAATGTGTTAGAGAGACCAGAAAACATGGTTCTCTACAAGAAATGCTAAGGATATTCTCTAGGACTGGTAAACTGGAGAGAAACTTTTTCAAATGAACTTTTTTGGGGAATAATTTTAGGTTTATAGAAAAAGTTGTGAGGATAGCACAAATGTTCCCACATATCTTTGATCCAGCTTTCCCTAAAACGGTAACATCTCAGACCTACCAAGTACATTTGATACATTATTATTAAAGTACAGATTTGATTTGGATTTCACCAGTTTTTACACTAATATCCTTTATCTGGGATCCATTTAAGATACCAAGTTTTATTTAGAAAATCCCCTTTTAAACTTAAGAAAATTTAACTTGTGTCCCTATGTAAGTATTGCATGCTGACCAAGGGGTAAAAAGATACTGCCTCTCAATTCCTGGTTTCTTTGATTAGTTTGGAAAGGAGGCCTCTGAGCTTTGAATGGCACGGTCCTTACACAGATTTGTTTCCTAGGCTGAAAAAAGGGAACAGTCAATCCTATAGGATAACCTTTAAATTTCTTCATGACATCAAAGTCATAAATTCAGTGGGAAAAATATGCCTACATTACCTTTTCTGATTTATTGACCTGGTATCTCAAAGACAAAAAGTTTATCTAGTTGTAATATGTTAGTTGACCCCTCCCAAGATAGATTTCACTTTTAGTTTTAATGCATACCTCTTGAAATTATCCCATTCTGTGTGTGTGTTGGGGGGGGGGGTGTTTCTCCAAATGGGAGTTATTTTAAGGGGGAATGAAATAATACTAGAGAGAGCAAACAAAAGGTATTTATGAGTTTCATTTTTATTTTTATAACATAATTTCATCTGAAATGTTGGTTAAATTAAATACGTAATGTGATCCTGGTGTATTTGTATTCAAGCAATAGCTTTTTGGTTTGTTTTTAACAGAGGTCCCGCTGACCTTGGAGACATTAGAAAGATTGCTTTCACTTGGGTGAATGGTCGGGTTATTTCTCTAGTGTATTAGGGCAGGAGTGCGTTGGTCTCCTCACCAACATGGGGTTGTTTCTCTTTAAGCTCTCGTGTATGTGTGTCAACAAAATTAATTATGACCATTTTGGAATAAAGGTAAAACACAAAGCAACTTTTATTCATGCCTAAGCTTCTAGGTGTTTTCTTTGCAATAAGAAGCTCAGGGGACAGGTTACCGTTTGAGAATCCGTGCAATTTCTTCCTAAGTCATTTTTTTTTACTACCGTCTTAGCTCTTCGAGTGCTGCCTAGGTAGGAATCTGTCATTGTTTATCTGAACACGTAAAGTTGTTCTTGTTCAGTAGAACTTGAGGAGTTCTTGTCTGCACTAGTGAAGATCACTAAGGTAGACTCACTCTTATTCTAACTTGTAAGCAGTTGTTTTGAAAAGTAAAAAAAAATAAATAAAGCCGTGGAGACGAGTCAAATTGGAAATGATGATCCAAACCACCACTGCTTGATGATTTCACTTCCCTTTAGTGAGTTCCCCATTTGTTAGAGTTAATACTCTGTGTCAGCACGGAGACCCCTGGCTGTGTAGTCTGAGAGTTACTACATCTTTGAGGATGTGCCCATCTAAACCTGTGACACCCGCTGAGCTGCACATTCTTTATGCCTCAGTACGTGACTAACAATCCTCTACCTCTTCAGCTTTATTCCTCCATTCCCACAACATCCAGTGCTTTTCCTTCTATCTCTGCATGTAAAGTTCTTTTTGCTTCCCAGGGGTCAGTTAAGATCCTTTCCTTAATTCCCCCCCATTCACCCCTCTCTAAGAAGAAGTGTTTATGATCTAAACCTGCATTCTCAGTAGGAGCAATATTATCCTAAGGGAGCAAAAATTGGTTTGTGGTTGGAGGGGAGTATAAAAATCTTATTCTTTTTAGGTGTAAAATACAGCTATGCACACAGTACATGAACAGACTTAAGTCTTGCCACTAAAATTTTATGAGGGAGGCAATTAGGAAAAACATGTGAAAAGGCTCTTAGAGGGACAACAATGAAAACCACCTTGAGAAACACTGGTGGAGACTACTCCTTGAGTGGTCAGGGTTTCCAGCAGCTGGACTCATCTCTGGCAGCTGTTTCCTCTTGGTGTCCCTAAGCACATAGAACAAGAGAAGCAGATAAGAGATAATATTGGCTACTCTATTGGAATCAGGCAGTGTCCATCCCACAATCTTCCCATCACCGTGGCAGAAAGAACGGTTTTTGATCTTAAATGGGAGTTTTTTCTGCCCTTTTGTACTTTACAAAACCATCCGTAAATTTATCATTGTGTTTGAAGATTACAAGGTAACAAATTTTTTTGTTATTTGTTTCTATTTATGGAAATATCAAACAAAATGGGAAAACAGGACTGTTCTGTAACAACTCTGGGGAGCAACCAGAACTGATAGAAAATTTGTCCTGTAAATATGAAAGCCACAAGGAGTAGGAGAGACCTTGTTTGGCTGTAGTCACATCTAAGCCCCACTATCCTTGAGCCACCTCCCTGGAGGGCTGGGGGGAAAAATGAAATACTCACTTAGCCATTCTTTCAGCCAGAAGTATTCAAGTGACAGATCTAATAGAAAGTTGATGACGGTAAGGATGGAAGTTCTGGGAAGTTTTCACTTATTTACTAAAAAAATCAAGTATACTTGTCTCTCTTCCTATTCTTCTGTCTTGGAATGCAGATACACTGTTACTGTCATGACTTGGCAGCCACCTTGTAATCATGAGGCAGCAAACCCAAGGACAAAACCCAGCATGCTGTGGATGACAGAATGGGGAGAAAAGAGAGGCGGGGTCTCTGGTGACCTCACTGAATCGCTAAACCAGTGACAGCAGCTTCCCTGTCGTTCCATGGGATACTACATGTCTATACTACCTAAGTCACACTTGGTTGGATTTTCTATTACCTGGAGCTAAATGCATTCCTAACTGATAGAGGACATAGTGTCAGATGATGAAAGAGAGAGACACAGACATTTTCTATCCTGCCCTCTAAATCTGAGTGAATATTAACCCTCCAAGTTATTTCTGTAACATCAACCTTAGCTCACTAATATTCCTTGACAAGGAGCAGATCCTTGTTTGCAGTTACTATGTGTCTTTCATCTCAGAGTGATTCCAAGCTCTGGAAGGTGGAAAGCAAGTCTTTACAGACAAGTTTCTGATCATCTCAGCCACTGATACTGCTTTTGTTTGTGTTCTGCATACTCAGCACCTAGGTGTCCTCAAGCCTCTGAGATTAACTATCCTAACCACCCCTGGTCTAGTCTGGTAGGAAAGAGAAACAAACTTGCCTCTGTCACTGTCCCCTCCTCCATGGTCTGTGCTCACTTCTCCATTAAACAAAACCTCACAGGGAAAATTCAACACAGAATGAAGACAAACTTTTGCCATGTCCTACAGAGCAGTTTAATTCTCCTGACCTCAGTTGAACACCTGGCCACTCCAGTAAGGTTTTGCCTTTGCATAATCCAATGTCCCACTGAAGGGCCAATATTTCTCTATACAAGAGCTATCTATGACCACTAATAGAGAAACCGCTGGTAGTTTTTAAATAGCTTTTTGTCCCCACTGTGTAAATACGTATTTCAGAACTATTGAGATTTAGCCTCTATTACTATGCTTTAACACTTATTGAAGTATGTCCTTATTATGAATATATTTTATTCAATGGATTCATGGTTAAGAAGATTATAGAGACTTTAGGGTCATCTTTTTTGTTGTAAGAAATTTAAAAACTAAAGAAACAAAAAGGAAGTAGATAAAAATTAACTATGATACTATTACCTACAGATGATGTCTAGAGACAAAATTTGTTTTTATGCATATGTTTGTATGTATTTCATTTTACAGAAATGTAACTTATATTTTAAAAAAGCTCAATATTAGACATTAAATTTTCTTCTGTTTTCATTAATATAAATATTGCTATAGGGAATACTTTTGTAGATAAATCTTTGGGCATGCTTTAAGGTCATTTTAAATAAATTTGCTAGGATTTCATAGCAAATTGAAACCTGGAATTAATCAGAATACAGTCTCTTATTTTATATTCAACCATATCAATAGAATGTTATTCTAAGGTAATGTCACTCTATACTGAGGCGATCAATCCAATTTTAGAATACCAGAATGTCAATATTTCTGTGTTCTTTAGTTTCTGAACTTTCAGACCCCTTTAGATAAAACCAGTCTGTGCTCAATAAGCTTTAATGATCATTTTGTACTTAACCAAGAGAACCTATTGCCAGATAACAAAGTAACTAAGTTTCTGTTGAGATTCCCTGATTTGGTACATTTAAATGATGGGAGCTTCATTTTCCAGGCAGTTTGATCAGCAAGATTGTCAGTGCACAGAGAGATACATTTCTGCGTTAATGTTATTTTATGTCTATTAGGCAGTAATGAGTTTTTTATAATTGGTTTATAACTCATTTCACATTCATCAAATTATTAATGAGAGAGAGAATCCTGGATTTGGCAGCAAAACAGTAATAATGTTACACGTAGCAGACCCAGAGAGGGAAAATTTTGGTTAAGTCAGTTTTTGTAAGCAATGCTACTTGTTACTTTGTTCCAAGTCAGACCCAGAATCATACTTATATATATATATATATATTTTTTTTAAAGATTTTACTTATTTATTTGAGAGAATGAGATAGAGCATGAGATGGGGGAGGGTCAGAGGGCACATTATCACTGGGATATTACACAACTGATATGACCCACAGAGGGTCAGAAGGAGAAGCAGGCTTCCTGCTGAGCAGGGAGCCCGATGCGGGACTCGATTCCGGGACTCCAGGATCATGACCCGAGCCGAAGGCAGTCACTTAACCAACTGAGCCACCCAGGCGCCCATACTTATATTTTTAATCATTCTTTATAATTACAATAAAAATCCATTTTCATGGGGCGCCTGGGTGGCTCAGTCAGTTAAGCCTCTGACTTGATTTTGGCTCAGGTCATGATCTCAGGGTCATGAAATTGAGCCCCAAGTCAGCTCTGCGCTCAGCACAGAGTCTGCTTGAGAGTCTCTCCCTCTCCCTCCACCTGGCAATCTCTCTCTATATATAAAAATAAATAAATAAATCTTTTTTAAAAAACTTGACAATATAGGAAAATATAAAGCAGAAAATAAAAATTAACCATAACCTCAGGTAATTGATTAATATAGCACATTTCCTTCAAGTCATTTTTCTGCACCTACTGAAGTTTAAATTATAAATGCTATTTTTTATTCATCATTATCATAACCACTGCTGCATATCATTACAAATTCTTTTTAAAAAACCGTTATAATAGTTGTGTAATATCCCAGTGATAATGTGCCATCAGTTAATTTTTCTATTGAGAGATATTCAGACTTCTTAAAAAATATTTCACTACCAAGAATAATTCTGAGATGAGTATCTTTGAACTTCTTGTCAAAATATCAAACTAATTCTCTAGGGTAGATTTCCTAAAGTGGAATAACTAGATCAGAGATTATGAACTTTAATAAGCTTCGTGTAACACATTGCCAGATTGCTTTCCAAAAAGGAATTCACACCCCTCCATCAGGATAAAAGAATACCTGTAACAACATACCCAAGTCAGCAATGTTTTTTTTTTCAATTTTGACTCATTTAATATATAAAATATTTTATTAGCATTGCTAGTAAACATTTCCATAGGTTTATTGGCTATTTGTGTTTCTTCTATGAAATACGAGTTATGTCCTTCTGAAAACAAAAATTTCACTGTAGTAGTGGAAAGGAGGTATTGAAAAATGCTTGCTTGAGGATAACTGAAATTAACTTTAGTGTTAATTATACACATGCTCTACTATCTGGACAACTCCAGTACCACTTATTCTAGATGAATACAGATTTTGAATATTAAAAAAGAAGGCCTAAGTGGTGCCTGGGTGGCCCAGTTGGTTAAGCCTCTGACTCTTGGTTTCAGCTCAGGTCATGATCTCAGGGTTGTGAGATCAAGCCCCACATTGGGCTCTGCATTCAGCACAGAGTATGCTTGAGATTCTCTCCCTCTCCCCGCAGTCCCTCTCCCCACTCACATGCACATTCTCTCTATCTCTCAAATAAAATAAAATCTTATTTAAAAAAACAAACAAACAAACCCGGGTGCCTTGGAGGCTCAGTCGATAAGCATCTGCCTTCGGCTCAGGTCATGATCCCAGGGTCCTGGGATCGAGTCCCACATTGGGCTCCCTGCTTGGCGGGAAGCCTGCTTCTCCCTCTTCCACTCCCCATGCTTGTGTTCCCTTTCTCGCTGTGTCTCTCTGTCAAATAAATAAATAAAATCTTTAAAAAAAAAAAAAAAAGAAAGCCCAACAGTTCTGAAGGAAATTGCAGAAAAATTTTTTCAGTAACTCTTGAAAAGGAGAAGACCTTGGCAATCAAAACTAGAAGGTATAAAGAAAAAAGTGAGGAAATTTGGCTACAGATTCAAAATTGCATCACAAGTAAAAATACATCCCTGATGGTGCAGAGCAGGGTTATCCTTATGATATTTGCAGAATCCAAATGCAAACCTTCTCTTGCCACAACAGACCATAAACTTGTTCACTTAGCAGCTAGGCTACAGTCAGCTGTCAGGGTTCTCTAGAACCTCCATTCCTGCTCTGTGAAGTTCTCATGGGCCAGCCTCTTTTGTCTTGATGCTGATTTCCATTTCCAAAGTCAGTGCATAGTCTAAGATGACTGCTTCAGCCACAGCCATCTCCTCTACATTCCAGAAGCAGGAAGGAAGGAAGGGGGACGAATAAAAAGAGGATAAAGGCCATGATCTGATTATTTTTAAGGACAATGCCCCATGAAACTTCCCCATGCATATTATTGGACAAAAATTACAAACCAGGCCATACTCAGTTATGAGCTCATTTAGAATTCGTGGGTCCTCTCACTTGGAAAGGATGGAAGAATAGATATGGGGAGGATAACCAGCAGTCTTCCTGGAACGTAATAAGCATTGTTTTTGTTAGCATCTGTGCCCTTGTATTTCCTGGTAGGTAGGACTGAGGTATTTCATGATCTTTGAAATACACTAATATTATAGCTAATTCTACCTATGGCCAGCAGAATTATAGACACTCATATTTAATATTTTAGGGTTCATAGGAGAAAACTGAAAATATTGGATGTTCTAAGTCAAAATTCACTTCATTACAGCATGACATGCATAGCAGCATGTTCTAGAAACACATGCAGAAACTTTCAGTTACCCTGCAGCAGAGCCAGACCCTCGCCTCCAGCCAGAGACAGTTCTTTCTGTCCAGATTGTAAGAATTGAGATACGTAACTGCAAATCTGCCCCTCAGTGATTTTTTTTTTTTTAAAGTTTGTGACCATCTCACAAATTCAAAGTTTTTGGAAGACTCCTGGAGCAAATTTCCTCAAGGCCTCAGAAACAGCTCTTGCACAGACTGCTTTGGTTATTTTTTGACTCACCTGATGGTTGCATTACTGAGTATTTTTGGTTTTTTTGTTCTTCCTAGATTCTCCTGTAATGGTATTAGATGAAATTATAGAAAATACCAAACTCTGAAAATACTACTTAGAGATGTCCTCATGATTGCATTTTAAGGTCACTGGTCTACCTGACTTTTAGATGCTATTGTCTGGAAGACAGCCTAAATGTGAGGAGTAGAGGGGTGGGGAGCGGGGGGGGGGGGAGAAAGCGCGGCAGGTAACGAATAGAGGTGGGAGAACCTTAATCACAATTTCATGAGAAAAAATTTAAGACTTATTTTTCAAGTAGGGTTGTGAACCATTTGGAACACGGTGATGGTGGCTGTCTTTCATCATTAAGTTCCTCTTAGGGAATTTATCAATCTCTTTCCACTCACTCACATTTTGATACTATTTAGTTCTGCATTTAAATGGCACTGCTCTGAGTACCTAGTTCTGGATAAGATTTCTCCCTTTTAAGTGAAGTTCCACTAGGTTATAAATAGCTAATGGCTCTCCAAACTCCTCTGGTTTACAGGAGAAATAATTTAATGAAGACTCAGATTGCTTTGTGTAGCTTTGTTAATGCAAATGAGTAATGTGTATTGATTTTTCATGGTGTAAAAATCTTTTTATTCATCTTGTGCAAGAGTCTGTTAAAGAATTATTAATGGTGCCTTAATTGCTTTAAGATCTATGCCCTAATTAAAACAGTAAATTCTTTATTACATCTTTATTTTAATTAGATGTACAGAAAGACAATAATTTTTACAAGAAACCCAGTGTAAAATAAAATTACCTCATTTAGAAATGCTTCGCAGAATCTGTAGTGAGGCTCTACAGTGAGGCCATTAGGAACTTCCTGAGGTAAAACCATGGTGACTCCACTTCCAACCAAAATTAAGATGCCACACTGACTGAAATTAATCATCTTAAATGAACTATTTTACACTTTCAGTGAAGTACCATTCATCTATACAAATAAGTTTCTGCTTCTATTTCTATTTCATTTCATTTCTTAAAAGTAAGGATATTTGTTCAAGTTTGGAAAGCTCAGTTCAAGTCCAGAAGGAAAATGAGCTATTGTCATGGAAATTACATCAACTTGAGTCCATTTGCTCCTGCAGTTGTACTTTGTTCTGTTTCTTCAATTTGTAAGACGATGCTTCTTAATAATTTGCCCTAAATGGTGTGTATAGGAGAAGTACCACCAACATCAATAATATCCACCTTCCGTTTATCATGTTCTTTTCCACCTGCTTTTCTGGCCTTAATTTGTATGGATAATCAACTGGGGCAATGCTGCTTGTGGATAATGATCGCAGATTTGAAGGGTGTGTAAGTGAACATTAGCTGTGGATCTCTGGCCAGGTATTGTGTTGGGATCTTTCATGATTACAGAATCCCCGCAACAACCAGAACCGGCAAAGTAGGACTTCCGTGTCCTAGAGAAAGGAACTGAAGGTTGACAGCCACCACCATTTTGTTCATTTAAACCAGAGGTCAGAAAACTGTAGCCTGTGGGTCATATCCAGGTTGCCACCAGATTTTATAAATCAATGTTTATTGGCGCACAGACATGCCCATTTGTGTAGGTGTTGCCTGTGACTGCTTTCTAGCTAAAATGACAAAGTCAAGGGGTATAGCAGGAAAGACCGACCTGCCAAGCCTAAAACAGTAACTGTCTAGCTGTTAAAGAGTTTGCAGACCCCTCGTCTCAACTATGAAACCCAGTACTGCTCCCACACTTGCGCTTCTCCCGGTCATCAAATCCCACTGCATAACACATGTTGTTTAAAGTTATATACCCCCTTTTTCTAGCATACTCTTTGGACTTCCGTTTTTTCCTTCATTTATTTGGATGCTCACTACAGGGGCCTTTTTCCTATGAAAGACATCTCATTTCTTTCTCGAGGAGGCTGAAATAACATCCCTCTAACCTATTTCCCTCTTAGCTGTCATTACTTATTTCATTCTAATCATGTTATTTAACTCAATCTAGCATTTTGGACCTCAGCTAGTAAAATGATTATTATAGCAAAGTATCGCCTCATGTTCCTCTTCTAACCTGAATTTCTTCCCTTAAATTTTCCAACAAGACAATGGTTATCTGACTGCTGGGGGAAAAGTCACAGCCATTCACAGTTGAGAAAAGCCAGCAACTATCCTATAATAGAAAAAGGATAAAAGGAGCACCAAGCCCAAACAGAGACCCGGTCCTTTCCCGCCTGTAGAGAAAAGGGAGGGCATGGAATAGGGAGGGGTATGAGCACTTTAAGACCTATTACTCCCTGGATCCCACAATGCCCTATAGATCCTCTTTTCTCAAAGGCATTGCTTACTCGGCATGAAAGCTGCCTAGCTCTGGATTGACTCTCATCAAGCTCAGTTAGATAGACTAGTTGATTAGATCTCCAAAGGAGGGGCCCAGCCATCCCTATGTGAATAGACCCTGAGGGGATTTATCCATGTGAAGAAGAAGGCCAGGCAAGTTCTAACTAGTCAAAAAATGGTCAAAGGCAGTGAAAATTAGGAACATTCTATGATGGTCAATAACACATTAAAAATAGAATATCTGTACTGTAAAATACTATGCAAAATAAATCATATTGCATAAGAAAATGCCATGACAAGGGGACATGGCAGATTCTTTTTTAATTTTTTATTATTTTAATTTTTTTTTAACATATATTATTTGTTTCAGAGGTACAGGTCTGTGATTCATCAGGCTTCCACAATTCACAGCACTCACCATAGCACATACCCTCCGCAATGTCCATCACCCAGCCACCCCATCCCTCCCACCCCCCTCCACTCCAGCAACCCTCAGTTTGTTTCCTGAGATTAAGAGTCTCTTATGGTTTGTCTCCCTCTCTGGTTTCATCTTATTTCATTTTTCCCTCCCTTCCCCTATGATCCTCCATCTTGTTTCTCAAATTCCTCCTATCAGTGAGGTCATATGATACTTATCTTTCTCTGATTGACTCATTTCGCTTAGCATAATACCCTCTAGTTCCATCCACCTCGTTGCAAATGGCAAGACTTTGGGTTTTTTAATGGCTGCATAATATTTCATTGTATATATATACCACATCTTCTTTATCCATTCATCGGTTGATGGACATCTTGGCTCTTTCCATAGTTTGGCTATTGTGGACATTGCTGCTGTAAACATTGGGGTGCACGTACCCCTTCGGATCACTACATTTTTATCTTTGAAGTAAATACCTAGTAGTGCAATTGCTGGGTCATAGGACATGGCAGATTCTTAAATGTGTATAGTTTTATTTAAATTGTCTTTAAAATATACATTATATACATACACGCATATGTTTGTGTGTGTGTGTGTGCGCACTGCAAGATCAATACCACTTTGGGTGATGGCATTATGGCTGACTCTATTGTTGTCTTTATGCTTTTCTGTATATTCTCAATAAGTATGTATTACTTGTAGGATTAGAAGATGTTTCTTTTTATGAGCTAAAAAGGACACAACTAGGAACATGGTGGGTAATCCAAAGAGAAAAAGAAATGTTCCTCTCCTAAGTAAACTTGAAGAATTTTTGTAACTGTATGGTGTTTACACCCTTGGGTTTGGAAAAAATCTTAGAAGCAGATGGCTTTAACTGAGATGTGTGAAGAGAAAACATTATGATCGTATCCTTCGGAGTGTCAAGGAAGCACTAGAATAAACACATACTGTTACTAATCCCCAGATTACTTACTTTGAAGGTCCTTACAGCTCCCAAAACTGTCCACAGACTCTGTTCTTTCTTGTTTACAAGACTTAGCTCAGGCTGTTCCCTCAGGACAGTCTTGCTCACCCTTGTTTCCCTTGGACCAGCTAAAAAGTTGTCTCTTCCCTGTATTGTCCCTAACCCCTTTCCCCATCTCCCATTTTCCACTAATCCATGCTCCTTTCCTGATCCTATGACATTTCTATTACCATTTTGAGTTGGACAGTATTTGTTTTTCACTCTTTCTCTCCTTTTGCCCTTGCACACTGAGGGCAAGACCAGGTTTAAATCACCACTGCATTTCCAGTACTTAGAGTAAGTATTTGAATTGCCTATAACAACCAAATAGCTCTGCTCAGCAAAATTTGATTTCCATTGGCCTTCGGCCCAATTCTTAGATGCATTCCACCCTCTTCCTCTCTTATCAGAGCTCTTAGATGTGACCTGGGTGAAAGGTTGGGGGTGGAAGGTGGCCCAAGAGCGTCACTAGAGCATATTTCCCCAAAATGTCGCATTTTAACAATTTTTAAAGTAATGTCTTGATGCACCATTTGTTGAGGAAGATGAAAAGCTGCTAGAGAAGACAACAGGCCTGTGCAATTGAAACATTTAGCCTTTGTCCACAAGACTCATGGGGAAGGTAATCCAAAGATGGTGCCATTTTATGGGTGTCATTCTCCACAAAACGTACCACTGGCCATGCTCCAGCCCACGTTCACTCTTATTCCCCCAGCCCTGTTTTAAGGGACTTTGGCCCACTCTTACATGGGTGGGCCCTCTCAAAATTTATTCAGCCTATACACTGTTACCTACTTTCCTCTCTACTAATCTGACAAGCCTGTGCAATTTGCAATTGAAGGATTTTGTTGAGATGTTCCTTGTGGCCTTGTAAAAAAATATATATATATATGTGTGTGTGTATATATATATATGTGTGTGTGTATATATATATATATATATATATATATATATAGCCTCCCTAGGGAATAAGTTTTAATGCATAGCTAGAAAACCAAAATTACCTCTTATCTCTCAATTCTCCCATATCCTTATTTTTTGGTCTACTTGATCTGCTTAAGATTGAATGATGTGTTAAAGACTCTACTAAGGAATGTTTATGGTAGATGAAGTATTTAAGCTAAACAAGACCTGTATTCAAGGAGTTAGAGAAAAGGAATGAGCTGTGCCCCTCTGGCCACCTCACTGATCTGATAGTACATATTCTCCTCACAGGTGTTAAGGGGTATAGTAAGGTGGGGGCTGAGCAGAGACTAGAGGGGGAGAGGGAGGGAGGTCAGATGAAGAAAGTCAAGGTTGATTGGTTTGTGGAACACCTGCTATTCTTAAGCTTTTCAAGGTAAATTTGGCATCTTATCCCTAATCAGCACTTAAAATGAAAATAATAATTTATAGACTGCTAGTCAGCCAAGCGGACACCTTACTAAATTGTCGTGATTTTCTGCTATCTGATAAGATAGGGCTATCCACTAGACTTGTTTGCTATCCTTGATCAGGCACCAACCACAAAACATTCCTGGGTCTTATATCCCAAATTAAAGTGAAACCAGAAGTAAAGCCCAGCAAAAACTCAGTCATTTTGAGAAGCAAACCATACTCTATTTTACCATAGGTTCTGTTTAATTTGCTATGGGCAGGGGTCCTCTCTTGATAGAGAGTAGGAGATTATATTTCCATCGTGGGTCCCCATATTTACTGTGTGGGCAAGAAGGTGGAAGATTGATAAGTTTGTGACCACTTGCAAACAATGTCCTTCTTGGCTCATGAAAACATTGATTATCTCCCTTTTCTTTGGAACATCAACCCAGTGTAATTTTCCTGGACAATTATATTAGGAATGATATCCTAGTAATAATAATAATAAACACTTGTGAAGTGTTTGTTACATGCACACCAGGCACTGTTTGACGTATTTTACCTGCATTAACATATTTAAGACCCACTGAGGTATTTTACATGCATTAACATTTTTAAGACTCACTATCATTAGTATAATTTTACTTAGGAAACTGAGGCACAGAGAGACTTGTTCAAGTTGAAACAGCTTGTAAGGGTCAGAGTCAGGATTGGAACCCAGGCAGTTTGCTGTGGACCATTAGACTGTACCATTTCTTAAATGACAGTTAAGTGTGTTCATGTGTGTATGAGCTATAGGCAACATTCAATTCAAGGGACCGGTACTGAGATTCAGTGATGTGTGGGACACTGGGCTAAATGCCACGTCATTCTTTTTTCTTAGGGAGAAATAAAATCCATCTCTTATATTAAATTGCATAAAGTTTAGAGAGATGAAGACAAATGTACAAAGTATAACCTACAATGTGGGAAGAAATTCATGATAGAAGAATAAGCAGAGAGCACTGTGATGGCCCAAAGGTAGGACAGGATGCAACGGTCTCCTAAAATTCAGTGACTCTGTTTTGTCTTTCCTTGTAAGTGATAGATCCTATCTGTTGTGTTTTGCAAGGTCCAGTACAAACATACAAGGACTTTATGGTCAATCGTTTCACCACAAAGCTGGGTTTAGTCATCTGAAGTGTGTAACGTGAATCCCAAGGCTCATGCCAACTTGAAGGTTTGTGAAACATACTTTGGGACTTGCATGAAGTCACAAAACAAGGCAAATGTGAAAGACAGGGAGAGCTCCTCAATTAGCACCTTACTTATTTAAGGTAAATGATCTTTCTAGTCCTTTTTCTTACCAATATTATTTCTCTGTCTCTCTGCCTTGCTTTGAGTGTTTGATTTTTCCAGAATATGAATATAGTGTACTTTCTAGTGTTTGAGACACAAGCTTGGTTTGTCTTCGCTCTGTTGGCCCTCAAGTAATGTTGACCCTAACACAATGCAAAGTGTTACAAGATAACGCATGTCAAGTACATATTACATATTACAATGACTGTCGTAGAGGAAGGGCTCAATTACTACTTGCAGTGAACACTGCTATTTTTGGAGTCCTATCAGATTTCAAACTCAGAAATCATTGCTACCCCACCCTCCTGAGTTGATTCATGTGGCAGGGACAGAGTAAGTGTGTCTGGCAAAGAAAATAGTGCAACACAAATTTGGGAAAGTGTAAGTCATTTGGGGGCAAGTCCAAATGGTTAAGTTTGGTTGAAATATAGAATGAATTGGTGGGCTAGTTGTAGCTAGGACTAATGAAATAAAAGCTGGCATTTGGCTGTATTTTGTGATCATTTAACTAACATTTGAGTTGCTGACATATGAACAAAATACCTATTCTCTGAGAGCATTGTGAAAAGTGTGGTTCTTTAATATATAAGCTTGCCTAGAAGTTAAAAAGCAACAGAAAATGGAATTATATCTGGGTTTTTAATTCATTTTGCCTCTTTATCTTCTTCCAGACTCATATTTACCCAATAATTTAGCTTGCCCCTCATTAATAACTATTGAAGTTAATTTAAGTATGAATTTAGGTAAAACATAACTAGATGCATCTGGAGGGCGTTCGATGTCTAACATATTCCACAGTGAAACTTATTTTTAGATTATCTACTATTTTGGATTATTTACCCCCTCTGCTTTCAGTTATTTAAAAAAAAAATCTAGATTTGATTTACTAAAATTCCGAGTTTGTCTTCAAGATGTTCATCCCCCAAAGTATACAAGCAGCATGAATAATCCCAATGTATATGTCAGTCTCTGTGCAGTATTCTATGATGCAGGCATTCAGTATGAACTGGGTTGGGATTCTGTTTTCCCTGGTTCAAGGCAAACATGTTCTTGATAATGTACGTATGTATAGTTAAATATGAGTCATTGAGTATGTGAATGAAATGTATTTTTTTTTTGTAAAACAAGTTGAAAAACAGGACTTAAATCCCTTGAGGTTTTCTTCCAAAGTCCTAGTCTATTTAAAAACAATGACAGTAATCATAATCTGCTCCTGGAGTCAAATATATTCTAATATTTGTTTATATATTTATGTATTTATTTACTAAAGATTTTATTTATATGAGAGGGAGAGAGAGAGGCGGGGGAGAGAGAGAGAGAGAGAGCAAGCATGCAAGAGCAGGGAGAGGGAGAAGCAGACTTGCCGCTGAGCAGGGAGCCCAACGTGGGGCTCGATCCCAGGACGCTGGGATCGTGACCTTAGCTGAAGGCAGATGCCCAACTGACTGAGCCACCCAGGCACCCCACATTCTAATGTTTATTAATAAAATATTAACATGTTTAAGTATTTAAATACTTTATTAAGATACAGTTACCAATCTTGTTCCTTCTAAATGTAACACTTGATGAATCTAAATGATCAAACTTCTGAAAGAACAACACATACTTGTTCATGAGTGGTTCACAGGTATAAGCCCCCAGAACACAGTCATCCTACTGTTCACTCAGTGTCCCTTTATACTGTGCCACCTGTATTACTCCCCCCTATAGCCAGCCTGCTCACTGCCTGGCACCATCTGAAAGAATGGATATAAGCAAAGTTGCTCGTGCAAGCACAGAAAATCTGAGCAGTTGTGGGTTTGATTTTATTACCTGAAAGCTAAGTGGATTCACATAGATCACACAGTGGCTCAGATCTCCAGATAAGAGGAGAGCACACATCACCATATGGAGCCTTGTAAAGCTCTGGATTCCACGTGAAACACGTTTTGGTAACGTTTTAAATGAACCCATGTGGCACTAGGGCAATGCAAATAACTGCTTCATCTGCAAAGGCTCGTCCATCTCTTAGGAAAAGAATATAATAGAACAACTGTGCAATGAGTAACAGCAACCTTCTGATGGTCCTAGGAAGCTGCTGAGCCCAGCAGACTCAGCCCCCACAAAGCAGAGAGCTTTGTGTTCACATTAGCTGGGGCCTCTGTGGGCTTGTGTCCTTGGCTCAGGGTCAAATGATTGCATAATGCTTCTCATAAGTGAGCCCATGGAGCAAGAAACCAGAAGGGCAAGAATGCTTAAAAGTGCAGCTGTAAAGCCCAGGAGACACTCTCCGGATGTGCCTCAGCCCTGGGTTGGGGAGCTCTTTTTTGAAGAGAGTTTGTGCATCCCAGTGGATGGGCTAGGAGGATCCAAGGTGGCAGACCCAGTTGTGAAATGAGTTTTTGTTGCCCCGGTTCCCCCATTATTAGTACATACTGGTTGAAGTGATTTATGGGTAGAATAGTGACTGAAATAATTATTTTGTTGTTCTTGTCATGATGGGCATAAATGCTGTTGACCAGAATTTAGAGATTGTTTTGGGTTGTTGAGGCCATTCTTCCTGACCTGGGGTCTTTTCACAGTTTAGCTTCTAGAACAAGACAGAACGGAGCTCGCAGACATTGTCTTCTGGTCCCTCAAACCCCTGCTTCTTCCATATCATATGCACACAGGATTCAGTTAGTAGCCTCTTCCTCACCACCCCTGTTAGTCAGAATTAAAGTCTATCATATATTTCCCCTCCTTGCTTTGTCATTTAAAAAATCTCTATGTTCTAACTTATTTTCATTTATTTGTTAATTGATCTTTTCATTCATTCATTATCTCAACCTGTGTCTGTTTCGGCCACTGTACCAGGTGCTTGGGGAACAGAGTACACATAGTACATGCCCTCACGGATGCCCAGTCTAGCAGGGGAGAATGAGAAGTTCAACATCATTACCCATGCTAGTCTATAAAAAAAATTCAACATATGTCATATTTAATAAGACTATTGAAAAATATTGCAAATTATACAGAAGAAGCATTAGGGTGAAGAAGGATATCAAGAATCTGGAGAAAGATCTAGGCACAGAAACTTACAGGGAGATTCTAAGAATTGACAGATTCTCCAGTCTGGTGAGGACAAAAGCTCAGGTAGAAAAGTAAGGTTGTTTCTATATATTCATCTCATTTATAAAATAATCTGTTCTTTCAAGTGGCACTGGCAGTACTCAGGGTAGTTTCTTCTGAGGAGTCTTTAGCAGTTTCACTAAAGTTACAAGTGACCGTGGGATAAACAAGAGAGATGTTAACACAGTTGGTGGTGAGTTGTCTGGGGTTGCTACTCTAGGTCTGTAGTATCATCAGGGTCCCAGCATTTTTCCTTTCTTCTCCCCTTCCATTTTAGGATGTGACACCCATTCTCAAGGTAATGGATATAAAATGATTCCAGGACATCCAATTTCTGGTGCAAAATAGGAAGGAAAGGGGAAATGTCATAATTTTAGAACACGTTTTCTAGAAACCTTAACAATAACTTCTGGTTCTATCTCCATGGCCAAAACTCATAAGTGGCCAGCACCATTTCTGTTCTAAATAAAACCTGTTAGCAAAATTGTAATTGAAAAAGGGGTACTGGATAGACTAGGAGGCCTCATCACCCCCCAACTGGGACACCCAGAACATGTTGAAATCTCTTAGGAGTGGAAGAACATGTGAGGGAATGGAAGTTGAAAGTTATCAACCACAGAGCCTAAGGACTCTCCCCACAGAGAACCCCAGGTCAGCTTCTCTCTGGCATACATAGAAAGAAAACTGTGACCACCTTCCAGAAGTTACTGCTAAGAAGCTTTATTACATGTTTCTCCTCAAATAGTTGGAGCTTCAAAAACCTTTCAGGGCATTTTATGTGCATGTGTACAATGTACATGGGTTTTTGTATTAATAGAGATTTCTAATATCTACTTCACATAAACACTGAAGCCCATCTGTTTACTCCTTTCATGGAGACTAACTGATGGGTATCTTAAAAATAGTGACCCAAGGGCCAATTTATTGCTTGAATTGTGATATTTAATATATTTGGGGAAATTTTAATTTTTAAAAATGGCTTATTTTTGGGGCACCTGGGTGGCTCAGTTGGTTAAGCGACTGCCTTCGGCTCAGGTCATGATCCTGGAGTCCCTGGATCGAGTCCCGCATCGGGCTTCCTGCTCGGCGGGGAGTCTGCTTCTCCCTCTGACCCTCCCCCTCTCATGTGCTTTCTCTCTCATTCTCTCTCTGTCAAATAAATAAAATAAATAAATAAATAAATAAATAAATAAAAATGGCTTATTTTTGGAAGCACGTGTTTCAGCTATCCCACCCACCCTCTGCCAAAAATACTCTTGATTTCTTATTAAAACAAATACTGGCAGTGGAGAAAGCTTACATATGAAAATATAACTCTTTAAATATAATCCTATCTCACCTCAATAACAACATAGAAGCCTGTTTAAATGATGTAGTCGATGTTAATGAAACTTGTACAAAATTAAAATATAATAAAATAAGTCAAACATTGGCATTAACAAGAGGACATCAGTCAGGATCCCAATGGGAAACAGCATACTCAGGCTATTTCAAAGAGCGTTCATTTCCAAAAGAACTATTTACAGAGGTGGGGGTAGAGTGCAGGGAGCCATGGAGATAGTACAAGAACCTGGGCTGAGCAATGGAGGGAGAGCTATTACCTCTCCTTGGCCTACAAGGGACAAAAGTAGAGAGATGTTAGCAGAATCTGGAGGGAGAGAGTTATGTGGGAAAAGTTGTCTTGAGGAGCAGTGATCAAGGGACACACCCAGCTTCAGAGACACATGTAGTGATCTTATAGGGAAGTCAAGGAATAAATACCCTGATCTCCTGCTAAGGTTTCCTTGGCCAAACCAACCAGAAGACGAAGCCCTCCCTCTATGGTCCATGCGGGACACATGGGGAAGAGTAGGCCTGGAGGGGTAAATAGAAGATGTCCTACACAACAATTTAGGGATGTGTCCATCTATAATGTAGGGGTTTTTTTTTGTTTGTTTTGTTTTTTTTACCTCTTGAGATACTAAAAGCTCTTCTCCATGAGGGAATATGTAATGTCATGCTGTATTTGTCAACTTAACAGTTATCTCCTGGTATCACCAAGGATACTTCAAAGCTACCCTGCTACCTTTCCATAAACCACCTGCAAAAGTTAATTGATGGTGCACTCTTGTTAACACATGAACATTTGACATTATTAGTCTAATTAAAAGGATTTTAACTGTCTAACCTCCCCCCTCTGCTGATTCCTATATACTCCAGTCAAAGTAAATTAAACCCATTAATCAAAGTGGTAGAAATGATATAAGGTGCAGGATATAGGCGGAACTGAGAAGAGACTAACAGCCTTCATTATGTTTAATTTTGTTCCACAGCAAAGGATAATAAATTCAAATTGTAACATCACAATAAAATATTTAATTATTCAAGAGAAGGGCAACACACATTATAATTAGCTCCCTATTATGTGTCTTCATTTGGGTGATGATAGCAACAATAGCATGGCCCAGCCATTCTTAAGCTGAAGATTTAAAGTAAGATCTCAACCACTCTGTAACCCTGGAAGATATCCCCACCATGGGGAGCTTGCCTTGGGATATGGACAGGTGCTGACTTGAGAGTTGGGGATTCATTCATTCATTCTTAATTCAACAGATCTCAGTTGAGTGCCAGCAATATAGGGGCCCCATGGTTCCAACAGTGAATAAGCTGATGAAGGGCCTCCCCTCATAGCACTTACTTGAGGACTGGAACAAATACATGCTCCTTATCTTAGTCTTGAAGCACCCAGGCTTCTCAGACTTCATCTCTTGGCATCTTCCTCCTTGTTCACCATGTTCCTGCCACCAGGTGTTTTGCTCTTTCTCTAAATGCAACCTAGTACTACGTCATGCACTATGCATTTGCTCTTCCACTTGTCTAGAATTCTGTTCTTGCAGATCTCTGTGTGACTGTTACCTTCCCATCAAGTTACCTGATTAAGAGAGCCCTTTCCTGACCATATTTATCTAAAGAAGCTCCCCGAAACACAATTACTCTAATTTCTAAATATTCTTCATAGCACTTACTGCTACCCAAAATTAGCTTTCTTATTTACTGTTGCTTATCTCTTCATTTATCCTCAATGCAGTATAAGCTTCACAGAAGAGAACTAGTCTGTTCTTATTATTATATTCCCAATGTGTCTGTAGCCTGGCACATAGTAGATTCCCAATAAATATTTGTGACTAGGGCTGATCATCTTTTTTAAAGATGGTGACAGTAGAATTTCCCATCCCATATGGTTTTTTTTTTAATACCCAACTACATCCCTATCAAGAAGTGATGACTACTTCCCCATCCCTTCAGTATAAGTAGGTGGGCTTTTATTGGCTTATATCCAATAGGATATGGTGGAAGTGACACTGTATAACTTCAGAGACTAGGTCATAAAAGGTGGTACATCTTGCCTTTGTTCCAAATTAACCCACATGGAGAGGCCCTGAAACTACCTAGAGAGAGAGAGCTGTCCATCCATCCCCTGGCTGCTCCATTCCCATGCTCTCCCACATCTAGCCACCATCTGACTTGAAACCACATGGGAGACCCTGAGCCAAAACCACCTGGGAGAGTCTTTCCAAAACTCCTGACCTATAGAGATTAGAAGAGAGAGTAAGATGATTATCGTTTCAAACCAGCAAGTTTTGGAGTGATGTGCCACAGTAGATAACCAGGATAATAAATGACTAGCTGAATGAATGAATGAACTAACAAGTTATTCCAGTTTGATTCAGAATGGAGATAAGAACATGTTATCAGGATGGGAGAATATGTTTCAGAGATCTTTGTGTCTGTAGAAATAAAATATTTCAACAAAATTCCAATATCAAGTGTCTCCAGTATAATACAGATTCAATTATACTGTTGATCAAATAATATCCCCTCTGGAATAGTATAAGACCTTTTTTACTTCTACATAGAAACTACATGAGACAAACTTTGTTCCCTATCACAAATTAACACTTTCTCATGGTAGATATTACTAATTAATTATGGCATTCTTTCTTACTAACTATGGCTTCACAGTCCTTTCCAGATAGCCGTTAACAATTGATAAGAGTTGGCACTCAAAATTTTTGCCATACCAACCTTAAGGAAACACCAACATCCCAAAAGAGCACTGTAGGTTGTATTCACTCCTTACCTCCTACCACCTCTTTCCTGAGATTTCTGTAGTCACACCAGAACAAGGGACTGCATGAAAATTTTGCAAGTTGAAAACATTAGTGCTGGTTTGTCAACACTTCTAAAATTCTATGGTAACATCTGTTTTCATTCCTGATGAAGGAGGCAGCATTTGTTTAAAGGTTCCAATAGGAACCTCTCACTGGTTTATTCGCATACATGGAGATCTCTGTTGAAAAGAATTTTCCCAGAATTGGTAGGATTGTTAAGATGGCGCTCACATTTTCAAAACCTCTGTCAGTTTGTTTTGGGAAGCAGTGGGTCATTAGTTCTGCAAGGATTTCTTCCATTCATAATTGCTTCATGTCTTCATATCTCTTTCTCTTTTACCCACATACATATGTCTATTTTCATCCATAAAAACTGACGTTGTATCATTATTCACTTCAACTTGGATCTTAGGAAATCTAAAGCCTTTCAGTCAAAGGCATTTACTTATCTCAAATACTGCTTTCGTCAAGCAGTCCGTCCTAGTTTCTTATACAGTTAATGGTCACTCTTTCAGAACTGTAATATCAGCTGGCATCTCTTAGAGACTTCCACTATTCCACGTAATAGAATTATTTTTGCAATTACTTTAACTCACCCAACTATACTGAAACTCCTTGAGGGCAGAAACCATTTCTGTCTCATCTTTGCTTTCCCTGCAGAATCTGGTAAAAACATTCTCCTTAAAGGCAATTCAGGGAATCCAAAATGTCAGTGTTGTTTTGCAACTCAAATTTCTTGCATTTCACATCCAAATACCTCTTTGACATTTGTAATCTAAACAAGGAAGCATATTAGAAGACCGTTCTGATTAGTAAACTAAGGTTTTTAGCTGGAGACATAACTGAGTCTCCCACCCCCCAGCAGGGGTTTTTTGGAAATGCAGGGGAGGTGTATTTTGTCAAAAAATTTGTATGTTTTGTAACTGACATAGAGTATCTAGACACCAAGGATGTTAAACATACTGAAATGTGAGGAACAGCCCCATGTAATAAGAAATTGTCCTGCTAACATGTCAACAGTGTCCCCAGTGAGAACACTGCTGGGTTATTTACCCAGCTGTATTAATAATAATCATTAAATTGTTTTCACTTATTTTATGCCAGACACTTGCTGAAAGGTTTACTATGTGTGCTGCTTCCAGTTTAGTGTGCATTAGAATCACCCACAGGATGGACTATGGCACAGATTGCTGGGGGCCACACCCTAGAGTTTGTGATTCAGTAGGTCTGGGATGAGACTACAAAATTACATTTTTACAACTTCCCAGGTAATGTTGATGCTGCTGGTCCAGAGACCAACTTGGAGAATCCCAAATCTACACTAATGTAACCTCATGATTATCCCCTGAGTTACGTTCTACATTATCCTTATTTTTCACGTGAGAAAGCCAAATTTGAGAGGTTAAATCTACCATTTGTCCACAACTACACAATTAAGATTTGAACCTAGATGTTATGAGTATCATTGAATTTAAGAATGAGCAAACAAATTCATTTGTTTGAGCAGCATGCAGAGAAACGAAAATGAAGGCTCTGGAGCCAGGCCACTTGGGTTACTATTTATTACTTGTATGATCTTGAAAAAAAAATTATTTAAACTCTCTGAGCCTCGGTTTCCTTGATTAGAAACAGTGGTAATAATGGTTCTCTCTCAGAGGTGTCATAAAGATAAAATGAGGTAATGAATGAAAAGCTTAGAATATTATAGTCTGGAAGAATAAACTCTCAAGGAGGTTATATTCCAGTGGAAAAGCCAAATACGAAACCTGTAAAAATATAAATAAGTAATTCCAAACACTGGAAGTGCTATAAAGAAATAGAATAGGGAAATGGGTTGAAGGTAAAAAGTAGGGATGTTGAGGTCTAAGAGGACTCTTCCAAAGAGATGGCATTTGAGTTGAGATATGAATGACCAGAAGGAGCCAGTCACGCAAAACTGGAGAATGAGTGCCCCAGGCAAAGGAAAGAGTAGGTGCAAAGGCACAGTGGCAGGAATATGTTTTCCTTATCCTAGGAACTGAAAGAAAGCCAGTGATGGAGTGGAGTGAGGGCAAGTTGTTGGGGGTGGAGCATGGAGGGGGATGGAGGCAGGGCGAGTAGTAGAATGGAAGGGGGTGGCATCAGAGAGGTTGGTGGGCAGTTGATTACCACCAATCTTGTAAGGTATGATGACAAGCATGCATTTTCTTCCAGAGGTGGTGGAAAGCCATTAAAGCATTTCAAGCAGAGGAGTGACTTGATTGGATTTGTTTTTTAACAGAACAATCTAGCTGCTATATCAAGAATAGATTTTGGCAAGCAAGAGTGGAAGCATGCAGCCCACTTATGGTGCCACAGTGTAGACCACGTGACTTGCACTAGGGAGGTGACCAGAGAGATGAAGAGAAGCGAATGGGTTCAGAGTATCTGGGGCTTACTAACAGGTAATATATATGGAGGAACTGGGCATTGTGTTAGCATCAGGGTGGATGGCAATGCAATCTGCTACAATAGTGTAGAAACATGTTTGGAGTTTAAAATAAAAAGTTCTCTTTTTAAAAAAAATTTTTTTAAATAAAAATAAAAAGTTCTGTTTTGTTATGTGGGATAGATTACAACAGGCCATGAGGAAACTTTGGGGGGTTATGGACAGATTCATTGTCTTAATTTTGGTGTTAATTTCACATGTATATACACAGGCTGAAAGTCAATATCTTACATGCTTTAAATATGTGCCGCGAGTCCGATATACCTCAGTAAATCTGTATTTTAAAAAGCTGTGAAAGAGAATCATGATATGCCAGCCCAAAATATGCTGCTTTGGCATAAGAATTATTTTGTACGGAAAGCATTTGTGTTCCTGGTATCCCTTATCTGCCTAAAAGCAGAGCCTCCCAAAAGTACTCTATTGTCATAAATCCCCTCCAGAGAGCTACTCTAATCTTCTCTTCTGGGAGAGTAGTCAGCACCACATCCAGACAGACATCACAGACTGTCACTATCCTGTCTCCCATCTATTCTGCCAAGGGCCCATTTATCTTCCAAAAAGAGTCATTTTGTTTCCAATGTCCCTATCTCCCCTCCCTTCTAAGAAATCATTTGTTCCCACCCAAGTGCCCCTCTGCTCTTCCCTTTCCCCTATTAAGTGGGTATGTAAGCTCTCAAGCCTCACCACTGCTTTGGGTATTCACTTCTGTGATGTCCCTATGAATGTAAAATTAAAATTAATAAATGTATATGCCTTTTCTCCTTAATCTTTTGTCAGTTTAATTCCCAAGTCCCCCAGCCACTGAAGGTAAGAGGGGAAAGGAAAAATTTTCCTCCCTTACAGCAATAATGAACAACAACCAAAAAAGTGAGATGTTTTTCACCAAGTAGATGTAAGCTGTTGGACATAGAAACCTGGAACTTAAGGAGATATGTCTCTGAGATCTTTCTTGACAATTCCAAAAACTCGGGGATGAAATTTGCAATTAGTCAGTACCAGGGCTGAGCTTGGGTAAAGGAGCACAGAATTAGAAGATAGATTTGGGTTCTGGTGCCTGTCAGATATGGAATATATAGGGAACCTTCAACATGCTACTTGATTTCCATCTATATGTGTTCCATCACAGTTGACTGTTCGGAGGGTGAGTGGGTGCTGCAATAGAAGTGTTTGGAAAAGTTAAAAATGTCCCACAAATATCAGTTGCTCTCAGTATTACTCAATAGGAAAATGCCTCAAAGATATGATAGTTTGGAGAAAATCCTTGGTCAAAACTGAGACTATAAGGAAGAAACACAAGCAAAACCAACATCTTGGAAATAACAGAGAACTTTATTTTGTATTTATCTGATGTCCAGAACTTAAGGCTCTTCTCCCTGTTAATCTTGAGGACAGTAGAACTTAGTTATTCTTCCTGGACTAAACTGTATCCAAAGTCATGGTCTACAAAGTATACGTGATCTTGTACCTTTTAAAACATCACTAAATAATTATTATGAGAACTTTGAGATGGGAATGGTAATCAGCATTTCAAATGTTCCATGAGTTTGATTTTTTTCTCTTTACAAAGCCTTTTCTGCAAGATTAATTGTCCGGTTGAGGTGTGTTTAAAAATAAATAAATAAGAGTACCGAGCTGGGCAGTTAGACACAAGCAGCCAGTTGTTGAAAGGCTCATTAATCACTGGTTTAAATCCCAGGATCTCCAACCATCCGAATTAATGCCTGAGATCTTGACTTGAGTCATGAATATGCTAACAAATCAGCCATTCTAGACCTTGCCTGATAGAGCTAGTGGGTCCTCAAGTGACGTGAATGCTATATGATGTCAAACACATATATTTAAGCTTACAAACTTTTTTTTTCCAAACAAGAATTGTATTATACAGAGAGAACACAATCTGAAAAGAGAGAAAGGGTAGATATATCACTACCTACTACAAAGTCCTGGATTTTAAAAAAATGATAGAGGGCACATCATGGTCACCTTTAACTCAGACACATGGCTTCCCAAATCATTCTACTACCTCATGTAACCAAAGAGGGATTAGTTCCAATTTTGTGGAGAAAACTGGCTTTGTTGATTTTTTTAAGAGATGGTTTGCTAGACAAAAATGTTGCCTACAATGAATGGGTGATGTAAAGAAATTTCAAGGGTAATTTTTACTGTACGCCATTTTCAACTCACATGCAGCCATCACCAACTAACTCTGCCTAAGCGATGATGCTTTTGTTAATGGCTCATCTACTTGGTTCAAGCCTTCATATAAAAGGCTTAGAAGATAGTAAGCAGTGAACAAATGAGAGCTGTAGCACTTATAGTAGCAACCATCATAGTCACAGGATTAGTAGTAGCAATTGTAGTCCTAAATGACACAGCTCAAGAAAGATCTCTTTGAACAAATATTAGGGATTCTCGGACCCAAAATAGAGCTCATTGTAATGGTGGTTAAAGGTTCCTAGGCACCCTCATTAAGGAATTGTCCTGAATAATTAAGCAGTTTTCGAGTTTGGTGTTCATTCCTTTAGGAGATTATTTCTAGGGGAGGTGATAAATGGTCATTTACAGAGAGACAGTTCTTTGTTCTACCTATAATCTCATTATGCTGACATTCTTTTTTTTTTTTTTCAAAGACTTTATTTATTTATTTGACAGAGAGATAGAGAGCACAAGTAGGCAGAGAGGCAGGCAGAGGGAGAGGGAGAAGCAGACTCTCCACTGAGCAGGGAGCCCGATGTGGGACTCGATCCCAGGACTCTGGGATCATGACCTGAGCCGAAGGCAGACGCTTAACCGACTGAGCCACCCAGGCGCCCCTATGCTGACATTCTACTTTGTGATATTTCAAGTGGAGCCACTCATTTATCCTGCAGATTGCTTAATTATTAAGTTTTCTAGTATAGTCTAAAGAACAGAAATTCTAGATTATAGGAAATGTGCAGTTTCTATCAAATGTTGGGCTGAATCAGAGTTCTGCTCTACGTGATTTAATATTAACATCCAGAGCAATTTGTATTAGCTTTTACATATTAAAAAATCCCCTTTTACCTTCTATTTAGGTGTATATTTGATATTTATGGATACATGGGTTTATCAGTAATTTTGATGCTTTTTTAAGATCTAAGTTTACCTGAATTTCACTAGCCAAAATGATTTTTTTTTTCATGAAACAATCTAAGAGAGGATTGATAAATTTGAACAGGTATATTCATGGTACCTGTGTTGTGCCATTTATATTTGCAGATTACAAAATACATTCACATCTAAGATTGCAATTTACTGTTATTATAATAAACAATATCCAAAACCAATGGGAATTGAAAAGTCAAGAGGTAGGGTGAGAGGGACATGCAGTATAGCATTTACTGGCACCGAATAAGTTCATTATGTCAAGTAGTAGATTATGTTCAAAACATATTGGGGTTTTCTCTTTTCCTGTATTATGTCCCCCATTTTTTTCCTTGATAGAAGAACTTGGAGAGGTGCCTTCATCCTCCTCCAGTATTGGCACAGAATGAAGCTGCTACTTGTCCCTGAGGCTTCCTGTTACTCTGTCTCTCATCCCACAATTTAATATGAAAGAGAAGGTGGGGATAATGGTATTTATGAGAGTGTCTGCATTGTAGGCCATTTGGGGACAGAACTTAGGGTTATACCTCATAATGTACCTTATCACCATGAAGGAATAATTATCAAATATGAGCTTCAGGGTTCAAAGGATGGTCTCTGAGGTCATTTGTTCTCCCATTTGTTAGCAATTTACTTATTCAAAGCATCCAGAATAACAAATTCATCGACTTAGATTCTTTTTGTAATGCATGTGCTATATATAGGAAAATATGAAATATATATGTACATTTTAGTGAATAATAATTAAAAAAAACACCTGTGTATCCGCCACTTAGCTAACAAAACAGTATGTTACCTACACCCCACTTCTGTCATAGCCCCCTCCTAGAGGTATCTGCTATTCTAACTTTTGTGATACTTATTACCTTTCTTTTATTTATAGTTTTGAAACCCAAGCATGTATCTGTTAACGATATTTGTTTGGCTTTGCCTCTTTTTGAAGCTTACATAAATGGAATTATAAGTATATGCTCTTTTGCATCTGAATTCTCTCTATCTGGTTCTTTTCTCATCCGTGTTGGACATAGTTGTACTTAACTCATTTTGATTGTATGTATTCCATCATATGAATATATCATAATTGATTATCTCACTCTACTGTGAAGAAACCTTTGGTTTCTTCCAGGGTATTTTGGCTTTTACAAATATTATGTCTTCGAATATTCTTGTATCTTCTGTTGTGTGTGTGTGTGTGTGTGAAAGAGTTTCTCTAGGATATACACGGAGGAGTGGAGTTGCTGGGCTATGCATATCTTGTTAATATTCAACTATTTTCTAGTTGGTACTATTAAAGGATATTTTTTTAAATATAAAATCGTGACTGTCATACAAATACAAAATCGGTACATGTCAAAGTTTTTAACTCATTAAGTGAAGGAACTTGTGTTACAGCCAGTTCAAAGGAGAATCCAAAGTATCAAGATATATAGATATAGATACATAAGCATCAAGTCACTGTAGAAAACAATATGGAGGTTCCTCAAAAAGTTAAAAAGAGAATTACCTTATGATTGCACTACTGGATATTTCCCAAAGAATACAAGAACACTAATTCAAAGTGATACATGTACCCCTATTTTAATAGCAGTATTATGTACCATAACCAAGATATGGAAACACCCAAGTGTCCATTGACTGATGAATGCATAAAGAAGGGGTGTGTGTGTGTGTGTGTGTGTGTGTGTGTATATGTATAATGGCATATTACTCAGCCACAAGAAAAAGAATGAAATCTTGCCATTCACAACGATGTGAATGGAGCTAGAAAGTATTATACTAAGTGAAATGTCAGTCAGAGAAAGACAAATACCATATGATTTCCACTCATATATGGAATTTAAGAAACAGAGCAACCAAAGGGGAAAAAATAAGAGGGGCGAGCCAAGAAACAGGCTCTTAACTATAGAGAACAAACTGATGGTTAGCAGAGGGGAGGTGGGGGGGCAGGGATTGGTAAAATATGTGATGGGGATTAAGGAGGGCACTTGTTGTGATGAGCACTGGGTGGTGTATGGAAGTGTGGAATCACTATATTCTACACCTGAGACTAACATCACACTGTATGTTAGCTAACTGGGATTATAATAAAAAATTTTTAAAAAGAATGCTGAATAGAATGCACAGATAGATGCAAAATTGGTCAGTATACATTGGATAATAGTCACTGCCATGCCACTGGACACATTTCTATGAACAAGAATTATTTGTATTGCTATCAGTTTTCTACAATTTGTAGAGCTGCAAAGTAGCTAAAATCATGAAAGACAGCAGTAACCTGGAAGGGTGTACTGCACAGGACATGTAGTAATCTTTTTGGTCCTTATCAGTCTTCTGTAATTGTTTCTGTAGTACCACCTTACACTCCCTTAGCAATACCTGTGAATGCCCATTGCTGTACATTCTTGCCACACTGAGTAGTGGCAGACCTTTCATTTTTGTCAGTTTGGTGGGTGTGTATTGGTAGGTCATCATGGTTCTAGTTCACATTTTCCTCATTATTAATAAAGTTAAACACCTTTCCATATGTTCATTGTCCATGTGGATGGCCTCTTTTTTGAAGTGCTTATTCAAGTTTTGGCTCATTTTCCTATTGGTTAAATTGACTTTTTCAGAACTTGAAGGAACTTAAGTGGTCCTCTAGTGCTGAATGTCCCCACCTTTTGTCATTCTTTTTTTCTTCATTTTTTATTGTTATGTTAATCACCATACATTACATCATTAGTTTTTGATGTAGTGTTCCATGATTCATTGTTTGTGTATAACACCCAGTGCTCCATGCAGAACGTGCCCTCTTTAATACCCATCACCAGGCTAACCCATCCTCCCACCCCCCTCCCCTCTAGAACCCTCAGTTTGTTTTTCAGAGTCCATAGTCTCTCATGGTTCGTCTCCCCCTCCGATTTCCCCCCCTTAATTCTTCCCCTCCTGCTATCTTCTTTTTTTTTTTTTTTAACATATATTGTATTATTTGTTTCAGAGGTACAGATCTGTGATTCAACAGTCTTGCACAATTCACAGCGCTCACCACAGCATATACCCTCCCCAATGTCTATCATCCAGCCACCCCATCCCTCCCACCCCCCACCACTCCAGCAACCCTCAGTTTGTTTCCTGAGATTAAGAATTCCTCATATCAGTGAGGTCATATGATACATGTCTTTCTCTGACTGACTGACTGACTTCGCTCAGCGTAACACCCTCCAGTTCTATCCACGTCGTTGCAAATGGCAAGATCTCATTCCTTTTGATGGCTGCATAATATTCCATTGTGTATATGCATGTGTGTGTGTGTGTGTGTGTGTGTGTGTATATATGGAAAGAGACAAGATGTCCACTGACAGATGAATGGATAAAGAAGATGTGTGTGTGTGTACACCACATCTTCTTTATCCATTCATCTGTCAGTGGACATCTTGTCTCTTTCCATAGTTTGGCTATTGTGCACAATAACCTTTTGTCATTCTTGTGCCACTGTTATAGTATGGGTCTTACTAGTATAGCTGCTATTATTTACTTGATATTTTTCTTTAAGTTGGCTCATTTTATTTTTTTACATATATTGGTTTTAAAATTAAAATTTTGTGGATGTCATAAATAGAAAGCCAATATCAATTTGCCATAAATGGAAGATAGCAGTTAAATAAATACAATAAAGCAAAATCACATTGTTGCCCCCCACCTCAACTTGGGGTCTGAGCCCCTTTCTCTCTCCTCTCTCTTTCTGTTCTCTACCCAACCCCTCCAATGAGAAAAGAAATAAGCAAGTGTCAGATCAATGTAGAAGAAATACTAGCACCAAACAGACTTTTTCCCTGTCTTTATAGGAAGACTTGAAAGAGACTGACATAAGAATAACAATTTCAGTGTGTGAATCTGTGCGATTGAATGTCACATTCAGATCCAGGTCCCACCACTTCTGCTGTGGTCCTCAAGAGGAGGTCTCCCACACACTTTGATAAACACTGATTGCATTCAGCCCCCTTTTAGAGGTGAAGAAGCTGAGGCAGCCCAAAGAAGGGGGATAGGATAGGAAGAACAATAGTACCCCTCAAAAATGTCCACACTCTAATTTCCGGAACCTGTGAATACATTACCTCATACAGTAAAAGGAACTTTGTAGATGCGATTGAGGTTGGACCTTGAAATGGGGAGATTTATCTTGAATCATCTGGGTGGCCCAGTCTACTCACTTGAGCCCTTGAAAGCAGAACATTTTCTCTGTCTGGGGTCAGAAAGATGCAGGAGCAGAAGAGGCAGGAGAGATTTGAAACCTGGGAGGGATTCAACCCACTGTTGAGTTTGAAAACAACAGGAACCAATAAGAAGGTAGGGGACCTCTAGAAGCTGAGAATAACCCCTGGCTGATAGCCAGCAAGGAAATGGTAGTTCCACAACTGCATGGACCCAATTCTCAAAATCACCTGCAAAGAATGAATAAGCTTAGAAGTAGATATTTCTCCAGAGACTCCAGATAAGCGTCTTCACTGGCCAACACCTTGATTTGAGCCTTACGGAACCAAGAGCAGAAAAACTAATGATGTAATGTATGGTGATTAACATAATAAAAAAAATGAAAAGAAAAGCCAGTGCCACTTAATGGACTTATGATCTACAGAACTATGAGATAATAAATTTGGGTTATGGTAAGCAGCTAAATCTGTGGTAATTTGTTACAGCAGCCATAGAAAACTAACATAGAAAACTAACACATAGAACAGTGATTTGTTCAAAATCACATAGCTATTTAGAGTCAGAGCTCAAACTAGAACCCAGGTCTTTTGTCTTCCATTCTACGGCTCTTTATACTATATTGCATAATTATATTGATGTAAAATATTATATTGATGTACAATAAAGTGTAGAGAGAACGCTGTAGTTCTCATTCATATTTTTCAGTTGTGTGTGTCTGTGTACTTACATATTTCAGGGCCACATATTTTCAGGAGAATTAGATGTACTGAAAATTTTTAAATCCTTGCAGAGCGATAACATTTGGATCCTGTTTTTAGTTTAACAGTTTTTACACTTGGACTATTTTGTGCAAAGTAGATAATGTCCTGAGAGGTAAAGGGACGTGTGAGTCACACTGCTGTGGAGATAACTCATTCTGTAGAAGGTTAAAGAAAAAAAAAAAGAAAGAAAAAGAAAAAGAAACCTAGGACAACAAAGTTCAGTGCTCTGCTTACTTAATGCAATCAATTTGCAGTTCCCACCACTTTTCCACACGGTGGATAAAGGATCAGCTGAGCCACTGTCTGTTGAGTAAGATGTCCTACTGAGGAGGAAATTAAATGTCTCCTGTCAAACACCTCCTGGGTTGGCTCTGATTTATCTAATAAATACAAAACTTTCTCTCTCTGAATAATAGTTTTGCAGGCTGTGAGCTGTTGGCAAGAAAGATGATCATAGACAGTTTTTTCTCCCCCATGATCATTATTTTTTTCCCTCATTTTGTGCAAACAACTCCACTGATGTCCAGTGCCATTGCAGTTGAGGTTAAAAAAAAAAAAAGTTTTTTGCGTGTGTGGCTCTGCTAATTCTATAATAAAGATGCACTGGGTTTTGTGACTTTCGGTTCCTGGCCAAGGCAAGAGAACAGAAGATGCTGCCACTGGTTGCCATAACTCATGGTCATTTCTTAGTAAACCACTGAGCTGGGAAATTGGGCAAAATGCAAGAGTTCTGCTCCATTTCAGACTGAAAAATTTAACAGCCTTTGACAATCATGAAGCTCCAACTGGCTGCCCCCCTTCCCCACTGCCATTTTGGCTACTCCATTGTTAATAGATCACAAAAGTTAGCTTTACAAATCCAATGTTGAACATACAACTGGAATCTGCACTTCTGCTGTGAGCATTTTGCCTGCTTATAAAGGAAAATAATTTTTCAAATTCCTCACTATCAGCATACTTCCTTTCTCAACAATACACTTCAAACTTAGAGGGGAAAATAACAATTCCATCTAGAACATTTTAATATCAGCTTCAGGTCTGGTCCCTCTATCAAGATAAATTTTATATAAGGTAAGGTCTAAATAAAATTAGGGTAAATATTTCTCTCCATGAACACAAATAAAACAACCAATGAGTGTAGGGGCAATTAAATACGTTACTATTCAGAAGAAATCCTACATTAGCTAAGATTTCTATCAACTCCTTTGCTATTGAAAAAGATGTCTCAACGTAAATCAGAGGCTTGCTATAATCAGTGCCCAGGGAAAAATTGAACCATCTCTGTACCCACTGTGATATTTTCTGCTGCAGCTCAACAGTGGAATGAGAGCACACTCAGGCTCCGCCACATCAAGATCAACCAATTACATCAATCACTGAGCACCTGCTGGGTGTTAAAGTGGGAGAATGATGGGAGAGAGACCTAAATCGGAGTACTGGATAATTCAGTTTCCCTTCTGGGTCTTAGTTTTCTCTTCTGTACTATGGAAGAGTTTTGTGAACTAGACAACATTTAATGGACTCTCCATTCTCATCAGCAACAATGATCTGTAATTCTTTACTGTGGACTTTGTGTTTGCCTTAATCTTTATTTTTTTTTTATTCCACAAAGTGATATGTGCTGATTCTCTTAAAATATTTAAAAATTATAGAAAAATGAAAAAAAGAATTTTAAATTCCCATAGTGTACACATTCAGAAATGTATTAACATTCATTTTTATTTTTTTATTATGTTCAGTTAGCTAACATTCAAAGCAATGCCTTTTCAAACCTTTTATTCTGTGTTTATATGTAAATAATTGTGTGCAAGTAGACACACACAGATATGCATATATGCAAAATTTTAACATCCATTTTTTTCATATAATCACAAACATTTCTTCATGTTAAAAAATGTATATCTACCTAATCTTAACTGCTGGAAAGAATTCCAGTATGTGTATGAACCAGAATATTTAACTAGTTCTCTATTGATAGACATTAAGGTTGTTTCCAATTTGTTACTATTGCAAACAATGCTAAAGTGAACATCATGTGCATATATCTTTACCTACTTAAGGAGATTTCTATGGAATAGAGGCTTGTAAGTAGGATTCATAGATCAGGACATATGCATATGTTTAGGCATTACACTGTATTTCTATTGTGTGGGTTGTGGATAAAATGTCAGGGGCATGCTAAAGTCCATTTCTTTCCCCAAGGCTCACCAATGGGACTTCAGAACTATGGGAAATAGATTGAAATCATGTTTGTAATGGATATTTTAAATAATACTCTGCCAGATACACTTAAAATATTCAATTTGGCAATATCTCTATTCTCACCCTTTTTATGAAGACACATAGATAGGTCCTATTTCCTGAGTCTCCTAAATATCTAAATTTAGTTGGTACAAACATCATTTATTCAAACAATCCATTAAAGATGCAAAATTGACTGAATCAGCCAGGACTGTTATGATAAAATTAAGAACACAGTTTAGTTTTTCTTTCATCTTTCTCTTCTTTTCTTTTCTTTGTCCCTAATTTCATTTATTTCTTTCTGTCCTTTCTTTTTAGAAAAAAATATCAGTTATAAGTACTATGAAGTAAACCGAACAGGATTGGAGGAGGGAGAATCAAGTAATGGGGGTGGGGGACCTTATAGTTAGGGTGGTTAGGGTAGGCTTCTTGGAAGAGGTGGTATTGAAGCAACATCTGAATGAAGAGGAGGAGCAAGGTGAGGGAAAAGCAGTCCAGGCAGTAAGAACAGCAAACGCAAAAACCCCAGAGTAGAAACATTTCTAGCATTTGATGCGACAGAGGGAAAACAAATGTGTCTGAAGTCAAGTAAGCAAGGGAAATAGTAGCTGGACATGAGGTAATAAATTTGGTTGTAGCAAGTAAAGATGTTAAACAGCTGGATGCAGGCATTTAGATTTCAGAGCAAGTTGGAACATTAGATATTAAATCTGCGAGTCATACATGTGTAGACGTACCACACTCTAAATTGTTGTAGGGCACAGCTTGAAAATGGGCCTAACATGCGTACATATACATGATTGTGATATACGTAAATGTGAAGAATTGGTGTTGATTTACATTCAGGTCCTCTGAAAGCCATGTACCAGGATGGGATTTAAACATTTATTGGGGGAAATGCCCATGAAGGACAAAGGAGGGAGCAGGAGTAGGTAAAGGGAAGCTTCAGAAGGTCATGCAGGTCTGACACTTGTAACAGGAGAAAGGGAAAGAAAGGGACACTGGGTAGGAAGAGCCTTCAACTGTAGCTCTGCTGTGAGAATGTCCTAGCTGATGGTGGGTCCCCAAGCAAAGCTGATGCATTGGGAGAGTTCCACATCAGACAGAAATGGCCCTGCCTGCTGTAGACAGTGTGAGTAGCTCTGGGAACAGAGGACATACACATGAATGTCATGATAAATCTGAAGGTACAAAAGAGGCTTTCAGCCAACTATGTTGTTTTCAGCTCTAATTCAAGAACAAGGATTTCAGAGTGGTGCACTCCATAGCCATGACTGTGTTAAAAGTGTATTTTGTCACTACACAATCTTTTGGCCCTGGAAATCTGAGAAGCAAACTGTTCTTTTTACTCTCACTTAAGTTGGAAATGAATAAAACTCTGTATATGGTTTGGGTGTTTTCTAATTGAACAATCTATGGTTTAATGAGATTGATATCATTTATATGGTCTCACTTAACAGTGGATGGATGGATGGATGGTAGGTACGTACATGGAAGCTGAGGAATTTCAAAAAACTCTTTTGCCCTCCAGGCAGAAGGTGAAAGTGGTGTGGCTGGATCAGCCAGAAAGTAGGCAAAGAAACCACGATTCTAGAAAGGGGACAAGAATTAATAAATTCCAAAGAAGATAGAAGAAAGAGCAGTACCCTTCTCTCCACCCAGTCTTTTATCCTTCTCACACAGATAAAAGCCAGATCAGGAGCTGAATCATTTCTATTTTTGCTCAGGCTTAGCTGTAGTTCCAATAGCTCCTAAAGTTAATGCCCTGGTATTTCTATAATCAAAGTTGGGCCTGAGTGCCTAGCATAGTTGATCTGAAGGTAAGTTATTATTACAAGAAGATGGCGACCAAATCTGCAGGTATCATTAAGCAGAATGATTGGTTTCAACATATGGGTAAGGTCAAGTAGACCAAAATAATTCTGTTACTACCCAGTGCTGGCCAGTTATTTTATGGCCCACCTTTATAATACCTGGTTATTTCAGGATTTTATTTTTTATTTTTTATTTTCTTTTCTTCCCATGATTTCAATCTAGGTTTATCTCAAACATGTTAGCTCAATAGCCTTCTCCAGACCAGAGAAGGAAAGGAGGAAGGATGCATTGTAAACACATGGTTGTGAGCATCAGACTGTCTGGATTTGAAGCCCGACTTTACTATTTACTGTATAACCATAGGCAAGTGATTCCATCTCTCCACACCTTGATTTACTTGTCTGTAAAATAGTTTGTAAATATAGTTTTCCCCTTATTGATTGCTGAAAGGATTAAAAGACAATTCATTTACATAAAGCATTTTAGCATAGAAACTGATTCCTGGTAATTATGATATAAAACTTGCCTCTAAGTATCATACCTTCAGTTGAAAATAAACATTTTACCCCCACAATCAAGTCACCTTACAGTATTTCTCTGATCACCTTATCATTTTGCTCCCTGAACAACGTAACAGGAGTATTTAATAAAAAGAGGAACTTGGGAGAATGGCTTTGGTCTTGACACTATTCCTGTCTCCTTAGCTGTAGGGAGTACTCCTGAAAATCTCCACAGTGGCAGAGTGAAAAGGAAAACAATGATCCCAATAGACTGTGATCTTGCCTTCCAGGAGATTTTTTTGGACTACATTGCTTATACCAAATACTTATTCCATTCTAGTTCCACTGACCCATGTTGATGAAAGTGCTACTATGGATAGCTCTAACTTGCACCGGAGCTTGAACCACACAGTTTCTTCCACTTCTTTGGAGAACAAAATCAAACTTGCATTTCATTTTATCTTTGTGTTAGCGACTCAACCTTAATTATACCCGGCAGGCCCATTAGTATAAGCCAACCTTATTTAGCATAGGATTTGCATTCATGGAAATAAGCAGCTGATTCATCATCTGAAATCAGCACATGATTTGGAGTTGATTTGCTGATATTATCTGCTCTCTGTTCTTTTTTTTTATTGATGTATAACTGATATACAATGTTACATTAATTTTAGGTATATTGATTCATCAGTTCTGTACATTACTCAGTACTCACCACAATAAGTCCCCATCCATCACCATACAACGTTATTGCAATATTATCAACTATATTCCCTATGCTGTACTTTTCATCTCTCTGACTTATTTATGACTGGAAGTTTGTACCTCTTAATCCCCTTCATCTACTTTGCCCATTCTCCTCATCCTCCTCCCCTCTGGTGACCACCAGTTGGTTCTCTGTATTTAAGAGTCTGTTTGGTATTTTTGTTTGTTTGTTTTGTTTTTTAGATTCCACATAAGTGAAATCATATGGTGTTTGCCTTTCTCTTTCTGTATTATTTCCCTTAGCATAATACCCTCTAGGTTCATCCATGTTGTTGTTGCAGATGGCAAGATTTCATTCTTTTTTATGACTGAGTGATAGTCCATTATGTATCCATTCATCTATCAGGGAATACTTGGGTTGCTTCCATGTTTGGTTATTGTAAATAATTCTGTAGTAAACACAGGGGTACATAGACCTTTCAGAATTTCTCCTCCCTGTTCTTAAAATTTGTTGTCTACATAGCTCTACCTGAGTTCTTCTACACATTGACCTGACACTGCAATGTGTCTTGCATTTTGACGTTTCGCTGGGTGTTTTAACCATGGCACACTTCCTTTATTTTATTTTCCTTTAAAATACTATCAAACTCTTCCTTGTGAATAAAAAGATAAGCAGTGGGAAAGATATTATTGAAAGAGACTCCACCAGAGGGTAAACAAAGATCTCCTTACCCCAAGTAGAGGAGAGAGCAGGGTGATATGTAAGTGTTCACTGGGCAGAGAAAAACAAAAGGTGATATCCTTGCTGGCAAACTGACCAAGAGTATACTGAATCGTTGCTCTGTGGGACACCCTGAGCTACAAGTAATTGCAACCTCTTTAACCCTCTCTCTCACCCTGATGACTCGATTGTTACATACCAAAGCTTGTCTACTTGAACACTATCAGTCTTAGCATTTCTCGTGAGCAGAATATTACTATTTGAAATAATAATTAAGCTAACACCTGTTCTGTAAAGTCTCTAGATTTCTATACATCCAGTGAAAGAGACCTATGTTAACACACAGTAACTCTTTTATAATAGTAGGGAAGTGTGACAAAGGTGGGGTGTCATCCTGTTGGGAACAGATGTGTACCTGTTGCTGAACAGTTGCTCAGCCTTGTGCATGCTCTCTGCCTTGGTCACATGTTCATCTTCTCTAAGAGACAGCCATCTGATCTCTGGGAAGGGACCATCAATCATTTTCCATGGATCAGAATTTCTAGCACCATTAGAGGAAACATTTTGATTAATGCCTACATGGTGACCTGGATGATACTGAGGGCTGAAAGTTGTGGTGAAAAGGAGGTAAGGAATAATTGTTTTTTAATAACCTTGGTTAATGTCCTTCTCATGGTTTTTATAATGAATTCTAAATTTTTTCCACACTATTAAAACTCATATGTTATTATGAACAATTTCCTTTATCCTAGAAACTACAAAGAGAGAATGCTGGTTTGAGCCTCTGATACATGGTGTGTTTGTGGTTTATATACTCTTTTTTTCCTTTTTCCTGAAGACTCCGACAAAACTGATTTTATTTGGCCGTAAGAGTCATTAATAGTACAGAAAGTAAGGAAGTTGTTTTTGATGAGATTTCAGCAGGCTTCCTCAAATACTTAAGAAATCCTATCTAAATAGTCTCAGAATCACAGTGGAACACATAAAAAGGTCTGTTAGGAGCTTTGAAGAAAATGTTTACCAACCTAGAATAACTGCAGGAGCTGTTAAATTCTTCTTAAATTGTAATAATTAAAGTAATGATTCTCTTAGGTGGTGGTCTAAACTTTTATATCTGAATGTATAAATAGCAATGAATCTTCATCTACAAATCCATTATGAATCTTCATCTACAAATTCTAATATGTAAGAATTGTCAATTTTCTTTATTAAAAAAAAAAAGAACTTTATGCCCCTGAAATGATGTGATGAAAAGGGCACTTGCCTTATGTGGTATTTGTTCCAAAAACCCATAATCCCAATCTAATCATAAGAAAAATATTAGAAAAACCTCACTGGAGGACTTCCTACAAAATATCTGACCAGCACTCTTCAAGACTGTCAAGGTCATGAAAACAAGGAGAGACTGAGAAACTATCATGGATCAGAGGAGATGAGGAAGACATGAAAACAAATACAATGTGGTACCTTGGGTTGGATCCTGGAACAGGAAGAGAATATTAGTGGGAAAACTGGTGAAATCTAAATAAAGTTTGGAGTTCGGTAAAAAGTTGTGTACCAATGTCCATTTCTTAGTTTAAACAAATGTTCCATAGTAATGTAAGATGGTAGCAAAAGGGAAATTGGGTGGGGTATATATGGGAGCCCTCTATATTATCTTTGCAATTTTTCTGTAAATCTAAAGTTATTCCAAAATTTCTAAAACAAAACAAAAAAAGCTTTAACCATAAACCCTCATTACTGGACTGGAATTTCAGTCCCAGTCCTTATTAGAACTTCCTAGACCCTTAAAGCATTTGTCTATCCCCGGAAGTTGCTTTTAAAACCAACAACTGTGCTGTCATATTTGGGGGACACAGGCAAAAATGGGAATCCCAGAGCTAGGGTTCAGTTTTGTTAAGGGTGCCTGATGATGTGTGAACAGAACGTCATGCTATCATGGGTCTGTCTCTAAGAAACTGTCATGCAGCAAAGCATAGGTGTCCTCTGCTCATGGGGTCTTCTGGCTTCCATACCAATCTAGGGATTAAAAAAAAAAAAACACTCTTCTTTTCTTGCTGTCCTCAAAGACTGCTATTTGGCCCTCCCCCTCCCTAGAAATACCTGACCTTATTTTCCATGAGCTCAAACTTTCAGAAGAGAAAGGAAAGAGAGTCACCTTTCTGCCATTTCTTATTTGGCCCTGCAAAATTCCTCAGCAAAAAAGAAAAACCCCTACTTGCCTGAAATGGGTGGAGGAAAAACTACAGCAAAAATAGATAAACATGGGAAGGGGGAAAGGAGAAAAGGAAAGAGGGAAATAAGCCATAAGTGACTCTTAATGACACAGAACAAACTGAGGGTTAGTGGAGGGAGGTGGGTGGGGGATGGGCTAGATGGGTAATGGGTACTAAAGAGGGCAATTGATGTGATGAGCACTGAGTATTGTAAGTGATGAATCAATGAATTCTCCAGAAACCAATATCGCACAGTATGTTAACTAACAAAATTTAAAATAAACACAAATTAATATATAAATTATTCTGCTTTTACATAATTTCAAACGGTTTTATTATCATGACCCCAGTAAGTTATCCCAAGGAAGTACACATATTTGGGATTCTTCACACATCTGTCCTCAACCCTCATCTTGCGGCAAAAGAAGCTCATACCTGTACAATTCACCTCGTGCCTTGGGGTACTTACTTCCTTGAGACTGGAGTTACTAGTGCCTTTCTGTTCCAAGAGAAGAGCTTGTGCTTGCTCCTTTCCTTGGTAAAAGACTTACTGAGGTCACTCAGGGCACAGGGAAGCCTTCATGCCAGGCTGAGAGCAAGCCCAGGAGGAATGGCAGACAGAGCAGAAGAATGTTGATGTTGAGAGCAGGCCAAAGTAGACAAAGGTCCAGAGTGGAAAATTAAGGGAGAAGAGAGGACTCTGAAAAGGGATAGAGACCCCGTTTGGTCTGGGGAAGGCAGCAGCAGAATAGGTCCCTGAAGCTTTGCATGATATGTGAACTGGATTCACTAGTGGTGGTTGCAGAAACAAATTCCAAGATCTTCAAACCCTAAAATCCTTTGAATATGTCAAGGTTAATTGAAAAGTTAATCAAGGTCCACAGCTTTTTTACTGTAAAAATGGTACCACTTATATTAAATTGAAAGTTTTCAGCTAAGGGTGAGTCTAGGGGACAACACTGCAAATAGTCCTTTCAGAGGGTGATCACGGTCACTTCGCAAGAGACCTGTGTCACAAATTGTGACTTTGGAAAGAATTCTTGTTCCCCTCATTTGTGACCCTACTGTTTGTGGTATGTAGGGCAAGAGAATAAATGGAAGCCCATATACAATCCTTTAAATGTTTAAAAGTTATAAATCAGTGTAACAAACTCTTAAATAAAACATAATCTCTTCTCCTACCTTGGCAAATAAGTCTTCATTATGCAAATTCAAAAATATGTGTATCTATTTTATATGACTGATAGTTTGCCAGATATCAAAGGCAACTAAATTTAATTATTATTGAGTGCTGTTCTGGGTGGTCTGTTACTAAGATAGCTGCTGTTTAAAGGCGTAATAAAATAAGGACACTTCTTAAATGATTACATATTTATTGCAAAAGTTATTTGGCCTTCATGTCAGCAAAATTACTAATTATATTTCGTAATCATAATTTTCATTTATATTCTATTGACAGTAATCTAAAGGATCAAAAATGCAATATCATTCAATCTGCTTATATTTTAATATATTTAATCAGGAATGCAAATTAAATGTAAAAAAATTGAACTTAATTTTCAAATGCATTCAGAAAGTTATTTTTCTCAATTATCCAGATGTATTTGTTAAAATTAGGAGTAAAATATTGATTAAAATGATAAATTACAACTCAATTATTTTTAAAAACCAAAGTCTTACCACAGTATTTTATTCCAATCAAATTATCTTGTCTCCATTTATAAAAATACTGTTTGTAATGCTAGGCTTCAATACCCACCTAGTTGACAATATAAGGAATCAGTGACACAGTTCATGGGTAATATATCTGGAGTAGACCAACATACATACACACTGGGGAATAATATGGATAATTTAATATTGTACAATGTTCTTCACCTGCCACATGCAATTGCTGTGAATACCATGTTAATTTGTGTATATCTCCAAAACCATAAGTTGGAAAAACCAAGAATATCCAAAAAAACGGACAATCAACCATAATGGAAAAATATACTTCTTTTTGCAAGAATCTGTTCATTCTCACCATCTGAGAGAAGGATTTCTATGAGTTAACTTGTCTTTTTTTTTACCTAAGTTCTACCTCTTAAAACCTCTCCACATTCCATAGTAACTACCCACACATCTTGACAGTATTTGGAAGCAATCAATTTTTGTTTTGAGTACACAGTGGGTGTGAAGAAGCCTTTTCCCAGACCCAACAGGGTCAGCCACAAGAGTAGAGGATTAAAGTTACAGATCATGCAGCATTGGTGCACAAGCCTGGGTCATGAGTGGCAGTAGGGCCATGTGTTCTTTAAAAAATTATTTTTTTAATAGTTTGATACGCAAGGTCTCTAAAGTGAGGGTCACAGTGCTGGGGCCCTTCTTGTCTAAGTTGAGGGTCTCTTCTGGTTTCTCATTGATCTTGGTCACTAGTCATGATTACTCAAATCCTGCATCATGTATCATACATTAAAAAACTCATTGTTATGAGAGATGAGATTACATCAGATAGTAGGAAGGGAAAAATGAAGGGGGGGATTTCGGAGGGGGAGACAAACCATGAGAGCCTATGGACTCTGAGAAACTGAGGGTTCTAGAGGGGAGGGGGGTGGGGGGATGGGTTAGCCTGGTGATGGGTATTAAAGAGGGCATGTATTGAATTGAGCACTGGGTGTTATATGCAAACAATGAATCATGGAACACTACATCAAAAAAAATTAATAAATAGAAAAAAATAAATACATAAAGGAAAGAGAAAAAAAAGAGTAACAGAAACCTAATAGAAAAAATATAATTTAGGGGCTGCAGATGATCTTGTGAGGCTAACAATGGCGGAATAAACATTATCACATATATTCCCCCTTCTCCTTGCCCACTGTCTCAGAAAGGTGTGTGACTCACAGATAGTAAGGTGGTTGGTTAATGACAATTGCTAGCCCTCATGCCCAAGATCAGATAGCTGGTTATTTGTAGATGGTATTTCCTCTCTGCTAGAAAATTTGATAGATTCCTAATTCAGCATATGATGCCTGGACAGAGGTTTTGGAGTAAAGATACTGGTTGTGGAGCAGCACAATTGTCCATATTAACAGCTTGCCAGACGGCACACCTTTTCTCCTTCCCCATGAACCCCCTATTCCAGCCCAGCCACCTCAAAGATCACCCCCTGTCATCTGGTATTGCAGGCAGAGTATTGTGACTGGTGAGATTTTAATTGGGATATCACTGGGTTGAGTTGCAGGTTGTGCCCATGGAGAGAGAAGACATGCAGCAACCAAAGGAAAATGGGATCTTAGCATCCCTTTTTTCTTCTCATGTAGGACATTTCATGCCTTCTCCAAAGCAAGTCTTGGCCCTAGCCTCCACAGTTCAAATCCCAAGACTTCCCCAAGGCCAATTCTAGATGAGTTGCAGCTGTAAGCTTTATATCTCCAAGGACTGGGGTCTCTGCCCTATTTGCCTAAAGGTACTCAGTATCTCGACACTTCAGCTTCTGCTTCTGCGTGTAATGATTCAAGGGGCCTTTAGGACCACTAAGTTACCATAAGGGAAATACCTCCTTTTTAAGGATAGTACCCCAGGCCTCTGCTCTAAGAATGCTATGCCAATGAAAATTATGGCCTGTTTAATTTAGGTTCCACATCCCTAAGGGCCATGTCTTTTTGTGATTTCTGCTTTCTGCAGAAACTCAATTTCTACATGTTGTGCCTATCTTGATAAGTCTTACTGTATAAGTATCTCTCATTTTAAGGGCAAAGTCCTGTAGAAGGCTTAGCTGCAGGAGCACTGAAGCCCTAGCTGGACCAGAAGTTTCCACAGCCTGCAGCCCCATGGCCTGTGTGCTGGGAAAACAGAAGAAACATGAACTGCATATGTACCCCATATGTTCTTCCTACACAAGCACAGGAAAAGAGATCTCAACATGGAGAACCCAAAACTGAGACCTTGAAGCATCGAGCCTTGATGGACGTTCTCTTCCTCCAAATGGATGAGATCTTCTTAGACCAGGTGGAACCAAGTGAGCCACTACTTCTTGGAAGTCAGTAGGGAGAAAAACTCAAGATGCTGGAGTGTGTGAAGAAGGAAGCAAGGCAGCTTTGGGCAAACTGGGAAGCTCCATCTTTCTTAGTAGTATTCTAGAGTAGTGTTTAAGAGTGTGGACTCCAAGGCCAAACTTCCATGGTTCAAATCCCACTTCTAACACTTAATAGCCATATGGCCATGAACAAGATATTTAAATTCTCTGTGCAAGGAGGTGGGAATAATCACAAATAATAGGAGATGCCCAGCAGGGTTATTATCAGTATTAACTAAATCTGCCTATAAAGCTCTTAGACCAGTGCTTGACCTTACCAAATCCTCCATTAGTGTTACTTATCATTATTATCCATCATAATCATCACTAGCTCTTGGAGCTAAGCTATGGCAGTACCTGGCTCCAGACCCAGTTTTCCACACAGTATGATCACCACTGAACAGCGCTCCCAAGTCTGAACTGGTTCTTGGTCCTTGGAGGACTGATAGATAGCTTCTGTATGGAAGACGCATCCCCATTCTTTGGGTCCTTAGCTAATGTAAAGATTCAGCTGGCTGGAAGCATCTTCTAGTTTTCAATCGTCTGTCTCTGAAAGGCATTAAGAGAGAGGTTAGGATAGAAAGAGATTTCTAAAATGTTGTTGCAATTTGAGCTCAGTCTCAGCCAAGGACTGTTCACAGAAAAGGAATTTCAAAAGATGCTGAACTGGACTTTCTGATGGAGACCTTTTCTCCAGGATCCATCCCAGACTTTGGCCAAGGTTTCCAGTTTATGAGTGTGCATGCAGCTGTGGCTAAGTTGTCTGCTTCCACATAGTCCACCTCACCAGCCACACAGTAACTACTGATGGTGACACTGGGACTCAATTACTTCATAGAAATAGCCACAGGCAGACTATTGAGCCCCGCGTCTTTTACTAAAACTTTAAGTCCTTCTTTCAGGCAAAAGGAAAACAATACCAAGTAGGAATGTGGAACTGAAGAAAGAAAGGAAGAACACAAAAGTCGTAAAAATGTGGGGAAACATAAAAGATTTTCTCATTTTTTAAAGTTTTAAAAAAGTACTTGAATACTTAAAAATAGTAACATGTTATAGGGTTTATAGACTATGTAGAAGTAAAATATATAATAACAGTACAAAAGACAGGAGAAAATGGATATTTTCTGCTAAAATGTTTGAAGCAATATAATGTTTTTTGAAGGTGGACTCTGATAATTATGTATTGTCAATTCTAGAGCAACCACTGAAAAGTAAAGAGGAAGAGGGGCGCCTGGGTGGCTCAGTTGTTAAGCGTCTGCCTTTGGCTCAGGTCATGATCCCAGGGTCCTGGGATGGAGCCCCGCATGAGGCTTCCTGCTCAGTGGGAAGCCTGCTTCTCCCTCTCCCACTCCCCCTGCTTGTGTTCCTTCTCTTGCTGTGTCTCTCTCTGTCAAATAAATAAATAAAACCTTAAAAAAAAAAAAGTAAAGAGGAAGAGCCAATAAGCCAATAGTAAGATAAAATGAAATAAACCATAGTCAATTCAAAAGAAGGCTAGGAAGTAGTAAAAATGGAACAAAGAACACATCAGACAAATAGAAAATAAATAATAAAATAGATTTAACATTTATAATCTTGTTAAATGTAAGTGGTCTAAACATTCTATTTAAAATTTAGAGATTATTAAATTGGATTAAATAGGAGATTCAACTACATGCTGCTTACAAGGAAATGATTTTAAATATAAAGACAGAGACCAGTTAAAATTAAAAGGATGGCAACAGACAGACCATGCAAAGCACTAATCAAAAGGTAGTAAGAGGGGTGCCTGAGTGGCTCAGTCGTTAAGCGTCTGCCTTCAGCTCGGGTCATGATCTCAGGGTCCTGGGATTGAGCCCCACATTGGGCTCCCTGCTTTGCGGGAAGCCTGTTTCTCCCTCTCCCACTCCCTCTGCTTGTGTTCCCTCTCTCGCTGTGTCTCTCTCTGTCAAATAAATAATTTTTTTTTAAAAAAAAGGTAGTAAGAAAGATGATGGGCTGAGATTTGGGGTTGAAACTTAGCTCTGCTGCCTAATAGGGGCAAATCACTTCTTTGAGCCTCATTTTCTTCCATTTGTTTAAAGTGAAGCTAAGATACCTGTCCCATGGGATTGTAGTGTAATTTAAATGAGTTAATCACACTAAGCATGTGACTTAGTTCTTAGCATATATTAAGTGCCTAATAAATAATAGTTGTTGAATTGTTACTAGTGTTTTTAGCTTTGTTGTAGAAATCTCTAGATGTGACCCTCTGAAATAGCTTGTCAAATAGTCACAGTCTCCAAGAAGTTTCTTGTTCAGTCTGGGTCATGGGATTCCAGCAAGCATGCAGAAGGAATTTGTATTTTGGTGGCTGAACAACAAAATTCAGTCTGCAGTACCAGTTGGTTAGGCAATCAGAGTCGCTGCGGAGCTCTTGGAAAAGATCGATTGGCCTTATCTTTAAGTAGAGCTGGGACGGTCTGTCATCCCCGAACTGACAGGAGGCTGGCTTCACTCAGCCTCCAAAGAGAAGGGATGTGCCCTGCTTGACGGGGGGATAGCTGGATAAGTGAGTGGATAAAGGCTGGAAAGACACCTGGAAGCTGCAGGGAGCATTTGCTGTCAGTGGGTGAACGAGAAGGAAGCATCCTTTCTCCCATTTCTGCTGTGACGTTACATAAAGATAATGTAACACAGATGCTCAGGATAAATAATTCAGAGGAAAACAAGAGACATAAAACCCGGGCATCTGCGGAAGCAGCTCCTGTGCACCCTTGTTCTGACAGAGTCTGCGTTTGAACTTTATATGCAGATGTGAATCCTTAATAGGAAAGTGTAAACAGTAATTCCACAGGGCTGGAAGCCATGTGATGGGTTCAGCTGAAGCTGCTGCCTCAAGCACCTGTTTTCCAAGAACATTGCCTTTTTCTTCCTTGCAAGCAACCACCCTCTCTCCTGGTTTCCTCTCCACAGCAAGCACCCAACAAAGATATCTCCGTGTCTCCTTAGACAACTGAATATTGGATCCTGATTTTATGGAATAATAATACTTGATAATGTGTACTGTTTACTGAGCAGCTGGTACATGGTACTGTGCTAAGTACCTGCTTTGTTTTATCATGTTTAACTTTCACAAACATTCCTGGAAGAAGATGCTATTATTTTTCCATTTTGGAATAGTAGGAAACTGAGGTCAGACAGGTTAAGTAACTTACCCAAAGCCATACGGATAGGAAGTGATAGAGTAAGAAACAAACACTGGGCACTCTGACTCAAGAGCCTGTTCTCTTAATCACTGTTGAACTACTTCATTAGCTATGCAAGCATTAGGAAAATTCTTTCAACGCAGGATGATCCCCCAGTGATTGGTGGTTTATATAACCGTGTGTTATAAAACTTGCAGAGTGACTCACAGCATCAACCTTGCTGACACAATTTCCTTCTTTCTATCCCCCTTCCTTCAGTTCCTAGCTAGGTTCCCATAGGCAAGTCTCTTAACCTCTCTGAACCTCATTGCGCAGCAGAATCATGGTGCCCACCTCATGGATCCGTGTGGGGATTAAATAAAATAATCCAAGGAAAGGGCACAGTTACCAGTGCATGGACCATACTAAACTCCCACAAACAGTAGTAGTATTTAGTGGACAGCTGACAATTGCTTATGCTTTGAAGCTCAGCTCCTCTCTTTCCCTCTACATATGGGCATCAGCTATATGGTTATCTTGGACAAGGCTAAATGAAAAGAGAGGATCTGTCCTGAGCAATTGTCAGTGATTGTGACCTTTTAAAGAAAATTATTTCTGGGGTTTTGTTTTGTTTTTTGAAGGCAGGGGTGGGATGTAGGTAGAGGTCATCAGTGATGTAGTTACATCTCCACAGGATGGCAGATGAAATCTTGTGATAAGATGGCATGTGAGGCAAAATGACTACCGTGCTTCTTGGAGAAATCAGGCTTGCCAAGGATGAAGGTTCACTGAGGCCATGGTCCAGGGGATTGCCCACCGGAGCCTTGTGGAAATATGTCTAAGAACTGGGATGCCCGTTAGGCAAGGAGAATGAAGGGACATGCAGGATGGCACCAGCCTTCTCAGTATCCTCTGAATTGATTGATTGACAGCACCAAGCTGTGTTTGTTTATCGGATACATGCAGGAGGAGAATGGAATCACTCACCATATGTGAGTAAAATATGTATAAACAAAGCTGTGATTTATTGTGAAATCAAAGCCACATGCTACCTTTTTATCATTAAAGTTTTAAAGTAGATAGAAAAGGGCATGAACCAACCAAATTTCATAACCAAGACCACCTCAATTTCCATTGAGGAAATAATACCATCTTAATATTTTCAAACAATAACAAACATCTCTGTTATATATAGAAACCAATACACATCTCCAAAACACTTGTTTTTATTATTCAACTGATGATACCACAGAGCAGTCTTATTTGACAAAAGCCCCCAAACTATAGATTTCATAAACGATAACACATAACATAATTTAAAACAAGTTTTAATATTTCATTTTCCATCCTTTCATGACACAACATGCTTTTTGAAGAAAGGCTTATACTTTTACACACATTCAGGAGAATTCTTTTAATTATAGATCAGAAGACTATTTTACAAACCAGCCTGTCTGATAGAGGCCCTTTACTACTTCTGTGGTTAATCCTATTTAGACAAAGTCCAAATTTTATATCATTTCTACTCTTCTGTGGCCAGGAAAGTAATAGCAAGGTATAGATGTTTTTGTAGATATCCCATAGTACTTGCCATTTTTCCTCTACGTTCATATTTGATTTTATTTCTTTAGACTTCTAGTTATTTTGTGAGTGTTTATCTTCCACCTCCAGTTATGCTTTAAGCAGTGAAAACTATATTATACTTGAATAAAAAAGTATCCTTGTATACCCATGCATACATTTACACACACACACCCCTTAAGAGTATAAACATAAGTAGACTTTTTCAGCATCATTATTATGGGTACCCCTTTCATGAAATATTATATAAATACTGATTTACCTTAATTATAAAGCAATTATATAAATTTTCTTATACTGAACTGATGAATCATTGAACATTATATCAAAAACCAATGATGTACTATTATACCTTGGCTAATTGAATTTAAATTTTAAAAAAAGCTTAATAGCTAACACTTAGCACTCAGCTAGGCACTGTGATAAGCACTTTATTTAATTTTAACCCTACTATAATCATGTCCATTTCTCAGAAGAGGAAACAGAGGTGTAGAGCAACTAAATAACCCTCCTAAGCTACTCATCCAGCAAAATGGGAAAGAAGCGATGCAAATCCACATCTGCCTCTCCCCAAAATCGTCACTTCACTATCCTGTCTTTCTTAGAGATGATCCAACCAGCTCATTCACTAACGGAGGAGATGTGAAATGGCCTGCCCACCATTTCTGAGCAAATTTTTAGTAATGGAGCCAGGGCAAAAACTTGGGTCTCTTGATTCTCCATCCAGGGCTCCTACCATCCCTCCCCCACCACGGCTCTTCAAAGTTGCTTATTTTTCTCTCCAAAGTTCACAGATCCTCTTGCGGTTGGCAAGGGCTTCAAATATCATTTCCCCTCTTTCCCTTACCCAGAAAATCAGCAGCCGTGCGCTGTGGTCAGAAGGGCACAGTGCTGGCTTTGGTGAACATCCTGTGTTGATAAAGACAACAGAGAAAGCACTGTCTCTGGGATCACTTTGAAGCCACAGGAAATCCCCAGAGGACACAGGCTGATGGAGCACCAGTTGCTAGTTTTGTCCTAAAATTCCCTGAGATCCTGCAAGGGGTTGCAGAGCATGTTTTAGAGCCCCACCCCATGCTTGCACGTGCTGTTTCTCCTGCCCTAGACCAGATGCCATTCATTTCTGAGTCGACATCTGGTGTTGTCAGGGTATTTAACAGTTGCTGATTGGTAATGTGAACAGAATATATGGATTGCTTTCCCCAAGCTCTTTAAAGGAGAAAAAGAAGGAGAGGAAAGAGAGAAAACGTTTATCTGTAATAGTGTTTAAATTTGTTTGTTGCTTGTTTCATCTCTCTCCCCCTGTTCAACTGATCATGATAGAGCTACATAGTTTGCTTAATTATCTGCCTAACGCCTGTCTCCATCCCCAGGACATGAACTCCATGAGGACAAGGGACCGTGTCTGTCTGTTCCCCCACTGCATTCCCAGGACCCAGTTTCCAATCAATCAGGGCAATGAACAGTTTTATCTAAGAGGACAAGGTCTGAGGGTAACCACAAGAAAAATGCAACATCTCCGATAGATGTCCTGAAGCCACAGAACATTGTCCTCCTATAATGAGTTATGGCTAACTTCAGGGATGCAGTTTGATTGTCTTTGAACATGTACTATACACACAGAGAAAGATGGAAACCACTAGTGTGGAATTTGAAATGTTAATTCTATCCTCATTAGAAAGGATGAAACAGATGAGTTCTAGAGTAGCAGACTGGAGGAAAGGTAATCCAAAAGGCATGTCCTCTACCACAAATTAGGAACAACTGAGTACTTACATATCCCCTGAGCACAGAGCAGCCCCCGACAACTCTGGTGCCCTACTTACACCAAATCCTATGTACTGATCATGTGGGACTAGAAATGTTTCTGGGGTGACCTTGATGACTCATAGCTACTGAGAAATGGACAGAAGAATATATTAATCCCACCCAGCTTCCTGCACACAGGAATGCTGATGGTTACAGATAGTTTTTGGCAAGCCACTGGGAAAATTAGTCTTGTTCAAATTCCCACATAAAGTCTCAGTCACTAAAGTCAATTGAGTTCTACCAATGCAAGAAATAAAGATTCGAGAGTCATGTGCCAGAGAGCTGCAGAATTCGGTAACGGTGGTCCATCATTGACAGAATGAGTTCTGTTTTGCTGGGAGTGGAAATAACAGTTAATGTTTCACATTCTTTCTCTCTTAGTACCATCATCAAGTGCATAGTTGGGAGAAAAATATCAGACCTCTCCTCTGAAAAACAATAGCAATAAAAAAAATATTTTAAAGGAAGATACAACAGTGTCTTCTCTCCCTAAAAAGTTTTATGAGTTTCCTTTCCTGGATAAAGCTATAAGTTTTTATTCAGGAATGATAAAAGACAGTTTGATGCTTTTTCATGAGTTCTTTATTCAGGGCACTGCCTTCCGCTAGAAAACTGAGAAAATGGTGTCTTAAAAGCCTGGGAATTTTTTTTCCAATTTGTCCTCATTTTGGTAGAAAATTTGAAGGAAAACTAAGAATTATGTTTTTGACCTTTTCTTCTGGTTAATGGATTTTTTTTTTTTTAGCCCAAGTCATATTGGCAAAAGAATTCTACACTTTGATTCCGCAGTGCATAGGCATTAGAGTATGACATGGATGTGACATTTAATGTTTCACGCCTTGCATATTAATGGTGGGAGGGGAAGTAAAAAAGAGCTGTCCTGAGGGCAAAGCAAGACTTCTATTTTTCTTCAAATGTTCATCACTTTTCTGCTCTCATCTCAGAGGGGATTATACTACCCGAATAGCTGCAGGCAGACATCCCTTGCAACCCAGTCACTGCTCTGAGAAAGAGTTTAAATAACATTTTCTACAGAATTCTCATACATACAGCTAATATTTTGGATCATTTCAAGAAAAATTTAATCGTGAACTCTTTCCACTTCTTTCCGTGTATGTTGCCATAACAACTAGAATCAGATTATGTTCATAAGTAACTCAGCAGAATCACATGAATCGCCCTACCAGTGAATAAATCACATATAACCTCATCCTTCCAATAAAAAATATTTTAGCTGCTCACTTATTTCCTGTTCCATTCCATCCTTAGTTGAATTTATTGTTTAACAGGTTTTTTTTTGGGGGGGGTGGTAATATTTGAGTTCATAACTGGACACATAACTAGTTAACTCTTGGAAGCTTTAGGGAAATGGTCATCAGGGAATTGATAGGAGGAAATGTGGTCATAGATCAGCTGGAAATAAATACGTTTGATAGAGATCAAATTTGTGACTCTGACTTTAGCAGCCTGATCTCCTTAACAGAACTGATTATCCTTGTTCAGGTATATAATTTTACCCTTTTTCAGATATGTGACCCTTTGGGTCTGCATTGAAGCTATGTATTACAGTGCATAGAGAAAACAGGTTGACTAACTGAAAATGAAAGATCCCTTATTAGATATATGTAGGTGTATATATATACACATAATTCTCAGAATGTGACATAGCCATCAAAAGTACCTGGTCCATTGTACCTCTAACCTACTGCCCCTGTATCATTGGTTCTCTCTCCCAAGATCATCATACAAAGAAATATCCTACTCACAATTTAAATGTTTAAAGGATAGCTACTCCTTGAAGATTTGAGCTTCTCACCAAAAAAAAAAAAAAGTCATAATTGAGGAAGCTCCTGTTCTGTCCAAAGAAGAGATAACGCCTCTTTCCTTGTCCTTTCTCTCTATTCCTGACAGCTCCATATACATGGAGTTCTTCAAACTTTTACAGGTTAACACAATGAGTTAGTTTAACAGCAGGGGCAGCCATAGACACTCAACACTGATTACTTTCTTTTCTTTGTGCTCCTGTACACTATCAAGGAGGGGTAGACATTTTATTTCTTCTCTCTAGGAAAAAAGAGGGCATTGTTGAGTTTTCAGGAGAATTGGGTTACCCTCTCTCTGTCTCTGTCTTTCTCAGACACACACACAGACACGGACATAAAACATACTCAACACAAACTCACACATGCAGACAGGAAGGGTATAGTTTTCTGTTTGGGGCCCTATGGAAGAGTGAGCTGGATTACTTCAAAGTCAGATGAGATGGATGCCAGCATTGAAAATTGAAGCATAGGGCAGGGATGAGTCCCCTGAACCAAAACAGGGCTTCCCACAGAAGAAAGAAATAATGGTTTCCAGACTGACCAAGAAGTGGTAGGGCCACCAGGTTCTACATATTTGTGAACAACTGCAAAAATTTCTATGCCTCCATTTGGCATAAAAGGAGTGGTGTTACTCACCTTTGAGTTATTATGAAGGTCATAATGAGCATTTATTTAAGTCACCACCAAGGAGGATAAAAAGGCAAGAGGTCTTTCTCCAAGTTTTCTTTTTTTTTTTTTAAGATTTTATTTACTTATTTATTTGATAGAGAGTGTGAGAGAGCACAAGCAGGGGGAGCAGTAGAGGGAGAGGGAGAAGCAGGCTTCCCACGGAGTAGGGAGCCTCATGTGGGGCTCAATCCCGGGACCCTGGGATTATGACCTGAGCTGAACGCAGATGCTTAACCAATTGAGCCACCCAGGCATCCCTCCAAATTTTCTTGTTTGCATCAGTCTACTGAGGTAGTGGAAGCGACAGGGATGTGCAAATAATAATTAGGGTTCAGAGCCTGATTTAATTAATTAAAATGTGTTTATACTTACACCCAAGTGTGGAATGTAAATTTATACCAATTGGGAAAATAATTGATAGAAGAGAGTAGAAGGGCATTCATGTGTGTGCTAGCATTTTTCTTAGATGTCCTTAGAAGCAGATCCAGAGGCAAGGATTCAAGTGCAGGTGGTTTATTTACAGAGTAAGTCCGGAAAACCCAAGTAGATGGGTAAGGAGTGACATAGTAAAGGGGACGCAGCAAATAAAACATGCATTATCAGACCAGTTATCATTATGAGTTATGGGAACTTAATCCTGCTGAGGAACCCTGATAGTCTCCAGCCTCAGATTATCCTGCCTGGAGAGAAGGGAAGTTAGGCAATTTATATACCAACTGACAACACTCACTGTCGAAGACTGTTCCCAAAGGATATTAATCCTCTGGATTTCCACCCAATCCAGTGAGGTCCTAGGCCCAGAGAAGGCACTCAGGTTTGTGATTTAAAGGTGTGCTACAGTGGTGATGTCCAAGGAGAATTGGCTGGGAGCTCAAAAGGGTCTGCCACAGACTATGATGGCAATCTGTGTTGGTTTTAGTGACAGCAAGCCAATAGCGTCATTTTTCTCAGAATTGGAGTCCCTTCAAGAAGTTCAAGAATTTCACTAAGTTCTCAAATGTGCTTTAGAAACATATACTTTAGAGTTGGAAGGGAACAGTAATGATCTCTGCCATGCCACTGGCTTTACTAATGAGGTTACTGAAATCTAGAGAGGATAAGGGATGTGTTCAGGTGTCCCCTAATGAGTGGTACAGCCTATATTAGCAGTCAGAGGTTCTGATTTCCAGTCCAACATGGTTTGACCAAATTACATAGCCTTTTATACCTCTTGTCTGTGGCTATTGGTCAAAAGTAGAATTCAAGCAAAATATTATTCAATATACCATCTGAGTTGGTGTGCTAGTAAGTGTGATATCATCACTGGGTTATTAAAATGTAACCTTACTCCCCACCCACCCCTTGCCTCTTTCTCAATGTTCCTTACAATGTTACAGCACAGATTATTAACATTCCCCCTCCCCAAAGCCTTACATTTCCTTGGCTTCACTGTGTCCCCTCAGATAGTGTCTCCTCTGCTTAGAATGGAGTTCCACATTGTACCCTCACCAGGTGTTTCTCAACCAGAAAGGGTCATACTTACCTTTTCAAGTCCAAAAATGTCACTTTCTTTGTGAAAGTCTCTCTGACATCATATCACAAAGTTATAGCTTTGGCTTCTGCTCCGTAACATTTTGTTCTTATATTTCTAGGAGCAATTACAATACAGTTTAGATTATTGTTTACCTGTTTGCTTCCTCCCTTCCTCAGTCCCTGGATTCCACATAATAAGTTGCTCTAAGAGCAACAGTCTTGCATTATACGTATAGGCTAGGTTTATGCTGAGGCAATAAACGACCCTAAATCTAAATGACTTAAAAAATCAGTTGATTTCTTGTGCACATTTTATGTCTATCAAGGGTCAGCTAGTCTCTCCTCCCTATTGTCATCATTTTCTTTCAAATACCCAGGCTGGCAGAGCAGAAACTACCTGAAGTTTTACACATTACTTTGGAGGCAATTTTTTTAAAAGCATGACAAAGCATACACAAGCTTTTGAACCTTCTACATGAAAATGATGAATGTCATTGTTTTGGCTGACATAAGCCTTACCATATGCCAGAATATTTGTGATCTCTCTTAATAGTGATCTTTGTATTCACCTTGCCTGGCACACAGTAGATACTTAATAAATGCTTGACAAATAAATGAGGGAGTAAATGAACCAGTGAATAGTGATGTGCATTTCATTTATTTGTTTGAGAAGTATAAACTGTTTTGAGTACTGTAAGTTGACATGCATTGAGATTATTATTTATTTTTCTTCACAAAACATATCATCATCATCATCATCATCATCATCATCATCACGGTGGTCATTATCTACTCAGCATTGTGTGCTAGGCTTCAAGCTGAGGACTTTGGAGATTCATGTAGTCATCATAACAATCCTCTAAAAAGTGCATTATTATTATTCCTATTTTATAGTTGAGGAAATTGAGGTAAAGAGAGGTTATCACTTATCCAAAGTCACAGAGAGGGTAAGTGAAGGAATCAAGTCTACACCCAGAACTTTTGGACTCTGAAGCCCATCTTTTTAGTCATTTTTGTTATACTCCTTCCAGAATGTCCCTTCATTATTTTTGAATAACCTAGCTAAAGCTAGTTCCAAAATGGCCTAGGAAGTCCATGTATTCCTGTCAGTCAATGGGTAAATATGAAATCAAACCACATTAGTACAAGGGCTGGGAGGAGTATTTTCAAGCTGGCATTGTCCAAAACTCTCTTCTAATATTTGGTATTTTGTACTTTTTCTAACCTTTTGGCATTCTGGATACCAACTGCAAAACCTGAGGTGTCCACTGAATACTTGCACAAATCCTTAAAGGGGTCCAAAGTTATTATCTAGGGCAAATATGGGCTCTTGGCCCCTGGATGCTCATCCTGACACTAAGGAAATTGAACTAGTCTTCTGCCTGTTGGAGAATCAGGTTCAGCTCATAAACATTTCCAATGACCATTCTGCCCCCTCGTGGAAGGGAATGTCTGCTGCTGTCCTTGGTTCTGAAATAGCAGTCAGCTGCGAGTCACAGCTGCTTCTTGTTATACTGGGACCTGGGGCGAGATCCTGCTCTGAGTTATACCATTGTCCAAAATTGTTTCTTGTTTCCTTTCTCTATCAATAAGCAGTAGAGCTGATTTCATGGAATTTTTATGGTTCTGTCACTTTGCTTACACTTGTTATTTTTATCTAGAAAATTGGGAACACATAAGCTTTTTTCTGTTCATTCTGATCCTACTGGTTGTGGCTGTAGGTTGTTGCAATTGTCTGAGTAAAATATAGAATGATTACGCTAAATGTAGAAAAATTTTGCTGGTCATGGGACTGATTTTGATACAGCACATGCCAAAACTTGGCTTACTGTAACTGATATTTTTTGGGAAGAACCCATGGAAATGTTAACTATCTAATTTGCCATTCTTTATACCATTGTTAAATAAGGTTTGCAGCACACAGAATACCTGGATCATATTATCTCAGTTGGTTCCCCCCAGAAATGCCAATTTCTTTATGCTCTCATTTATTATAGAAAGTTGGTAAAAATCATTCTTGGAGGAGTCTGTGCCTCCTGCAAAGCTGAAGATATTCTTCACTGTTAGCCCATGAACCTTTAAAAGAATTTAGTTACAAGGAAAACTTTCTCTCAAGGAAACTTTTCTGCCTTCTTTTGTCCAAAAAGAAAAATGAAAATTATGTAACCTAGTGTGATTTCCTGTCTGTATGAGCCACTAGAAAATGTATAGCCAAACTCAATTTCTATTTGTAATAATGAGTTCATTTCAAATGCCTGATATCGCCTGCACCCCTGCCCCTTCAAATGAACATTATTCAATTTTTATCATTAATTGATTTATTTTGTTTTTTTATGCACAGCCTACTAAAAATTCATCTATTTATAATTTATAATTCTTCCAAATGGTCTGTTTTGCACTAAATTTTCTCAGCTGCTATAAATTTTTTAGTGTAGAGGGGAGACATATTCTACACATATAAATAAACCATAATTCCAATTGACTTAATCTATTCCATATAACAAGTATATTTGAAGACTTATTATTAGAAAATAAACAGGTAATCTTTATATTGCCATGGATGAAATAAACCAGGACTAGAAAATTAGGTTGGCAGTGTTCGCTAGGTGTTGTCTCTTATGTAGATATTTACAGAATATAGCAAGGATACCCAAAAAGAAGCATTCTGGTGGGATTAAGAACTTGGGCTCTCACTAAGAATATCTGCATCTTTTTCTTAATAGCTGTGTAATTTTTTTTATCTTTTTTCCTTATCTGTGAGAAAGATTGGTGACTAAGTGAGACATAAATTAAAGGGGCTGGGAACACAGTAAGCACTCAATAAATGTTAGCTGCACCAATGCCTGTAATGACACAACGGTAAGAACTACTATTATTATTACTATTACAGCTAGTATTCTTCCCTGACCACCCTGTTTAAAATTATAAGACAAACCAACAAAACAAAACAACGCTCCTTATCTCCCATCCCAATTTTATTTTTCTTCCTGGCACTTACTACCATCATGTATGTTGTATGTCTGCTGACTTGTTCATTTTTCTGTCTCCCTGACTGGAATGAATATTTTTTGTTTGTTTGTTTTGTTTTGTTTTATTTTCTTGCATAGTCTCAGTACCTTGTGAGTGCCTGGCATGTAGTAGGTTCCCAATAAGTAATTGATGGTTGAATGAGTACATAGCTCTTCCTGAGTAACTACTTGCAATAGTATTCCATGGGAGGTGAGATTCTTTATCCAGAACCTAAAAATGATAGCAAAAAGGCTACATAGCACTACCAAACCCTACTACAGAATGAGAATATTCCTCACAGAGCAATCTGAGCCTAATTATTTGTTACAACTGCAAACACCACACAGTGAATTTTGAAGATCAATTTTAAGACTCCCCTTTAAAAAAAAAAAAATTGATGAAAGCTTTAATCCATGTGACTGAGAGGTTCTTGCCACATCACCAAGCCCTCTATTAGAGATTCTGGAGCCTGCATACTTCAACTATTTGAGAAGAATGTCCATGTGACCACACCCTAGTTGATGATAATGTTCAGTATTAGCAAATCTTGTTTTATCATATAATTCCTGCTGATCTTCTCTATCAAGTTTCTTGCTCTTCTGCCTGGAAATGGCCACTCTTTATATCAGAGTTGTTATTATTCTCTTAATCTGTAACTCCAAAAAAGCTCAGACCATCTGAACATAGAACGCTTGTTGACCACATTGTCCAGATGCCCACCTGGTTTGACCTCCAGCATCACCATTTACTGATGAATGGCTCTCATCGTATTACTTATTTTTATTATTCTGTTTATTTGTGAAAAGGGACTGAAAGCAACCCTGAATCATGTGGCTGATGTGAGGATGATATGAAATAAACCACATAAAATGCCAAGCACACAGTAAATACTCAGTAAATATCACATATTATTATATATCCCTAATTTGGCATACCATCGTTTTAGATGCTGTAGGATTTTTAACTTGACTCTTAGCATCATTGTGACAAAATTGTCTTTGCTGCCTCGCTTGTTAGTGTTCTTGTTCTTTCTAATAGAATTTATTTCCCTACCACCCACCTCCCCTCAAAAAGCAAATAATAGGAAAACTTACCTCATACTTATTTGTACCTTAACTTGTTTAAAATGGGTCTAGGTTGTTTATAAGACGAAGTTCTGTTTGTGAGATGAGGTTTTCAAATTTTTCCTCAGCCTTTTATCCAAGAATGAATATTATGTAACTCAGTGTGGTTTTCTCTGTCTTAACTGGGTCCAACCTCTGGGAAAATGTCTATATGCAGCAAAGATGAACTCATTCCAAGGTATCCTTCTTGTGCTATGTGTGATATATAAGAGATACTTCAAAGACTAAGGGCTTAAGAGGCAGAATGACAATATATACATGCCTGTATCCCATAAAATTGCATTTTTTTAATTCACTTGATTGAGATGCTTCAGGCATATATGATGAGTTTTGGAGTCACTGGTTCTACAGGAAGCAAGGTTTGGGATTTGTACTCTTATACTTGATATTGGTTTCATCAGAAATATATCCAAACACAATGGGTAAAAAGGAAGGGAAAGAAATTGTAGTTTTTGAATTTGGAAACCACAGGCTCGTGGAGAAATCTAAATTGTTTTTTGAAAACTTCTTTAAAAATGAGTGATCAACATTGAGACCCAGAGCAGCAGTGTGTTTACTGTCACTCTCACTGCCCTGCTGGGGACCCCCAAGTCCCCCTGACCAGAAAAAAGCATGCTCTCCCATAAATCAGCCAGGTAATTAGAGCTGAAGGTTTTACTTAGAAATAAACAAACAGACTCTAAAGAGAAATTATTTATCAAGCGTTGACAAGTTACTTGTAACAAAGCAAAGGCATTCAAGAATTTTATACTTGATGACAACACCAATGGGGAAATAAGTGTGTCAAAAAGAAAAGGCACATTAATAAAGTCAGTTCTTGGTAGCCAAAGGTCAGGATTTGAATTGGAGAAAGCACTTTGGGAATTTTCTTTGTGTGTTGTTTTGTTTGGGCGTTGGGGGGGTGGGATTGGGGGGAGTGTGTTATTTTATTTTTCTTCCATGAAATCATGTAGATAGGAGCAAGATTGAACTCTAGTGGTAAAAAGCCCAAACTACAGGCTATTTAAAAATCCTTCTACATATGAAATAATAGCCCTGGAATGCTGTACCTAAATAAAGAGGTTCAGGAGGCTGCAAGCCCCAGCGACAGCAGCAGACTTGATCCTAAAAGAAGAGTCTGTTTGAAAGTACCCAGGTTCCTCCCATATGGTGGGGCTGTTACGGCTACATCAAGGCAGCATGCTGTTCTAGGGCAAATGCCAAGGGACGGTATTTTTAGATTTCTCAAAAGCAACCACTGAATATATATGAATCTACAAGGATAGCATTCATGAAGTAATGTGCTGAAAATAAATTTTATTAAGAATTCCTTAAGTCAACCTTGACTATAACCATGTTAATAAAGAACAGGCCCAGACTGAGTTTCATTCAATCCACAAACATGAATTAAGCCCCTTCTCTGTTGAGAGACTGTTGGAGGACATAAGAGGTGTTGGACAAGTGTCTTGCCTTCCTGGGTGGAAGATAATAGAGGCATAGAGGACTCGCAAAGCCAGGTTTGCCAGACTTCCTCCGAAGACTGCTGTGAGCAGCACCTACCTGTCCCTTGGAATTGTGTGCTTCAACAATCTGAATGTGGTCCTTGAACACATCACACTGTGTCTGAATACCTTGCTCTGACTTGAAGCTAGGAGCCTCATAGATTTCATTCAGGAAAACATATGTATGTGTATAAAATCTGTGTATTATTCAGAGATAAGGGTACCATTTGCTCTTGTTGGTTGGATGGTTATTTTTTGTTATCTAAAATGTGAGTGGGCCGGTCAACAGCTCAGGCTTATTGCTGAGGTTGCCATGAGGCAGGATTTCCCAGAGCATATTCGGGAGAAAATGGTGTTGGATGTGTGTTGGTGTAACAGTCTAAAATAGGGAGGGGGAGAGGGAATGTATCTTCTTACGTATCTAAATATCAGGATGGCGTGGATCTGGCTTCAGGGATGACTGGATTTAGAAACTTAAATCCCATATGGTTATTATTTATGCCTGTTATTCCCAGTTATTCACTTTTCCCTCCTCTTTTTCTCTCCATCTCTCAACTAAGTCTCCCTCTGAATGTTGGCTTTCCTTCTGCCACAGACGAGCTTTCTCCATGTAGCAAGGAGTGTATAACAGGACACTTAAAAGTTACAGCCTGAGAGATAAGGGGAGTCTGTTTTCCAGATCCAGCCTTTAATTCTTAGGGATATGTTCTGATTGACCTGGCTTGATTCATGTGCCCACCCTTTAGCCAAATTATAAGGCATATAATTTGTCAAGCATGGGTTGTTATTTTTTGCCCACCCTTGTGTCTGTATGCAAAGTGTTTGTATCAGAAAAAGGTAGGGTAGAATTATTGCATGACAGGTGACCATCCTAGCTTGAGTCTACTCAAGATTCAAGTCCCCTACTAAGGGACTCTTTGGAGAAGGGATTCTGTGCTGATATATATTTAAGAAATTTTTTTTAAATTTTATTTTATTATGTTATATTAGTCATCATACATTACATCATTGGTTTTTGATGTAGTGTTTGTTCCATGATTCATTGTTTGCGTATAACACCCAGTGCTCCATTCAATACGTGCCCTCCTTAATACGCATCACCAGGCTAACCCATCCCCCCAACCCCCTCCCCTCTAGAACCCTCAGTTTGTTTCTCAGAGTCCATAGTCTCTCATGGTTCGTCTCCCCCTCCGATTTCCCCCCCTTCATTTTTCCCTTCCTACTATCTTTTTTTTTTCCTAACATATAATGTATTATTTGTTTCAGAGGTACAGGTCTGTGATTCATCAGTCTTACACAATTCACAGTGCTCACCATAGCACACACCCTCCCCAATGTCTATCACCCAGCCACCCCATCCCTCCCACCCCCGACCACTCCAGCAACCCTCATTTTGTTTCCTGAGATTAAGAATTCCTCATATCAGTGAGATCATATGACACTCGTCTTTCTCTGATTGATTTATTTCGCTTAGCATAATACCCTCTGTATATTTAAGAAATTTTAAAACAAGATTAATCCAGTTCCTTTCCTGCAGGACTGCTCAGAATCTTTAATATGGTAATCACATAGTGAATCTTCATGAACTGGATATGAAAAACAGCATTTATTAATCTTTGTTGTCCCTATCTATGACACTTTTATTCACAACTAAGTGTGCAGGTATTTGGAAAATATAACTCTAGAGAAACAATAGTCATAAAGTTTATATATTGTTTCCACTCATAAATGTTAAATATTGCCATCCTAGATTTCTGTCCTATGCAATCAGGTTGTGTGGCTAATAGAGCTATTCTTCCTATTTCGCATTTTCTCATTTGTCTAACAAATGTTTATTGGGTGCTTCAGCATGGTTCTAGGCACTGGGAACAGCAGTGAATAAAACAGATAATAAGTGAGTCCTCACAGAATAATATTCTAATATAGAGACTACCAAAAATTAGATACACAATGGTAGGTGATAATGACGGCTCTAAAGAGAACTAAAGCAGAGTAGGCGGAAAGAGAATAAAAGAGGAGCTGGGGGGCGCCTGGGTGGCTCAGTCGTTAAGCGTCTGCCTTCGGCTCAGGTCATGATCCCAGGGTTCTGGGATCAAGTCCCACGTTGGGCTCCCTGCTCGGCGGGAGGCCTGCTTCTCCCTCTCCCACTCCCCCTGCTTGTGTTCCTGCTCTCGCTGTCTCTCTCTCCATCAAATAAATAAATAAAATCTTTTTTTTTTAAAAAAAAGAGGAGCTGGACTGGGTGGGCTGGTCATGGGAGGCCTCTCAGAGGTGACATTGGAACACAGGCGTCCCTGCAGTGCAGGAGCTGACCACTCAAACCTCTGGAGATGGAGAATCCCAGGCCGGTACGTGCACAGGCTCTGGGATGGAAACACGCCAGCATACTTGGGGTAATGCAAGAAGGCCAAGGACCAAGGGAGTCAGGAAACATTTACTATTACCATGTCATGGGGAAAGGGTAAAAAGATGTGAGCAAACAGGTGGGAGTCTGAGCTGCTAAGCTGTGCAAGGCAAACCAAGCCAGCATCTGTGGGAAGCATTTTTGGAGATGGATGGTAGGGCAGAAGTTAAGAGACTGTGGTGGTTTAGGTAATGTGGACATAAGCTAGGGCAGTAGCAGTGGGAATAGAAAGGAGGAAATCACTCAGCCTCCTATTACCGGATTGATGTGACTACACACCCTTAGAGGGAGAGGAAGCATTGGGATGGGCGAATAGAGTTAACATCCTACATTCCAGTGCAATCACACACTGAGAAGGCAAGAAGACTGGTGCACGAAGAGCTCACCGATCAGCGGGTTACAAAAGGCTTAAGTACCCAAAGAGTGGGAAATAAGGGCACAAAGGTTAGTGTGCATTTGGTGCAGAGACTCCTGAGAACCACTGAAGGTTTTTGACCTAGAGAATGACCTGATCAGTGCAAATGTTTGAGGCACATGGATGTCTTTTGTTTTCCCCAGCTCATATCAACCCTTCTCTGTTCTATGCCCCAATCCCTCAGGACCCTGATATAAGGCAGGGAACTGAGGTACTTATTTGAACAAAGGCACTAATCATTAATAATGCCTAACTTCCAGAAGCTGCCACTTTCAACTCTCAAGCATTGGAAGGAAATTAATGACATTTCAGGTCCTGAGGCTGAACAAGATAGAGTGATACCAGGAGGCACTATAACACAGTGGTTTATAATATGAACTTGGCCTGGTTCTGGCCTTGCCTAGCTGAGTGACTATTGCAAGGCTCTCTGTGAATCAGATGCTGCATCTATAAAATGGAAATAATAGTGGGATTTAGATAAAATATTTGTATGAAAATTAAATAAAATAAGCCATGCAAAATGTTTAGAGTAGTAACCAACACTCTAAAAAAAATATGGTACTGTCCTTGTTAAGTCAACTTTTCTACTTATCCTCACTCTCCATATCCCAAATCCCCACCTACCACCGAGACAGATTATCAAATAAAAACTAAGGAAGGAAAAGCTAAATTGATCCTCATAATAATAGAAAGAGAAGGAAAAAGCCACTGGGCTTGGGGTTAGAGAAAATTGCAGGGAAGCAGGGAGCAGAGCTTGATGTTTTAGAGCTGGACTACCTAATATGGCAGCCACTAGACACATGTGGATATTTACATTTAAGTTAATTTAAATAAGGTAAAATTTAAAATTCAGTTCCTCAATCATGCTACTCATGTTTCAGTGTGCAATGACCACAGTAGCTAGTGGCTACCATATTGGGCAGCCCAGCTCTAACACATCAGATTCTATACACACACCCAATTCTCTCCAACTCTAAGTCTAGTGGCATAATAGCTCATTAATTTTTACTGAATAGTATCCCATTGTATGGTTGTATCTTAGTTTGTTTATCTATTTACCTATTGAAGGACTTCTTGGTTGCATTCAGTTTGTGTTGATTATAAAGTGGCTATCAACATTCACATGCTGGGTTTTATTTGGACATGCATTTTCTTATTAGTCAGTAAATATCTGGAAGCAATATTGTTGGAACATGTAGTAAGCCTATTTTAGCTTTGTAAGAAACTGCAGAACTCTTCCAAAGTGGCTATACTACTTTTGCATTCACCCCAATGGTGAATGAGACTTCTGTTGCTCCACATCCTTGCTAGCAATGGATGTTGTCAATTTTTTGGATTTTAGTCATTCTAATAGGTATATAGTAGTATCTCATTGTTGTTTTAATTTGCATTTCTGTAATGACAAATGACATTTAACATATTTGCCATCTTTATATTCTTTTTGGTGAAGTTCAGTTCAAATCTTTGGCTCAGTTTTTCCTTGGGTTCCTTCTTTTCTTATTGTTGAGTTTTAATATATGATCATATATTGTAGATACAAGTCCAATATTAAATATATAGTTTGAAAATATTACCTCCCAATGTGTTGCTTGTCTTTTCATTCTCTTAACAGTATCTCTTGCAGAACAGAGGTCTTTATTTTAATAAAGTCAACTCATCAATTTTTTCTTCTACACATTATGCTTTTGGCATTGTATCTAAAGGCTCATTATCAAACTCAAAGTCATGTAGATTTTCTCCTGTGTTATTCCTAAAAGATTTATAGTTTTGCCTTTTACATTTAGATTTATGATATACTTTGAGATAACTTTTGGGATATTTGTCAGAGCTGTTTCTAGGTTTGTATTTGTATATAGACATCCAGTTGTTCCCACATCATTTTTGAAAAGACTGTCTTTTCTGCATTGATTTACCTTGCATCTTTGATAAAAATCAATTGACTATATTGGTTAAGTCTTTTTTTCTTGCCTTGATATGTGTGTCTGTTCTTTTGCCAGTACCATGTTGTCTTGATTTCTATAACTTTATAGTAAATCTTAAAATCAGGTAGTGCGAGTCCTCCAACTTTGTTCTTCTTCAGTATTGTTTTTGGCTATTTTAGGTCTTTTTCTTTTCCATATAAACTTTAGAGTCAGTTTGTTCATATCTACAACATTTCTTGCTGGAATTTTGATAAAATTATGTTGAATTTAGAAGTCAATTTGGGAAGAATCACTGGCTGAATAATATGGAATCTTCCCATCCAGGAACATGGAATATCTCTCTATTTATTTATATATTCTTTGATTTCTTTCATCAGAATTTTGTAGTATTTTGCATTTAGATCCTATATTTTGTTAAATTTATACCTAAATATTTCTTTTGTGTGTGTGCAACTGTGAGTGGCATTTTTTTTTTTCAAATTCCACTTGTTCAAATAAGATACCTAGGAATGAACCTAACTGAAGAGGTAAAGGACCTGTACTCTGAAAACTATAAAACACTGATGAAAGAAATTGAAGAGGACACAAAGAAATGGAAAAACATTCCATGTTCTTGGATTGGAAGCATAATCATTGGTAAAATGTCTATACTACCCAAAGCAATCTATACATTTAATGCAATCCCTATCAAAATACCAACCACATTTTTCACAGAGCCAGAACAAACAATCCTAAAATTTTTATGGAACCACAAAAGACACCAAATTACCAAAGCAACCTTGAAAAAAAAAAAGCAAACCTGGAGGCATCACAATTCTGCACTTCCAGTTCTATTATAAAACTGTAGTGATCAAGACAGTATGGTAGTGGCACAAAAATAGGCACATAGATCAATAGAACAGAATAGAAAACCCAGAAATGAACCCACAATTATATGGACAATTAATCTTTGACAAATCAGGAAAGAATATCCAATGGGAAAAAGATAGTCTCTTCAACAAATGGTGTTGGGAAATCTGGACAGCAACATGCAGAAGAATGAAACTGGACCACCATTCAAATGGATTGAAGACCGAAATGTGAGACCTAAAGCCATAAAAATCCTAGGAGAGAATATAGGCAATAACTTCTTTTACATCAACCATAGCAACATGTTTCTAGATATGGCTCCTGAGACAAGGGAAACAAAGCCAAAAATAAACTATTGGGACTACATCAAAATAAAAAGCTTCCCCACAGAAAAGGAAACAGTCAACAAAACTAAAAGGCAACCTATGGAATAGGAGTATTTGCAAATGACGTATCTGATAAAGGGTTAGTATCCAAAATATATACAGAACTTATAAAACTCAACACCTAAAAAATGAATAATCCAATTAAAAAATGGACAGAAGATATGAATACACATTTTTCCAAAGGAGCCATACAGATCGCCAAAGACACATGAAAAGATGCTCAACATCACTTATCATCAAGGAAATGCAAATCAAACTACAATGAGATATCACCTCACACCTGTCAGAACGGCTGAAATCAAGAACATAAGAAACTACAGATGTTGGCAAGGATGTGGAGAAAGGGGAACCCCCTTACACTGTTGGTGGGAATGCAAATGGGTGCAGGCACTCCGGAAAACAGTATGGAGTTTCCTCAAAAAGTTAAAAATAGAACTAGCCTGCAATCCAGCAATTACACTACTAGGTATTTACCCAAAGAATACAAAAATACTAATTCAAAGGGATACATTCACCTGGATATTTACAGCAGCATTATCTACCAGAGCCAAATTATGGCAACAGTCCATCGACTGATGAATGGATAAAGAAGAGGTCACACACACACACACACACACACACACACACACACACAGAGGAATATTACTCAGCCATCAAAAAGAATGAAATCTTGCCATTTGCAATGACGTGGATGGAGTTAGAGGGTATTATGCTAAGTGAAATAAGTCAGTCAGAGAAAGACAAATATCATATGATTTCACTCATATGTGGAATTTAAGAAACAAAAGAAGCAAAGGGGGAAAAAGTAGAGAAAGGCATACCAAGAAACAGATTCTTTTTTTTTTTTTTTTAAAGATTTTTTTTATTTGACAGAGAGAAAGACAGCCAGAGAGGGAACACAAGCAGGGGGAGTGGGAGAGGGAGAAGCAGGCTTCCCGCTGAGCAGGGAGCCCGATGCGGGGCTCGATCCCAGGACCCTGGGATCATGACCTGAGTCGAAGGCAGACGCTTAACGACTGAGCCACCCAGGCGCCCCAAGAAACAGATTCTTAACCTAGAGAACAAACTGATGCTTACTAGAAGGGAGGTGGGTGGGGAGATGGGTTATATAGGTGATAGGGATTAAGGAGTGCACTTGTTGTGATGAACATCAGGTTATGTATGGAATTGTTGAATCAGTATATTGTATACCTGAAACTAATATTACACTGAATGGTAACTAACTGGAATTTAAATAAAAAACAAATTCCAGTTGTTCATTGCAGGTATATACAGCAGTTAACCTTGTATCTTGACCTTTTATACTGCAACTCGCTTATTAGTTCCATTAATTTTTTGTTTATTCTTTCAGATTTTCTAACTACATGATCATGTCATCTGCAAATAAAGCCAGTTTTATTTCTTCCTTTCCAGTTTGTATACATTTTATTTCTTTTTCTTTTCTTATAGAACTAGGTAGGACTTCCAGTATGATGTTGAATAGGAGCAGTAAAAAACTGTCTTGTTCCCAGTTTTAAAGGGAAATTGTCCAGTCTCTCAACATTAAGTATGACTGATGTTAGCTGTAGCATTTTTGTAGACATTCTTGATTAAGTTGAGGAAGTTCCTCTCTATTCCTAGTTTTCTGAGACTTGATGTTCGATTTTATAAAATGTTTTTTTCAGCATCAATTAATATGATCATATGGTCTTTCTTCTTCAGCCTGTTGATGTGGTGGCTTAGATTGATTGACTTTTAAATGTTGAACCGGACTTGCATATCTGGAATAAATCCGATCTGATCATGATGTATAATTTTTATAATTTGTATAAAAAAAAAAACATGTGTTTGTGTTTATACATATATATTTGATTTGCTAATATTTTATCAAGGGTTTTTGCATCTATGTTCATGATAGATACTGGCCTGTACTTTTCCTTTCTTGGTTAATGTCTTTATCTAGTTTTGATATAAGGGCAGTGCCCAACTCAAGAATATTTCAGACTTTTGAAATATTCCCTCTGCTTGTATTTTCTGAAAGAGATTATAAATAATAGATATAATTTCTACCTTAAATGTTTGCTTGAATTAATCAGTGAATTCATTGGAGGTCTAGCTTTCTGTTTTTTTAAAAGGCTGTTAATTATTGATTCAAGTTTTTAAATGGATATAGGGCTATTGCGGTTATCTATTTATCCATGTGCATTTTGGTAGTTTGTGTCTTTCAAGAAATTGGTCTGTCTCATCTAAGTTAACAAATTTGTGCCTATAGACCTGTTCATAACATTCCTTTATTATCTTTTAAATGTCCAAGGAGTCAATTGGAATGAATCTTTTTTCATCTCTAATGTCATAATTTGTGTCTTCTCTCCTTTTTTTCTTGGTTAGCCTGGCTAGAGGTTTATCAATTTTATTGATTTTTTTTCAGAGAATTAGCTTTTGATTTCATGGATTTCCTTCATTGCTTTATGTTTCACTCTTATTGATTTTTGCTCTGATTTTTATTATTTCTTTTCTCAGGCTTGCTTTAGATTTAAACTGCACTTCCTTCTCTAGCTTTCTATTGCAGAATTTTAGGTTATAAATGTTAGAGTCCTCTTCTAATATGTGCATTTAATGCTATAAATTTCCTTCTAAAAACTATTTTCATTGTATCTCACATATTTTGATAAGTTGTATTTTTATTTTCATTTAGCCCAAAATATTTTTATAAATTTCTCTTGAGGCTTCTTTGAACTATGGTTGACTTAAAAGTGTGTTAATTTTCAGATATTTGGGAATTTTTTTCAAATATCTTCCCGTGTGTTGTTTTCTAGTTTAATTCTATTGTTGTCTGAGGACATATTCTGTATAAATTCTATTGTTTTAAATTTGTGAAGGTGTGTTTTATGCCCCAGGATGTGGTTTATCTTGGTGAATGCTCCATGTGAATGTGAGAAGGACGTACATTCTGCTGTTGTTGGATGGATTATTCTATAAATATCAATTAGATCAAGTTGATTGATAGTGCTGTTCAAATGACTACATCCTCATGATTTTCTGCCTGCTTGATCTGTCACTTACTGACAGAGGGATGTTGAAGTGTCCAACTGTAATGGTGGATTTGTCTGTTTTCCTCACAGTTGTCTTAGTTTTTGCCTCATATATTTTAATACTCTCTTCATAGGTGCATATTCATTTAAAATTGCCATGTCTTTTTGGAGAACTGTCCCTTTTATAAATATGTAATGCCCCTCTTTATCCCTGATAATCATTCTTGCTTTCAAGTCTGCCTTGTCTGAAATTAACTTAGCCACTCCTGCTTTCTTTTGATTAATATTAGTTTGGTACATCTTTTGCCATCCCTTTTCTTTTCATTTTCTTTTTTTAAAAGATTTTATTAACTTATTTGACACAGAGAGCTAGAGAGCACAAGCAGGGGGGAGTGGCAGAGAGAGATAAGGAAGCAGGCTTCCTGCTTAGCAGGGAGCCCAAATCAGGGCTAGATCCCAGGATCCCGGGATCATGACCTGAGCCAAAGGCAGACACTTAACCAACTGAGCCACCCAGGCACCCCTATTTTGCCATCCCTTTTCTTTTAACTTGAATCTATAAAGACTCAAAAGATCAAGGTTCTAGCCAATTTGGTTTCTAGTGAGGGTTCTCTTTCTATTTTGCAGATGGCCATCTTCTCTGTATGTCCTCACATGGCCTTTCCTTGGTGCATACAGATGGAGGGGGTGGGGAAGGACAGATCTCTTCTTATAGGACACGAATCCTACTAGATCAAGGGCCCATGCTTATGACCTCATTTAACCATAATTACTTCCTTAGAGGCCCCATCTACAAATATAGCCATGCTAAGAGTTAAGGCTTCAACATATGAATTCTGGGGAAACACATTCATTCCATAACAAATACTTTAAGTATTTCATTCCACTCAGCTAGAGAGGGCTGAGTGAAATGCTCTTATCACAACTAAGATAGCTGAGGTAAGACTCTGACAAAGTCTTTTCCCCTGGACAGCAGGCCTTTGTTATGTAGAAGGCTCTGGACAAATTTCACAATAATTATTCTTCCTCTACCTCTATGAGCTCCTGTTGTAATAATGAGAATGTTGACTCCCAAGTTCTTTACATATCTAAGCTGAAGCCAGAAGGGATGGTATAGATTTAAATGAAATCCCCATAGCTACTACAGAGCTGGGACAAGTTTCATAGCATAGAAGAGATACCTCAGATTCCCATCTCTTCTGCAGCCTCTATCCACTTTGAAATAAACAACTGGAAGCTGTAATAACTATCTCATCCATCCTTTTGGGCTCATGTTCACAGGCAGCTATTTGGGAAAGGGACCCTATTACCTTTCCTTTCTACTATGAAGGTTGTAACCCTGAGGTTACAGAGATAATTAGTTTATGTGGGTCCTCAGCGAACAGCTTCTGTGACTCATTTTCTATTCCCTATACTTCCCCACACAGAAGATTGGGTGAATTTATGTTTATATGATGTTCTCAGACTCTCCTGTTGTTTAACAAGGCAGTTAGCCCCAAGCAGTGTTCTCTTTCCCTCCAAATGGATTCTGGAAAAACCTTGGCCTTGACTCTGACAGTGATAGGCACCTAATTCAAAACAGTTCTGGATTTTTCTTGTGCTTGGTGGCTGTTTTTATGGAGCAGAAATACATTTTGAGGCCTGCCTTTCATTAGCTTGTTCTTCACATATTCAAAAGTTACAAGGTCATTACCACAGAAGGTACAATCACATACAGTCACCTCATCTATAAAAGCAGTCTCCATGGAACATAGGCGTGTGGGGTTTGATGTGTGTATTAGCTGAGGAGGGGCATTTGTTACTTACAAAAAGCCACAGGGATCACATAACAGAGCATAGACATAAAATCCAGACTCTCTGTGCTCTATATAAAATGGAAAGAAAGCCACGAGAGAAAAATAGGATCCATCACTTATGTTCCACACTAAGTTGTCTGGGTGGTTTATGATCATTCATTAGTTATTCTTCACAGCGCCCTTTAGGAGAAAAAGGATTGGGTTCATTCAGAGGAAGCAGTATAAACTTTGAATCAGGCATTGTAGTCTTTTTGTATCTTTCCATCCCACCCTGCAAAAATCCCTGGATAGATGAAATCCTTAGATGGTGAGAGAACTCAGATTGAAAGAAAGATAGGAATTTTCTGCTCACAACTTGCATCTGATAATAGGAATTCTCCTTCAGAGGAATAAAGAAAATGCATCTGATAATGGCCCATTGGACTTGAGGATGTCTTTATTCAGGTGTCAACAATTATGCTTCCAGATTTGGGCTCTGACAATTCTTTTCAGAGCCATATTGTTCCTGGCTTGTTTACAGTTGTCCCCAGTGTATAAATTCTCTCTATGGACTCAGTTGAAAAAAATTGTCAAGGAGCGGAAAAGTCAAGAATTGGACAATTATTTGGTTCATGGGAATATTGTAGGACATCTGGATCATTCATGTGGAGTTTTTGCCTAAGCTACTTTAGAAAATTGCTTTGACTCTCCATTTTCCTTTTCCTGGTAAAACATCATCCTGATACCTGTGAAAAAGAGACTTGTGCTGTGTGTCTGTGAGAGGTGCAAAATGTGCTCTGTTCTGAAGACCAACCTCAGAGGTAGCCATTTCAGGGAACTATGCTGCCTATTTCCAAATTAGGTCAGATCTGAAGAACCAGTAAATAACAGCTTCTTGGAAGAGGGCCAAGGGCAGAGCAAACTCTAGAGCTCTGGATTGAATCAAGGGCTTTATGAGTTGGGTTTGGAATTTTTTAGGAGAGCAAAGTCCTGCTCATTTGAGGAACCACCCTCCCCACAGTTTGCTGTGGGCCTTTGAAATTTTCTCTTAACACCTCAGCCAGTCAATTCATGCCTCCTGAGCAAAACACACAGCCCTGGGAAGGAGAGGCCTCAGCTTTTGTGTGGAGCCACAATTCATTCAAAGCACCAAGTCATTTCCTAGTTTTGCCAATTATTTCTTATGTGTTGGAGTTATTTATTGCTTTTAAAGCTCTGTTTCCTGGTTTTTTAATTTTTTTAAGTTTTTATTTAAATTCCAGTTAGTTAACATTCAGTGTAAAATTAGTTTCAGGTATACAATTTAGTGATTCAACACTTACATACATCACCCAGTGCTCATCAGGATAAGTGCACTCCTTAATCCCCATCACCTATTTCACCTATCCCCTCACCCACCTTCCCTCTGGTAACCTTCAGTTTGTTCTCTATAGTTCAGTCTGTTTCTTAGTTTGTCTCTTTCTTTTTTTCCCCTATGACTGTTTGTTTTGTTCTTAAATTCCACAAATGAGTGAAATCATAAGGAATTTGTCTTTCTCTAACTGACTTATTTCCCTTAGCATAATGTACTCTAGCTCCATCCACATTGTTGCAAATGGCAAGATTTCATTCTTTTTGATGGCTGAATAATATTCCATTGTGTGTGTGTGTGTGTGTGTGTGTGTGTGTGTGTACACATACACTACCTCTTGTTTATCAATTCATCAGTTGATGGACATTTGGACTCTTTCCGTAATAAGGCTATTGTTGATAATGCTGCTATAAATATTGGGGTTCATGTATCCCTTTGAATCTATATTTTTATATTCTTTGGGTAAATACCTAGCAGTACAATTGCTGGATTGCAGGCTAGTTCTATCTTTAACTTTTTGAGGAAACTCTATATTGTTTTCCAGAGTGCCTGCACCCATTTTCATTCCCACCAACAGTGTAAGAGGGTTCCCCTTTCTCCACATCCTCACCGTCTGTTGTTTCTTGTGTTCTTGATTTTACTCATTCTGACATGTGTGAGGTGATACCTCATTGTAGTTTTGATTTGTATTTCCTTGATGATGAGTGATGTTGAGCATCTTTTCATGTGTCTTTTGGCCATCTGTATGTCTTCTTTAGAAAAATGTCTATTCATGTCTTCTGCCTATTTTTTAATTGGATGTTTGTTTTTTGGGTGTTGACATTGGCTATAGCAATTTCTTACTAGATATGTCTCCTGAGGCAAGGGAAACAAAGGCAAAAATAAACTATTGAGACTTCATCAAAATAAAAATCTTCTGCACAGCAAATGAAACAATCAATAAAACTAAAAAGCAAACTACGGAATGGGAGAAGATATTTAAAAATGATATATCTGATAAAGGGTTAGTATCCAAAATATGTAAAGAACTTATAAAACTTATGGGGTTTTTTTTAGTTGGAATAATAATAGTCCAATAATAATAATGATATTGTGGAGAGTTGTAAAATTTAAATGAGATGGTGAAGCAGTGTTTTTCCTGGTGCATAATAAGTGCTCAGTAAATATTTAATGCAATCACAATTCCATGATTGTTGTCAGAATTATAGTTGCCATCTTACTTAGATGAACTGCCTTGTGAAAATATTGGATGCATTATGCTAGTTTGGGTGTACCTAGTTATTTCAAATCCAGAACAAAATTGAGAAGTTGGCATTTTGGTTACCTTTCCTCCCTCCTTTACTGAAGATCTTTCTCTTTTACCCTCTGTCTCTCTCAAAAAGGAGAGTAACCCTGATAAGTTGTCCATAACTTATTGTAAATTACTTTAAGTAAAAATCCTCCTGAGCATTTTTGAATTTGGAAAGAAAAAGCTGATTTTTAAAGAGGCCCTTCCCCAACCTCTCTTGCTTCCTCCAACTCTCTCCCTCCTTCCCCCAAACACACACTGTCCAGGAGACAGGTTTGAAGTGAAATTTTTGTTGAAGTTCCATAGACTCATAAATTTCTATAACCTTGAAATAAGTTTAAATAAAACCACATTCCTACCAAAATTATCCTTTATCAACACTATGCCTATTAAAAAGAACAAGAAAAATGTTGGCTAAACACTATATATTAAACATAAGCACAGTTTTGGAATTCAGCTTTTTTATGGAAACTGATTTATCTTTGCGCTTGTGTACCTCTTTGACCTTGTCAACATTGAAAATAAAATAGCCAGTTTATGAGCAAAATTAGTTTATTTGAGAATAACTAGATAGCAGAAGAACTGCAATTCAAGACATGCAAACTATGGCAAAGCATAGGTAAATCCAGGGAACAGAGGAGAAGAATATTACTTTATAGAGGAAAGAAGGCAATTAGGAGGAGCTATTTGAAACAAAAGTCCATCGGAGGAGAGCAAGAGTTCAGATTTGTAACAACTTTTCATTAGCTAAGTTGCAGTGATTCTCATTGTCTTGGTTATTGATGGGCAAGGAGAAAATCTTCCTTCCTCCTGTTAGGTTATGTAAAATAAGCTTCCATGTGGGGTACCTATGAGAGTTCCCCCTTCAGGACTTCCCAACTCCATTTTAACTGACAGTTTTCCTTTATTCATTTTTACAACCTTTAAAGTCTTAAATGTTAGAGACACTCAAAGGCAATTACCATGCCGACATTATCTAAAAAAGCAAAATTTATGGAAGTAAAATTATCCCACAATTGAATTAACATTGGATGACAAAACAAGGATTATACTAGAAGATGTGTATGCTCTATTGAGACTTTGAAAATATTGTTTTGATGATTTGAAAAGAAAAGAACGCTTTGGAAGTTGTTCCTAATTAGACAGACATTTGTCTAATTTAATTTATAGCTGATGGATTTTAAATGGCCCTAAAGCTTCTTCAAATTGGGGAAAGTTTCTGTTTTGTTGCTAAGATACATACATCTTTACAAAGCCATGTGCTAAATAAACATAGGCCTCTCTCGAAGATGTCAGAAGTGGTTGCTGAAATTTAAAATATATTTCTGGACACTTTTCAATGTGAGAATATCTAAATTTTTAGATTAAAGATAAGTATTTTCTGATACAGTTCCCTCTATAAATATATTGCTTACTATACTGATATCATCCATCCTGAATTACAAATTAGTTCATTCAAATCATTTATTCCTCCATGAAGTTGAGATCCTTACAACAAGAAATGTATTGTTCTATTGAGCTGTTGCCCCAGTTCACTGCTCTTTTGGGCATTGAGGACTCACTGACAAACTCCTGCTTTGGCCCTTAGTGGGATTAAGTTCCAGCTTTGTTGATGAGTAAAATACCCTCTCAGACACTTGAGGCAAAGTCTCCTTTCAATGCTGAGAAAGATGACAAACCAAATTCTTTTCCTTAAAACATAAGGGAGAGTATAGTAGATTAAACACAATGTAATATGGCTCAAAATGAGGATGGTCCATCCGTCACTCTTCCTTTATTAAATTTGTCCACAGGATGCCCCAGGATTTAGGGTGTCTGTGTATGGAAACATGGTTGAAGCAAAGATCTATGATTTAAGTTACCTTAGTTTTTATGACTTGCCTACACAAGGCGGATTTTGAAGTCACTTGTTTGGTGGCATCTTGAACAGCATCAATACCATGGAAGAGTCTATTATTGGTTATCAATTATTGGTTACTGGTTATTGGCTTGTCTAACAGGTGGGAAAGAGTCACGAACATGTAGAAAAGGTGAGTGTAACTATCTATTCCCTTCCCATCTGGTGTGCTAAAATATGAGCCCTGAATGCCTGATTGCAGGCATGCTAAGAAAGTGACAATGTTTGCCCTTTCATACAACCTCAAGTAGCCTCATCCATCTGCCCTATGTGCTGTATTTAAAATGATGATTTTTGATGTATCCCATGATGTGAAAATGTTAGGGAGGATTGCTCTCAATCAGTGGTTCTCAACATTTAGCATACATCAAAATCACTTGGAGGGCTTAATAAAACAGATTTCTGCTGTTCTCTCAGAGGTTCAGATTCAGTAACTCAGGGGCCTAAGAATTTGCATTTCTAATAAGAGTCCAAGTGGTGCTGTTGCTGCTGGTCTAGTAATGTGTTTTGAGAACCACTACTCCAGGTGTTCTTGGAAACAAACAAAAAATCCAGTGGAATGAAAGAAACAGGAGTGTCAAAGAATCTCCGTCATGCCTTGCCTTATCTTGGATTGTAGCTGGATATGAAATGAGAGGTTGCTCTTAAGTGATTTTTTTCAAATCTCCAATTCTGTGAATCTTGTGCAGTTTGTGATATCTCTGATTCCTGTATTTCTCCATCAATGTTTCAGTATCCTTTATTTTGGAAATCTATTTTCCATTCTTAAAGACACAGCTTAGGACTCATTCTGACTCAAGTGCATATTACGCCACTCATCATTTTTCAAAATTGAATCCATTTAAACTCAAATCTTCTGCAACCTTAGGTAGGCTGACCCATCATCCCGGTTTGCCCAGGACTTTCATTGCTACAGTTAGGAAAGTCCTGGGCAGACCAGGATGAGTTGGCCACCTTCCTTAGCAGTCTGACCAAATTTTGGTCAGCTCTAAACATAATGAGAATGTGCCTTTGTCATCTGAATCACTTATGTAATACCCCTATTAGGAATGTACCATATTCTCTTTATTCTCTAGATACAATTTAATAAATAAATGTAACGAACATCCTTTTCTCTAACATATCTTACCATTATATTGTCTTCATATTAAAAAAAATTTATTATCTATTGCCTTTGCCAGATCATTAGAATCATTCAAGAAGGAAAATGGCTTTTATGCTGCGTATCTCCTGTGTATCTGGGGGGAAGAAGATCTCTGACTTTATACAATTTTCTAAAAGACAGATTTGAAACACTAAATTAACCCTGACCTATAGCCAAAATTGGCTCTTAAAACTCACATGTTTGGGAGTAAACAAAACCATCTATTTCTGAAGGCTTTCCATCTCATCTCTCTTCTGGGAGATTAATTCCATGAACTTTGCTAAAATAGTATGATTTGCCAGCAGCAGGAAAAGTATAACAAATTAATTATAGATGTATGTTAAATTACTTTCATTACCATCTCTGGTTTAGGGATAGGCTCACGTGACTGGAATGACTGATCAAAGAGTCTTTCGATCCGTCCCCATAGCAAGAGCTACTTTTGTTCTGCTTGTAATGCAGTTCTCAGATAAGGGAAGAAGCCAAGCTCTGATTTGAAGAGGAAGGAATATGGCTGGTTCAGTGTGAGGTATTCAAGTATACAGTAGCTATAACCTTGATTGTCTTGGGTTCCACTGGCCTCAGGTTTCAGAGGTCACATAGACTAAGACTTCTGCCAACTTCAACCCCTCAGTTTTCAGCCCTCAATTCTCACTTTGAAGTTTGTGGAGGGCCTTCGGATTTCTCACATTTCTCACAAGCTGCTCCCCGGCTCTACTGCCAAGCCCTCCTGGTTGTTCCTACTAGCTGGTATTTGGTCTGGGTCTCGGGGTTTCGTGTTACTTCCTAACCAAAGAAACTTTAGCTCTTTACAGTGAAGCTAAGGCTAGAATTCATGGGAGATATGGAATCTTACCTTAGCCACTGTGTGAGACCCCAAGCAACTTAATATACTTCAACCTCAGTTTTCAGAGGATGAATAAACAAATTGACAATGGCCAGATCATATCTAAAAATAGAACCCCAATCCACAATCCGCAGCAACCAGTCTGGGTAGCCAAACCACAATTTCTAGAGCAATCAGCCCAGAACAATCAGTACTTAATCAATTACTGATAGCTTCTTTAATATGTGTGCCTGTTTCCAACTTAGGGTCAGAAAGAGAAATCCCCTACACCAATCCCATAAGATGCCCTGCTTCTTATGGGCTGCTCTACTCAGCCCTTCTCCAGTTTCCCTATGCCAATAGCCTCCAACCAGTGCACACTGGAAGCCTTCCCTTTATCCACTTCAAAGCTTTCCACGCCTGCCTTCCAGTATCTGCTAAATGCAAGTGATGGTGGCTGACTCCTTTGTATAGCAACCTCTGAATAAATAGTATTTGCTTTTTCTCACGTCTTTCTTCTATAAAGGAGGGGTTTGGAAGGGAAAAAAAAGAGCCAGAAGGGGTCTAGGGATCATTAGCAGAGCACCTGTTAACACTCAGAGAGCTAGACAGGTTAATTGCCATCTCTTAAGAAGCTTGGAGGTTGGGGCGCCTGGGTGGCTCAGTCGTTAAGCGTCTGCCTTTGGCTCAGGTCATGGTCCCAGGGTCCTAGGATCGAGCCCCGCATCAGGCTCCCTGCTCCGCGGGAAGCCTGCTTCTCCCTCTCCCACTCCCCCTGCTTGTGTTCCCTCTCTCGCTGTCTCTCTCTCTGTCAAATAAATAAAAATTTAAAAATCTTAAAAAAAAAAAAAAAAAGAAGCTTGGAGGTAGGCACATCTGTGCCCCACTCCCTGCTTACTTACCTGTTTCACAAACAGCCAGTCTTATGTCAGCTTAGACAGGAGAGTTTCAAAGTTAGAACAAGATTTTAAAACTGGAGACAGACGCAACACCAAAAAAGAAAAAAAACACACACACACACAAAACAACAAACAAAAACAACCACATAACCCAATTTAAGAATGGGAACAGGATCTGCATACACATTTTCCAAAGAAGACATACAGCTGGACAACAGATACAATACCACTAATCATCAGGGAAATGCAAATGAAAACCACGATGAGATATCACCTCACACCTGTCAGAATGACTAAATATCAAAAAGACAACAAGTATTGGTGAAGACATGGAGAAAAGGGAATCCTCATGCACTGTTGGGAATGTAAATTGGTATAACCACTGTGGAAAACAGTATAGACTTTCCTCAAAAAGTTAAAAATAGAAACACCATATGATCCAGTAATTTCAATATTGGGTATTTACCTAAAAAAATTTAAAACACTAATTCAAAAAGATACATGTACTCCTATGTTTATTGTAGTATTATTTACAATAGCCAAGTTATGGAAGGAACTTAAGTGTACACAGAGGAATCGATAAGGAAGATGTGAGGTATAGATTTAGATAGATAGAGATATATCTATAACTTGAATCTATCTATCTATATCTATATAATAGAATATCACTTAGCCTTTAAAAGAGGATGAGAACTTGCCATTTGCAACAACAACATGGATGAACCTAGAGAGTATTATGCTAAGTGAAATAAGTTAGGCTGAGAAAGAAAAATACCATATGATTTCACTCATACGTGTAATCTAAAAACAAAACAAATGAACAAACAAACAAAAGGCAGAATCAGACCTATAAATGCAAAGAACAAACTGATGGTTGCCAGAGGGAAGGAGTGGGGGGAATGGGCAAAATGACTGAAGGGGAGTGGGAGATACAGGCTTTTAGTTATGGAGTGAAGAAGTCACAGGAATAAAGGGCCCAGCATAGGGAATATAGTCAGTGATATTGTAATAGTGTTGTATGGTGACAGATGGTAGCTACACTTATGGTGAGCATAGACTAGCATATAGAGAAGTTGAATCACTGTGTTGTCCACTTGAAACTAATGTAACATGGTTTATCAACTATACTCAAAAAAATTAAAGAAAAAAAAACTGAACATTGGGGAGGGTATGTGCTATGGTGAGTGCTGTGAATTGTGTAAGACTGATGAATCACAGACCTGTACCCCTGAAACAAATAATACATTATATGTTAATAAAAAATAATAATTAAAAAAGTAAAAAATAAAAATAAAAACTGGAAATAAATTATTTGCATCTCTACAGAACAAAATCTACAAAGGAACTTTTGCCCCTCCAGAATTAAAAAATAGCCCAGTGGATAGAAAATCAAGCCCAGCAGGTCACTGAAGGAACATCTAGTAATCCTTTTGCTCATTTCTAAGTTTCAGATATTTTCTGACAAAACCCTAGTCCAGATGAGAAAACCTGAGGGGTGGAGAGGTTCTGTAACGGGCTCAAAGTCACAGGGCTCCTTGGTGCTAAGACTCAAGTCAGAACTAGTGACTCTGGACCCTGAAGTCTCTGTGAAAGAACAGTGGCCAGAGTCTTACTTCTTCTGCCTCACCACATCTTATTCTACACATAGGGTATAGTTGGTGCCTGTCTCCTGCAGACAATCCACAGAGAAAGCATCTTCTACTTCTCTCTGCCTGTAGGCATGTGTGGCCCACTCAGGAGGATAGCTGGAAATACCTGAAAGTTCATATCCCTGGGATGACCCTCAAGCAATGACAGAGAAGTATTGATGGATAAATAGGATTCATATCGAGCTTCCCTGTCCTTAATGAGACATTTCTGAGAGATGTACCACAGTCTCTCAGAGAGTCTCCAGCAAGAATGAGGTCTGGTTGCCCTCAGAAGTAGCCTGATCATTAACATCTGCTTCATTGACATTCATCCCTTCCCTGTCTTATTCCCCCATCCCTCACCATGTGTCCTGGAATTACCTCCCAAATAGGTTACTTGCAGCCAAATCCTGGCTCAGGTTTGTTTTAGGAGGAACCTAAACCAAGACAGAGAGGGAGCCTGGTTTTAGAAATAATTCAACATTGCAGATCTCCTTATCAAAACATCCATTGTCTATAATGGTTTGAATGAAATGCAACCATTATAATCAGATAAGAAAATGACAGATGTTGCAGAGAATATAATTTGTCAGGAAAGATTCTTTTTAAGAAGTCATTTGTCATCATATTACATAGCTTTCTTTATGAGGGTTTTGGAGCCAGAATTACAAGTCTCTGTGTGTGTATATGTGTGTGTCCTCAAATCCTTTAATCTTGCATAGATACTCAAAATAGATTGGAGAAATTTAATTAACCTTTGATGATTGTACATTTCACTCACATTTTGAAAGCAAATACTTTAGAATTTTAAAACGAAAGATAGTAAAATCACAATTTCAAAGACAACATAAAATATCTTGTGAATAACTTAATTCATGAGGCTTCAGAAATAGACATAAATAGCCCTGAGATCATAAAAAAAGGGAGTAGAGAGCAGAGATGAGAAAAGTACTTAATTACTGAAATGACACAATGGCACTCTCAGAAGTAGATCTTCAAGCAAAATATTGATCATGGTGAATGATACTGTATTAGTACCAGCTAAGAATCTGGGAGTTCCCCAAATGTCTCATGTGAGAATTGGTTGTCTCATGCTTGCAAGTTCAGTTAACCTCATTCAGGTGTGTCATATATGTCTAATATGCAGTCCTTCCCCCAACATCAGTTACTGTCCAATGATCAAATAGTGAAACAAAGTATATGTTCATTTGTATGGATGTATATGTATGCAAGTTTTATGTGTGTGTATATCCTAATTACAAAATATACCCATTTTAGAAAGCACATAAACATTTAGAAAAAGACCAATGACCCCATGAATATACTCCAGAAATTAATCTTTCAGCATATATAACCCATATTTATTATATTTTTAAATAAAACACATTTATATATGTAAATGCACATACAGAACAGAATTTGGCTCCAAATGTATTAACCATTTGATATCCTGAGTTTTTCACTTATTATGAATATTTTTCCATGTCATAAAATATTTATTGAAAATAGCCTATGGTTGACTTCTAACTATCTCACTCTATTTATATTCCATAATTTATTAAATTTCTCCTATCATTAGACATTTATGTTGTTTGCAAATATTTGCCATTATAAATAAGGCTGTAATTAGTATTTTTATTTATTGTCTTTATCTCTTGATTAGTTTCTTGTAATCAATTACTACAAGTGGAATTTTCTGAGACATGATGATGACACGTTACTAAATTATTCATCTGTATAACTTACATATTCTTGTAAGTACTATGTAACAGTTACTATTTAATCACATCCTTAACTTTGTATATTAACATTTTTAAATTTTTTTCACTTTGATACATGAAGAGTCTCTCAATTCTTAAATTTAGATAAATTTGCTTATTATTGAATAATTATTTATGTCATTTACCCCTTTTTCTTTATAGTTCTAAGGGTTTTATATATTTTCACAGTATTTTTCCTTTGTCTTTATTTAACAAGTATTTATTGAGCATTTACGTATACCAATCTTTATGGTAGGCCCAGGAGACAGGCTATTGAACAAAACAGTAGTATCCTCTTCTCTCATAAAGCTTACAGTCTGTGGGAGGTGGACAGTTGAACAGATGGGTTTAGAGAAAGAGCACAAGGTGTTATGGAAATATAAAGGATTAACACTATGCAGAAGAGTAAATATAACAGGCCTGACAATGGTTATCCTTAAAACTCCTGCTTACCAGGTTGTCTTTTGGATTTCATGAGTTCTAACCATTCTCTGATAAGAATGGCTTACTGTACCTGAACCACTCGTACTCATAATGTGATGTATGCTGAACACTTGCTTTCTTCCTGGGAGTCTGAAACCTTGGCACATGCCAGGCAGAGGCTGCCCACATGAGCATTCCGCAGGAAAAACTCTGGACACTTAGTCTCTAATAAGCTTCCCTGTTAGGTTACAGTTCACATGGATTGTCACAACTTGTTGGTGGGAGAGTAAAGAATGTCCTATGTGACTCCACTAAGGGAAGACCCTTGAAAGATCCTTGGACCTGGTTTCCTCTAGACTTCACCCTGGGAAACTTTTGCCTTTGTTGATTTTGATTTCTAACTTTTTGCTGTAATAAATTTTAGCTGTGAGTATGACAAAGCACAGAACCTTGGTATTCTTTTGGAGAGCATGGACACAACCACCTAAAAAGTAACACTGCTCTACCCCTTCCTCATAAAGCTTAAAAGCAAGACCTGAAAGGATCACACCATGTCAAGCGACTTACCCATGTCTCAAAACAAAGCTGAAGAATAATTTTACAGGGGGAAAAATAAGACTCAGCACCCAACTAGCTAAAGTTCCCAAAGTCTGGTGTCCAATCAGAACATACCAAGCTTGCAAAAAAGGAGGAGACTGTAACCCATAACGATGAGAAAAATCATTCAAAACTCATCTAGAAATGACACAAATGATACACTAATAGACAAGGACATTAGAGCAGTTATTTAACCAGTCCATATGTACAACAAGGTAGAGGAAAGATTGAATATATTAAGTAGAGACTTATAGAAAAGAAAAAAAAAGACCCAAACCAAACTACTAGAGATGAAAACTGCAATGTCTGAGATGAAAAATACACGTAATAGGAAAATAATTACAGATTGGACATTGCAGAGGAAGAGATTAGTGAATTTGGAAGACATAGCAATAGAAATAAATAAATTAGAGAGAAAAACAGCTATAAAAACTGAAAGAGGTATTGGTGAACTGTGGGAAACTTCAGTCAACCAAAATATGTGTAAACAGAGTCCCCAAAAGGAGAGGATAGGAAGGATAAGACAGAAAAAAAACATTTAAAATTTTTATTTTTATTTTTTAATTGAAGTTGAAATATATTAGTGTCAGGTGTACACCATAGTGATTCAACAACTATATACATTATGAAATGCTCACCACAGTAAGTATAGTTACCATCTCTCACCATACAACATTATTATATTATTGACTGTACTCTCTATGCTTTACTTTTCATCTCCATGACTTATTCATTTTATAACTGAAAGTTTGTATCTCTTGATCCTCTTCATCTATTTCATCAAACCCCTCCCCACCCCTCTCCCTCCTATTCCACCATGTTTCCTCTGCCCATTTGAAAAATTTTGAAAATGTGCAAAGTGCCACAAGAGAGAAGTATGGAGGAGACAGCTACCCATGAGGCAACATTTGGCCAGTGAGAGAGACGAGATTAACAGGAACCATTAGTAATTTCCCTCTTAATTCCTCTTTCTCTTGGACTGTTCTGGAATACCTGTATTCTGTACAGCCTTTCAAGAGGTCACCTGCTTGGGCAAGTGACTATGTCTGTTTCCATCTGGTGAAGAAGTGGACAGCTGAGTGATGCACCACCTTGTATTTTCTTTCCATTCTTCCTTGACTCACATTTCTTTTTCCCACTCCCACTGCCCTGGGATTGCATGTCCCTATAAAGCATTAGCATTTAAGTATCACCTCAAGCTTCAGTTATAAGGGAACCCCAACTAAAACAGTGTAATTCAGGGAAGGAAAATATCACATAGGATAAGATGACAATGAGATAGGCAATTGAAGACCTAATGAGAGTGGAGAATGTTGATGTACTGTGGAAAATGGGCATGGGATAAGAATATAAATAGGATTGTTGGAGAAAATACACCAGCTGTCTGAGGTCAGTGACCACAAACCTGTATTGGCCCCAGTCTGCACAGCTCTGTCCATCCAGCACTTCTCAGTAATCTGGGTATGTAGGTGGTGCACTCTGGGATTCGTCCAAATGTGGATGGAGTTTTGGTCAGTCAGATGTAAGGAAAGACCAAGAGGTCAAGAAGGTTAAGGATATTTGCAAGGTAGTGATTGCAGAGAGACACATTCTAAGGTAGACAGTGAATAGTGAAAAAAATTAAGAAGGTGGCCGGAAGGGGAGCCAGAAAAAATTATAGGTTTTAGTATGGAACAAAGAACTGAATGCTCAGGAAGAATGGGGCAACCTAGAAGATGTCATCTGAACACAGATTGTCTGCATGGACAGTGTCAGATGTGGGAGAATGTCATCCTCATGTGTAAGAGTGTGGTTATAAATGGGTGGCTGAAGTGGTTTCAAAATAGTCCCACCAAAAGTCATTGGAGATGTAAAGCCCTACCAGTAAAGCAAAAACCAGAAAACTAGAACCAACTCTTTAGAACATTTGATTGATCTTGTCATCTCCTTTCATATTCTTTAACTGGACTGCTTATTTTTTTTTGGCTCAATAGTGACCACTTTTCCTCATCAATTTTCCTTCACTTGCCTGAGTTCAGAAGAACAAAAATATGTTTAAGTAAATAGGAGGTGAAGTGAGTGGAAGAAGGGACAGGATAAAGAAGACCCTAGTTGGCAGGATTGGGAGGGGCGGGAAAATGTGAGTACAGGTGAACAACTCACTCCCCTTGTCTCAGTCTGACTTCCCTCATATGTAAAATGAAAATACTACTACTTATCTCATGAAGTTGTTTTGAGGATTAAATTAAGCAAATGAAATTAAGTATGTAACGCTTAACATAGGAACTTAACATAATTCCCCAAATTGACATGGGTTTAAACCACATTCTTTTAGTATTGTCATAGACTAATGCCGTTTCAATGATAGATTATAAATGGGTATTACTGAAGTACAAAAAGAATAATTTTTTAAAATAACATAATCACAGTAACTGTTTTCTGGGGTACTATCATAAAAGGTGTCAGGTTTAGCTATTAAATATTTCTTAGACTACTTTATTAGGTAACTCCCTTCCTGCAAGTAACAGCAACCAGTTGGAACTTCATACTTACCAGAGTCTAGTGAGGTAGATAATTAATTCCTGGAGATTTTCTGCTTGGAGATTCCTGATTACCTGTTTACAAAAACCAAAACAACAGCAACAACAACAACAACAATAAAACCCACTAAAATGTAAATGATGTTATTAAATTAAAAGGTTAAAGCTTTTGTTTCCAGTGAAGAGAGAATAAATGATCTACATACTGAGACTGAGCAGAGTAAGCAGGCATGGTGACAGATGCCTGATCAAAGGAAATGACTTATGTTCAACTCTACTTCTGACCTTTATTTCCACGTACTTGGAAGGATTTCTACACCTCAGAATATAAGCTACTTCTCGCTACCTACCTCCAAGGTTTTGTAGATGCCCAAGTGAAATAATCCATGTACAATTTGAATTTTATAAGTACTCCACAAAAAGGAGATATCATTCATCAGGGGCAACCTGACCAGCTGGCTTATGTTTTTCAGTTACATTTGGGCTTTCAGCTGTTGCTTGGCAGGAGCCATCTCCCCTACTTTTTTTTTTTAATCATTCCCTAAAACATTCTAGTTTACCAGATGGTTTTCTTTACAATGTAAAGCCCATTGTTTACTGTTAACTGGAGTCATTGTTTTCCCAAAGTAAAGAAAAAATACATACTGAATACAAAATGCAGCTTCTTTCATAAGGTAGAAAGTTTATTTAATATAAAATGAGCATCTAACCTGGCACATTCAATTGCATACTCAAGACCCAGGGATTTACTTGAAAACGAGCCAAGTGCATTTAAAATTCTTATTACCCAGCAATGGGCAGTTCTGGGTAACATGCATATTAATCAACAGGGACTGCTGGGAACCCAGATGTGCAGGTGTTTTTCCTACATAAATGTGCGTGTAAAAATGATTTGCATATTCAATTTCTCATGGCAACTCATTGGATCAGCCTGTAGTTGGGTGATTTCCTGAAAATCTCAACTGAGAGTCTTCATTTATTTAGGTCCATAGGAAAAAAAGATAGAAACAGGAAAACAGCCTCAAAAATATAAAGAAATTCTTGGTTTCTTTGAAAAACACTGTGGGCCACGTTAATTATACAAAAAGTCTGTGCCACACAGGATAATAAAAATAATCATGATGATACAAATATACATTAAGAGAAAACTAAACAGCTGAGTAAGTTTTATAAACTGTGGATAAAATAGGAGCATGAAACTCAAGGTAAAAATGGTGGCAAGTGATTTTTGGTCTAAATAGTTATAGAAATTCTCATTGAACATGGATGGACCAAGAAATTATATACAGGATTCTCACTGAAAACCATTTACCATCAAATGCACATCACCTCAAAAACTGTAAGATTGAATAAGTAAGCTGAAAGATGATAGCTAATGGATTCTTAATCCATTCTCTAGTTGTTGGGGGGTTCTAGAAAACATTCTTAATACCCTGTTGTAGTGTGTGTGTGTATGTGTGTGTGTTTAATGACCAATAAGATCATTGATTTTTTTCCCAAAAAAATGAAAAAACTTAGACTTCTTATGATGAGCCCTGAGCAATGTATAGAATTGTTGAATCACTATATTGTACACCCGAAACTAATATAACACTGTATGTTAACTATGCTGGAATTAAAATTTAAAACCTAATAAAGAAAAATGAAAGAAACAATTAAATTGTGGGAAAGAGTCAGACTCTTGTCAATCAAGATCTGTTCCACAGTTTGATCTCCTTGATAAATCCTAGCATTTTGGCTATGACATGATGCATTTAGGTAATGGAGATACAAATATCCTCCTGAGATATGCTCTTGAGCATGCCACATGAAATCAAAGAAATATACCCTACTGCCTTTTTCAAATAGTGTTTTATCTCATTCTCCAGCCAAAATCTCACATATAATTGAGAAGAAGCCAGCCCCCGAGAGTGCATACTGTATGATATTCTGGGAAAAACAAAACTAGAGTCAGAAAAGAGATCAGTAATTGTCAGGAACTGGGGATGAAAGGGATATTTTGAATACAAGGAAGCATAGGGAACTTTGGGGAGTGGTGGAAATGTCCCCTACCATGGTTACGGTGACAGTCATATGATGGTATGCAAATTATACCTCAATAAACATAACTTAAAAAATCACATAAGCACTTTTGCCATGGATAATCAGAGTGATTTAATGTGGAAAAAAAGTCTTGAACTCATTGCCATTTCTTCCCCCACTGAACATGTGTTCACTCAGTGACCATAATTTAATCATATCCACAATTGTTATTTTAGTCATCAGTGCTGAATTAAGATCAGGAGGCACATTGTTGAATGTCATTTCCTCTGTGAATGCAGCAGTGTGCAGGTTAGCACCCTTTCTTCCCTGAGCTGTGCCCTTTGGGCTTCTGACATTGCCCTGTTCCATCAGCACTGACCACCAGGTATGTTTTCCAAGTCTACATCTGGCAAGCGAAATGAGCATTGGCTAAATGACAAATCTCTTCTTATATGGCATGGGTGGCAGGTGGAAAGCAGAATAAAAAGTCATTGAGCACTCCCTCATCCTACAGACACTGGGTATGTGTTCACAGAGGAGATTTCTATTTTGCATTTTAACAGTTTCATCCAACTTAGTATACATACATGTGTCGTTGACTTTCCACATTGTGCATTACTGGGATCAGAACGTTACCCCACACTGTCATAAAGGAATCTGCCAAGAGTTTTTTCTCCTTTCCACCCAGATATTATATGTCATTGGATATATGACATTATGTGTCATATACCCAAGCTTTTTGAATAGAGTATGGCATTTACCCTTTTTGGCGGTAAGGAAAGCAACAAACATGAAGGCATATCCTCAGATTTTCCTAACAGACAACATGGTGAAGAGTAAGAGAAAATATTTAGATTATCTTTTTAGTTCATATTCATACTCCTATTGCTTGAGTAAATTCCTTACACTGAAGGTTCATTTGTCCCTATATAATGAGTTTCAAATCCTTCGTTCACCCCAAAGTGCTATTCATTGCATCCACAGGGCTATTCTGAAATAGCATTTATGTAGTTATTGTGTTGGCACTTTTATGCATCAATGAACCACTTATGAGCCGTGGAACCATTTTTATAAATTGCACTCCTAGTACAGTATAACTGCAACAAAGAAAAATGGGAAATTAACAAATGTAAATGGTAAGATGTAAATGATGTGTAAACACATTAGAGAAATTACCCGCATCCTGTTAACTAAGAGTTGACTGGGATGAACTGGTCAGCCTTGTTCAGCCCAGACCTCATAGCATGTGTGTTATGACGTGTAGTCACATTTCCATAGCATTCATGCCTTGCATTTCAAAATCAATACATGTATTTAAGCAAAATACATTTTTGCCTTTTTTTTTTTTTTTTTATCATGTGTGCTATTATTTTTAACTCTGAAATAAGCAAATTGCCGACAGGGCCCTCACTAAGCCACCTGGACCCCTGCAGACCACACTTTGACAACTTTTACACCAAAGAACGTACATCCTTTTCTCTATGCAGCTGAGGAAACTAGATCCAGTCAATTAGTCAAGTTCTTTCCCCAAGGTCACACAGCTAATTAATCGCAGCTGCCTAGAAACCCAGCCTCCTATCTCCTGCCTGCTAGGGCGGTGCCCTCCCAATGTACCACATGCCCACTGCCCCTTGATTGATTCCTGGCAGTCTGCCTAGATTGGGGGTTCTCAGACCTCAGTGAGCATCAGTATCACCTAGAAGACTTGTTACAGTACAGATTACTGGGCCCCACCTCAGACTTTCTGATTCAGTGGTTCAGAGGTAGGGTAAGGACGTGCATTTCTAGTAAGTTCCCTGGTAATGTTGATGGTACTGGTGCAGGGGCCACGCTTTGAGCCACTGATGTCTTGCTTTCCTCTGACGGTCCTCTAAAATAGTGCTGCCCAAATTTTGACTTGTGTCCAAATCACTTAGGGATCTTGTTACAAAAGAGATTCTGCATTTCCAATGAATTTCTAAGGAATGCCAGTGCTGCTGGTCCTTGGACTTTCTGTGCTTTGAGGAAACTCCAAAACATGCTCAGCCACCAGGTGAACACCCAGAGGAAAAACAAGAAACATGCAAGTTGCACCAGAAAAACACAGAATACCTCAAATGCAGTATCACTTCCGAGAGGATGCACTTGGATACACACAGGAAGCAATCCCCACCAATCTCAGGAAGCAGGCCGTGTCATTCATTTCCAGTTCTTCTTTGTTATCACAACTGCCACTTCCCAAGGGTCTCTAAGATTGACCAGTGTGGTCTCTGTCTTAAATTCTCCTTTCCTTTAAGCAGGGTGGCACTTTCAGATGTCTCCCAGGGGGATGGAACGCAAATGCTTGTGTGAAAAGAAAGTGTAGAGGGGGTGCTAAGCTACTTGTATTTTGACCTGTAGTGAGCCACCTGTCTGATGACCAAGGATTACACCTGCTTTATTATACTGCCTTTTAAACTCAAGGATCCATAACAAAAAAATCAGACAGAGCAGGTGTGTGGGGCTTCAGACCTTCAGATTCTAACACAGCCTTAGGATCAAAGTTCTTCATGTAATAGCACTCCCCCTTCCCCCCTTCCTTCTCCCTCCTCTCTCTTACACTTTACCAATTGCAATTTTGACGTCGGTTTCAAAGAACGCCTAGTTTTCCATCCCAAATCACTGAGACTTTTGTCTGATGCAGATTAAATTTAAGCAAATGGCTAATGCCTTGGCATGCTCCTTTTTATTCATTTCTTAACTTTTTCAGCAATACTATGTGTCATTCATCCAGCAATGCTTTGTGTCATTTTATCATTAACACTTACTATGTGTCATTCTTAAAGAAATATTTACTGCCCTGTACTAGACCTTGGGGATTCACGGCAATATGATCCAGATCATACTCCTGCCTCTGTAGAGATTTACACTCGTCTAGAGGGCATGACAGGGGAAAGAGGGGGCCCAGGCTGGCAAACTAACAGTATCAGTCCATTTCCTAATGTGCCATTTTGTGGCAACTACAGAGAGCCTAACACAATCCAGGTTAGGAAAAGCTTTAAGAAGTGACCTCCAAACTGCTCTATCCTGAGGGTGACAGGGAGCTGTTAAAGGGTTTTAACCAGTGTAGGTCACATGATCTGATTTGCATTGTAGAAAGATCACTCTGCTGTTTGGAAAGACTGGAGAAAGAGGGACAGGGAAATCAGTTAGGAGAAAAGAAACCCAGAAAGGAGAGAATGGTGCCCTGAACTAGTGGGGGATAGAAAGAGACATATTCAAGCCAAAGAAGATTGAATCAATAAGACTTGAGAATTGATTGGTTTGGGGTGGTAAGGGAGGGAGAACACAAGGATAATTCTCAAGAATAAGAAGAGATTCCATTTGTTGGATGCTGTGTAGCCAGGCAGGATAGAGTGGATCTATTTTACAATTGAGGTAATTAAAGTTCCAAGAGATTAACCGCATGCCCGAAGTCCAAAGAATTAATGAGTGAATGGTAGAACCCGAGTTATCTTGACACTAGAGCCATGATCCTGATCCGTGTTAATTTTGGTTTCAATTAATTGTTAGCTTCCTCTGGCTCTGAACGCAGGCTGCCTGAATGTGAATCCAATTTTCACCACATGCTGGTGGTGTGACCCCACACAAGTTATTTAATCCCATTACACTACATGTTTCTCATGTATAAAATGAAGATAGAAATAGTTCTAACTTCCTGTGTTTGCTTAATGCCATGCCTGGCCCACAGAACACCCCATAAAGCTGAGCTACTGTCATCATTTAATTATTTAGCAGCTACTCTTCCTGGTATTCCCAGGATGGACGTATTTATTGCAGATGTGAGGGTGGAAGGACCCAGCTCCTTCACAGTGCACAGAGGCACGAGCAATGTGGCAAGCACCCTTGGCTCTCAATCCATTTGCCACTTTCTCAGGGGCTCACCTGTCCCTCTTATTCTCCCAGATCTCTAAAGGAGGAGTCCTCCATGACCCACTTTTTGGATTTATTCTCTTCCCTCTACATCCTCTCCCTATGTGATCGCATCCATTTTCATGACTTTAAATGCCATCTATGTTCTGATCATCCTCATATTCCTTTCTCTGCCCTCTGTCCTCTGCCCTATAGCCCTGTATATTCAACTGCCTCTTGACATCTCCACACAGACGTCCAAGAGTCCAAAACTGAGCTCCCGACTTTCTTCCCAAGCCCCCTCCTCCTATAGCATACCTCTTTTTTAGTTAATGGAAATCCCTTTCTTCCATTTGCTTAGGCTAAAAACAGTTGTTATATTGCACTTCTTTTTCTTGCACCCCACAGCTAGTTTGTAGCAAATCCTACTGGCAGTGGCTTCAAAATGTATCCAGTCATCCCACTTGCCACCACCTCTGATGCTACCGCTCTCATCTGAGCCAGCTCGTCACTCCCTGGATTCATGCAGTGGTGTCTTCATTCACCTCCCTGCTTCTCTCCTTTCTAGCTATGGAATATGTGCAACAAGGCAGCGTGGTGATCCTTTAGAGTGTAAGTCAGATCATGTCCGCCTCCAAGGGTGTTCCATGATCCAAACACCCTACGTGCTCTGCACGCCTGTTATCTTTTTTACCCAATTGCCTACTGTTTTCCCTTTCACTAACTGCTTCAGCCCCACGGGCATCATTGTTGGTCATGGTACTTACCAGGATGCTGTCATTCAGGGCCTTTGCACTTGACGTGCCCTTGGCCAGGAAAGCTCTTTCCCCAGTCACACAGCTATCTGCCTCACTTGTGAGTCCTCACCCTGCTCATCTTCTTGGGGAAGCCTTTTCTGGTCACTCTTTAATATTTTCCTTACTGGAAGTAAGTGGCCTGAGTGAATTTATCATTTTGTTCAGTGCTGTGCCCTCAATACCTAGATCAGTGCCTTACACAATGGTTCCTTAATAAATGCTTAATGATTGAAGCCATTGAAATTTTCTGCTCTTTCTGAGTTCTCTCTTATTTTACATTAGATATCCGTTTGACTAATTCTGTACCTCAACACGTCTCATTTTATAGCTTCAGGTAAACAAGAGGTCCCCCAGCAGTAGGTAACTGGCTTACTTTTCTGTCCTGGGCACACCCTATACACTACTGACTTTGTGCCAATTCAAGCTGTTGGCCATCCCCTGCCCTTTAATTTTTTGCCAATTCCTGCTCCTCCACAGTTCCCGGGGCTTCTCTCTAGTCAAAACTAGCTTTGGATACAGGTTCCTCCAAGCTGTCTCCACCTCTTCCTCACGACAATTGTATAGAAATGTATGCTTTGTGCACACAGAAATAGTTACTACCTTTACTTGCAAATCAAGCTCCTTAAATAATGGAGCTCACTGTATTTATTATTGAAATTAGTTACTGTTGCTGTTTTAAAACACAATATTATTATTACACTATTTAACTCTCTGAAATAAATGGAAAAACAAAATGCAAAATATTAATAAATTGTTCTTAAAATTGATCATATAAAGTTTGAAAAGCAGTGATGATTACCTTTACAAGAAATACAATTAACTAAAATCTTTTGTATTTCTAGCCATTTCTAGCTTCATACTTAGCTGCCAATCCAAAATTAACAAAACCATTTCTGAACAGTTTATGTTCTAAAGAATAAAGTATTTTTTGGTAGGAAAATTGTGGTGGTCACATTTCATAGAGTAAATCAGATATTTGTGGAACTATACACAGGTTTTTTTCACATTGTTAATATAGATTAGATACAAAATACCATGTATGATAAGAAAGAGTCCATGTATTTCATATGATAAATATTTCTAAATACTAATCAATGTATGTATTTGAATTGGTACCAAACAAACTACATTACAACTTAGAACGTAAAACAGTTACTACTTAAAATTGTTGACCACATAGAAGGGTAGAAAACTTAAAATAGTGTCAAAATTATCAAAGATTCAAGGATTTCCTACTAACTTGAAATGGCTAGAATCTAAAATGCTTCACAGTGAAAGTTTTAGAATGCTGGGTTTAGGGGTTGGGTTTCTATCTGGCTGGAATAATATGGTTTCAATTCCGATATGTTAGCGCTACCTGTTGGCTCACATACAGAGGCAGTGAATTGTTATTAGCTGCATGTAATTTCAGTATTAAGCTCAACAAAGGTTTTTGAGCATACTATACCTGTTTCATACTTCTCAAATCAATATAGTCCTAGTAACATCATGTTTGTCATGTGATACTTTGATACCTAAAAATGAGAAGCTATGAAATTATTGAAAAAATACCAAATCTATGTGATTTCCTTGTATCACTGTACCTCTAGTATTTATAAAATGTCATCATTTTCATGTAAATGTTAATAGTTTTCTAAAAAATATTAATACTTTAAATGTTAACATATTTTTAGGAATCACTGGTAGTAAAGTCATATTTAACTATGAAATAACTGTGAATATAAGAAGATGATATTTTAGAGCATTATAAAGATTTCTCTGTTTCAGAGTGTTCAGAAACTAATTAATTTCCATTTTATGTTAACATCATTATATGCTTAAAATGAGGCAATTGAGATACATTTAATTTCCTTTTAGATTATAGCTTGCTTTTATCATCTTTCTCAACTATTCACATTTGTGCTTTTTGATTTATGCTTTTTGTCTTCTTGTATTCTTTCATCATTCATTTTTATTTCTCTCTTTTCTCTCCTTTTTAATTATTCTGTTATAGGCCATCATAAAATAGAGAAAGTTCCAGAATATAATTCAGCTATTACATGCTAGATATAACTCTATATGCTAACCATATTAGGACAAGCACATAGCTGTAAGATGTAATAATCTGTCATTATGCCTATAAATTAGAAAATAAGGTTTAAGCTTAGAAGATAAAAAATGTTATTGCCAGAGAAAACAAGAAATTTCTACATATCTTTTTCTGAAAGGCTTCTTTTGGTTCTTCTTCACATATTGTGATTGTGTGTTCCCTCCAGTGGAAGATCATCAGCATATCACATGAAAAAGATATGGGAAATTAATGTCTTCTTTTAGTGGGTTATATTTTAACATAGGCACTTTGAATTGCAAAATTCATTGATAGAATATACTAGTCCACAAATTAACACTAAACTTTTAAAAGATATGTGAAAGTAACTTTAAAGAATTTCTAAGATATAAAGTTTTGATATATACTGGAAATATGCATCTTATATATTATTATGCAAGGAAATCTTATTCCTCAAATATTCACATATTTCTGAATCGAAACAGCTTTTCAATTAACACAGTTGAAAAATAGAAATTTTAGGAATGTGATTTTTAAAAAAAGTGCTCATGTCAAATAGCATTCCTTCCCTTCCTTAGCAAATTTAGTTAGGCATTGACTTTCAAGCTTATAATTCCATGGCCATCTCCTTTATGAATTGTTCCAGGTTATCTCATGAGGTCGATTGGAAGAGAGACCATATGTTTTTTAAAAGATTTTATTTATTTAAGAGAGACAGAGAGAGAGAGAAAGCACCAGCTGGAGGGAGGGGTAGAGGGAGAAGCAGCCTGAGCAAAGAGCCTGACATAGGGCTCAATCCCAGGACCCTAAGCCACCCAGGCACCCCAGAGAGAGCATATTTTAAGATTAAATGACCTTAGCAACCATCTTCCTCCTCAGAGACACCTTTGTGATTCAGATTCTGCATGTGTGCTGGGCAGTCATCTAATGTTAACTTGGTTTTCAAGCCAAAGACTTTTTTTTTTTCCCAGTGGTAATAACTTTGATGGTGACATATGTTTGTGGATCATTTTTAATGTCTAAAAATATTAACTCACTATGATGTACACCTGAAACTAATAGTGTACCGAATGTCAACTATACCTTTTGAAAAATCTGCACTATACTAGTAATCCATCTAACTGACACAAGTTACCCTTTTATCATATGGGCAGTAGGGCTTCCCCTTCATAAGATGATGGCTGAGCTTCATGTACAGTGGGGCTAGTCCTAACCTTGGAGGACAGAGAATGACCTTCATGGCATGCAGAGCGGTGTTGCAGACAGAACCTGGCCTCAGATATCAGAATGGCTGGGTTCAAATTCCAAATCCACTTTCTACAACTTAGCCATGGGCAAGTTACTTAAATTCTTCCTGCCTTAGTTTCTATGTGTTTAAAATGGGGATAGTAATAAAAGTTACATAGGATTATAGAGATTGAATGAGTTAATTCTTATAAAGCACTGGTAATAAGGGACACTGAATACTACCTTTGATTTCCAATTACCTCATTATTAAAATATCCAAGATATGGGGCACCTGGGTGGCTCAGTAGGTTAAGCATCTGCCTTCAGCTCAGGTCATGATCCCAGGGTCCTGGGATTAAGCCCCATGTCGGGCTCCCTGCTCCTTGGGGAGCCTGCTTCTCCCTCCTCCCCGCTCCTGCTCTCTCTCGCTATCACAGTCTCTCTCAAAAAAATAAATAAATAAATCTTTAAAAATAAATAAATAAATAAATAAAATTTTAAAAAATAAAATATCGAAGATATTTTATGCCATGAGAGTCTGACTTGGAAGTCCTATGAGCTATCACAGATAATACCCACATACTTCCACTTACCTAAAGAGAGAATGCAAATGTATTTGCTTCATTGACAGACATACTTTCAGAAGCAATGTTTTTCTTTTAACAAAAAAGGAACAAAGTCCTAAGGGTTTTCCATTCTGCCATTTAGCCTCAAATATTCTGCTTTATTTGGTGAATAAATGTTAAGTACTGTGTCCTTGAGGGGAAAACCCTGAACTTCACCCTTACTATCACTTGCTTGATCTGGACTCTCCCTCTTTCCCATCTTTATCACGTGACACTTACCTTTCTTACTGTCTATCTCCTACCCCCAATTTCTTATTAAGCATCATGACCTTTTTTTCAGGTCATGGAATATTCAAGTTCTCTCCAGTGTCAGGACTTTTGTTCATGCTGTCCCCCTCCATAACTAACATGCTTCTCTTCACTCATTCAGTCTTCTCATTTATTAGGATTCCATGTCAGAGAGGTCTCCCATGACTGTGCTATTTACAGCAAGTGCTTCTCACTCTTATCCTTTTTTTATATCTCAACCTCTCTGGGTTCTTTTATATCATTATCTTGAATTGCATCCACTTGATTTCTGTTCACTTCAGAGGAGATGGAGTAAGGAGAAGAATTGGGTCTTCTATGTTCCATGAGGACCATGTCTGTCTTTTCAGTGTTATATTGTAAATGTCTAGCACATAGTTGGAATTGAATAAATGTTTATTGAATGGATGAATGACCAAATAAATACCTTCATGCAAGTTGTTACAGTGTTTCTAAATAGTGATTTTTTCTGATTTGCTTAACAGATATATAACAATTTAAATGTGTATGTTAATGATTCATATGTTCTTATATTTTATAGTTTATTCCTAAGAATTCTCTTATTCAGTTAACTTGCTCTGCAAACTTTTTTAGTATAAAGAGAGTAGAAAAGAACTATGGCTCATTCGTGTTAAAATAATGACATTCTAAATTGTGATGGTCTGAATTTAGTTGTTCTATAGAATTAATTTGGACAATTAATTTTATCACCTCCCTTTGCTCTTAGCTTATAAATAGGAAGTGTCTATTGTAATGATGCCTAATCTACTATAAAGCATCCACAATCTCCAACTTTATGGCAAGACTGGCTATCATAAATCACAGGAAATACTACAATAATCTTCTTTCCATTAAAACTATTGATAAATTGTCATTACCACATTTAATATAATTAATTCCCTTATGTCCAGGCTGGTCTTAAAACGTATTTGTTTAATCATGTTATATAAGTGAGCATCAGACCTAAAGTCAAAATCTTATCTTAGGGTCTTGCTATTTTAAGAAGAAAATAGAAAGGACTATTGATTATTTTAAAAATAAGAAAAAAGCAAAAGCAATCACGTTGCCCTCACCATAACTCATGGAGTCTTGCAATGATTTCCATTTTTAAAAGTAACATAGTATTTTCATTTCAAACACTTTTTGAAGGAAAACAGTACCCACCTGCAAGTGATAACTGTGGAATATTTTCAATTTTTTTGATCTGACAACCTAATCAGTTTCATCCTTGGGAGTTTCTGGTTAACTGATTTAGTGTAAATTCTTTTATATCCCGGCAGTACCTCTTTCATTTATTCTTCATTTGTAGCTACATTTAAGAAAAGAGACATGAGGAGAAATTGAACATCAGGTAGTGATAGCAAAACATTCCCAGCAAGATGTTTTCCAGCAGTGCTTGTATATCAGGTGGTTCTCACCATGACTGAAGGAGTTTCAAATGGTAGTGAATCAATCACACCAAAACATATGCCATTAACACAATACAGGAGAAGCGCTTCTAGAATGGTGGAATAAGGTCCTTGAAAAATCCACTCTTTTATAAAAGTAATGAGAACACTGGCAAAAATCATGAAACTCAACATTGGCAGAACTGTGAATATTAACCAACAGCTTGCAACAATCCTTTGGTTATTTATGCATTTATGCAAGAAAAACGGGTGAATCTCAGTAGAACTACAAGCTCCATGGCTTTTTTCTCTCCCTATTCCCATCTTCATATCACCAGCTCTACTTCAGCTATGAAAACAACAGCCTTATCACTACAGCAGCTATGAAAACCAGCAGCCTAGCAGCCACTGGACAAGGCAGAACAGGTTTGGAGTCCCCCAAAAAGCACCATTCCCAGATAATTATCATTAATTGACCTGTTTGAAAACTTCCTAGGAAAGCTCTGTTTTCAGGACTTTTCTTTATTTGACCTGATTCAGAACTCACTCTGTGGGAGCAGCCCCATCACTAGGGCATCACCCGCCCCCACCAAAAAAAAAAAAAAAAAAAAAATCAGCAGCATTTGTTTAACATCATTTTTGCCTGGGGCAGTGGTATCAGTTGAGGCTAACAATACCTTGACAAAAACACTTAGAGGGAAAAATTGGAAAATTAGATGTCCACAGGGGCTTTGAAAATCTCAGACATGCTCCTGGAAAGCTAGAACACAGCATGTGCAGGGTGGTGCACTTACTCAGGAGAGACATAGGAAGGCCTTTTTCTCTCAGCTTTGGCTGACCATGAGCATGGAAGGTGCGCCACAGCACAGAGCCCTGTGGCAAAGGCGGGAAGACTTCCTGGTTCAAGGAAACCTCCGTCCAATCATTGCCTAACTACTAAGGTAACCAAGCACAGACTTTAGTGACTCCACATGACAAAGAATACAGACTTTACATACTTTGACCAGGAAAGTCACAAAACAAGCAAATGGCAGCAACAACAATGACAACAAAAGAAAATCCTAAAAGTGGTGAAAATATCCGATCTGCAAAAATTTCACATTATATTATTTAGCAAGACTTTTTTTTTTTTTTTTTTAAGATTTTATTTATTTATTTAACAGAGAGAGACAGCGAGAGAGAGAACACAAGCAGGGGGAGTGGGAGAGGAAGAAGCAGGCTGTCCGCCAAGCAGAGAGCCGGATGCGGGGCTCGATCCCAGGACCCCGGGATCATGACCTGAGCCGAAGGCAGACGCTTAACGACTGAGCCACCCAGGCGCCCCTTAGCAAGACTTTTTAATTGAAAGTCAGACATGACCTATTAGATAAAAAGAATTGAGGTAAATAAGCCTTTAGTGTGTGACTTTATGTTCACCTGCCCATGAGTTAGGCTGGCATACTGTTTGCTGTAGCTGTAGGTTTCGGAGGCTAAGATTTTCTCTGGAGACCTCTAAAAGACAGACGGGTGAATACTGAGAATCACAACTTACCAGAGCAGAAACCCACAAGCAAAAGCCTCCATGAGCAGAAACTTCCATGAGAACCAGTGTTGGGATAGGAAAACCTGAACTGTAATTGATGAATTGCTAGAGGCTAAGTGTGGACAAGTCTGAGAGTTAAAAACTCCAGGGAGATCCAGTTTGGGAGAGGCCCCACACTTTTGTGAGTTTTACCTCCAGGAGCCCTACCAGGTTCTCACAGTGATCTCTAAGTGGGAGAAAGCCATTTTGAAATACATCACAGCATTCTGTTCTCTCTCTCTCTCTCTTTTTTTTTTTTTAAGTTTTTAAGTACTTTTTTTTTTTAATTTTATTTTATTATGTTATGTTAGTCACCATACAATACATCATTAGTTTTTGATGTGGTGATCCACAATTCATTGTTTTCATGTAACACCCAGTGCTTCATGCAGTACATGCCCTCCTTAATACCCATCACTGGGCTAACCCATCTCCCCACCCCCCCCAAAACCCTCAGTTTGTTTCTCAGAGTCCATAGTCTCTCACAGTTCATCTCTCCCTCCGATTTCCCCCCCACCCTCATTTTTCCCTTCCTTCTCCTAATGTCCTCCATGCTATTCCTTATGTTCCACAAATAAGTGAAACCAAATGATAATTGACTTTCTCTGCTTGACTTATTTCACTTAGCATAATCTTCTCCAGTCCCATCCCATGTTGATGTAAAAGTTGGGTATTCATCCTTTCTGATGGCTGAGTAATATTCCATTGTATATATGGACCACATCTTCTTTATCCATTCATCTGTTGAAGCACATCTCGGCTCTTTCCACAGTTTGGCTATTTTGGACATTGCTGCTATGAGCATTGGGATGCATATGGCCCTTCTTTTCACTACCTCAGTGTCTTTGGGATAAATACCCAGGAGTGCAATTGCTGGGTCATAGGGTAGCTCTATTTTTAATTTTTTGAGGCACCTCCACACTGTTTTCCAAAGTGTCTGTACCAACTTGCATTCCCACCAACAGTGTAAGAGGGTTTCCCGTTCTCCACAAACTCTCCAACATTTATTGTTTCTTGCCCTGTCAATTTTTGCCATTCTAACTGGTGTAGGGTGCTATCTCAATGTGGTTTCGATTTGAATTTCTCTGATGGCTAATGATGATGAACATTTTTTCATGTGTCTGTTAGCCATTTGTATGTCTTCTTCAGAGAAGTGTCTGTTCATATCTTCTGCCCATTTTTTGACTTGATTATTTGTTTTTTGGGTGTTGAGTTTGAGAAGTTCTTTATAGATCTTGGATACCAGCCCTTTATCTGTAGTGTCTTCTCCCATTCTGTGGGTTGCCTCTTTGTTTTGTTAACTGTTTCCTTTGCTGTGCAGAAGCTTTTTATCTTGATGAAGTCCCAAAAGTTCATTTTTGCTTTTGTTTCACTAGCTTTTGGAGATGGATCTTGAAAGAAGTTGCTGTGGCTGATGTCAAAGAGGTTATTGCCTATGTTCTTCTCTAGGATTTTGATGGATTCCTGTCTCACATGGAGGTCTTTCATCCATTTTGAGTTTATCTTGGTGAATGGTGTAAGAGAATGGTCGAGTTTCATTCTTCTGCATGTGGCTGTCCAATTTTCCCAGCACCATTTATTGAAGAGACTGTCTTTTTTCCATTGCATATTTTTTCCTGCTTTGTCAAAGATTATTTGACCATAGAGTTGAGGGTCCATATCTGGGCTCTCTATTCTGTTCCATTGGTCTGTATGTCTGTTTTTGTGCCAGTACCATGCTGTCTTGGTGATCACTGCTTTGTAATATAGCTTGAAATTGGGCAATGTGATGCCCCCACCTTTGTTTTTCTTTTTCAACATTTCCTTGGTGATTTGGGGTCTTTTCTGATTCCATACAAATTTTAGGATTGTTTGTTCCAGCACTTTGAAAAATGTCATTGGAATTTTGATCGGGATGGCATTGAAGGTATAGATTGCTCTGGGTAGCATAGACATTTTAACAATGTTTATTCTTCTGATCCATGAGCATGGAATATTTTTCCATCTTTTTCTGTCTTCTTCAGTTTCTTTCATAAGTGTTCTGTAGTTCCTAGAGTATAGATCCTTTACCTCTTTGGTTAGGTTTATTCCAAGGTATCTTATAGTTTTTGGTGCTATTGTAAATGGAATCGTTTCTCTAATTTCTCTTTCTACGGTTGCATTGTTAGTGTATAAGAAAGCAACTGATTTCTTTTTTTTTTTTTTTTTTTTTTAAGATTTTATTTGTTTATTTGAGAGAGAGAGCGAGAGAGGGAACACAAGCAGGGGGAGTGGGAGAGGGAGAAGCAGGCTTCCCGCCGAGCAGGGAGCCCGACGCGGGGCTCGATCCCAGGACCCCGGGAACATGACCTGAGCCGAAGGCAGACGCTTAACGACTGAGCCACCCAGGCGCCCCAGAAAGCAACTGATTTCTGTGCATTGATTTTGTATCCTGCCACATTACTGAATTGCTGTATGAGTTCTAGTAATTTGGGGGTGGAGTCTTTTGGGTTTTCCACATAAAGTATCATGTCATCTGCAAAAAGAGAGAGTTTGACTTCTTCTTTGCCAATTTGAATACCTTTTATTTCTTTTTGTTGTCTGATTGCTGTTGCTAGGACTTCTAGTACTATGCTGAACAATAGTGGCAAGAGTGGGCATCCTTGACGTGTTCCTGATCTTAAGGGAAAGGCTCTCAGCTTTTCCCCTTGAGGATGATATTTGCTGTGGGTTTTTCACAGACGGATTTTATGAATTTGAGGAATGTTCCCTCTATCCCTATACTCTGAAGAGTTTTAATCAGGAAAGGATGCTGTATTTTGTCAAATGCTTTTTCTGCATCAATTAAGAAGACCATATGGTTCTTCTCTCTCCTCTTTTTAATGTGTTCTATCACATTGATTGATTTGCGAATGTTGAACCACCCTTTCATCCTGGAGATAAATCCCACTTGGTCTTGGTGGGTGATCCTTTTAATGTGTTGTTGGATCCTATTAGCTAGGATTTTGTTGAGGATTTTGGAATCCATATTCATCAGGGATATTGGTCTGAAATTCTCCTTTTTGATGGGGTCTTTGCCTGGTTTGGGGATTCAGGTAATGCTGGCCTCATAGAATGAGTTTGGAAGCTTTCCTTCTGTTCTGTTTTTGAAACAGCTTCAGTAGAATAGGTATTATTTCTTCTTTGAATGTTTGGTAGAATCCATCAGGCCCTGGACTCTTGTTTTTTGGGAGGTTTTTGATCACTGCTTCAATCTCGTTACTGGTTATTGGCCTATTCAGGTTGTCAATTTCTTCCTGTTTCAGTCTTGGTAGTTTATAGGTTTCCAGGAAGGCATCCATTTCATCCAGATTGCTCAGATTATTGGCATATAGTTGTTGATAATAATTTCTAATAATTGTTTCTATTTCCTTGGTGTTAGTCGTGATCTCTCCCCTTTCATTCATAATTTTATTAATTTGGGTCCTTTCTCTTTTCTTTTGGATAAGTCTGGCCAGTGGTTTATTGATCTTATTAATTCTTTCAAAGAACCAGCTTCTAGTTTCATTGATCTGATCTGTTGTGTTTCTGGTTTCTAATTAATTGATCTCTGCTCTAATCTTAATTATTTCTCTTCTAATGCGTGGCTTAGGCATCATTTGTTGCTTTTTCTCTAGTTCTTTAAGGTGTAAAGTTAGTTGGTGAATTCAGGATTTTTCTATTTTTTTTGAGTGAGGCTTGGATGGCTATGTATTTCCCCCTTAGGACTGCCTTTGCAGTATCCCATAGGTTTTGGACTGATGTGTTTTCATTCTCATTGGTTTCCATGAATTGTTTAAGTTCTTCTTTGATTTCCTGGTTGATCCAAACATTCTTGAGCAGAGTGGTCTTTAGCTTCCAAGTGTTTGAATTTCTGACAAATTTTTTCCTGTGATTGAGTTCCAGTTTTAAAGCATTATGGTCTGAGTATATGCAGGGAATAATCTCAATCTTTTGGTATTGGTTGAGACCTGATTTGTGACACAGTATATGGTCTATTCTGGAGAAAGTTCCATGTGCACTCAAGAAGAATGAGTATTCTGTTGTTTTAGGGTGGAATTTTCTGTATATATCTATGAGGTCCATCTGGTCCAGTGTGTCATTCAAAGCTCTTGTTTCTTTGTTGATTTTCTGCTTAGATGATCTGTCTATTGCTGAGAGTAGAGTATTGAGGTCTCCTACAATTAACGTATTGTTATGAATATGACTCTTTATTTTGGTTAATAGTTGGCTAATGTAGATGGCTGCTCCCATGTTGGGGGTGTAGATATTTACAATTGTTAGATCTTCTTGTTGGATAGACTCTTTAAGAATGATATAGTGTCCTTCTGTGTCTCTTATTACAGTCTTTAGTTTAAAATTTAATTTGTCTGATATAAGAATTGCTACCCCAGCTTTCTTTTGAGGTCTGTTGGCATGGAGGATGGATCTCCATCCCTTCACTTTCAGTCTGGATGTATCTTTAGGTTCAAAATGAGTCTCTTGTAGACAGCATATGGATGGGTTCTGTCTTTTTATCCAATCTGCAAACCTGTGCCATTTTATGGGAGCATTTAAGCCATTCACGTTGAGAGTGATTATTGAAAGATATGAATTTATTGTCAGCATGTTGCCTGTGAAGATCTTGTTTTTATAGATTGTCCCTGTAAATTTCTGTTGTATATCACTCTTGGGGTCTTTCTCCTTTTATAGAACCCCCCTTAATATTTCTTGCAGGGCCGGCTTAGTGGTCACATATTCTTTCAGCTTCTGCCGGTCTTGGAAGCTCTGCATCTCTCCATCCATTCTAAATGACAGCCTTGCCGGAAAAAGTATTCTTGTCTGCATGTTCTTCTCGTTTAGTACGCTGAATATGTCTTGCCAGGCCTTTGTGGCTTGCCAGGTCTCTGTGGATAGGTCTGATGTTATTCTGATGTTCCTCCCTCTGTAGGTAAGGAATCTCTTCCCCCTAACTGCCCTTAAGATGGTTTCCTTGGTTCTAAGATTTGCAAGTTTTACTCTTACATGCCGGGGTGTTGGCCTGTTTTCCTTGATCTTGAGAGGGGTCCTCTCTGCCTCTAGGACACAAATGTTTGTTTCATTCCCCAGATTAGGGAAGTTCTCAGCTACGATTTGCTCAAATATATCTTCTAGTCCTCTGTCTCTCTCCACCCTCTCTGGGATTCCAATAATTCTGACATTGGAACGCTTCATGGTGTCACTTATTTCTCTGATTTTATTTTCATGGATTCTGAGTTGTTTTCCCTGGCCTCCTCTTTTCCCTTTTTATCTATTAAATTGTCTTCCAGGTCACTAATCGTTCTTCTGCCTCACTTACCCTAGCTGTTAGATTATCTACATTAGATTGGATCTCATTGATAGCATTTTTAAGTTCTGCCAATTCAGCTTTCATTTCTGCCCTTAGAGACTCTATGTTGCCATTAATTGATTTCTCCATTCCAGCTGTTGTCTTCACAATTGCTAGCCTGAATTCCATCTCTGACATCTTGGTTATATCTGCATCCATTTGTAAATCTGTGGCATAAGTCATAATCTCTGAGTCTTTCCTATTTTGGGGGTTCCTCCTCCTAGTCATTCTGTTGAGGGATGGTTGAGGGAATGTACAGAGTCCAAATTATTGACCAGAACCCAAGCAAGATGCACCTGTTTTCTAGGGACCTTAGGGTTGCTGGCCTCTTGTTCTCCCAGCCTGTCTTCTGGGGGAGGGGCCTTCCGTGCTGTTACTCAGGCAACCATGTTTGGGCAGAGTTGCCCTGCCCCCTGTGGTGGGGGATGGGCTCAGTGAAAACTGGTTTTTTGGGGCTTTTGTTCTCTGGCGGCTTCCCTGGCGGCTTTCTGTGTCTCTTCTGAGAGTCAGAGCAGAAGAGACCGTTTCCAACCCTCTGCCTCAGAGCAGAGAGACCGCAGTCTGTTCTTCAGTGAGCTCTCCAGGCCACACTATCTCTGTTTCTGTCTGTGCTGCTATAAACTGCAGCATCCTGGGTTGTGCACCCCTCAGAAACACTCCCAGTCCTGCCTCCAGATCGGGGCTCATCTCTGCCCTTTGTGCTTCTAAAACCACCAGCCACCCCCAGTTCCCACACGTGACCCCGCCACTCCAGGTTTCCATTCAGGGGCTGCCCTAAAGTCCTTTCCCCGCCGCTACCAGTCTGCGAGTCTGTGCCCAGTCCCCAGTGTGGGAGGCTATTGCTCACCGGCGGTGTAGGATCCCCACAGCCAGGCTCCCTCCTGCTGCCATTTATCCTCCGATATCAGGGCTCCCCACTTTGTACCTCAAAACCAACCGCCTGCGATATTCTGTTTGTAGAGATCCAGATCCATCTTCTTACATCTCAGGCTGATTTTATGGGTGTTCAGGGTGGTCTGGTAGATATCCAGCTCAATTCTGGGGACCGTTTGGAATAGGGTTCCCTACTCCTCTGCCATCTTTTCCCTTCTGAGCATTCTGTTCTTGTAACAAGACGACCTCAAGAGAAACCACTTGACTGTAGCTTAACCTATTAAGGTTTTATCATAGCCTAACTGACCTGAGGGAAAGGAAGTACCCAACTCCATCCCCCTCTAATCATCCTGTCCCACTTAAGCGGGGTCAAAAAAGCTAAGAAGCACTTGTAAAGTTCACAGCTGAGGAGCAAAAACTCACTAAAAGACCAAGACCTAGTCATGGGACTAGAGAACACTTCCCCTCCCCAACACATTACCACCATATTACTAAAGACCTATTTATTCAATTCCTTTTACTCAATACATCATGTCAGGCTTTTAATAAAAAATTGCAAAGCATATTAAAGGCAAAAAACACAGTTTGAAGAGATACAGCAAGTGTCAGAACCAGATATGGCAGAGATGTTGGAATTATCAGACCATGAATCTAAAACAACTATGATGAATATGCTAAGGGCTCTAATGGAAAAAGTAGACAACCTGCAAGAACAAATGGGTAATGTAAGCAGAGAGATGGCAAATCTAAGAAAAAAATTAAAAAGAAATGCTAGTCTAATGGCTTCATTAGATATGTCAGTAAAAACTTCCAGAAATACAAAGCAAAGAGAGAAAAAATACTGAAAAAAATGGAACAAAATATCCAAGAACTGTGGGATATCTACAGAATATTTAGCATACATGTACAGAAGAAAGGAACAGAAAAAATATTTAAACTAATAATGACAGAATTTCCCCACCCAACCGCATATTCAGAAAGCTCAGAGAACACCATAATTGTGAAGGAAGGAAGGAAGGAAGGAAGGAAGGAAGGAAGGAAGGGAGGAAAAGAAAGAAAGAAAGAAAGAAAGAAAGAAAGAAAGAAAGAAAGAAAGAAAGAAAGAAAGAAAGAAAGAAAGAAAGAAAGAAAGAAGGAAGGAAGGAAGGAAGGAAGGAAGGAAGGAGAGAGAGAAAGAAAAGAAAGAAAGAAAGAAAGAAAGAAAGAAAGAAAGAAAGAAAGAAAGAAAGAAAGAAAGAAAGAAAGAAGAAAGAAAGAAAGAAAGAAAGAAGAAAGAAAGAAAGAAAGAAAGAAAGAAAGAAAAAGAAAAAAAGCTACACCTAAGCATATCCTATTCAAATCCCATAAAATGAAAGATAAGGAAAAAAGTCTTGAGAAAGAAGCCAAAAAAAGAAAACCACCTTTCCTATGGAGTTGCAAAATAAGGATTGACTTTTCTTCAGAAATCACACAAGTAAGAAAAGAGTGGAGTGAAATATTCAAATATTGGTGGGAGGGGTGTCTTAAAAGATACAGATATGAGGAGGAGTTAAGATGGAGGAGGAGGAGGAGGACCCTGAGCTTGTCTTGTCCCTTGAGCACAGCTAGATAGTTATCAAATTATTCTGAACACCCAAGAAGTCAATCGGAGGTCTAAGGGAACAAAAATTGCACACCTAAAAAGAGAAAAGTGACCACCTTTTGGAAGGTAGGAGGTGCAAAAGTTCACTTGGGGGGATACATAGCTGAGGATATGGTGGAGGAGAGAGAATCTGCCTAGGAGGCTACCATGCAAAGTATTAGAAGTGGCAGAGTGTAAAATCTGAACTTTTAGGTTCAGTGTTGTGGGGGGTGTGCCTGGATTAAAGGTGCTCAGGTGGTGAGGAGGGGCAGAATCCCAGGAGTGACAGGGTGGCCTGGCGATCTCCTGGGTCCCAGGAAGAAGGGGTGGTGCCATGTTGCTGTGCTGTTCCCAGGCATAGGAGCCAGGAAGCCAGTGGAGAGCAGTGGATCTTGGTCGCGACTTTCTGCTATAAACTGTAAACTGCCACAGGATCATGTGATCACTTTCCTGGGAAGGGCAGGCAAGTGTGGCAAGACCCTCCCCCGGAGGAACAGTGCTGGTCAGTGCTGTGGGCATCCCTGAAATTTGGAGTTTTGAAACTTGGTCAAGTGCCTGAGATAAAAAGGCTCAGACATGGACAGGGTGAACACAGAGTTCAGACAGAAATCAGGGAAACAGAGTGATTGACTGCTTTTCTGTAAAGGCTCACTGAAGAGTAGGAGGTGAAAACTTTCAGCTCTGAGCCTAGAGAGCAGGGTGCACCCATTTTCATCCCGCCCATCAGTGTTGAAAGCCTTCAGGGAGCAAAACAGTGCCACCTAGTGGAGGGCAGAGCTGCCTACACCAAGCCCCACCCCCCTGTGCCCTGGAGAAGCATTTCCACTGAAACAAATCATCCAGAGAATCAGCACAGCAGGCCCCTCCCCCAGAAGACCAGCACAAACAACTAGCTCACACCAAGTTTATTGATTATTGAGTGCTGCAAAGCATCAGCTTTTGGAGAAATAGGATTGATTTCCTTTTTACTTTTATTCTTTATTTCTTTTATTTTTATTTTTTCATTTTCTTTTATTTTCAAATTCCTTTTTTTACTTCTTATTAATTTTTTAAATTTTTATTGATATATACTTTTCATACATATATATATTTTTGTCTACTCTCACTTTATTTTTTCATTATGGGATCTAGATTCTTTTAAACAGACCAAAACACACCCAGGATTGAGGTTTTTTTCTGGTTTTCTTGTTTTGTGTTTTTGTTTTTCTTGTTATTTGGGGTTTTTTTTCCTTTTTCTTTGTTTTTTGCTTTGTTTTTGTTTTTTCATTTTGTTGTTCTTCTTTCTCTTCTTTTCTGGACAAAATGACCAATGACAAGATGGAGGAATACACCCCAAAAGAAAGAACGTGAGGTAGAACTCATGGCCAGGGATTCAATCAATACAGATATAAGTAAGATATAATATCCAATTATAAGGATACTAGCTGGGCTTGAAAAAAGCATAGAAGATAAAAAGATAAAAGAACTAAAATCTAGTCAGGCCAAAATTTAAAAATGCTATAACCAAGATGCAAACACAAATGGAGGTCATAAAAATAAGATGGATGAAGCAGAGGAGCAAATCAGTGATAAAGAAAATAAAATTGTGGAAAATAATGAAGCCAAAAAGAAGAGGTAAAGAAAGGTAATGGACCACGAAGGTTGACTTAGTAAAACGTTACAACATTCGTATCATAGGAGTCCCAGAAGATGAAGAGAGAGATAAAGGGGCAGGCTTATTGGAACAAATTATAGCTAAAAACTTCCCTAATTTGGGAAAGGACACAAACATCAAAAATTCAAGAAGCACAGAGAACTCCCATTAAATTCAACAAAAGCCAGCCATCACCATGACATATGATAGTCAAATTCATAAAATACACAGACAAGGAAAGAATCCTGGAAACAGCAAAAGAGAAAAGGTCTTTAACCTACAAGGGAAGACACATCAGGTTCACAGTGGATTAGTCCACAGAGACTTGGCAGGCCAGAAAGGAGTAGAAACAAATTATTCAACATGCTGAAAGGGAAAAATATGCAGACAAGAATTCTTTATCCAGCAAGTCTGTCAGTTCCTGGCCACTAAACAAGCCCTGCAAGAAATTTTAAGGGGGACTCTTTGAGTGGAAAGAAAAAGACCAAAAGCAACAAAGACTAGAAAGGATCAAAGAACATCACCAGAAACACCAATTCTACAGGTAATACAATGGCACTAAATTCATATCTCTCAATCATCACTCTGAATGTAAATGGACTAAATGGGCCAATCAAAAGATATAGGGTATCAGAATGGATAAAACAAAAAACAAAACAAAATAAAAAAACAGACAAACAAAAAAACAAGATCCATCTATATGCTGCCTACAAGAGACTCATTGTAGACCTCAAGACACCAGCAGATTGAAAATGAGGGGATGGAGGCCATCTATCATGTTAATGGACATCAAAAGAAAGCCAGAGTAGCCATACTTATATCAGACAAACTAGGTTTTGAAACAAAGACTATAGCAGGAGATGAAGAAGGGCATTATATCATAATTAAGGGGTCTATCCATCAAGATCTAACAATTGTAAAGATTTATGCCCCCAACATGGGAGCACACAAGTATATTAATTAATAACAAACATAAAGAAACTCATTGATGATAATACAATAATAGTAGAGGATTTTAACACCCCACTTACAGCAATGGACAGATCATCTAAGCAGAAAATTAACAAGGAAACAATGGCTTTGAATTACATACTGGACTGGATGGACTTAACAGATATATTCAGAACATTTCATCCTAAAGCAGCAGACTACACATTCGTCTTGAATGTACATGGAACATTCTTCAGAATAGATCACATACTAAGTCACAAATCAGCCCTCAACAAGTACAAAACAATCAAGATCATACCATGCATATTTTCAGACCACAATGCTATGAAACCTGAAGTCAACCACAAGAAAAAAAATGGAAAGACCTCAAATACATGGAGGTTAAAGAACATCCTACTAAAGAATGAATGGGTTAACCAGGAAATTAAAGAAGAATTTTAAAAATACATGAGAGCAAATGAAAATGAAAGCACGACAGCCCCAAATCTTTGAGGGATAGATGCACCCCAATGTTTATAACAGCATTATCAACAATAGCCAAACTATGGAGAGAGCCCAAATGTCCATTGACTGATGAATGGATAAAGAAGAGGTGGTGTATATATATATATATATATATATATATATATATATATATATACACAATGGAATATTACTCAGCCATCAAAAAGAATGAAATCTTGCCATTTGCAATGGACATGGATAGAGCTAGAGAGTATTATGCCAAGTGAAATAAGTCAGTCAGAGAAAGACAAATACCATATGATCTCACTCATATGTGGAATTTAAAAAAGAAAACAGATGAACATATGGGAAGGGGGAAAAGAAAAAAAGGAGAGAGTGAAACAAGCCATAAGAGATTCTTAATGATAGAGAACAAACTGAGGATTGATGGAGGGAGGTGGGTGGTGGATGGGCTAGATGGTGATGGGCTTTAAAGAGGACACTTGTTGGGATGAGCCCTGGGTGTTGTAAGTGATGAATCCCTGAATTCTGCTCCTGAAACCAACATTGCACTGTATGTTGACTACCTAAAATTTAAATTTAAAAAAATATTAAAAAGATAAATTAGTGTTGGGGGGCTGGGGGAATAAAGACAAAAACATTTTTTAGGAAATATTTAAAGTGTTGAGAGAAAAACCACCAACCTAAAATTCTATATCCTGTGAAATTATCATTCAAAAGTGAAAGAGAAATAAAGACTTTCTCAGACAAACAAAACTTGAGGGAGTTTGTAACCAGTAGATCTGCCTTGCAAGAAATGTTAAAAGAGGTTCTGCAGAGAGGAAAAAAAAAAAGGTAATGTATCAGTAACTCAGATCTACATAAAGAAATAGCTTTAGAGAAGAAATGTGAAGGTGAAATTAAAATTTTGTTTTTACTATTCTTAATTTATCTAATAAATGATAGTTTGCCCAAGATAATGATAACTACAATGTACTCAATGGTTATAACTTATGCATAAGTGAGATGAAAGAGCAATGATACAGGGGAGGTGAGGGAGGAATTAGAACTACTTTGTTATTATAAGGTACATGGATTATCCATGAAGTGGTGTAGTGTTATTTGAATATGGACTTGGATTAGTTGCAAATGTATATTACAATTCTAGGACAACTACTAAAAAAAGTTAAAATGCAAGTACAATTGATATGCTAAGAAAAGAGAAATGGAACATATAAAATGCCTAATTAAAACTAGAAAAGGTAGAAAAAGAAAGGAAGACAAAACTGGAAACAAGGAACAAGGGCAGAAAACAGTAACAAATATGGTAAACATTAATCCAGTTGTATCAGTAATCATTTTCATGTCAGTGGTCTAAATACACCAAATGAAAGAGAGATTGTCAGAGTGCATCAAAGCACAAGACCAACTATAATGTATCTATAAGTAATCTACTTGAAATATAAAGACACATACAGATTAAAGGTAAAGGTATAAATGTATACCATGCTAACAGGAATCAAAAGAAAGCTGAAGTCGCTATGTTAATTTCAGACAGAACAGACTTCAAAGTTAAGAAAGTTATCAGGGATAGAGAGGGGCATTACATAATGATAAAGTGGTCAGTTATCCAGGAAGACATTATAATCCTTAATATGTACTTGCCTAACAACAGAAAATCAAAATTTCAGGTAAAAACTGATACAGCTTCAAGGAGAAATAGATGAATCCACTAGTTAGTTGAAGAATTCAACACCCCTGTATCAGAAATGGACATACCCAGGAGGCAGAAAATCCAGAAGGACATAGTTGAATTCAAACACACCATCAATCAACTGAATGCAATGGACATCTATAGACAAATTCATTCACCAACAGCAGAACATATATTTTTCTCAAGCTCACTTTGAAACTTCACCAAGGTAGACCACATTCTGAGCCACAAAACACACCTTAATAAATTTAAAAGAATAGAAACTGTACAGTGTATACTCTCAAACCCAGCACAATGTCTAAAATAAAAAGGATGGGCTATAACAAGTGTTGGCAAGAATGTGGAGCTTTTAGAACCCTTATTTCTTGCTGGTGGGAATGTAAAATGGTACAGTCACTTTGGAAAACAGTTTGGCAGTTCCTCAAAATGTTAAACATAGAGTTACCACATGACCTTGTAATTCTACTCTTCGGTATATACCCAAGATAACTGAAAACATATGTCCACACAAAAACTTGTTCATGAATATTCACAGCAGCATTATTCATAATAGGCAAAAAGTGAAAACAATACAGATGTCCTCCACCTGGTAAATGAATAAACAAAATATGATACATCCAAACAAAATGTCATATATCCATACAATAGAATATTATTTGGCAACAAAAAGGAATGACATATTGTTACAGGCTACAAAATGCATGAACCTTGAAAACATTATGCTAAGTGAAAGAAAACAGTCACATACATATTGTATGATTCCATTTATATGAAATAGACAACTCTATAAAGACAAAAATAGGTAAGTTAGAAAAGGCTGGAGGAAAGGGGAAAGATTGCTAATGAGCATGAGTTTTTTTTGCAGGTTCGGGGGATGAAAATGTTCTGGAATTAGGTTGCACAATTCTGTGAATATACTAAAAGTCACTGAATTGTACACTTTAAATGTGAAAATTTTTGGCACAGGAATTATATCTCAACAAAGCCATTATAACAAAAACACAATACACTACTGCATGAGTATGGGTTCTGGAAAATTTTCACTAATCTATGTGACCACAATATACAGAATTATTATACTGCTGTCATATAGAATCAAAGGCTGACCAAGAGATTCTGCCAGTATTCAGGTCCAAAGAATGGAAACCATATCCACCAAGGTACCAATGCTCTGAGAAGTTGTGATGAAAGGTTCATTGCAATGGCCTGACTGAACTATCAGAAATAGCTTTGAAAGGTGTTATGGACTGAATTGTGTTGTCCCAAAATTCATACATTGAAATCCAAACTCCTAGTACCTCAGATGCTGACTGTATTTGGAGACAGAGCCTTTAAAGAGGTAATCTTTTTTTAAAAGATTTTATTTATTTATTCGACAGAGAGAGACACAGCAAGAGAGGGAACACAAGCAGGGGGAGTGGGAGAGGGAGAAGCAGGCTTCCCGTGGAGCAGGGAGCCCAATGCAGGGCTCGATCCCAGGACCCTGGGATCATGACCTGAGCCGAAGGCAGACGCTTAACGACTGAGCCACCCAGGCGCCCCAAAGAGGTAATTAAATGAAAAGAGGTCATTAGGGTAGGTCCTAATCCAATATGACCAGTGTCCTTAACGGTGATGAGATAGGACACAGACACAGGAGGAAGGGTCACATGAAGACACAGAGGAAGACCATCTGCTGGCCAAGGAGAAAGGTTCAGAAGAATCCAACCAACCAATATCTTGATCTTGGACTTCAAGCCTCCACAATAGAGAAAAAATTAATCTCTGTCCTTTAAGCCACACACTGTGGTATTTATTATGGCAGCCCTAGCAAACTAACTCAGAAAGGAAAGAGTTAGGATGGTCTTTGCATCTCCCATCAAGAAAATTAGCAAAGTTCCGCACTTTAAGATGTAAAGTCTAAGAAATTACCAATAGTAAAGGAGCCCTCTGTTTTTCCAGTTGATAATTTGGTTTCCTCTGCCCCATTGCCTATAGCATTGACCTTGCTTTCTTTGCCTTTAGTCTAAAGGACCCTTAAAGAATCCCTGTTACCCAACAATTAATTAAGGAGAATTCTGCCTAAGAGGATAAACTCCCCTTCTAGCAATAGGTCTAACATCAATTAGTTAAAGGGAAACAGAAAGGCCAGTGTCACCAGACTTGGTCATTGCAATGCCATTAGCAGATGACCTTCTTTTTTAAGTTTTTTTTTAAATCATTCTCACTGCAGGATATCTCTGAGGCCAATTCCTGGAATTGTTCATCCCAGCTGCATACAACTGTTTCTGCTCTAGGGGAGGAAAGAGTTAGCATGTAGGTGGCCCTCACATGCTCCAGCCACGCAGTGGAGCGAAGTCAGAGAGAGCGAGCCATGGAGTTGATGTTGGCAGGGTAGGCAAGGGGGGTCCAGATTGTGCAATGCTTTCTAGTTCATGTTAGTTTTTGGCCTTAATCTTAAGAACATTTAAATCAACAGCATAAATTGACAACCATGTTAACCACTTACACATTTCTTTAAAACACTTTCCAAATTCCTACCTGATTTTACATTCACAGTTACCTTATTAAATGGCTAAAGCAGGCAAGGATCCATTTTACAGTCCTGAGACCCAGAGAAGCTGACATACATTAGCCAAGTTTGAGTTTGAGATAAAGTAAAATTTCATGACTTAAAGCTAATGCCAGAAAGATATGATTTATAAAAACTACTTAAAAATGGTCTGGTTGATTTTAGTTATTTATAAATAGATATCATTTGCAAGTTTGGGGTCTCCAGATGTTAGTAATTAAAACTAATTTGTAATCCATTTGTCATATTATTTTTAAATGAATGTTTTTAACAGCCAAGAAATACTTGATTCTTCCAAGAATGTTTAGAGATACTACCTAAAAATGTATATTTTACGTTATAAAGTCAGTTATTTAGGAACGTGTTGACATTTCCATTTAGTTGACCTTTTGTTGTTTGTGGTTGTCAGTAATGTTAGTAAAAAAAATCAAGATACCATATTTATACACATATTTCTCCTTCTTTGGATACTTTTGTATTTTAAGGTGAAAATGTAAAGTCCTTTTCACAGATGCTTATGCTTCCTGCTTTAAAATACAAATGCTGGGGACGCCTGGGTGGCTCAGTCAGTTAAGCATCTGCCTTCAGCTCAGGTCATGATCTCAGGGTCCTGGGATCGAGCCCCGCATCGGGCTCCCTGCTCAGCAGGAAGCCTGCTTCTCCCTCTCCCTCTGCTTCTCCACCTGTTTGTGCTCTCTCTCTGTCAAATAAATAAATAAAATCTTTTAAAAAATATTAAAATACAAATGCTATCCCCATGCTTTGCTCTGTATGTTATTGCCCCCGCCACACACACACACACACACACACACACACACACACACACAGATAAAATGAAAGGATTATATTCATGCTTGTCTACCACTTGAACAGGATAGAAGAGAAAAACATTTAGCCCTCTCTTGCACTGCTGGCTGTCACAGCATTTCCTTCTTCTCCCTCAGGCAGGGCAGGAGTAAAGAGTTATCCCTTCCCTCAGGGAAACTCTGACCCATGGGGATATACTGAGTCTAGAAATGAGCCTGGGAACTACTTGCTCCTTACCCAAGCCAGACGTATGTAAGCCTCCAATCTAGCACTTGAAATGGAAAGAAATCCTAATGGAAATATCACCTTGCTGTCTGCTGTAAATCCCCTCCCTCCACTTCCTTTTGTCTGTATCACTGCAGCCTTTAACAAGTCTTGGGCTCCCAGCGGTACTTTTTAAGCAATGTGTTTATGCACGGAAGGAAGAGAGAGGATAGGAGATTTAGAATCCAATTAACTTTGCACCTGAGGATTGCTGGATAACTCTGAACAAGTCATTCTGCTCTGGTAAACCAAATAAGAACACTTAAGATTAATGAAGACTGTAAAAGGTGACGATGGACTAGAAGCCAGGTATTAGGATAATTTTTCCTTTCCTGTATCCTGTTTACAATAGAAAGCATTGTGAGTGTACTTCATACCCTGGAGTTGTGCAGTACACAGTCTATACAACCGAATATGACAGCTCTGGTTAGAGATATATGGGTTAGAGAATTCCATGGGCGAGATTCATATGGAGTGCAAGGATACTTAATTTTTACCAAATCAACTGACTTTGAAAACTCTTAGGACTATCTGGGAAAGATATTAGAAGTTGCATTAATTAATTTTAGTATCTAAAGCTCCTTCGATCCAGATATATATCCTATGTTTTGGAGGTAAATTTCAAAATTATAAACTGCACTGACTGATGCAGCCACCTGCAATAACCACTGACATGCAACCAGGCATATACCCCAAAATGCTGGCAATAGGACCTAACAGAAAGAAATTTTTCATTCAAATATTATGACACAATTGTGCTCAATAACCAAAATGCCATTAAAAGCAATTGTGGAGACTTCCACTTCTGTAAAGTTAGACATAGTTGTCTCTGTTCCTCCTGCTCGGCACGTCTAAAACCCCTGGACTTAATATATAAAGTAGACAGAAGAAGAGTCTGACAGGTAGAGAGAAAAAGACAGACAGGCTGAAGACCTCGAACCTAAGGAATGGCAAAATGACTAATCGAAAACCACTTGCTATACAAAAGACCAAATAAATCTCAACTTGAACAAAAAAAGATAATCAGCATATGCCAATACCAAGATGACACAGATGTTAGAATTATCAGATAAGGATTTTAAAGCAGCCATCATGAAGACATTTCTGAGTAATTACAAACACACTTGAAAGAGATGAAATAATGGAAAGTTTCAGCCAAGAAACAAAGTGTTGGCAAAAGAACTGTGATCTAAATCTTATACCTTCTACAAAAAGTAAGTCAAAACAGATCATGGACTGAAGCATAAAATCTAGAGCTATAAAAGATTTTTTCATATAAGAGAAAATCTTTATGATCTAGGGGTGGGCAAAGACTTCTTAGACTTGACACCAAAAGCATAATTCCTAAAGAAAAATAATCAGTAAATTGGGCTACATCAAAGCTAAATTTAAAACCTTTGCTCTGTGAGAGACCCTGTTAAGAAGTTGAAAAGGCAAGCTACAGATTTAAAGATATCTGACAAAGACCTTATTTAAATCTGACAAAGATCTAAAATATGCCAAGAACTCTCATAACTCAACAGTAAAAGAAAACAAAACCCAAACAATCTTCTTAGAAAATGACAAAGATAGCCCTGAAGAGGAAATGTGGAAGGCGAATGAACACATGAGAAGATGCTCAACATCGTGAGCTCTGATAGACAGAATAATGCCCATCATTCTGAACTCCAGAAACTGGGAATACGTTATCTTATATTCAAAAGGAACATTGCAGATGTGATTAAGTTATTAAGGATCTTGAGATAGGATTGCACTACATTATGCAGGTGGGCCTCGTGTAATCACAAGGGAAGGAGGAGACAGGATCAGAGAAGAGAGAAGACGCTATTATATAATACAAAGATAGAGAAAAGGACCAAAAAGGACCCGAGCCAAGGAATATCGGCAGTCTCTAGCGGTTGGAAAAAAGAAGGAAACAGATTCTCCTTTAGAGCCTCCAGAAGTAACATAGCCCTGCAGACCCAGTTTAGATTTCTGACCTCCCTCCCGAGTCATAAGAGAATAAATTTGTTCTTTTAAGGCACTAAGTTTGTGATAATTTGTTACAGCAGCCATAGGAAAATAACACAACTAGCCATTAGAGAAATGTAAATGATACAGCCTCTCTGGAAAATTATTTGGCAGGCTCTTTAAAAACTAATCACACATTTACCATATGGTCCAAGCAGTTATGCTCCTGGGTATGTATCCCAGACAAATTAAAACTATGTCCACCCAGAAACCTGTACATGATTGTTCACAGCACTTTTATTTGTAAAAGTCAAAACCTGGAAATAATCAAAATGCTCCTCAGTAAGTGATTGGTTAAACTATGGTAGATCAATGCTATAGAATACTACTCAGCAAGAAAAGGGAACAAACTATTGATACACTCAACAGCTTGGATGGATCAAGGGCATCATGCCCAGTAAACAAAGCCAATCTTGTGCTATATTATTCCCTTTACATAACATTCTCAAAATGACATAGTTATAGAGATGGAAAGAGAATTAGTGAATGCCAAGGATTAAGGATAATGGGCAGTTGGGGGTGGGTGTGACTATAAAGATATGCCATGAGGGAAATCTTTGTGGTGATGGAATTGTTACGTGTGTTGATGATGGTGATGGTTACGCAAATCTGTACCTGTAATAAAATGACAGACCTATACACACAATGTCAAGTTACTGATTTGAAAATTTACTATAATTCTGTAAGACATAACCATTGAGGCAAAACAGGTAAAGGATACATGAACCATTTTGTGTTATCTTTGCAACTCCCTGTGAATTTATAATTAATATTTTTAAGTCAAAAAAATGTGGCAAAAGATAGAAAGGGGCCAACTGATATCTTTACAAAAGAGACAGATAAAAGTGTAATTAATCGTAACGCTTTGTTTAGGAAAATTAAGATGCAGGTAGTATAGAGAGAGAAGGCTTTTCTAATTCTTATTTTTCATACCATTTCTCCATTTTCCCCCCAATTTGAAATATATCATGCATACAAAAGAATATAGAAAATGCATATGTGGGGCACCTGGGTGGCTCAGGCAGTTAAGCGTCTGCCTTCAGCTCAGGTCATGATCCCAGAGTCCTGGGATGGAGCTCTGCATCGGGCTCCCGGCTCAGCGGGGAGCCTGCTTCTCCCTCTCCCTCTGCATGCTGCTCCCCCTGCTTGTGCGCTCTCGCTCGTGCTCTTTTTCTCTGTCAAATAAGTAAATATAATCTTAAAAAAAAAAAAGAAAAAGAAAATGCATATGTACAGATCACTCAAGATGGTGAATTTGCCAGTGTTTTAGAAGGCCCCTGTATGTGACTGTTAATATAGCCCATCTGCTCCCAGAGATAATCACCGGTCTGGCTTTTGTGATAATCATTCCTCTGCTTTAAAAGTTTCCTTTCTATGTGTGTATCTCTAAACACTATGTTGTTTAGCATTGTCTTTTTGAGCTTTATCTGTATGGAAGCATACTGCTTGGATTCCTCTGTGAGTTACTTCTTTTCCTACCATTATGTCTTTGAGGTTTATCTTTGATGAATATGGCTGTATTTAATTCACTCTCAGTGCTAAATAGTATTCTCTGAATGGCATGACCACAGGTGAACGTTCTGGTCTACTGCTGATGGATATTAGGCACAACTTCTTTTTCTCTTTTCCTCTCAGGAGCCAGTCTGACCAGAGAGAATGTGCTTTCAGTTGTTCTCAGCCAGGTCCAGGTGGGACTGAGACTAGATCAGGAACTCTAATACTGGATCGCCATTTTTAGGAAAGCCACTAGTTTGAGTGTTTACCATGTTTTGGGCACTGTGCTGGAGGCTCATTATTTAATCTTCAAGATCAATTTTAGAATCATTTTGTCAAGTGAAAAAATTGATTGTATTAATATATTAATTTGGGGATAGTAATTATCCTTCCAATACTTATTCCTCCTCTATAAAAACATGTGATGTCTGCTTTTTCTTAGTGTATACAAGTTGATTCTTTTAACTGGTAGGGTATTTTCCTCATATATTTTATTAATATTGTCATTTATCCCAAGGTAATATTTTGTTCTTAATGAGAGGGAGATGTATGTATATGTGTTTGTATATCTTTTTCTTTTTCAATTATATTTTTTGATTGATGTGTTGAAGAACTACTAAGACATATATATGATATGTACATACATATGTATATGTGTATATCATGTGTAAAAATATACATATTTTATATGTAAATATGTACATATTTTATAGAAAGATTAGACATATATAATTGGAGATATATGTATCTCCAATTGCTATTATACTCTTAACCAACTTTAAGAGACTCTCAATTGATTCTGTTGGGTTTTTTAATAAAAATACATCACCTGTAAATAATAATGATCATTTGTTCTATTTTACCCCACATATACAACTTTTTTCTGGGTTGTTTTTTTGTTTGTTTGTTTGTTTGTTTGTTTGGCTCTTCTAGAATTTCAAGAACAATGCTAAATATAGAATTCTGGTTTTCTAACTTAACACAAATGCTTCTAGCATTTCATCCTTATGTATGACACTGGATATAGATTTGAGATAGAAATTTGTTGATTTATTAAGGATAATTAGTTTGAATATTCGTTTTAAAGAGATATTTAAGTAGGTAATGAGGGGTGCCTGGGTGGCTCAGATGGTTGGGCGTCTGCCTTCGGCTCAGGTCATGATCCCGGGGTCCTGGGATCGAGCCCCGCGTCGGGCTCCCTGCTAGGCGGGGAGCCTGCTTCTCCCTCTGCCTCTGCCTCTCTCTCTCTCTCTCTCTCTCTCTCTGACTCTCATGAATGAATAAATAAAACATTTAAATAAATAAATAAATAAATAGGTAATGAGCATTAAATTTCATTAAAATGCCCATTTAAACCTAAAGAGACTGCCTCATGGTTTTCTTATTTGCTCTATTGATGAGTTAATAAACTGATGTCATATGATGAATTATTTTAATATATTGGTTAATTCTATCATTAGTTACTTTTTAATGCCTCTTATACCATAAGTGAGACAGATCTATAGAACAAACTTAGTGCTATCTTTGACACATGTAGGTTTCAAGATTTGTTAACTTTGGAAAATGACCTAGGCAGTTTTCCACATTTCTCTCTGGTCCAAGATAGTTTATAATGCACAAGAATTATCTGTTGCTTTAATCTTAAGGAATTCATTTCTAATATTATTTGGAGCAAGAGCCTGTGATAACTTCCTTAATTTCTCACTGGGTTATGTTTTATTCAGGTTTCTTATTTCTTCTTGAGTCAAGATTTTATATATTTTTCTCAGAAAAATTATTCCTATTATAATGTTTTCAAATACATTATACCAATTTGTGTAGTATTCTCTGTTCATTTTTAGTTCTGTTTTCTCTGTGGTTACAACTTTTTTCTTCATAATTTCACTTACTAGGTTTTCTTCTTATGTTCTTAAATTTTTTTTAGAAACTTGCTCATTTTCTTAATTTTTATAAAGAACGAGTTTTAAATCATTAATTTCTACAGTCATCTTTATCATTCCCTCAAGCTACTTGCCTCAGGTTTTAAAACAGTTGTTCTGAATTAATTCTTAAGTTAAATGCATCAGAGACAACCAATTTTTGTCTAAGGAACATATTGACCACATTCCATAGTCCTACTATGTAATATTCCACTTTTATTACTTTAAAAGTCAGTTATTTAATTTTTAAAGTATCTTCTTTTGTCAATAGTTATTTTGGGAAATAGTTTTCTTTTAAGTGTTGTGAATTTGTGGCTTTGAACTGATTGTTAATTTATCTTTAAGATAAATAGCTACCATTTTGTTAGTTATGAAATGATTAAAATATTACACCATCTATATAAAATATTTAGATACAGTTTATGTAACAAATATATACAGATATGGGCAGGAAAGACACAAACCATCCTCAGGGAAGAGGCTGCCTCTGGAGAGAGAAACATGGAAAGGGCGAGATCCAGAGGAAGTAAAAAGGGGGTTTCAAACTTATCTGTAATATTTTATTTCTTTAAAAATAATTGCTGAAGTGGGGTGCCTGGGTGGCTCAGTCGGTTAAGCATCTGCCTTCGGCTCAGATCATGATCCTGGAGTCCCAGGATGGGGCCCCGCATCGGGCTCCCTGCTCGGTGGGGAGTCTGCTTCTCCCTCTCCATCTCTCCCCACTCTCGTGCTCGCTTGCTCTCTTCTCTCTCTCTCTCTCTCAAACAAATAAGTAAAATCTTTTAAAAAAATGAAAAATAAAAATAATTGCTGAAGCAAGCATGACAAAAGTTAACATCTATTCATTCTGGGTCATAGACACCTTAATATATACCATATTATTCTGTGTACTTTTCTGATCATTTTAGTAATTTTGTTAAATAAAACTTGCTTTTCACCCAACATTATATTTTGATACATATAAGACAAATTTATTCATTTTAGCTGCCATGTAGAATTCTATCACTTATGTGTCCATTCCCCTAGTTGTTTTCATTGCTGTAATAACTATCCTCATGTGTTCATGTGTTCCTTACGCTCATGCACAAGAGTTAAGGTATATACCTGAAAATGGGAATGCTTATCTTCAACTTTACTAATTATTACCAAATTTACTTTCTCAAGTGGTTGTATTAATTTCCACTTCTTCCAAGAGTTAATGAAAGTTTCCTCTTTCACCTTATGCTGTCTAATACCTGGTATGAATCAACTATTAAATTTTAGAGCCTGAAATATTGTCATTGTAGTTTTAATTTGTATTCTCCAAATTCCTAGTGAGGTTGAGCATCTTTTAACATGTTTATTGGGTGTTCACATCAGAGATTTGCCTATTCATATCTCTTTCCCCTCTTTCTATTATGTTGTCTTCTTACTGTTTTGTAGGAATTACATATAGGTTCTAGATGGTGACACTTTTTCTTTTAAAATCTTGCAAATATCTTCTCCCCATGTGTCATTGTCTTTTAACTTAGTTTATAGTTGTTTTTTATATACAAGTTGTTATTTTCATGTAGTCAGTCTATCAATCTTTTCTCTTATAATCTGGCTCTTTATGCATCAGTATCATAAAAATATTCTCCTAACTTTTAAAAAAAAATTTAGAAGTTTTGCTTTTCATACTTAGGTCTTTGATCCACCTGAAAAAAAGCTTTTGTATGTTGTACGAAGCAAAATGAGGAAGAAAGAATGGATAAAATTATTAGACCTCCATATTACCTGTGAAAGATAGATTAAATGAGGCACAGCCTAGGTACCTTACCTTTGGAGAGAATATCTGATGAATCATGCTAAGTTATCCCTTCAAAATGTTATTGACAGTATCACCTGCTCTAATTATTTAAAAGCTCCCCAGTGTATATGAATAATTTTTTTCTGAAAGCTGGAATATATGGGAAAGTACTTCATTTTTCCTACATGATAGACAAGGTGGGGGCTAGTAAATGCAAAGAAATAAATCCACCCTTTCAAGGCTGCCACTTGGCTTCAATCACTGGGGTGCTGCACTAACACTGGAAGAACTGATCAGCAAAGAAAGAATGAGAAGCATAAATTTGTTGCCTTTTGAGTCAGATAATCATAGTTTAATTACTTTTTACTTCAGTTTAGTGTGGCTTTACTATTTTTGTAAGCACTGTACATTTCTAGAATGAAGGACACATTCAAATATATACGTGTAAGTACATCCTCAAAACAAGAAAAAGTAATTATTCAGCTTTTTCTCACTTGAATTAATAGTTCCCTTGCTAGGTCAGCAGCAAACAGGGATTAGCTTTATAGCAGAGCCTTTTTATTATGCCTTGGTGAAAAATGGAGTTCTTACAGTACTGAGAATCTGCTAACACAACTTTTTCCCATATCTGGGCAGGTCGATGGATTTATTTAATAGATACTGTATAAGTATTTTCTGTCCAGCTAAAATATATCTGAGCAAGAAGGCTATACTTGACTGCTGAATCTGGTTGTCCAAAGAATCCTTTAGCTGGATTCAACTCTGTAATACGGTAGTATATCCTCCGTGCTCCTCACCAGTGAGTCCCCTCAACTACCTTCCTGAAGTTCTTTTTGTCTTCCCGTGGTACTACTCATTACACTGGTCAGGAACCTCACATGGCCACTAAAATACAGCGGCATAATGAATACAACACTGTACCTATCCTCAACAATAATGTATTGACCCCTCAAAAATCCAGGATGCCTGGGTGCCTCAGTCAGTAAGCATCTGCCTTCAGCTCAGGTCATGATCATGGAGTCCTACCATCGAGCCCCCTGGTAGGGCTCCCTGCTCAGCGGGGAGTCTTCTCCCTCTGCCCCTCACCCCACTTGTGCCCTCTCTCTCTCAAATAAATCAATAAAATCTTTTTTAAAAATTTGTTAAGGGGTACATCTCATGTGAAGTGTTCTTACCACAATAAAATATTAAAAAAACAAAAGATTTATTTTCCTTAGTATTTCACAGATCAACATATGGACACAGATCAATATATGGACAAAAACACTCTCCCAAAACAAGATGGGAGAGTATACATACAGCTCACACGTCTAACTAGCAGAAGTCCGAGCTGTGATACTAGTTTTCACAGATTGCTTGAGAAATTATCGTAAGGAAGAAAATGTGACTAAAAGTCAAGACTCAAGAATGGCTGGAATCATTAGCAGGGATGCTTTAGAAGCAAGTGCCTAGTTTTGCACTGCCTACATTTGACGAGCAAATAGGAACCAGAGTTCATCACTCTCCTAAAATAGAACAACAGGAAGAACACACTGAACTATGAAAACGATACATTTTTTAGTGGGTTTCATCTCATGCTAGTTGACACACAAAGTGGAAGTTGTAATAGGGCTGTAACTATGGACTCTGGTAATTTTCCTCTTTAAGTCAAATCAGGAATGTGAAGGATACACAGCAGGGTTTTCTATGCTTCCCACTGGATCTCCATCCTGCTGAAAAAAGTTAGGGCATTGTATCTTTTATCAAGGGTTATTGCAGTTCGTGACATCTTAAATAAAATACCTTCAGTTATATAGACAAGAGGTAACATTAAAGACTACACCACAAAAAACGTACTGTGAGATAGCCTTATAAAATGTACTCTATTTTTTTTTAATTTTTTTACTAACATATAATGTATTATTTGTTTCAGGGGTACAGGACTTTAAAAAGGCTTAACTTTATATTTTTTGGAAAAGAAATTCAACCTTTTTGAGGTAACGTTTTGTGATAAAATCACAGCAAACATTCTGAACAAGTGGATTTAACACAATTATTATATCAGGCAAGGCTGAGATATATATTGATTTATGAGAACTATATGAAGCCTATCCTCCAAAGAGCTCCAACATGCCCTAATTCAACTCCGAGAATTGCTTTGATAACTCTCTCTTGGGAAAATTAGATGAAAGCTTGCGCTAGGAGTGATTAAGAGATTTATGGGATTTATACACCAACATGAAAGCTCAGGATTTTAGGCTTCTACTAATTGTTTCCAACCCTAGGTCCCAAAACTCTGACTCCACTATTGAGATATCTTAAAAGATATTTCAAAATGTGCTAAGTCCCCCAATTGTTTAATACAAACATTAGTTCATATATTTTTCATTATTATTTAAACTATAACAGACACGCAAACCCACTTGTTCAAAAGTGTTGAATACATTTTATTTTAACACATTACAGAGCATTAATGCCTGTTCTCGTGCTCTCTGGTGAAATCATGTAGGTACAAATTTCAAAATAATGTTTGCTTTGACAGTTTTTGCATATAGTTGAACTTCTTATAAATGCAACATTAATCTTAAAAAATTTACGTGGTTTTGTATACACATCTTTTTTATTAATTATTCAGGGGTGCGCATGTCTGTCATATCAGATTATACATTTTGCATCAGCTTTTGTGTCTTGCCAATAATTTTTACAACATGAATACTATTCATTAGGCCATTCAGGTTGCAGTAGTACCGTCCTTCAAACAGCAGACAATATGAGCACTATAACCAAATTTTAACACACAAAATGAAATCTATTTTACTATTTTGAAACTTTAAGTAACTATTTTTTTAAAGATTTTATTTATTCATTTGAGAGAGAGAGAGCACAAGTAGGGAGGAGGGGCAGAGGGGAGAGGGAGAAGCAGAACCCCCCGCTGAGCAGGGAGCCCTGACTTGGGACTCGATCCCAGGACCCTGAGGTCATGACCTGAGCCAAAGGCAGACGCTTAACCAACTCAGCCACCCGGGGGCCCCTAATAGAGACAAGCATCATACAAAAAATTTTTAAATAAATAAAAATAACTACACCAAACATCACATTATAAGTTTTTTAAACAATTTCATCAAAAAAGTGATTATATCTTTTTAACAACTTCTCTGAAATTTGAGCACTTAATCTACTTAATTATGTGAGCAATAGTTAGATAAGGTTAATGAATAAATGTAGGCAAACATTTGGCATCTTCTGTGGTGTTTCAGACTCAATTGCTCACTACCCTGAGAATGCAAAAGGAGTGATTTAGAAAAGTTATTTGCTCTGATTTAGTGAGATAGGATTTTCTCCCCTATCTCGCAAACAAACAAAACTACCAAAATCAGTGTTAAAGATGATAAAAGAAGCACTGTTGTAACTACTAGGATCACAGCCCTGGCATTCAAATGATCCCGTTTGTCAAAGCAGCCTGATCATTTTCTCTGGCTTTATAAGTAAATCAAAAACTGTGAGAAATGTGAACTTATAAAATAGGTTAAAACTACTAAAATCCCCATGTTTTGTTTGTTTTATGGACCCAGATTCTGTAAAAGGTAACATTTGAAAAATGAATTCCACTGTCATTGAAAACTGTGGTTTTGCCTGATATAATTTGGATTTCAATGTGGATTAAAATCACTAGCTTTTAAGTTACACAATTAATTAAGCATTGAATATACTTCAGTGATCATTCCTAAGTTTTTTGCTGCTTTTGTTGTTGTTTAGGTTCTGAAGTCCTGAGATCTCATTCTCATTTTGAAAACTGCAGCTACCCAAACAGCCCATTTCAGCGTGGTGCTCCAAGCAACAGATACCACAAAACGGTATTTTTACACTCTCTGGTATTTGCCAAGGTTATTTGGTAGGCTTGCATGTTCACACTAGTGTGTCAATGGCCTCTAAATTTCTCCTGATCCACTGCCCGTTGATGGAATGAAGTGTCATCCTATTCAGAGTACTGTCTTAGCTTCAAGATCTGAAGAGCTAGCTTCCCACAGGCATGATTAAGTCAGTCACAGGATTTAGCTACATTTTCCACTCAGGCTTTACCTGAAATAGAATTCTCTATTAAGCAAGAAAGCAGAAGCATGAAGAAATACTCTCTTTAAACAAGATGCACAATTTGTTGAAAAACTGAGGAAAGATACCAGGTAAGAATGACTATGTTTCTAACTCATCTTCAGCAATGTTGCTTATCGCTTGATTTAACCTTGAGTTTCCCTTCGGAGCTTGAGTGAATTCCCTGCAATCTGATTTTTTCAGTTTTTTTAGGGCTTCTTTAAGGAATTAAAATCTTATCCACCATGGTCAGTTATCAAAACCACGATAGTCTTTGTTCTTCTCAGACCATTTATACCATAATCCCATCTCAACTTCAGCCAGCCTCTTTCCACTTAAAATTTGTAAAGAAAAACAAAAACAAAACAAAAAAAACCCATCATTTGTTTTCTCAAGTTACTTGCCTTTTTCTTGGTTCCTTCATCGGCCTTTCAGCTAATAGAAAAGGAGAGATTAAAACCTCAACTTGCATGACAGTAATTCTAGCTTGCTTGAGGTGCTTCCAAGAATCCCTTTTTAATTGGAATGGAATTTCATTTATTCCAAGCTTGCCTGCTGCCCTCCATACACACATAAATGGTCTTCAAAGTCACAACTTGCCATATTTGAAAGGATCCAGGCCTCTCTTCCCAGAATTTTACTTTTTAAAGAAAAACACCTAAACACAATATAAAAATGGTTTTAAATGGAGCTTTAAGGCAGTTTCTTATCTCTTATCTCTTTAACCTATATATATATATATATATATAATTCATTTACATAACAGCTAAAAATGGCAATTATCCCCCCTCTGCTTCATTTCCTATTTCCCTCCTTTGTACCATGTTGTAATTCACAGGGCTCTGGAGAGACAAGAGGTCAGGATAGATTCACTGAGGCCAAGTGAGGAGAGAAATAAATCCAGAATGCAGATCCTGGCCAACTTTGAGTAGTATGTACCTTATACTGACCAACTCTTTGTCCTAGTCATAGATTGACTTACTCAATTCCTGGCCACAGAGCTCACTGCATGGCTCACTAGATCCCTCAAGTCTTATTTTATAGCCCAATGGATGGATCTAGTGAGTTTCAAGAGTGTGACCAACTATTCAGAAGTGGTATGAGAACCATTACAGCCAAAACCCAGAAGGACTTTACCTTTGTCAAATTAAGCATTGCTTTGAAGGAATTCTGTGGTTAGTAATATTCCCTATGATAACTTAACGGAATAAGAATTGATACAATGAATGAGAGTTGCCTAGAAAAAGAAAGGTATTTTTAGACTTGTTTATTATTTAAATTTTTAAATCAGTAATACAAAATAAAGTGACATTAAAAGAGATTCAGAAGAAAATACTACTCTCATCTGTGAGTCTCTCCTCTCCATTTCTCAACCTTCAGATAAGCACTGTTATTGGTTTCTTGAGTATACCTCCAAAGTATCTTCATCCCTATACAAGCAAATAAATATATACCCCCAATTTCCCCCTTTTTTTTATACAAGATAGCATACTAAAAACAGTGGTCTACACTTTGCTTTTTTCACTTCATAATATATCTTGGTGTTCTTTTGATATCAATGCATAGAGAATTCCCTTATTCTTTTTTTATAGCAGCATAGTATTCCATTATATGGATCAAATATGATTAACTGGTCCCCACAGAGGAAATTTTTTAATGTTTCTAATATTTTTGCTATTTAAAATATTATTGCAAATATAGTATCCATTAATTTGTGTGTCTTGATTTAGCTTATGTTGCTTTCATCTCTAAAAAAAATTTTTATGTAACCACAGGTACTTCTTTTTCTTTTATAGCATCTGATCTTCCATGATCATAAAGGAATTTTTTCACAGATTTCTCTAGTGCTTTGATGATTTCATGGTTTACATTTATACTTTTGATCCATTTGGAATGTATCCTACAGATGAGGTATAAATAAAAATTTCTTTCTAGATAGCCATCCAGTTGTCTTAATACAACTGGATTTTTTGCCTAATTTATTGACTAATCCACATTTTTTTTCCCACTAACCGAAGTTGACTTCTTTATCATTTGGCATGTGTTTGGGTCTACGTCCGTATCTCCTACCCTATTTCATTGGTTCCTCTGTCTAGTCCTGGACTGCTATCATAGTGTTTAAATTACTGAAACTTAGGGTATGATTTACTATCTGGTATGGCTAGTTTTACCTCTATTTTTTCTTTTTTAGAGTTTTTGATTTGGGGATGTTCTTATTTATTTTGCCATGTGAATTTTATATTCTGTGTGTCCAATAAAAAAAAAATGAAGACTGCTGGTATTTTATTGGGATTATAATGTTCAATTTTATGTTAGCATAGGAAGAATTGATATCTTTATGATATTGAGTCTTCTTGACCTAGAGCATAATACATCTTTCCATCAGTTCAAGTCTTTTTTCATATTCTTTGATAGCATTTGAAAGGTTTCTTTATGTTAAGTCTTGCATATTTTTTGTTGTCTATTCCCTTTTATTTTTGTTATTGCTGCTATAAACAAGATCTGTCACATCTTCTGAATTTTTTTATCTGTAGATTTTTCAAATCATAATACAGTTGATTATTTTCATGAGTAAAAGGGAAAAGAGATAGCCTGCAAGTCATTCACATTTGTGGTGAAAGCAGGCACTCACAATGATGTTCGAGCATGAACATCGTAAAATCTGAGGTTTTACTTCACAGAAAATATTAAAACCTTAATGGGAAGTCCTTATTTAGGAGTTGCTAAGAGGTACTATTTCTGCATTTGGCTTCATCAATTCTCAGACCTTTCCCAGAACCCAAATCATACCAGTAACATTATACTTTCTGCAAATAAATTTATCTAACCATTGCAAAATTGGCTTTTCTCAGAATTCACTTGCAACACTTAAGAAATGTGGGTTTTTTCATTTTAATATTTATTTTTATTTAATATCTTCAAGGTACAGGTTATATTCTTAGTAAAAGTAAACTCTTGACCCATAATTTAAGGTACCCTACTCCCTGGCTCCAACCTACTTTTTCATCCTTCATGCCCCAAACTTGATTAGCCACTATTTCTTCCAAACTCTACTTTCTCATGTTCAGATCTCTATGCCCTCAAGCTTCGGCTCCATCAAAATTCTACTCAAAACTTAAGGCCCAGCTAGAAACCCACCTGTAATAGTTTTAATTACATAGTCCTTCCATAATGGTTCTTCTTCTAACATTTAGTTTTAGAAAATTTTACCTATTTATTTTTTTTATTTTTAATCGACATATGGCAGTGTGCAAGTTTAAGGAGTATGACATGTTCATTTGATACACTTACATATTGCAAAATCATCACTCCTCAAGTGTTGGCTAGGACCGTCCATCACCTTACATAACTACCATTTCTTTTTTGTGGTGAGAACCTTTAAGATCTATCCTCTTAACCCCTTTCAAGTATAATACGATATTGTTATATATAATCATGATGCTATACATTAGATCCCCGAAATGGATTCATCTTCTAAATGAAAGTTTTCATTTTTTGGCCTGCGTCTCCCCATTTCCTTTGCCCTCACCTCATACACTGGCTAACCATCATTCTACTCTCTGTTTCTCTGAGTTCAGCTTTTTCAGATTCACATGTAAGTGATATTATACACTATTTGTCTTTCTCTGAATTACTTGACTTAGCATAGTGGCCTTACGGTCCATCCATGTTGTCAAAAATGGCAGGATTTCCTTCTTTCTCATGGCTTTCCTTCTTTCTCTCCACTATATATACATATCACATCTTCTTCATCCATACATTCATTGATGGACCCTTAGGTTATTTCCATATCTTGGCTCTTGCAAATAATGATGCAGTGAACATGGGAGTGCAGATATCTGTTCAAGATCCTGATTTCATTTCCTTTGGATATATGTACAGAAATGGGACTGCTGGGCCACATGATAGTTCTGTTTCTAATTTTTTAAAGAATCTCCATACATACATGTTTTTCATAGTGACTGCGTCAATTTGCATTCCCCCCAACAGTGCACAGGAGTTCCTTTCTCTTGTCATTATTGCCAACACATGTTATCTCTTGTCTTTTGATGACAGCCCTTCAGTAGGTGTGAGGTGATATATCTTTGTGGTTTTGATCTCCCATGACAGTTCTAATTAGAACAGATCACCCCAGCCGTCCTCTGAATGTCCATGACACTTTTTATCTTTAGGTGTCTGTGGTAGCATAATGGCCCCCAAAGATGTACAAACCCTAATCCATGGAACCTACAAGTGTGTTATGTTACATAGCAAAGAGACTTTTAGAAGTAATTAAGGTTAGAAACCTTAAGATAGAGAGTACCCTGTGTTACCCAGGTGAGCCCAATCTAATCCCATGAGCCCTTAAAAGCAGAGAACTTTCTCTAGCTAGAGTCAGAGAAATGTGGTGGAAAGAGAAGAGAGAGATGGAAAGTATGAGAAGGATTCTAGCCACCTTTACTGGTTTAAAGATGGAACCAGACATGCAAAAAGCATGAGAAGGAAATGAGTTTTGCAAACAACCAATGAGCTTGCAGGAAGACCCTGTGTCCCAGCTGACAGCTTGATTCTGACTAGATGTTAATTTCTGCCTCAGATTCATAAAGTACACAAAAGCCCAATCTAAAGAGTACCAGGGGACATTCAGATTGTTATAATGGAATTTGGTTTAAGTGAAGAAATTACTAGAAATCCCAGAGATAATTGGAGATAAAGCAGATGCTCAGAGTCTTTGTAGAAACCAGCAAGTGAGACAAATGAAGGATGTATTAACAGACAAGAAGGAGAAAATACAGTGGGTTAACAGTGATGGTGTCACTAGAGATAGAAACCATTAAATAAGCATGTATTATCTCCTCCAAAGAGCTGATGAGATGTGTGTATATGTGTACGCATGTGTGTGTTTACCACGGTGTGGGTATTCTGGGGGCAGTTCTCTCCTGACTAAGGCAATTGGGACATCTGTGGTGCAGGAAGGTAATGGGGATTGACAGTTCAGTACTTGATTGTGGAAGAGAAGAACAGTAATGAACGCAAGCAAGATCAATTCACCCTTTCTTCCCATTTATAAGACACTGAAACCGTAATCAATCACTATTTTTAGAGAAAGTAATGATTACATGAACAGGAATCAGCAGAAAGCTCCTGGTATACAGAATTGTTCATCACAGAGGTTATTGTAACCAGAGCAACATATTGTCCTCATTGTAGATCATGAGAAAAATTGCTCATTTCCATTGACTTTGTTTTGCTGTGATGCAATATTACTTATATTTTGCAAGATGACACAAGTGGTGTCTTAGTGAGCTTTTTTGGAAAGAGTTTTTCATTGATTAAAAAATGCGAAGCTTTCTCCAGATGATTCTAAATTGTGCTATATTTCCTTTGAAAATTTTTGTTGCTATAAATCTGGCCTTTAGATATTTTGGGGGAACATCAGCATCATGTGAGAAATCGCTGTATCTCTATATGGTCCATGAACCCCTGAAATTAGATGCATTATATGGGAGGATAGTGCACATTTCTAAAAAGAGAGGTCATAATTGTCCAGATGTTCAAAAGGCTCTGGACTAAAAAAAAGAAAATTAAGAAAGCCTGTTCTGAAGCTTTGGATTATTCCTGTTTGCACTGGACATAAGAGATTTTTCTCTCTCTCTCTTTTTCTTTTTCCCAGTTGAAACTGCACAGTGGTTCATTTTGATCTTCTATTGATCTCCAGTAGAGCTTCAGATTCATGTGGGTGGGTGCTTATGCTTGACTCTGTGGCAGGAGAGACTCCAATAAAATAAATACACACATTTTTAAAGATTATATTATGACTGGCAAGGGCCAAAGAATTAAGGCATCTTTCCTTTTGGCTTTTAAACTTCTAGCAAACTTCCCACAATGATGCTCTCTCAACTTTTGTATGACTGGTGGATGTAATTCATAGTAAGCACTATTTTCCAATCCTGTAAGTGAGACTCACCATAAACAAATATCTAATTACAGCCATGATAATAGAGTGGCTCTTGGAATGATCAAAAAAAAAAAAAATTGTGCTTAAATCCCTCAGTGGTGCCCCATGACTCCCAGCATAAATCCCAAACTCCTTCAGTTAATTCTGTGACCTGATCATAATGTAAATCTACAGGTTCATCTGTAACAGCATTAGCCTAGGCACTCCTGACATTGGGACAAGAATGTTCTTTGTTGTAGGGGGCTGTCCTGTGCATTAGAGGATGGGCGGTAGCATCTACTCACCTCTACTCACTAGATGCCAGCAAGCCTTTATACACACTCAGTTATGGCAACCAGAAGTATCTCCAGACGTTGACAAATGTCCCTGGGGCCAAACTCATCCCTGGTTGAGAATCACCAATTTTTAGTCTTTTACACCCTCAAACTTGACTCACACCATAAGCAACTTTTCTTTCAGTTCTCTCAGTTTCAGAAGTGCACTGTTGTTCTCCTTTGTACTTTCTATGTATTTCTTTGTATGTAGTCTGTGTATGTATGTATGTGTTTTCTATGCCCTTCATGTGTGAAGTCTCTTCCCTTTCTGCGTACCCTGCAGACCCCATCTTCTTAGAAGTCTGGGTGAGGGGGGGTACAGCTTCCACCAGCATTTCTCCTGAAATAGTTAAACGTTTGCTTATCTCTCTCGCCTATTAGACTCTATTTTGCAAGAGGTTAAGGATCGTTATTGAGTTTATTGAGTGTGTCCCGTTACCTGGTGCATATTCGGTATATAATAGTTATTGAATAAACTACTGTCTGAGCCTAAACAAACATTAGTCAACACTTTTGTAGTGGTACTTTAAAAAAAAAAAAGTACATTCCCTCATACAGTTATTAAGCATTAGATTTCAAAAAATAACCTTGGAGAAAATCTAGTACAACATGTGTCAAACACAAATCACTGTTTCAACTAAATTCTTTCCATGTTTTGACCTTTATAAATCTTCTTAGCTTAATTCATTTTATATTTAAAACCTATATTTTATCACAATTTGGCAGTTTTTTGTTTGCTGTCTATTAGCACGGTAAAGGTCACATCATTAGATGAAGCCTGGTGGCAGAAAAAACAGAGTAATTTGCCAATGGGAAACACATGAAAAGTGACTTCATTTTTTATGTTTCCTACAACTTTTACCTTGGGGTTGATTTGAAATGTTATTATTCAAAATGGAAAACTATGTCTGAAATGAATTCTGGAAAGTACACAAAAGAGAAAAATCACTTAGAAGTTCAACCCTAAAACCATGGTTATTTTGCACAATTAAATAGTAGCAAGATGCTTAAAATATCTTGGCTGGCGAGGGATTTAAAAAGCTACGTAAAAGCTATTTAAGTAGGTACAGACACCCTGAGCTTTGTTTTTCACTTTGTTTCTTATTGATAACGTTTTTTTCTACTGATAAAAGAAAATAAATTCTAACCATACTTATATGGTAGATAGATAATTATTTGATGTGTACCAAATTGGATACAAACCGCAGCCCATTCCTGAGAGTGTTGTATGGTACACGGGGCAAGGTTTACAGTAATTGTCTAGGCTCTGTTTCTCACTTCAAGGACTTCTCTATAACACAAAGCAAGGTAACCTGTCAAAATGATTTACCAAGGGCCCGCTTTATGCAAGCACTAGAGGAGATAAGACCTAACCGAAGCACAGCAGTGACTTGGAGGAACTACCAGTCTGGGGAGGGATAAAAGACATGTACACAGAGGATGATAATCGGGGGGCGGGGGAGAGAAAGCCCCAGGTGTTAAAGATAAACAGAATGCTACATGAATTTCAAGACTAGAGAGATAACATCACTGTGTGTGTGTGTGTGTGTGTGTGTGTGTGTGTGTGTGTGTGTGTTTATGTCTGTGTATGTTGTAATGGGGTTGTCTCAGAATCCAGGACGTTCTAGAGAGATTAAATGATATGTTTAAAGCAGCATCTATATTAGACATATTTTGATAACAGTGAGCAGGGGATGTATTTGGAGGTAGAGACTAGAATATTTTGTGCCTTACATATCACCGTGAAGAATGTGCCTTCACCTTGGTTGACAGGAGCCACATTTGAACAATCTGTCTCTACCCCACTAGCACTGAGTAAAATGCTGGTCATTCAGTAACTGGTGGTGTTGGTGACGGTGGTGGTAGAGTAGGTGTGTGAAGGAAGGGAAGAAGGAGGGGAGGGAGGAAGTTATTCACTAACAGGGAGCTGCTAGAGATGTTTACCTCAGAATACTCTAACTTTAGCTGTATTGAATAAACCATCTGACAGAGGGCATAGAATTAGCTGTGAGGAAAGAGATGTATGAATGGACACAGCTGAGACTACCTAGATGAGACAGAGTGAGGGCCTGCCTCTGGGTGACCATGGATAAAAAAGAAGAGATTGAGGAGAGAGATATTTCATATGAATGATTTCAGGAACTGATAATTTGGCTGAATTAGGTGTCAGCAAGAAAAACTTGATACTGCTCTGAGGTTTTATGACTGGACAACTCAGCAATTAGACAAGCCATTAGTAGAAATGAAGAAAGAGAGAAAACGAAGAGGTCAGTGTTTGAAAGATTGAACTGACACATGCTTGCAGGTGAATATTGTGGCGATATCTGGCTTTTGAGCTCAGGAGAGGGGCCAGTGCTAAAGTTACACCTTTGGAAGCCTCTTGCAGCAGAAGATAGGGAAGCGGAGTGGCCAGGAGGGGATTACTGAGGAGGGAAAAGGAGACACCACTGCCACAGGACATTTGGTTAGACTTACGTTTAGAATATCAACGTGATAAGGAGAAAACAAACCGAGATTGTGCTCTGTGAGAAAATTCTTTTTTTTTTTTAAGATTTTATTTATTTATTTGAGAGAGAGAAAGCACGCATGGGGTGGGGAGGGTCAGAGGGAGAAGCAGACTCCCCGCTGAGCAGGGAGCCCGATACGGGACTCGATCCCGGGACTCCAGGATCATGACCTGAGCAGAAGGCAGTCGCTTAACCAACTGAGCCACCCAGGCGCCCTCTGTGAGAAAATTCAAGGCAGGAGATTTAGAAGAGAATGTAGGGGAACCATAAGTCCTCACTCCTTAAGTATGGGCTGCACATAGTGACTTGCTTCCACAGAGGAGAGTATGAAAAGGGAAAAAAGGAGGAACTTTACAGTGGAGAGACCTGGCAAGCCCTACCTCAGCCAGGTGATGAAGTCAACCTCAACAGCTATAAACCATGTGGATAGCATGTACCCTTACCATGACATGATGAAAACAGCACTTCACCTCTGTGGTATTCTTCCCCAAAACTCATAATCCCAGTCTAATCATGAGGAAAATATCATACAAACTCAAGTTGAGGAACATTCTACAAAATATCTGACCAGTACTCGTCAAAACTGTGAGTCATCAAAAAAACAAGATAAGTGTGAGAAGCCATTGCAGATAAGAGCAGCCTGAGGAGAAATGACAAGTAAATGTTTTTTTTATGATATTCTGGATGGGATCCTGGAACAGAAAAAAAATGTTAGGCAAAAACTAAGGAAATCTACATATCATATAGAATGTAGTTAATAATAATACATAATAATGATTCATAAATTGTAACAAATATACCACACGAATGTTAACAATAGGGGAAACTGGCTAAAGGACTTTATGGGAACCCACTGTACTATTTTCTCAATTTCCTGTAATTCTAAAACTGTTCTAAAAGTAAAGTCTTTTTTTTAAAGGGAGAGTGATTGTACATTAAGCAATCCACTTTATCAAATGCTGCAGAGACCCTGAGAAGGAAGTCAAAGGATGGGCCTCTAGTTAAATTCCAAAGAGAGATTCCAGTATGTGGTGGGCAGGGACTTCAGTTTACAGAGAATGAAGTGTGAGTGGGTAATAGGGCAGGGAAGCAGTAAGGAGGATGATGGTGAAGAAGGACTGCCCTAAAGAATCCATGAGATGACTCCAGAGAAGCTTGAGAGCATTTCCAGGGGGAGGGAGAGGAACCAAGCAAAGAAGGAAGACTGAAAGCGCAGGTGAAACACAGCATAATGGTATATATTAGCTTCCTCTGTTGTAATGAGTTACCATAAACTTGGTGGCTGAAACAACACAAATTTATTCTGTTCCATTTCTGGAGGTTGGAAGTCTGAAATCAGTTTCAATGGGCTAAAATCAAGGTGTCACTTGGCCTATATTCCTTAAGGAGGCTCTAGGTAAGAATCTACTTCCTTAACATTTAAAGCTTCTAAAGGCCGCCTGCATTCCTTGACTTGTCTCCCCTTCCTCCGTCCGCAAAGCCAGCAGAGTAGTATTTTTTTCTCCTCTGATATCTGCTTCTTCTCTTTCTTCTCTTTCTCATTCTGTGTCTCCTTTCTCTTTTCATATTAGGATCCTTGTGATTACATACCACCCATCTGGATAATCCAGGATAACCCCCCCATCTCAAGATCCTCAATTCAGTCACATCTGCAAAGCCCTTTTACCATGAAAGATAACACTTTCACAGGCTCTGGGGATTAAAGTATAGACATCTTTGGGGTACCACTATTGAATCTACCACAGGGATCCTGCTGGGCCTTGAAGGAGGTCTAGAAGATGGGATAAGAAGATGAAAGGGTCTATTTTAACCAACAGAAGCTGAGTACAGTAGAGGTGGTGACTGCTACATTTGGGAAAATGAAGGAACTGAGAAACCAAAAACCAGAAGATTCTATTTATTTTTATTTCTTTATTTTTATTTATTTTTATTTATTTTTAGAGAAAGAGAGTGTACATGTGGCGCAGGCAAGGAGCAGAGGTAGAGTGAGAGGGAGAGAGTATGGAGCCTGACAGGGGGCTCGATCTCACGACCCAACCCTGAGATCATGATCTGAGCCAAAATCAAGAGTTGAAGGCTTAACCAACTGAGGCACCCAGGCACTCTGAGAAACCAGAAGATTCTAAAGATTAACAGTGTACATGTTAAGGTCTCCAAAGATGGAGACTCTAGAAATCTGCATGGAGTCCCTTTGAGTCTTTGGCTGATTACTAGTTTATGTATGTATAGGGTAAAACCCAAAGGAATGGATAAATAATTACTGGGAAGTGTTTAATGAAAATTTCTAAAGCCCACACAAAGCTGAGAATTGAGTTACCTTCTGCCATGGTGGACAAAATTCACTGAACGCTCAGAGCAGTCAGTGAAAACACCACAACAGCTATACATAATGAGACTGAAGTAAAACCCCAATAAAAATTGTATCATACAACCATCCAAGTGGATAAAATCAAAAGTCATGATAATAACAAATGCAGGGAAACTGGATCTCTCAAATACTGTTAGTACCTATGGAGAGGCCCAGATGGCAAGGAACTGACGGAGGCCTCTAACCAATAGCTAATGGGGAACTGAGGTCCTCAATCTACCAACCTATGAGAAATTGAATCCCAGCCTTGACCACAAGATCCTCCTCCAGTTGAACCTTCAGATGAGACTACTTTGATTGTAGCCAACACCTTGATTGTAGCTCTGTGAGGGAGCTTGGAACAGAGGCACCCAGCTAAGCCATGCCCGATTTCTGACCCACGGAAATTGTCAGATAATAAATGCTTATTATTTTAAGCTGTTGGGTTTGGAATAATTTGTTACATAGCAAGAGATACCTCCTATTACTTCTCTAGTATATGCAAGTATTTTGCACTTACAACACAGTATTTTGATTATACTATTATTTCTCCCTCTAGATTATTGATTCCCTTGGGCAGGATCACTGTGTGTCAGTGCCCAGTACATGACTGGTACATCATTCAAAAGATACTGATCATAGAAATAACATGAAATGAACTGTATTTAAAATGACCATGGTGGGAGCACGTGGGTGGCTCAATCAGTTAAGCATCTGCCTTCAGCTCAGGTCATGATCCCAGTGTCCTGGGATTGAGTCCCATGTCAGGCTTCCTGCTAAGTGGGGAGTCTGCTTCTCCCTCTGCCTGTGTCCCACCCTGCCCACTCATGCGCATGCTCTCTCTCTCTCTCTCAAATAAATAAATAAAATCTTCTAAAAAATAAAATAAAATAAAAATAAAATGACCATGGTGACAGAGGAGAGGCATTGTGGTATAAGGTGGAGATACTCTCTTGGTTCAAATTTTCCCACTTTGCTCACCAAATGTGTGACTTTTTTTTTTCTTTCATTTTTTAATTGATGTATAGTTGACACAAAATGTTACATTAGTTTCAGGTGTACAACATAGTGATCTGGTGAGTCTATATGTTATGCTGTGCTCACCAAAAGTGTAGTTACCCTCTTCACCATACAACACTATTACAGTACCATTGACTATATTCCCAACTGTGTGATCTTTAGCAAGAATCTTAATCTTCCTATAGGTCTGTTTCCTTATCTGTAATGAGAATAATAATAGTACCTATCCCTTAGTATTGCTGTAAAGCTTAGATGAATTAATGTCTTAAGGTCTTAGAAAAGCCCCTGACATATATAGTGTTCAATAAATGTTAGATGTTATTTCTTATACATTCCTGAGTGAAAGAAGTCAGAATGTATAATTTGTAAATGACATCAAATAAATATGGATTGCAAAGAATAGCAGTAACACATTTTAAAAGCCTAATTTCTTTCCACGAACATTTTTAAACAGCCAACTGTGTAACTAGGTACTGTGGTAGTGGTTGGGAGTGGGTCACAATCACTGCCCATAAAGACATCTTCATCAAAGAGGTCACAGAGATGGACCCCAAACCAACAAGTGGTAAGATAGAGCATTCCAAGGGTGCTCTCTGGGACCATAAAGGGGTGGCCCTTAATTCAGACTGGAGATGGTATAGGGAAGCCTGTTTGGTTTTTCAAAGCTAACAATTAACATGGGGATAAAAATGTAACCACAAAATATTTATTACCTTCTCTACTTAGATGTGTGCATAAGAATATATGCATTAAGAAGTTAAGAGTACTTACTTTTTTTTTTAACAAAAGATAAATATTCTCTCACAATGAGCCCCTGAAAAGACTTGCTTAAATTCTTCAGCCTTCTAGATGTGGGCGTCATTCCATAAAATTAAAGAATGATGAAATCTCGGGGGGAAATAATGTGGATAGAAAGCTTTTAAGTGAGATAAAATTCTACATCACATTTATTTAAGAAAACAGATTGGTATATCAAGAGAGGAGTATATCTTAAGTCGTATTCAATTTGAAGAAAAATATTAATAGTATTGAAATTGAAGAAAAAGAAACAAGAAAATTGCTATAAAATTGAGCAGTAGAGAAGTATAATTTTATAAAACACATAAATTGGTACACATTTATAAAAATATATATTGAAGTTTTACTTAATATGCTGCTTATAAAAATTAACTGGCAATAAAAAAGTGAATTAAGGCCAATAATTCACCATTAAACAAGTATGCATAATTAATAGCTAACACAGAGTACTTCATATATGCCAGGAATTTCTAAATGTTTTACATATATTAACTTCCTTTTTACAATTTTTATTTAAATTCCAGTTAGTAAATATACAATGTAATATTAGTTTCAGGTATACAATTTAGTGATTCAACACTTACATACAATACCTGATGCTCATCACAAGTGTACTCTGTAATCCCCATTACCTTATTTCACCCAGCCACGCACCCACCTCCCTCCATCGGTTTGTTCTCTATAGTTAAGAGTCTGTTTCTTGGTTTCCCTCTCTTTTTCCCCCTATGATTATTTGTTTTGCTTCTTAAATTCCATGTATGAATTAAATCATATGGTATTTGTCTTTCTCTGACTTACTTCACTTAACATAATACACTCTATCTCCATCCATGTCACTGCAAATGGCAAGATCTCATTCTTTTTTATGACTGAGTAATATTCCATCACACACACACACACACACACACACACACACACACACACACACACACCACATCTTCTTTATCCATTCATCAGTCAATGGACACGGGCTGCTTCCATATCTTGGCTATTACAGACAATGCTGCTATAAAGGTGCATGTATCCCCTTGAATCTGTATTTTTATATTCTTTGGATAAATACCTAGTAGTGCAATTGCTAGATTATAGGCTAGTTCCATTTTTAACTTTTTGAGGAACCTCCATACTGTTTTCCAGAGTGGCTGCACCAGCTTGCATTCCCACCAACAGTGTAAGAGGGTTCCCCTTTCTCCACATCCTCACCAACACTTGCCATTTCTTGTGTTGGTGATTTTAGCCATTCTGACAGGTGTGAGGTGATATCTCATTGTAGTTTTGATTTGTATTTCCCTGATGATGGGTGATGATGAATATCTTTTCATGAGTCTATATGCCATCTTTATGTCTTCTTTGGAAAAATGTTTATTCATGTCTTCTGCCCATTTTTTAATTGGATTATTTGTTTTTTGGGGTGTTGAGTTTTATAAGTTCTGTATATATTTTGGATACTAACTCTTTATCAGATATGTCATTTGCAAATATCTTTTCCCATTCCCTGGTTGCCTTTTAGTTTTGTTGATTGTTTCCTTCACTGTGCAAAAGCTTTTTATTTTGATGTAGTCCTAATAGTCTGTTTTTTATTTTGTTTCCCTTGTCTCAGGAGACATGTAGTCCTAATAGTTTATTTTTTATTTTGTTTCCCTTGTCTCAGGAGACATACATCACTATGGCCATTGTCAAAGAAGTTACTGCCTATGTTCTCTTCTAGGATTTTTATGGCCTCAGGTCTCACATTTAGGTCTTCAATCCATTTTTGAATTTATTTTTGTGTATGGTATATGGAAGCGGTCCAATTCATTCTTTTGCATGTTGCTGTCCAGTTTTCCCAGCACCATTTGTTGAAGAGACATTCTCTTTCCCATTAGATATTCTTTCCTGATTTATTGAAGATTAAATTACCATCTGTGTGTCTATTTTTGTGCCGGTACCATGCTGTCTTGATCATTACAGCTTGGTAACATAACTTGAAGTCCGGAATTGTGATGCCTCCAAATTTATGCTTTTTTTTCAAGGTTGCTTTGGCTATTCAGGTCTTTTGTGGTTCCATACAAACTTTAAGATTGCTTGTTCTAGCTCTGTGAAAAATGCTGTTGGTTTTTTTAATAAGGATTGCATTAAATGTGTAGATTTCTTGGATTCCCTGGGTGGCTCAGTCAGTTGGGCATCTGACTTCATCTCAGGTTGTGATCTCAGGGTCCTGGGATCAGGCCACACATCAGGCTTACTGCTCAGTGGGGGAGCCTGCTTCTCCCTCTCTCTCCCTCTCCCAAATAAATAATATCTTTTTTTTAAATTGTGTACATTTCTTTGTGTAATACAGACATTTTAACCATATTTCTTATTCCAATCCACGAGCATGGAATGTTTTTCCATTTCTTTGTGTTAGCTTCAGTTTCTCTCATCAGCTGTTTTATAGTTTGCAGAGTATAAGTCTTTCACCTCTTTGGTTGGGTTCATTCCTAGATATCTTATGGTTTTTGGTGCAATTGTAAATGGGATAGATTCCTTGATTTCTCCTTCTTCTGCTTCATTATTGGTATGTAGAAATGCAACAGATTTCCGTATGTTGATTTTGCATCCTGTAACTTTGCTGACTTTGTGTGTCAGTTCTAGCAATTTTTTGGTGGAGGCTTTTGGGTTTTCTAAACAGAGTATCATATCATCTGCAAATAGTGAAAGTTTGATTCCTCCTTGCTGATTTGGATGCCTTATATTTCTTTTTGTTATCTGACTACTGTGGCTAGGATTCCAATATTATGTTAATAACAATGGTGAGAGTGGACATCCCTGTCTTGTTCTAGACCATAGAGGAAAAGCTCTCAGTTTTTCCCCATTGAGGATGATGTTAGCTGTGGGTTTTTCATATATGGCCTTTCCTTTATTATGGTGAGGTATGTTACCTCTAACCCTACTTTGTTGAGGGTTTTTATTATGAATGGATGCTGTATTTTGTCAGATACTTTTCCTGCATCTATTGAGAGGATCCTGTGGTTCTTATCCTTTCTTTTATTAATGTGGTTTATCACATTGATTGATTTGCAAATATTGATCACCTTGCAGCCCAGGAGTAAATCCCACTTGATTGTGGTGAATGATTCTTTTAATGTACTATTGGAATTGGTTTGCTAGTTTTTTGTTGAGAATTTTTACATCCATGTTCATCAGGGATATTGGCCTGTAGTTCTCTTTTTTAGTGGAGTCTTTTTCTGGTTTTGGTATCAGGGTAATGCTAGCCTCATAAAATGAATTTCGAAGTTTTCCTTCACTTTCTATTTTTTGGAATAGTTTGGGGAGAATAGGTACTAAGTTGTGTTTAAATGTTTGGTAAAATTCACCTGTGAAGCCATCTGGCCCTGGACTTTTGTTTGTTGGGAGATTTTTCATTACTGATTCAATTTCTTTGTTGGCTATCAGTCTGTTCAAGTTTTCTATTTCTTCCTGTTTCAATTTTGGTAGTTTATGTGTTTTTAGGAATTTATCCATTTCTTCCAGGTTATCCAATTTGTTGGCATATAGTTTTTCATAATATTCTCTTACAGTTGTTTGTATTTCTGTGGTGTTCGTTGTTTTTTCTCCTCTCTCATTTGTGATTTTATTTATTTGGGTCCTTTCTCTTTTCTTTTTGGTAAGTCTGGTGAGGGGTTTATCGATTTTATTAATTTTTTCAAAGAACCAGCTCCTGGTTTCATTGATCTGTTCTTTTGTTTTTATAGTTTATATATCATTTATTTCTGCTCTCACCTTTATCATTTCCCTTCTTCTGTTGGCTTTAGACTTTGTTTCTTGTTCTTTTTCTACCTCCTTTAGGGGTAAGGTAGGTTTTTTATTTGAGACTTTTCTTGCTTCTTAATGTAGGCCTGTATTGCTATATACTTCCCTCTTAGGACCACTTTTGCTGTATCCCAAAGGTTTAGGACTGTCATGTTTTCATTTTCATTTGTTTCCATGTATTTTTTTAAAAAGATTTTATTTATTCATTTGGGGGAGGGAGAGACAGAGGAGAGTGCAAGCAGGGGAGGAGAAGAGGAAGAGGGACAAGCAGACTCCGCACTGAGCATGGAGCCCAATGTAGGCCTCAATCCCACAATTTGGAGATCATGATCTGAGCTGAAATCAAGAGTCAGATGCTCAGCCAACTGAGCCACTCAGGTGCCCCGTATTTTTTTTATTTCTTCCTTTCTTTCCTGGCTGACTCATTCATTATTAATAACATGTTGTTTAACCTGCCCCACTCACTGAATTGTATAATTACTTCTACTCTTTTCATTCTGATTCTAGGTTGGCAAACCAATCATTCACAGATAAATAATCTTGTCTGTGTTTTGCCTATTCTAGGTTGGCAATTTCTAGGTTGGCAAACCAATCATTCACAGATAAATAATCTTGTCTATGTTTTGCCTATAAACTGTATTATTGCTGCCTTTTCTAATTTTACACTGCTAAGGCAGGGATAAATAATAGCACCTCTTCTTCTGACTTCAGTAGGAATACCGGTATAGTTACTCCAACACAAATGTTTCATGTGAGTTTCTACTAAGGTATTCTATACCAACCAAAGCAAATTAATTTCTATTCCTAGCTTATTGAATATTTTTATTCACTATAGATATTGAATTTTACATATATCAGTGTGAGAGTATAGCTTTTCTCTGTGTGATTTTCAAATCTTTCCTCAGGCCCCTGGCAGCAGTCCTTTCTACTTTACATTTCTTCTACTCTCTGCAATGATTTGACTAGCTCTCATTTCTTTTGTAAGTTCTCCCAGCATATTTTTCTTTCTTTCTTTTTTTTTTTTTCTTCTTATCACCTCTTTGACCTCTTTTTTCTGTATAGTATATGTTTTCTTCAACTGGTAGGAGAATATAGATTAGTATGTATCTGAAATTTTCTTTTGTTTCCTGGAGTAATTCTTCTGTCATGTTTTCATTATCTCCAAATTGTTTTTTATGTTTTCTTCTTCTCCTCTTCCTCCTCCCCTCTCTCTCCTCCTCCTCCCTCCTCCTCCTCCATTGTCGTCATCATCTTCTTCTTCTTCTTCTTCTTCTTCTTCTTCTTCTTCTTCTTCTTCTTCTTCTTCTCTCCCTCTCCCTCGCTCTCTCTTTGCAGAATCAATGCATAGATCCCAAGATTGTTCCTTTCTTCATGTTACTCTTCTTTGAATGTGGACAGTTTATTAATGTCCTCTATCAAGAGCAGAGTAGGGATGGTTTGAGGAAGCAGTTGTCTGCCAGTAGTTTTAATTTGGATATCTTGTTTTTAAATACTTTCTCATCAGATCAGTCGTGTCTTCTGCCCTAGTGGCAACACCATTCCCCACTTTCTAGCATTCTTCAAATTGGGGTCAGCAGGAGGTTAGGATGGCTTCCTATGTCACATATCCCGCAGTGAGTAACAGTTTCTTTCTTTCTTTCTTTCTTTCTTTCTTTCTTTCTTTCTTTCTTTCTTTCTTTCTTCAACTGACTTGGTTAGCACACGCAAAGCTGATCACTGCTTCTCTTCTCTCCCACTTACCCCCTTGTGCTTTTAGGCATTTGGTTCAGAATAAGTATAGATGGCGAGGCTGTGCATTTCCTTCTCCATCCCTTCTTCCTATTCTACTCTGCAGTGAGGTCCCCATCGCTAAGTTTATGGCCTACCCATAAGAAAATCACCATTCATTTAGAGGATCTTTCAGGCTACTTTCACTTTCTTTAGGAAAACAATAAAGATATATCCAGCTAATTTTAGCATGAGGTATTACTTTGATTCCACATTTCCACATTTACCTGGGAACCCACTTGAAGCTTGCCCTTTAAGTCTGTGACAGGAGTTGGATATTAATGGTATATAGCATTTGTTCAGCCATTCAGCTTCCGAGTGTCCTGGGCTATGCACATCCACAGTCAGCAATTTTGGATACTCTATTTTCTCTTTGAATGTGTTGAATCCCTTCCTTTAAGGGTCAGCTCTGCTAGATTGGATACTGTTTATAAACACTGCCAGGGAGCTCCTCAAATCTGAGGTCAGCAGGCCATTTTTGTAGGAAGCTATATTAGAATGACAGCTAACAGTTTTTTGATAGATGGAATAACAACTTTATTTTATATATTTTTCCATGCACCTGTGTCCTGAAGTTAACATGCTGATAATCCCCCCTTTGGCCTCACCTTTTCTGGGAAGATGAGACCCAGAAGAACATACTCCCCAGTGCATGGTGGCAGCACATTTCTCTAGTCCTGATACTACTTCTGATTCATGCTAGAGTAATGGGGACCTGGTGTCTTCCCCATAGCCACTAGCCCCCTGGTAGCCTTTCCTGATGTTTTAAATTTCCAGAATAAAGTTAAAACCCTACCTGTGTTAGAATGAAGCAAAAACTGATTATTCACAAAGGACTAGGAATTAAACAAGCATCAGGCTTCTCCATGACACTAAATGCTAGAAGATAATGGAGAAAAACCTACAAAGTTCTAAGAGTAAAGGATTTTGAACTTTTACAATCGGGGTTGAGGTAAAATAAAAATACAAAACATAAAAACCTTTTCTGATACACACAGATTCAAAAAGTATACTACCCATGAACCTTATGAACATATCACTTGAAGATACTCTGATAAAACACAACATAATATAGAAAAAAGAAAAGTACCTTTCTGATGAAAATTATATGTAAGCCATGTGTACATTTATCCTCACCACCCTCAGCCTACACTAAATGATGGTTTAAAAAAATTGTATACATACATAATATATTATCACACACACATGCCACAAACACACAAGAACAAAGAAAATGGGACAGGGAACATAGGACATCAGACTTACCAATGAGGGAACTGAATGCTAGAAAGCAATGCCTTCCATATAGTGGGGAAATTATTCAATCTAGAATTCTGTCCTCAGAATTTATCCATCACATGTCAAGTAAAATGAGGACATCTGCTGATAAGCAGGGATTTATTTATTTTTTCAAAGATTTTTATTTATTTATTTGACAGAGAGAGTGAGTGAGTGAGAGAGAGAGAGAGCACAGCAGGGGGAGAGGGAGTGGGAGAAGCAGACTCTCCACTGAGCAGGGAGCCTGATGTGGGCCTCGATCCCAGGACCCTGGGATCAGGACCTGAGCCGAAGGCAGACGTTTAACCAACTGAGCCACCGAGGCACCCCTGATAAACAAGGATTTAATAAAATTTACCTCCAAATGTTCTTTCTTAGAAACTACTAGAAAATGGGTTTATATAATACTAAGTAGAGGTCAAGAAAGAAGAAAAGAGTAAATCCAACACAGTAGAGTAGGAAAAGTGTTATAAAATGACAATGTGAAGTGGGCTCTGGGGGCCGAAGCGTGGACAGCGCTATGGTACTGGGTTGGGGGCTCCAGGAAAAGGGGGTGGGAGTGGGGGAAAGGTGATCTGAATGGCATTTAGGAAAAAGACAAGAATGTGTATTTGAAGTGTGGTAATATTCTTCCTTTTGTCATTCAGGAGTGTTTTCCTGGCCCCTAGGGGTTAACTATCTCCTACATGTGGTTGGGATTTTTTTAGTGAAAGATGACAGAGACAAAGAATAAAGCAATACTGAGCGTATGGCATGCAAAATAGGATTATGAGGCAAGAAAATAATCTTGTAAACCCAGCTTCTCCTTTGAGGCAGAGTCCCCCATTCCTGTACCATTCACTCTCACATTACCAAGTGCCAGGCTTATTCACTGGCATACGGAGGTTTCTGTAAGATGGGAGTCTAGGGGCAGAGAGAGAGCTGTGAGGAGTGCACAGAAGGACAAGAGCTGAATGGTCAGGATGACTACTGTGTCGTTGCTGCCCTCGCATAGAGAAGAGAGGATGAGACAGATGTGGTAGCAACAGCATGGGCAGAGCTCCTGCCTCATCTTAATTTAGAACTCTGGACAAGAGCATCCCCTGAGCTGCCCCCACACCCGGGACATGGCCATATTGATTTGGTAGGACTGCCTGGTCAGGTGGGGATAAAACTGGGTGTGTTTATCTGAAATACTGAGGACTCCTGTAAGGGAGTTATTAAGCTTACTGGATCTCACTTAGCTGTAAATAAAAGTGGACATTTTATTAATTTCCTCCCACTCCCCAGTGAGTAGGGAACCAGAAAGATGGCCTGCTTGGGGATATCCAAAATAATGAAATTATTATTCCCCATATATCTGAGTTACAATATGTTTTTATTTATTTATTTGAGAGAGAGAGAGTGAGCGAGCGAGCGAGAGAGAGAGAACACAAGCAGGGGGAGGGGCAGAGGGAGAAGCAGGCTCTCCACTGAGCCGGGAGCACCATGCAGGACTCGATCCCAGGACCCTGGGATCATGACCTGAGCAGAAGGCAGACACTTAACCGACTGAGCCACCCAGGCACCCTCTGAGTTACAATATTAAAGTTTTGCAGTCTGCTTCATGATGCTCACAGATCCTTTAGTTTCCAAGATGGGCTCCCACATGTGATTAAAAAAATAGTAGTCCCCTTCTCCTTTTGCATCTCTGTTAATTTTAGTTTTTCTTCACCCTCCTTCACCACATACAGTGGGATAAAATAGATAGACTCGGTGCGATTGTCCACAGTTTGAACAAAAAGGAAATCTAAATTCTCCAAAGAGATTTGGTAAGCATTTGGGAAAAGCATATGAAAACTCGACACCAATAAACATACCACACCCAGCTCTCTTTTCAGTCAAGAGACAGTATTTCCACGGGAGCGCTCATGCTCCAAAACAAAAGACAATACTCTTCCTAAAATCTGGTAAAATAGAGTTCAAGTGTAGCACAACAAGCAATGATCTCATATGTATATTGCACATGTGTAAGAAAAAGCACCAGATATTTCCATCTGTCCATCTTTATCTGCAGAAAATTGATTTCACAACTTTTCCGGATGTTTAAATGCCAAGCCCCATATAAAAATGTTTGCCAATCACCCCTAAGCCTGAAAAATGTATCTTTCCAAACAATGGGGACATGTGGAGTCAAAGTCCCAGAGAGTAGAAATAAACCCGTGGTGGTGAGAAGAGGGACGGTCACCTGCATTGGTCACATAGGCGAGGGACTCCCCGCTGCAGGCTCCTCGCTCTGTGCTCAGTGAACACGGCGAGATTAAACGCACCCTGTCCGGCCCGCAGGAGTTGCAGATCCAGGCGGGGACCGAGGAGGACCAGAGCGCCGAGGGAAGGCGCAGGGGTGTAAGAGGCCAGTGGGGCAGTCATTTAAAAAACGGAGCCAAATTCCTCTGAGCCATACTGGTTAGGGAATGAGGTGTTCAGATCCATGCCAATGTCTGGTTATTCCATATGAATAAACAAGTTTTCCGAGTCCGCCTTGAAAACTTAACACCTAACCAGGCGCTCAGGAACAAGAGTTTTTGCCTGGTTTCATTTCAGGAGTCTTTGTCATTCTAAACACCGGGCTCTCACTCCACCGCGCGGCCCCTTTCCTTTCTCAGGGCTGCGTTCCTGGGTTTCTGGGGACCTCTCTGTACTTGGCTCCTTAGAAAGTCTCTCTTCCCTCTCCCGTGCCTCACGTGGGGCCTCCGAGGCTTGGCTTTTCCCCCAGCGCCCCTCTCTCAATCCAGGCTCCGTCCAGGAGCCCGAGCTGATCAGGGTTTGGACGGCTGCCAAATCCACATCTTCGCTTGACCTCTCACCTTCATCCCGTTTCCTGCCTCCACGCCCCTCCTGGCTGCTTGTCTGCGCAGCGATCTATACATAGTTATCCCACGGCCACTTGCACCGCGGCTCATCCAAAAGTGAGCTCACCCTCCTCACATCCCACGCCCGCTTCCTTTCCAACTGTCTGCAGTCCTAACACCTCCAACATTCTGGTTGTGAATATAACCCTGTGGGCCATCTTCCTGGGTCCCCATTCCCTGGGGACTGGGAAGAGCTTGACGTGTCCGCTTTCACGTACAGCTACATTGGATCCCACAAATTTAACAATTTCCTTTCAGTTTGTTTCTTCAGCAGTAAAAACAGAGGCAGTGACAGATGGCTGCAGTACTGGGAGTGGGATCCAAAAAGATAACATATAAAAGCATTTGGAAAAATAGAAAGTGTTGTGCAGGAATAAGATGTTAGCTGGTGGCTCATAAACATTAAAATATTTTCCACATGGGAGGCTATTGTCATATACAAGTATGATAAATAGGATACGCGGGCTTAAAATATAGAGTTTGTCATGCTGAACGGCAAGTCAAACTTGTACAGCTCAGTACCCAATAAAATGTGGGTAGTTTTTTATTTTTGAAACGGTGAGATGTAGGTTTAAGAGAAAATCATATCTCTTAGAAAACTTTGAGAAAGACATACACATATAGATGTACATATTTTGCTGTATATCACATTTATGTATGACCATAAAAGTATATATTCACATGCCAAATTGCCTTCCTCTTTTCCTACCCCCGGCTATATAGTGTGGCTTTATAAACTGTGGACTACAGTTGTCCCAGGACTAAAGCCCCAGGCACGTGCTTTACAGCCTGGTGTTGAGATCCAGAAACCATGAATGCAACCCATGAATCCGTGCGGGACTGGGGGCCAGGTCTACATGACGTACACCATCTCCCCAACCTCTCTGCGAAGACACTACTCCAAGAAAGGACTCAGGTCCTCCCCACCTTCACGTTATGACGTACTCTGATTAACTCATCCATTCTGCATCCAGTGACTCCTGCCATCACCACACCCACTGCATACTTTAGAAAACACAGGATTGTCGAATACTTATCACAAACCAGATGTTCTGGTCAGAAGTGGGACCAGATTTGGCTCTCAGTTAAATTTCATCCCACCCGTGGGGCAAAGTAGCAAGAAGTTGCAAAAACTTCGTTTCACATTATGCTCTTGCATAAATGTGAGAGGCCACAAAAAGTGTATCATTTTCTCTTTGTTGCCTTTCACTCTCCTTCTGTTTCTAGGGATTTGTTTTTTCATCATTCCAGACCCTACCTGTAGGTTTCTGCATGTCCCTTACCTCTGTAACTTGCATTACTTTAGGGAGAATGGGGATACTGCAGAACTCTCAACTGGGCACAGTCTAGAAATGGGATAGGTTATGACTTTTTGCACAGGTATTTCTCATATCCTATTTTTATTGGAAAGGTACTGAGTGCTCTGATTTTTTTTTTTTTTTTTTTTTAACTTGGTGGCTCCAGGACCTGCCCATCTCAGAATCTCCCTGCCTCCAGGCTTTCTGGGCAGAGTGCCCGCGCCCTTGCTCACTCACACGCACTCACACCTTCAACTCGCACCTCGGTGCACAGCAGTGTGATTTCTCTCCCCAGCACCCTGCTGAGTCTGATCTGTCATTTTCAGGCTTTAAACTGCCAGATCCAGAAGCCCCTTTTCAGCCTGCATTTCCCTTACTCTCCATGGATCTCATTCTTTGCCCACGTTGACTTAACTCCTGAGCTTAGACCAATTGTCAGAGAGCATCCGGGGATTTCTCACCATCTCAGATGCTCCCTGATTACAAGGAAATTCTGTCCTGCGTTTGTACAAATTCCTCCCAGTGTGTGATTTTTAAAACTTCACTTTGGCCGCCTGACTTATGGATAGGTAGGTATCAAACATCCTAATCTAAGTGTTGGTTTGAGGTATTTTGACCTTATCTCTTTATCCTTAAAGGATCTTTGGAATCACAGGTTTCAAACACTGAACTATGTGACCTGAACGCTATTAGATCCTTATCTCTAAGTGACAACAGAGGATAAGATAAACCTGAGGGACAGGTCTTAAAAACAAACAACAAAAAACCCTTATTTTTATTTTGCAGACAGAGGTTACAAGCTTGCTTTAAATATCATTTAAGTTCAATCCTTCAGAAATGCACAGTGCAGAAAGGAAAGTGAGAACTGTGTGACCAGAAAACTGTGACAATTGCTTTCACATGGGGATTATGGGCACAATGTCATTAACAAGAGTGCAAATGGCTTCCCTTCTCTTTAGCATATATGTCCAATAAGCTGTTAAGAAAATCTTGTTCTAAAAAAAAAAAAAAAAAAAAAAAGAAAGAAAATCTTGTTCTACTGAGGCTATGTTTTAAGTATATCCAAAAGACTAGAGTTATTAATAATACTAACAACAGTGAACATTATTTATAGAGTGTTCATTATGTGCCAGGCACTGTGATAAGAGTTTGTCATGTTTATTTGAACCTCACAAAAGGTCTACAAGGTGGATTATATTATTAACCCTAGTTTATATACAAGAAAACTGAAACTCTGAGAGGTTAAGAAATCTGCTTATATTCACCAAAAATACTATAACTCCTGTTCATAAGACCAATAAAAAATACTTAGGAAATATATTAACATTTTCTATTTGTTAGCATTTATGTGTAGTTTTTTTCCCACCAAATCATGCAATTGTGCATATTTTTGTGGAAAAGGAAAGAAAGGAAGAAAAGGACCTATTAAATCCCATTTCTTTCTCTTTTTTTTTTTAAAGATTTTATTTATTTATTTGAGAGAGAGAATGAGATAGAGAGAGCATGAGAGGGGGGAGGGTCAGAGAGAGAAGCAGACTCCCTGCTGAGCAGGGAGCCCGACGTGGGACTCGATCCCAGGACTCCAGGATCATGACCCGAGCCAAAGGTAGTCCCTTAACCAACTGAGCCACCCAGGCGCCCTAAATCCCATTTATTTCTAACAAACTAATCAATAGAAAATGTTCTGTATATACATGATAAGGATAATTTAAAATTATTACATTGTAACATTCAATTAGTTTTCATAGTATGATAAAAAATCTCAAAATAGATTGATGATTTTAATTAAATTATATCACATAATTTTAATTTGGTCCTAGAAAACTGGGTTATTAGGTACTCGAGAGTCACCATTCACTGAACTATGTTAAATAATTCCATGATTATGTAAATTACAAACAAAAGATACCTAAATATGATTAAGTGTATGAGCATGTTTTACAAAGTAAGACTAACTTTTTCACTTATTTTTTATTGTGAAATATATCATACATATAAAATATATACATACATATCACACACATAAATAAATAAATAATTTATGTAGGAAGTAAAGAATAACTCATTCAGTCAACAGATATACATTAGAAGTTTATTATAGGGACTTCCAGATTCAGCACTGGAATGTGCAGAGCTTGGAAGTTGTCATTTACAACCTTACAAGATAAAGCTGTTCAAGCTGAGAATCGGTGACTTTTCTTGGACCCACCAGAGGAATTGTTTGCAGGGCAAATAGTCACCCTGAAATCTGGAGTACAGCTGAATCCAGACAGTTGTAGTCAACATTTGCTTACCTGGCCCAAAAGTCCCAAGAGCCATAAATTGTTAAGAACACTTAAATGGTAATTCAGATGAATTACTGAAGGCTGAGCATGGACTAGCATGAAAGTGAAGAAATCCTGAGAACTATAGTCTCAGAGGGGCCCCTACACTTTTGTGGGCTTTACCTATAATCACCCCACCAAAGTCTCATGGCAAGGATCTGAGAAATATCCCCTAGTGCTCCAGCAAGAGGGAAGGGATAATAATTGTGAAATATACCCAGAACCTTTTCCATCGCAAAGGCCTCTCCAGGGAGAAATACTTTGACAGAGCTTGATAAAAGCTGGAGGAAGAGAGGGCATTCCTGTCTCACCTAAGGGAGAAAGGAATCTACACAGTCAGTAGGGGCCAGGGCTTTAAGGAAACAGATGGGGAATGCTACAGTGGGGATGGGTGGATGGTGCAAGGCAAAATAAAAAGCTAGACCACAGGAGAAACACCTGTGAAGGTCGCAGCACTGTGACACAAGCCCACTCAAAGACTCAGATTTAATTGGAAGATTTTATACTGTTCTCTTTCTCCCATACCATACAACCACACCAACAAGCTTCCGTATAATAAGAGTGGATTCATTATAGCTGAGAGAGCTGCAAGACACAGACTCTCCGAGTAGAAGTACTTAGAGAAGACCAAAGGTAAGCGGGGAGAGAAACAAGGGTGCTAGAGCAATTTGATGCCTCTAACCCCTACAAGTACAGCAATCATTCACAAAGCCCAGCTCCTAGCCATATGAACAAAAATCCTCACACTAAGGTTCTGTTTATCTTTGTTCTTATTCCCTGATTCATCGTGTCTGACTTTCAGTTAATAATTATGACATGCTAAAATGCAAGAAAAAAATTCTGAAGAGAAAAATCATGCATCAGAACAGATCTTAGATATGTCAGAGATTTTGGAATTGTCTGAGTGGGAATTTAAAATAACTCTAATAGGTAAGAGCTCTACAGCTATTAAAGAAATTGAGTTAGTAATATATAACTTTTACAAAAATAAAGCATCAAGTCCAGATGGTTTTACCTGTAAATTCTACCATACATTTAAGGTAGAAATTATACCAAATTTCCATGATCTCTTCCAGAAAATGGAATAAAAGGAAAAACTTCCTAATTCTTACTAAGACACCAGCATTACCCTAATCTCAAACCAACATTACAAGAAAGGAAAACTACTGACTGATATTTCTCATTAGCATAGACTCAAAAATTCTCAACAAATATAAGCAAAGCAAATCCAACAATGTATAAAAAAATGCTTCATAATCAAGTGGGATTTATTCCAGGTATACAAGGCTAGTTCAACATTTGAAAATCAATGAATATAATCCACCATTTCACAGGCTAAAGAAGAAAAATATTATCATATAAATTATTAAAAATGTATAAAGCAACCTCACTAAAGTAGATGGAAGGAAGAGGTACTGACCTGAATAACTTGGGAAATGAGTGGAGTCTGTAAGTATAAAGGCAAAGGGATTGTACATAAGAACTGTACTCTAACTGATAGAGTGACTCCCCACAGGAGTGCAGGTTAACAATTCTGACAGCACTCTATGTGTATACTAAAATTTAACAATTAAGTAAGTGGATGATGGATGGTGGCAGCCAGGTTAAAGTACATACAAATACTTACTTCCTTATCTGGTCAGCTGAGAGGGTCTAGAAACAATGACATCCCAGTACCAATAAGCACACCTAATGCCCAGATCTCCAATAAAAACAACTAGAGGTCCTTGGGAAAATGGCTGATTCTAGGGCTGGGGAAGGAAATATACAAAGTGAGCCTGGAGCATCTTTTAGGGTCAGAAATGAAAACTGCCCCCAAAAACTTTTGGGGCACCTGGGCGGCTCAGTCGTTAAGCATCTGCCTTCGGCTCAGGTCATGATCCCAGTGTCCTGGGATCGAGCCCCGCATCCGGCTCCCTGCTCCGTGGGAAGCCTGCTTCCCCCTCTTCCACTCCCCCTGCTTGTGTTCCCTCTTTCGCTGTGTCTCTCTCTGTCAAATAAATAAATAAAATCTTAAAAAAAAAAAAAGAAAGAAAGAAAGCTAATGCACAAACTGTATTTCCCTTTCTGTTTAATAAATAATAAATAAATAAATAAATAAATAAACCCAAACCATTCACATTGATGCGAGTATGTCAGAGGTGCACAGGCACCAGCTGAGGAGCTCCCAGTGGCCAAAGCTGTAACAATTTGAGTCACAAAATAAAGTAGTAGTGGATTATAATCCAAAGCACAAAATAAATATTCATGAGTTCATACTGAGAGAAGTGGTTGGATAAAAAAATAGATTAGGGAGAAGAGACAAATCTGTGCAGAAAAATCCCAAATAATTTATGTAGATGCCCCACCCTCAGGTGATAGTTAACTCTTCACTCCTTAAGTGTGGGCTACACATCATGACTTCCTTCTAAAGGGTACAGTGTGGAATGGGAGGATAACTTCACAGTGGAGAAACCTGACAAACACTATCCCAGCCAGGAGATCAAGGTTAACATCAACAGCACTAAGTCATATGGAGAGTATATACCCTTGAGATGATGTGATAGAATGGTAATTTTCCTCTGTGGAAAATTCCTCCCCAAAATACATAACTCCAGTCTAAAAATAAGAAAAACATCAGACAAATGCCAATTGAGGGACATTCTACAAAACCTCTGACTCAATAAGCACTCATCAAAACCGTCAAAGTCATCAAAAACAAAGAAGGTCTGAGAAACTGTCTCAGCCAACAGGAGCCTATGGAGGATGACAACTAAATGCATCCTGGATGGGATCCTGAAACGTAAATAGGACATTACATAAAAACTAAAGATTTATGAAAGTATTCGGTTAATAATAACCAATATTGGCTCATTAATAGAAGATGTGAATAATAGGGTGTGTGTGAGGAATAGGGGAAGTCGTTGCACTATCTTTGCAACTTTTCTATAAATTAAAACTATTTTGAAATTAAAAATTTATTTTTTTAAAAAGTCTGTTATGTGCTAGACACATTTCCAGGTACTGGGGACCCATTGCATAACAAATAGACCTGGTCCCTGCCCTCATGGAACTGACTATTTAGTGAGGACACAGAAACAAGAAGTTAAGGGAAGGAAACCACTTTGGCTGGTGTGAGCAAGCATGATCAGCCATTTATTTTAGTTAGGATTATCAGGGAAGATTTCTCTGAGACCTGAAAGATGAGAATGAAATCGTCATGCAAAGAACAGGTGAAGAGAAGAAATTTCCAAGTACAGGAAACAGCATGAACAAAGTTAATAATGTAGGGAGGAGCCTTGAGGAATTGAAAAAGTGGCCAGTGTCTCAGGTTGGGCTTTTGCAGAAACCATTCCTGAGCAAGGATCTGAGTGCCAGAAGTTCATTGAGGGGAGGCGGGATGTCCCAAGAGGCATTGGGAGGAGAGTAGGAAAGTGAATCAGGGAAGGTGTGGTTATCAAGCAGGTTACTATTACTGGCTACGAGGATTCATTTACACTGAAGAACTCTAAGAGACGGTGTAAGAACATGCCTCACGTATACCACCTTAGAAAGAAGCTAGGGTTTTATCAACTGAGTCCCATCAGGAATTGGCTGAAGTCTAGTCCTCAGGGGGTGTTAACTCTCTGGCACTTCCAGCCTGCCTGACAGTGGACCAAGCAAGGTCCAGGAGCCAGCAAGAATTGCAAGTAGTTGCAATTGGAAGCCGTAAAGGTCAATATGCTTGGGAAGAGTGAGTGCCAGGGGTATATGGGAGGAACCCCCACGAGGTCTGCCACAGCCAGTGTATCTACAGAATGGGTAGCAAGGGTGGAAAGTGATATTGGGTAATGTTGGAGAAGTAAGCAAGGGGCCATTTATGTAGCACCTGATGGAAAGCAATTGCTATGTTCTACACTTGGCAGAAACTTATTACCATTTGTTAAGATCACTCTGACTCTTGTACTAGGGATGTATTACTGAGAAGGTGGATATAAGTTGAAGTAGGAATTGTTATGGTGCTGTTGCTACAGTGGAAGACTGGCTTGTAGTGAAAATGGAGAGGAGTGGACAGATATAAATTGCATTTTGTGGGTAGAACTTTCCGGACCTGTTCAATGGCTTGAGTAGATGCAGGGAATGATGGAAATGGAGAATTCAAAGATGTTAAGTTTGAGATGTCTCTACCAACCCAAACAGGAGCTATCTAGTAGGCAGCTGGATATGAGTATGGAGCCAAGAATAGAAGTACATTTGAAAATACAAGTTTGGAAGTCATCAGTATGCAAATGGCATTTAATACCATAGAAATACATGATGTCAGAAGAGAAGAGAAAATTCAGGTAGATGGCAGGGAGATGGGGGAACGCCTATATAGTGACTTCTGTCTTCTCAAAATATCACTGTTGCACTGTTGGTGAGAATGCAAACTGATGCAGCCACTCTGGAGAACAGTATGGAGGTTCCTCAAAATAACATTATTCTGAATGAATCATGGAACTGACCTTGGCTAAGTTCAGGAAAGTTCCCCAGTAGGGGCCGATGGATAGTGGAAAAAGTAGGGGGGACCATGGATTGGCATCTCAATGATCCCAAAAACCTGATAGCAGGGTTCTTGAGCATGAGAGTTTGAATAATAAAGTGGGTGGCTAATGAGAAGTTTATTGCACATTTTGTACCATTTTAATCTTTTAAAATACAAGATTATGGGACACCTGGGTGGCTCAGTCAGTTGAAGGTCTGACTCTTGGTTTCAGCTCAGGTCATGATCTCAGGGTCATGGGATCGAGCCCTGCGTCAGGCTCCACACTCAGCATGGAGTCTGCTTATCCCTCTCCCTTAGCTCCTCCCCACCGCCCTTCCCCGCCCCCTGCTCTCGCTCTCTCCCTCAAAAGTAAATAAAATCTTTAAAAAAAAATACACAATTGAAAAGAAGTGGAAGTAAATATTGTGTCATGGTTACCTAGTCATACTGGACTGTGCCCCCCCTCAACAGTCATAATACACTTCACACTTTCATGGATTAAATTTTGCCTTTATGGCATAGCAATTTAAATCTCTAAATGTTTACTTTGTGACTGTACTTTTCCCTTTCTCTGAAATGGCAGTCATATTGATTCACCTGTCCAAATGTGTAGAGTAGCTTCCTTATGTATTCAGTGTCTGGGCTAAAGCTGGTTACCAAAAGAGAAAGGAAAACCAGCAGACCCATGAGCCAGGTACCCAACTTTCTAGGTTCTGGGATCTTCTACCAGAGAGATACAGGTAGTCAAAATGAAGTGTGGAGAACAAGAATTAAGGACTCATCAACTTGATACTTACTAGAACTGGTAGTAGTTAATGCCACCTCTTCATGTTTACTATTGAAAAACACTTGAACTCTGTCTACCAAAGTTCCAAGTCAAGAAGTTTTAGTATATCTTAGAAGCATAAAATGAAAGGAAAATGTTCTTTTCCCCCCCACTTACATCCATTATATAAAATGCCAAATATCACTTTAAAAAGACAAGCAGATGTTATTTACAGCATTGCTCTGTAGAGTTAGAGATACTAGACCCCTTTTAATTTTTGTATTTGCAAATAATTTGCAAATAAAAAACACAGGCATACAACCAAGATTTTAAAATGGCAAGTCATTTTAAGAACCAAAATAACAGTACTCTAAATCAGTATTTCCCAAGCCTTTTCTTCTTGTTTTTCTTCACCTTATTTGAGGGACAGAACTCATAACAGTAGTACTAGCAGAATGATATAAAGATGGGGCATCCAGGTGGGGTGACAAAGAGAAGGTATTTTCCTACCTCATCTATTCCGTCACTGAGAATCAATCACAGTAAAAATTCCAGTAGATATTTTAAATAATAGTATTGGGGAGTAATCGTGTTGCCTTAGGAAAGCATCTACCTTTTTCTATCAGTTTTGTTTGGAACTAATGGAGCATATAGGAACTAGACTAAGGTGAAAGTGGAAATCTTTGTTCTAATCCCAGATGAGCCCCTTATTAGTGAGATGACCTTCAGCAATTGACTTCGTCTTTGTTTCCTGTCAGATAAAACAATTGATTCTATGGGTTCTACCACCTCTCAGGGTTTTCTAAGATTTAACAGAAAATTCATTTCTTTTTACAAACATTTATCGAGTGCCTAGTATATGCTAGGCTCAGATCTGAACAGAACAAATCCCTTGCTTTCATGGAGCTTACATTTCAATAGGGGTAGATATGTGAAAAATAAAGGAGGAAGGGTCAGGTGGTGTGTGTACGAGCGGAGTTGGGAGTGTTCAGTTTTCCATAAGGTGATTAGGGAAGTCCTGTCTGGAATTTTAATAGTGGCTCGAGTAAAGTGAGTTGTTAGGGCTTCCTTGGCAAAAGACACAGCAAAGACAAAGGCAGTGATGTTGGAAGGGCTTGGCGTGCTTCAGGAACAGCAGTCCGTGAGGCTGGAATAGAGTGAGCTGGTGGAATGGTAGATGAAGTCCAAGAGGTGGGGTTGTGAGGTGTAGATCATTTAAGGAAGGAGTCTGGCTCTCACACCACAGGAGATGGGAAGCCATCTCCTTCTGCTCCGGTTTGAGCAGAAGAGGGATGTCATCTGACTTGTGTTTTAACAGGATCACTCTGGCTACTGTGTGGAGAACAGAATAGGTTACAACCAGTCAAGAGTGAAGAAGGCAGACAAGATAGGCTAGTTTAGACTCCGGTGGTAGTGGTGCACAGTGGTATGTGGTCGGAGTCTAGGTATATTTTGAAGAAGGGACAGGATTTTCTGACGGATTGGATGTGAAGTATGAGAGAGGAGTAGAATAACAAAAGTTTAGGCCAAAGCAAAGCAAACAAAGGAATTACTGATATAAGCAAGCTTGCTTTGGAATTTAAAGAGCATTATGTTAGGTGATATTAACCAGTTCATTTTGTACCAGAGGCCAAATATTTGATAGATTAACATCTTATTCCATTCTACTATGACAGAAGGTATTTCATGTTTTTCACCAACTTTTAATTCTGTGGAACTCACTAGTCAGAGGTCAAGTTACAACAGTGGAAGTTTTTAGTGAGAAAAGATTTTATTATAAGAAACAATGCCATCAGATAAAAATGCAAAAAATTGTGCAATTATGGCAAAATGTTTAAAAATATCTACACATTTGCCCCCAAAGGACTACAGTACTTACTCCATACCTGAGCACTGAACATTGAATGCCATTTGAAACTGTTTCACATAGGGAAGGAATCTGATTCCTTGCACAGCACACCCACTTCTCCTCATGCACCAGTGAAATCAGCCTGATGCCTAAGCATCAACTTTGTAAGATAACAGAAAACGAGGGTGGAAAATAAAGAATACAGTTTCTACTTTCCTATAACATAGTTATACCAAGTCCAGTTTTCAATGTGTAAAAAATATATAGGAAAGTGCTAAATACATTCTTCAAATGCAAAAACAAAGTTCAAGTGGGACTGGCATATGTTAGCCTATATTTTAATTCTGTAGTCCCCATTGTGCCTTTTACTTGTATTCTCATCATACTATGCAAATGTACCTTAAATATCTAAACATATATACCCACACAAATTACTAATCTTAGCTCTCTAGGATCTCTTCTGAAATCATTTTAAAAAGTGGCAAAATATCCCAGTTATATAATTTAAACAAATAGTTCTTCGTACAAAATTCAATATATATTCTACCCTCGTAGCAAATTCTAAACGTTGGCTTTGACACACTATACTTAGATCACACTCCCAATATAAATGGTTATAGCAAAGGATCAACTGTTGTGCAGATGAAGAATTAGCCACAGTATATTATACTCCTATAGATCACACGACACATGTAAATTGTTAACTCACTGTTCTATGTCATGTTTTCAAGTAACACATTTTTCTAAATAAATACAGAAGATTGTCAAAAAGCGGCAGAAAATCTTAGATATTCAACAAAGCTTTCAAAAATAAATTACATGAACATCTCTTGCAAAAGTTAGTTTTGTTTTCTCCTCCCCTCCGCAATGCAACACTGGAAAGATGCTTCAAAACACTCACAGCAAAAGCCCCACAACAACATGTAGATAAAGAAAAACAGAAGAAAAACTAGAGAGAAAAAACAGGTGGTTGACAAAGTTTATAAAGAGATTATAGACATATTATCAAGGCCAATAAGAAACCACATATCCAACTTCCTAAGACTAGATTTTAAAATGTTAATTCTATAAATGCTGTCCACTTTAAATTCTGCTTCAGAAAACGTTCCTTACTTGTAGAGGTCAAGGACAAGCAGTTTGGAAAGTTTCTGAAAAACGAGGTATGTGATGCAAAGAGGCAATGTTTTAAATTTGTTTCACAGTATCACATTACAATTTGTGCAAGAGTTTTTAATACAAACCATGCCAGTTTGTTTTCTTGAAGAGAATCAAAATGCTCTACTTGAGGACAGACTCTGGGCTATCCCTATATCCTTTATCAATTATTCTAGGCATAGTAAAAAACAAGTTACTGATCCAAATATCCACCTTAGGTTATTACAAACGAGTTGGTTTGTCCTTTATAGTACTATTACCTTTATATTACTATTATTGATTGTTAGAAATTCATCCACTCAATATGAAAAGTGATTTAGTACCTACAATGCTATGGTTCTACTCACTCACCCTTTCCTTCTCAATCACCTTCAGCTAGAACAAGGTTTTCAATGTAAAAATATACATTACTATTAAGTGCAAAAACGAGAAAACAAAAAAAAAGTGAGGTTTTAATGGTCATATGTAACTTAAAAGCCATTAAATTAGACCACTGCAGGAGTTTTAGGTTTTTAGAAAACAAAATTGTAAAAGCAGGTATAAAACTTCACATTATGCTCTGTGCAGAAGAGAAATAAGTTACCTTTCACTGTACCGATAATGAGGGGATGGGGGGGGAAGATGGGAAAGGAGGTAGGGCAACAAAATGGCCCGTGTTAGTGCAAACTGAGTGTCATGTTCTCATTAGTCTAAAACTGAGTCCAGTTAGAGATCTTGCTATCATGTAAGCAGAGAATCTTGTGAAATCATAGGAGTTCAACAGGTAAAGTACTATGCCACGAAACCAGCATACCAACTTGAAAGGTAAGCACAGGCTCAGACAATTTAAACCTATCTAGAAAGACACATGAATTCACTTATACTAGCACCAGCCACCTGTGAATGTAAGCCCTTTTCGGGATTTGTAAATAATGAGACAGTGTGAGCACTTGAAAAAGTTATCAACAACAACAAAAAAAACTGCTACCCTAAAACTTTAGCTTAACTTAAAGTTACATGGGAAATATGAAACAATCAGACTAAAAGCTCTTTCTCAGACATATTTGTTTTCCTTCAACCTACGCTAAAAACACATTTAAATCTCAGTACACTTGAAAACAGTACACAAATATATATATAGAATGAGGATCTAAGTTAGTGCTTCTCTGTGTTGGAGAGGTCACAGCTAAAGTCCTAGTGATATTGCCTCAAATTTTTACCCGTATTTAAAATAAAAAGTCACATCAGACTAGTTTGGATGTCTCTAACCATAATACCCTAACTGCTCTTATAAGAGTGCATAGTTGTTGATTCATCTGGTATCTCAGTGATGAATTATCACAAAATTCTAGAATGAAAATGATTACTTTTATACCAGAAAAAAAAAAGGCTGATAATTGCACTTTGTTACCTTTTGCTTAATGAAATGAAAACATCACAAGGATGAAAAGAAATCACTCCCTACACCGTAATCTTTAAGAGCACCCATTGCCATGTACAAACTCTCTCAGCTTCTTAAATACTGCCAGCACTTCTTGGATCATGAAAGACTTAAGTTTCCCCAAGCACAAGATGCCAGTGAGCTCACTTAAGGCCTGCTACTCATTAAAGTACTTTCTGAAGACACTGAGGATAGAGTTTAGCAACAGCACATTCAAAATGCCGGCCAAGGTCCCAGAGCCTGTCTGGGGTCTCGTATACTTTCATCCATTGGTCAGTGATGTCATCATATTGGTAAAGGGAATTTTTCCTGCTGGTTCTGAAGACATGTTCTTCAACGGTCACTTGAGTAGCTCGAACAAATAAATGCAGTTTATTCTGGAAAAGTACCAGTTTAAGGTACGGATTTATGGACTCATCACATGGAAAGTCCTTCTTCCGAGTCCATTTATTTAGCTCAATATCATAGGCTTCTACAGTAAACATACGTTGATGATTTCCACAGGTTCCAGCTATGTAGTAGATAGAGTCCTTGTATACAGCTGCTAAGCCCTGGATTCTAGGCACAGTCATGGGGGTTAAAAAACCCCAGTAGTCTTTTTGAGGCTCATAGAAGAGGAAAAATTCTCCTAAAAAAAAAAAAAAAGAAAGAAAGGAAAACAAGAAAATGTACATTTACATGTTTCTTTTTGGTTATATGTTGAAAAGTGTAATTTTCCGAATATTTCACTTTCTATTTCTTGTATAATCTCCAGAGATACATTATATAGTATAAAATAGCCTAAAATTTCTTAATTCCATGGCAGAACATAACATAATAGTCAACCTGAATTAGAGGGTTTGTAATAGGGAGGTATAAGGAGTTACTTTGGCTTGAAGGCAGAATAATAGTTGAGAGCTTGGCTCCATTTATTCTATACACTTGTATATTTCAGAAAAATATATTTTAAGCCAGCTCTAAAAAAGCACTATCACTAATGGTTAGCTGGTAGGATCAAAGTATGCGTACAGCTTCATCATGAATAGGCCGCTACACATTTATGTGCTAATTATTAAGTTAGAAAATAGCACATGGAATTGTTCAGATTTATGTCTATGGGCCACTAATACATTTACTTTAGTGCTGCTATAATGCAAAGATAAATACTTAAGAGGAGAAAGCATGGCTTTAATATGATAGAAAACACAGTTCATGGAGTTGACTTTGGGTCACTTTCAATTCTATTTTGATGATAAAAGGGCGTGCTGAGTCAGACTGCCTATATAAAAATGTTCAAAATAATTAAATTAGTGAAGATTTACAAGAATTTCATTAGTTATAACATTTGTATGAAATCCTTGATTTAAAAATCTGGATCTTTTAGGAACAGATTAAATGATACTCCAATAGCCACATATAGTACAGCATAAGCCTCTAACTATTTATGTCAACTTTATTTATATAAAGAGGCTTTGTTTAGATTAGAAATACCTACTTCTAAATTGAGCTTCCCCTTCAAAACTGTTTTGAACTAGATTTACTCTTATCTACAAATTTAACTGCCTACTTAATAATAGTGACACTATAATTTGAATTTTTCTTAGAAGAGCTTGTTAAACCACCAGGTTTTGGTTGTACATTACCTTCCCTCATTGACTTTTAACAGGATTCTTAAAAAGACAATAGAAAATAAAAGTTTCTAACATGGACTACCTCTCTACAAATTTCTTATAAAAAGATGACTCACAAAAAAAGTTAATTTTTAAAATCTAAAGTCCTCTTAATAACTTAAACCAGACAGGCAATTAAGAAAACTTTTAGAGCCTCAGATTCCTCTTATATAAAATATAACCTTGGATTAAGCAATGTTCATTCTAGCCCTGAAATTCTATTAATTTGTTGTTACTTTGCTTTATTATTTACATTAATGCATAACCTTTACCTTCCAATTGGAAGTCTTTTAATTGATTCTATCAACTGGTTAGTCAGCAAGACCAAAATATATGTAGCAAAGCGTCATCATATTGAATGATATAACCTATCCAACCATACTGGACAGATTATACATCCAGTCTTATATTCCATTATTCAGCAAGACCAACAAACCTAATCATGCCCGTGCTTCTATTTAACTAAAATAAAGTATCACTACCTAGTGATACTCCTTTTGGAGAATTAACTTGATATTGAAGTTTAAACAAATGCGTTCAGGCATTTTGGGTCAAATAAAAGATGAGAGCAAAGAACATATTCCTCTAAATGGTATAAGAGCTAAAAAAAATCATGTGTATTTACACAGGAATCGTCCCTTTTTTCTTGTTTTATTAAAGTAATAGTGTGAGGAAAACATATATAAGCAATTAAGAAACCCAAAAGAGGAATAAGGATGTTGGTATTATCATCACTGTTTTCAACATTCAAGCAACTAAAATGTTTAAGAAACCAAACACAGGGAAAACATTAGTTATCACTAATTAGAACCGTGGATCAAGTATCTTATTTATACTTACTTGGTCCTTCTTTCTACTCCTACTACATGATCTTTGCCAGAATACTAGCCTTCAACAGTTTAAACAAAAAAATTTTTAAAGCTAAGTATATTAGATAGTCCCTCTTATAATAGCAAATGTAAAGAAAAAGGTAACATCTCACATCTTTTCGGTGAAAAAACTTGAAAACATATTATGGAAGGTATCATATGCTGCAGTGAAATTAAAATCTAAAGACTGTAATTTCAAACTCTTTATAATTAAGTTTCATAACCTTTGCAATCATAAGGCTTATCACAAAATTCTTTGTCTTTTTTCTCTTTTAAACTAATCCCGTAAGTTCCATAAAAAGTAGCTGCTACAACGTCTCTTGATTATGTATTACTGAAGAGTAAAACAGTCTTGTATCAAGCTTAGAGTCTTAAAAATGGCTCTGAATGTCCTCCCAAAATGCTGAACTAGGATTCACTAAATTATGTTTTCAAAAATACTTATCCTCCATGATGTCAAAACACAGTAAGAACATAAAAAACTTACAGGATCATTTTAGTAACTTAAAGATGCCTGCCTTTTTTGATTCAAAAGTTTATTGCCTTTATACATGCTTTAAAGAACAGACTGTTGCAACAAACAGTTTATGATAAGAAAGCCAGAGGAGTCTCAATTAAGAACAAACATCTGTTTTAGTGTAAGTAAGGAAACCACGTTAGACCTGCACCTACCCTGTAAAACATAGATCTTCTCTCGGTACTCCACAGCGTTATGAAACTCCATCGCAACAGGCATTGCGCAAACGCTGCTCCAGCAGTTCTCTCTGCTGTCATAGCACTCCACGGATTTCAGTGAGTTTCTCCCGTCACCTTCATAAACACGACCTCCAATTGCATACATCTTACCACAGCAATACACCAGTTTGCAGCCTATTCTGGCTCGCAGCAAGGGGGGTTTGGAAAGCCACCTATTGGTGGAATGGTCATACATCCAGAAATCATTTTCTGCCTTATGGTCGATGGAGACCTCGCTGCTGCTGGGCCGGTACCCTCCTGCAATGTAAATGTCATTATCTGGTGATACAAGAATCCCAACTTCTCTTAGATCATTTGGTGGTTTGCATAGCTTAAACACTCTTCCTGTGACTATATCTAGACAAGGCACTGTTTGCTTCTTTCCTGAGTGTTTGTGGGCAGCATCAAAACATATGATCATTTCAGATGCAGTCATTCCAAGTCTCTGGGTGCAGCCATTGGTATTGGATGGGCCCTTTTCTACATAGCTTTTGGCTATAGCCTGTGCAAACTGAGGTGGAATTTTCTCTATAAAGGCATCTTCCATCAGAGGAAAACGTATGCATTTGGCAAAAATTTCTGGAAGATGCGCTTCTCTTTCATTCTGTTCATGTTCAAACCACCTTACGATGCTTTCATAAACATGCTCTTCTCGGGCTACATTTAAATCATCACTGTCTAGGATACTTATCAGTTGATCTTTTGTCAACTGGAGAAACTCTTGTTCTTTGGTGACACACAGGAACTTTTTACGAATGTATTCTTTTGATCGATCTCCGAGTTCCTGATGACCATAATGATCAGCAAAGATGAAGACCCCAATAGAATTCTGTGGGTCTAAATGACTGATCATGTACTTAGCACATTGGTCTTGGATGGAAGGAATCTGGAAGATGCTAGCTGCAGTGAACAAGGCTTGAACATTGGCCTCTGTCAGAACCACTCTGGAGGTGTAGGCGTAGTTCAACACTAAATCCATTGATTCAGCTTCAACACCAACTATTCGAACTTCTTTTTGAGTACTTTCTGTAAGGCCACTAGTGAACATGGATCTAGGAAGGAAAGAGTGGTTAATAGTATATGTGCACTCCAAATAAAAATTATTGTGACAAGTTTTTTAAAGTATTCAGTTACCACAAAGATAACCTTGGAGACTGAAAAATACTTCCTAATGTGTTTCCTGATATTCTGAATGGGGGTAAAAGCTGATCATCTAGCATAAGAATTCAATCTAGCTAATCTCAAAAATTCTATTCTCAGGGCCAGTCCGCTTTTTTTCTTTTTCATTTTTTTAAAATTTAAATTCAATTAGCCAACATATAGTGTATCATTAGTTTCAGACATGGAGTTCAATAATTCATCAGTTGCATATAACACCCAGTGCTCATCATATCACATCCGCTTTATGCCAACACTGAAAAAAAGAGAGTATACCTAATTAAAGCACACTGAAAGATGGCATGGAATATTCCAGGACACCTTATTTTCCTTGGAGCCCCTATCCAGGCTTCTGGTCCAGTTGCCTTATGGACTTGAGATCTTAACTCACCAGACTAATCAGAAAATTTAATACCTATAGGTGTCAATGTGACACATTAGCATATATAGACCATCTGATTAAACTCTTCATGTCCCAGTGGAAATGTACAAGGCAACTTGTCCCTGAAATATATCTTTAAAAATTTGATCTCAGAAAGACAAGATGTTCTTCAGAAGTTCATATTCTCTACCTACTTCCTTTTAAAACTATGATCTTTTGAATGCTTCCTTAATCATTATAAGGAATATAAAAAACATCACTTCAGGGGTGCCTGGGTGGCTCAGTCGTTAAGTGTCTGTCCTCGGCTTGGGTCATGATCCTGGGGTCCTGAGATCGAGCCCCGTGTCAAGGGCTCCCTGCTCCGCGGGAAGCCTGCATCTCCCTCCCACTCCCCCTGCTTGTGTTCCCTCTCTCACTCTCTCTCTCTCTCTCTCAAATAAAATCTTTAAAAAAATAAAAAAAAAAAGAGCCACTTCACTTTCTCTTGGACATTTTGAAAACCTTTACGTAAAGAAATATACTCAATTTTCTCAAAGCTACCATATTTTACCTATGTATATCTGAATATAAATAAAGATTATAGTAGGGTTAATAGAATGCCTACTTCTAAAGAGAGTTTAAGAATTAATTGATGCTTTGGAGATAATGGTTTTGAAAATCCCAAGCTTTTGCCTTTGAAAGCAAATTTATTTATTTATATACTTACTTAATTCTAATTGAAAATATCTGTGCATTTATGGGACTTTCTTGGGCAAAACATTAAGTAGCCAAAAGCCTGGCTCTGTATTTTAGTATTAGTCCTTTATATATATCATTTGCCTCCCCCCCCTTTAAGGTTTCTTTCTAGGCTATTCTTAAAATTAAATATAAAAATCAAATCAAAGTTCTTTTAAAAAGCCTTTTGGGAAAAGGGTTGCGTGCTCTAGGGTGCTTACTAAATGTCTGTTGAAGAAACTGACCTGACATTGGTGATAAAGTTCTTTATACAGATCCAGACCCCTCTCATTTTGAAGTGCTAGGTTATAAAATAAATATATCCTTAAACAGTTAATTTTAAAATACAATGAGAAACATGGGGATACACATGGGTACAAGGATCCAGCTTGCTACCTGGATGAACCATCTCTGAGTCCTACTCTGACTTTTACAACATAAATTTTAAGCTTAATATCACACAGGCTTTTTTTCATGATTGAAAACTAGATCTCCCAATGTATGAGCTGGTTTTCCATTTCAGGTGCTGAAAAACACAGCTATACATACATCTACCAATTAAAAAGAAAAATAAAGCCCTTCATTAGGCAAAGATTAACTCCCAAAGGAGAACATTACCACATACCCCTTTATCATGGGAACTCTACTGACTTGAATAGGCTGGCCTCACACACAGGAGCAGTGTGACACTTTATGAGCTCTCCTCTGTTCTAACAGGATCCTTCTGTAAATGCCACATAAAGATGGATCATTTCCTCACACAAAATCCTGAGCAGCAGAAAGTTTCCAATAATCATGCAAATTTTAATTCTGACAAGTCACTGGGATCATGAAACAGCCATGCCAGATTTCAAGCTATTTTTATTTTTTTCCACCAGTGATGCAAGACTTAGAAACTATTAAGTACGTCTTCCTAGATCTCACATAAGGAGCAGCATCAGTGCCAAGAAACTTCTGTACAAAAACCTCTAGCAAGAGATAAGAACCTAATCCTTGAGTTTTTTAGCCAAATACCTTCATCTGAATTCATGTATCTTATGCTTAGGAAGTTTTCTAACCATTTCCTTAATTTCTTGTAATTAAGAAAATCTGTAGCATACTTCTTTTAAAGTGATTTGTCTAAGTCTTCAAACTAATTTTAATTACAAGCCAGAGTATAAAATTTCAGTAAAATACAGGCATTTTTACTTTCAAGTTTCAATTTTTTTTAAACTATTCAAATCTAATATACAATAGAAACTTCTCAAAGGCAACTTTAAAGGGACCTACTCTTGTTCATTAAAAGTCCTAACAGTGACTAAGAAGCCTGACTTGGAATCAAATCTAGCCTCTGCCACTTAGTAGTTAGATGATTTAGGTAGGTCATTTAACTTCCCCAAACCTCAGTTTTTCACATGTAAAATGGGAATAACTGTGCAGAGACAGAATGGTAAAGATATATAAAGCAATATATGTAAAGTAAGCTTAGCCCAGAACTTGGTAAGTAGTAATTATGACATATATTTAAATGCACAGATGAACTAACCATATCTAATGAATAGTCTGGATAAGCGAATCCCACCAGTAGTTTCCATTACCAGGCCAAACTTCATACCTTCTGTGTATATGAGTTTCTTCTTTTTTTCCTTCCAGCTCACTCCCTTGTGATGGTTAATACTTAACAGTCCAATGACCTATCCCTAGGCAAGTCTAAATGGTTACATCATAAGCATCAGACTGAAGTGACTATATTTAACCCAGTATTCTGAGAAAGAGGAACCAGAAACTACTGTCTGGAACATTATGCTGCTATATGCCCTGTAAAGGTAAGCACCTTCAAAAGAAAAAAACAAAAACAAAAAAACACCTTTAGAGTGTAGTTGAGATGATCTCACTGTCATTCAGGCACCATTTTTGAACACCAAAAGGCTTAAAAAAGTGAGCACTTGAAACAAAAGAAGTTAAATTCAAGCAGGAAATTGTCTTTATCAGTGATCTCTTCTCAAAGTATGAAATTCTTTGTTAAACCCCAGTTTTGAAATTTTACTGTTCCAACGTTTTGATACACAAAGAAGAATTTAATGAAAATGAAAGCTTAAAAACACTTCTGGAAATCATGGAAATAATCATTAATCTGAAGCCCAAGATACATTCATTCATTTTTATTTCATTGCTTTAACCCCCATGGCATTAAAACAATCTACTGAATGGTAATTTGTTTTCAGAAGAATGCACTATTATGTTTTAAATTCTAAGAGTTACAGTCACCAGAGAACTACGCCTCATGGATGAATTTTTGGAACAAATTCGGTATCAGCACCGTCCACTAAAACTTTCAGTGATGGAAATGCTCTATAACTGGGCTGTACAACTGGCAGCTACTACCTACATGTGGCTACTGGGCACTTTAAATGTCGTTAGTTTGCCTGAGGAACTGAATTTTTAATTTTATTTAATTTAAAACAATGACTGAGCAGCACAAGTCTAGATTTTGTAGTTATATACCTGAAACAAACAAAAATATACTCACTAACTTAAAAATCAACGACCTGAATTCTATAAGAACCCGTCAAGTCAAAAACCAGGGCTCAATAAATAGGGCCTGTTACTCATTTTCAGGAAACAAACTCATTGGTTTGATTTAATTGTCTCATTTCCGTTTTATAATCAAGTGGGCAACCCTGAGGGATAAAGAAAGGGAACTCGATGAAGATATCAACAGAAGTTTCTACCATCATCATACCTGAAGTAAGGGCTGATTGCAGCAAGAACGTTTCTATGACAGGAAAATGTTTTCCCGTGATCCACTTCCACTACAATGTCTGTCAACTGTCCTTCATCGTACATTGTTTTGAGTTGCTTAAGAATACTGCACGCATGCAAGGGGTCCATGGCATCGTTGGCTGTGTCTGAAGATGGAATCCCATTCGGTGTTGGGGAAGACTTACTTAAATCTAGGAGAAAAATCGTACAACCACAAGAAGTTCGGAGCCAGTTACGGCGTTCACGCTTCCCCCCCACCCCCCGTACTCCCCGCCTACAAAAATACATACATGTATATATACACCACCAAATGGGGCCGCGGGGTGAGATCTGGGAGAGAGAAAGAGCTGCGATGCAAGTTCAAACCCCAGCTTGCTCCTCCGGAGCCCGGCGAGCCCGATGCCCCGTGCTCGCGGAGGGACTGTGCAGGCAGAACAGGCGCGGTGTCTGCGGCGACTCCGCCGGGAGCCAGAACGTCCCAGCCAAGAGCGGAGGGCAGAAGCCTCACGAGGGAAGCTCGATGGATGGCGGCCGCCAGTGCCCCCCTCAACCGCCTGCTGAACTGGTCAAAGTGGCGGCGGGTACCCGGCCTCCCCATCGCTGCCCGGCCGGACCGCCCACCGCCCTCCACGCCATCCATCCTCCCTCCCCTCATCCCTCTCCACCTCCCCATCCTTCTCTCCGGCTCTTCATCGCCACCTCCTCAGCTCGCAACCTGAGCCTGGACCCCGGCCCACCTCCCCCGCAACACACCTCCCTAGCCACCACTAGACCCACCTGCCGACGCGGCCATTTCTCCACGGGGCCCCGGCTCCAGCTATTTAAAGAGGAAATGTCATTTCGCTTCTCTCGCTCCCGGGTTCCGGCTCTTCTAAGCTTCACCTGGCCAATGGGGTGGCCTATGCATCCGGCTCCGCCCCTAGCCTCCGAGTTCCGTGTTCCGATTGGCCATGGTGTGCGCAAGGCCTTTCGGGAAGTGTAGTTTTATTGCCCCCGCTCCCGCGTGGTCCGAGTAGGGCGGAGGCCTACGCCGGTGATTCTTATTGGCTGGTTGTGGCGGAGGTGGAGAGCTGGGAACTCGCCAGCCTGTGTCTGTGGGGCGCGCAGTGCCTGCCGGGAGAGGTAGTCTTCTGGCTGAGGAGAGCTGTCATTCTGAGGGGCTAGGGTAGGGAAAGCTCTTGAAGTGCAAATTTCCCCATTTTCGGCCTCTCTCCAGGGCCCCGGTTCTTTATTTATTTATTTATTTTTTACCTTGTTCTTCATTCCCTAAACCTCTCGCCAGTGACTAGTTTCTGGTATGAAAACGGACTCTGCGTGAGGGCTGTGAAACCAGAAAAATTTGGAAATGGACAAGAGGGCTGTTGTCCAAAAATGCGAAGGAAATCTGACACTCCACCCTGAAGTAAAATATCAGGAGGCCCAAAAGCAAGCCATCTCTGATGAGTCACCTGTGACACCCAATTGAAATAGCATCGCCTTGGCCGAGAGCTCTGGTTTCTACAGATTAATTTGGTCTGGTTACAACGGCTGCTCAGGATCTTTAACTCCCACTCATGCCTTGCTTTTCTCCAACACCCAGAGAACACCTGTTCCACTTTTAAGAGCGCGTGAACAGTATAGAAGGATTCAAGATGCTTTCCTTTTTTGCTCCTGGGAACTGGATACTAAATAGTCTGAGATTTCCTTTGAAGAAATATTGGAGGGTGCCTGAGCCTGAACCAGGCATCCTTACTGAAGCCCTGGTTCTTTCCTTACTAAATATGTGAACTTAGATAAGACCTTTTAATTCTTGAGCACTTAGGTCCTTCACCTGTACCATGTGAATAATGATTACTATTCCATCTGCCTCATAGGCTGCAAGCTTTTTGAAAGAAAGCAGAAATTTTACTGTTGGCATGTTTTGATTTACTTGTGTTGTATTTCTAGCATGTAACAGGGTGCCTGGCACATTATAGATACTTAATATTTTATAATAAATGTAAGGCACAGATGAGCTAACATTGGAAATGCTGTTTGTAGACCACTGAAATGTAAGTATCAGTGAATTGGAAGGAATTTTTAGTAAAGATATAGTTAGTCTGTGTGCATAGCTTTTCTAACACTGAAAAGATCAAACAGTTGAGCTTCTTGATAAAGGATTTGGAATTTAAGTTGTGATTGAAAAAGACAGAGAATGATGAAAAACAATCCAGCTCTCCTAGCTCCGCTGAAAACTTTAGCGCTCAGAATACTGTAATTCCAGTCAAGTTAACAAGAATTGGTGTTTCCTTGGGGCTGGGATATACGAACACCGATATACACTGTGTCTACACCCAGACTGTACCCTGTAAACCCTGTCTGCACAGCTCTGCATGGATAAAATTGATTTAACTTCTGTTACTCAGAACTTTAAATTTCCATTTTTTATGATCTCAATGCTATTGCTTTCTAAGTTATGAAAATGGTGGAGGTTTCTTCACTCACCATGTTGAAGATATTAAGACAAAAAGGGCATCAATCCTTAGAGATTTAGCAAATAAAAATACAGGACATGCAATATTTAGGTCATAACTAAAGTAAAATATTTGTTATCCAAAATTCAAATTTATTTGGGTGTTCTGTATTTTATCTGGCAACCTTTTCAAACCTGTTAAAATATAGATTTTGTTTGCGATTTGTTTTTGTCCTCATCATGTATCTAAGCCTTAAGAATTTGGCCAGTTTTCTTTTTCATTTAATTCTCATTTAATGAACAAACAGACTTGACAATATTGCTTAATTGATTAAAAGGAAGTTTTCTGATTCTTTGACCCACAAAAATTTCTGAATTTGGGGGTGGCAGAATACAAAGAACAAAGGCCAATCTAAATATAAATAGGGGGAAAAGTGAACATTCATAATTACAAGGTTGCCATTTATATGACACTGTAAATAGACTCCATTCTACTGGGCAGATGGCATTACATAGTAAAGATTTCATCATCATTAGAAATGCATTAAAAAAAAGAATAAGGAGGAGGATGTAAAAATTGAGCCAATAGTCCCACACTATTCATTCTCAATGATCTTTAAGATACAAAGGAGATTTTGTTTCAGGGTTGATACTAAATAGCCAAAGGCTACAGCTTTGTTTTCAAATAGCTCTAATTTGTAATTTTATAAGAACCTACTGCCAATCTAGAAAGGCAGCAGCAAAAGTAAACCAGTTTTCTTAATGCATTAAGTACTATATTGTCCTATGGAGCAATTTCTCATATATTTACAATTTGAAGTAAAATTTAGTAAGGATGAAAATTGAAAAAGCAAACCAGATATTTGAATGACCTGTATTTAGTTCAGATTAGGTACTTAGAGCTTTATTATTTTAATATTTATTACCTAGGAACTAAAAGGAAAGATGTTTGTTATACTCATAGTTGAGAGTAGAAAAGTCTTTACATTAAAATTCTAGCAGAAATGAAGGATTGTGAAAACAGCAAATTTGGAAAATGAGAAAATCGCATAGTCACCTTGCTTCATTTTGGGGTTTTTTTATGCTTCTACTTTAAGAGAATGACTTTTAGCAATTATCAGCTATGCCTAGGCTACTGTTGATATTAATACCACACAACACAAAAACGATAGCAACCCTGATGAAGAAGGTATAAAGGAAAGAGGACATCACTCTGCAAATCGATTCTGCCGTTTTCCAATTTCCCTGTTCAGTACCGGCTGAGGTTGTGAAATTGACCAGAGCAATATAAAATGAAAGTAAAGAGAAAATACCTGTGACTGTTACCTTTTAACAAATGACATCCTTCTATATATATCTTTCTCAGGTTATAGCTACAGCAAAATGTGATATTTTTCCTTGCTAAAGACTTTTATGTTGGCTGACTTAATGCTTTAAATGAAGCAACAGAAGTTATTATTTGATTATAAATTTCATATAATATCACATACTGAAAAAGTGGGTTTTTTGTAATGTCTAGAACCTTATATATTTCATAAGATTTTGTTTCTTTTAAATACAAAACTCTAAATAGATAGTAACATCAGGTTTCTTGATTGTACATTACTGGCCTCTGTTTTATTTTAATTTTTGAAAATTTATTTTTAAGTAATCTCTACACCCAATGTGGGGCTCAGACTTATGACCCCAAGATCAAAAAGATCAAAAGTCACATGCTCTTCCACCTGAGACAGCCAGGTGCCCCCGTATGTTAATTTTAATTCCCTTGAGGTGATGTGAGGCTTCAACATGGTAGGAACTAGAAGACTGCCTTTTGTGAGTCACTGAATTTGATCGTACTGAGGGTTATTAAAACACATTAATTTGCTTCTTAAGTGTTTGAAATTTAGCATATATATGAAAAACAAGAGACTGTCAAACTAGTGGCAGGGATATTCAATTCTTCAAAAATATTTATTACCACCTCCTAGTCTGCATTCTGGGCAGGCACTGTATAAACTAATGTTCCTGAAATCAAAAACAATAGTTACCAATTATATGGAGAGAGAGAGATAAAGACTGAATGTTTATGTTCCTTCAAAATTCATGTTGAAACCTGATCCCCAGTGGGATGGTATTTGATGGGAGAGCCCTTGGGAGGTGATTAGGTTATGAGGGTGGAGCCTTTATGAATGGGATTAGTGCCCTTATAAAAGACACCCAGAGAGTTTCCACCATATGAGGACACAGAGAGAAGACAGCCATTTGTGAAACAGGATAGGAACCTCACTAGAAACAAAATCTGCCAGAGCCTTGATCTTAGATTTCCCAGACTCCAGAACTGTGAGAAACTTCTATTGCTTATAAACCAACTAATCTATGGATTCTATATAGCAGCCTGACTAGACTAAGGTGTGTGTGTGATATAAGGTATATAGGAATCATATGTGTGTGATTCCTAACCTCAAAGACCTTATGATTTATCCATTGAGATAAAACATGAAAATTCACATTTTCACATGAAAATCAATATTCACATGAAAAATCAACTAAAAAGTGAGGACAGAGGGCATCCCGTAGTTAGAATAAAGTAAGTATTTCACAAAATTAAAATTAAGGATTTCAGAAGAGATACGAGAATTTGTCCAGCTGGTGTGGGATTTCAGCTGGGCATCAATGGAGGATACACCACAGAAATATTCACAAAAGGAACAGTGTATGTTCTTACCCATTTGCTGTATCTTGGCTTGACCTACAAGATAAAGCATTAATTCGTTCATACTTTAAGACTGATAGGGCTTAATTCAGGGCTTGAACAAAGAAAAGGTAACACTTGGCTATGGCTATGTGTTACCTAGATTATTTCACTTAATATCATGTTTTAATTAAATTTTATAAGAACAGTGTTAGAAATGAAGAGACTTAATCCTAAAGAATTTAAATAACGTGTCCACAGTCATATAGAGATCTTTGGCTCCAAAGGCAACTCTCTGTTGATTACAGTATATAAAGGTCCCTAGGTATAAGACAGAGCATTGAAAATAAGATGTTGTAGAATTTTTTTCTCCATTAAACAAATCTAGTTCTGTATCAAACTATGGTCAATTAGTATCTGCTAGTATTTACCATGAATGGACGGTACTACTGGTATAGGTTTGAGATACTTTTATGCCCCAAGAAATGGGAAAACAAAATCTAAGTCAGAGGGGAAATAGTTACACTGTTAAAGTAATTTGACTTTGTCAGACTAAACTGATAGATTTGGAGGTATAGTAATGTAGTATTTTTATCTTTCCACTACATAATTAAATAAAATGTTTAAATATGCATATATATGATTAATCATTAATATTTATTAAGTTGACTATGCTTCACTATTTTACTGCAAGACTGAATTATTGTACAAGACTAGAGACTGAATGGAATTACCCTATTGGGCCCTTAAGTTATTTGACAATATTTAAGCTTACAATCACTGTGAGAGCCAAGGCCACTGTGAAATGGGAGACATCAACACCCTTCCCTGTTTGAAGATTAGCTTATAATCCAAATGGAATGAAATGAATTAAACAATGATTGTTGATTCTTTCTAACCTCAATCATGATCTGAATTTTTTTTAAGCTCATGAAATCACTAAAAAACCAAATGGGAAAGAATATCAGTGGGCAGCAGTCTTTAGCGTATAGACACAGGAAATGAAATTCTTGTGGAATAGGCATCAGAATAGGAAAGGAGTGCATTAAACACAGCAGAGAAAACACAGAGGATAAGGAGTTAATTGTACTTTAATCCCCCAAATAATCAAATATTTATAAAGCAAATTTGTTGGTGTACCACAATAATTGCAGGGTATTTAATTTTTATTTCTGGTTGTTTTACCACGGGGCTTCTGAATCTCAGCACTACTGACAATTGCTGCCAGATTACTCTTTGTGGTGGGGGGCAGGGGGGGAGTGGCTATCCTGTACATTATTAGGTACTTAGCAGCATCCCTGGTCTCTACCCACCAGATGCCAGTAGCACCTCCCACAAAGATGTGACAACCAAAAATGTCCCCAAAGATTCTCAAATATCCCCTATGGGGAAAATTGTCCAAGTTGAGAACAACTAAATCATTAAATAAAATGGTTAAATATATATATATATTTAATGATTGCAAATAATAACTGCAATTAATTTTTTTTATTTTTCATGGCATATTAACCTATTTGCAGCTTATTCATAGTTAAACCTGAGCAGGAACCTGTGATACAGCTATTTTCCCACTTCAATACTGTGGCATAGGCTCATCATCAGTGATCTCTAGCCTCGCTAACAGTAAGAGAAGAGGAATCAAACCACCCTCATAGGTGTTGTGAATGCAAATGTCTGTGACATTAAAACCCACATGTATATGTAAGGACAGACTAAAGTATGGGATTGATAACGAACAACCCCATACTTCTAGTAGCTTAAATCACCAAAATTTCATTTTTCACTCTTGCTAATGCTCAACATAGGCAAGCAGGGATTCTGTTCACTGCACTCACTCAGAGACCCAGACTGATGGAGCAGCCACCATGCAAATGTTCTTGGTCACTACACCAGAAGGAAAATGAAGGTGCCAAGAGCAGGCTGCCCCGAGATGGGCCACTCTTGTATGGACGTTATTTTGAGTTAAAAGAAATCAAAACCCAGCAGATTCAGGAAAAGCTCTTTACCTCCCACTCAATTGCCTGCTATTGACAAAGAACTTTTAACAAAGATTCCTCTTTACCGAAGAAATTTAGCTACATAACAGGGAAAACTTTGTTTTCTGAACATCTCCTCCCACCTTCCTGCTAATGGTCTTTGTCTCCTTTGTATTCTCAAACATCTACCCCTCTCTTAGCTCATATAAGTATCCTGTTGCCTCACTGTCTTTGGAATTTCATATTTGTGTGGATTCTCCATACTTATGCTATTAAATTTGATGTTCTCCTGTTTATCTATTTCACATCAATTTGATTCTTACTCCAGCTGAAAGGACATTGAAGGGCAGAGGAAATTCTCCCACTTTAACAAGAGCCTATGGTAAACTGTGCCCTGGGTTTTAAAGTTTTCATCTGGAAAGACATGCATCATTTCCCTTCCCATTTCATTTGCCAAAAAAGTCATGTGGCCATACTTAACTGCTCCTACAAATAGGATAGGAAGTCCAATTCTACCGTTCTCAGAAGGAGGAAAGCCAGAAACCAGCATCAATGAGGAACATACCATGCAAGGACTGTGCTAGACACTTTTAGTGACACAAGAATAGATAACGCCTAGTACCCACTCTCAGGAACCTGGCAGTTAAGAAGGGAATCTGCAGCGTACACACATAGGACTTTAAAGCAAGCCAGCAGCGGCTAAGATCACTTTCCCCCATCACATGGAACCAAAGCCATCTATCACAGGGGTTCTCCACCAGGGTGAATTTGTCCCCCAGAGGATATTTTTGGTTGGCACATTTTGGAGTGTTGCATGGGAGCCAGGGAGTTTGCTAAATATCCTACAATTCACAGCACAACTGCCCCAAAAAAGAATTATCTGGTCCCAAATATCGATAGTGCTGATGTTGCAAAACTCTGGGTTACGGTAATTTCCAAACTTTCTCACACACACTCCTAAATCCACTGAAATGAAAATCATGCCTTTCAAATGTCTGTAGTTGAGATTATATACACCAGTGCCCAGAAGCCCAAGTGTGCTCTACCATCATACATTTCATGTTCAAGCATGGTACTTTTATTCAGAAGTGCCCATCTTGTACCTCTGTTTTGAGATCCACATGAGAGAGTTGACTGTATTTTCAATTCTTTTTTCAAAAAGGCTTTGAAATTCAAATTTAAAGCATTGCTTTTCAAAACAGCACCATAAATATATCTGCCAACTTAATGAAGCAAGGTTCAGTCCCAATGGAAAAAAAAAAGTGGCATGAGATAATTAGATGCTGACCATGGATGATAAGCTTTATATCAGGGCTATGGCAAGACCTTGACAGGGTCACCTTTTTCTAAGAACAGTCCACCATGATAGGAGTAGTCAGGAAATGATGGACCACCAGTGACCAAGGAAAGGGGGTGTCTTGAAGCTCTGGGATACTAAAGGAGTTTGTCAGACAACTTTTTACAGACACAAATGAATGCAGAAGCAAGAGAGGCATGTGAAATGAATTCTTTATACTTGAAGATTGAGAGCTGTAAGTAAACTACACTGAGGGAATTTTGACCTTCCAACCTCAACTTGTGTTTGAATTTGGGTTTAAAGTTAGTTCCCAGACAGCAAGTTTTGTTTCCTGGTCTGAGCCGGAGGCTTGCAAAATGACTGACTCCAGAAGGATGATGTGATGCCTGGCAAAAGGATATTTGTGAGTTGTTAATCTGTGAATCAAAAGGCAAACCCCGGCCCAGCAGTATGTTAATCCTGATGGCTGAGAGGAAGCCAGTACAATCATTTACAAGAATGTACCCAGTTTGGGGTCTCCAAACTATGTTTGGAATGTACCAAATCAATAAATTGCTAATTTTTCCACCTGTGTTAGCTCACTGGCTCCTCAGGGGGTTGAAGCTTGTAGTGTAAATACAATCCAAACAGTTTCTTAATTACTCAGACTACAACAGGTCAGAGGAGCATGCCTAAACCCAGTTTGGAATTCTTTTATTTACTAGGTTCCTGCAGTCACAAGGGAAATTTAATTGCTATGCAAATTCTTCATTAAAAAAATGGCCCCTTTCACACCTGTCCTTGGTGAATACCAACGATTTTTTTTTTCTTTTATTCTCTGGGTTCTGTTTACTAAGTAATTATCTTTGTTCAAAGAGAATGTAGGCTCAAGTCTTTAGGAGTGATGGGTCATAATTCCTGCAACTTATTTTCAGAGTTTGGCACAGATAATAAGTATAAAAGTATACACAGACACAGGAATATAGCAAAAGTGGCAAAATGTTATCCTTTAGGTTTAAAATTTCCAAATAAAAAAAGTAAAAATAAATGACCAAACAACCCAGATTCGTGAGGTAGTAGAAAGAAGGAAGTTCTATGATCTAAGCTTGAAATCTTAAAATGAGACGGTATTAAAATTGTCTTAGTTTTTTTTTTCCTTAGAGAAAATGTGGTAGAAATAAAAGAGCATTTGGATATGATGGAACACAGAATTCAAATCTTTGTTAAATGATACTGATGATGCCTCTCTTCCCAGGGTGTGTTTTCAGCAGTGATAGGGGATGATTCCAGACTTAGCCACACAATGTCAACTGGTTCCTTTCCTTACCAACAAAAAGGCATATTCAGAAGGATAAAAATAAAGGTATACTTCTTTTTTTTTAAGGATGACTCAGTCTGAGTTCACTTCGATTCACACAGCACTGGGCTCTGAGCTGCTTGGCTAACTAGCCACAGATTGTGTTGAGAGAAAAAGTGCTTAATTAGCACTCAGTGCTTGCAAGACCTAACAATTTATTGTAGTGGTTTGTACCCCATCAACCTCCTTGTTGAATGATGCTGTGGACCAAATTGTGTCCCTCCAAAATTCATATGTTAAAGTCCTAACCCCTGTTAAATAACAAAAATTCAACTGAGTAAATTTTAAATCTAATTGGCTTTAATGAATGATTCATGTAATCAGCATCCCATCTAGCAAAAAGAAAGGAGCTCCAAAGAGCTACAGAAGAGAGACGGTTTTTAAAAGCAGAAAGTGTTTAAGACAAGGAACTCATAGGGGCACCTGGGTGGCTCAGTCGGTTAAGCATCTGGTCATGACCTCAGGGTCCTGGGATCGAGCCCCGCGTCAGGCTCCCTGCTCGGCAGAGAGCTTGCTTTTCCCTCTCCCTCTGCCTGCCACTCTGCCACTTGTGCTCTCTCTCTCTCTGTCGAATAAATAAATAAATAAAATCTTAAAAAAAAAAAAGACAAGGAACTCATAAACAACAACAAAAAGATTATTTCGGGCAAGGTCTCCTTTCTTTTCCTCTGGGGGACAAAAGGAGTCTATCAGAAGATGACCTCCCTCATGCTAACCAGGAAATTCCAGACTGACCATCTAAGATTATATTCCTGGATAAGGTTGAAAGTGCAATCTGGTTAGGTATAGTTTCAGTCTGCAGACATGGGCGTGGCATAAGTGATTCCATTTTGGTCCTGTCGTCTCTTTTTTTTTAAGTAAACTCTACCCCCAGCGTGAGGCTCAAACTCCTGACGCAGAGATCAAGAGTCACATGCTCTATTGACTGAGCCATTTGGGTGCCACCCTGTTGTCTGTCTCTGTCTCTCTTTTTTTTAAGATTTAATTAATCAATTAATTTATTTATTTTAGAGAGAGAGAGTGTGAGCAAGGAGACGGACACAGCGGGAGGGAGAGAGACAAGCAGACTCCACGCTGAGTGCAGAGCCTGACATGGGGCTCCATCTCATGACCCGGAGATCATGACCTGAGCTGAAATCAATAGTCAGATACTCAATGAACAGAGCCACCCAGGTGCTCCCTATCTCCTTTTTAACACCCCCAACTGTGAAGGTATTTGGAGACAGGGCTTTTGGAAGATAATTAGTTTTAGGTGAGGTCATGAGTGGGTGGGGCCGTGATGGGCTTGAAACCCTCTAAGCAGAGACACAGAGAGTTTGTGCTCTCTCTCTCTCCCTGCCATGGGAAGACAGTGAGAAACCAAATAAATTTTTGTGAAAGTATAAGGGATAACATAAAGCTATAATTATTCAAAACATAACATGTTGTCAATGTGAATTAATGTTCTACAGGCTTCAATAATAGAGTTAAAACTATCGTATTAATTGGAGTGAGGTATTTGCATTGACTATTACACATATACACATATGTTTGTACAACCAGAAGGTGAAACAGCTTTAGTTTTTAAATCTTTTGCTATATTACTGAGATGACTGGTGATTAATGAAATTACAATATAAACTAACATCAAACCATAGTATGTTTTAACATTTTTACTCTAGAAAAACAACACAGTCTGATCATATAGAAAGAATAATATTATATGCCAATCTCATAATCTCAGTATCTTCAGGTTATTTTAAGAGTTGCCAAGTCTAGGGCGCCTGGGTGGCTTGGTTGGTTGGGCGACTGCCTTTGGCTCGGGTGGTGATCCTGGAGTCCCGGAATCGAGTCCCGCATCGGGCTCCCTGCTCAGCGGGAGTCTGCTTCTCCCTCTGACCCTCCTCCCTCTCATGCTCTCTCTCTATCATTCTCTCTCTCAATAAATAAATAAAAATTAAAAAAAAAAGAGTTGCCAAGTCTATGCCTATTTCTTATTCTGAGGCAAAAATCTTAAAGCTCCTATTTTGGCATACTTTGTCACCAAATAGTCTCCATGTTTTGCCCTGTAGAAATATATACATTAGTTATATGGAGAAATGATGGGCATATATTATGTATATGAAAGCTTGAATAGATTTATGACTTAAATACATTTAAATAAATTTGATATGTCTTTTGGCCATATTTTGGGGTACATACTAATTAAGAATTATTTTCTCTTTCTAGAAAATTCAACCTTTTTCATTACAAAGTGACACTCCTAATTTAAGTAATGCCTTTCATCTTAAAGTCTATTTTTTCTGATATTAATATAGCCACACAGTTTTTTTTAATTGGTATATGCATGGTCTAACTTTTTTCTCCTTTTACTTTCAACCTTACTGTATCCTTGCATTTAAGTTGGCATGTACTTTTAATATGAATAGCACATATTTTATAGTCAAATCTGAAAATTTTGAAATAGAATGGTTAGTTCTAGATTCAGTGTAATTGCTGTGTATTTAATTTAAATATTAACATCACTGTATGTGCATCAGATTTTTTCCCACCCTATTTGTTCTGTTCTTTTTTTTAATTGATAAAGTATTTTTTTATCATTCCATTTTCTTTCCTTTGTTTGGAAGTTATAAGTACTATTCCTTTTCTTTAGTAAATAATCTTAGTCATTATAATGCATATAAGATACATTGTTGATTTATAAAGGTCTACTGTTAATCTCTACTTGTTTCCTTTTTCCAGAAAATGTAAGGTCCTTAAAAACATTTTAATTCCATGTATCTCCCTATTGATATAAATGGCATGATTGCAGGAATTTTATCTGGCATTATTTAAACCCTACATTACCATTATTGCTTTATATGATCAATGTTTGCTTACATTTCTACATATTTATCATATTCTTTGATGCTTTTTTCCTTCATACAGCTGTTTTCCCATTCTGGATTTTTTTCCTTATGTCTAAGACAGGAAGAAAGCTCTCACAAAAAAAAAAAAAACCATCCATACTTTCCTCTTGGTCTTGGACTTACCAGCCTCCAGAACTGAGAGAAAATAAATTTCTGTTGTTCAAGCCACCCAGTTCATGGCCTCTTACTATGGCAGTCCATGCTGACAATTGCAAATATTTTGTTATGAGAGCTGATAGGAATTTCAGAAAAGAGAGGATGCTGTAAGCTATATAGTTAGTACTTTGTAAACACTAAAGCTAGTCTGTGTAAGCTTTTCACATGGTGAATGGCTCTATTTTAACTTAAGGTATATTAGACTAGGTAGACACATTCATGTGAATGATGACTAGATTGTTTTTTTAAATGTGCTTTAGCCTATTCTTATTCCTGGCCCATGTTCATTTATATTAAATAAACTATACTAACTGTTCTTTTTGTACACCTTTGTATAGCAAACATTTAGAGATTCTAATATTTCTGCATGTAGAACATTGCCACAATTGTATTATCATAAATTCCTGGGAAAGCTGATATCCAAGCCAAGACCCAGAACAGAGGACTCAGTATTGTGGTACTGTCCTATTTCTTTTAAGGCTTTCCTGTCATCTCCTCTCAGTTGGTTTTCACACAAAAGAGAGTTAAAATAGAAGCCTTCTTACTTGAATAAAAAGTCTATTAAAAGAGAGTCATACCAACATGATACGGAGTTTAAACTTCTAATTTGAATTCAAAGCATAAACATTCTTTTCACCAGTCTTTTAGTGTAAAACCAGAGTCTCATCTTGGACTAACTCTGTCATTTGGAGTCTGCGCTATTTTTCTTCCTTACACAGTATCTGTATTGCAAAGTCTATGGTTTCCATTTTCAATTTCTTTAAAGTAGAATGAGAATTTAAAGAGATTTGAAACAACTACATGCAGAATCATTCTAGGCTTTTATGGTCCCCTGTAATATTTTACAGTTGTTTTAGCCATACCTAATTTGACAGGATTTTTTTTTTAAGTGTCTTTATAGAAAGAAGTATTGCACCATTACGTCCTAAGGCAGGGGTTGACAAATTACTGCCTGTAAGCCAAATCCAGCTCCTGGTTTGTTTTGTATTGTCTATAAGCTAAGAACAGTTTCTACATTTTTAAAGGATTGGGTTTTGTTTTGTTTTTGTTTTTGTTTTTAGAAAAAGAAAAAAATATATGAATCTGAACATGTTTACAATCTGGCCTTTTACAGAAAAAGTTTGCCAGCCTCCACCTTAGGACATCAGAGACCTCTTCTGGATTCTTTGCAGGTACAAGTGAGAGCAAGGGGAGTTTTAAGTGCCAGACAAAGAAATGGTGTTCATGTTTTTTGCCAACATTCTACTTACCCAAACTCAATCATATTGATTCCCCCTAACTGTGGGGGAGGCTGGGAATTGTTGCTTTTTTGTTTATCCTGGAGAAAAGAGATGTGGTAAAGAAATATCATTTGTTTCCGTCATATGGAGTCTTTTCTAATCATCAACTTAGAATAGAAATAAAAGTTCTCTTATTTTGCCCTTCATATCTCATTGAATTATGTGTTATTTATGTGACATACAAATCACAAGAGTGCAACCGACATAAAATATTTGAAATATATAAATGACACTTGATAAGTCTACAGCTCAACTAATGGGATGAGGAGGACATGGGCATCTTGGAGGGGTATCTTCTAACCTGGAGGTTTCTGCGGGCCCAGATTATCAAGCATTCTGTGTAGTTGATGGTTTAGAGCAGTGCTTCTTGACAAGAGGTGATTTTGCCCTTCAGGAGACATTTGGCAATGTCGGGAAATATGTTTGGCTATCCCAACTAAGAGAGTGGTACTAGCATCTAATTGGTGGAGGCCAGGAATGCTGTTTAACAACCTACCATGCTCAGGACAGCCTTTCGCAACAAAGAGTTATCTGGCTCCAAATGTTAGTAGTACTGAGGTTGAGCAACCCTGGATTACAGAGCATTAGTTGATCTGGCAAGCTCCTAAGTGAAGGTTTGTTAAGAGAGCCTCTATTATATGTATGTAAGAATTAAGTTGGTCAAAATATATAGGAAGTAAATATTTGGAAATTGTTAAAGTTCCTAAGGAAGCTGGTTAATTCATACCTTTACCTCCCTCTGGATCCTAAACACATTGAGATTTGGTATAGAAAGCTCAGGGATAAGTGTACTAGCTTTCTATCTGGCCAAGCCTGAGCGGAGAACATAATATGGACAAATGGCAAAAGGAGAATTCTGAATGCTTCCCTTCAAATCTGGAGGAAGAGAGATCTGTATCTTATCAGCACAGGGAGTCCAGGGAGATGGAGAGACTGAAACCACAGAAACAGAACAATGTTGAACTCATCAGTGTCTCTTAGCAGAAAAATACAGACCATGGATGGCGGAGTTTTCATCAGCTCATTAATTCATTTCTCTTTTCATGAGAAGTGTTGAAAAGGTGATAGTTTCAACCTTTCCAATTTTGTGGAATTTCTATTTTATTGTCTAGAAAGGACTGTAGAAAGAGGAAAAGGTTGGTTCCCCTCAATTATGGTGGAGAAAGCCCCTTACCTGTAGGGAGCCCACTCTTTTCCTCTCTCTTCTACCTTGACTGAATATAGGATCTTGAGCAAGTCACAACCTTCCAGACCTCAGTTTCCTCTTGTGGGTAATAATCCAGATTCGTTGGCAGAATGAGGGCTGGCTCAGATAATCCATAGAGATCTCTTAAAATTGTAAGAACATCCCAAAGGACACACGGATGATTTCAAGACAGCACAAAGCGTATGCAATTATGAAATCTCGGCTGTAGATCAAGGGTATAATCTCAGTCTTCTGAATGATTAGAAATTGGGCATGGGGAGAAACTGTTTGAATGGAAAAGGTATAGGCATTGTAAGGCATGATCGTTCTGAGCACAGTGTCTTCTTGGGCCTCAGTGATAGCTACCCCTGTGAATTGGAAGTTGGTTATTCTGTTCCCCCAGTTCTCTGTTACCTTGGGCTCTGTGAATGTTCTGACCCTAAATTCAATTATTTCTTTGCATCTTCCATCAATTGTAATTCTCGTGTTCTGAGGTTTTCTTTAAAACAGCTCCAGGATTTTTAAAAGTCACCTAATACATTTCTATGATTGGTACTTTGTGGTGATGGGGGCAATATACATACAGGATTGAGACTCAGAGGCAGGAATTTTAGTCATGATTCAGCCTTTTCCCGGCCTAGTGATTGAAGGAAAATCACTGATGCTTTCGAGCCTTCACTGTTTCATCTGTAGAATGGGGAGAATAAAAGCACTAAACTCTCAAGGCTCTTGTGAAGGTTAAGTGTGTGAAAACACTTGTAAAACTATGAAGCATGCACGAATGTTAGAAGTGTTATTCATTCTTCATCTACTTGTAGTCACCCTCTGGGACATCATAAAGTCTTCTTTGCCTTGAGGAATAAACATGAGGGAAAGAAAGTGCCTATTTACTCAATCATTAGGTGTGTAGTTGAAGAATAGTTGGGGGTCCCTTTCTACTGATTCAGACATCTAGATGTGTTTCTAAGGGTCCTACCTCAGGCTGACCACTTGAGGGCAAAGAACAAACCCTCTGTCTCACCGCTATATGCACTTAATGGTAAACAGGGGCCCCTGAGGACCCTACCTGACTAGGGGCCTCTGCCCAAGCCACAGTGGCTCCTGACCATGTGATTGAATGGGTCCAGAAATGTTCAGAGCCATAGTACTCCATCTCTTTAAATCTCAGCTTTGGAACCTGCTTAACCTCATTAGAAGGAATGACATGAAAATGTGTTATCTAAAAAGCCTTTTTTTCCTGTTTGCTTATTAGATAATTGTCACAGATTAAAAACAGGACTAAGAAAAGTCAATACTGCAATATAGTTCAGCTAGAATTTCAAATGCAGATTTCTAAGAAATAACTATCTCACCCACCCCAGTTCTGATGAGTCTCCATAGGCTGGCTGAAAAGGTGGACCTTGCTCAAAACAACCCTCTCTGTTCACACTATTGGATTCAATTGGTTGCCTGGCAACACTGATCATAGGAAACCCCCATTGCTGCCCCCTTACCTAACTTAATTAAACTCAGAATTACATCCCTTCACCCAGGAATTTGGCAATATGTGCTTTAACGGCCATAAAAATGTCCATTCTCTTTGACTCAGTAATTCTGCTTTGGGAACTTTCCTGAGGAAACAATCCAAAACATGGAAAAAGCTATGGGACCCAAAATACTCATCCCTACTTGATTTATAATATCAAATGATTAGAGAAAGCATTTAGGTCCACCTTTAGGGAAACAGTTAAATCAGTTGTGTAGAGGCCAAGGGCAGGTCGCCCTAAGATGAGCCACTTTGGCATGAACATTATTTTGAAAGGAAAGCAATCAAAACCCAGCAGATTTAGGAAAAGCTCTTTACCTCCCACTTAACTGCCAGCTTGTACCAAGAAGAGAGCTATTAAGAGATTCTTCTTTACCTAATAAACCTATCTGTGTAAGAGGGCAACCTTTGTTTTACAAACACCTCCTCTCACCTTCCTGCTAATGTTCTTTCTCTCTTTTGTATCTCTGACTCATAACCCTTTCTTAGCTCATATAAGCCTTATGTTGCCTCACTGTTTAGAATTTCCTTGTTGGTGTGTATTTCCCATACATACACTATTAAATTTTATTTTCTCCTGTTAATCTTTCTCATGTGAATGTGATTCTAAGTCCAGCTAGAAGGACCTTGAGGGATAAAGGAAATTCTTCCTCCCCAACAATTGTGATGTATGCATTCAAGGGAACATTGTACAATCAATGAAAATTGTAGTCATGAAGGTTATATTAAAATATGGAAACACTAATGATATAATGTTGAGTGAAAAAGTAGAATTTACAGTTATCAGCATACTCTGATTATGTGAAAATATGGCTAAGAAATTCACCAGAATGCTATTATCATTTTTGTTAGAGTTGTGAGATCATGGATGATTTTCGAAAAATATTTTTCTCTTTTGATGACTATATAGTTATTTATAATACATTTGTTAAAGATTTACACCTCTGAAACCTGCTTCCATCCTCATTTCTGACCTATTCTGAATTTGTGGAATTAGATAAAAAGAACCTCAGAGTTATGGGGATTGATTAAAGAAGGCATCTGACACTTCCTACAAATAAAAGGAAATTTCACAAAGATACGAAAGAAAAAAAGTGTGAGGGTACCTGGGACATGTTAATATTACTTGATGGGCTGTAAATGAGGAAAGCATGCTCTGTTTTATTTCTAGCTTTGGAGAAGAAAATATCTCAAGAAATGAATGCCTGGATAGGAATGGCTGCCAAGCAATGATCTGAGCAGATTTACAAGGGTTTTTAGAGCACAGAAGGCCGAAAGTGTTTTGTGGTGGTAAGAATCTTGCTTGGGGGTTGCTGAGCCCTAGGTCCTTGCTCTAACTCAGACAGCCTCTGTCTATCTGAACATTATTCTAAAATGAGGACTGTATTATTTCTAATGTCATTTCCAACTCTGAAATTCATTCATTCATTCAACAATTTTTTTTAAGTAGGCTTTACACCCAACATGGGGCCTGAACTCAGGACCCTGAGATCAAGAGTCACATGTTCCATTGACTGAGCTGGCCAGGTGTCTGTCATTCAACAAATTTTTATTGAGCACCCACTGTATTCCACTAGGTATTTGTGGGGCTAAAAACAAAACAACAAAACAAGATAAAATGAGAATAGTACATGATTCCTAATCCCCAAATAAGCATTTGAACCTTATTTTAGCAACAGGGAAAGGAGCAGTTCAACAGTAGGAAGACTTTGTTTTGAATCTATCTTTATAAATAGGTACATGAATTACACTTTATTTTTTTATTTTTTTTAAAGATTTTATTTATTCATTTGAGACACAGAGATATATATAGAGAGAGAGAGAGCATGAGCAGGGGGAGAGGCAGAGGGAGAGGGAGAAGCAGACTCCCCGCTGAGCCAGGAGCCCAATGTGGGGCTCGATCCCAGGACCCCGGTATCATGACCTGAGCCGAAGGCAGACGCTTAACCATCTGAGCCACCCAGGCGCCCCGAATTACACTTCAAAAAAAATTACCATTCCCCTTACTAAGACAGTCAAAAGGAACATTCTCATCTGTCCATTAGTGTTGCTACTATGTTCAGTAAGTTAAAAAGCAATTACTGAAATTTAATCTCTGCCTAAGAGAACTCATGTTCTAAGGATTCAAGCAAGATTATAAATACTAAAAAATAGCTTGGTATGACAACCTAGTTGGGAGATACATACCCTATATTTTGAACTTAGATCCTTTATTATATCTTGGTTATATCCCTCTCTTGTCATCATTGTTTACATGTTCATTTCCCAAATGGACAGAGTGTAATTCTAACATTCTCAAATTACCTTCTCATAAGAAGGACAGAAGAACGTTAACAGGCTAGCTGAGACTTCCCACTAGGTGCCAAAACCCAAACCTTTATTTAATGTTGACATAAAACTAGACCGAGACACCCACTAGTCAAATACCATAATGTAAACTTTGCCAGTGACAGACTCAGTGCTTTAAGTCAGTCTGTAAGTTTTAGAATTCTGACATAGTTTCCTTTTTTTCACTTATTACTGAGTCCTTCTGTATTCCTAGACCTTCTCTTAATAAAAACAGCTAACACATACCAGACATTTGCTGTGTGCCAGGAAGTTTGCAGAGTACCTTACATACACTATATGATTTTTAATCTTTACCAAAATGCTACAAGATAGGTACCATTAAGTAGATGAGAAATTAAGCATTAGCTAAAGGTGACAAAATGGTAGTAATAGGGAACCTACACAGTAAGGTTAATGATGTCTATAATTTTGAAACTGTCACTTAAAAATATAAACTTTCACTTTATGTACAACATCTGCAATCTTGACAATCCCTCGTGTAGTGAATGGGGTGCTACACTGCTGAGATCCCCCCTATCTGGGAGTTATTCACCCATTTGCTAGCCCTGAAATGGGCTGATAGGCCTCAGGTCAGTGTCTCAGGAGATTGCCTCATCTGAAGAGAGCTGCCTTTGCTCAAGGCCAGAGGACTTCCTCCAAGGACTGGTTAAAACAGGGATAGGAAAGCCCTAACATTGGATATCCTAAAATAGCATCCTGTGGGATTGACTGGGGCCTGTGCTAGGCCTGCTCCTTTCCCCTCTCCCGTACGTACTGATCTCAATATCATTCCTTAATAAACTTCTCTACTCAGAGTCTGCCTCCCAGGAACCCAACCCAACACAGGAACCCAAAATTTGTCAAGAATCACATAATTTGGGGTGCCTGGGTGGCTGAGTTGGTTGGACGTCTGCCTTCTGCTCAGGTCATGATCCCAGAGTCTTAGGATCAAGCCCCACGTTGAGCTCCCGCTGCTCAGTGGGGAGCCTGCTTCTCCCTCTCCCACCCCTGGCCCTTGCTTGTGCTCTCTCTCGCTTGCTCTCTCAAATGGATAAGTAAAATCTTCAAAAAAAAAAGAATCACATAATGTCAAAGCTTGGTCAGCAAATGATTATAAACTGTGTGATTGAATAAATGAATAAATGAATGAATGAACTGGTTACAAAGAAGTCCCTGTTTATCCAGTAAACATACTCCATCGTTTGCCTGGGTCAGTCTTAACATTATTTGAGAGTTTCAGGAACATATTCCTTGCATAAAATGTGTTCATGATGCTAAGTGCCTCACACACATTATCTCGTTTATTCTTATAACAACCCTGTCAGATAGATACTGTTTTATTCCCATTTTGACTATAAAGAAACTGAGGACAAGAGTGGTTAATATTTTGTCCAGGTAAGTAAGTGAGATGCACAGCTGAGATTTGAACCCATGTCTTTCTGACCCTAGAATCCCCACCATGCTATATTTTCACACTGGCTAATATCTTGGTTTTCTCCAAAGTCACTTATGTATAGAAATAAATAAATGCTTTTTACTTGATTTGTTGATTTGATAGTACTTAAAACATACCTTTTGTTGGGGATAGTTAAGCATTTGAAAATGACCTTGATCTAACTTGAAATTTGCATGGAAACTCTACCCTGGTGCTCTGCCTTACAGGAATTTGGCCACCAAATAAGTTGAAGGACTTCAATTTTTTTACCTGTGTCTTGGGTTCCAGGACAGGAACAAACACATTGTACTATTAAAGCTACATTTGGTGGTTGAGGGAATGAATGAATGAATGAATGAATAAGAAAAATGTCTTCAATTTAAAATTTTACTGGGGGGGTGGGGTGGGGAGAATATTCCCTTGCATGTTACAGAAAATTATTTTGTGTGTATATTTACCAAACAGTATTTTAATAGATTGACTTTTTGTGTCCCCTGAAGAATAATGACTAGGCGACAGAAAACTGATGTTTGAGTTTGAACTGAGATGAACAGTAAACATCAATTAATATTGTACTGCAAAGAATCATAGGTTTTAATCAACTTAATTAGATACTGATTGAACTTATATTATGTGTAAGATAACATGAAGAGAAAATAGTAAAGACCCAATCCTGATAGCAAAGAAGTTACAGTGTAAGATTATGAGGACACACACAAATCTGTAACATAGATACCATGTGATAAATACCAGAGGACAGACCAATAAAGGCCTGTGAGAAGAGTAGGAAGGAGCAAACTATTTGGCGGGAAAGAGAGGTAAAATCTTCCTTCTGTAGACTCCTGAAATAGACTTCTTTTTTTTTTTTTTTTTTTTTTAAGATTTTATTTATTTGCGAGAGAGAGAATGAGAGACAGAGAGCATGAGAGGGAGGAGGGTCAGAGGGAGAAGCAGACTCCCTGCCGAGCAGGGAGCCCGATGTGGGACTCGATCCCGGGACTCCAGGATCATGACCTGAGCCGAAGGCAGTCGCTTAACCAACTGAGCCACCCAGGCGCCCCTAGACTTCTTTTTTTTTTATTATTATGTTGTGTTAATCACCATACATTACATCATTAGTTTTTGATGTAGTGTTCCATGATTCACTGTTTGCGTATAACACCCAGTGCTCCATGCAGAATGTGCCCTCTTTAATACCCATCACCAGGCTAACCCATCCCCCCACCCCCTTCCCCTCTAGAACCCTCAGTTTGTTTTTCAGAGTCCATATTCTCTCATGGTTTGTCTCCCCCTCTGATTTCCCCCCCTTCATTCTTCCCCTCCTGCTATCTTCTTCTTCTTCTTTTTTTTAACATATAATGTATTATTTGTTTCAGGGGTACAGGTCTGTGATTCATCAGTCTTACACAATTCACAGCGCTCACCATAGCACATACCCTCCCCAATGTCTATCACCCAGTCACCCCATCCCTCCCACCCCCCACCACTCCAGCAACCCTCAGTTTGTTTCCTGAGATTAAAAATTCCTCATATCAGTGAGGTCATATGATACCTGTCTTTCTCTGATTGACTTACTAAAATAGACTTCTGATCAGTTACTCCCTTACTCAAGAACTTTCAAGAGCTCCCTATTTCTTACAAACACAGCCTAACCCCCTTAAAATGGCCTTCAAGACCCATGTTTGCTGGGCTACAATCCTCTAAGTGTAAGGTGATAAACTCACCCTGATTTTCCCAGAACTTATCCAGTTTTAGTACTGAAAGTACTGCTTTCCTGGAGAGCCCATCAGCCCCAGGCAAACCAGGACAGATGGTTACCCTAAGTACACATTTAGTGCTTCATGAGGCCAAACTGAACCACTCTCTGGTTCTTCCAACCTTCCCCTTCTTTCTCAGTTCTGACTTTTTCTTCTTGCCTCAGCGCCTTTTCCCCAACCTTATATTCAAATCCTACTCTGAATTCAAGAACTACATTTAGTATCCCCATCACCAAGGCCTGATGATGGTGTTACCTATGTTGATACCAGTAGTGCTAATATGAACTAACCTTTATTGAAACTTCTAACATTTTAAGTGGATTTCCATGTATAACCTTCATTTACCCTCGATTATATAGATTCTACAATTATCTGCATTTTACAGAAGAATAAACTGAGACTCAGTGACAATATTATAACTTATCCAAAGTTACCTAGCTAACAAATGGCAAAGCTGAGACTGAACTCCAGATCACTGTCACACAAAACTCCAGGTTTCTAATCATGGCAGTACGCTTAGTCTCATGTGGGTGAATGGAGGAGATTTTAAAACTGAGCAGTAAAGAAACTAAGTTTTAGATGGGGAGACTATGCCAAGCCAAGTGAATAGTAATACTAATACTACTAAAAGGAGCTAACATCTGGTGAATACTCACTCTGCACCAGACAGCATGGCGTCTCATTCTCATAGATAACCTATGGAGGAAAGTCCTATTACTATCCTTGTTTTTCTGGTGGGGAAACAGACTCAGAAAGATGAGACCCGTTGCCCAAAGTTACATGGCTGGTTAATGGCAGAGGCAGATTTCAGACTCACCTTTATATAATTCCAGAGCAAAGGCTGTGAAGATTATGTTCTAGATACCAGAGAGGAGAGAAATTATGGGGTGTCCCTGCAGTAATACCAAGTCACCTGGTTTGGATGAAGCATAGAGGGCATAAGGAGAGCTGTAAGGATGATGATGATGATGATGATGGCTGTTCTTGGACTTATAAACCCTTCCCATTGCCTGTCTTGTTTGATGGTGGTAACACAGGCAACATTTACTGAGGACTTTATTGACTAAGCACTATACACAGCACTTTTCATGGACACCTATCTCATTGACTCCTCTCAACAACCCTTAAATAGGTACTGTTATTATCCTCCTTTTGAAACAAAGAAAATGATGGTTGGGTAGTTACCAAAGCATGATTCCTAGAAGAACCTCTTTTTTCAGTTTCGTGAATACCATCAAAAGATGCTCAGAGCAACTGCGTGCAAACACACACCTGTTCTGCCTGCAACCCCTCCTCCCCCCACGTGGACCTTCCAATCAAGGCGGTTTCAGCCGAAACTAATTTCAGTCCACAGCACGCCAGAAAGCAGGCACCATCTCAGAACTTGCTCCCCACAGTCAAGATTCGGCATTTGAAAGTAATTCAGCTTTTTTTTTTTCTCCTGCGGGGCAGAGGGGTCCCCAACAGCTCCCCACCCCCGACCCCCCGTCGTGTTTCTCTTATTGATGTGGGACTGCATCGTGACGCGTCATCTGCTAGACTGGAGAACACGGCTGTCCAGGTAGGTCCCTTCAATGTGGGCTTCATCCCACCAGTCACATAAGCTGCAGTGAACGTTCCAAAGAGTTGTATTTAGCTCACAGCAGTTTTCCCGTAACGAAGAAGCCGCTGTTGGAAGTCGCGTTGGCCAAAAGGCTTCTCTTTGAAAGCAAAGAGAAGGCGAGGGTGAGAGCAGCACCAGCTAGAGCTGCCTGGAGAGCCTGGACTCCTAGCCGACTCTCTTCTGCCACCTAGCGCTGCTCGGAATTAAAGGTCACGCTCTGTTGGAAGGTTGCTGACAGTCTCTTCTGCCCACTAGGAATCTAGTTGTCTTTTGCAAGGTGTGTTCTTTGTGTGAGAGTAAACGTTCGTCATCTCTAGGCATTTTTCACGACTTTTGAAATGTGGCCACGTCTTGATCTTTTGGAAAATGGGTTTTGATACTCCAGTGCATCGAGAAATAAAGCTAAACCGAGGTGGATTTCAGATGTATTTGATGAATATGAGCTTCTTGGAATCCATTTCAGTTTCGGAGTCAGGCGTTTGACAATAATACAATGCAGGCTCCTTTAGTAGAATTTTACCTGTGGTTTCTGTCATCTGGCTTTTCAGAAATCGGTCCTTTTATACAGTATGAGGTTGGACAAAAATGAAGTCAGAAAGCTCCAGGGCAGTTTTTGAACTTCGGCCTTCAGTCTTAGATACCCAATTTTAGGGAGCATTTTGAGGGAAAAGATGATGTTCTGTACTTCAGTACTTCCTTGGGGGAAATAATGAGAATACAGCCATTGTTCCCTTTTAGAGATACAGAAAAGCCCCTAAATTTTCCACTTACTGGAGTCTCCTGGTCTCCTGAGGGTGTGTACACGTGTGAGAGAAAGAGAGATTCAAGTCTCTGGAGGTTTGTTTCCTTGACCTCTGAGCTTTGCAAAGGAAAGGGTTTATGTCTATATAATTGCTGTGATGATTATTGTTATATATTTAGATTTAGGAAGCGTGCCTTAAATCCTTATCTTTTAAATGCATTTTTTCGATCATTTTTAAGTGGCACAATTAACTTACTGTTATAATTAACCATTCTACGCACAAGCTTACATTTATAATAGATTTTTTTAAAGTCATCTTTGGAACATTCAACTCATTTTCCTATGTTGACTTCATGTAAACTCCTTGAGATACCGTAGTGCCTGTTCTGATTACCCCACAGCACAATGGACTTGGCCTGGCTATAACTAGCTGGTCGAAACAGAAAACTCTCATGGGGTTATGGAGCTTCTCATGTTAACAAATGTTACTTCTTACAAATGGGAAAATTTTTATTGAACAACTTTGTTGAAACAGGTGGTTATCTGTAGTTTGGTGGAGGAAGAAAAGCTTCCCAAATTATTAAGATTTGATATTGAAGAAAATTTAAAAATCATGTGCAAATGTCTCCAGAAAAGATCTAAAAATGATAGCCTTTAGAGATTCCAATAGGACCAGCACCAGCTGCAGGTTCTAGAATTCAGCCAGGTGATGCTTACTGCTACATAAATGACAACAGCTGGAAATCTTCTAAGTCAGGGTGGATCTCATCCTATAATTTTTCTTCCTGTAGATCTATTGTCATTTTATCTTAGGTGCATATTGTATGATTATAAAAACAATAGTTTTCCACTTTTAAGTACATTGAAAAGATTACATTGTTTTATAAAACTATTCAATACACTTGTATTGAATAACAAAGAGATCCATGAATTTATTTAGGATTTTTGTTTTGTTTTTCACATAGAATGGGTTCATCTGTTTGCTATGTGGGGTTATAGAGCATTGATTCAATTCAGTATGGCTCGAAAGAAGCAGTCTCAAAATGATGATGATGGTAATAATAGAGGTTTATTGGATGTACGGCACTGTTCACAATATATGTGTGCATTATCTTATTTAATTGGCATTCAATCCCATGAGGTAGGATTGTTACTCTCTGCTTGACATATGCAGATTGAATTCTCCGACTTAAGTACTGCAAATAGTCAAGCGACTCCTAGATGATGAAGCTGCATTCAGGCCTAGAACTTTCTGGCTCCTAATGCTCTGCTATTCTATTCCTCTGTCATTTGACGTGCCTTTTTCACCTTCGGGTTAGGAACTGAGTATTAGAGCAGGTGATAATGAAGCCAGTCACTGGTTGAATCCTTAATTTTTCCTATTTTCTTATTTCATAAAGATAAAGAGTGCTTTCATTTACTTGAAAGGACTAAGGTATGTCAATATTGGCTGTTTATTTTCTCAGATACCACTGAGCTAACTGAATTAGATGGGGCTGCACGCTCCAGTTCCTCATTGTCCTCACTGGCTGCAGGTCCTCACATGACCTCCTTGCTCCTTGATGTCCTTTACTTTGTGATCCCGGCTTTGTTCTCAGGCCTGCAGAAAAGCGAGTTAATTTGGCAGCAAAGAGTTATGTATTAGAGATTTCTAATGTGTTAAAATTTGGTTGAGTTTTGAGTGAGTTGTTCATGGGATTTGTTCCTTTAATTATTGTTTTAAAATAGTTTTAAAAAGTGGTGATAGAATGTGGGCGGCACGTGTGTGAACCCTAAAACTTGGATTCAAAACTATTTCGAGATCGATAGTAAAATTCTTTCTCTCACATTTCAATAAAGCAGACATTTTGAAGTGCTTAGTCTGCACTCAGGACACAGAAGAAATAGGTAAACACAAGATTGTACACTCACAGGTGTGGGGGGGCTCCAGTCTTGGCTCAGATACTGCTTGAAACAGGACCTTAAGCCTCCCGAGTTCTCTCAGGTGAATATAATAAGGTAATTGGTCTAAGTTATTGCTTTAAAGTCCCCCTCCTACATCAGGGTGCTATGATTGTGGAGTTATGACATCTGTTTTCTTTCATTATGTCTCAAGAAGAAAAGGCAGCGGGATTCTTTTCATCAGAATTTTAGATGATAAGCAAAAATGCTAAACCTTCTTCCAAGGAAGGTCATATTAAAATGAACTGTAATGAATTTGGATGCTCGGAGTTAAGTCTAAAGGGGTTAGGAAAGCACCATCAGTACCTGAAGAGGTGTAAGAATGAGTGTGGTTGTCATTCTTCATAATTGCACATGCAAGATTAAGTCTTCTACTTCATGTCTTAAAAATAGGATTAAAAGACAACCCTAGAGAAATTTTAATATGCACGAAAACTTCCAATGAAGATTAATATTTTATTTTACCCACACAAATTTAATTTTATTTTACTGGTAAGCAGAAAAATTTTGTTATTCTTATAAACTACTGATAATTGCCTTAACTGCATTAGCTTTGTTCAAATTTATATTGATTGCAGAGACCTAAATAATTTTAATTCCATAAGCTTGGTTTTCTTATACCAAGAGGAAATAGCACAGAGTGTATGTACTTTATTCGTTGCTTTCTGTGAGCTTTGTTGTTTTGAATATAAAAATCTAGTTTTCCCTAAGGCAATGAAAATGTTTTTGGGTGTGTGTGTGTGTGTTTGTGTATGTATGTGCTTTCATTTGTAAGGAAATTGGATGAAACCTGAAAATAGGCTAGGAACTTGATAACAAATGTGAGTATACACTTATTCTCAATATTGATAACTTTTTCATTAACCAGGAAAATTAATTTAGCCTTTGTTTTGAAGTGAATATTTTTATTAAATTCTTAAATATGATGGAGGAAAAGTGCTTTTCACTGTCAAATTTTTGTTACCAGTATTAAGTGAATGGAAAATTAAGGGGAATGCAAATAAGGGAGGAAAGAGGAATGATTTGAATACCTACTAACGGTCAGGCCTTTCCCAGACATTATCCCAGTTAGTCTTAGGAAGAATTCTCTATGGTAGATGTCACAATCCCTATTTTGCTAAAAATGAGGCTAAAATATGGTCACAAGCTCACCACTAGCAGGATCTGATTTCAGGTGGCTTGAGAGCTTTCCATTTCACCATCCTGCATGGAAGAAGTCAGTTTTTGTGCAAATACTATTTCTTATCTGTCTTCGCTATTAGGCTGTAAGTTGCTTGGGACCAGAGATGGAATTTGCTTTCTTCTGTTCTCCATCCCAGCACACTTCCTAAATCCTGAGGAAGTGCTCGGAAGAGCACTGTGAACACAAGAGCACTAAGAGAAATAGGAATTGAGTGAACAAACCGGTGAAACAATGAACTTCACTTTCTATCTTTCGAAACGATGATTTTTTAGGCTACTGATTTCTCCTTACTAAAGAGGATGGCTGTAGAAGTTTAGGGTTAAGTCCATGACTCATTTTAGTGACTATATGGAAAGGAATATGTGAGTAGCATTTAAAATAATTATCTTCCTTTTAGATCTTGGATTTTAGGGCCCAAATAGCTAAATGTGTTACAATGTCATTTATTAAAAAGGTTTAGAAATAAGACCTGTTGAACCACAGTCTGTTCTGATTGAATCTCATCAAGTTCATTCCTAATAACCTCATGTGCAACAGAATGTCTTCCCAAATGAAGCATTAAGTATGTGGTACTAGTTTCCCAGCATCACCTCTAAAACCAAGTGTCTTGTGTAGTCTTAGTGAACAAAATTGGTAACCAGAGAAGGTTACTCACCATCCTGAATGTACTTACTTTATAATCATTGCACATATGGCCAGTGCCTTGGAGTCAGAAGCTGTGTTCCTAATACAGAGGTTCTTGAACTGTCTTTGGATAAAACACTTTCACATCTTTCATATATTCCAAGCTCACTCATTTTATGGTAAGTAGCTCAGGGACTTAGTGTCTCAGTAAAAAAATATGCCTGTTTCATACTTGGTTACTTTTAAGAAGAAGATTCTTGAAATTAATTGATGAAGTATACGCAGGATTAAAATAATCCTCCTGGCTTCTCTTACTCTTAAATTCAGTGCAAAATAACTTTACAAATTATCATCTTAAACGGACCTTGTGTTGTGGTCAACAGCATTCCCTTTTTCTAACTACTGGGGCCACTGTTCATAAGCTTTAAAACTGACAAGTGTGCTTTTTCTGAGAATTGTTTCTATTCGGTGCTTAATGCAATCAGTGGAAAGGCAGAGTACTGAATTGTGAATATTATAGCCTTATAATGATTACCATTTTAGTGTTTTGACTTGACAATAATTAGCTTCTCAGTGCTGCGATATTTCATACAAATGTACACAGACAAAACTGAAGGAATTTTGTTAAAACCATGACTCATGTGTGTTGAGGAGGATAAATGTATTTTACTCCACCCCCGAGAAAGAAATCGTCTTATTCCACATCTCTTTTATGAGAATTTACTAATACTGTACACTTTGTATTTCTAATACATAGGTGTTTAAGTATTTCATTGCGTTTTTCCTTCTAATTCTATATTAGAACACTGAACATAACAATTTTAGACCCTAATTGTGTTAAATTCTGCTAATTGTTTTTAATCCATCACAGTAAAGATAATATAGAACCACCATAATCACTTTTTTAAATCCTATTTGAACTTTAGAGTCTTAGAGAAGTCACCTTTGATCTTAAGTGGTTAATCTTTTCCTCTTCTGTTTGACAAGTTTGGTGTCTTTAATCATTTCCCTTATGTAAAAATAATTCATCTTTGCTGCTAAGCCTTTTTTACCTTACATCAGGGAACTCTATGTTCTGAGTCAATTTTGGAAAATTGAGTTTATATCTCAGAACCGTTTGGCATGATGTACTTTTTGTTACTGTTTTTAGTAGTATTTTCATTAAATGTTATTTTTCATGGACATTTTAGCACAACGCTTATTCCCAGTATCATGTACATGTGGCACATCTCATTACTCGGCATGATTAAACAACATGGTTAGAAACTTTCCTGCTAGGCAAAGTATGTTTCTCCATTCCATGCATATCCACAGATGGTGGTGGGACACCACCACCTTCTTTCCTTTCTTCCTTTATCAAATATCAATAAAGCATCTTATACTTATCAAGCCCTGTATAAGAGCTGAGGAGCATAGATGAATAACATACCAGCAGCCCTGGTTCCCCAAATCTCCCCAAATAGTAATTTCAGATTGAGATAAATGCAGGTAGCATGGATGGCATGAGATAAGAACAGTGATAGGGAGGTGATGAATGTGCTCTAGGGTCTGAGGGAGAGAAGGGACCAACCTTGTTTACTGTAGCCATGGACGAATTCAGAGCAGATGAAAACTGAGGCTTGACTTGAAAGAAGCAGAGGGTTCTACCAGGTGGAGAGGGTGAGAAAGAACATTCCAGTCAGGAGAACTTTGCCAGTGGTAGCTCTGAACATTAGAGGTCACACCATGTCAGAAAGTCTGGAGTCCAATGAACAACCTCTTCAGCACTTACTGGCTCTCAACCCTTGGGTAAGCTATTTAATATACTTGAGCCTAAGTCTCCTCGTTGGTTGTGGGATTAAATCAGATACATACCACACTGTCCACACAGTGGGTGACACATAATAGACGCTCATTAAATTTACTTTATTCTGTTACCTGGGTGTTCAGGGATGATCAGTTGGAATATCGTCAGATTATTGATAAGGACAGTGAGTGACCAAAGATAGAATGGAAAAGAGAGGCTGGATGCAGGATTGTGAAGAGTCTTCTATCTCATACTTCTATTTTATCTTGAAGTCAGTGAAAGTTGATGAAGTACCAGAGGATGCTGTGATCAGTTCTATTGTTAGAATTGTATTTCTTGGGGCAATCTGGAAGATGGACTGGAGGAAGATAAAGCATGTTCTTCCCATCCATCAGGAATCCACTGAGCATCCATTCTGGTTGTCCTGGCCAGAGATAGCGAGAAGTGGATTTCAGCTACCAGGAAGGAGGGGAGGGCTTTGGGGTCTGCATGTGCTGGTGCTTGAGACATGGTGATTCCTGGGGGCGCAGTGCTCAGGAAGAGTAACTGTGGGGTAGTTTCTGAGGCCTTGGGAGCCTCATCAAAATTTCCCATTGGTTGAGCTAAAACAGTAGGGTGCTTACCTCCAAAGGAGCTATATAATGCTCTAGGGAGGGAACACCTGCCTTAGTAATGTCCAGGAACAGAAACTCAGGGTTTACCCTCCTCTTTTGGACCTTTCAAGCCTTTCAGGCTAGAGAGCTAGTCTTACTCTTGACAAGTAATGCTAGAGCCACATGTCCTGGTAGGAATTTTTTAAAATACAGTTTTATCTTCTCACCCTCTGCCCCTCCAGCAACCCTGTTTGTTTCCCATGGTTAAGAGTCTATTTTGGTTTGTTTTCCTCCCTGATGTAATAAGCACTGGGTGTTATATACAACTGATGAATCCCTGAACTCTAGCTCTGAAACTAATAATACACTATACATTAATTCATTGAATGTAAATAAAATAACAAAAACTTTTTTAAAAACTGCAATGAGATACCACCTCACACCAGTCAGAATGACTAAAATTAACAACTCCGGAAACAACAGGTGTTGGCAAGGACTTGGAGAAAGGGGAACCCTTTGCACCATTGGTGGGAATGCAAACTGGTGCAGCCACTGTATAAAACAGTATGGAGGTTCCTAAAAAAGTTAAAAATAGAACTACCTTATGCCCCAGCAACTGCACTACTAGGTATTTATCCAAAGGATACAAAAATGCTGATTCGAATGGGCACATGCACCCCAACATTTATAGCAGCACTAGCAACAATAGCCAGGTTATGGAAAGAGCCCAGATGTCCATGGACTGATGAATGGAAAAGATGTGGCATATGAGGGTTGCTGGAGGGGAGGTGTGTGGGTGGGTGAGGTAATTAGGTGATGGGCATTAAGAACGGTATTTGATGTAATGAGCACTGGGTGTTATATGCAACTGATGAATCATTAAATTCTACCCCTGAAATTAATAATACGCTATATGTTAACTAAATTGAATTTAAATAAAAAATTTTAAAAAATAAATACAGTTTTACGTTTTTGTACTCTGAGTAACCTGATATGATGCACACATGCTCTAACAGATTGAAAGAATGAAGAAATGACTTCACCCTGTTGCTTCCACTCCTCATACCTACCACCGCCTTTCCCTTTACAGCCAAGCTTCCTGTAAGAACATTCCACATTCACATTCTGTATCAGCAAGGGTTGCAGGAGGAAACAGATGGCACATTGGAATTGGGGTACTTGAAGGAAGGTCTAATAAAGGAATTATTTATGAATGTGTGGGCAGGGGAGAAAGAAACCACAAGGAACAGTGCAGTCCCCTGAGGTTTTTTCCACCTTAGGAATCATCAGAAACTTGAGTTGGTATATTGTGGAGTTATAAAAAAAATAAAAATAAAAATTCCTATAGGTTGCTTTTTCTTGACATAAAGGAAGAACTTCAGATGTGTATTAAAAACTTTTAGAAAATTGATATATCTCCTTTTTCATAAGTTGAAAGACCATGGTAATTTAATTTGTCAAGTCATTGTTTTACTGCAATCAGTGTTTTTCCTTGTACGGATATACTTTGTGTTTTACTCCTGTTTTATTTCTTCTGTATTTAGTTGAGACAAGCATGTGATGACAAATAATTTAAAATAATGTTTTAACAGTTAATATTGCTAATAGTTGATAGCATGATTTACAATAATGATTAATTAATGCAATTCAAATATAACTGCTCAGTTTGAGATTTAAGAAGATTTAGTGGGAAATAACCTGACACATAAGTAAAATCTTTAAGGTCAAGGAGCAGAACAAGCCAGAGCTTTTGCTTTTTCCTTTTTCCTGGTGTTTCCAAGTTTTTCTTATTCTCAATCTTAGCTGAGAAATTTATGTACCTCCATAAGCCCCCAACTTATCTGTTGTATCTTCTGTACCTTGTGGCCTTTTCTCTCAGGTCTTAAAAGGTAATTTGCCCTTTTGAACTACTTCTACCTTGTTTTCTTTTGCTTCCCTGGGTGACTTCATCTTTAAGGCCCTGTTTTCAGTTTTATCTTCATTGATCTTCCTCTTCCTTATTGATCTTGTCTTTCATTACATGTGATGTATTTAGGTATGATAAAGATAATTAAATGTTGAAAACCAAGTCATTGATTTAATGCTGGAAGACAAATAGAACAGGAGCACAAAGTTTAACTAGATTTCAACTCCAGGGGCCCACTTATGTCCAGGAGCAGACTGTACATCTGGGCATTTAAAGGGCTCCGTGAATGTAAGCAGTGCAGTACCAGCTAGAACTGCAGGTGACACTAAAAAAGATAGTGGCAGGGTCACCTCCTGTAGTTTGGGATTTTCCCCTATGGTGTTTACTCTTGGGTGGAACCCTGTTTGGACTCCTCGGTGCTACTCTTAGCTTTGTCAATAAATTGCTTTGACTTTCCCCATCAAGCTTCCTTCATCTGCTCTCAAGAGGGTTTTAGGTAGAATCTTTTGTTTTTGTTTTTAAAGATTTTATTTGTTTATTTGACAGAGCATGAGCAGGAGGAGCAGCAGAGGGAGAGGGAGAAGCAGACTCCTTGTTGAGCAGGGAGCCCGATGCGGGGCTCGATCCCAGGACCCCAAGATCATGACCTGAGCCGAAGGCAGACGCTTAACTGACTGAGCCACCCCAGGTGTCCCTAGAATCTAGTGTTTAGACAAAATGGTTTTAACCTTTTTTTAAAACCTTTTAACCTTACATTCTATGGCACAAATACTGATTCATAGTTAAGATAGGATATAAGGACTTTTAAACAGCCTGCATTTCACGTTCTTGTTTATTCAAACTATTTGATTTTAGGACTAAACTTAAAAATTGAAAATGTGAATAGACACATACGCAAAGATATTCCCACATGGATGTACATTGCAGCATTGTTCACAAGAAGAAAAGATCATAAACAGCCTAAATTTCCATCAATAAAACACTGATATCCATTTTTACTTTTTAATATTCTTTTTTTTCAATATTTTATGTTAGAGAAACAGTGTGCCCAAGCGGGGGGGGGGCAAAGGGGGAGGGAGAGGGACAAGTGGACTCTGATGCCAGATGTGGGGCCCTGGGGCTTATCTCATGACTCTGAGCTCATGACCTGAGCCAAAATCGAGAGTCGGGCGCTTAACTGAGTCACCCAGGCGCCCCTGACTGGTATCCATTCTTAATTCAAACAAAAAATGTTATGTGAGTACTAAAATAAATGTGTTATGCTGCCATATAAATATCTCCAAAATATATTCAATAGGAAAAGAAAAAAAGGTATAGCAGTTAATATAGTATAATCCCATTTGTGTGTAAAAAAGGGAAGGCTTGTGTTTACATATTTGTACAGGCATAAAAGTGGAACTGGTGGGGGAACACTGAGGCCCCCCAGAATTGCCCATATTTTCATTACTTGTATGTGTTACTTTGTTTACATACTTTGTTTACGTACTTTGTTTACAAGTATGTAATGAAGGCTTTCTTGCTATTTCCTTGCTTATAACTGAAATTTGGATGGCATCCATAAAGTTGGAAGACCTGGCACAGGGTATGAAGCCCAAGTGGAGTGAGAAGAGACCCTTGCAAAGAATCAGTCTGGTGTCAGAACCAATATAGAAGAGACGATGGCTCCCAATGGGGACCAAGAGCCTATGTGGGGTGAGGAAGGTATCCACATGTGTGTGGTCTGGCATGGGGTATTAGAGCCCAAGCTGGGTGGAAAGGGCTTCCTGGAAAGAGGGTGGCCCAACAAAGAGTCAGAGCCCAAGTGGTTTGAGGAGGGCATCAGCGGAGGGTTGGGAAGTGATGGTGATGGGAAACTGGTTACACAGAGGGAGATTGACCAAATGTGTGTTATAGGAGCCTGGTTTCTCACTCTCTCACAAGGAAAACACAAATATGGAAAGGGAGAAGACTAGATGTTGGAATGAAATTAAATGTCTTGGTTGAATTCATAGATTTTAATATATACATAGGTAGAAAAATCGAAATATAGATCCATCTATATAGATGTAAATATACATATTTTTATAGAATGATGGATGTAAATATGTGCATATATATATGTATACACACATTTATATTGACACATATGAACTTGAGTGTGTATAGGTGTGTATGTGCGTTTGTGCTCCCTAGCTCTGTCCACTAGGAATTCTGACAAGTGACAACACCCCAGTAGCAGTGAGGACAGCTGGCCCCCAAATCTTGGCTTATAAATATCATCCTCCACTAAAAAGAATCAGGGCTTCTTATAGAGATGGCTGATTCCAAGCCTCAGGCAGACAAAGTAGATTACCTGGTATATCTGATTGTGCCAGAAAGCAAGAAAGTGTTAAAAGAATGTTGGGGGCATGTCAGCTCAAAGGTATTCTTATTGGCCAAACTGGGGACAAAGTGAATGTCAAAAACAGATTATAACCCACTGAGTAAAACAGGAAACCTAACATCAAACTGATAAAAGTAAATGAATGGATAAATTGAAACTATGATGAAGAATCACGTATCTGTATGGTTTAAAGTACCTCTGCCAAATACTTATAAATTACCAAGAAAAAAAAGAGCAACTTGACTGTGGAGAAATCTGGTAGAGACCACCGTATCCAAGTGACCAAAGTGAATATCCTCAGTAATGGGACAAATGGAATTCATGTGACATCTGATGGGATGCAGTGGAATCAACATAATCTCCATCTTGCCAAAGAAGCATCACCTGAGTCTAAGCTTGAGGGAACATGAGATGAACACAAACTGAGGGAAGGTCACCAAGAGAATTGCTCTGTAATCTTTAAAAATGTCCAAAGAAGACATACAAATGGCCACCAGACATGTGGAAAAAATGCTCAACATCACTTATCAGGGAAATACAAATCAAAACCACAATGAGGTACCAACTCACACTAGTAAGAATGGCTAAAATTAACAAGTCAGGAAACGACAGACGTCAGTGAGAATGCAGAGAAAAGGGAAAAAGTGAGCCCTCTTACGATGAATGCAAGCTGGTGCAGCCACTCTGGAAAACAGTATGGAGGTTCCTCAAAAAGTTAAAAATAGAGCTACCCTATGACCCAGCAACTGCACTACTAGGTATTTACCCCAAAGGATACAAACATAGTGATCTGAAGGGGTACCTGCACCCAAATTATTATAGCAGCATTATCAACAATAGCCAAACTGTGGAAAGAGCCCAGATGTCCATCGACAGGTGAATGGATAAAGAAGATGTGGTATATATATATAATGGAATATTACTCAGCCATCAAAAGAAATGAAATCTTACCATTCACAATGACATGGATGGAACCAGAGGGTATTATACTAAGCAAAATGAGTCAATCAGAGAAAGACAGTTATCAAATGATTTCACTCACATGTGGAATTTAAGAAACAAAACTGAGGATCATAGGGGAAGGGAGGGAAAATAAAGTAAGATGAAATCAGAGGGAGACAAAGACTCTTGACTATAGGGAACAAATGGAGTGTTGCTGGAGGGGAGTGTGGTGGGGGATGGGGTAACTGGGTGATGGACATTAAGGAGGGCACATGATGTAATGAGCACTGGGTGTTATATGCAACTGATGAATCACTAAACTCTACCTCTGAAACTAATAATACGCAATGTTAATTGAATTTAAGGAAAAAAAGTGTCAAAGTCAAGAAAGTATTAAAAAATGCAGAGGAAGTGTTCTAGACTAAAAGAAATCAAAGAAATTCTATGACTAGATGCAACATTTCATTCTTCCTGGATCGCTTTTACTAGGATGGACAATATTGGGATAACTGGAGGAACTTGAATAGGGTTTGAAGATTAGATGATAGTAATAATATGAATTCCCCAATTTTGTGTATGTATTATCATATAGGAGAATGTCCTTGTTTGTGGGAAATACACTCTGGTGCTTAGGGTATCAGGCCGGCAATTTATTCTCAAATGGCTCAAGAAAAAAAAACAAAACCTCCTAATGCTATACTTGGAACTTTTGTACATTTGAGATAGTTTCAAGATAAAAATTAAAAACAAGTGTGATGTATAATATGGATCAAAATGGATTTGTTAAACGCTGTATTGTAACACTGATATGTGAAATCTAAAAAAGCCAAATTCATAGAAACAGAGACCAAAATGGTGATTACCAGGGGTTGGGGTGGAGAAAAGGGCAAGATGTTGCTCAGACCATACCAACTTCCATTATAAGATGAGTAAGTTCTAAGGATCTAATGTACAGCATAGTGATTATAATTAATAATATGTAGGATATACTTGAAAGTTGCTCAGAGAGTACTTCACACATGTTCGTATCACAAATAAGAAAATGGTAGTTACCTGACATGTTAGCTAAGGCTATGTTGGTAATCATTTTGCAATATAGAAGTCTATCAAATCAGGGGCACCTGGGTGGCTCAGTCAGTTAAGCATCTGACTCAGGATCATGGGATTGAGCCCTGGGTGGGGGTCCACACTGGGTGTGGAGCCTGCTTAAGATTATCTCTCTCCCTCTCCCGCTGCCCCTCCCTGCTTTTGTATGCCGCCCCCCCCCCCACCCAAGTGTGCACGCGCACACTCACACTCTCTCTCTCAAAAAATAAAAGAAGTGTATCAAATCAACACATGGTACACTTTAAACTTATGCAGTATTATATGTCAGCTGTATCTCAAAGTTGGAAAGAATGTGTTTCTTATTTTTGTAAGCTCTGCAGTGTTTCATTAAATTGGACTTTGTGTAAGTCTTGAGTGAAAACAAGCAAAACGAAATGCTTCTACTAATTAAGTGTCTTGTTATTTTAATTATAGTAATGAATGAAGTCTGGACAAATACATGCTAAATTTTGACTTGACATACAAAAATGGCCAAAAATGATTAGTATTAAAACAAGACTGTAATACATACTTAGTCATTTTGGAAAAATGCTCTTGATAATATAGTTTACCTTTATGCACAGTACTGCATTCTTTTATAGCAAGTTTTTTTTTTTTAAAGATTTTATTTTTATTTATTTGACAGAGAGACAGCAAGAGAGGGAACACAAGCAGGGGGAATGGGAGAGGGAGAAGTAGGCTTCCCACCGAGCAGGGGGCTCAATCCCAGGACCCCGGGATCATGACCTAAGCCGAAGGCAGACGCTTAACGACTGAGCCACCCAGGTGCCTTATAAAGCAAGTTCTTATATAACTAAACCATCTTGGGCTCAAATACATCTCCAGACATGAGGTTTGAATTTTGATAAAATTTCAAAATAGCTTCTTTCTTGATTCCATCTGCCAACGCTCCTGCTTAGTTTTTCCTCATTTCTGCCTAATTTGCTCTACCTTGTGCCCCAGTCCCCAGTCAGATTAAGTAGAGTTCAGATGAATGATGACAGAGCCGTCTCTGCCACATGTGAGAACAAGCAGAATATTTTCCTTGTATTGAACTTAACTACATTATTGAGTAGCTTGAGAATAAAAATAAATAGGACACAATCTCTGCTTTAGAAGTGTGACTAGTCTTTGCCAACAATGTCAGCTAGAGGTTTGCCTTGATTAGGCAGTAAATAAAAATATCTTCCATTACCCAGAGTCAAATGAAGGCCATCTGAAATCCTCAGGTGCTGAACCCTGTATTCAATCTAGGGGTCTTTTTAAATTAACAAGTAATTATCCCAGAGTGGAAACTGAAGTAGAAGAACAATGCATTCCATTGCAGAATGTTTTTCCTGGCTTGCCTCTGAACAATTTTTAATTCCTATTCACATTTTATGGGGCCTTTTATCAGTGCAGTTTTTGATGTAACCAAAGGCAAAGTTTGTGGAAATCCTCTGTATAAAATCACCAGTTAATTACTTCTAGCCTTATCATTTTAGCTAGTAATTTCATAGGTATCTGAGTGAAATTGAGAGGTAAATCAGAAGAAAGAAAAATGAATCACTGTATTGATCTCGCTGAACTCTTTAAAAAAAAATCTTATCCGATAATACTCTTAAATTTTTGCATTATAGAAATTAGGCCCTCAACACAAAACATCCTCTAGACCAAGAGAGGGCTGTAGAATTCGCTCCACTCCTGAGATCAGTGCAGAGCCCACCTTACATGGTATGCTACATTGCAGCCCTTTAACCAAAGGGTCTGAACCCCAAGTGTGGAACAGGGCAGGGAGAGCAGAGTGTGGGATAGCCTTAGTGCTAGTTTCAGCTGCAGGTCAAGGCAGAGCCCAGGTTCACATGGGGCTGTCTGTGCTCATGAAAATTATCTGCAGCATCAGTAAGGAGGATCTTTATTTTAAGTACATGGAAGAATGCAAATCACATGGAGAATATACAGCTCAAATATTTAAATGTACATTTCATACCTTTTGTTTAAATTTAAATGGAAAGCAAAATTTTACTTCGAGCGTGTGCATCTGTCTGTGTCTATTTACAAAATACACAATTAGAGGATGGTCTCATACATACGCATCTATCGAAATGATGCACGGGATCTCATCATTATTCTCCGTTGTTTTCAATGTTTTTAACAGCTTGACGCCCTACACAGATTTTTAGAACTTGAAATAGTCATTTAAGATCCTTACTTTAGACAACACATCTATCATCATGCATTTCTATACCTTAACATTTTATTTTTTTTTAATGTAGCTTTATTTTTTTTATTAACTTTATTAATCTTTGCTTCTATTAGGGAGAAGAAATGTGATGACACAGGAATGTGCCTTTTTTGTGTGGCAATCTTTAAAATGATTATTTCCTGTCAGCAATAGGAATTGGAGATTCTCTTTGGCAAATACACTTCTGCAGGCTCTCCCTTCAGCAATGTTTATCAGCTGCATGATAATGAGTCAATTTCTATGTAAATATAATCAGTATTTGATGGTGGTGAGGAAACCTTCTAGATTAAATGATTTTTGTGGTTCCTTGATTAACATACTTTATGAAACCATTACCATATACACTACCATTGCACATTTGGAAATAGCTCAGCTTCATCTTAGGTCTTTCTAAAGATATGCGACCCTCTTTGTAGAGGAAAAAGTATGCATGTGCTCTTATGCCAAGAAACTCAAGACAGCACACTTTGACGCACATTTATTTGTCCATTTAACATTGAACAATTCTTCTTATCTACTCCATGCCAAGCATTGGTCTAGGCATGTATATGCCACCCCATCAGTCATCCAGAAAGAAAAGGTCCCCTGATCTCATGGAATATCTATCCTAATGGGGAGAGAGAGAGAGCTGTGAAAACAAATGCTCTTGTTTTCTATAGTGATAGGAGAGGGAAAAAGGTATGGAGCTTCTTTCCCTTGGGTGATCTGGAAGGTCTTTCTGAACGAACTAACATGTGCTGAAACCTGGTTGATCAGGAGTCTGTGAACATAAGAAGGTAAGCGATACAGGAAGGTCACAGGGCAGATGCAGGGTCCAGAGGAGGGAGTGAGTGCAGATGTTCAAGGCATACAAGGACCAGTGTGGCTGGGGCACAGAGGAGAAGGAGCAGTGACAACAGAGTAGTAGAAAGGGGCATAACCCTCAGGGCCCCTGCTTGGGCCCAACAGGGGTGTTAGTTTTATCAAATAAAAATAGAAGAAACTGTTAAACTTGAATTTCAGATAAAGGATGAAAAAATTTTAGTGTAAGTATGTCTCATGCAGTATTTGGTATTTTTATATTTAATCTGGCAGCAGCCTTATCCTTATCCTTCCTGTCCATACAAGAACACTTTTGACTGAAGGGGTTGTTGTTGACAGCTGATGCGAGACAACAGGCTAAAACCCAGTCTGATCCAAGCAAACCACAGTGTGTGGCCATTGTACTTACAGAGTTGGATTTTTTTCTTTTCTTCGAATTTCTGTAGGAAGCCACTGGAGAGTTTTAATTGGGGATACATCTGATTTAATCTGCTGTGGCTCTTGTGGGGAGAGTAGATTCTACACGAAACAAAGTATAACCAACACCATTAGGTGGGAGATGGGGTGAGTGGATGGCAGCGGGATGAAGGCAACACAGGACTCTTCTTTTGTCATTGATAAATGTTTGACTGGTTGGGATTGGCGCATAAATATTATTAACAAAAAACCCAGTTTCCTTACTTCTAGAGGCTCCTCTCTGCACACAGCAAATACAGTTCAATGCACACACATCTTTAAATAAGTCTATAGATAATTAAGAGTTGACTTTCGATTGATTGATAAGCTCAATGCTTTTTGTTTTGTTTTGTTTTTAGACGCTTAAGTAATAATTTCTATCTTGCAGTTTGTTCTATGTATTTCTCTAGTCCTTTTCTTCTCAAAGCATTTTTAGAGCACCTTGAGGAGTTTGTAGGACCAGGACATTAGGCCCACATAGCACCTACTGTCAGAGCTGGAATTCCATTGAGGGTGGCCAATTGCTCATCTTGTGCTCTGAATCACTATTTCACTAAAATGTCTTTTTGCATTACTGAGGCTTAACAGTATATGAGAATTATTGCTTATACTTGGCAGTCCTTTTCTCAGGGGTCCTCAGAGTGTGGTCCTTGGACCAGCTTCACCTGAGTATTTGTTAGAAATGCAAGTTCTCAGCTTTTACCCCAGACCTACTTAATCCAAAACCGGGGATGGGGCCCAGCAATGTGTGACTCTGATGCATGCTCAAGTATGAGAATCTGCTTCATATTTGCTTTTTAATAGCTATGTAATGTTATATCATGTTAACACACCACGGTTTTCTAAATATGTCCATTGTTATTTTGATTTTTACGTTACTGTAATATGATGTTGGCAACAGTCTTGTTCATATCTATGGCTTTCCTCCATTTTTCAATTATTCATCAGAATGGAATTATTAGGGCAAAGAGTAGGGCCATGTTTATATCACATTTTTTTTTTACCAAATTATTTTCCAAAAACATGTTTATACTGCCACTTTAGAACTTTGGGTGAACAAGTTTTCCTATAATTGAAGAAACTTGAGGTATTATCTTTTAAAGTAGATCATTTAACTGACAATCTCCTAACTTTAAAGTGATACCTTATTTCAGTTTGCATATTTCTTACTAGTAAAGGAGACTATTTTGTTTGGAAATAATACTTTAATTGTGAATTATATTTTTATAATATAAAAATTATCCAATTATCCAATTACTTACTTTGTAGTTCTTAAAAATTGAGAGCTTTACATATATGTATGTGTGTCGGCGAATGTATCTGTACCCAGCACTTCTCATTTCGTTCTTACTTTTTTTTAACTTACCTTTATGTGAATTTGACAAGGTCAACAGGATTTTTTAAAATTATAATATAGTAGGGGCGCCTGGGTGGCTCAGTTGGTTGGGCGACTGCCTTCGGCTCAGGTCATGATCCTGGAGTCCCTGGATCGAGTCCCGCATCGGGCTCCCTGCTCGGCAGGGAGTCTGCTTCTCCCTCTGACCCTCCCCCCTCTCATGTACTCGCTCTCTCTCATTCTCTCTCTCTCAAATAAATAAATAAAATATTAAAAAAAAAAAAATTATAATATAGTACATTTCATTAGAAGATGTGTTTGTGGTTTTGAAATTAGGGAATAGGCTCTATTATACCTTAAAAAATAGGTCTTATACCTGTGAAATAGTCAGGCTAGGCTTGGGTCAGCTGCAGTAACAAATTTAACTAGAATCTCAGTCATTTTCACACAACAAAGGTTTACTCCTTGGTCAGGTTACATGTTCAGTATAGCTCAACAAGACAGCTCTGCATTCAGAGACCTGGGCTCCTGGGAGTGCTACCATTATGTAGCCATGCCATCATAACATGGGAGCTCTGTGGAAGGGTAATTGAGTGTCCAGGTAGCACAAGAAACTCTTGAATGCCTTGGCCCTGAAATAATCCATACTCTCTGTTTACAGATAAGCGTCATGGCCGGGATTAGTCACATGGTCTCAACCAACTACAAGGGAGAATGAGAAATATGTGAATTGCAAGTATTTGGTCAGCAGGAAATGTTTGTGTTTTAATTGCTATCATAGTGTGATGAACTATCTATAATACATATTCTAGGCATTCATTTCATTTATTCGTGTGCTTATTATATCAGGAAGGGTTCAGACAGGGACAGAGGTGCCACCCTCTGTTTCAGCTGTGATGAATTTAAGATAGGAGTTGGGCGCTTATTCAAATGTCAGAAGTTCTGGTGAAGTAAAGATTGGGGACAGCACATACAGATCTCAGCCAAGAGCTTTGAAGCAGGTGGTCCCATAGAGCTCCTAGACTCTCTTGGAATTCTCACATCTCTGGGAATTTCCTACCGGCTCCCTCTGCAGGAATGAAGTGTGGTTTTTGTATGAGCTCACTGGGAAGCTGCTGCAAAACATCTCTGACCACATGTCTGGCTACAGCTGCCTCGTGGAATCAAGTCTTCTCCATTTCTTTCATCTTCCAGATCTTATACATGTGCTTCTTGAGGGTCTACTCTGATCCAGAATGATACGAGGATGGGGATTCAGGGTGTAGCCCCTGACATCTCCTCTACAAAATAGGGGAGATCTTTGAAGGCTGGTAGCGTGGCCAAGTTGACAGTTGACAAACTGGTGTACTCCTTCATTAGCAGGGGGCAAATAGAAGAAGCCCATAGCACTGAAGGTAATATGTACGTCTGTCTCTGTTTCACCCCTCTTTGAGTGAAGTTGACATCTGATATTATTCACTTGAATAATAAAATATCTTCTAGCACTAGTTTGAAATGAGTTGTAGTCTTCTCTCAATTGGCTTTTCGTACATTCCAAAAACCACAAAGTCAGAATGAAGATAGGGATACTGTCTAGCCCTTGTCTCAACTGTCAAAGAGCTAGAAACCTTTTTATGAGGACAAGATTTAACGGAAGTGAAGTGACTAATATTTCACATGAGATTATATATAACTGTCATGAAATGTCATGCTTAAAGTCACAGTTGGAGAAATAAACACGTGGATGAGGAGCTATCAGACTTAGAGCTCAACAGAATAGAAAAACACCTGCTTTTTTTTTTTTTTAAGAGCATAAAAGAGTAAAATGTAGTATCTCTTGTTTGCCTGCAGTTCACACAGGGAAATAGAAATTACTCTTTTCATTTTCAGATACAAAAAATTTGAGATAGAAATTAGGGGTTAAAATTTGGAAGTCCTGGGGAGTAAAGGTCAAGGACGTCCCTGCCAAAAAACAGGAGAGCCAATACAGAGATCTTGGCCAAAAGCTTCGAAGCAGATAGGAGCCTGTTGTTAATGAGGTAAAATAGCTATTAATCAAGTAAACCAGTCGACAATGTGGAAAACTAGCTAGTAATGAGATAAAAATACTGGCACTAAGCTGTCATGAAAAACTCGCAGTAGCGGGAGCCCAGGCATACTACTGATGCTGAAATAATGATCTAGACCCCCCCCACACACACACACACCCCACCACTACCACCATCTTGTTAGGTTATTGTCATACAGTATTTAATAAGGAATATCTCTAAGGCAGCCTATTGGATTGGCCTATAACTGACCCTGCATTTGGACAGAACTTACCTAAGAGAACAGGAATGGCTATAATTTTCCTCTGGCATGGCAGCTCAGAATCAGCAGTGGCTTCCTGCCGGACTGTGTTGAGAAGGATTCAGAGCTACATCTGAACTCAGCATGAAGTACTTGGTTTGAGTGCAGTGGTTATTGTCGTGGAGAAGGGGCTACTGTGACTGCCTTCCATGTATTTGCCCTCTGTGACTTCCTACTTTAATCCTCCTACCTTCTGAGGAGAAATGATTCTTTTTTGCTAGGCTCCATGTGACATATTAATTTAACATCTTTGTTCCCCTGCCTTTGAAACACTGTACATTAATATGCCTACTGTGCCTGTAAAATATAGAATATAATATGATTTTCAAGACAAATAATAGATTGCTTTGTTTCTCAGATCTTTGAAATCTTTTCTTCTCTTGCCACATGGCAAATCCTAGAGACACCAACAGGGACCCCAGGGATCTTATCAAGATGGCCGAATAAAGGCCTTGCCCCCTTTGAGACTCAGTGTGATGAAAGTGAAGCCAATTTCAACAAACAATATTATTAAATTCGAGACTCGGATCTCTTACCCTCCCCTTACTGACATTTATTATCTGTAGAATCACAGCAAGCTACAATACCCAAGCAGTTGATTGGAGTTACTCAGTAAATAACATTTGATGAAAAGAAAATGAGGTGGTAAAGAGACCCTTGAGAAATTAGAAAATAGCCTTCTAGGCTTTGAACCTATTCATCATTTACGAAGGCGTTGAATAATATAGCCGGCCTAAGAACCAGCAGCAACCTGCTTCCAAGTCCCGAAAATACTAAATCAAATAGTTGAATAGTCCAGCTTGAGGAATTGTTCAAAGTCGAATCGAAATAAGCTTTGATTAAGGAAGAAAAAAACGGAAAAGTTAATCTTCAAGTTTAACAGAAAGGCTTAAAAGAGCCATTACAAACACCATGAATTATTCAGGGTAGGGATATTGTGACTTGCCTTTTATACACATAAGGCTCAGATGTCTGGTCTCAAACCCAGTGCAAATAAATTGATTTATATCAGTTGAGCAATGTCTGGATGAGAAGAAAAGATGAGCCTATCTTCCTTAGTATCCTAGCTTTGTTTTCTGTAACAATAGGTAGTGAACTTTCAGCCCCAAGCATTTTTGTTATTGCATTAGAATAGGAGAGAAAAGCCCTCATGCGTCAGACGTCTGTTGGGGGCAAATGAATTCTTCTGGAAATGTCACCCCTAAATCACTTCTACACCCAACCTTGGATACCCAAATGAAGCAAAACAGTAAAATTGCACCTCTGGGCTCCTTTGAGTACATAGTGGGCTTGGTGAAAAATACTCTGTCACTAGATTTTGATATTAAAATGTTTTTCATTAGAGGAAATAACAGATAACAGCCATCCTGTTGCTGTTCTATGCCATCTTTTCCAGGAAGACTGCCCTGAGTCTCTCCTAGCTAGCCCCACTGCTAAGTTCTCATAACAGTTTGGACATGTTTCTATTGAGTATTTCTTAAGGGCACTGTGGAGTAAGCAGAGCATGAGCTTTGGAATGAACACCAACCCCAACTGGGCAAGTTATCTATCTTCTCTGAGTCATTTCTTTGTATAAAGGCTTTATGAGAGCATCCTCGGGATGATGGCCGTGGCTCACTAAATGAGAGTATTTACTATTAATTAGACTAAGAATCCTTGGGAATGGGGGTTCTGACTTAGTGTGCGTCCCACACAGGATACCTGCAGCTAGGTGGCAGGCACATAGAAGATCTTTTTGGAATAAATGGTCTCTGGCTCAGGTGTTGGGCCAGGTAGCTAGTTGTTCTTTGCACTGTGTTTCCATATAATTCAAGGCCTTCTTCTCTTTTTTTTTTTTTTTAAAGATTTTATTTATTTATTTGAGAGAGAGAGAATGAGAGAGAGCACATGAGAGCGGGGAGGGTCAGAGGGAGAAGCAGACTCCCTGCCGAGCAGGGAGCCCGATGCGGGACTCGATCCAGGGACTCCAGGATCATGACCTGAGCCGACGGCAGTCGCTTAACCAACTGAGCCACCCAGGTGCCCAAGGCCTTCTTCTCTTAAAACTCTTTGCAACGTATTTCGGAGCTGGTGTACATGTCCTTCTGATTCCCACCAGGGGGTTTGTGAGGCCTTACTCTTTTACAGGTGTCATATCTGACAGACTACACGTAAACAGGACCAGTTAGCCCAGGGAGAAGGGGGGGTGGATAGGTAAGAGAGGGGCAGACAGTTGGAGGGGAAGCCTCAAAGTTTAAGAAGTTCAAGTGCTAAACTGAACCTTTATTTTTGTAGTAATTTGTCTGTAGTCACCGTACCTTCATCCTTGCACTATCTTAATAATCCATTTATCAAACATTTACTGGGTTATAATGTCCTGGGTAACATGCTGGGGGATACAGGAAAGCATCAGAGAGAGAGAGAGAGAGACCGCCAACACGTGCCCAGGGATTAAAAGTTTCCCAGGGAAGGTAAAACACAAATTACAATAAAAAAGACTTTATCGAACTCTAAGTTCACATGATGCTATTCTTACTAGGAAATCTTTTTTGGGTTCTCAGACTTCTCATTTCAATCCAACTTCTCATTGTCATGATTTCTATTTTAAATTCCTCTTCCCCTCTGCAATCTGTTCTAGCCAGTTCAGCTAAGTCTCCTCTTGAAACATGGCCTCTTTGCATCTTCCATCCTCTGTCTGAAGACTCCCTTACCCTTCATCTCTAACTGACCTCATTTTCTCCACATTCCTGAAAGGCCGGCTCAAAAGCCACTTCGTCCTTGGCATCCTCCCTGAGTGCCTGAAGCCCAATCTTTCCTTCGGGTGCTTGAAGTACTATCTACTTATTGTTCACAGTGGAAATGAAAGTAGAGAAGGTATTTACATTTTGCAAACTGAGTGTAGTAGGATGCTTAAGTCACAAAGCAAAAAGGAGGTATGGCAGGGAGGACTGGGTTTAGGGAGATGTGGTTGGACAAGATGCCTGGGGAGTCCAGTCTGCAAGTCAGGAAAGGCTAGGTCAGTGGTGTGGATTTGGATCTCGTGCACAGAGGTGGAAATGGCTATTTGAAATGAATGGGGTGCACAAGAAAGAGAATAAGCAGGAGACTGAGCAAAGAGACTTGAGGAGTACCTATGTTTAAAGGCTGAAGAGGAGAGGAACTCGTGAAAGAGATTGAGCAGGTAGAATGGAAAGCTGCAGCATGTGGAGAAACCAAAGGAGGAATTGAAGCAGAAGTTAGTAAAAACAGGAAGACAGTAAAGAAAGGAAAGTTTACTATACCATCTACTTTCTGGGCAGTCAGTTCCCTGGTGTCCTTGAGGCTCAGGAGATGTGCGAATTTATATTGCCATGGGACTGTATAATCCCCCTCTGGTCACTGTTGCAAGATCAGCCATAGTGAAGAAAGAACAAATGTTGACTGGAATGAGCTCCCAAAGGCAGATAAGTCCAGAATTCTATCTGTACAAATCAATATTTTTTGGAGGAGACATTTTGGAGTTCTTTAGAGGAAAGTCATCAGTGCTAAATGGAAAAAGAAATTAACGTGAGGATATGAGACTCCTTTATTCTTTACCTATGCTTGGTGTCTAGTGAGCACACATAAACATGCTCCAGGTTTTAGTGAAGAGAACTTGACTAATTAATATGGATAATATGTACAAGATATACTTAACGTAAGTCAGTGACTGCAAATAACTCTTTAAGATGAGATGTTGCAAGGTCAAAAAGGAAAAATGGAAAGAGGGGAAAGAAGGCCTGTTCTCAGATTAAACATCTGACCGACAAGTGTTCCGTTGAGATTGTAGAAATGAGTCAGCTGAGTGAGTCATCCACTCAGAGAGCTTCCAAAAGTCTCACCAATGAACCTCCTAATTTGAACATGTAATTGTTTACTCTTATAACTTTGCTGTGAGGTAATTGCCTGTAGAAGCATAAAATTGATGTCCGTGAGAGAAGGACAAAAAAGGACTCGACTTCACACGTTTCTAGTATGTTCTCAAGCGAGAAAAGGTGGGCTCCTTCCTCACTAACTAGCAAACCCTGCTGAACAAAGACTAAGTCAGAGATGAAAGGCACAAGGCGCAGAGGGCAGAGCAGGCAACAGGTGAGAGAGATGGAGGTTTACATGACCCTGGGTAAGCCAAGGAGCAGGGCCTAGACATTAAAAACAGTGGTGATATGGGGCGCCTGGGTGGCTCAGTCGTTAAGTGTCTGCCTTCAGCTCAGGTCATGGTCCCAGGGTCCTGGGATCGAGCCCCGCATCGGGCTCCCTGCTCAGCGGGAAGCCTGCTTCTCCCTCTCCCACTTCCCCTGCTTGTGTTCCCTCTCTCGCTATGTCTCTCTCTGTCAAATAAATAAAATCTTAAAAAAAAAAAAAAACAGTGGTGATACACATTAAAGATGCTCGACATTACTAATCATTGGAGAAATGCTAATCACACTCACAGCAAGATACCAGCTTACACCCAGGAGGATGACCGCTGTCAAAAAAAAAAAAAAAAAAAAAGCCAAGTGTTGGTGAGGGTGTGGCAAATTAGAACTCCTACACACTGTTGGTAGGAATGTAAAATGGTGCAGCCATGTGGACAACAATGTGGCTGTCCCTCAAAAGATTAAAAATAGAATTACCATGGGATCCAGGAATTCACTTCTGTCCACTAGCAGATGAATGGTTTTTTTTTTAATGTGATATATACATAGAGTGGAATATTATTCAGCCTTGGAATGAAATTCTGACACATAGCTGAACCTTGGGGGAAGTTATGTTAGGTGAAATAAGCCAGTTACAAAAAGAAAAATACTATTTGACTCCACTTATAATGAGGTAGCTAGAGTGATCAAATTTCATGAAGAAAATAGAATGATGTCTAGGAGCCAAGAAGAGAGGGGAATGGCGCGTTGTGGAGTTGTTGTTAATGGGGACAGAGTTCCAGTTTTGCAAAATCAAGAGTTCTGGAGATTGGTTGCACAACATTGTGAATGCACTTAATACTACTGTACTATCTACTTAAAAATGCCTAAGATGGTAAATTTTATGTTGCCTGTTTTACCACAATTAAAAATTTTTTTTGAATGATGATAATAAGTATATTCATTCATTTGACAAATATTTGAATGGTCCCTATGAGCCAGGCACTCTTCTGCTGTTGGGGAACACAATCAGTAACTCAATATGCAAAAAATCTTACCCTGATGGAGTTGATGGTACGGTGAAGAAAGACCAGCAAAAGGAATAAAATATGCTATATTAGATGGAGGAAAGTGCTCTGGAGAAAAATAAAGCAGAGATTAGGGGGATAGGATGTGTCAGAGTTGCCGGACATAGGGGTGGATTGGGAAGCCTTGACCCCCCAGGTAATGTACGAGCAGAGTCCCGACAGTGAGAGCATACAGCGTGACGTCACAGGAAGAAGAGGGGTCCCCAGGGAAGGAAGCCACTACAAAGATAGGAAGCTTTCCTGCCGCATGTAAGGGGGCAGCAGGGAGGCCAGTGTGGCTGGGACAGAGCGAGGGTGGGGATGGGGGCTGGGGGATGAGGAGACCAGCCGGAAACTGAGGTGGTAATGCCCAGGAGAGATGTCAGTGGTGTGGATCAAGGCAGTAACGATGGACAGAGCAAGGAAAGTTCATTTTCCAAGTAAAGCTAACAGGGTTTATTGATAAATTAGGTGGAAGAGTGTGGAAAAAAGAGAGGAGTCAAGAATGACTCTAACACTAGTGGTTCTTTTGTCCCCCAGGGTACATGTGTCAATGTCTGGAGAGAGTTTTAGTTGTCACCGTAGGGGAGAGGGGTGTGGTTTGCTACTGGCGTCTGTGGGTAGAGGCCAGGAATGTTGCTAAAGATACTACAAGGCACATGATAGCCCACACACAACAAAGAATTATCTGGTCCAAAATGTTAATAGTGCCAAGATTGAGAAATCCTGTCCTCAGATGTTAGGGCTAAATAATTAGGATAAATGACAAAGAAAGCCAGACTAAGGTGATTGAGGGCAGGCTCAAGACTCCCAACCTGGAAAATGAGAGAATAGTCAAAATAGCTTACTTTTATTGATAACGCACACTGCCTCTGGGACAATAAGCAACACATTGAATGACCCATCTGATCATCACAGCCATGCTGTGAGGGAAGCTTTGACATCCCCCAGTATTGAGATGGGAACAGAGATGGTTTAACCATTGGTACACAGAGGAACTTGGATTAAACCAAGATGTGTTGGAATCTGAAGTTTACGGTCTGGACAGTGTGCCACACAGGCTTCCTGAATGCATCATGTTCTCAACTAAAGCCACACAACAAAAGCAGTACAAGCAAAAGATACATATGCATACATACATACATACATACCTATATATATTTATACTTATCTTTGAGAGTTTTCTAAAACATGAATCCAGCAACATGAAAAAACATTCCATGCTGAATCACTGCAACCAAGACACTAAATGACACTGTTAGGTCCCTAGAACAATAAGAATGGTGAGAGATTCCTACCATCAAAGACCTGGCACCTTGCATCTGACTTCCCACTTGGGGAGCTGGTGGGAGAGAGGTTTCAGACTTCTTCTCAGTGTCTCTGTTTTCCTGGCCTCCTAGTTAGCTCCTTACTCACCAAAGGTCACAGTCACCTGGGAACTTTTTAGGTTTACAAGGGAAATGAACAGACAGAAGTCAATTTTCCAGGAATTCAGATAGGCAGCTCACATGTGTGTGTGTGTGGGGGGGTTCTACATTGACTTCGGGGTGACGGCTGGGAATGGGTTGGGAGAACGGGGAGTGTGGTGAGACTCGACGTGAACCAGACAGCAGAGAGCAGACCACGGTGCGTAATGCCTAACGCCTAATGCGCAGCCAGCCTCCAGGCTGGACAACAAAGGTGAAGGCATCCCTTCCGCGTGCGGTGACAAACACAGGAGCATTTCTGTCCCTCTGAATTTCTACTCCTTCCCACAACTTTTGAATCGGGTTTGGAAAGGAAATGGCAGACAAGAAAGGGACTTTGTCCACTCTCCTTTTCTGTCGCTACACCATCTGTTTTCAGACTAGTGACTGTTGCTTAATTATTTCACCTTGAGTTTTGTGTTTCCATACATGTTTTGAATTATAGGAAATATTCAGGTAGACTTTTAGACCGAGTTAAGTTCTCGGGATCATCCTAGATCAGTGAAGGATTTGCTTTTTTGCATGGCCCTCTCCCCAGTACCAGGCACATAGGAGACAATGAATAAATAAGGTACTACATTTAATAAGCCCACCTAAACTCTATGTACTGGGTTTGAAAGGCCCCTCCTCCATGGTGCCATTGAGGGCCTCTCTATTCTGAATCCTGTCAGGTCTCTTCCCCTGAAGCCCCTCATGCCCTATTGCCTGTGCTGCTCATTCATTCAGAAAAAAAATTTTATGGGTACTAAATAAGAGCTTGCTACTGTTCTAGAAACTGAGGATAGAGCAGTGACAAAATGCCCTGCCCTCCTAGAGCTGACAGTCCAGTCTACGGTATTTACTGAATATGCCCCAAGTACTCGTTAAATTTTTGTAGATATCTTTTGTCTCTGCAAGTAGGTTGTAAAGGTTTTTAAAGTAGATTTATGTATGTATAAATATATATATGTTTATAAATATATATATAGATTTATATACATATATGTATATATAAATTTTTTATACCCTGTGCTTTGAATACTCTATCTTCAGAGCAGTAGATGCTCATTAAATGTTTGTTTCAGAATTCAGAAACAAAAGAATTCTCAAATCCTGCCAGTATACACTCATAGGAGATCATTGTCAGTGATGCCCACTCTGGTTGGGTGATGGTTTACACTGTAGTTAGCAACATGAAGTACCTACAAAGGGTGAGTTCACGAAATAAACATTATCTTCCCAGCTGTATAAAACACTATGCCCAGAGGGGGAAAATAGTGAAATGAGGCCAGTATCACTAGTTAATGGGGGATCTAAGGGTGTGCTTATCATTCTTGTTTTTCATTTCTTGTAACTTTGATAAGCTGGTTCTACATCTGAAGAGTGGAGATTTACCAAGTTGGCCATGATGTTACTCATGCCCCAGGAGATGCTATCTGGTGACAGAACAAGGTGCTCTGATCCTCGTGGGCAGTTACCAGTGGTTTTAAGCAATATGCAGCCAGAGGCGGGTACATGACGGTTTGGGCAGCTCCTTGCATGGAAAGCTCTTGGCCTAAGAGTTGCTCTTCTGGAAGAACAAAGAATCATTTGAAAAGCCCAAATCTCAGTTGGTCCTGATTGGAATTTATCAATGAGTTGTCTTTTGGGAGAAGGGCTCCTCGGGAGAATCACCCCAAATAAATTCCCTATCTGCTGGCTGATGCTTCACACAGGGCATTTTTTACCCTAATTAAACAAAGCTAAAAAATGCAATTATGAAAATTCATACATTCACTACAAGGGAAAAAACAATTGATTAGTAAAATCTTTAAAGTCTTCATTCATACCTAAGACCAGGCCATCCTAGATAAATCCATGCTTTATAGTCTAGTCACTATTTATATAAAGAAGAAAATATCTTGAACAAATGCCAAATTCATCACTTATATCAGAGTTATCTGATATATATTTTATGCCAAAAATACAATAAATCTGTTTCAAATAACGGAAGTTGTAAGGTCACCTTTTTAGTCCTAAATAGTGTTTTTAATGTAGAGTTTTGGCAGATGACCATATAAAGGGGATATATACAGTTTTCCTTTTTCTTAGTTCCTTATCCAGTTTTGCTTCGAATATTACCAATGAGTAACTTCTCTTTTTCTACTTCATCTCTCCTATAACGCAGGCAAATTGAATTTAGCTCCAAAATTTCTATTGACTGCTGGTCCAATGTTTGGTGCTGTGGAGGAACCCAAAAATAAGTAAAATGAGACCCATGTTTTTGAGAGAGAATCATACAGTGATGTAATCAAACTGGAATCCCAAGTAGCCACAAAAACTAAATTATTGGGACTGTCATTGTAAAGAAATACTCGTACTTGGAACTAATCTAAAATTTACAAAGCAAGTCGCCTGACCTTTGTGTTTGTGTGTTGACATGATTTATTTTTGGATCAAATTGTTTTGAATAGATAGGTATGTAAGATTTTTTTCAGAAAAATTTTTTTCAGAAATTCATGTTTGTACCTGTTCCAACAGCGGTTTGCCCATACTTTGGGGGTTATACTGCGATGTTGTACTGTGATTATTTGTTAAATAAATGCATTAAATTATTCTGTCTCCTCAACCAGACACTAGACTCCGCCAGGCCAAAGACTAACTTCTCCTTCATGCTCATTTTTGCATGCACAGTATTCAGTGTCACACCTGCTACAGAGGAAGGTTCCTTGCATTCTTTATACTTCCAGTGTCCTGAGTTCATAACCATCAGTAAGAGTTTTGGTCGTAATTCAGTTCTTTCTCACTACAAGGACAGATTCAGAAGGCAGAAGTCTTTTTCCCACTTCTTAAACAAGGATTAGGTTTTTGAATAAGAGTTGGTTGGTTTATGTGTGTTGCATAGAATTATTATAAGTAAAAATAGAATTTTCCCTGACAGTATCTTCTTCTACTTAAAACAGAATGTCTATCCCCCATCCATTTTATTTTTTCCTTGTAGTTTTTTCTCATCTCTTTCTCAGTATCTCATATGTATAATAATAGAAATCTTTTCTTATTCTCCTTCATATGGATGCCTTAAGCTTCACTGCCTTTAGGAGTACATTTATATTCAGAGGTTCCAATGGTAAATAATTTCAACAGGATGAAGCTCTTTAATCCTATTTTATATCTAAAAGGCATGCTCAACACTATCTTCTGCCATCTCTTGAGAATCCAATTTCCTAAGGTTATATTCCTGAGACTGAGTGGAAATTTTCAAAACCCAGAGTTCAAAGTTAAGTATCAAATTCAAACAAAGCCCAAACAATCCACCCTGAGACTGATTTGTGTGGCCATAAACAGCAACATCTCCCCGTGGCTATTGGTATAATAACTGTGATTATAGCTTAGCAAAGGCAAGTCTCTCTCCTCTAGCCCTAAGCATCTGGGGGCTGTTTTTCCTAAACAGAATTTTTAGAGAGCATAACATTCACAAGAAAAGCAACCAGAACATGATAGCAGATATCTATGTAAGTACTACGTAACAAAAAATGGGACACAATTTGAGAATGAATTCAGATACGAATCAAAATTCTGTTAGTGCAACACAGCAAACTAGCATCTAGGTGGAATCCTACTGAGTACAGCTAATCGAGGAAGCTTCTTGTCACTAGCTGCTAGCTTTCTTGATGGACGTGCCAAGGGCAAGTGGTCTTTTCTAAACCTTTTTTTTTTTTTTTTTTGGTCCATGAAATGCAGAGATGAAGAAATAATTGTGATTTTTTTTTTTTTTTTGGTAAATGTAACAAAAGTGAAAAAATAGAAATAAAAATAGAGCAGGTAAACCATACATAAGCTGCTGGTTTACTGAAGTTTGTAGCCAAGAGTTAATTCTGAAGTCACTAATTGACCAAGACACTTTGCAATTTCTTACAAGCATCCCCACTATTGATGAGATTTTTTAAAAATACCTTTTGAGAAATTGGATCTTCTTACCTTCTTAGGAAGCAAATCTGTGTCACCGGCTAGCATACTGAAAGATTTTGCAGGCATTTTATCTGCCTCTTTCCTGGGGGTTATTAATCACCTGTGCTATATACCTGCTTTTTACTGAAAGTTCTCAGTGCTATAATGGTAATAGGTTAGTGAAGACGCTCATTTCTGAGTCATGAGAAAAGTTAGAGTTCAGGTCGTCTGCTCTTCAGAGTTATCACTATAGGTAAATACAAGAAGAAGCCAGCTTTCATTCTGGAAAGTCCAGGATGAGAGGTAGACCAAATAAATGTGAATCCACCGATACCTGCTTCCTCTAGTCCTAAAGCCCCTCAGTCAACCCTTAAGCTGTAAATAAGATGTAAAGAAGGAAATAAAAACCCAGATAAAAGAATTAGTTAATAAAGAGGCCGGGAACCATAAAATAAATAAGATTACAGTCTTTTTTCAGACGAGGTTGCTATAATACTCTAACTTCCAAATATGCAAATTCCGTATCTTCAGAAATTTGAATCATCTATATAATTAGAGATGGAAGAAAATATGCCATTGCTGTAAGTCCCATCTTAGACATAATAGGACTCATTAGCTGTTTTTCTCTGAAAGGGGCTTGACTTTAACTGTGCACAGCCCAGTCAGTCTTTGCTCAAAATGCTCTGGTGGAAAGGACTCTGCTGCCCTCTACTGTCACTAAAAGCAGAGGATGCAGATGCAGAGACAAGATTTCAGCACTTCTCAATGGGACTGGATGGGAATTCCTTATCCCTGATCCCTTCCTTCAGTGGAAGGCCAGACAAGGCCACATCCCTCCCAAGGTAAAAGACCTCATAAAGTCCTTTAAGCTACAAGCCTCTTTAAGCTTCAGCTGAACTGAAAAATGTGGTACAAATATGCATGGAGCTAAGGCAGGTTAGGAATGTCAAGGCCAAGAGAAGTAACCGTCCATTGAGGTGGGCAAACTTTTTTTTTTTAACTGGACATTATCCAAAACTTTGGTTATAAGAAAACATAAACACTCATTCTACCCATCCATTCATCTGTGCATTTATCTCCACTATAATATAAACAGAGCAATGACAGAGGATAAAATCCCAGTTTAACTATTATAAAGAAAAATAAAGCAGGGTTACTGTCTACATAGAGGGTTTAGGGAATGTTCCTCTGAAGAAGTCCAGAATGAAAGAAGAAGTAAGCTGTGGGGAAAGAACGTCCCAGGCCGGAAAAACAGCAACTGCAAAGGCCCTGTGGTAGGGACATGTTGGGTGTTTTAAGAAGAACAAGTGTATTGACAGGGAAAGTGAGAATATGAGTATGGGAAAGAGAACACATGGGCAGAGGACAGATTATCTAGAATGGCACTGTCCGATAAACCTATAACATGAGCCACATATGCAATTTTAACTTTTCTAGTAGCCCCATTTTTAAAAAAGGAAAATGCATAGAAGAAATTAATAATATTTTTTATTTAACCCAATATTTAAAATAGTATTGTTTGGGGCTGCCTGGGTGGCTCAATCGGTTAAGTGCCCAACTCTTGATTTCAGTTCAGGTCATGATCTTAGGGTTGTGAGATCGAGCCCTGCTTAAGCTTCTATCTACCCCTCTCCTTTCCCTCCCTCCATCTATCTCTCTCTTTCTCTCCCTCTCCCTCTCCAATAAATACATAAATAAATAGTATTATTTGAACATGTAATCAACATAAGAAATACTAATGAGATACTTCACTATTTTTACTGTACTAAATCCTTCAAATTCCATGTGTATCTTACACTAACAGCATACTTCCGTTTGAACTAGCTACATGTCAGGGGCTCAGTAGTCAAATGTAGCTATGGCTACCTTAAAAATTTTTGTTATTGTTGTTCTAGGTGTATTTGGATGTTTAAATTCTTCTTTATTTTTTTTACACACACTTTGGAAGGGACTCTTGGTGGTGATGACCAAAGGATTTCAGTAGAACTCAGTGAAAAAGTGAGCAGGAAAACTTCCAACTCACAAGGACTCAAGTTAATCTTGAGTCAGCAAGCTAGGTCTCTTTTGAGTTTTGTTTTATACTTTGCGGAACAAGGTTGAGGGGAATTTAGTCAACGCAATCCTGGAATGTCTAGATAGGAATAAATTAAACCTAGAGGTCAATAGAGGTCATTTACAGACTGTTGAGCAGAAAGGGCAAGGGAAATGTGAAAGAGTGGGATTCCTACCTCCGTGTACAAATACACTCTCCTGCCCCAGCTTCGACCAGCCTGGTTCTATCCCAGGACAGGCATTGCTGTGGTTAGGAGTTTATATGCTGACTCCTGACCCCTGGTTTTGGTACTTAATAGCTATGTGACCTTGAGTGGGGTATTCAAGTTTGGTGCCTTAATTTTCTCATTTGCAATGTAAGGTAGTTGCGAGGATTAGGAGCTAATATCAAATGCTTCGAACACTGCCTGGTGTATAATAAATGTTCAGTAATGATAGCCCCCAGGATGGGGCATCTCTTGCCTACTGCTATAATATCCTCTCAGCCCGGGCTCTCCACCCCGCCACTGCTTGGTGACAGTTCCAGGCAGGTTTTGACAGGCTTTCCCCAGACACAGTGGCACAGCCCTGCACTTGGGCCAGAGACCTGTACCTTTTGCTTTTAGCCCTGAAGTCTCTCGGATGCCACAGCATGGGATACCCTTGGGAACCTGCTTGGCGTTCAGTTTCTCAGCCCAGAAATGTAGAGGAGATAATCCAGTGAACCATCTTTGACCTGAGAAAGGGAGATGAAAGATAAATGTTTCCCTTTTTGCGCATAGGTAGGCAGTTCAGAAATGTGTTTTATGAGATTCTCAGAAGGTTTGGTGGAATTAAGCATCACAGAGGAGGCCAACCCCTTGTATAAAGTTTCGTTCCTTCTTGCTTCCCTCGTGTTGTCCTCTGCTCCTGCTCACTGGGACCCCACTCCCAGATCAACTACATGCCCTCAAGCCTCCATGTCAAGCTCTGCTTTCAGGGAAACCCAGGATAAGACACCACTGTTTTTAATTTTCTGGGCTGTGACTTTGAAAAACGTGTATCCAGTCATCCCTGCGTTACGTCCATTTCCAGGATGGCCTTGTCTCTTGACTTATCCCAATGACCTTGACCCTCATTCCCTGGCACTGCCAATCCTTTTGTCAGTTCCTTAGGGTCTACTGCCTCCTGCAAACCCTCACTATCCCACAGAGAACTCTCCGCTCAAGCTGCGGCCCAGTTTCTCAAGAGAGGCGTCTGCTTTTGCTGCCTGTATGCCCTCGGCTCTCCTCCTGTCCCCAGCCCGCCGTGGTGTGGTATCTGTCTCCACTGCTCTGAAGCCGTTCTCACAGGGGACCTCTCAAGTGACAGCTCCAGTCACGTCAGAAGTAACGTGGAACTGTTAAGCTGTGGCAGTTGTTACATAAACTGGAATCCATTCTGCAGAGAGGTTTGTCACTAATCAGAATAAATATGATGATGTGAATTAACAGGTAATGAGCCCGTGCACAATTCTAAGAATGATGGAAGCTCTCCAAGCTAAGTGCTTTCTATGAATTCTCATTTCATATTCAGAACAGGCCCATGAAATGGGAGTCGTTATCATTCCCATTGTGTAGCTGAGAAAACAGATTCAGAGAGGTTAACTCATTTGAAGACACACAGCACACACAGAGCCAGGAGTTACATCCACGTCTGTCTCCCTAGAGGCTGAGCTCTTCCTCAGTTCACTAAGGCTCTCTAGCTCTCTGACCCTCATCCTGACACTGTCCAGACTCCTCAGCAATGAGATAGAGATTTTCTTTCATTGGTTTAAAAAGCAAGGACTCAAAGAATGCTGTTACATAGCGACAGAAAGTAGATGAGAGGTTGCTGAGGGATGGGGCTTAGGGAGGAATGGAGAGTGAATGGGTACAGATTTCACTTTGGGTGATGAAAATGTCCTAGAATTGATTCTGGTGATTTTTGCACCACTCTGTGAATATTCTTTAAAAAACAAAACGAAACAAAAAACCTTTGAATTCTGTACTTTAAATAGATGAACTGAATGATATGTGGATTATATCTCAATAAACCCATGGATGGAAGAAGAAGAACCCCATTAGAGGTACTTCGCTTACCTGTCTGACAACCTAACACAAGATGGGTAGGAAGTGGCAGATGAACGCTGTTGCTCTTTATCAAATTCACAGCCACTAATTGTTCATAAAGTAGTGCTTAGTTTCCACTCGTGTGCACTTGTGGGGTGCAGGACTTGGAGTTCCAAGAGGTGTTGCCTTTCAGGTTATTGCTGAGCAGGCATTAGCTAGGAAGCTTGCAAGTAGCTCTGGGTGCAACCAGACTCTTCTGTCACTTGCAAAAAAAAAAAAAAAATAGTGAAGATAATCACCTCCCTGAAAGAAAGCAGCATGGTTCATTTGAATGCCTGCCAGTGACGGTAATGGCCTTGATTAGAGGACCATATCCAGATGTCTCCAGGCAGTTTCGGTGACCACATGGCCTCCTAGTACATGCTCATGGTTCTAATTCTCAAAAACGAATGGAAAAAAAGGGCAGAGTAATTCAGTCCCACCACCAGAGTGCAGCTCATTGCCTTCTAGTAGGTGTTGATTGTGGGGAAGCCACATGATAGAGAGGACAGCTTTCAACTTTGAAAAAATTGGACTCAAAAGGAGCCTTGGCTCACCAGAGCGAGGGGCAGCAAGCACAAGAAAGATGACTAGGTGGGCAAGACCATTAACTATCAGCTTCTGCTGGCCCTATTACTTCAATATCTTGATTAATTTCTCCCTAAACATCTGAGCAGAGGCAAATGTCTGACTTCTCTCCACCTGTGACCTTCCTAACTCACGATGTCTCAGGGGTGCCGTCCCATCCTAAACAGCCTCTCTCCCCAGCAGTTTTCCTTCTTACAAAATCAGATCAGATACCTATAGCAGCACAAAAGGGCAATATCAATCGTGTGTGAAGGGACTTTTTTTCTCAGCCTTCCCCCACACCCCTGGCTCATGAGGAAGAGAATCCCAGAATTATAGGTAGTGTTCTCCCTACTTCCTTCTCCTCTAGATAGGAAAGAAAGCCTTGTAAATCTCCATAATAAAGGATGGAGAAAGGGCTGAAGGGAATATTGTGGGAGGGGCAAGCTAGATACTCAAGGTGGTGGGGGGATGAGGGCATGCAGGGAGTGGTATGGCCGTGTGGCGAGGCCCGCAGAGAACAAAGGAAGGGATGTCGTGCTATACTACAGCGGTCCCCCTATATTCCTGAGCTTTGGAAGATAAAAATAAGGGATCTGAGCTCTCAATATTTGCTGGGATGTGGGTCCGTCAGGTCTTTGCCTGACGCACTGCCCTGAGACTGACTGGATGTGCCCACTTAGAGCACCCTTTTGATCTATTTCTTGGGGACTTTTTTTTTAAAGATTTTAATTTATTTGGGCGCCTGAGAGGCTCAGTCATTAAGCGTCTGCCTTCGGCTGGGGTTGTGGTCACAGGGTCCTGGGATTGAGCCTCACATCAGGCTCCCTGCTCGGCGGGGAGCCTGCTTCTCCCTCTCCCACTCCCCCTCTTTGTGCTCTCTCTCTCTCTCTCTCTCTCACTGTGTCTCTCTCTGTCAAATAAATAAAGTTTTATTTATTTATTTATTTGAGAGAGAGAGAGAGAGAGCATGGGGGTGGGAGGGAGAAACAGGCTCCCCGCTGAGCAGGGAGCCCGATGTGGGGTTCAATCCCAAGGACCCTGAGATCATGACCTGAGCTGAAGTCAGACGCTTGAACAACTGAGCCACCCAGGTGCCCCCTTTTGATCTGTTTTAAAAGCATTTGGTGGTGCATTTAGACAGCAAGCAGAGAGTTTTAGAATCCTGGGGACAAAATATAAGGACATTGTCCTTTCCCTAAATGGAAGCAGTTTCTCCTTGGTGTGCTGATTTTCAAAATCAGTGAGATTGAACAGGACTAATAACAGCTTGCTTTATAAAGTGCCACCTAAATGGATAAAACTTTTAGAATAGATGTTGAGTAAGTAAGCAATGGTATTCTGTTGGAGAAGAGTTTCCGATTCCTCATTGCATAGGAATTCTTAAAGTCCTTTTGTGCCGATTTCTATTAATAGAGGAATTCTTGACTTAGAGAAGGTCTAGCATGAAACCTTGACCCATTTCCTAGGTCTGGAATGCTAAGCAGGTCAGTTAACCTCTCTGGTTTTCCCTTTTTTACATGGATAAAGAAGACAAATCTTTCTGCATGGAGCACTGGGTTTTATGCACAATGAATCATGGAACACTATATCTAAAACTAATGATGTAATGTATGGGGATTAACATAACAATAAAAAAATTAAAAAAAAAAAAGAAGACAAATCTTTCACCTACCTTTCCCATAACATTATTACTATATTTATTTTATATGTATCTACTATATATAAATATATTTATCATATGTAAAAGAGAAAGGAATAAAATCTACTGCATTGTCCTGCATAGGGAACTTTATCCCCATCTTATAGATGAGCTAGTTGGCTCACTCACTTAGTCATAAATACCTAGGATGTGGCAAGACTGGGGTTCAAATCCACCTGTCTCCTTTCAAAGTTTCTTTTTCCAGAGGCCATTGTCCCTATTAGTAAACAGTGACATATTCTACATGGCACAGTGTTATTTAATTGGCCCAGTTTTCGCTCAGCAATTTCTACTTTATCTGAAGTTTTGTGTTGTAATCAGGAGTGTTGTCTCTTTAACCGTAATCGTTACCATGTTGCTTCTGCAATACAATTTTTCAATAGCTCCGCTTTAACGTCTTAAGTCTTCAAGGCTCTACACCATCTACAACCAGCTGAGACAGTCCTCGTGAAAATTCAAGTGGAATTTTGTCCCTTGAGTAGGGTCGCATTGTTCACCTTCCCTTCGATAACTCCCATACCCTAAATGATTGAACAGCTTCTTTGTAAACTCGAGTTTGCAGTGCGAGTTGACTACAGAATAATAGCATATTTATAGAAACTAAACATTTCTTTATTCTTTTCCTTTTTTTTTTTCCTTCTTTCTTCCTTTTTGTCCAAAGACAAAAAAGTATTTGGAGAAATCAAAGTCCTTATTTGGCTCTAGGTAACAACTCACTTTCTTTAGGCATTATCTATACACAGGTTCTACATGTTTGTCATAACCTAAAATAGCTGATAAGAAAACGTTGGTGATGATTCTATCAGTTGCTGGGTATTATCTACCCGCAACTCAACCTCAGTTAACAAGCAAAACTCCGATTCCTTCTGCAGCTAACTTAAGTATTCCATTAAAAAGTGAAAACGTATTCAAATTAAAACACCCTTTAGATTTAAAAGAAGAAAATGAGGGGAGGCCGGAAAACTTTGAAGAGGACCAGGAAGAGATGCATCAGTAATGTCTCTGGCAGCTAACACGTTCTCCAACTGGCCTGATGGCCAAAGATGAAATAGAAATTTCTTTATCAAACAGGAATATGAAGGAGGGCTGACCTTTGATCAAATATCCGTTTGTAGTTTTGACAAGAAAATTTGCATGAAAAAAAAAGTATGCTGGACACTTACTACATGAAAAAGTTAAGTTCCCACAATGTAAAGGAAGCCAGAGGTCAAACTTCTTAAACGCCTGTCAGATAAAAGCTAGATGTCTTCCCCTGCGTGCGTGAGAAGTTTTCCAAGCTGCAGAAAGGTTTTAAGGAGGACAAGTGAATTATTTCTGTTCTGTGTTTCGCCACAAAGTACTTCCCATCTTCTCAGGCTCGAGTTTGGGCCAAGAATTTCTCCTTTTACACATATTAGGAATTGAGACAGAGAAAAGCAAAAATGTAAACATAAACATTGTCAACCATCCAGTTTGCTTCCAGTGGTTATTCTACAGGAGAATTGGCTAAAGCTATCAGCCTCTTTTTATTTTATTTTTTATTTTTCTTATCAACCTCTTTTTAGTGTCTCCCTTTAAAATGCTGTCAGAAGACCAATAGCTCTCCATTAAGAGTTAGCTAAAAAGAATTCGTGTATTAGGTAACAACCCAGGTAGACATAAGGACATTTATATGTAAAAATTGTTATGATACAGAAATGACTATTTTGCTTATCAATGTACTTGTCTCATAGTTGGCCATAAACCTATCTGTAAAGAGATTCTTAGCTTGAAGTCCAGCTAACGTGCTCACTCAAAATAGTTGAAATGATGTAGTCCAGTTTCCCCTGACTTCTCGCCCTACTCATCTTTCCATTCAATTAAAATACAGTGTTGAAGACAGTGTTTCAAGCCCATGGTAGGCACGTAATACATATTTGTGGAGTGAAAGAATATTGTACACAGTATTTATAGTTATTGGGAAAAGGCAAACAAATGAAGAATGTTCTGCCTTTGTCCTTTTAATAGTGGTCTTCACTGGATGCTACCCATTTTTATTTGGATGATAGGCATTTTTAATTTGAGGAGGCAATATAAGATTATGGTCAAGTACATGGGCTTTAGAAGCTCACATCTTGGTGCAAATCCCAGAAAAACCTTACCAACTTGCTCACCTTGGGTTAGTTAATAAATCCCCCTAAACTTCAATTTCTTTCTCTTTAAAATGGACACAATGACGTCTACCACATAAGGTGATATATATATACCTTTTCTAAAGATCAAGAGCTAAAATAAATACCTAACTCCTGATTATTGGTTTATTTCCACTATAAATTTTGGTATGCCAAACACTTTTCTTTCAATGATTTCGCCAAAAGACATAAGGCACCTTAAAAGAATCTTTCAATGTGTGATAACTGGTTTCTTCAAATAGCCTTAGGCTTTTTTTTTCTTCTTCTTCTTCTTCTTTATGTCTACTTAATCTAAGAAGTCAAAAAGAAAGCAAACAGGGAAATGGAATCTGAAATGAGTGTCAGTGATCTAGGCCTGCAGCTCTTCACCCGTGAAATATTTATTTCATTACTTACCCTCAGAAGCTTGTTAGCCCAGGATTTTGAAAGTCAGCAATCCATAATTTAGGAGTCCAGATGAGCTGATCTTACAAAGACCAACATCTGGCACAAAGGAATGAAGAAGATGCTTTAATGTGCTTTCTTGATTTTAACCAAGAGGGTGAAAAACCTTGGCAGCTGGTCTGCTTCTAACAATACTCACCTTCTGTTGATAAAGTCATATTATATACTGGACATTTGGCAATCAGAGGACCTCTTATAATTTTTGTAAAGATCCTTAAAATCATTGTTTCATTGAACATTTACATAGCCAAAAATGATCACACCTAGTGATTGTTGCTCATGATGGCCAAACTGAAACATCCTTAGAAACACCCATCTCTGCACTGACTAATTACCTTGAACTCAGACACTAAATATTATTTGCTAGAAAACAATTCTTGATCAATGATTCCAAGTAAAGCATAAATACTTGAACATCTCTCCGTATGAAAGAAATAGGGGGAAAGCAAACTAAAGTCCACACAATCAATACATTTAACCTGCCATATCTGTCAGAGGTTTTCTTAAAAACAGCTTTATTGAGATATAATTCACATGCCAAAAAAATTACACTTCTAAAGTGTAAAATTCAGTGGTTTTTAAAGTATGTTCACAGAGTACAACTATGACCACTACTTTCAGAACATTTCATAACCTCAAAAAAATTGTTGCTTTCAAGATTGTGTGGGCTATTCTGGGTTCCTTGCATTTCCACATGAACGTTAGGATCTCTTTGTCCATTTCTGCAGAGGTAACAGCTGCCATTTTGATAGGGATTCAAATGGATTTGTGGATCGATTTGGAAAGTCTTGACATCTTAGTAGTAAGTCTTATGATCCATGAACATGGGATATGTTTCCATTAGGTATGATGTTAGCTGTTGTTTTTCCATTGATAGCATTTATCATATTGGGGAAATCCCCTTCTGTTTCTAGTTTGTTCAGTATTTTATCCTGAAAGTGTGTTGGAATTTTGTCAAATATTTTCCTATGTTTTTTGAGATGACCATGTGAGTATTGTCTTTATTCTATTAATATGGTGTATTACACTGATGTTTCACATGTTAAATTAATCTTCCATCCCTGGGGGATAAACTGCAGTTTGTTATGGTGTATAATCCTTTTTATATCTTGCTGGGTTAGGTTTGCTAGTATTTTTTTGAGGATTTTTCCATTTTTAAATCATAAGGGATATTGGTCCATAGTTTTCTTTTCTTGTTCATATCATTGTCTGGTTTTGGTATTAGGGTAATAATGGCCACATAAAATGAGGTGGGGTGTGTTCCCTCCTCTTCTATTTTTTAGAACTGTTTGTGAAATATTAGTGATAATTCTTCCTTAAACATTTGATAGATTTCACCAGTAAGGCCATCTGAGCCTGAGTTTTTCTCATAAAATTGTTGGATTATTAATTCTCTCTCTTGTTACCTAGGTCTTCAGATTTTCTATTGCTTCAGTTTTGGTAGTGTGTGTCTTCCTAGGAATTTTCCTATTTCATCTAAGTTACCTAACTTGACGGTGTAAAATTGTTCATAGTATTCCTTTATAATTCCTATTATTTCTCTAAGAGTGGTAGTAATGTCCCTCTTTTATTCCCAATACAGTATTTTGAGTCTTTTCTCTTTTTTCTTGGTTAGTCTAGCTAAAGGCTTGTCATTTTTGCTTGTTGTTTTAAAGAGCCAACTTTTGGTTTTGTTGATTTGTTGTTTTTCCACTCTGTTTCATAAATTTCTACTTTAATCTTTATTAATTACTTCCCTCTGCTTGTTTTATTTTTTTTAGATTTTTCTCAAGATACAAGGCCAGATTACTGATTTGAGACTTGCCTTCTCTTTTAATAAGGTGTATACAGTTATAAATTTCCTTCTAAGCACTTCTTTACCTGCATTTAATAAATTGTTGGGTTTTTACTTTTGTTCTTCTGAAAGTATTTTCTAATTTTCCTGTGATTTCTTCTTTAACCCATTCGCTATTTAAGACTATGTTGTTTAATTTCCACATATTTATGAACTTCCAAAATGTCCTTTTCAGATTTTGTTATGGCCTAACATATGGTTAGTCCTGAAAATATTTCATGTGCTTTCCAGAAGAATGTATGTTCTTCTGTTCTTGGGTGAAATGTTGTATGGTGTCTGATAGTTCTAGTTTGATTTATAGAGTTGTTCAAGTCTTCCTTTTCCTTCTCTCTCTTCTTCCTAGCTGTTTTATTCATTGTTGAAAGTGAAAAGCTAAAGTCTGCACTATTATCATGGAATTATTCATTACTGCCTTCAGTTCTGTCAGTTTTTGTTTCACATATTTCGAGGCTCCTTTGTTAGATGCATATATGTTTACAATTATTATGTATTGCTGATTAACTGATCACTTCATTATTATAAAATGTCCTTTGTCTATAGTAATATTTTTTAAAGACTTTATTTGAGAGAGAAAACGCAGGAGCAAGCATGGGGGCGGGGTGGGTGTGTGTCAGGGGTGATGGGGGGAAGGGAAAGGGAGGAGCAGGCTCCCAGCTGAGCAGGGAGCCTAATGCAGGGCTTGATCCCAGGATGCCAGGGTCATGACTTGAGCCGAAGACAGACACTTAACCAACTGAGCCACCCAGGTGTCCCTATAGTAACATTTTTTGTCATAAAATTTTTTTGTGTGGTATTAAACACTGATATTGGGGCACCCGGGTGGCTCAGTCGTTAAGCGTCTGCCTTCGGCTCAGGTCATGATCCCAGGGTCCTGTGATCTAGCCCCGCATTGGGCTCACTGCTCAGTGGGGAGCCTGCTTCTCCCTCTCCCGCTCCCCCTGCTTGTGTTCCCTCTCTCACTGTTTCTCTCTCTGTCAAATAAACAAACAAACGAACAAATAGTGATATTTAATACTATAACCACAACAGTGTTTTTTGAACCCTGAGTCTTTTTTTTTTTTAAGATTTATTTATTTGACAGAGAGAGACACAGCGAGAGAGGGAACACAAGCAGGGGGAGTGGGAGAGGGAGAAGCAGGCTTCCCACCAAGCAGGGAGCCTGATGCAGGGCTCGATCCCAGGAACCTGAGATCATGACCTGAGCCAAAGGCAGACGCTTAACGACTGAGCCACCCAGGCGTCCCAACAGTGTTTTTGGATTAACGTTATCTTGGTATATCTTTTTTCTTCCTTCTGCTTTCAACCTATTCATTTTTTGAATCTAAAGCCTTTCTCCTATAAGCAGCATACAGATGGATCATGTTTTTTGTCCAATATTCCTGTTCCTCTGTTCCTGTTTCTGCCTTTTGATAAAAGTGTTCATTTATATTTAATATCATTACTGATACAGTGGGATTTACATCTGCGATTTTCTTACTCTCCATATGTTTTATGTCCTTTTATACCTCACTGTTTCTCCATTAATGACTTATTTTGTGTTAAGTAGATATTTTCTAGTATACCATTTTAATTTTTTATTTCTTATATGTTTTACTTAATTTTCTTGTGGTTGCCCTGACAATTATAATTAACATCTTAACTTACAAAAATCTAGTTTGGAAAAATAAAAATTTAATTTCAGTAGCATACAACATTTTGCTCCTTTATAGCAGCATTTCCCCCCTGCTCCTTTGGGTTATTATTGTAATACAAATTACATCTTTATACATGATAAGCCAATCAGCACACTTTTATAATTCATTCATGACTATCTTCTATATTCACCTATGTAGTTAAGTACTCTCTATTTCTTCATGAAGGTTCAAGTTGCTGTCTGGTATCCTTTCTATTCAGCCTGAAGTACTCCCTTTAATATTTTTTTGTAGGTCTATTAGCAAGGAATTCTGATATTTTAAAAAATCTGATAATGTCTTCATTTCTTTTTTAAAGGATAATTTTGTTAGATATGGAATTCCTGGTTGACAGTCTTTTTCTTGCATCACTTTGAGTTTGTCTTCTCACTGCCTTCTGGACTCTGTTGTTTTGGATGAGAAGTCAGCTATTAATATTGAGAATCTTTTATTTATGATGAATCACTTCTCTTTTTACTTTCAGTGTTTTTTGTTTTTTTTTGCCATTATCTTTTGAAAATTTATGGTTTTCACTTTTGTCATTGGCTTTTGACAGACCAAAGTGTGGATGTCTTTGAGATTATTTTATTGAGAATTCATTGAGCTTCTAGGATGTATAAACTAACATTCTTTATCAAACCTGGGAAGTTTTCAGCCATTATTTTTTCAGATATTCTTTCTATCCATTTCTTTCTTTTCTCTCTTTAAAGGATTCCCATTATGCATGTATTGGTACACATGGCAGTATGCTACAGTTCTCTGAGACTCTGCTAATTTTTCATTATTTTTCACTTCTCTTCCTTGACTAGGTAATGTGAATTGACTTACCTTCATGTTTGTTAATTCTTTTTTCTGCCAAATCATATCTGCTGTTGAATTCCTTTAGTGATTTTTTTTTAAATTTGTTCTTGTACTTTCCAACTATTTGTTTCTTTGTTTTTTATAATTTCTATCTCCTTATTGATAATTTCTGTTTAATAGACATTATCCACATACTTTCTTTTAGTTCTTTAGATACTGTGTTTACTTATTTGGATTGGCCAATTTAAAGTTTTTGTCTTGTAAATACAGTATACTTCCTAGAAACTGTTTTTAGTGACTGGTTTTTCGCCGCCCCCCCTCCCACCCCATTTATAGGCCATACTTTTCTGTTACTTTATATGTCTCTTAATTTTTTTGTTGTTCTGGATGCTTTGAAGAATGTAATATGGCAACTCTTTTCAGAGTTTTTGGCTGTTGCTAACTGTTGTTCTTCCTGTTGTTGCTGTCGAGTAATTTTGGAAACTAATTCCATAAAGTTTGTATTCTTTGTTGTGCGTGCCCCTGAAATTTCTCTCAGTTAACTTAATAGTTAGTGATTAGAGAGAAATTCTCTTAACTTCTTGAAACAAACAAGTCCCTCAGCCTTTGCTGAGAGGCTCTGTATGCTTGTTGGGGCATGCCTTTAATGCTCTAGCAAGCAGTGTACAGCCTTGCTTGAGCCTTCACTTCCTGTTTGTGAAGAGCCTCAAGGTCAACTGGAGATGAGAGAGTAGGGTCTTCTGAGGTCTTTTCTATGCACAAGTCAGCCTCAAACATATATGTGGCCTTCTAGATCTCCTGGAAGTATATTGGAACTTTTTAAAACCCCCAGTGGACATTGCCTTTTACATTTTTTGGTAATTCTTTTGTTTGCTCCAACTGGTATCTTCACCTCAGAGAGCTGTGATGTTGAACAATTACCACTGATTGTTTCAACAAATGCTTCAGGGAAAACGCTGTTTGCGTTAAGCAAGCTCTGAGTCAGGTCAAATAAATAAGAGCCCTGCAAGTGGGGATTCTCAGGGAGCTGCCAGGCAGGTCAAATAAAGAAAATTCTCCAGGAATGAGGCTTTGGGGGAGCTCTAAACCTTTCTTTTCCCCTCCAGTGACTGCTCTGCTACAGATTTTCACAGCTATCTACTTGTGAGGCTGTTGATTTTCAAGGGTACCATGGAACTCGGCTGAGGTGGGGGTGAGATGAAACAAGATAAAATGTTCTTACTGAGCATCCAGCATTCTCCTTGCATAAATGCTCTTTGAATTTTTGCAAGCCTTTGGTTAATTTCCAGAGTTCTGAAAAGTTGATTTTGAACATTTTTTGCCAGTGTTCTCATTGCTTTTATAGATGAGCAGATTTTCAGAGGCATTTACTCTCCATCATTATAGAAGTTCTTTATACAGGTTATTTTTTAAATGGAGAATTGAAGCAACTACATTTTTGTTTTAGCATAATTATGCAGGTGCTCCTATTTTTACAGTCTGAAACCAGTTGGTCCAACAGATGCATTCAGAGGCCAAACAAAGGAAGTGATTCATGAGGACCCAGGCCCTTCTCTGACAGAATAGGACCACTTCTTGTTGGATTAAGAAAAGACTCAATTGTGAATAGAAAGCTTAGTGACTTCTAATGATTTTAAAGCAGGGGCAGGTTGCTAAATGCTCCCTAATGCCTGCCTTCCCCATGGGCAAGAGTGTTCTTTAGCAAATCCAGCTCCAGATAGCAAGATACTCAGCTCTCACGGGCTCGATCATTGGCACATGATTAGTTTCTGTGCCTTTTCTTAAAGTAGGAAAATCACTAAGTATCTGGAAAAAAGGTATGGATTGTAACTCTTTGGGAATTTAACATCTTTTAAGGAGAAAGAATATATTTTGTCTTCATCTAAAGTATAATGAAACCAATCCTGAGTTGCTATTAATTTGAATTGTTATGGGGACTTTTCTAAGAAAAATAATGTGAGAATGTAAATACTGAGAATCCTGTTTATGGATTAATTTTAAGATTTGTCCAGTAATTAACATTTGGGAGATTTAAGTTTTCTCTAAAGGAAAAATACATTTTGTGCATTTATAAGCAACCACAAGTTTCTTAAAGAATAGCCAGAATTTTGTTTCATTTTGGTTTTTGTTTTTTAAGTGGAGCAGAAAGTAAATGACTTGAATGACTTTGAAAGGAAAGAGGGTGTAAAACACAAGGTGGTAGCATTCACAGTACAAAAAAAGTGGAAAAAAAAAAAAACAGATTTACTGAAATGTGTGACAAAGACCTGAATAGCCAAAAGGGGTTATAAATCACTGTACACAGATCACTGTCATTGAAGAATTCCATCAATTGTAGAAATACAAAAATATCTTAACTAGAAACCTGAATAGGTTTCCAAGTTGGGAGACTTGGTACCAGCTTCTAAAAGAAGAAGGGCATTCAAAAATAGAACACCATCTTTGCCTTATTTAATTTCTGAAATAGAAAGTAGCAAGGTAAGAATAGATTTGTTTCAGCCAGTGGTATTCAGGGCTGAGGTAAAGTGGGCCATTATAAGGGGTGAGGGAGCACTCTCGGTGGTATGGGATGCCCAAAGCTTGAGGAACTACGTAGCTATGACACCTGATTACCCTTTTCTGACTTCTGATCCAGGATCTATTATGATGGTCTAATTATAGAACTCATTGCTAATGGTTGAAGAAATACATCTGTTTGAATTATTTGGAGTAAGAGCATCAGTATTTAAGTACAATGCCATTTACAAAAAGCACATTGTGTTTCATAATACCTTGGAACTTAAACATGACTGCTAAGAAACAGATACATTTTCATAAGCCCAGATGGCTTTTCCCTCTCCTTCCACCCACTGCTCTCTCCATATTGCTAGGAATCTACTCTCCTGTCTTTAACTGGATTATTTTCCATGTATTCTTGGTGTTTCTTTGTGCATTATCTGCTTTCCTTTTGATTTTTACTCCTAGTTTTATCCCTGAATTCATTTTCAATATATTTGATTTACTTTATCCTGTAGTAGCCTTATCAGAAGTACTCATGGTTCTAATCCTTCTGTTTTGCTTTTGTTGTGGTTTTTGTTTGTTTGTTTGTTTGCTGATTCTTGCTCAAGATGGGTCATTTTTTCTTATGTTTTGTTAGATATAATTGTGTATTTGTATTATCTGGGGCTTGTTTTATGTATGTAAATTCCATGTAGTGGCCTGGGTAATCGAAGTGTTGTTACAGAGTGGGTTTTATGGTCCCTTCTCAGGCAGACCAGGAATATCACTGGACCATACAAGTTTCTATTATTTTCTCAGTTGGGAGGGTTCCTATTATATTTGAGTCATATACAATTTGACTCTAAAGCCACAAGGAGTGCAAATTCAGACTTCTGATTTATCTCAGGAAACTTTAATTTTACTTTTTCCCAGGTAAAGCCAAGATACAGAAATATGGTCACTTCCCTGGGCTGGGGTAGAGATAATTTGTCCTGTTTGCATCAGAATTATACTATTGGAGGGCCCAGTTGTATTGAGAGTCCTGCTTCTCTCTCCCTTCCTTCTCAGGTCCTAGGTCTCATTTTCTGTTCTTACAGCATTAACAGCCACACTGAGAGCTCTTAGTAGTCCAGGAATCTTTCAGGGCTGGTGCAGAATCATCTCACTTGCAGGGCAGTTTGATACTCTGGACTGTGTGTTGTTTATTCTTTCAAATTGGGGATTTGCCTCTCTTTCTTATAGTTTGAACCATACACTAACAATTTGTTAGTTCTGGCAGCTGTGACAAAATAATATAGACTGGGTGGCTAAACAACATTTTATTTCTCCTATTTCTGGAGGCTGGGAAGCCCAAGATTCAGTGTCTCGTGAGGGCCAACTTTCTCATTTGGAGTTGGCCACTTTCTCATTGTATGACCACATCATTCTCATTCCTCACAATGCAGAGAGAAAACTTGGTCTCTTCCTCTTCTTATAAGGACATTAAGCCCATCATGGGGGCTCTAGCCTTATGACTTCATCTAAACCTGATTACCTTCCAAAGATACCACTTGCAAATACCATCACATTGGGGATTAGGGCTTCAACATATGGATTTTGAGGGGGACACAAACATTCAATCCGTAACACAAGTTATATTGGTTTTTTATCCACTAACTCTAGACACACTAGCTGAGTGTACCATTGGGCCAGCACAATAAGCTTCCTGGGCTCCCACTTACTCCTCATGCCAACAGGCAGCATACATGTAGATGATGATTCCCAGAGTAACCACATCCTTTGTGCAAGATTTAAGGGGTCTCAAATCTCCCTCCTTCTTAGATGGTTCATTTTAATTTTAAAATCACACATTAAAGTTCAGTGAGGTTATAGAAAACAAGATCAAAATATAAAAATTAATTGTATTTCTATCCACTAACAATGAATCCAAAAATGAAACTAAGAAAACAGTTTCATTTACAATAGAATCAAAAAGAATAAAAATGTCTAGGAATACATTTACCAAAAGGAGCATAAAACTTGTACACTGAAAGCTACAAGAAACCATTCAAAGAAATTCAGAAAGATCAAAGGAAGTGGAAAAAACTTCTAGGTTCATGGAAAAAAGACAATATTGCTCAAGTAGTAAACTGATCTATAGATTGACTGGAATTCCTATCAAAATCTTAGCTGCCATTTCTGCAGAAATTGCTAGACTTATTCTAAAATTTGCCTAAAATGCAAGGACTCAGAATAGCTAAAACAATCTTCAAAAAGATCAAAGTTAGAGAACTCACATTTCATAATTTCAAAACTTACTATAAAGATACAGTGTTTGAGGTGTATGGGTGGCTCAGTTGGTTAAGCATCCAACTTTTGGTTTCAGCTCAAGTCATAATCTCAGGATTATGAGATGGAGCCCTGCTTCAGGCTCTACACTCAGCGTGGAGTCTGCTTGAGACTCTCTCTCCTTCTTCCTCTCCCTCCCCCTCTGCCCTTCCCCTCACTCATAAATGTGCTTTCTCACTGTCTCAAACAAAAAAAGCTAGTGTTCAAGACAGTGTGCTGTTTCATCAGGATAGACATATCGATCAATGGAATACAATTGAAATCTAGAAATAAACCCTTTCATTTATGGTCACTTGATTTTTGACAAGGGTGCCAAGAAAATCTTTTCAACAAACTGTGCTGGAACAATTGAATATCCACATATAAAAGAATGAAGTTGGACCCCTTCCTCACATAATACATAAAAATTAAATCAAAATATATGATATACCTAAATTTAAGAGCTAAAATTTAAGAACTTTAAAAAAACTATAGGAGTAAATCTTTAAGACCTTGTATCAGGCAATGGTTTCTTAGATATGTCATCAAAAACACAAGTAACTGGGTGTTATATGTAACGAATGGATCATTGAACCCTACATCAAAAACTAATGATGTATTATATGTTGGCTAATTGAACATAATATAAAAAATAAAATAAAAATAAAACTTTCCTTGGGGAAAAAAAAATAACCACAAGTAACAAAAGAAAAAATAGATAAATACAACATCAAAATAAAAAATATTTGGGCTTCAAAGGACATTATGAAGAAAGTGAAAATATAACCCATGGAATGGAAAAAAATATTTGCAAATCATGTATCTGATAAGGGACTTGCATCAAGAATATAAAAAGAGCTCTTACAACACAACAATAAAACTGAATAACCCAATAAATACCCTTTGCCCCCAAATGGGGCATTTATAGACATTTCTCCAAAGAAACATGCAACTGGACAATAAGTACATGAAAAAGTGCTCACTATCATTAAACATTAAGGAAATACATTTCAAAATGATAATGAGATATCACTTTATACTCACTAGAATGGCTAAAATAAAAAAGACAATAACAAGTATGAACAAGGATGTGAAGAAATTGGAACCTTCACACGTAGCTAGCAGGGATTGTAAAATGGTGCCACTACTTTGGTAAAGAGTTTGGCAGTTCATCAAAAAGTTAACATAGACTGGGGCGCCTGGGTGGCTCAGTCGTTAAGTGTCTGCCTTCAGCTCGGGTCATGATCCCAGGGTCCTGGGATCGAGCCCCGCATTGGGCTCCCTGCTCAGTGAGAAGCCTGCTTCTCCCTTTCCCACTCCTCCTGCTTGTGTTCCCACTCTTGCTGTCTGTCTCTCTGTCGAATAAATAAATAAGATCTTAAAAAAAAAAAGTTAACATAGAGTTTCTATATGACCTAGCAATTCTACCCCTAAATATAGACCCATGATAAATAAAAATAATCACCTATAGTTGATTTTTCACAGCAGCATTATTCATAATAGCCAAAAAGCAGAAACAACCCAAATATTCATTAACTGAAAAAAAGGTAAATGAAGTGTGTTGTATCCATATAATGGAATATTATTCAGCCACGAAAGGAATTAAGTGTTGATACATGCTGCAATGTGGATGAACCTTAAAAACCTTATGCTAAGTGAAAGAAGACAAGCACAAAGGTCTGTATTGTGTGAATCCATTTATACAGCATCTTCAGAATAGGCAAATCTATATAGATTGAAAATAGATTAGTGGTTGCCATGCTCTAGCAGGAGGGCAAGAGGGGGAATGACTGCAAAAGGGTACTAAGTTGCTTTTGGGCCTTATGAAAATGTTCTGGAATTAGATAGTGATAGTGATTGCACAACTCTATGAATGTGCTAAGAACCACTGAATTGTACACTTGAAAAGAATGAATTTTATAATATATGAATTCTATCTCTATGAAGTGCTCTTTTAAAAAAATCACACATAACTGTACATTTAGAAAATAAAGCTGAAGATTAACACAGCTAGCAATGCCACAATTTAAACAGTCTCCTGGGAAAATTTAATGTGCTTTCTGCTTGCATTTTATTACATGTACATTTTATTATTTATAATTTACATATACATTTAAATTTAAGTTTTTATTTAAATTACATTTAACTTTTTATTCCATTTATTTTCACTTTACAGTAGTCATGAATGATTTTTTTTTTCATCCTGGTCTTGATAATTGCCATTGACAATAGCCACTTAATTTTCACAAGTGGAGATACCACGTTTTACTTGACAGTTCCTCTATTTGCCATTTGATTTGTTTCTGTTTCTTTGCTGTTATAAAAATGCAGCAATACATATACTTGTGTATATAGTTTTTCTCAGTATATGGATTATTTCTTTAGAGTAGTTTTTAGAAAAAGTGTTAATGCTGTGTCAAAGGCTATGAACATTTCCTAATGCTTGGTGAATATTGCCAAATTTTCTTCAAAAAGAGTTTTTCTGTCATTCCATAAAGTATTGTGTAGCCAAGTAACTCTCTGTTACCTCTAACATTATGTCCAGAGGACTTTTTGTAGACCCCACACATTCAGATTTATCAAAGGCCTTGAAGAAGTTGGCCATGTGCCATTAAGAGGGTGAGAACAACCATGAAATTGGTTATGAACAGGTGCATTGCACAATTGATTATCCAAGCTTTAGATTCTTCCATAATTAATCATGGGCTCTTCACAAGAGTCATGTTGCAGAAGAGCTTACCACTTAACAGAGCCAGGAAAACACATGGCACCAGGAATTAGGAAGTGATGGAGGATAAAGATGCGCAGAGGCAGAGAAAACAGTTTGGAATGTTCTTTCAGAACAAGTCAGTTCCCATGAGCCTGGGAACTTCATATCATAGCAATCCCCTGAATTGCTTCCTGTTGTTGTTAAACAGCATTTAAATCATTAGAATACAAGCCTATTCTGTTAAGGGATTCCTTAGTTGCAGGGAACCAGATTCTTTCGTGCTAGGTCCGTATAGATTTTGGAAGTCACCTTTGGAAAACACCTACCCCACCCCTAGCCAAGAGTTTTCTACAAGCTGTTTTCATAAAGGAGAGTTTGGTTATGGACTTAAGTATTCCACCTGGCCATGCATATCAAATGGTGGCTCACAGGCTTCTTTGAGGCTAAGAAAGAAGCCATTTTCTTATTTCTTTCGATGCAGAACTGAGTCTAAGGCCCAATTCTAGGTGGTCCACCAAAAACAAATGGTGGTGTCAAATTGAACAACTGGCATCTTTTGCAACATGAGCTCTCAGGGAGAGAAGATTAAGGCAAATTACCAACTGGCATAGCATTCTAATTTTTGACGGATGTATGATTCACAGTTTTTCATTTCCACATACCCACACCCTCGCTTCACTCTTGGATACATAATTTATGTGCTTAGTTCATAGTTCACATTGGTGAAGTCTCCAGGGTGAATTCAGATAGAGTTTTGATTGATCTCCAAAGTAGTTATATTCTCTTATGTCTCTCTGACTCAGTCCTGGAAAAGTCTACATTTCTACCATAAATGTGAAGACAATTTGACTGAGTTATTTCTTCTGTATCCTTAGAGTTTGAGTCTATGACCCATATTTTTTCTTACCATCACATCTTTTGGGGAAGGTTCTTATAAGTTATCCATTAATTCCCTTTGTATATAAGGCATCTTGTCTATCATTCTTCATGTTTTCAGATTCACACTGAATCTGTATATTTGAATATAGTCATCTGAGATTTTTCTCCAACAATCCTGTTCCATAGCTTTTTTTCCTGTCTTTCATTTCACACTTTTTTATATCTATCTCTAAAATAGAATCATTTTTAAACTCTAATATTATAACACTAATCACTAGAGTAACTTTATTTTTCATGACACCTCAACTTAGTTTTTTATTCATTTATTCAACAATGTTTTTATGGAGTGCCATCCCTGCACTTTGTGGAGCACTGAGGAGCCAGTGGTAAACACAAAGAAATCATATTCCTACTTTCATGGAGCTTGTAGTCTAGAAGAGGCGACAGACAGATGAACAAAAAAGAACAAGAATTCTTTTCAAAGATTTTATTTTATTTTTTATTTTTTTAGAATTTTTTATTTATTAATTTGAGACAGAGAGATACAGAGAGAGAGGGAGAAAGCAGGAGCAGGGAGGAGAGGCACAGGAAGAGGGAGAAGCAGACTCCCTGCTGAGCAGGGAGCCCAACGTGGGGCTCGATCCCAGGACCTGGAGATCATGACCTGAGCTGAAGGCAGACGCTTACCCATCTGAGCCACCCAGGCGCCCCTAAAGATTTTATTTTTAAAACAACAAGAGAGGGAACACAAGCAGGTGGAGTGGGAGAGGGAGGAACAGGCTTCCTGCGGAGCCAGGAACCCTTGACACGGGGCTCGATCCCAGGACCCTGGGACCATGAACTGAGCCGAAGGCAGATGCTTAACAATGGAGCCACCACCCAGGTGCCCCCAGAACAAGAATTTTTTTTTTTAGAAAAAAAGCAAAATTCCAACCACCATAAATACCTGAAGGAGAGCTTTATGGTGCTGGGAGAGTGTATAAGAGGAGAATATAAGCTATGAGTCACGGAAGTGACACTTTTTGAGAAAGTGACATTGATCTGATGTGAAGGATAAATAGGGGTTACTCATATGAATGGGGGAAGGGAGATAAGAATGTTCCAGGCAGAAGAAACAATATGAGCAAACTTTATCATGAAAGCATAAATTGTCCAAGACTCTGAACCAAAGCCAGTGCTGCTGAAGTGTATGGAGGAGGGGAGGAGTGTGGTAGGAGACAGGGTTGGTGAACAAGGAGGTGATCATATTAATATTTGTCTTCATCCCAGGAGCAGGTACATTCATTTCAATTAGAGCAGCAAATGTTGATAATATATAACCATTAGAATTATTATCTCAGCCATTGATTTTGCAATACCCAGCAGCAAGTTTGAATTTAAAAACCCATATGGTCTAAAATAGTTACTGGTATTAATCTTGCTGCTTGCATATGATCTTTCTTGAATTTGATATTGAAGGTATTTTAAAGTACCCAATAATGTTTTCTGATTTTGTGTTTTTTCTACCTAATCTTCTGTCCTAGTGGTGCCTAGCACAGTGCTTCCTGCTTAGCTGATGGTCAATAAATATTTGCAGATCGGTGAGTGAGAAAGAGTAAGTGTGAAATAGCCAGAGTCTGCTATGTGAAGAAGTCATTTAAGAGAGCCATGTTCTGATAGTCACCCACAAATTCATTTCTGATACAACAAAAGAAAAAGAGGGTAGAATTAGGAACACTGTCTTAAATTGAAATATATTTCCCTCTATACATCATTACTACTTCTTCCATTGACTTCTGCTTTCTAAAATGACTCCCCTCTTTTTACACCAACTGTGTTGCTGTTATCTGGGTCAGGTTTGACCAATGTAATCAGAGTAGGCAATATGCGCATCTGTTTGAAGATCTGTCCTGCCATAAAAATGTGAGAATGCTAAACATCAAACAGCACTGCGATACATCCTTCACTCCTGTGTTGGAGATCATTGTTTCCCCAGAGTGGTAGGAGGCTTTATAGTAACTCAGCTAAAACCCAAGAAGCAGGGGCGCCTGGGTGGCTCAGTTGGTTAGGCGACTGCCTTCGGCTCAGGTCATGATCCTGGAGTCCCGGGATCGAGTCCCGCATCGGGCTCCCTGCTCAGCAGGGAGTCTGCTTCTCCCTCTGACCCTCCTCCCTCTCATGCTCTCTCTCGTTCTCTCTCTCTCAAATAAATAAATCTTTAAAAAAAAATTTTAAAAAAAATTTAAAAAAAAATAAATAAAACCCAAGAAGCTACTTAAACTCAGTTCTGCAAACCTTTACAGAATGGTTTCTTTGTGCAAGACAATATCCTATATGAGTTGAGAGCTGCAAAGATGAAGGTGCTGCAGTTCCAGCCCCTTTGAGGAGCTCACAATTCCATGCACAAATAGAACACTAATTCAAAGCAGGTGTGATATTTACTGCAGAAACTGCGCACACAGAGAGCTTTGGGAATGCATGTGAATGAACTCTTTAGATAAGGTTAACAATCAGTGTCTTAGTCCCAAACCATTTATATTTAGATCAAATTTGTTGATTCAACAACATCTGTTGAGTGACAAGTTCTGTGCTGGATGCTGGAAATATGAAGGTGAAACATTTCTTACCCTTAAGGAGCTCACAGCCTAGTGATGAAGACATAGAAATAGATTGTTATCATAAAATTTGGCAAGTATGACACCAGAGTTATGTATGTAATCCTAAAGAAGTGCAAAAAGAAGAAGCCTAAAGCCCAGGGTGGACTGAGGTTATTTCTCAGTAGAGTTGGTAGGAACAGAGTCCTGAGGATGAGTGGGTAAGGGGCATGTTGATAAGAAAAACTGAGAGCAGTGGGAAGAGATTGTGTAAAGACACAAAGGAGTAAAGTCTATTCTGTTTGGGGAATGAATAGTCGTTCTAGATTCCAGAAATGCAGTAGTATAAGTATATAGTAGGAAGAAATGCTAGACAAATTGCTTGCAGGAGGATTTATAATCTGAACTTACAGCTGAACTTTACAGCTGACCTGGTGAATTTGGATAATATAGGGCAACTATAAGTCACTGAAAACTTCAACCAGTGACATGACCAAATCCACATTTTAGAAGAAACGTGGAGGAGAGGGGTCTAAGGCAGGATGCAAGATGAGAGATAAAGGCATTGACCAATTAAGAAGAGGTGAGAGCAGGGCTAGAGTAGCAGTATCAATGTGGCTGCAGACCTGTCTCCATGCAGGCAAAAGAGGAAAAGGTTTTTTGCTCTTTTTCTTTTTCTGAACTGGCTGCCAAAGTATATACAAATAAAATATAGCACTTATTACATTCCTCAGAGATTTGGTTACTGTAGTTAAACTAGACACAGTTAATTTTCTAAGGGAGCCAGGACCAAACAGCTGATCATGAGCACAGACACGTTTTCAGCTCTCATCTGCAAAATGGGTATAATAATAGGACCTTACAAGTAGGGCTGGTCTGATGATTAAATGAGATGATGTCTACAAGACATTTGACACTGTGCTGACCCATTGTATACACACAGTAAGAGTTAACTGTCATTCATTACTGGTTTAGGGAATAGTTAATAAGCATTGAATCTGAGCTGTCAGACACTAAGCCAAGACAGTAGAGGTAAAGTTATGAAAGGAAAGGAGTATCTGATCTTCTTAGTCACATGGTCCTTTGGAAGAAAGTAATACATACAGAATGATTACAAGAATGGGACAAGTGCAGATAAAATGTATGAGGAAGGTGTTAAAAGTTACAGGAAAGCCTATATTCACCTCTGACTAGAGGGACGAAGAACAGGAGTTTGGGGAAAAGGGCCATTTGAACCTGATCACAAAGAGTAAGTGGAAAAGGCATTCCAAACAGTTGCATAGAGCCTACCTACTCCAAATGTGTTCTTTGAACAAGCAGCATCAGCATCAGCAGCACTAAGGAATGTGTCAAAAATGCAGAATCTCAAGGCTCACAAGAGACCTACAGAATCTGGATATGAACACAATCCCCAGGTGACTAGTGTTCATATTAAAGCTTAAGAAGCAGTGCAAAGATGTAGTAATGAAAATTAACATAATGAGTACAGAATGTGTTTACTTGCTGAGTCCAAATGACCCATTTTAAAAAATCAAAACAGCAGCTGAGAAGTTGGAGTTTTCCCCTTCCGTAATTAATCTTTTGAACCAAATTACATTTCAAAATGAACTTATATGCCTAATTAACCAACGGATCAAATAAGTCACAAGGGAAATTAGAAAATACTTTGAGATAAATGAAAAGGAACATAACCTACCAAACTTATAGGATGCAGCTAAAGGAGTTGTTAGAGGGAAATTTATAGCTATAAATGCCTGTAGTAATAGAGAAGAAAGTTCTCAAAACTATAACCTAACTTTCCATATTAAGACACTGGAAAGAGAAGAGCCAACTAAACATACATCAAGCAAAAAGAAGGAAATAAGAGAGATTAAAATAGAAATTAATGAAATAAAGAATAGAAAATAATGCCAAAAAATCAGTGAAACTAGAAGTTGGTTCTTTGAAAAGATCAACAAAATTGATATTCCTTTAGCTAGGCTAATCTGGAAAAAAAAAGGGGAGAGAAAAGACATGAATTATTAAAATTGGCAATGCTCAGCAAAGTACAGGGAATATAGTAGGAAGACAGTAAAAAGTGTTGAATAAAAGAACAAAAAATAAGTTGCGGTGTTATACAAATAATATTATCATGATGAATACCATTATAATGTTAGAGTTTGAAAATGATTCCATGTTAGCAGTAGGATATAAAAGTTTGAAGTGAATGAAAATAAAAGCTGTGAAAAAGGATTGCTGGAGAAGAATTTCAATGGAATATATTTGGGGATCTAGAATTCTTGTTCATGGATCAGAAGACTTAATACTGTTAAGGTGAAATACTCCCCAAATTGATCTTCAGATTTAACAAAAGTTCTATGAAACTCCCACCTGAATTTGTCTTTACAGAAATTGACAGATTCATCCTAAAATCCATGGGGAAATGAAAAAGATACAGAATAGTCAGAACAATCTAGAAAAAGCAAAGCTGTAGAAGTTATACTTTCCAATTTCAAAATTCATTGAAGTCTATAGTATTGTGGTACCAGCCTAAGATAGATCAATAGAAGAAAATTGAGAATCCATAAATAAACCCTTATATTTATGATAAAGTGATTTTTGACAAGAGGGACAACAGGAAAAATAAAAACAGTCTTCTCAAGAAAAGGTGCTGGTACAAATAGATATCTACATCCAAAAAAATGAAGTTGGACCCCTTTCTCACACTGTACATAAAAATGAACTCAAAATGGATCATAGACTGGGGTAAAAGAGCTAATTCTATAAAACTGCTAGAAGAAAACATAGGAGTAAATCATCATGACCTTGTATCAGACATTTTTTTTTCTTTTTGAAATGATACCAAAAGCACAATTGCAAAAAAAAAAAAAAAAGATGAACTGGACTTCATTAAAATTAAAAACTTTTATGCTTCAAAGGACACCATTAAAAAGTGAAAAGACAATCCAGAAAATGAAAAAATATACTTACAAATAATATATATATATATATGATCAGGTACTTGTCCAGAATATATAAAGAACTCATACAATTCAACAATAAAAGGACAACTCAATCAAAAAATGGACAAAGGATTTGACCAAATATTTTTCCCAAGAAGATACACAAATGGCCATTAAACACATGAAAAGATGCTCAGCATCATTAGCTGTTAAGGAAATTCAAACCAAAACTGCAATAAAATACTATTTCATCCCTACTAAGTTAAAATAAGTTTTGCTGAGGATGTGGAGAAATTGTACCCTTCATACTTTGTTGGTGGGAATATAAAAGAGTATAGCTACTTAAAAAAAAAAACAGCTTGACAGTTCCTGAAAATGTTATAGATGGAGTTACCATAGAGCTTAGCAATTCCACTTCTCGGTACATATCTAAGAATTAAAATATACAACCCACAAATACTTGTATATGAATAGTTCATGGCAGCATTATTCATAATAGCCAAGAAGTGGAAATACCTCAAATGTCAGTCAGCTGGTAAATGGATAAACAAAATGTGGTCTATTCATATAATAGAATGTTATTCAACAACAATATAAAGGTATGAAGAACTTATACATCATGATTAGTATCACTGATACTACATCATGGATAGACCTTAACAGAATTATAAAGAACCACTTGAAGAATGATCTAAAGAAGCCAATAACAAAAGGTCACATACTGTATGATTCCATTTATATACTATGTCCAGAATAGACAAATCTATGGTGAAAAAAGTAAATGGTTACCTAGGGCTAGAGAAGACTGGGGAAAACAGAGAATGACTGCTTACGCAGGGCTAGCTGTCCTGTATAGTAGCCACTAGCTACATGTGACTCTTTAAATTAAAGTGATTTTTGGGCGCCTGGGTGGCTCAGTCGTTACGCGTCTGCCTTCGGCTCAGGTCATGATCCCAGGGTCCTGGGATCGAGCCCCGCATCGGGCTCCCTGCTCAGTGGAAAGCCTGCTTCTCCCTCTCCCACTCCCCCTGCTTGTGTTCTCTCTCTCGCTGTGTCTCTCTCTGTCAGATAAATAAATAAAATCTTTAAAAAAAAAAAGTGATTTTTAAATTCAAAATTTTTGCACCTGCTATATTTCAACTACTCGATAGCTACATGTAGCTAGTGGCTGCCATATTTGACAGTACAGATAGAGAACATTTTTATCACAAAAAGATCTCTTAGCACAGATCTAGAGCATTCATTGTAAAGCTCTCTCTGGATCCATGAAAACCTGAAAATATACACAAAACTTTGAGCATATTTGCATCTTTTTCCTGAGACGAAGTGCATGGATTTCATAAGATTCTCAAAGAAATCAAGTACCAATGTGAACACAGCATTTTCTAAAACCGTTAGACTGAACTATTATTAAAATATCAAAGTAATGTCCTACAACTCCTATAGCGAACTGAAATTTTATTTTATTTGAGGTCCTGATTTAACTTACCTATTGAAGAATTGGAGGACTGATTTTTGTTAGCTCTGTGCTGCTTGAGAAACAAGAGATTCCATAAAAAAAACCTCTTTGAATTATTCTCTCTTAATTAAATCAGAACCTACAAATGATTATGAGCCAAAGCAATAATAATTATGCCATAGTCAGCACTTGTGAGGCTCCGAAGGACATTGACCCACAAAGGAAAGTGAAAGTAAATGTCACATTGAATTTGAATTGACACGACAGTGGGCGTATTGATGAATGATAATGATTGAGAGCAGGCACAATAGTGGAGGGCCTCCACATGGGAAAATCTGAAGGAGCTTTGACAGCATTCAGGAGGTGGAAGTGCCTTAGTGAAGCCATTCTTTGAAGCTCCCTGCTACAGAATCAAGGTAAATTTCAGAGGGAGTCCCTCTGAGAAAGATCATCACAAATCATACGTTATTATGGAGATGCAAAGACTTCACATCTGCAACTCTTTAATTTCATTGGGCATACTATGCTGTCACCAGCTTGGCTGCAAAAATTGAAATCTGCCACCACAGCTGTCCCTACTGCTGTTTGTTTCTAAAATATCAACACCTGGCACCTCACAGGTGCTCTCTCAAAACAAGGAATTACTGCTTTGACTAAAAGGATAAAGTGTGGCAACAGCAAGCACATGTGACCACGGCTGACAAATGGCTTATGTCAAATTCTCTGGAGAAAACTGGTGACCCCCTCTTGAGGAGACAGCACAGATGGACCCTCTTACAGATGCGATCCCAAGTGAAGGCCAATGGTGTGATTGCTATTCAAGAAGATCTTTGCTTAGGTCACAGCCCTTCTAGCTTTTACCTCTCAATGACAAGGAACCAACATTTTTGATAGTGACTTCTCTTCCCCCCTCTAAACCACACCACCAGGAAGACCCCCCAACTGTCCATTCCAATGCGAGATCATGAGGTATGCTGGTGGCTTATGGACAAGACATCAGGTGTCATACTTACATATACAGTAGCATCAGTAATTCCTCACAAGGCCATTTAAAAAGAGAAAAATATTTTCCCCCCCTTGGCATAGTACTCACTTAGCATTTCCAAGTTTTCAAGAAACCACAGTCCACTTTCTTTTTCCTTCAGATTCACAATGAATTTATAAACATGGCAGGGTGGTTAAAGGAATGAATTGTAAGAGACTTAGACATGAACCCTAGTTCTGCCATTCCCTGGCTATGTGACGGTGGGCACATATTCTGCTTCTCTGAGCCTCAATAGTGATGGGAAAGGTAATAGTGATAGCATCTATTTTAAAGGACAGTAAGAATCAGATGATGTGATGTGAGTATGATTCATGACACTCCCTAATTCAGTGTCAAAGCTCAGGAGTTGACAACTGTTCTAATGGCTTTCCCTATATTATCTCATTTAACCTTAATCTTGATGCAAACTGATAAAAAATTTTAAAATAGCAATTGAAGGAATGTGTTCTGAAATTATTTTTGTAAGAAAAACTACATTGATATAGGCAATAAGCATCTTAGTATTTCTTATGTTTTATAAGTTTATATGTCTAAGTTTTCATGATAGTTGGAGGAAGTAAACTTTTCCCACTAATTATGCATTCTCATTGTGTCTGGTGAATTTAGCTCTAAATGAAATTGGTCTGAATCTTTTGATATTTACCCTTTCACCACATGAACTAGCCATTTTGCTCAGCTCAAGGTCACTGACCACGGGGCCATGAAATGATGTCATTAAATTGCAAAAGTGATGAACTGTAGAACAAGCAGAAGTAGGTCAGGAGTAACTTTAGAAAATTTGTGGTTTCGGTGGCTTTTGGAGGTCAGAGGAATATAAGATGAAGAACTACAATGAAAAGATAAATACATCTCAGGACTGAAACTATTTTAAATGAGACATATATTTTTTTTCTTTGTGCTTCTTTAGTGATACATCTGAACCTGGAAACCATAAAATTTGAATTGTTGCCAACAAAAAATCCAATAAAATTTATGATGAATTTTTCTTCAATGCAAATTTTCATTGGAGATCCGAATTAACCTAAAACTCATTTATTAATGGCTAACAAATAAATTACATTTGTTGCTGACCTCTTTGGAGTTGTTCCATAACTAGATTTCAGTTAAATGGCGGAAGAGCTATTTAATAATCCTGAACTTTGGAGCTCTCCTCTTGAATGGTAAGATCATTACAGGCACAAGAAAGGTACTGGATCCTCCATCATAGCATGCATACCATAAGATGTCTACTTCAAGGCGTCAAGATGGAACTCAACTCCATCTTACCAATCTATTTGAAAGAAATGTCTATTTTCAGGAAAAAGAGGTCTTGAGGTGCATCTACTCAATTATTAAAGCATATTTTTCCGTTTAGAACTTTAGAAACTCCAACCTATGAATAGAGTACTCGAAGACCCTCCCCTCCTTACTTTTACAGATATGGAATAAGCTCAGAGAGGGAAAGTAATTTGTCCAAGGATACATAGCCTTTTTGTAGCTGAACTACAGTAAGGACTTCTGATTTTTGATTCAGTGCTCAGTACGGTTAATGAGATGATGGCAGAGAAAGTTTGCAGGACATTTCTAATGTGGAATTGGTCTTTAAAAAAATAGGGCTATACTGACTTTCATCAGGAGGTTTCCTGCAATCCTACCTAATCACACCCCTTTGTGACCAATAGAGTGCTTCTATGAAGTGACTTGAGATATGCGTAGTTTAATATTAACTGGTCTATAGAATAACTGAGTATATACCTTGGTGTATTAGTTAGGGTTATATGGTTACAAGCAGCATAAACAGGGCAACTTAGGCCCAAATTGAATTTGTTGAGGCATACAGGAGATCACACAGAATCTAAGCAACACTGAAGAACAAGGCTCAAAAGGGCACAAACCAGAGTAGCTTTAGGATCTGAAGATTCAGGTAACAGAATCAAATCAACAGCTTCTCCAAATGAGTACGCACTCTGTGTTGATGTGAAGGCGTGTGTGTGTGTGTGTGTGTGTCCTTACATTATTCTACTCAAAATTTGAATTCCCAAGAGGATAACTCAAGAGGCATAACTCAGGCCACTTGTTTGCCCCTATATATCAAAACAGGACTGTGCATCTTAGGGGAACAGTAGATAAGATGCTTCAAAAGAAGTTCAGGGTGCTGTTACCAATGGAAGGGTGAAAGGATACTGGGCAGCAAAAATCACCACCACCACCCTTCGCTTCCCTTGTGGTGGCCATACCATCCTTTTGGTGAGGACTCTCAAGGTTCAAACATTTTTGGTTCAAACATATCTTTTAGAAGATAGGACATGAGGAGAGGGACCCTATTCTGTGTGTCTTTTATTACCTTTCCCATCACCCTCTCCAACTGTGCAACAAGGACTTACTTGGCACTCATCATATGATTGGTTACTTGCAGTGGACTGAACCACTCATCAACCTTTGGAAGCAATGGTTGGCTCATAGTCTCAGGAATATTAGAACCAGGCAAGTTTCTTTATAGATAGTTTAAGTAAATCTCTGGAATCTGCAATACTATGCAAATACAGCATGTAGTGTGCTAGCATCATCATTAACAATGCTAGGAGGAACTGAAAGCACATGGGCTACTCCCATGTTTGTTGCAGCATTATTCACAATAGCCAAGATATGGAAACAACCTGAGTGTCTGTCAACAAATGAATGGAAAAAAGAAGATGTGAGATATAGCTATAGATACGTAGATATAGGTACAGAGAGAGATAAAGTTAATTCATATATTGGGACTCAAAAGGGAGGCCACCTTAGTGGCCCAGCCCACATCGCAAATCTAAACCTAAGTTAGCTTGCACTTACGAGAAATGCCTCCCTGTCAGGGAAACTTAACACACACCAATCACAACCCTCCAACTCAGCTTTAGCTAGCTTACCTTACCCAAGAAAATGGAACTTGCTAACCCTATAAGGAAATTCCCAACCTCCTAGTCAAGCATGCCCTTTTTCCTGCTTGCCTTTTATAACGCTCTATAAAACTCAATCTTACCCAGAATTCCTTAGGAATGTGCCACTGTTTGGGAGGCACTGTACTCCCCCAATCTGTGGCTTGTTTCCTCTTGAATAAAGGACATCAAACTCATTAGTAAATTTGGTTTTGTCATTTGACAATATACAATGGAGCTGTGAGAAGGAAGAAAATCCTTCCATTTGTGACAACATGAATGGACGTTGAGTGAATTATGCTAAGTGAAATAAGGCAAGCAGAAGAAGCTAAATACTGTATGATATCCCTTATATGTGGAATCTAAAAAAAGCCTGACTCATGGAAACAGAGAGTAGAACAGTGGTTCGCAGTATTGGGGGGCGGGGAGGTGGGGGATGGCAGGGAAAATGGGAAGATGTTGGTTAAGGAGTACAAACTTCCGGTTAGAAAATGTTGATGTTCTAGGGATCTAATGCACAGCATTGTGATTATAGATAACAATCACTGTATTATACTTGAAATTTGCTAATAGAATAGATCTTAGAAGTTCTCACCACAAAAAAAGAAATGCTGATAATGTGATGTGATAAAGATTTAGCTGCTAAAGTGGTAATCATATTGCAATCTTTAAGTGTATCAAATCAACACGTTGTACACCTTAAATTTACATAATGTTATATGTGTATTATATCTCAATAAAACTTGGAGTGGTAGGAAGCACATAGGCTCGAGCCAGATTACCCAAACTAGCTGTGTGACTTTAAGCAAGTATTTTAAACTCTAAACACCTTGGATTCATCATTTGTTAAAATGAAGTTAAATAATCATTTATTTTATATTGTTTTGAGGAATAAACAATATATGAAGAATGCTTCAAGTACCTAGCCGATAGCAACCTCGTTGTCCTCCTCATCACCATCCTCACACCCTGAGCCAACATTTACATTTTGGTGAAAATAGGTCGTTTTTCTAGCATTTGTAGCCATTTTTGGAATGGTGGTACAGTTGCAACAATCACAAGTCACAACTGGACACATTTTCCAACAATGGAACAATCAAGACCATGTTTAGGAGGCTAACTGCATTTACAACTTGTGCTAAAAGGTTGCTTTTCCCCCACGTGCCTCATAAGTGCTTCCTCGAATTTGCCTTTGCAATTTTTATTCTTTAAAAATAATGAATTTAGAAGCCGACTCAGATGAACTCAAGAAGGGTCTGCATTTTTTTCTTTCCAAGGGTTTGAACTTGTGCTTACAATGACTCTACATTTAATCCCTGAATTGTCTTGTGATTATTCACTGCCCATTTATCAGTTTGCCCCCTTAAACAGTGACAAATGGTGGTTCCTTTTAAGTTTCAAAGAGGCCAGTTTAATCTAGGCCCTCTGTTGCTTTGTTAGGGAAATCAAATGGCCAGAATTGTTCTTCAGCTTTCCCTTGTTGCTCAGAGGTCATGGGAAAGTAGATGTGGGAACTCCAGTGTGATTCATCATTGCCTGATGAAACTGTGTGACATCTGGGCACAGCATTCTGACTGATGGCACTCACATTCTCTGTCTCTCTACGAAATGACCTGCTTGCGAGTAAATGCAGCAGTGACTGAACAAGAAAGGTAATGCATGGTCATACCTGGGGTTATAGCAGTTTCCACCTGGTGTAATAGAAGTGACAAGTTGATGAGGATTTTCAACCACACTTTGTGTCTGCCTCAGTGAAGCACCTTCCCAAGACATTCTTCCTTCCTTCCTAAGTCTTTACATGCATTAGTAGTAGAAGCTAAAATAACTGCATAAGTTAAACCTTGTAATGTGTGTCAAAGAACAGCCTACACTAAAATCAGGTATATAAAATGGCCTTGTGAGTATCTATGTCCTGTAGATTGTTATGCTCAGGGCAGGTTTCTCATAGTGAATTTCATGACACAGTAAATGTCCTTATTCTCTCAAAATTGGTGTCTGACTAAAGTATCTTTATTAGTGGTCAGAGTGGTGACTTCTCTTTCATCTCTTTGGCTGGCTCAGGAGGGGGATCCTTCCTTGAGCCCCAGAGAAGAAGGGAACTTCTATCTTCGAGGCAAAAAGGTAGCTGGAAAATGTGTCCAGTTGTGACAAACAGAGCACCTTCATGCCCCCTGGGCACCTTCATTACACATGCTACCATGTAATGAAATTTTTTCCTAGGATGTGTTTCATTCATTCACTTGTAGGAGAGGAAAAGTAGTTTTCCTTTTTTCCTGCTAGGTTCTTGGCTGAGAATCCCCTGCTCCAGTAATAGAAGACAGAGTAACAGGAGAAAAACAGAAGTTTAATAGCCTGTCTATCAGCTATATACACGGGAGAGACCCAGGTAAACTGAGTAACTCCCAGAAATGGTCCATACCACCAGCTTCAATGCCCTCTCCAGCTAAACACAAAAGAAAGATGTTGGTGGAGTGGGAAGCCAGTTATGAGAAATTACAAAGCACAGTAAACAAGGTTACAGTTCTTAACTAGATTTAAGTCCGTTGCCTTCTGCATTGGTAAGAGTTGCGAGAGATGTAGTCATCGTCTTCCTGCTCCAGCATGGAAGACAGCCTTACAAATGGGGAGTTCCCTTATAAATGTAAAAGTCTCTTACAAAAAAAGGCAACTTCTGCTTGATTTTCAGAGCCTCCTCTGTGCCTGCTGTTCCTTATAATCAGCCTAAAATAATCCTTATGTCAAAAATGCACATTGTGCCGTGACAAGTTCTCCTCCCCTCACAGTCATTCAACCATTCACTTCTCAAGCTTTCACTTTCAACTTCTATGTGGCCTGGCTATACTAACCTCCTGGGAGATAGAATCAAATAAGGTCCCTTCTCTGCCTTCTGTGTGCCCAGAGACAGTGGATGAGACAGGCAAGTAAACTAATCATGATAACATGAAGAGGTTAGAGCCTCACTATTCCAAGTGTGGTCCCTGAGAACTTTTAGGAACACATAATCTCAGCCCTACCCCCGGGACCTACTGAGTGAGAGTCAACATTTTTACAGGACCCCCAGGTGATTCAAATGCACATAAAATGCTGTTCGAAGCATGTGCAATGTACTATGTAATGCTATAGTACAGAAGGGCATGACATGAGGGCACGGGGCAGCAGAGCATTCGGAGCTCCTTGAGCCCCTTGCCTTGCCTTTCATACTCCCACAGCAACCCTGCTGGACAATTAGCATTGTGTCCCTGAGATACTTAACTTACAGTGACAGGTGCAAAGAGTGTGTGGGGGGGTGGCGTGGGGTTCAAGTAGGTAGATTTAAGCAGACTGTTGGCCACAATCCAGGGAGTATGACTCTTACCCCCATAGGTTCAATACCATGGCCCTGAGAGAGAATAAGCATTTTGCTCGCCTGTTCACCTGTAATCTCCAGAGAGGAAAGGGGAAAACTTAGGTCAATGATCAAAGGCCTCTGAGTAGCAGGTGAAGCAAGGCTGATCCGACTATAGATATTTCTCTGATGAGTTTTCTGTTTTTCCCTTGTACTCTTAACACTTTGAGAACCTGATGAATACTATGTTTCCCAAACACACACATAGGGAAGACTCATGAATTTGCACATGATTTAAAATACTCACAGGTCCCTTTGAGCCCAGTCCACAACCCCTTAAGGTTCACATTCCCTCACTCAGCGGCAATGCTAGATAAAATTTTAACCACATTTCCTATAACATATTGAAAGATTTTACTCCATGCCAGGAATTATATTGAGTAATTTACATACATTATATTCCTTAATCTTTGCAACAGTACTATCTAGTAGGTTTTTATCACCATTTTACAGATGAGGAAACTAGAAGATTGGAGAGGTTATTAAATTGTCCAAGGTCATAATCTAGTAAGAGGCTAAAATGGAAACCAAATGCCGATCTGTCTGATTCCAGCTCCTAGGCCCTTAACCACCATGCATGCTGTCTCCTCAGAATGAAATACTACCTTTAAAAATAAGGCAACACATGTATTTAATGCCACTAAATTGTACATTTAAAAATAGTTAAACTGGTAAATTTTATGTTATGGATATCTTACCACAGTAAAAATAAAACAGGGCAATCATCAAGAATATACACCTCGCCCAGAGTATGAGGTTTGGAAATGTTCAGTGTTTCCAAGTCCCTCTAAACTCTTTGATTCACCACCCCCTTTTTAAAAAAGTAATGAAATAACCAAATCAAAATTTAGGCGGCTCTGCCCCTGGTCACCACAGCTGGAAACCCTAACTGCATACCACTCAAACCACAGACCTGTCACAAGTCACCAAGTACTGTTTTCAAGATAGACTTTCAATCTGTGGTTACCCTACAGTATCCCACAGACTTGATATAGATATAGCTATAGATATATAGATGTGGATATAGATGTTTATATATGTTAATCTGTGTGTCTTTTTTATTGAAGGATAGTTGGCACACAATGATTCAAGAAGTCTACGCATTATGCTATGCTCACCGCAAGTGTAGCCGCCCTCTGTCACCATACATTGTATTCCAGTGTCGTTGACTCTATTCTCTATGCTGAGCCTTTTGTTCCCATACTTATTCATTCCATCACTTGGAAGACTATCTCCCACTCCCCTTCATCCATTTTGCCCATCTCCCACCTCCTTCCCCTCTGGCAACCACCAGTTTGTTCTCTGTATTTATGGGTCTGCTTCTGCTTTTTGTTTGTTTATCCATTTGTTCTGTTTTTTAGATTCCACATATAAGTGAAATCATATGGTATTTGTCTTTCTCTGCCTGACTTATTTCACTTAGCATAATACTCTCTAGGTCCATTTATGTTGTTGTAAAGGACAAGCTCTCATCCTTCTGATTACTGAGTAATATTCCATTACACACATACACACACACACACACACACACACACACACCACATCTTTTGTATCTATTCATCTGTTGATGGAGACTTGGGTTGCTTCTATATTTTGGCTTTTTTAAGTATTGTTGAAATAAACATAGTGGTGCATGTGTCTTTTCTGAATTAGTAGTTTTTTTTTTTTTTCCTTTGGGGAAATCCCCAATAGGGGAATTACCAGATTATATGGTAGTTCTATTTTTAATTTTTGGAAGAATCTCCATACTGTTTTCCACAATGGCTGTACCAATTCACATTCTCACCAGCAGTGCATGGATGTTCTTTTTTTCTCTACATCCTGGCCAATTGTTGTTATTTCCTCAGATTTGATATATTTATGTAGGCCCTGCAAGGTACAGAACTTCTTAAGAAATATTGTTACCTATTCTCTCCTTCAGTACCAATATGAAAAATCTTATCAAGTTCAACCACAATCAAGATCAATCCTATCAAGTTCAACCACAATCAAGGTAATGAACATATTCATTACCCCTAAAGTTTCCTGTACCTCTTGATTTTTAAGTACCAGTCCTGAGGGTACCTATAGTAATGGTTTTAGAACACAGATTCTGACTAGTTCAAATCTCACATATACTTCTCACTAGTTCTTTGAGCCAGGTCAAGGTTTAGCCTTTATAAGCCTTGTTTCTCTGTCAGTAAAATGGAGATAATAGTAAGATAAACCGTCTACAGTGGCTCTAAGTATTAAATGAGATAATATAAGTAAACTTCTTCATAGAGTGACTGTTCTATGCAGAGTAAGCACTTACTAAGTGTTGATGATTAAGGTAGTGATGATATTTATTATTTTTTTTAAAGATTTTATTTATTTATTTGATAGAGACACAGCAAGAGAGGGAACACAAGCAGGGGGCAGTGGGAGAGGGAGAAGCAGGCTTCCCACCGATCAGGGAGCCCGACGCTAGGCTCAACCCCAGGACCCTGGGATCATGACCTGAGTCGAAGGCAGACGCTTAACGACTGAGCCACCCAGGCGCCCCAGGTAGTGATGATATTTAGATGTTACTCAGTCTGACAATTATGCTGAATCACTTTGGCATGGCATTTCATGCCATGCTGCCTTTGATAATCTATCCTCATGGCCATGATCTCTGTAGTATCTCTATTATTGACAGTCTAAGTACCTTTTCAGTGTTTGGAAGTATAATTGCAATACACCAAAATGCTCATATTAAAGTGAATAACTTGCTGAGTTTTGATATATGTATATACCCATGAAACTATCACCATAATCAAGGTAACGAGCATATTCATTACCCCTAAAGTTTCCTTGTATCTCTTTGTCCTCCCTTCCTCCCTTCCCCCACCAGTAGTTCTGCCCAGACAATCATTGGCCTGCTTTCCAACAGAATAATCTTTTTTTTTTTTTTTTTAAGATTTATTTATTTATTTACTTGAGAGAGAGAGTGAGAGAGAACGTGAGCAGGGGGAGAGGGAGAGAGAGAGAGAGAGTCCTCAAGGAGTCTCCCTGCTGAGTATGGAGCCCGATGCAGGGCTTGATCCCAGGACCCTGAGATCATGACCTGAGCTGAAACCAAGAGTCTGCTGCTTAACTGACTGAGCCATCCAGGTACCTCCCAACGAAATAATCTTGAGTCATATTGAAACATACTGGGGTTTCTTCTGCATTTTTTTCAAGTTTTTATTTGAATTCCCGTTAGTTAACTTCCATTGTAATATCAGTTTCCAGCATAGAATTTAGTGATTCATCACTTAGACATACCATCCAGTGCTCATCACAACTAAGTGCCCTCCTTAATACCCATCACCCATTTACCCATTCCCCACCCACCGCTCCTCCAGCAACCCTCAGTCTGTTCTCTATAGTTACAAGTCTGTTTTCTGGTTTGCCTCTCTTTTCCCCCCTTTGTTCATCTGTTTTGTTTCTTAAATTCCACATATGAGTGAAATCATATGGTATTTGTCTTTCTCTAGCTGACTTAATAATAGTCTCCAGCTCCATCCACGTTATTCTCTTTGGGCATATCATTTTGCTTTCTCCTTGTGTTTAATTATATATTTAGCTTCCCTTAAAAGTGGGAGGGGTTTTTGATGGATAGGTGTTCAGCAACTGCATAATAACCTTTCAAGATAAATAAATCAAACATGCCAACCTCTCCTCACTTTGAACTCCTATGAGTTCTCCTGTCAAATTCAGTAGATTGTCCTGCCATTGTCTTGCTTGCTACGTTGATGATAGTTCTTGGTTTATTCAATAGATTTCTGTTGCAGTATTACATCCCAGTATTATCATTTTAGAAGACATTTTAGACAACTGTCTGGTGTCCCAGTTTCAGGTAAAACTCAAATGATCACCCTACCTGAGGTATACCTTCTAGAAATGGATCTTTTAAGTTAATATGCAAGGGAACATAACTATGCCATAATTTATTCCTCTTCCTTGAGGTTTTCTTTTTTTATCATGGATTGTAAGATCCGTCTCAATTTCTAAAACATTCAGTGTGGAAGGAAAGATTTGCATCTTAGAACCCAAGAAATGCGGTAACCATAAGCTGTCATTTGGTATTGTCATTTATTGCATTGTTTGATTATTTTCCTCCTATTTAAGAAGAAGCTCTATAAATTATATATCTTTGGACCCCATGCAAGGCCTCACATAGTGCTCCAATACGTATGGACCCAGAGTATTACATAATGCCATAGCAAGAAAGGAAGTCAAACCTAATTTAGACTATTCTTCTCATATGGCTCATACAGAGAGGCACACAAAAGAGAAATATCTTTCCCAGATTCATGTAGTCTTTCCAGAATCAAGATTGATTCCAGGTCCCCTGACTCTCCGCCTGGTGTTCATTTCACTTGAATGTATCATTGACAGAGTGGAGTCTGGGAATGGACATTTTTAGATCTCCCCAGGTAATTCTTATGTGCGCTAGAGTTTGACTTGTGCACACAGTTCTCAGAATTTACACTCTTGATCTTTCCAGTTTCAAAAATTCAAGATATGGAAGCAGGCATATAAATATAATTGTTTATAATTTTGCTGAGCTGCTCAGTAGAATTATATTGTAGGCCACAAAAGTGGTACTTTTGCATGAGTCAATTACTTAGTGACTGAGGCTTATTGATCACCCTACATCCACACTGAAACTTTGCTTCCTTCCTTCCTTCATTTGTTCATTCATTGCTTTAGTCATTGTTAAGCTCCTCCTGGTAAAAACCAGGCCACTGTTCTAGGATTTAGACACTGTTAGAGGGATTCAGTGCTGAATAAGACTGGTGCATTTCCTGATTTCTGGTGCAAAGGTGACAATAAAGAAGTAAACAATAATGAATAAGACAGTGCTATAATTACAAACTTTAATAAAGACTGTGAAGAAAATAATGAGAAGTTGCATTTATGCTGAAACCTGAAGGTTGACCAGAAATCTTAGGGAAAGAAGAATCCTTATTTCATGATGTAATCTTAATATTTAATTTGGACACAAACCCAATGTAATACCAATATTCGATCTTGACTCATATCCCATGTTCTGAAAACTGAAATTCACCTAGTGATTTTAGTGCAGATAATACAATCCGGATGCCTAAAAGACTCTGAATAAACATTTCACAGACTCCTTGGGGAGCAGCAAGTTATCTCTGACAGGTAATTGCTCTTGAGCTGAAACCCTGATTGTTTTCCTCTGTATCCCCATCTCTCCCTCAGTGCTGGCGCAGTCACTATGACTTCATCAACTCCCCTTCAGTGTCTGAAAGAGCTTCTAAGTGTTGGTCACCTCGACTGCAGGAAAGGCCATGGTGGCATTCCAGAATGGAAGTGTTTGAAAGATTTCAGTCCTTGTCCCTTGGGAAAGTTGAGAGGCTGTTCTAATATGCCCATGCCTTCCACAGAGTTTCTTTGAGTTTCTTCCCAAGGAAGCTGTTTTCTTTCATTTCTGCCTCCTTCAAACATTTCACCTCCCATTTGTCATTCTTTTTTTTTTTTTTTTTTTTAAAGATTTTTTATTTATTCATTTGAGACACAGAGATAGAGAGAGAGCATGAGCAGGGAGAGAGGCAGAGGGAGAGGGAGAAGCAGGCTCCCCGCTGAGCCAGGAGCCCGATGTGGGGCTCGATCCCAGGACCCTGGGATCATGACCCGAGCCGAAGGCAGATGCTTAACCATCTGAGCCACCCAGGCGCCCCATTTGTCATTCTTTTAACCCCTCCCTTTGCAGATTGTGTTAATTTCGTTCTCAAGTAAATATTTGGATAGATGTATTTAAATTACTTGTTTGATAGGGTATTGTAGTTCAAAATAATGCACTTTAGTCTTTACAATTTGAGGGAACACATACTCTTAAATTCCCAAAGACATATGAATATTACAAATAAAATGTTTTTCAGAGTCCCATCTAACCATTAGTTTTGCTTTCACCCTAGGGCCTGGATCCAGCAGGCTGGATTCAAACCCTGGCTCTGCCATTTTACTTGCTGTGGGAACTTGAGCAAGTTACTAAACTTCTTTGTGCCTCACTTTCTACATCTGTAAAATGGGTATAATAGCATTAGGGTTGTTGTGAGAACACAGAAAAATGAAATGAGGTAGTGCATATAAAATGCTCAGATTAGTACATACATCAGTTGCTGTTATTTTTTTTCTGGCTTTTTACTAGCAGCGGGTACCTGATAAGACAGAATAAATTCTTCTGAGAAGTGAATCCCATTTGTTCATATGCACTAAGGAAATTTTGCTTTCTATCAGTATCAGCCCTTATTTTTTAGAATCTTGAATACTTTCTTTGTGAACTCCAATGAAAATAAATATTTGTTTAAAAGATTAGATTTTAGTTATGCCATACAAGTAGTAACTCATGTGCAAATCATTTCAGATCCTTTAGAAATGATTGTTCTTAGAATTGCTAAACTACTTCTGGATTATGAAGGAGAGGCAGCTCCTCTGTGTACATGTCATTGGTAAATTAACAACAGCAGTGATAATAAATACTAACTCATAAGAATTTACTTTGTATACATTTTACTTTATTGTTTTTCCCCTTTATCACCTAACAATATATGAAAATTGTCTCTTAAGGATAATACTTAGAAATCACATGCGGTCTTTTCAATGATTATGTAATGTTCTGTCATATAGAAAAGCCAGCTCACCTAACCTATATACAGTGCATTACAGTAATTGATTTTCTTTTGAGGTTAAACCAGCCTTGCCTTCCTGGGATAAACCCCAATAAGTCATAATGTAGTATTCTTTTTGTATGTTGCTGGATTCAATTAGCTAATATTATGTTAAGGATTTTAGGTCTATATTCATGAGGTGTATTTCTTTGTAATTGTTTTTCTTTGTAATGCCTTTTTCAGCTTTTGATTAACAGGTTTTGCTAGACTCTTATAAGTTGAAGAGTATTTTCTCGACTGTTTTTCTAAAATACTTTGTGTATGATTGGTCCTATTTCTTTCTTAAATAGTTGATAAAAATTACTAATATAAGTGTCTGGACATGGGGTTTTCTGACAACATATTCAATGTCTTTAAGTAGGAACAGAGATACTCAGATACTTTTTTTTTTTTTAAGATTTTGTTTATTTATTTGATAGAGAGATAGAACAAGTAGGCAGAGCGGCAGCCAGAGGGAGAGGGAGAAGCAGGCTCTCCGCTGAGCAGGGGGCCCGCCGCAGGGCTCAATCCCAGGACCCTGGGATCATGACCTGAGCTGAAGGCAGCCACCCAATGGACTGAGCCACCCAGGTGCCCCTCAGATACTTGTTTTGTATCAGTTCCAATAAGTTGCCTTTTTTCAAACAACATGTCTATTTACCTAAGTTGTTGAATTTCATGGATTAAAGTGTTTATAATATTCTTTTTTTTAAAGTGTTTATAATATTCTATAACTATCCTAATGCCTACAGTAACACACACACACACACACATACGCACGCACACCCCAGTCTATTTAGAGATTTGGCTTTATTAATTTTTCCTATTGTATGTTTTCTATTTCATTGATTTCCAATTTTTGTTATTTCTTTTCTCCTCTTGACTTTAGGATTACTTACTCTTCTTTTTCTAGTGTAACGGGAAACTTAGATCGTTGATTTTAAGCCTTATTCTTTCCTAATTTAATTATATAAAGCTATAAGTGTTCCTCAAAGCATTGCTTTAGCAGCACTTCACATATTTTGATATATTGTATTTTGATTTTCATGTGGTAGAAATCTTTTCCAACTTTCTTTATGATTTCTTCTTTAATAATTGAATTATATAGAAGTGTGCTGTTTAATTTCCAAATACAGATTTTTTTTTTCTGATTTCTAATTTAATTTTATTTAGGTCAAAGAACATATATGAATGATCACAATCCTTTTAAATTTGTTGAGATTTGTGTTATGGCCCACCATATGGCTGTCATACATATATGAACACGTATACTTAAAAAGAATGTATATTCTGCTGTTCCTGGCAGGTGTGTCCCACAACTCTCAACTAGGTCAAGGGGCTAATACATTGATCAGATCTTTACATCTTCACTGGATTTTTTTGTGTAGTTGTTTTATCAATTGCTGAAAAAGGAGTGTTAAAATATCCAACTACACCTGCGGATGTGTCTATTTCTCTCTTTAATTCTGTTTTTGCTTCATGTGTTTTGGTGTTCTCTTATTAGGCATATTTATATTTATGTTTGTTATGTCTCCCTGACACCTGGGCCCTTGTATCATCATGAAATGTTCCTATTTATGTCTGAAACATTCCCTATCTTGAAGTCTTCTTTGTTTAATGTTAATACATTCACTCCAAACTTCTTGTGCTTACTTATTTACCCACTCTCTCTCTTCACATTTAAAAGGTATCTATTGTAGACAGCATATTATTGGGTCTTACTTTTTTTTTAATCCATTCTGACAATTTCTGCCTTTTTTTAACTGGATTGTTTAGTCTATTTGAATTTAATTACTGATAGGGTTAAATTTATGTCTACCATTTTATCATTTATTTTCTCTTTGTCCATTCTGTTTTTTGTTCCTCTGTAGCTTCTTTCCTGCCTTCTTTTGAATTAATTAGATGTTCTTTTAGAAATATATCTTAATTTGTCTATTGGCTTGTTAGCTATATCTCTTTATATTTTATAGGGCTGCTTCAGGGGTTAAAATACACATCCTTAACTTTTCAGTCTACCTAGTGAGATATTGTATCTTTTCATATAAAATAAAAGGTAAGAATCTTGCAATATTTATCTTGCCATCCTCATCATTTATGCTGTAATTGTCAAATGTATTATATATATACACACATTATAACTCCCATGGTATTGTTATAATTCCTTATTTAAACAAATAGATGTATTTTAAAGAAAGTATAATGCAAAAAATAGTATTTTAAAGGAATTAATAGGGAAAAATAGATTCTTTCCAGTGTTCTTCACTCCTTCCTGAAGATCTAATTTCCCATCTTGTATCATTTTTTTTCAGTCTGATGAACTTCCTTTATCATATCTTATAGTGTAGGTCTGATGCCATCAAATCTCTTTATTTCATTTATTGAGAATGGTCATTATTTTACCATTAGTCTTGAAGAATACTTTGCTGGCTCTAGAATTCTGGAATTTTTTTTTCAAACATTTCAGCACTTTAAAGGTGACATTCTATGGCCTCCATTGTTTCTGATGAGAAGTCAGTGATTGTTCCTCTGTAGGTAACATATTATTCTCTGATTGCTTTTAACACTTTTTAGTTTTCAGCAGTTTGACTATGATATGCCTCCATATGTATGTATGTGTGTGTATGTGTTTCATTTATACTACATTCAGTTTGCTGACATTCTTGAATCAGTAAATTTGTCATTCACCAAATTTGCGGAAATTTCAGTATCTGTTTTCTTAAAAATCTTTGTCCTTGTCTCTTCTTTCCTTCAGTGACTCAAATTATGTTACTCAAATTATTTTAAATAGTTTTGTATTGTCCCACATATCCCTGAAGCTCTTTTCTTTTTATATATTCCCACTTATTTTTTCTCTGTTGTTTTTATTTAAGATTTTGTTTATTTATTTATTTGAGAGAGAGACAGAGCACGAGCAGGGAGAGGGAGAAAGGGAAGACAGGGAAAGACATAGGGAGAGGCAGAGGGACAAGCTGAACATGGAGCTCAACACTGGGCTTGATCCAACCAGGACCCCAAGATCATGACCTGAACTGAGGTCAGACACTTAACTGACTGAGCCACCCAGGCACCCCTCTGTTCTTTAGTTGGATAATTTCTATTGATCAATTTCAAGTCCATTTACTCTTTCTTCTGTCATTCCCAATATGCTTCTAAGCCCTAACAGTGAATTCTTATTTCAGATAAGACATTTTTCAGTAATAGAATTTATATTTGGTTCATTTATTCCAGCTTTATTGGGGTATAATTGAAAAATAAAATTGTAAGATATTTAAAGTATACAACATTATGATTTGATACCTGTTTACATTGTGAAAGGAGTCCCCAGTTGAGTTAATTAACACATCCATCATGTTACATATTTGCCCTTTTGTGTGTGTGTATCTGTAAGTGGGAGAACATTTAACTTCTACTCTCTTGGCAAATTTCTGTTATACAATACAGTATTATCAACTATAGTTACCATGTCATACATTAGATCCTCAGACACTTTTCATCTTATAACTGAATTTCTGTACCCTTTTATGAATCTCTCCCTATTTTCCCCAACTCCTAGCCCTCCATGGTAACCACTTTTCTACTGTACAATTTTTTTTTGTTTTTCAGATTTGACATGTTAGAGATACCATGCAGTACTTGTCTTTCTCTGTTTGTCTTATTTCACTTAGCCCAATGCCCTCCAGGTGTATCCCTGATGATTAGTGATGTTGAGTACCCTTTTGTGTTCCTATTGGCCATTTGTATGTCTTCTTTGGAAAAATATCTATTCCAGTCCTTTGCCCATTTTTAAATTGGGTTATTTGATTTTCACCATTGAGTTGTATGAGATCCTTGTGTATTTTGTGTATTAATCCTTTATCAGATTTGTGGTTTGGTAATCTCACATTTCATAGGTTACCTTTTCATTTTGGTTTTTTTATTGTTGTTGTTGTTGTTGTTGTTTCCTGAGCAACGCTTTTTAGTTTGATGTAGTCCCACTCATTTATTTTTGCTCTTGTTGCCTTTGCTTTTGGTGTCAAATCCAAAAATCATTACCAAGACCCATAACAAGAAGCTTACCCCTATGTTTTCTTAGAGGAGTTTTATAGTTTCAGGTTTGATGTTCAAGTCTTTAATCCATTTTGAGTTGATTTGTGTATGGTGTAAGATAGTGTTCCAATTTCATTGTTTTGCAGTCATTTTTTTCCTAACATTATTGAAGAGATTATCCTTTCCCCATCATATATTTTTGGTTCCTTTGTCAAAAATTAATTGACCATATATGCATGAGATTATTTATGGACTCTATTCTGTTCCATTCATCTGTGTGTCTTTTTTTATACCAGTACTATACTGTTTTGATTACCATAGCTTTATTTTTTTTTTAAAGATTTTATTTATTTATTTGAGAGAGAGAGAGAGCATGAGGGGGGGAGGGTCAGAGGGAGAAGCAGACTCCCTGCCAAGCAGGGAGCCCGATGCGGGACTCGATCCCGGGACTCCAGGATCATGACCTGAGCCGAAGGCAGTTGCTTAACCAACTGAGCCACCCAGGCGCCCTACCATAGCTTTATAATATAGTTTGAAGTCAGGAAATGTGTTGCTTCCAGCTTTGTTCTTTCTCAGGATTGCTTTGGCCAATCAGGATCTTTTGTGGTTCCTTCCATATACATTTTAGGATTTTTTTTTTTCTATTTCTGTGAAAAATGCCATTGGAATGTTTAGGGGGATTACACTGAATATGTAGACTGCTTTGAGTAGTATAGACATTTTAATTCAATATTAATTCTTTCAATGTGTGAGCATGTAATAACTTCCCATTTATTTATGTTTTCTTCAAGTTCTTTCATCACTGTCTTAAAATTTTCAGTGTATAGTTCTTTCACTTCCTTGGTTAAATTATTCCTAAGTATGTATTTTTGATGCTATTATAAATAGGTTTGTTTTCTTAATTTTTCTTTCTGATAGTATAGAAACACTACTGATTTTTGTTTTTAGATTTTTATATCCTGAAACTTCACTGAACTCACTTATTCTAATAGTTTTTGGTAGGGTCTTTAGGGTTTTCTGTGTAAAATATCATGTCATCTGCAAATAGTGACAGTTTTATTTCTTCCTTTCTTATTTGTATGCTTTTTGTTTCTTTTTATTGCCTAATAGCTCTGTCTAAGAATTCCAGTACTATGTTGAATAAAAGTGGCAGGATTGGGCACCCTTGTCTCATTCCTGATCTTAGGGGAAAATCTTTCAGCCTTTCACGAGTGAGTGTGATATTAGCTGCGGGCTTGTCATATATGGCCTTTATTATGTTGAGGTGAATTCCTCTCTACCCACTTTATTGAGAGTTTTTATCATGAAAAGATGGTAAAATTTGTCAAATGCTTTTTTGGCATCTATTGAAATGATCATATGATTCTTATCCTGTATTTTGTTAATGTGGTCTATCACATTAATTGATTTGCTGATGTTGAACCATCCTTGCAGCCCAGGGATAAATCCCACCTGATCATGGTGTATGATCATTTTAACATACTCTTGCATTCAGTGTACTAATATTTTGTTTAGGATTTTTACATCTATGTCCATTAGGGATATTAGCCTATAATATTCTTCCCTTATAGCATCCTTGATTACTTGCCTCATTAAATATGTTTGGAGGTGTTTCCTCCTCTTCTACTTTTTGGGAGTTTAGGAAGGATTAGTATTAATTCT